>NC_058519.1:117732380-118982380 GCF_904849725.1 Hordeum vulgare subsp. vulgare | reverse complement strand
GTGTTGTCACCCACAAATATTTCAATAGTTTTTCAAAGAAGTTGGACATTTTTAATGGCCAAAACATAAACTTAAATTCTGTCTCAAGTTAGAAAGGAGAGGGGGGGTTTATTTGGTCCTTGGTGCAACTAAGGTTTTGAAGGTTCCTTGTTGCACCCACACGACACTCCATAATAACACCCAAGACACATACAACCATGTCACCAAGGTGGCACAACACCAAGAACAAGACTAAGCAAAAAAGGAAGATGCAAGCTATGCATGATGCATGAGATGCACATGAAATGATAACCACATGACCACCTCCATAACATAGCTTCAACATGGTTGCCACAATTGGAAACGCTTACAAAAGGGGAAAGAAAGCATTTGGGCTATTACAACTCTCCCACACTACAAGAGGATCTCGACCCAAGATCTAGGACTGGAAGAACTCTGGAAATTCGGAACGGAGGTGATCCTCGCGCTCCCAAGTGGCCTCTTTGTCAGAATGATGTGACCACTGCACTTTGAGAAACTTGATTGACTTATTGCGGGTCTTGCACTCAGTCACTTCAAGAACTGCAACTGGATGCTCATGGTAGGGTAGGTCGGGATGGAGGTCGATATCCTGGTGATCAACTGTGCTCTCAGGAGTCTTGAAGCATCTTTGGAGCTGAGAGACATGAAACACGTTATGCACATTTGATAAGTTGGAAGGGAGCTCTAACTGATATGCAAGATCGCCTCTCTTGCCAACAATTCTGAAAGGACCAACAAAACGAGGAGCAAGCTTCCCTTTGATGCCGAAGCGTTGAGTGCCCTTCATGGGAGACACTTTGAGATACACGAAATCATCGAGCTGAAAAGTCATGTCACGATGCTTGCTATCGTAGTAACTCTTCTGACGGGACTGCGCTGCTTTGTGATTATCCCGAATGACACGACACATTTCTTCTGCTTCAGCAATCATGTCATTCCCAAGAATCTGACGCTCACTAGTCTCTGACCAATTGAGCGGGGTACGACACTTCCTGACATAAAGAATCTCGAATGGAGCCTTGCCTGAGCTTTCCTGATGGTTGTTGTTGTATGAGCATTCGGCAAATGGTAGGCAGTCTTCCCACTTCATGCCAAACGAGATCACATAGGCTCTTAGCATATCCTCGAGGACCTGATTGACTCTATCAACTAGCCCACTTGTCTGAGGATGGAAGGTTGTACTGAATTGAATCTTAGTACCCATCGCAGATTGAAATGAATCCCAGAACTTGGAAGTAAAGATGCTTCCGTGATCCGAAGATATCAGCATTGGAACACCATGCAATGAGACTATCCTTGACGTATACAACTCTGCAAGCTGACCTGCCGAGATAGACTCCTTGACTGGAAGGAAATGAGCGACTTTGCTCAACTTGTCTATCACGACGAAGATGGCATCGTTGCCTTTCTTGGAATTTGGAAACCCAGTGACGAAATCCATCTCAACATGATCGAATTTCCACTCAGGTATGGGCAAGGGATGCAAAAGACCTACTGGACGTTGATGCTCTTCTTTCACTCTACGACAAACATCACACTCGTTCACGAACTGAGCAATTTCACGCTTCCTGCGAGTCCACCAGAAGGTCTGCTTCAGATCCTAATACATTTTGAAACTTCCTGGATGTATCGAGAGAAGGGAACTATGGGCTTTTTCCATGATAACCTTCCTGAGCTCCCCTTTCGGAACGACAAGGCGATCCTCAAAGAACAAGGTATCTCTGTCATCAACACGGAAGCACTTATATTTGGGAATGCTCTTTGCCAAGCCAACTTTAACTTTCTTCACCATTGCATCAAGAAGTTGAGCTTGTCGGACTTGGTCTTCCAAGGTAGGAGAAATATGGAGATTAGTAAGAAATCCCTGAGGTACTAACTGAAGGTTGAGCTTCCTAAAAGATTCACAAAGATCAGGCTGGAGAGGCTTCAGAATGAGACTGTTGCAGTAAGCCTTTCTACTCAAAGCATCTGCAATGACATTAGCTTTGCCTGGAGTGTAGTCAACACTCGGATGGTAATCTTGGAGCATTTCCACCCAACGAGTTTGCCGAAGATTGAGATTAGGCTGGGTGAAGATGTATTTGAGACTCTTGTGATCGGTGTAGACCACAACATGTCTGCCCAACAAGAGATGTCTCCAAGTCATCAGAGCATGTACCATTGCCGCCAACTCAAGATCATGAGTGGGGTAATTCTTCTCACTTGGCTTCAACTGCCTTGAGGTGTAAGCAACCACTTTCTTCTCTTGCATCAGAACTACACCAAGACCTTGAAGAGAGGCATCACAGAACACTTGATAAGACTTGGAATCATCAGGAGGAGTCAAGACTGGAGTAGAAGTGAGCTTCTCTTTGGGTGTGTCGAAGGCGAACTGACACTCTGGAGACGAGACAAACTTCACACTCTTCTGAAGAAGGCTTGAGAGAGGCTTAACAATCTTGGAGAAATTCCCAACGAATCTTCTGCAATAGCTTGCAAGCCCGAGAAAACTTCAAAGCTGCTTCACATTCTGAGGAGGTCCCCACTCAACAATGGCATGTACCTTTGATGGATCAACTTTGATGCCCTCGGCAGAGATGATGTGCCCAAGGTACACAACTTCCTTCAACCAGAACTCACATTTGGAAAACTTAGCATAGAACTTATGCTCTCTTACCTTATCAAGCACAAGCCGGAGATGTTCTTCATGCTCTTCCTCAGTTTCAGAAAAGACCAGAATGTCATCAAGATGCAACAAGACAAATTCATTCTTGAATGGGGAGAAGATATAATTCATCATCCGACAGAAGGTCGGTGGAGCATTGGCGAGACCGAAAGACATCACCTTGTACTCATACGAGCCAAAGCTTGTCCTGAAGGCAGTCTTGGGAATGTCCTCTTCACGAATGCGAATCTGATGATAGCCCATCCTGAGATCAAGCTTCGAGAATATCTTATCCCCTTTCAATTGCTCGAACAACTCATTGATGTTGGGAAGTGGATACTTGTTTCTGATCGTCTTCTTATTCAATGGACGGTAATCGACACAGAGTCGGTCCGTGCCATCCTTCTTCTTGACAAAAAGAACTCCACAACCCCAAGGAGATGAGCTTGGTCTGATCAGACCCAAACGCTCTTGCTCATCGAGCTGCTTCTTCAGCTCTTTCAGCTCTTCTGGACCCAGTTTATACGGTCGCTTGCATACTGGTTCAATACCCGGTTCAAGCTCAATTACGAACTCAACTTCCTGGTGCGGAGGCATTCCTGGCAGTTCTTCCGGAAGCACATCTTCATACTCGCAGACCACTAGGACTTGAGAAATTGGAGAGATCTCACCCTTCTCATTCAAGGAAAACAGATGGATCGTGTCATCACGCGCCGCAAAGATAATCACGTCCTGTGGAGGATGAGATATCTTCACTTCTTTAGATTCACAATCAATAGATGCCTTGTTCATAGCCAGCCAATCCATCCCAAGGATTAGATCAATATCAGAGTTGCTAAGGACAATTGGAGAAGCCAGAAAGGCATAATCGCCCATCTTGACAGAGACATCCCGAACGACTTTGTTGGCGCTCATGAGAGAGCTGGGTGAAACCACATGCAAGGCCTTAAATACTTAGAATCAAAATCATGGTTGGAAAAGAAAAATCTAGACATGAATGAATGAGAAGCACCAGAATCAAATAGAACCTTAGCAGGAATATCATTAACCAAGAGATTACCCATAATCACGTCCGAGGAGCTGGAATCTCTGAAACGCTTCATCGAATTCTCCACTTTGAGCAAAGCTGCTTCAGCCCTGAGAGCCAAGTTGTAGAACTTATCGAACTCATCGGGATCGTGCAAGGCAAGGGCCAACTGCAAGTCTTCCTTCAAACCACCTCTGAACTAATAAATCTTGCTCTTTTGATTTGGGATGTCCTGTATAGCATACCGAGCCACCTCGTGGAACTCGACGTTGTACTTGTACACAGAAGATCCTCCTTGCTTCAAGCGTCTGAACTTCTCATGCATCTCTTCCACAAAGCTAGACGGGATATAGTGAGACCTGAAATATTTGCAGAAATCATTCCAGCTGATCATTCTGCCTCCCCTGGAGTCCTTCAACTGCTGCCACCATACTGCCGCCTGTCCCTTGAGCTGAAATGTTGCAAACTTGACGAAGTCCTCTGGTCGGAAATTACTGCACTCAAAGTGTTTGTTCATGTCACGAATCCAGTCCTCAGCATCGAATGGCTGGTCACAAGACGTGAAGGACTTCGGCTGGTTCGCCGGGAATTGATTCAGAGATGCAAAGTGATGACCACCATGGTTAAAATTGCCCTGCTGCTGATTGTTCCTCTCTTGCAACAGCTGAAGTAATATATGGGTGTTAGCATTTGTTGCATCCACACCGCTTGTCATGCCTCTGGAGGAGGAGGAGGCGGCGGTGGAGGAGGCGGAGCATCAGCACCCTCGCGACCCAGATTATGGCGAGTTGGTGGAGCCATCCTGAAGACGGACAACACGTTAGACCAGAGATTAACATTCAAGGTAAAGCTGAATCAATAGACAGAAATATCTGAACAAGAATACTTAGCAATTGCATTCGAATAATAATTAGTTTGAATGCTTCTTCAAAGTGACTACCGAGGACATGTGATTAAAGGTCACTTGCAAACCAAGTATGAGCTAGGATTGCTCGAACAAACGTATGAGAGAGATTCCACCCGATATCTTTGTGGATATGATCGCACGGGCTCGAGCTTACAGTAGCCATCCTGTGCAAGGCAGTGCACACGACATACGAAGCGTCCCCGAGTCTTAGCAAGCTACAAGGACTCATAAGACACAACGAGAACCATTGTAAGATGACCGTGAACAAACGGACCCACTAAATGTCGAATCCCAACCTCACATCATGCATCTGTAGGAAGATTCTCCTATAAGTCACTACCTGATATCCCACCTACGAACTCCCGAAATTTCTGGTCATGCAATCTGGTCCACGGATACAAGGAGTACATATCACTCAACTCCTATCTAAGCTGTTCAGTGTATCACATCCATCAACACATAACCAGAATCTCATAACTTCATCTATCACAGACCCTCGTAATCACAACGATACTATGTGTGGCGATACATCCTGAACTATCTGCACCAGTACTGGGGAAGTCGGACTCCTCTCGCACAACTAGTATTGAAGCGATTACAAACATCCTCCATCCTGAGATACTAAGAAATATGAATGATAGTGATGTGCTCAAGAATCCCCTGGAGCTCAACTCCCCGGAAGAAATCAAGTCAGTCAGGAGGCACCAAGACAGAACTCCATCACATCGAAATCATATAGATTCCAAAAATATCCGTGTGATCCTAAAAATATTTGAGCGAGAAGAGGAGTAGAATTAAAATTTCCTAAGTCGTGATCCTCACCAGAGCATAGAAGAGGAGAAAAAACAAACCTACTCTCCGATATAACTAAGACTCAAAATAGTTTTGCTAGACTCGACTCGGCCAAGTTCGATCACACAAAGGCTCCTATGGTCGTAAGGCTCTGATTACCAACTTGTAACGACTAAGATGCGGCCCTTTCCTTATTTGGGGGCGAGGCCTCAAAAGGGAAAAGGGCGCATCTACGTGTTTTGCAAGCGAGATAATCATAGTCATACAGTCATACAGTCATACACTTGTCATCTGATAAGAATATAGTCATCTGATTACAATAACTCAAAGAGTGACAAGTAGGGCATACACTTGTCATCTGATAAGAATATAGTCATACAGTCATACAGTCACACTTATTCAGAACATGGAATGGTCCAGCTACGGACAAGATAAAAACAGATAAAGCTACGATATCCTGCATGCTGGTCCCACGATCACGACCACGGCCTCTAATCCTCCGGATAAGTTACGTACAGCCTGCCGCTATCCTCATCAAACTCCCACTTCAGCTGGCTGTCATCAAGATCTCCTCCATCAGGGATAACTATACCTGTGGGTGTTTGTAGTAAACCGTGAGCCACGAGGACTCAGCAATCCTATGACCTTGGTATCAAATCTAGCCGAGTTGTTGGGTGAGGAAGGTTAAGTGTATGGTTTTGCAGCAACCTAAGCTTATATGGTGGCTACCTTACGATGATCAGAGTTAACATATGGTGGTCTACGCAAGACGGTCGAAGACTAGGTTGATCACTAAGTGATCGTGAACACCTACTTACGTCAATCATAACCCCACCGTGTTCTCGATCAGAGAAGGAGCTCTGAAGGAGATAGTCACGGTTACGCACTCAGTTGGCGGTTTTATTAGAATTACTTTCAGTTGTCTAGAACTGGATGTTAACAAAATATCCATCTTTTCCACATAACAACGGGCACAAATTTCCAAAAGAGTAAACCCTCCAGGGGTGCTCCAACTAGTCCATCACAAATCACCACAGGCCGCATAGTAATCCTCTACCACGAGACTCGTGATCTCGTCAGATTCCTTAGAGGAAAACCTCAACTCCGGTAAGACCCAAAGATTCACCGGAATCCCAATGCGCAAAATATATCGCTAAGGTAAGACTACTCCATCAAGACCTCCCTACGTGTCGACGACCCCGATAGGAGCCGCGTATCTCATTCTCAGGACACGACGGATAAGAGACGCGTACAGTGGCCTGATAGAAATCGCTCAGGTTGCGCTGAGTTGGCCCCGCACAGTTCTCTAGTTTAGACCAACACTCATGAGGAGCACTGGCCCGAGGGTTGATTAGATTCCTCGGGGTAGCTATTGCCTATGCATTTAAATATTAATTTGTTATCATATTAACACCAAAGTTGGGTCGTGCCAGACCAGTCTTAACACTATACGATTTATCGAGGGGTCCCCATAACAACCCCGAACGTGTTAGGAACGCTCAGTTATGGAATAAAACACTGGTAGCCGAAACTAAGGCGACAACAACGGAACAAATCACCCAGCAAAAGGCTAGGCCTTCCGTTATTTCCCAAGTATATAGGTGTATTAATTAAATAGCAGTTGGACATAATGATATCAAATTGCCCATGTTATCACATGGACCAGCTCGCACCTGCAACTAGCAACGCTATCAATTAGTGGTTGAGAAATCCTACTTAGCCAAACAATATTTGCTAGGAAGGGAAGTGTTTGAGGTTTCATGGCAAAGTTTGATGGCATATGTATCATGTGGTAGGTAGCGGACATGTAACGAAGGAAACGTAACTCAAAGAATAACAAACCTAGAAACGGTGTCAAGGTCACGATCATCTTGCCTGTGATTTCTTCAGACTGGAACTCCTCTTGATCTTCCTGCACGAACTCTCTGGAATCCACGTACTCGCTCTCCGTTCCCGAAGCTACCCAAAGATAAGATAACAGCAAATAAACACCGAAAACATAATGCAACAACCAATATGATGCATGGGTGAAGAAGAGGGCAAGCATCACTATTCTAGTCACTTTCATATGCATTAGTTGAGTTGTTTATATTCTCGACAGAACCTCATGTTAAATTATCTTGACATGCATGAACATGGCATAATCATATGCATCACAAGAAAACGATGCAAAACCTATAAAGAACGTTGTGAATTGATTTCGGTTCAACTGGAAACTACAAAACAAGTTACGAAGGTCTACGGATTCCAAAAACATCCACAAACACAATTCTATGGGTACTCACTGGTGAGACCAGATTGCCATATGAGCAAGCACCAAAATCCAAGTGGGATGGTGTTTGAGAACACACAAAACCATCAACCATAGCTCACACAAGCTCAAAACCAGTTTGGCACACAATCTGTTTTAAACAACACCTTATCACTTAGACCACAAGATATATAGCAGCTGCATCCCTCTAAATAATTCAAACAAGACATGCAACTGAAGCCAACCAACTGCATTACAACCTCTAACAAGTATCTAAGGCAAAGGGATCACACATCAGCAGATATACAACCCCTAACTTGGACAAAACATCACAGATTGGGACTTAGTGAAAATTAAAGATTTTCACCAGCTTCTTATGCTCTGAAGCATTTTGGCAGCCTCCAAAAGGATACCTACAGGAGGTATCTGAGCATGATATTTGACAGAGAGCAAGACAAACATACCAGAAAACAAACATTAGTTTGTTTCTTGGGCTAATTCTCAGCAGGGAAGCAGATATCCACAACACAAAAGGGCAAGTAAATAACTCGAGTTCACGAGACTTAGTGAAATTTACAGCTTTTCACAAAACTGTCATTTTTAGCCAAGTGCCCACTTTCACAAGCTGTAATTCTATCATGCAAATACCTATGAACAAAATATTTGTCCCAAGTTGTAGAGGGGTTCACCCACTACCATTGTTACCATAGAAGCAGCATCAAAAGAACCACACTCTACTTATTACAAGGCTTTAAAGAGGGCATGATATTAAAGCTGCACACTTAGGGAAAAACACCAAGGAAAAATCAACTGGCATAAAAAGAGGTGCGGCAAGGGGGAATCGAACCCACGCCCTCCTGCAACACAGGCGCGCACGCTACCGCTAGGCTACACACTCGATTCCCAAGCTACTGCACCTACCATGGCGACCGGAACTGGGGAGGCACACCGACGTGCACTCCGGCGACAATCCGGCAAGGCAAACTACGGTGCGGGATGCGGGGCTCCTGGGGTTCCTTTCCTGGGGTTAAATCGCTGGGAGGGGATCCACAACGGCGGCGCGACGGGGCTGCTTCGCCTGGCCACGCAGAGCTCGTTGCCGGCAACGACCACACACAGAGGGAAGATCTTAGGGCGGGCGAAGGAGAGGAGGAGATGGCGCTCACCCTGGGGGTCTCGGAGACGCGCTCGACGCTGAGAAGGGAAGTAGAAGTGCGGCGACGACGACGTCCACTACTCAGCTCCGTTCCTGACGAAGCCGACATGGAGGGGACAGCAGAGGAGGGGATCCACCCCTCTAGCAACGGGAACGGGTCGAGGGGGGATCCAGCATCCTCCCTACCACCTTGACACGACGGAGGAGCACCGACAATGAGGGGGGCGGCGCGGCGTGATGGGACGCTCTGAATCTGAACCTCCCTTCTCTGAACTTACCTGAGAGGGAGAGGAAAGGAGAGGTGGAAAGAGGTGGCTGCGGGGAGAGGGAACCCGAGAAGGCACGCACGCCGAGGGGGCTTAAAAAGGCAAGGATGGGACGACACCTTGACGTCTGTGAGCTACGGCGTGACTCTCTCTCTCTCTCTCACGCGCTCTCTGACGGAAGCAGGCAGGGGATGAACGACGTGAGGAAGAAGAAAGGAAAGGGAGATGGGCTCTAGTGCTAGAGATAAGGAAATGGACCAGGAGCCCATCCTGCTCCCTCACTCCCTCTCAAAATAAGCACATGATCGTATTTTCAAATAAAAACAAACGAGATTGAAATAAAGGCCAGGGAGGGGAAAAAAGGAATAAAACTAAAAATAAAAAATAAGCTTCTAAAATGTTCCTCCTATTTATGAAAATATGTGAGGCATTTTAGGGCAAAGTGAAATAACTTGTTTAACTAAAATCTGGCTCTGTTTTAAATTAAAACAAAAGGAAAATAACTTCAAATAAGTGAGTGTTGTCACCCACAAATATTTCAATAGTTTTTCAAAGAAGTTGGACATTTTTAATGGCCAAAAGAGAAACTTAAATTCTTCCTCAAGTTAGAAAAGAGAGGGGGGTTTATTTGGTCCTTGGTGAAACTAAGGTTTTGAAGATTCCTTGTTGCACCCACACCACACTCCATAATAACACCCAAGACACATACAACCACATCACCAAGGTGGCACAACACCAAGAACAAAACTAAGCAAAAAGGAAGATGCAAGATATGCATGATGCTTGAGATGCACATGAAATGATAACCACATCACCACCTCCATAACATAGCTTCAACATGGTTGCCACAATTGGAAAAGCTTACAAAAAGGGAAAGAAAGCATTTCGGCTGTTACACAGCTGGTGGCCGACTTCCTCGTCCATTGGGCCAAGACCCAGTTCCTGCCGCCGCCTCCTGACTCCACAGATTGGCGGATGCACTTCGACGGGTCGAAGAGGCGAACCGGCTTGGGAGACGCCATTGTCCTGACGTCTCCGAAAGGGGACCAGCTCAAGTATGCTCTCCAGATACACTTCGCCGCCTCCAACAACATCGCCGAGTACGAGGCACTCGGACACGGCATCCGGCTTGCTAGAGAGATTGGCATCCGGCGGATTCTTTACTTCGGCGACTCTGACCTCCTGGTGCATCAAGTCTCTGGCGAGTGGGACGCCAAGGACGCCAACATGGCCAGCTACCACTTCCTCATCCAGCAGCTCAGTGGCCCTTTTGAGGGATGTGAGCTCCATCATGTCCCTCGAGCGGACAACGAGGCGGCACATACATTGGCAAAAATCGGCTCCACAAGGCACGCAAGCCCGGCCAGCATCTCCCTCGAGCAGCTGTACAAGCCTTGCATCAAGCCGTCCTCGGAGTCGTCATCGATCTTCGTGCCTGCAGAGCCGTCCATCCCAATGATTTTGGGTCCAGAGAAACTGTCAGCTTCATCAACTCCGTTGGCTCGGCCCGTTCTACCGACTCCGCCAGCTTTGCCGGCTGTGGCAACCTTGCCGACACTGGCTACTCCCCTGGCTCCGGCTACTCTGCCGGCTGCACCAAACCTCGAACCCAGATAGCTCAACACCCAGTGGGTGGTCATCATGGAAGTTGATGGCATGCCGGCTGCCAAGATGGTGCTAGAGACAGAAGGACTCGAACCCAGGACCACAACGAGAAACTCAGGGGCTTCAGCTGCCCCTGACCTTCAGACCGAGCCAGAGTCGGCTCCGGTGTCGGCTCCCACATGGGCACATCCCATCTTGGCTTTCCTCCTTCGCGGTGAGCTCCCTCAAGACGAGACGGAAGCCCGGCAGATCCAGCGCCGATCTCCCACTTACGCCATCATCAACCGCGAACTGGTTCGACGTAGTGCAACGGGCGTATTTCAACGCTGCGTCGAATCAGAGAAAGGGCAAGAAATTCTCAAGGACAAGAAATTATCAAGGACATACATCAGGGTGAGTGCGTCCATCACGCCACCTCCAGAACCCTCGTGGGCAAGGCATTCCACCATGGATTCTATTGGCCCACGGCCCTGGAAGAGGCCACAGCCTTGGTCGACAAGTGTGAAGGATGTCAGCGCTTCAGCACACAAAGCTACTTGCCGGCCTCGGCTGTCAAGACCATTCCCCTCTCATGGCCCTTCATCATCTGGGGTCTGGGCATGGTAGGCCCATCCAAGACCGATCAAGGTGGCATGACGCATCTCCTGGTAGCCATCGACAAGTTCACCAAGTGGATTGAGGCCACGCCAATCAAAAAGCTTGACGGTCCCATGGTTGTCAAGTTCATCAAGGACATCACCATCCGCTATGGCATCCCCCGCAGCATCATCACCGACAATTGCACCAACTTCCCCAAGGGTGCAATGGCGCTCTTTTGTGCCAAAGAGGGCATCCGGCTCAACCTCGCATCGGTGGCGCACCCGCAGTCAAACGGCCAAGCAGAAAGGGAAAACGGCCTAATCATGTCCGGCATCAAGCCAAGACTCGTGGTGCCGCTCGTCAGGTCAGCCGGCTACTGGATCGAAGAGTTGCCAGTTGTGTTGTGGAGCCTCCGCACCACGCCGAACCGATCAACTGTTTTCACACTATTCTTCCTCATCTTCGGGTCCGAGGCGATCATCCCCGGAGATGTTGAGTTTGACTCGCCTCGCGTCACCCTGTACACGGAGGCGGATGCGAAAGAAGCAAGAGAAGACATCGTCGATCTACTCGAGGAGGCACGGGAGTTGGCCTTAGGACGGACGACCATCTACCAGCAGAACCTGAGACACTACCATAGCAAAAGGATCAGGCCTCTCTCCTTCCATGATGGGGACCTGGTACTTAGAAGAATCCAGCAAATAGTCGGCCAGCACAAGCTCTCTTCCCCATGGGAGGGACCTTTCATCATCAGCAAGGCGTTGCACAACAATGTGTACTATCTAATAGACGCTCAGAAGTCACAGAAGCGCAAGAGAGACGCCTCCGGCGAGGAAATGGAGCGTCCATGGAACGCGGCACTGCTTCGCCCGTTCTACTGCTAAAACAAGAGAGAGAAAATGTGTATGTATGTATCGTTTACCCTTTTGGGATTTCAATGAATGCAATGGGTGCCTCAAGCCATCACTTGGGGCATACCTGTTTGATTTCATAAAAAGAGTTGTCATTACAAGAGTGGGCTCCCCAGTCCGACTCCTCGGGCTCGGGGCCTCGCTAGCCGGGCCGTACTAACTTCCTAGTCGTAGTCGAACATATAGGGCACGTCGAGCCGAAACACCTACCACCCTGTGCAAGCTATAGACCGGCTTCCGGCTGTCCGGCTAACGGGACCGTGGGACGGAAGGCCGGTTGTACGCAAAATTCGACTACGAAGGGGTCGCCAGTTCGGGTTGGTTCGATCGCTTCCGATCTTCATTTCTAGCTGGCCTCTGCTGACTCACTCCAAGTCTAAGTATCCTTGTGGCTTCAAGAAATCCAAGGCCGCCACCTTTGAAGGCAGAAGCCCCATCCCAGTCACAGACTGGCTCCCGGCTGTCGAGCTGGTGGGGTGGATGCTGGAAGGGGCAAAGCTTTTGGGCAAATGCAAGCCAAGGGGGGACGAAAGACAGAAAGGCGAGTCGGCAAGCACAACCTTCACAGGCAGAATTCAAGCAAACAAACATATATTACATCAAAAGACATTTAAAGGCCCACGGCCAAAGTTCATTACACTACACCCCCAATGGGTGGAACTGCTGGATTAACAAAACATGCAGAAAATGAAAAACATTAGTCGGTGGCGGCTCCACCCATGACTCCGGCATCGTCGGCGGCACCTGAGGTGGAGACGCTCGCATCACCAGTGGCACCTGAGGTGGAGGTGTCGGCATCGCCAGTGCCACCTGAGGTAGAGGCACCGTCGTCCGCCCGGGCGCCTTCGGCACCGCCCTTCGCGGCGGAGTAAGCATAGGCCTCGTCGCTGGAGTCGGCGTCCTCGAATGTCGTCTCGTTGGAGCTGCCATCAGGGTCATAAAGGGCCAGCTAGTAATGATCCTCCGGGATCACACCTCCATCAGCCTCCCGCTCCAGGGTGTATTCGTTCCACGCGGCAAAGGAGGCAATGTCGCTGGCTCGCACGTGCAGCTCGTCTTCGATGGTCGCCAGCTCTGCTTCCGTGCCGGCGTGCTGTGCTGCGAGCAGGCCCAAGTTCAGGTTCTTATACCACGACTTGGCAAGGCGAAGCGCCATATACGCCCCGGCTCGCGTAGCCGACGCAAGCCAGGCATCCAGTCGGGAGCTTCCAGCCTCGGGCCATTAGGACAGCCATCTCATCGATGTGGGCTCTATCGCATCTGGTCAAAGGGCGTTTACCATCGCCAGCCTGGCGTCCTCGAGCCGGGTAGGATCGCGCTAGCTCCTGCATACGGTCCCTGGCAGCAAGGGCCACCTCTTCCCACGGTCCAACCGGCGGCATCATTCACCTCCACACCGGTAGCACGTCGTTCGTCGCGATGGGCCTCCACAGCCGCGTCCGCCGCATCCCGTGTCCCTAGAAATATTTCTGGGGCGTAATGGTGGGGGCGGGGCGTGAGAAAGGGGAAAAAGAGAAGCCAAACAATAAAAAGACAAGATAAGGCAGGGACAGCGCACGGTTGAGGAGGATGTCGAGCTCCCCTGCCTCCTCTTGAGCCTCGCACTCCCAGACAGCGCGCTCCTGAGCCAGGCGGGTGAGCTCATCCCGTAGGGTCTGTGCCGCCTCAACCTCCTTCGCCAGTTGGCCTTTCATGTCCTTCGTGGCGGTGTCCTGCTACGCCTTTTTGTCAAGGGGCAGCTTCTGCAAACATTCAAGCTCGATGGCTTGGGAGGCATCCTTCCGCCACAAGGTGTCGTTGTGGGTGGCGTGCAAATGCTCAAGCTCCATCAGATGGGCCGCCTCGCGGTCCTTCTTCTCCGTCTGGAGAAGCTTTACCTCCTGACGTAGCCGGCTGCCCTCACCGTGCAAGGCGTCGCGCTCCATGACGGCTCGGTCCAGCCGACCTTGAAGGTCGCATGTTCCCTTCTCGGTCTCTTGGAGCTGGGCCAACAGCGCGTTATGAGCCTGTGTCTGGCTGTTGTGGTGGTTGTGCGGCGCAAGAAAACAAATCAAGAATAAGATTCGGCCCGGCGGACTCCCAACCGGCCCGATTCTCGGGGGCTACACTCAATAGGTGCGCTTGCGCGCGCCCACTAATAGGAAAAGAAGAAACCGTTGCCGCGAGTATGCCGGCTAACTTTCAATCGGCCCGACTCTAGGGGCTACAACCAGTGGGTGTGTCGGCGCGCCCCCACTAGAGCAAATAGAGAAGAAGAAACTTTTCGACAAAAAGGTACGGGAATTTAAAAACATACCGCACTCCATTGATCGAGGAAGTTCAGGTCTTCCCGAGCCACCTGGGCCACCTTCTCACGTCTACGGGAAAACGTCGCGACAAGCACAGTGACCCCACTCAGTGTAGCACGAGGAAGAAGGTTCGCATGGATCGATCTGGACACGCTCCAGGTCTCTATGGGCTGGCTCCCAGATCCTTCTGTGAACGACGGCGGGATCTCCACTCTAGGCGCATCCATCGACGCCTCCGGTGCAGCGTCTGTCCCGACGTCAGGCACGTCAGGCATCGCATCGAGATCCACAACTGCTGAGGCAGATCCTGGCTCGGCGGCCTTGGAGGTCTCAGCCGCACTCGCACCAGTGCGCGCCGGTTCGTTGGTCCATGCCTCCACGTTCACCCACGAGGAGGGATCATGCTTCGTCTTGGACCACCTCTCCTTGGTTGGCGGCTTCTGAGCGGGGTCGGCTGCACGCTTGTCAGGTTGTTCCCGGCTTGCAGCCGCCTTTCGGGCCGCCTCCTCCCAGGACAGTACTCCTCCTCGCGCAGCGCCTTCCTTGTGGCATCTGCTTCGGCCCAGGCAGTTTGCTCCTTGGCGGCGGTGTCATCCACTTCCGCCGTCTGGGCATCCCTGCTTATCGTAACCTGATAAGAAGGGATTTCCTGCCGAAGAATCAAGAATGAGGCGAAGAAAAGAGGAACGCGGTTACTCACCCAGTGACGACGGGAACCGGCCATCTACTGACGATGGCTGATGACCCACAAGTGAAGGGGATCAATCGTAGTCCTTTCGATAAGTAAGAGTGTCGAACCCAACGAGGAGCAGAAGGATCTGACAAGTGGTTTTCAGCAAGGAAATATCTGCAAGCACTGAAATTGTCGGTAACAAGTGATTGTGTGGTGAGATGATTCATAGCAAGCAACAAGTAACAAAACTAGCAATGGAGCAGCAAAGTGGCCCAATACCTTTTATAGCAAGGGACAAGCCTGGGCAAAGTCTTATAGGAGGAAAAACGCTCCCGATGACACACGGGAATTTCTGTCATGCTAGTTTCATCATGTTCATATGATTCGCGTTCGTTACTTTGATAGTTTGTTATGTGGGTAGACCGGCGCTTGGGTACTTCCCTTACTTGGACAAGCATCCCACTTATGATTAAACCCTCTCGCAATCATCCGCAACTATGAAAGAAGAATTAAGACAAAGTCTAACCATAACATTAAACTAGTGGATCCAAATCAGCCCGTTACGAAGCAACGCATAAACTAGGCTTTAAGCTTCTGTCACTCTAGCAACCCATCATCTACTTACTACTTCCCAATGCCTTCCTCTAGGCCCAAATAATGGTGAAGTTTTATGTAGTCGACGTTCACATAACACCACTAGAGGAAAAACAACATACAACATATCAAAATACCGAACGAATACCAAATTCACACGACTATTATTAGCATGACTTATCCCATGTCCTCAGGAACAAAAGTAACTACTCACAAAGCATAATCATATTCATGACCAGAGAGGTAATGAGTAGAATCAAGGATCTGAACATAAAATCTTCCACCAAGTAATCCAACTAGCATCAACTACAAAGAGTAATCGACACTACTAGCAACCTTACAAGTACCAATCGGAGTCGCGAGACGGAGATTGGTTACAAGTGATGAACTAGGGTTTGGAGATGAGATGGTGCTGATGAAAATGTTGATGGTGATGAGTCCCCTCCGATGAGAGGACTGTTGGTGATGACGATGCGACGATTTCCCCCTCCGGGAGGGAAGTTTCCCCGGCAGGATCGTCCTGCCGGAGCTCTAGATAGGTTCTGCTCAAGTTCCGCCTCGTGGCGGCGGCGAATCCACGAAAAAGCTCCTCCCTGATTTTTTTCCTGGACGAAACCATTCATATAGCAGAAGAGGGGGCCAGTGGGCCAGCAGGCTTCCCACAAGCCCTCATGGCGCGGCCTGGGGGGTGGCCGCGCCGTGCAGGCTTGTGGCCACCTGCTGGCGCCCCTCTGGCGCTTCTTCGGCCCAGTATTTTTTATAAATCCGGAAAAAAATCCTCGTTGATTTTTACGGTGTTTGGAGTTGCGCAGAATAGGTATCTCAACTTTGGTCCACTTTCAGGCCAGAATTCCAGTTGTCGATATTCTCCCTCTTCATGTAAACCTTGCAAAATAAGAGAGAAAAGGCATAAGAATTGTACCGTGAAGTGAAATAACAGCCAAAGAAGCGATAAATATCAACATGAAAACATGATGCAAAATGGACGTATCAACTCCCCCAAGCTTAGATCTCGCTTGTCCTCAAGCGAAAGCCTGGCTCAATAAATATGTCCACATGTTTAGGGAGAGAGGTGTCGACAAAACAAGATATGAACATGCATGCATCATGATCATGATCAGAACAGCAATACCAACATATAATTTCTCATGCTAAAGTGATAATTCCTTCACAAAGTAAAGCATGGATCAAGAACCTTACCGAGAAGTAACAACCGATAGCCTTTAGTCATTGAAGCAATTCCAATTTATCACAACATCAGAAAGAGTCAAATAGGAGCTTGTAAAGAAAATCCACATACTCAATCATTCTTTTGTTCTCTACAATTGCTACAACTCACGTGGTACTCATGAGATCAAAGTTTCAGCTGGACACAAAGAAAGATAGGGGCTTACAGTTTTGCCTCCCAACTTCTTACCTCAAGGGTAATGTCAACAATAATAATTCATGAATGCCTACCTCCAAGTTGACATATGAATATAGATCTTTCCCAAGCATATGACGGTAGCCAAGATAAAGGCGAAATAGGGAATTGGTGAAGATCACCATGACTCTTTCAAGGGCAAAAGTAAAGGTACAAGATAGGCCCTTCGCAGAGGGAAGCATAGGTTGTCATGCGCTTTTGAGGTTTGGATGTGTGTCCTCTTAGCGCGGAGGAACGTCACTTTATATTGCCTCGTGTGATAAAGCACCTTATTATGCAGTCTGTCGCTTTTATGTCTTCCTCATCACAAGTTCGTACAAAGCTTATTTTCCACACACTAATAGACCATACATATTAGTGAGAAATTTTTATTGCTTGCATCGATGACAACTTACTTGAGGCATGTTATTCAATCCATTGGTAGGTATGGTCGACACTCAAGGCAAAACTGGTTTGAAGGTTTATGGATGCACAAGTAGTATCTCTACTTGGTGTGGGAGGTTTTGGCTAATGTGAGGTGGAAGCAATCGTCACATGCTAATGCATCTCTACTCATATAACATTGTTCGGAACCAAGCAAACACAATTCATTATGTTGTCTTCATTGTCCAACATCTACTTCTAGGCATGCAATAGTTTAGTGAGTGTTCACAATCATAGATTGTGTCAGAGATGATATATTTATATGTGAACCTCTCCTTCTTTATCACTTCCTATTAATTGCAACAATGACCAAGGTATATGGTTGCCTACCCTCAACAAGTTTCAATCCTCATTCTTTTTATATGTGAAGCCATCACTTCCCATAAGATCATTACATGATCTTTCATGCTTTTGTTCTATTCTCACTGTTTTTATCATGGCAAGAGGCAAAGCCCTTCAACTAAGACATTCTTTATTATATGGCTCACGAGCTCGAATACATCGGGGGTGACACAAAGCAAAACTCAAGACTAAAACACTAAGACTTTTAAACTACTAGAGAAAAAGAAAGAAAACTGAAAAGGAACAAACTAAAACAAAGGTAAAGGCAAAAGATTTGATGGTGATACGATACCGAGGCAACTCCCCCAAGCTTGGCACAAGCCAAGGGGATTGCCCGTACCAATGCTCAGTTGTCTTCCTTTGGTGGTGATGGTGGAGTTGTTGCAACATGAGTTTGATCCTCCGTCTTCCAAGGCATAGGTGCTCCATCATGGAAATATGAACGAGTCCCCGGAATCCTCAAATATGCAGCCAACCGTATTGATTTAAATCTATACTCATACTCACTGTTTTGGTTCTGCAGGTCATAGATCTGGGCCTGCAGTTGATCAATCCTGTCATAGAGCCTGGAGAGATGCTTCCCTATGTCATTGGCATCAATCATGTGCTTGTTGGTGAACTCCGTGATCATCATGTGGTTGGTGTTGAGTCCACGCTCCACCATCCCTTGGCACTTGAAGACTTGTTGCTCCATTGCTTCGAGCCTCGTCTCCACGCATCCGGTCTTCTTAGGACCCTCAACATCACGGATGTGCAACATCCCCTCACGCATCTCGATAGATTGAGGGTGTTGCAGCACTCCCGTGAGGTAGGGATTGATGACCTTCTCGAAGATCTTGTCCTTCAGAGCTTTTGGGGAAGTCATAGCGATCTAGATCTGCAATAGAAACAGGCTCGAAACGAAAAACAGAGGAAATCTGCGTGATGCAGGGGTCAGACCAAACAGAAGTATATATATTGATTTTTTTTCAGACCAGAAGGAGTACTCCATATGAAAACAGAGTCCGGGAGGCGCACGAGGTGGCCATAAGCCCTCACAGCGCGGCCAGGGGGTGGGCCCACGCCGTGCAGGCTTGTCGCCTCCTCGCGCACTATCCGGACTACTTCCAATTTTTGTATTTTTTCAAATATTCCAAAACGGATAAAATTTCGTACTAGAAAAGTTTTGGACTCTGTTTTCTTACCGAATCACATACCTCTTCGTTTTCCGAGTCTGAAACACGCTGATAAATACCCCTTAGGTATTCTTCCGGAGTTATATTATTGATGATATTGCTTTCAACATTTATGGGAGTACTTGAGATATAATGCTTGATTCTCTGCCCATTTACAACTCTCGGAGAATTACCTTCCATGTTGTTGATCTTGATAGCACCGGAATGATATACTTCCTCAACAACATAGGGACCTTCCCATTTAGAGAGAAGCTTGCCTGCAAAGAATCTTAAACAAGAGTTATATAGCAAGACATAATCACCTACATTGAACTCACGCTTTTGTATCCTCTTATCATGCCACCTCTTAACCTTCTCTTTGAACAGCTTGGCATTCTCATATGCCCGAGTTCTCCACTCATCAAGCGAGCTAATATCAAATAACCTCTTCTCAGCGGCAAGTTTCAAATCAAAGTTGAGCTCTTTGATTGCCCAATAAGCTTTATGCTCTAGCTCAAGAGATAAATGACATGCTTTATCGTACACCATTTTGTACGGGGACATGCCCATGGGATTCTTATAGGCTGTTCTATAAGCCCACAGTGCATCATCGAGGTTCTTAGGCCAATTCTTTCTAGACCTGTTGACAGTCTTTTGCAGAATCAGTTTAATCTCTCTATTAGTTAGCTCTACTTGACCACTGGACTGAGGGTGATAGGGAGACGCAATTCTATGGTTGACATCGTACTTAGCAAGCGTTTTACGGAAAGCACCATGAATGAAGTGTGAACCACCGTCCGTCATTAGATATCTAGGGACTCCAAATCTAGGGAAGGTAACTTCTTTCAGCATCCTGATAGAGGTATTGTGATCAGCACTACTAGTGGGGATAGCTTCTACCCACTTAGTGACATAATCAACAGCAACTAGGATATGAGTATACCTGTTGGATTTTGGAAAAGGTCCCATATAATCAAAGCCCCAAACATCAAATGGTTCAATGATAAGTGAATAGTTCATAGGCATTTCCTGACGTTTACCGATATTACCTACTCTTTGACATTCGTCACAAGACAAGACAAACTTACGGGCATCCTTGAAGAGAGTGGGCCAGTAGAAACCTGATTGCAATACCTTGTGTGCAGTTCTATCTCCCGCATGGTGTCCTCCGTAGGCCTCGGAGTGACACTTCTGTAGGATCTGTCCCTGTTCATGTTCAGGTACACAACGTCTAATAACACCATCTACTCCTTCCTTATAAAGGTGAGGATCATCCCAAAAGTAGTGTCTCAAGTCAAAGAAGAATTTCTTCTTTTGATGGTACGTGAAACTAGGTGGTATATATTTGGCAACGATATAGTTTGCATAATCAGCATACCACGGTGCACTACGTGAAGCATTGATGACACTCAGTTGCTCATCGGGAAAGCTATCATCAATAGGTTGTGGGTCATCAAGAACGTTCTCCAACCTAGACAAGTTATCTGCTACTGGGTTATCAGCACCCTTTCTATCGACAACGTGCAAATCAAATTCTTATAGCAAGAGAACCCATCTGATAAGTCTAGGTTTAGCGTCTTTCTTCTCCATGAGGTACTTAATAGCAGCATGATCAGTGTGAATAGTGACTTTGGAATCAACTATGTAAGACCTGAACTTTTCACATGCAAACACGACTGCTAAAAATTGCTTCTCTGTAGTAGCATAGTTTCTCTAGGCACTGTCTAGAGTTTTACTAGCGTACTGAATAACATTCAACTTCTTATCGACTCTTTGCCCTAGAACAGCACCAACAGCATAATCACTAGTGTCACACATGATTTCAAAAGGTAAGTTCCAATCAGGCGGTTGAACAATAGGTGCAGTTATCAAAGCCCTCTTAAGTATTTCAAAGGCTTCCTCACAATCATCGTCAAAATCAAAAGGAATATCCTTTTGTAAGAGATTGGTAAGAGGCCTAGAAATCTTAGAGAAGTCTTTAATGAACCTTCTATAGAAACCAGCATGACCAAGGAAACTTCTTATACCTTTGATATCTGTGGGGTATGGCATTTTCTTGATCGCATCAACCTTAGCCTTATCGACTTCAATACCTCTTTCAGAAATTGTATGTCCTAAGACGATGCCTTCATTAACCATAAAGTGGCACTTCTCCCAATTCAAGACAAGATTGGTGTCTTTACATCTGTGCAAGACTCGATCAAGGTTGCTGAGGCAATCATCAAAGGAAGACCCGTAAACGGAAAAGTCATCCATGAAAACCTCGACAATCTTTTCACAAAAGTCAGAGAATATAGCCATCATACATCTTTGAAAAGTGGCAGGTGCATTACATAAGCCAAAAGGCATACATCTGTAAGCAAAGGTACCGAAAGGGCAGGTGAAAGTGGTTTTCTCCTGATCAGATTGTGCAACTAGTATTTGGGAGAAACCATAATATCCGTCTAGAATGCAGAAGTGTGTGTGTTTGGACAACCTTTCTAGCATTTGGTCGATAAAAGGCAAAGGGTAATGATCTTTCCTAGTGGCTTTATTCAGTTTCCTAAAATCCATCACCATCCTATAGGAAGTAATAATCCTCTGTGGGATCAATTCATCCTTATCATTAGGGACAAAGGTAATGCCTCCCTTCTTAGGGACGCAATGCACCGGACTCACCCAATCACTATGAGCAATAGGATAGATGATACCTGCTTCCAGGAGCTTTAGTATTTCTTTTCTCACTACTTCTTTCATCTTGATCAGCAACTGGTTTGAAATCAGGACCAGTTTTAATCTTGTGCTGACATAGAGTAGAACTAATGCCCTTAAGATCATCAAGAGTATATCCAATAGCAGCACGGTGCTTCCTCGGAGTTTTTAGGAACTTCTTTTCTTCATGCTCTGAGAGGCTAGCACTAATTATAACAAGATATATCTCCTTTCCATCAAGATAAGCATACTTAAGAGTATCAGGCAACTGTTTAAGCTCGAACACAGGATCACCCTTTGGTGGGGGTGGATCCCCAAGCAGTTCAACATGCAGGTTATTCTTAAGGATAGCATATTGTTCTAAGACAACTCTATCTATTTTATCCCGTTCATCCATATGCATATCATTTTCATGCTCAAGCAAGTATTGCTCTAAGGGATCAGTAGGAGGCACGGCAATAGAGGCTAAGGCAATAGTTTCATCCCTACTAGGCAACTCCTTTTCATGAGGTTGTCTACCAAACTTAGAGAAATTAAACTCATGTGACACACCTTCAAAGTCAACAGTGACAATTTGCTTCTCACAATCAATATGAGCATTGACAGTATTGAGAAAAGGTCTACCAAATATGATGGGACAAAAGCTATCTTGTGCGGTAGCAAGAACGAGGAAATCAGCAGGATACTTCGTTTTACCACACAAGACTTCAACATCCCTAACAATTCCCACAAGGCAGATAGTATCTCTATTGGCAATCTGAATAGTGACATCAATAGGCTCTATCTCAACAGGTGCAATCTCATCTTTGATTTCATCGTATAAGGATTGAGGTATTGCACTAACACTAGCACCTATGTCACATAAGCCATGATAACAATGATCTCCTATCTTAATAGAAACCACAGGCAAGCCAACAATAGGCCTATGTTTGTCTCTAACGTGAGGTTTAGCAATTCTAGCAGCATCTTCACAGAATTGAATATTATGTCCCTCAACATCGTCGGACAGAAGATCTTTGATAATAGCAATGCTAGATTCAACTCTAATTTGCTCAGGGGGTGTAGGTGTTCTAATATAGCCTCTATGTATAATAGTTGAAGCTTTAGAATGATCCTTTATCCTAACAGGGAAAGGTGGTTTCTCAATGTAAGCACTAGGAACAACAGGATCATTATAGGCAATGACTTTCTCTTCAACTGGAGTGGGTTTAACTACATTGACTTCTAAAGGAGGATGATATTTAAACAACTTCTCTTTGGGGAGATCAGAGCAGCAAAGGATTCACACAATGAAGCTACTATCTCAGAGTCAAGTTCATACTTAGCACTAAAATCACTAAAGCTATTTGTCTCAACAAAGGATTTAATGCAATCAAACATGAAATTCATACCTGACTCCTTACCTTCTTCAAGCTCCCAATCTTCAGAGTTGCGTTTAATTCTCTCCAATAAATTCCATTTGAAGTCAATATCTCTCTTCATAAAAGAGTCGGTACAAGAAGTGTCAAGCATGCTGCGATCATCATGAGAAAGACGAGCATAGAAGTTCTGAATGATAATTTCTCTCGAGAGCTCATGATTGCGGAATGAAGATAACATTGATTTAAGCCTCCCCCAAGCTTGAGCGATGCTTTCTTTTTCACGAGGCCAAAAATTGTAAATATAATTTCGATCACGATGTACTAAATGCATAGGATAAAACTTTTGATGAAATTCCAATTTCAACCGATTGTAGTCCCATGATCCAGTATCATCACATAGCCTATACCATTTCAACGCCTTATCCTTCAAAGATAAAGGAAAGACCTTCTTCTTGACCTCATCCTCGGGCAAACCTGCAAGCTTAAATAAACCACAAACTTCATCTACATAGATTAGATGCAAGTCTGGATGTGATGTTCCGTCTCGTGTAAAAGGATTAGCTAGCAGTTTCTCAAGCATACCCGAAGGAAATTCAAAGAAAATATTTTCAGTAGGTGCAGCAGGTTGAGGAGCAACTATTTGTGCTTCCGTTCGAGGTGAAGATACCCCGAACAAGCCCCTCAAAGGATTAGTATCCATAGTGACAAGTGACAATAAATTTCAGCACACTATATGAATGTTTCATTACCAAGTTCCACTTACCAAAGGCGCTTCACTCCCCGGCAACGGCGCCAGAAAAGAGTCTTGATAACCCACAAGTATCGGGGATCAATTGTAGTCCTTTCGATAAGTAAGAGTGTCAAACCCAACGAGGAGCAGAAGGATCTGACAAGTGGTTTTCAGCAAGGAAATATCTGCAAGCACTGAAATTGTCGGTAACAAGTGATTGTGTGGTCAGATGATTCGTAGCAAGCAACAAGTAACAAAAGTAGCAACGGTGCAGCAAAGTGGCCCAATCCCTTTTGTAGCAAGGGACAAGCCTGGACAAAGTCTTATAGGAGGAAAAACGCTCCCGAGGACACACGGGAATTTCTGTCATGCTAGTTTCATCTTGTTCATATGATTCGCATTCGTTACTTTGATAGTTTGTTATTTGGGTGGACGGACGCTTGGGTACCGCCCTTACTTGGACAAGCATCCCACTTATGATTAACCCCTCTCGCAAGCATCCGCAACTATGAAAGAAGAATTAAGACAAAGTCTAACCATAACATTAAACTAGTGGATCCAAATCAGCCCCTTACGAAGCAACGCATAAACTAGGGTTTAAGCTTCTGTCACTCTAGCAACCCATCATCTACTTACTACTTCCCAATACCTTGCTCTAGGCCCAAATAATGGTGAAGTGTTATGTAGTCGATGTTCACATAACACCACTAGAGGAAAAACAACATACAACATATCAAAATACCGAACGAATACCAAATTCACATGACTATTATTAGCATGACTTATCCCATGTCCTCAGGAACAAAAGTAGCTACTCACAAAGCATAATCATATTCATGACTAGAGAGGTAATGAGTAGCATCAAGGATCTGAATATAAACTCTTCCACCAAGTAATCCAACTAGCATCAACTACAAAGAGTAATCAACACTACTAGCAACCTTACAAGTACTAATCAGAGTCGCGAGACGGAGATTGGTTACAAGTGATGAACTAGGGTTTGGAGATGAGATGGTGCTGATGAAGATGTTGATGGTAATGAGTCCCCTCCGGTGAGAGGAGTGTTGGTGATGACGATGGCGATGATTTCCCCCTCCGGGAGGGAAGTTTGCCCGGCAGGATCGTCCCGCTGGAGCTCTAGATTGGTTATGCTCAAGTTCTGCCTCATGGTGGCGGCGAATCCACGAAAAAGCTCCTCCCTGATTTTTTTTTCCTGGACGAAACCCTTCATATAGCAGAAGAGGGGGGCCAGTGGGCCAGCAGGCTGCCCACAAGCCCTCATCGCGCGACCTGGGGGGTGGCCACGCTGTGCAGGCTTGTGGCCACCAGCTGGCACCCCTCTGGCGCTTCTTCGGCCCAGTATTTTTTGATAAATCCGGAAAAAAATCCTCGTTGATTTTTACGGCGTTTGGAGTTGCGCAGAATAGGTATCTCAACTTTGCTCCACTTTCAGGCTAGAATTCCAGTTGCCGGTATTCTCCCTCTTCATGTAAACCTTGCAAAATAAGAGAGAAAAGGCATAAGAATTGTACCGTGAAGTGAAATAATAGCCAAAGAAGCGATAAATATCAACATGAAAACATGATGCAAAATGGACGTATCAATGGCCAGGCCGACTCACTGCTTCTTCGAACTGCCCCTGCGACCCCAACAAGAGGTCCTACAATGGTTCACTTGGAAGCCGGCTTGGCGGTAGCAGCTTGTTTGCCTTTCCGTCACGCTCCCTTGTCGTCCACGGCCGATGATGACACACAAGTAGGGGATCGCAACAGTTTTCGAGGGTAGTGTATTTGACCCAAATTTGTTGATTCGACAGAAGGGGAAGCCAAAGAATATTCTCGAGTATTAGCAGTTGAGTTGTCAATTCAACCACACATAAAAGACTTAGTATCTGCAGCAAAGTATCAGTAGCAAGGTAGTGATAGGAACAGTAGCAATAGTAACAGTAGCAGCAGTGACAGCAATAGCGACAGAGTAACAGTAGCAGCAGTGACAGCAGTAGCGGCAAAGTAACGGTAGCAAGGACCAGTAGGAAAAGACTCGTAGGCATTGGATCGTTGATGGATAATTATGCCGGATGTAATTCATCATGCAACATTTATAACACGGAGAGATATGTAACTAGCTCCAGTTCATCAATGTAATGTAGGCATGCATTCCGTATATAGTCATACGTGCTTAGGGAAAAGAACTTGCATGACATCTATTGTCCATCCCTCCCGTGGCAGCGGGGTCCTAATGGAAACTACGGGATATTAAGGTTCTTCTTTTAATAGAGAACCGGAACAAACCATTAGCACTTAGTGAATACATGAACTCCTCATAATATGGTCATCTCCGGGAGTGGTTCCGGCTATTTTCACTCCGGGGTTGCCGGGTCATAACACATAGTAGGTGACTACAACTTGCAAGATAGGATCAAGAACACACATATATTGACGAGAACATAATAGGTTCAGATCTTAAATCATGGCACTCGGGCCCTAGTGACAAACATTAAGCAGGGCAAAGTAGTAGCAACATCAATCTCACAACATAGTGGATACTAGGGATCAATCCCCATCAAAACTAGGGATCAATCCCCATCAAAACTAGGGATCAATCCCCATCAAAACTAACTCGATTACATGATAGATCTCATCCCACCCATCACCGTCCAGCAAGCCTACGATGATATTACTCATGAACGGTGAAGAGCATCATGGAATTGGCGATGAAGGAAGGTTGGTGATGACGATGGCGACGATCTCCCCTCTCCGGAGCCCAGAACGGACTCCAGATCTGCCCTCCAGAGGAAGAACACGAGGTGGCGGCGCCTTCGTATCATAAAACGTGATGAACTCTTCTCCTTGATTTTTGCTGGACGAAAGGGACTAAATAGAGTTGGAATTGGAGGCGGTGGAGCTCCGAGGGCCCCACAAGCCTGCTAGGCGCGGCCATGGGGGCCAGCGCCTGGTGGGCTTGTGGGCTCCTCGCTCCACCCCTCCAGTTGATTCTTGTGCCAGTATTTTTTATATATTCCACGAAAAATCCTCGTAAATTTCTAGGTCATTCCGAGATCTTTTATTTCTGTGCAAAAACAACACCATGGCAATTCTGTTGAAAACAGCGATAGTCCGGGTTAGTTCCATTCAAATCATGCAAATTAGAGTCCAAAACAAAGGCAAAAAAAGTTTGGAAAAGTAGATACGATGGAGACGTATCAACTCCCCCAAGCTTAAAGCATTTCTTGTCCTCAAGCAATTCAGTTGACGAACTGAAAGAGACAAAATAAAAACTTTTAAAAGCTCTATTTGATCTTGTTGTTGCAATTATGTCTAACTCATATTCAGATTTTCAGCAAGATCACAAGCAAACCAAATAAGCAATGACATTTAGGTCTCGAGAGGAACTCATATCAATGGCATAATCAACTAGCAAGCAATAATAATGAGTCTCCAATGACAACACTTCAATCAAGACAATCATGAAGCAGTGTGAACAGATGGTATCTCGCTAGCTCTTTCTGAGACCGCAAAACATAAATGCAGAGCACCTTCAAAGACCAAGGGCTGACTGAACATTGTAATTCATGGCAAAGAAGATCCAGTCATAGTCATACTCAATAAGAATTAAAAGCAAAGCATAAAAATGACAGAGGTGCTCTCTACTTGGTGCTTTTATAAGAAGAGGATGACTCAACAGAAACATAAATAGACAGGCCTTTCGCAGATGGAAGCATTGATTTGCAGAGGTGCCAGAGCTCAAGCTTTGAAGACAAAGATAAATAATTTTTGGGTGGCATGCTTTCATTGTCAACGCAATGACCAAGAGTTTTCACCATCTTCCATGCTACACATACTATAGGCGGTTCCCAAACAGAAAAGTAAATTTTTGACTCCCCCACCACCGATAAATCACACTCCACGACTAGCCGAATACTCGGGTGTCGTCCATACCAACAACAATCCAGGGGGAGTTTTGTTTGCAATTATCTTTTCGATTTGAGCATGGAACTAGGCATTCCAATTACCGGCCCCTTTCTCGTGAGTGATAGTGAACAAACACATATCGAGGATAACACACCTAGCATGGAAGATACTGATCGCCCCTTGTCACCACATGAGCGGTTCGGGCATGCAAAACAGATTATTTTTTGAAGATTTAGAGAGTGGCACATGCAAATTTACTTGGAATGGCAGGTAGATACCCCATATAGGTAGGTATGGTGGACTCATATGGAACAACTTGGGTTTATGGAAGTGGATGCACAAGCAGTATTCCCGCTTAGTACAAGTGAAGGCTAGCAAAAGGCTGGGAAGCGACCAACTAGAGAGCGACAACAGTCATCAAAATGCATTGAGATTAACCAACATTGAGTGGAAGCATGAGTAGGACATAAATCACCATGAACATGAATATCATAGAGGCTTTGTTGATTTTGTTTCAACTACATGCGTAAACATGCGCCAAGTCAAGTCACTTGAATCATTCAAAGGAGGATACCATTCTATCATACTACATCATAATCATCTCAAGATTCATGTTGGCATCCAAGACAAACCATTATAAGGTCCTAGCTAATTAAGCATGGCATCAGAAACTATGATCTCTAAGTTGTCATTGCAAACATGTTTCTCTCACAACAAAGCTGAATCTGGAACGATGAGCTAGTCATATTTACAAAAACAAAATAGATCGAGTTCATACCAGCTTTTCCAGGCTCACTCACTTCATCATATATCGTCATTATTGCCTATCACTTGCACGACCGAACGATGTGAACAATAATAAGAGTGTTCGTGCATTGGATTACGCTGGAATCTGCAAGCAAACACAAAGGAGAAGACAAAGTAATGTGGGTCTTTGACATATAAACAGATATGCATGCGAGAGCCACTAAACATTGTAACAATGGTCTTCTACCTTGACCCAAATAAAAAGAAAACTATTTACACGGGAAAGCTCCCAACAAGCAAAAGAAGAAAAGGAAATCTTTTTGGGTTTTTCTCAAACTAGACAAACACAAGAGAAGAAAGCGACAAAAAGAAATAAACTAGCATGGATGATACAGTGGCAAAGTGTGAACACCGACTAACAAAGTGAAAGTGTGAGCAAGAATGTAAAGTCGGTGAGAAACACGTGCTCCCCCAAGCTTAGGATTTTGGCCTAAGTTGGTCTACTCCCAAGGATGGTCCGGGCGATATCCAAAATCATAATGGGGGTTGTACGGGAGCGCGGCAGCCACTGCCTGAATAGCTGCCTCACGGAGGCGAGCAGCCTATGGCTCCCTCTCATACTCCTCTGCCTCTCCTCTGGTTATGTAATATCTCTGTTTTACCTGAAAGTCAAAGAAGGCAGGAGCAGGAAGGGTAATATGGAAAACACGTTGTCGATTAAATATTAACCGGTATAGGAGGGATTCATTATCCCTCTCAAGGAACTGATAGCGTGTCATAGCGGCGCGATCAAGGAAAGCTGTATTGAGCAGGGGATCTCCTTCGCGGATGGGTACTCCAAGAAAATTTGTTATGCGAGTGGCATAGATCCCACCAAAGAAATCCCCTTCATTAGCATTATTATTCAGCCTCCTTGCTATTATAGCTCCCATGTTGAAACTTCTATCACCCGTTACTGCGCTCTTAAGAATACTAAGGTCAGGTGTGTAGAGGTGACAATTCTCAATCTTGCCATTAATGCATCTACCTATGAAGAGGGCAAAGTAATGCAAGGCAGGAAACTGAATGCTCCCCATGGTAGCCTGCGTAATATCTCTAGTTTCTCCGACAATTATACTAGAGAAAAAATCTCTAACCGAAGATTTAGGAGGATCATTGAGACTACCCCAACCAGGTATCTTGCAAATTCTATTGAAATCCTCTAAATCCATGGTATACCATTTGTCATAGAGATCAAACAGTATGGATGTGTCACGCCCAGCTCAAAATTTGAATCTACGAACAAAAGAGGCATTGAGAGTAGTATAGTTTTCACATTTATCGGAGATGAATTCTTCGAGCCCGACGTTGTCAACAAGTGTATCAAACTCGTCTTTGAAACCTGCATCAATCATGAATTCATCAGAAGGCTATTCACATGGTTGTAGCTATGCGTTCCTCGATTGGTAAGGATCGGGGTCCTGAATCGCGAGACGGGGACCCCTCTTGCTTGAGGAACCACCATCATAGTATCTCCTAAACATCTTCCTTTTCTAAAAAAATAGTAACTCAAAGGAAAAGTGAACAAGGCTCAACGAAACTCATAGCAATTACTCCGACAAGTGCCTAGAGGCCATATCACGCATCAAAACTACTTGGGACCAGCTAAAATTAGCATGCAAAGCTCAAGAACAGGGTCACCAAGGAAACAAAAATACGCGACGTATAAGGCACTAGAGCAAAAACTAATTGGACCAATGGAGGAGTCACATACCAAGGAGCAATTTCCCCAAAACAGTTTGGTGAATGGGGCTTTGCACAAGGAGATCGAAAATCGCAGCAAGAAGAGCAAGAACACGGGTTAGAGCTGCGAAACGATTTTTTCTGGAGGTAGGAGAAGGAGATGGGAGCTGGAATAAGTGGAGGGGGGGCACGTGGGCCCCACAATCCTGGTAGGCGCGGACAGGGAGGTGCCCCCGCCTCCAGGGCTTGTGGCCCACTGGTGCATCCCCTGACTAGCTCTCTGATACGTCTCCGTCGTATCTACTTTTTAGAACTCTTTTGCCCTTGTTTTGGACTCTAATTTGCATGATTTGAATGGAACTAACCCGGACTAACGCTGTTTTCAGCAGAATTGCCATGGTGTTGTTTTTGTGCAGAAATAAAAGTTCTCGGAATGTCCTGAAAATTTACGGAGAATTTTTCTGGAATTAATGAAAAATACATGCGCAAAGATCCATCAGAGGGGGTGTGCCAGTGGGCCACAAGCCCTGGAAGCCCTGGAATTAATCGAGATAGTTTGATGGGGATTGATCCCTAGTATCCACTATGTTCTGAGATTGATGTTGCTACTACTTTGCCATGCTTAATGCTTGTCACTAGGGCCCGAGTGCCATGATTTCAGATCTGAACCTATTATGTTGTCGCCAATATATGTGTGTTTTAGATCCTATCTTGCATGTTGTAGTCACCTACTATGTGTTATGACCCGGCAACCCCGGAGTGACAATAGCCGGAACCACTCCCGGAGATGACCATAGTATGAGGAGTTCATGTATTCACCAAGTGTTAATGCGTTGGTCAGGTTCTGTATTAAAAGGAGAACCTAAATATCCCATAGTTTCCATTAGGACCCCGCTGCCAGAGGAGGGATGGACAATAGATGTCATGCAAGTTCTTTTCCCTAAGCACGTATGACTACATACGGAATACATGCCTACATTAGATTGACGAACGGGGGCTAGTTACTTATCTCTCCGTGTTATAGCTGTTACATGATGAATCACATCCGTCATACTCACCCATCGCCGATCCACTGCCTACGAGTCTTTTACTACTGGTCCTTGCTACTATTACTCTATTGCTACTTTTGTTACTTGCTCCTACTGTCACTACTGCTGTTACTTGCTACTTTGTTGTTACCTGTTGCAAGACTTCTCTAGAGCCGTTGCCGGGGAAGCATAGCATTATTCTCAAGAATAGTCCCCCGTCAACGTGCTATTTTCTAGCGCCATTGATACAACAAGTTAGGAATAGTCTGCCGTCAACAGACCCTTTTCTGGCACCGTTGCTATCATACTACTTTGCTACTGATACTTTGCTTGCAGACACTAATCTTTCATGTGTGGTTGAAATTGAAAAACTCAGCTGCTAATACTTGAGAATATTCTTTCGCTTCCCCTTGTGTCGAATCAATAAATTTGGGTCGAATACTCTACCCTCAAAAACTGTTGTGATCTCCTACACTTGTGGGTTATCAAGACTATTTTCTGGCGCCGTTGCCGGAGAGGCACAACTATATTCTCTGAGTCACTTGGGATTTACGTTTGCTGATCACTATGAGGAATCTGATAGATCCAAGAACTAAAGTCTTGCCCTCCACTACGAGGACAGGTAAGGAACTGCCATCTAGCTCTGCACTTGATTCACCTTCAATTATGAGTAAGTTTGCGACATCACCTCCTGCTAGAAATCTTGATATGTAGTCTGTGCTTGATGATGTTACTTCTGTTGCCCATGATTCTTATGATGATGCTATGCTTGATACTATGCCTGATGATGCTATCTTGATACTATGCCTGATGATGCTATGCTTGATACTATGCCTGATGATACTATGCTTGATACTGCTTTGCCACTAGGTGCATTCCTTGATGCACAAATTGCTAGAGTTGCTGCTAGATGTGATGATACTTCTGAAACTGCTGATACTATTGAAGTAGAACCTGCTATTTTGCCTGCTACACTACTAGGAAAAGGCCTGCTAGTGGCGCACCTGTTTTGGCTACTAATGGCGCAGTAGAGGTGCGCCACTAGCATCACGCCATTAGAATTTTTTACTAATGGCGCACCACAGGTGCACCATTAGTATCTGGTATACTAATGGCGCACCAGGCAGTGCGCCATTAGTATAACCCATGGTGCTCCATTAGTATGCCTCCGAGGGGGGCATATTTACCCATGTGATCTGCCTTACTAATGGCGCACTAGTTGACGATGCGCCACTAGTGTGCTTTTTGCAGTGCGCCACTAAAGTGCTGAGTGGTGCGCCACTAGTATGAAATCTTTGCTGAGAGCCCCATGACATCAAAGATTCTGGCATATATATGTTTTGTTTCAAAACCACAAATTCAACAGCACATAACATATATATCAAATATATAATACATAATATGTGCCCAATAGTTTTACTAATCCACAACACATAACATATATGCAAAGTTGCATAACAAATTTCATGATCCATATATCAAAATTCCATAGCATCCATACATCCAAAATTCCATAGCATCCATATATACATATAGTTCCATAGCATCCATACATACATAGCTCCATAGCAAATATAATACACAACGATACTTTGTGGGCATTAGTAAGTAATATTTGGCACTAAAACAAATGCCTTCATGTCCATATCGTAGTCCAAAGAGCATCCGCGTGGCAACCTACAAGATGAAATCATCAACATGTCAAATTTAACACTCTAAATCATGAATATCTTCAAGAATGGTCTCTAATTATAAATTTGATCTTCAAATGGGTCAAATGATCTCTACTTACATGTTTTGAGCAACAATGCTAGTGATGCAGAGGCGAAAAGAGCAACCTCTAGCAAATTAAAACACTTGAAAACCATAGAGATTTCTATTGATAAATAGATAGGAGTAGAGAAAGAATAAAACTTGCAACAATTGCTTTACTTTCTTTAGAAAATAAGGCAGCACATCTAAATAATTCAGATAACTATATGAGAAAGATTTAAAAGCATTCAACAGAGACGATTGAAAGAAGGACGCAAGCACCACAAAAGTAGATGCATGCAGCTAACACAGTGCAGTAATTTGATTAGTGTGTGCAAGAAATCATAACACTGAAATTTCCATGTCGGGAACTAGAAAATTCATTTTTTGTCAACGCCCCCTGTATTATATTTCCATCTTTACCTTCCTGCACAAATACGCATGTAATACACTATGTAAATTTCCTGCAGGAAAAAAGAGCAGAGTAACATTTCATGGAGAGTAACCTTTGCAAAGTTAAGTAAAAGGTTCCATATGAGATTTACTGATAAGCAGTAACATATGACCAATAATCAAATGATGTAGTTCCACCAATTAGTTTCAGGCATTAGCAGTTCGTGCTACCTATCAATTCCATATAAGCATTTTCTCTAAGAATATTGCACGGCCTCAAAGAATGTGCACCACTAATTAACATACGCAGCCATTCTTACCTCAAAATGGTGTCTGCTGGATCCAAACAAGCTTAGATGATCCTCGCAGCGTAGCTTCAGTTGCTTTCGGTAGGATGAAAACTCCGAAAGCATAATTTGTTCGCAATCCTGTATAAGACTCTCGTTTAAACCCTCTGGCGCATCCGATTTCGAAGCCTTGTGGTGGAACCTGAAACATCACTCTGCACAAAAGTTATCCTTCCACTGAGTGACCTGAGCGAATAAACACTCCTCAACAATATCAAGGCCTCGATCCAAGCGACGCGGTCATCTTTCGAACAAGTGCATCAAAGGAAGCCAGAGACAGTGCCGCTATTGTTGTCTTCGAAATCGACATCCTATGAATAAAAGTGGATACATTCCAGCCTGTTTCTACTAGGCCTCATCAAGTATCAACATGTATGTAAGAGCACACAAATGCACATAAGAAGAATAGAAGCCACTATATTGTGCGGAATCCAGTTTCTCAAGATGAAACACCGCTGCACTATCTTCTACTAGTCTGAACCGAATCAATTACAAAAACAACTAACTAAAGCATACAATATAGGCATTAAATAAAACAGTATGTAGGCGAAAGCATTGACTTACTTGAGCTCTTCCTCCGGTTTGTTGTGCCTCTCGACCTCTTGGCAAGGGAAATTCTAGAGGCAGAATGAACAAGCACACGCAACATTAGAATATTTTTTGTTGGGGAATCATACGAGACTCTACAGGTGCTCTTGAGTAAATCAATAAATTTGCCAAGCGGAATGGCGATCCTGGAGGCGATGGAAATGGTGCGTACCTGCAGGCACATGGCGGCCTCCAGAGTGTTGCGGATGCAAGTGATGTACACACGCAGCATGTTGGCCTGCGGATACACGAGAACCCATGTGAACGGAGTCGCAGGACCCGGTGGCCGCCCAAATCCGGCGGCGGTGGTGCGCACGGGAGGGTGGGATCTAGGGAGGAAGGAGAAGGGAATGAACTCACCATGGCTACGGAGGGTCGCCGCCCGCGTGGATCGGCCGAGGGGAAGAGAAGGGATGTGGTGGATCGGGAGGGCGGCGTGGCCGCCGGTTGCCGGAGTTGGTGGGGAAAGCACCGGCGTCGAAGGCGACTGGCTGGTGGGGCAGGGGTGTAGGGCGGTGTGCATGTGGCGAGTGGGCGGCGTGTGTGCCCGGCGAGGAAGCAGTGCGGGGCTGAGGTGGGGCTGCGGTCGCCGGGGGGTTCGTCGGAGGGGCCGTGGAGCTCGCCGGACTGAGGGCGGAGGTGAGAAGAAGGGGTGGCCTCACTTCTGTTGCTGAGCAAGGGGGTCCGCGGGGGAGAGGGTGAGGAAATCAGCGGCACGGTGGGAAACCTGCGGTGGCACACTCGGTGAGTGGTGCGCCATTACTAGTTAAACTAGTAATGACGCCCTCCGCCCCGGTGCGCCATTAGTATTTTTTGAAAGAAAAAAAAGTTTGTTAGTAGTGGCGCACTGTGTGTGTGGTGCGCCATTAGTGTCCATCACACTAATGGGGCACCTGCACATGGTGCGCCACTGCTATATAGTAGTGGCGCACCACTTGTCTGGTGCGCCATTAGTGTCTATATTATCTATAGCCCTTTTCCTAGTAGTGCTAGAACTAGCTCTCCTATGCCTGAATTGCCTGATATGCCTGATACGCGTTATGTTATGGAGGGAGAGATAGCTGAGGATTTTCTTGCGCGTAAGGATAGTTATGATGTTGAGAAATTATTGCGCAAGTGGTAAGAAAAATCTCTGAACGCTAGGATGAAATACGACCCGAAGTTTGCTACTTCGCTTATCTTTGTGACCGATAAGGATTATGAATTCTCTGTCGACGTTGAGTTAATCACTCTAGTTATATCTGATCCTTTTCACGGTTATGAGTCTGAAACGGTTGTAGCCCAACTTACCAAACTGCACGATATAGCCACCCTATTCACTAGTGAGGAAAAGATCGGCCACTACTATATCCTCAAGTTGTTTCCTTTCTCGCTAAAGGATGATGCTAAGACCTGGTTCACTTCTCTTGCTTCTGGTTGTGTGCGTAGCCCCTAGGATATGGTCTACAACTTCTCTAAAAAATATTTCCCTCCCCATAAGAAGCAAGCTGCCTTGCAGGAAATATACAACTTTGCTCAAGCTGAAGAAGAGAGTCTCCCACAAGCTTGGGGGAGGCTTATCCAGCTACTGAATGCTTTGCCTCATCACCCTCTTGAGAAGAATGAAATACTGGATATCTTCTATAATGGACTTACTGATGCTTCCAAAGAGCACCTAGATAGTTGTGTTGGTTGTGTTTTTAGGGAACGAACTATAGAACAAGTTGAGATTCTAGTGAATAACATCTTGTGCAATGAGAATGCTTGGACTATTCCCGAACCACCTCCTAAGCCAACTCCGAAGAAAAGAGGTATTCTATTCCTCAGTCTTGAAGATATGCAAGAAGCCAAGAAATCTATGTGAGAGAAGGCATTAAATCTGAAGATGTCAAAAATCTACCACCTACCGAAGAGATCCATGGTCTCGATAACCAGATACAGGTAGTAGAAATAAATTTTCTGCATAGGTTTGATGAGAGTGATATTCCTTTTGATAAACCTGCTAGCCTATGCATGGATGAATTTGATAACTTTGTTGTCAAACAACAGAGTTTCAATGATTATGTTAGCAGACAATAGGAACAGAATGCTCGTATGCTTAGTCATTTAAGTGCTTGTGTGGATAGAAATGTCAATGATCTTAAGCTTTTGAGTAAACATGACTCTATGGTTACTACTCAGGTAGAACAAGTACTTAAAGCTCAGAATGACTTGCTCAATGAGTTGAATGACACTTCCATTAGAGTCGTCACTAGAGGCGTTAGAATGACCAAGGAACCTTTGTATCCTGAGGGTCAACCCAAGAGAATTGAACAAGATTCTCAAGGAGTTAGCGCTGATGCACCTAGTCATCCAAAGAAGAAAAAAGATGATAGCAACCTGCACGCTAGCAACCCTGTTGCTGCTACAACTGAGAGTCCAAACGATGTCTCTGTCTCTGATGCTGAAACACAATCTGGTGATGAACATGAGCCTAATGATAATATCAATAGTAATGTTCATGAAGATGCTCGACCTAGCAATGATAAGGATGTGGAGATTGAACTAGTTGATCTTGATAACCCACAGCCTAAGAATAAGAGATACGATAAGAATGACTTTGCTGCTAGGAAGCATGGTAAAGAAAGGGAACCATGGGTTCAAAAACCCATGCCCTTTCCTCCCAAACCATCCAAGAAAAAGGATGATGAGGATTTGAGCGATTTGTTGAAATGATCATACCTGTCTTTCTACAAATTCGTTTGACAGATATGCTCAAGATGTCTCCGTATGCTAAGTACATGAAAGATATTGTGACTAATAAGAGGAGGATACCTGAGGTTGATATTTCCACCATGCTCGCTAATTATACCTTCAAGGGTGGAACTCCTAAGAAACTAGGTGATCCCGGTGTGCCCACTATACCTTGCTCCATTAAAGGCAACTACGTTAGAACTGCGTTATGCGACCTTGGAGCCAGTGTTAGTGTTATGCCTCTCTCTATTTATCCTAGACTTGAATTGGATAAGTTGACACCCACTAAAATCTCTCTGCAAATGGCCGACAAATCAATTGCTTTCCCTATCAGCATTTGCGAGGATGTGCCTGTTGTGGTTGCTAACGTCACTATCTTAACAGACTTTGTTATCTTGGATATTCCCGAGGATGATGCCATGGCTGTCATCCTCGGAAGACCCTTTTTAAACACTGTAGGGGCTGTTATAGATTGCAACAAAGGCAATGTCACTTTCCATGTCAACGGTAATGAGCATATGGTGCACTTTCCGAAGAAACAATATCGAGTACATTGCATCAATGCTATCGATAAAACTTCATCGATTCTTATTGGAAGCTTTGAATGCCATATTCCTCCTGTGAAGATGAAGTATGGTTTGTTTGTTGGGGAAATACACATCCCCATTGAGGTGACCTAGTGACTGTTCGAAAATTCTCCGTCTTCTTTTGTGATTCAAAAAGTTTTGTCAAGAGGATTTGATCAACCCCATTGACGGATTTCTTTCGATGACCATGAGATGGATGAATCAAGGAGTCACAAACCTCTATTTTAAGCTTTCACTTTCGGTTGCTTAGAAGAAAAATGATAGATTTAGTTTAATTTTTCCTGATTTCTGTTTTAGCGTCCGGTAGAAAAGTACCCCGAAAATAAAAGTTCTCCGAACGTCCTGAAAATCAAGTATGATTTTTTTCTGGAATTTTTGAAAAATACTGAGACGAAGAGCTTGTCTGGGGCCTGTACCAGTGGGCCACAAGCCCTGAGAGCGCGGGCACCCCGCCCCCTGGCCGTGCCACCCAGGCTTGTGGGGCACATAGGCACCCCCTCCACTCATTCTTGCTCTCATCTGGTTCTCCTACCTCCAGAAAAAATCGTTTCGTAGCTCAAACCCGTGTTCTTGCTCCTCTTGCTGGGATTTTCGATCTCTTTGCTCAAAGCACCATTCTCCGAACTGTTTTGGGGAAATTACTCTTTGGTAAGTGACTCCTCCATTGGACCAATTAGTTTTTGCTCTAGTTCCTTATACTTCGCGTATTTTTGATGCCTTGGTGACCATGTTCTTGAGCTTTACATGCTGATTTTAGCTGGTCCCAAGTAGTTTTGATGCGTAATATGGCCTCTAGGCACTTGTGGGAGTAGTTGCTACTAGTTTAGTTTAGCCTTGTTCACTTTTCCTTTGGGTCACTGAAAATTTCAGAAAAGGAAGATGTTCAGGAGAAACTTTCATGGTGGTTCCTCAAGCAAGAGAGGTCCCCGTCTTGCGATTCGGGAGCCCGATCCTTACCAACCAAGGGACGCGTAGGTGGAACCATGTGAATGGCCTTCTGATGAATTTATGATTGAGGCAGGTTTCAAGGATGAGTTTGATGCACTTGTTCGCAACGTCGGACTCGAAGAATTCATCTCCGATAAATGTGAACAGTATGTTGCTCTCACTGCCTCTTCTCTTCGTAGATTCTAATTTTCAGTTGGCCGTGACACTTCGCTACAGTTTGATCTCTATGATAACTTGTATACCATGAATTTAGAGGATTTTAATAGAATTTGCAAAATACCTACTTAGGGTAGCCTCAATGATCCTCCTAAATCCTCGGTTAGAGATTATTTTTCTCTGGTATTACTGTTGGAGAAACTAGAGACATTACGCAAGCTACCATGGGGAGTATTCATTTCCTGCTTTGCATTACTTTGCCCTCTTCATAGGCAGATGAATTAATGGCAAGATTGAGCATTGTCACCTCTACGCATACGACCTTAGTATCCTTACGAGCGCAGTGACGGGTGACAAGAGTTGCAACATGGGAGCTATAATAGCAAGGAGGCTGAATAAGAATGCTAATGAAGTGGATTTCTTTGGTGGGATCTATGCCACTCGCATAGCAAATTTTCTTACAGTACCCATCCGCAAAGGAAATCGCCCGCTCCATACAGCTTTCCTTGACCGCGTCGCTTTGACACGCTACATGTTCCTTCAGAGGGATGACGAATCCCTCCTATATCGTTTGATATTTAACCGACAGCGTGTTTTCCATATTACCCTTCCTGCTGCTGCCTTCTTTGACTTTTAGGTAAAACGGAGATATTACATAACCAGAGGAGTATGAGAGGGAGTCAAAGGCTGCTCGTCTCCATGAGGCAGCTATTCAGGCAGTGGTTGCAGCGCTCCCGTATAACCCCCATTATGATTTTGGGTGTTGCCAGGACCATCCTTGGGAGTAAACCAACTTAGGCCAAAAGCCTAAGCTTGGGGGAGTATGTGTTCTCACCGACTTTACATTCTTGCTTATGCTTTCACTCTGTTCGTCGGTGTTCACACTTTGCCACTGTATCATCCATGCTAGTTTATTTTCTTTTTCTAGTTTTCTTTTCGTGTGTCTGTCTCGTTTGAAAAAACCTAAAAGATTTTATTTTTTTGCTTGTTGGGAGCTTTCCCGTGTAAATAGTTTTCTTTTTCTTTGGGTCAAGGTAGAAGACCATGGTTACAATGTTTAGTGGCTCTTGCATGCATACTTGTTTAGCTGTCATAGAGCCATATTACTTTGTCTTCTCCTTTTTGTTTGCCTGCAGATTCCAGCGTAGTCGAATGCACGAGCACTCTTATTATTGTTCACATCATTCGGTCGTGCAAGTGAAAGGCAATAATGACGATATATGATGAAGTGACTGAGCCTGGAAAAGCTGGTATAAACTCGATCTATTTTGTTTTTGTAAATATGACTAGCTCCTCATGCCTAGTTCAGCTTTGTTGTGAGAGAAACATGTTTGCAATGACAACTTAGAGATCATAGTTTCTTATGCCATGCTTACTTAGCTAGGAGCTTATAATGGTTTGTCTTGGTTGCCAACATGAATGTTGAGATGACTATGATGTAGTATGATAGGATGGTATCCTCCTTTGAATGATATAAGTGGCTTGACTTGGCGCATGTTCACGCATGTAGTTGAAACAAAATCAACATAGCCTCTATGATATTCATGTTCATGGTGATTTGTGTCCTACTCATGGTTGCACTCAATGTTAGTTAATCTCAATGCATTTTGATGACTGTTGTCGCTCTCTGGTTGGTCGCTTCCCAGTCTTTTGCTAGCCTTCACTTGTACTAAGCAGGAATACTGCTTGTGCATCCACTTCCATAAATCCGAAGTTGTTCCATATGAGTCCACCATACCTACCTATGTGCGGTATCTACCTGCCGTTCCAAGTAAATTTGCATGTGCCACTCTCTAAATCTTCAAGAAGTAATCTGTTTTGCATGCCCGAACCGCTCATGTGGTGACAGGGGGCTATTACTATCTTCCATGCTAGGCGTGTTATCCTCCATATGTGTTTATTCACTATCATTCACGAGAAAGGGGCCGGTAATTGGAATTCCCAGTTCCATGCTCAAATCAAAAAGATAATTACAAACAAAACTCCCCCATGATTGATGTTGGTATGGACGGTACCCGAGGATTCGGCTAGCCGTGGAGTGTGATTGATTGGTGGTGGGGGAGTCAAAACTTTACTTTTCTGTTTGGGAACCGCCTATAGCATGTGTAGCGTGGAAGATGTTGAGAACTCTTAGTCATTGCGTTGACAATGAAAGCATGTCACCCAAAATTATTATCTCTGTTTTCAAAGCATGAGCTCTGGCACCTCTGCAAATCATTGCTTCCCTCTGCGAAGGACCTGTCTATTTATGTTCCTGTTGAGTCATCCTCCTCTTACAGAAGCACCAATTAGAGAGCACCTCTGTCATTTTTATGCTTTGCTTTTCACTATGTTGAGTATGAGTGTGACTGGATCTTCTTTGCCATGAATTACAATGTTTAGTCAGCCCTCGGTCTTTGAAGGTGCTCTGCATTTATGTTTCGCGGTCTCAGAAAGAGCTAGCGAGATACCATCTATTCGTACTGCTTCATGTTGTTTTGATTGAAGTGTTGACATTTGAGGCTTATTATTATTTGCTCACTAGTTGATTATGCCATTGATATGAGTTTACCGAGATACTTAGATGTCATTTGCTTATGTGGTGTGCTTGTGATCTTGCTGAAACTCTGGATATGAGTTAGACATAGCTGCAACAACAAGATCAAATAGATTTCATCAAAGTTTTTATTTTGTCTCTTTCAGTTTGTCAACTGAATTGCTTGAGGACAAGCAAGGCTTTAAGCTTGGGGGAGTTGATACGTCTCCGTCGTATCTACTTTCCCGAACTCTTTTGCCCTTGTTTTAGACTCTAATTTGCATGATTTGAATGGAACTAACCCGGACTAACGTTGTTTTTAGCAGAATTGCCATGGTGTTGTTTTTGTGCAGAAATAGAAGTTCCCGGAATGTCCTGAAAATTTACGGTGAATTTTTCTGGAATTAATGAAAAATACCTACGCAAAGATCCACCGGAGGGGGTGTGCCAGTGGGCCACAAGCCCAGGCGGCGCGGCCACCCCCCAGGTCGCACCAACCAGGCTTGTGGGGCCCACGTGGCGCCACCGCCTCGAAAATCAGCTCTATTTATTCCATCTCGCCCAGAAAAAATCAGGGAGAAGGATTCATCGCCTTTTATGATACGGAGGCGCCGCCACCTCCTGTTCTTCATCTGGAGGGCAGATCTGGAGTTCGTTCCCGGCTCCGGAGAGGGGAAATCGTCGCCATCGTCATCATCAACCTTCCTCCATCAACAATTCCATGATGCTCTTCACTGTTCGTGAGCAATCTCATCGTAGGCTTGCTGGACGGTGATGAGTTGGATGAGATCTATCATGTAATCGAGTTAGTTTTGACGGGGATTGATCCCTAGTATCCACTATGTTCTGAGATTGATGTTGCTACTACTTTGCCATGCTTAATGCTTGTCACTAGGGCCCGAGTGCCATGATTTCAGATCTGAACCTATTATGTTGTCGCCAATATATGTGTGTTTTAGATCCTATCTTGCAAGTTGTAGTCACCTACTATGTGTTATGACCTGGCAACCCCGGAGTGACAATAGCCGGAACCACTCCTGGAGATGACCATAGTATGAGGAGTTCATGTATTGACCAAGTGTTAATGCGTTGGTCAGGTTCTGTATTAAAAGGAGAACCTTAATATCCCATAGTTTCCATTAGGACCTCGCTGCCACAGTTGGGATGGACAATAGATGTCATGCAAGTTCTTTTCCCTGAGCACGTATGATTACATACGGAATACATGCCTACATTAGATTGATGAACGGGGGCTAGTTACTTATCTCTCCGTGTTATACCTGTTACATGATGAATCACATCCGTCATACTCATCCATCACTGATCCACTGCCTACGAGTCTTTTACTACTGGTCCTTGCTACTATTACTCTGTTGCTACTGTTGTTACTTGCTACTGTTGTCACTACTGCTGTTACTTGCTACTTTGTTGTTACCTGTTGCAAGACTTTTCTGGAGCCGTTGCCGGGGAAGCATAGCATTATTCTCAAGAATAGTCCCCCGTCAATGTGCTATTTTCTAGCGCCATTGATACAACAAGTTATGAATAGTCTGCCGTCAACAGACCCTTTTCTGGCACTGTTGCTATCATACTACTTTGCTACTGATACTTTGCTTGCAGACACTAATCTTTCATGTGTGGTTGAAATTGACAAACTCAGCTGCTAATACTTGAGAATATTCTTTCGCTTACCCTTGTGTCGAATCAATAAATTTGGGTTGAATACTCTACCCTCAAAAATTGTTGTGATCCCCTACACTTGTGGGTTATCAAGACTATTTTCCGGCGCCGTTGCCGGAGAGGCACAACTATATTCTCTGAGTCACTTGGGATTTACGTCTGCTGATCACTATGAGGAATCCGATAGATCCAAGAACTAAAGTCTTGCCCTCCACTACGAGGATAGGTAAGGAACTGCCATCTAGCTCTACACTTGATTCACCTTCAATTATGAGTAAGTTTGCGACATCACCTCCTGCTAGAAATCTTGATATGTTGTCTGTGCTTGATGATGCTACTTCTGCTGCCTATGATGCTTATGATGATGCTATGCTTGATACTATGCCTGATGATGCTATCTTTATACTATGCCTGATGATGCTATGCTTGATACTATGCCTGATGATGCTATGCTTGATACTGCTTTGCCACTAGGTGCATTCCTTGATGCACAAATTGCTAGAGTTGCTGCTAGATGTGATGATACTTCTGAAACTGCTGATACTATTGAAGTAGAACCTGCTATTTTGCCTGCTACACTACTAGGAAAAGGCCTGCTAGTGGCGCACCTGTTTTGGCTACTAATGGCGCACTACAGGTGCGCCACTAGCATCACGCCATTAGAATTTTTTACTAATGGCGCACCACAAGTGCACCATTAGTATCTGGTACACTAATGGCGCACCAGGCAGTGCGCCATTAGTATAGCCCATGGTGCTCCATTAGTATGCCTCCCAGGGGGGCATATTTAGCCATGTGATCTGCCTTACTAATGGCGCACTAGTTGACGATGCGCTACTAGTGTGCTTTTGCAGTGCGCCACTAAAGTGCTGAGTGGTGTGCCACTAGTATGAAATCTTTGCTGAGAGCCCCATGACATCAAAGATTCTGGCATATATATGTTTTGTTTCAAAACAACAAATTCAACAGCACATAACATATATATCAAATATATAATACATAATATGTGCCCAATAGTTTTACTGATCCACAACACATAACATATATGCAAAGTTGCATAACAAATTTCATGATCCATATATCAAAATTCCATAGCATCCATACATCCAAAATTCCATAGCATCCATATATACATATAGTTCCATAGCATCCATACATACATAGCTCCATAGCAAATATAATACACAACGATACTTTGCGGGCATTAGTAAGTAATATTTGGCACTAAAACAAATGCCTTCATGTCCATATCGTAGTCCAAAGAGCATCCGCGTGGCAACCTACAAGATGAAATCATCAACATGTCAAATTTAACACTCTAAATCATGAAGATCTTCAAGAATGGTCTCTAATTATAAATTTGATCTTCAAATGGGTCAAATGATCTCTACTTACATGTTTTGAGCAACAATGCTAGTGATGCAGAGGCGAAAAGAGCAACCTCTCGCAAATTAAAACACTTGAAAACCATAGAGATTTCTATTGATAAATAGATAGGAGTAGAGAAAGAATAAAACTTGCAACAATTGCTTTACTTTCTTTAGAAAATAAGGCAGCACATCTAAATAATTCAGATAACTATATGAGAAAGATCTAAAAGCATTCAACAGAGACGATTGAAAGAAGGACACAAGGACCACAAAAGTAGATGCATGCAGCTAACATAGTGCAGTAATTTGATTAGTGTGTGCAAGAAATCATAACACTAAAATTTCCATGTCGGGAACTAGAAAATTCATTTTTTGTCAACGCCCCCTGTATTATATTTCCATCTTTACCTTCCTGCACAAATACGCATGTAATACACTATTAAATTTCCTGCAGAAAAAAAGAGCAGAGTAACATTTCAAGGAGAGTAACCTTTGCAAAGTTAAGTAAAAGGTTCCATATGAGATTTACTGATAAGCAGTAACATATGACCAATAAGCAAATGATGTAGTTCCACCAATTAGTTTCAGGCATTAGCAGTTCGTGCTACCTATCAATTCCATATAAGCATTTTCTCTAAGAATATTGCACGGCCTCAAAGAATGTGCACCACTAATTAACATACGCAGCCATTCTTACCTCAAAATGGTGTCTGCTGGATCCAAACAAGCTTAGATGATCCTCGCAGCGTAGCTTCAGTTGCTTTCGGTAGGATGAAAACTCCGAAAGCATAATTTGTTCGCAATTCTGTATAAGACTCTCGTTTAAACCCTCTTGCGCATCCGATTTCGAAGCATTGTGGTGGAAACTGAAACATCACTCTGCACAAAAGTTATCCTTCCACTGAGTGACCTGAGCGAATAAACACTCCTCGCCAATATCAAGGCCTCGATCCAAGCGACGCAGTCATCTTTCGAACAAGTGCATCAAAGGAAGCCAGAGACAGTGCCCCTATTGTTGTCTTCAAAATCGACATCCTATGAATAAAAGTGGATACATTCCAGCCTGTTTCTACTAGGCCTCATCAAGTATCAACATGTATGTAAGAGTACACAAATGCACATAACAAGAATAGAAGCCACTATATTGTGCGGAATCCAGTTTCTCAAGATGAAACACCGCTGCACTAGCTTCTACTAGTCTGAACCGAATCAATTACAAAAACAACTAACTAAAGCATACAATACAGGCATTAAATAAAACAGTATGCTGGCGAAAGCATTGGCTTACTTGAGCTCTTCCCCCGGTTTGTGGTGCCTCTCGACCTCTTGGCAAGGGAAATTCTAGAGGCAGAAGGAACAAGCACACGCAACATTAGAATATTTTTTGTTGCGGAATCATACGAGACTCTACAGGTGCTCTTGAGTAAATCAATAAATTTGCCGAGCGGAATGGCGATCCTGGAGGCGATGGAAATGGTGCGTACCTGCATGCACATGGCGGCCTCCAGAGTGTTGCGGATGCAAGTGGTGTACACACACAGCATGTTGGCCTGCGGATACACGAGAACCCATTTGAACGGAGTCGCAGGACCCGGTGGCCGCCCGAATCTAGCGGCGGCGGTGCGCACGGAAGGGTGGGATCAAGGGAGGAAGGAGAGGGGAATGGACTCACCATGGGTACGGAGGTTCGCCGCCCGCATGGATCGGCCAAGGGGAACAGAAGGGATGTGGTGGATCGGGAGGGCGGGGTGGCCGCCAGTTGCTGGAGTTGGTGGGGAAGGCACCGGCGTCGAAGGCGACTGGCTGGTGGGGCAGGGGTGTAGGCCGGTGTGCGCGGGGCGAGTGGGCGGCGTGCGTGCCCGGCGGGGAAGCAGTGCGGGGCTGAGGTGGGGCTGAGGTCGCCGGGGGGTTCGTCGGAGGGGCCGTGGAGCTCGCCGGACTGAGGGGGGAGGTGAGAAGAAGGGGTGGCCTCACTTCCGTTGCTGAGCAAGGGGGTCCACGGGGGAGAGGGTGAGGAAATCGGCGGCCCGGTGGGAAACCTGCGGTGGCACACTCGGTGAGTGGTGCGCCATTACTAGTTAAACTAGTAATGGCGCCCTCTGCCCCGGTGCGCCATTAGTACTTTTGGAAAGAAAAAAAGTTTGTTAGTAGTGGCGCACCGGGTGTGTGGTGCGCCATTAGTGTCCATCACACTAATGGCGCACCTGCACATGGTGCGCCACTGCTATATAGTAGTGGCGCACCACTTGTCTGGTGCGCCATTAGTGTCTATATTATCTATAGCCCTTTTCCTAGTAGTGCTAGAACTAGCTCTCTTATGCCTGAATTGCCTGATATGCCTGATACGCGTTATGTTATGGAGGGAGAGATAGTTGAGGATTTTCTTCCGTGTAAGGATAGCTATGATGTTTAGAAATTACTGCGCAAGTGGTAAGAAAAATCTGTGAACGCTAGGATGAAATACGACCCGAAGTTTGCTACTTCGCCTATCTTTGTGACCGATAAGGATTATGAATTCTCTGTCGACCCTGAGTTAATCACTCTAGTCGAATCTGATCCTTTTCACGGTTATGAGTCTGAAACTGTTGTAGCCCATCTTACCAAACTGCACGATATAGCCACCCTATTCACTAGTGAGGAAAAGATCGGCCACTACTATATCCTCAAGTTGTTTCCTTTCTCGCTAAAGGATGATGCTAAGACCTGGTTCACTTCTCTTGCTCCTGGTTGTGTGCGTAGCCCCCAGGATATGGTCTACTACTTCTCTAAAAAATATTTCCCTCCACATAAGAAGCAAGCTGCCTTGCAGGAAATATACAACTTTGCTCAAGATGAAGAAGAGAGTCTCCCACAAGCTTGGGGAGGCTTATCCAGCTACTGAATGCTTTGCCTGATCACCCTCTTGAGAAGAATGAAATACTTGATATCTTCTATAATGGACTTACTAATGCTTCCAAAGAGCACCTAGATAGTTGTGTTGGTTGTGTTTTTAGGGAACGAACTATAGAACATGTTGAGATTCTAGTGAATAACATCTTCTGCAATGAGAATGCATGGACTATTCCCGAACCACCTCCTAAGCCAACTCCAAAGAAAATAGGTATTCTATTCCTCAGTCCTGAAGATATGCAAGAAGCCAAGAAATCTATGCAAGAAAAGGCATTAAATCTGAAGATGTCAAAAATCTACCACCTATCGAAGAGATCCATGGTCTCGATAACCAGATACAGGTAGTAGAAGTAAATTCTCTACATAGGTTTGATGAGAGTGATATTCCTTTTGATAAACCTGCTAGCCTATGCATGGATGAATTTGATAACTTTGTTGTCAAACAATAGAGTTTCAATGATTATGTTAGCAGACAATAGGAATAGAATGCTCGTATGCTTAGTCATTTAAGTGCTTGTGTGGATACAAATGTCAATGATCTTAAGCTTTTGAGTAAACATGACTCTATGGTTACTACTCAGGTAGAACAAGTACTTAAAGCTTAGAATGACTTGCTCAATGAGTTGAATGACAATTCTGTTAGAGTCGTCACTGGAGGCGTTAGAATGACCAAGGAACCTTTGTATCCCGAGGGTCATCCCAAGAGAATTGAACAAGATTCTCAAGGAGTTAGCACTGATGCACCTAGTCATCCAAAGAAGAAGAAAGATGATAGCAACCTACACGCTAGCAACCCTGTTGCTGCTACACCTGAGAGTCCAAACGATGTCTCTGCCTCTGATGCTGAAACACAATCTGTGATGAACATGAGCGTAATGATAATATCAATAGTAATGTTCATGAAGATGCTCGACCTAGCAATGATAAGGATGTGGAGATTGAACTAGTTGATCTTGATAACCCACAGCCTAAGAATAAGAGATACGATAAGAACGACTTTGCTGCTAGGAAGCATGGTAAAGAAAGGGAACCATGGGTTCAAAAACCCATGCCCTTTCCTCCCAAACCATCCAAGAAAAAGGATGATGAGGATTTGAGCGATTTGTTGAAATGATCAGACCTGTCTTTCTGCAAATGCATTTGACACATATGCTCAAGATGTCTCCGTGTGCTAAGTACATGAAAGATATTGTGACTAATAAGAGGAGGATACCTGAGGTTGAGATTTCCATCATGCTCGCTAATTATACCTTCAAGGGTGGAACTCCTAAGAAACTAGGTGATCCCGGTGTGCCCACTATACCTTGCTCCATTGAAGGCAACTGCGTTATGCGACCTTGGAGCCGGTGTTAGTGTTATGCCTCTCTCTATTTATCCTAGACTTGAACTGGATAAGTTGACACCCACTAAAATCTCTTTGCAAATGGCCGACAAATCAACTGCTTTCCCTATTAGGATTTGCGAGGATGTGCCTGTTGTGGTTGCTAATGTCACTATCTTAACAGACTTTGTTATCTTGGTTATTCCCGAGGACGATGCCATGGTTGTCATCCTCGGAAGACCCTTTTTAAACACTGTAGGGGCTGTTATAGATTGCAACAAAGGCAATGTCACTTTCCATGTCAACGGTAATGAGCATACGGTGCACTTTCCGAAGAAACAATATCGAGTACATTGCATCAATGCTATCGAAGAAACTTCATCGATTCTTATTGGGAGCTTTGAATGCCATATTCCTCCTGTTAAGATGAAGTATGATTTGTTTGTTGGGGAAACACACATCCCCATTGAGGTGACCTAGTGACTGTTCGAAAATTCTCCGTCTTCTTTTGCGATTCCAAAAGTTTTGTCGAGAAGATTGGATCAACCCCATTGACGGATTTCTTTCGATGACCATGAGATCGATGAATCAAGGAGTCAAAAACCTCTATTTTAAGTTTTCACTTTCGGTTGCTTAGAAGAAAAATGATAGATTTAGTTTAATTTTTCCTGTTTTCTGTTTTAGCGTCCGGTAGAAAAGTACCCCAAAAATAAAAGTTCTCCGAACGTCCTCAAAATCAAGTATGATTTTTTCTGGAGTTTTTGAAAAATACTGAGACGAAGAGCTTGTCTGGGGGCTGTACCAGTGGGACACAAGCCGTGACAGCGCGGGCACCCCCCCTGGCCGTGCCACCCAGGCTTGTGGGGCATACAGGCACCCCCTCCACTCATTCTTGCTCTCATCTGGTTCTCCTACCTCCAGAAAAAATCATTGCGTAGCTCAAACCCGTGTTCTTGCTCCTCTTGCTGGGATTTTCGATCTCTTTGCTCAAAGCACCATTCTCCGAACTATTTTGGGGAAATTACTCATTGGTAAGTGACTCCTCCATTGGACCAATTAGTTTTTGCTCTAGTGCCTTATACTCCGCGTATTTTTGATGCCTTGGTGACCATGTTCTTGAGCTTTGCATGCTGATTTTAGCTGGTCCCAAGTAGTTTTGATGCGTAATATGGCCTCTGGGCACTTGTGGGAGTAGTTGCTACTAGTTTAGTTTAGCCTTGTTCACTTTTCCTTTGGGTCACTGAAAATTTCAGAAAAGGAAGATGTTCAGGAGAAACTTTGATGGTGGTTCCTCAAGCAAGAGAGGTCCCCGTCTTGCGATTCGGGAGCCAGGTCTTTACCAACCAAGGGACGCGCAGGTAGAACCATGTGAATGGCCTTCTGATGAATTTATGATTGAGGCAGGTTTCAAAGATGAGTTTGATGCACTTGTTCGCAACGTCGGACTCGAAGAATTCATCTCCGATAAATGTGAACAGTATGTTGCTCTCACTGCCTCTTCTGTTCGTAGATTCAAATTTTCAGTTGGCCGTGACACTTCGGTACTATTTGATCTCTATGATAAATCGTATACCATGGATTTAGAGGATTTTAATAGAATTTGCAAAATACCTACTTAGGGTAGCCTCAATGATCCTCCTAAATCCTCGGTTAGAGATTATTTTTGTCTGGTATTACTGTTGGAGAAACTAGAGACATTACGCAAGCTACCATGGGGAGTATTCATTTTGTGCTTTGCATTACTTTGCCCTCTTCATAGGCAGATGCATTAATGGCAAGATTGAGCATTGTCACCTCTGCGCATCCGACCTTAGTATCCTTAAGAGCGCAGTGACGGGTGACAAGAGTTGCAACATGGGAGCTATAATAGCAAGGAGGCTGAATAAGAATGCTAATGAAGTGGATTTCTTTGGTGGGATCTATGCCACTCGCATAGCAAATTTTCTTGGAGTACCCATCCGCGAAGGAAATCCCCCGCTCCATACAGTTTTCCTTGACCGCGTCGCTTTGACACGCTACATGTTCCTTCAGAGGGATGACGAATCCCTCCTATATCATTTGATATTTAACCGGCAGCGTGTTTTCCATATTACCCTTCCTGCTGCTGCCTTCTTTGACTTTCAGGTAAAACGGAGATATTACATAACCAGAGGAGTATGAGAGGGAGTCAAAGGCTGCTCGTCTCCGTGAGGCAGCTATTCAGGCAGTGGCTGCAGCGCTCCCGTATAACCCCCATTATGATTTTGGGTGTCGCCAGGACCATCCTTGGGAGTAGACCAACTTAGGCCAAAAGCCTAAGCTTGGGGGAGTACGTGTTCTCACCAACTTTATGTGGGGACCCCGACTAGCAAGTCGAGTTCGCCGTTCCCAGTGACCCCAAGGATCAATGTTCACTGAACACAGATACTGAATAATAGAGTCTTACATCCATAAGTATCGTTTGATACAATAAATGACCACTTCGGTCGAGTCTTACATACATAGGGCCTTATAGGCCAAAGCACCAAACTAGACCAATAGCGGGATTATTGGTTGAAAGCGTGAACCCATGCCATCAGCCTTAACCTACAGGCATTCTGACTGGGAAGTGTCCTAGCTCACAAGAACGTCACCGAGTTAATCTTCACCATATCCTGTCTTTCACACCTGGTCAATGAAATAACCAGTGGCAAGCCAATGAGTACTTTGAATGTACTCGCAAACAGTCCATGATATGAACATTGATAGTGAAGAATAACAGTAACATGTATCTTTATGGAATGCGATGTGGTGGTATGATCAGGTATGTGCAACAAGTTAAAGAATTACTTTTGAAGAACAGGTTACAGATATCAACATATCTGTTAAGGGCTGAACCATCCGGGTTCACCTTATATGCCAAGTCATCGGACTTGTCATATCCTCAAGATATTAATGAGGGCTAACCCATCCGGGTTTACCCTATATGTCAAGTCACCGAACTTGATCATATTATTATGATTATCATCATAACACCTTTTTAACACCACGCACACACACACACTTGGTTTATGCGGAAACTCAGGACGTAGTTTAAGCAACACCACCCAACTGTCCTTGACCGTGGACACGGCTAATCGAATAGTTTACACTCTGCAGAGGTAGTACGCTAGACCCACGAGAAACGGGAAACTTCCGTGTCATCCACGACTCGCGGTATATCACATATACCCGAGGTAAGTACCCGATCATCATCTTTCCCCTGACGATACTAGACAAAGAGATCCACTCGATTGGTACCCAGCCCACATGTTGTACGTCTTACGAGCACCGACTCTGGACTGTATCAACCATGCAGGGACCAACGGTGTGCCTGGAACTCATAATAATGGCATAGTCGTCCTACCTGGCACGACCCCATCACGAGAGTGACACCGATCACTCCCGCCACTAGTAATGTGGCTCTTTGCTAGTACCGACCAAACTAATCAACAAAGCCCCGTCCCATAAAGGGGTATCGTGGTCGTACTGGTAAGGTTGGGACGGTCGACACATCATAAATCTAATCCCATTTCCAAAACCATACTCACAGCAAAATCACCGGTGCATCACTTCACTAAAAGTGATCACCAACTCATCATCACCCTCGGGCATTAGTGGCACCCGACGGGGTTTTCATAAACTCTTTATTTAACTCATCATTATGCTTGAGATAATATGCCTTAACATTACTTGTCAACATGGTAATATCATGACCCTCACGGGGTAGGGTCAAGCTCAATGCAGTGATTCTACTTTACTAGTCAACATGACATTAGCATGATCCTCGTAGATGGTAGGGTCAGCTCATCATGTTTGTGCTCCGAGGAGCCATGCGAATATCACTACTATAAATGCAAGTGCTTTGAAGAAGCCTTCGGTACCATCACATCAATGATGAACCGGCACTGTGATCACATGCAACGGAAAGTACTTGCTATACTAGCATGCATCGTTTCATATGCTTAATTCATGGTCAAAGGTCTGCTTGCCTTGCTCACATAAGTCCTCGGGGTCTTCAAGGTCTTCCGCTCCGTCCCCGAATACTTCGTGTACCGTCAACTATCGCCGGAAACAACTATAGTAAGCCATATATCCAGCAGAATAAAAGTTTTCTATAAATAGAAGTTATATTTTTCTTGGACCTTTCTGGTCATAAGAAAAATACCTAAAGCTTGATATAGGATATTTGGGTCATCAATGATTTTTGAATGGATGGAAAGGGCAATAGGTGGCCATTGAATAAGCCAACAGAAATCTTTCTGTTAAAAATGAGTGGAGGCACCCATTTGACAGAGAAGGATTTTAGAAATATTTAGGAAGTTGTTTCACTGGATTTGGAGTTGAAATGAATATTCTGGAGATTTTACAATGGGGATTAAATAGCAATAGGATCTATTTATTTATTGCAACACAATGAAGCTTGATAAAAATGTTGACCAAGTCTCTAAAAATGGAGAGTGATCTTAGGAGTTTCTGGAAGTTTGAATCACTCCATTTGGAGTTGATATGAAGCCTATGGGATTTTTGGAAGATGGAGTTTTCAATGTCCAGATTGACATTTGAAAAATAATACAACGGAAAAAGTGCTTGGAAAAATGTGCAAGGCACAAATATGGATAGGCCTTGACTTTTGGGACCTGCAGAAATTTGAATCAACAGATTTGGAGTTAGGATGATTTTAGAATGGATTTTTGAAGTTAGGAATGAAAAGAAAAGGTAGATAGATACTTATCCTTTGAGCTAACTAGTGCTCAGGGTGCTAGTTAGGCGACTCGGCCGGCCCATAGCTCCAGCCGCGAGCAACTGGTCACGCGAAACGCGCACTCCTGGAAATGTGCCACCGCGCAAGGGAGACGCAACACGCCAGGGCGCCTCCACTTAACAGGAGAGGGTCCGGCCGGTGGCTGGCTGACGCGGGGCCCCACCTGTCGGGACTTCTTCCTCCTTCGGCTCGGATGCAGGGATGGAATGGGGGGAGTAGACCGGCCACGGGAGGAGCTCCCCTAGGTGGCTCTGGACACCCCCCGGCGGTGCGCCGTCCACCGGCGTGCTCGGGGGAGTTAGCCGCCCTCGTTCCCCTACCTGGCGTCTGCAGGGGAGAGCCGCAAGGTTGCGGGCGACGCGGCTACAGGGAGATCGCTGGCCTGCGCTGGTGCCGGTACCAGGGCGAAGGGAGGGAGATGGAGGAGCTGGGGAGGAGGCCCGGCGACTAGGTGGTCCTCCAGAGGGGCCCAGGCGCTTAGAGGCAAGGGGGGAAAGCCCCTGGTTAGTTGGTCCAGAGGAGGCCTCTGATGGGGCTTTGTCCATGGCAGCAAGAAGAGGGGAGGGACGCTTAGGGGAGAAGGGAGAGCTCGAGAGGGTTCACAGGGGAAGAGGGGGAGGACCTGAGGGAACCAGATAGGCTTGGGGGAGGGGATATGAGAGAGGAAGGCTGAGAGAGCTCGAGAGCTCTCTGGAGCTCTCGGTGCATGGATGCCACGCACCACAGAAGGACTTGGATGTTAGCTAGAGTCGTGGAGTGAGTCAAGGAGGGATGGGGGAGAGCTCTTGCACTCTGGGGCATGCTGCAGCTGCGAGACATGAGCTAGGGAACAAGAAAATGGCGCAGAGCGCCATTAGTGTAGGCCAGAGTGGTGGTCACCATGGTCACCTGTGTCCTGGGGCACCCCTTGGCCAGGCCAAGGTGTCCATCGTGCAAGGCATGCTTGCCACGATGCACTGGAGGAGTTTGGAGCCAAGTGCAGAAGATTTGAATGGAGTTTGACTGCTGTGAACTTTTCAGCAGGAAACTAGGGGCTGCTACAAATGGTTTTCATAGGCAGAGAGGGGAGGTGAAACCATGTCCTGGAGCATCTGGTATGGAAGGACTACACGTCTGCAAAAATTGAGCCCAAGAAAAGAAGTGTAACTAGCACTTGTTGTACAAAGCCACCTTTCAGCCAAAAATGAACTTGAAGAGGTGCTGCTCATTTTTCCTACATGAGCATGCCATCAATTGATTTGAAATGATGCATTGAGACACTAGAGAGGCTCTGGAAAGAATTGGGGGTGATGGCCTAAGCAGAAGATTGGGAAGAAGGGTAAAACAGTGTTGCCACGGGTGAAAATGAGAGAAAGTTACAAAGGGTCCTTCCCCAATAATTGACCAGTGGCCATGGGAAAGTTACTGGAGGTGAAATGTAACTAGGTGAGGCTGTGGTAGAAAGTTGAGCTCAAGGAATAAAGTAGAAGTGGCAACACAAGTCAAATTAGTGAGTGCACACAAGGTGTTTGATCTGTGGTTAGGCTACCAGATGGATTCCAAGGGCTATGAAACTTAACAGGATCAAATAATATATGTAAATAGGCTTGCACACCAAATTTGGGATTTGCTGGATAAGTTTTCCAATGTAGACTTGGAAAACCCTAGATATGGGCAGAAATGGTTTTCTGCTTAGAACCCTATTCAACTAAATCCCCACAAATCCAATATTTGGTGTAGGGGCATTATTTGGGCATTAAGACATGCACAAAAAGTTTGAGGTCAATTGGACAAACTTTATAATGTAAAGTTTGTCAAAGTTAGAAATCAACAGAGAGGGTTTTGAGGGTTTTAGGACAACTTCCTCTATTCCCCTTGGTGTACCACTTGGTGTGGATGCCTCATTGGAGTACTCGAACATGTCCACCAAATTTGAGCACAATTGGAGACACTTCACAATGTAGAGTTGCTCAAATTTGATTCTGGACAGATAGGGTTTTAGAGGGATTAGGGGAGTCAAATCAACTTGGATTGAAATGAAACTTGGCAAGATCATCAAGAATATCATAGATGACATGCTAGAATTTTACTGGAATTTATTGAGAATATTTCTTATAGAAATATTCCAAAAGCTTGAAATAGGCAGGAATGGTTTTGGAGGGTTTTGCCCAACATTTTGAACATGACCATGTGTTGAAACTCATAAATATGGAATAAATATATCCACTGAGTTTCCCTATATTTTCTTAAATATTTTGAAAGCAAGAAAAATAACTTTCCTTCATAGGAGACCATTTCTCGCCTCACAGAAGGGCTTTTAAATAAAATAATAAAATAACTTTCAAAATAATAATAAGATGGTTTTTGAAAGTCATTTTGATAATAGGTTTTAAATAAAAGTTTTGGTGCAAAATAAATTCCCTAATTTGAGGACTTGTAGTACAAACCTCATCTCAGGGGGTTTAAAAGTTTAATTCAAAGAAAAGCTTTTTGGTGAAAAGAATATTTGGTAGAAATAGATATTTGTTCTAGACACATGGCATGATCATTAGGAAGGAGATCATGGAATAAGGAGGTGATTAGGAGAGTGACAGGATCCATTAGGTATCAAACACAATCATGCAAACAAGCAAGGCAAACATTAGTCACTTCAAGCATCACAAGTATTCACAAAAAAATTATTGGTCCCAAATTTTGAAATAAGTTACTTAGTCAGGAAGGCCAAAAATTGGGGTGTGACACTTTACATTCTTGCTTATGCTTTCACTTTGTTCGATATGTGTTTATTCACTATCATTCACGAGAAAGGGGCCGGTAATTGGAATTCCCAGTTCCATGCTCAAATTGAAAAGATAATTACAAACAAAACTCCCCCAGGATTGATGTTGGTATGGACGGTACCCGAGGATTCGGCTAGCCATGGAGTGTGATTGATTGGTGGTGGGGGAGTCAAAACTTTACTTTTTTGTTTGGGAACCGCCTATAGCATGTGTAGCGTGGAAGATGTTGAGAACTCTTAGTCATTGCGTTGACAATGAAAGCATGTCACCCAAAATTATTATCTCTATTTTCAAAGCTTGAGCTCTGGCACCTCTGCAAATCAATGCTTCCCTCTGCAAAGGGCCTGTCTATTTATGTTCATGTTGAGTCATCCTCCTCTTACAAAAGCACCAATTAGAGAGCACCTCTGTCATTTTTATGCTTTGCTTTTAACTATGTTGAGTATGACTGTGACTGGATCTTCTTTGCCATGAATTACAAAGTTTAGTGAGCCCTTGGTCTATGAAGGTGCTCTACATTTATGTTTTGCGGTCTCAGAAAGAGCTAGCGAGATACCATCTATTCGTACTGCCTCATGTTGTTTTGATTGAAGTGTTGACATTTGAGGCTTATTATTATTTGCTCGCTAGTTGATTATGCCATTGATATGAGTTTACCGTGAGACCTAGATGTCATTTGCTTATGTGGTGTGCTTGTGATCTTGCTGAAACTCTGGATATGAGTTAGACATAGCTGCAACAACAAGATCAAATAGAGTTCGTCAAAGTTTTTCTTTTGTCTCTTTCAGTTTGTCAACTGAATTTCTTGAGGACAAGCAAGGCTTTAAGCTTGGGGGAGTTGATACGTCTCCGTTGTATCTACTTTCCCGAACTCTTTTGCCCTTGTTTTAGACTCTAATTTGCATGATTTGAATGGAACTAACCCGGACTAACGCTGTTTTCAGCAGAATTGCCATGGTGTTGTTTTTGTGCAGAAATAGAAGTTCTCGGAATGTCCTAAAAGTTTATGGTGAATTTTTCTAGAATTAATGAAAAATACATGCGCAAAGATCCACCGGAGGGGGTGTGCCAGTGGGCCACAAGCCCAGGCGGCGCCCCCCCCCCCCAGGTCGCACCAACCAGGCTTGTGGGGCCCACGTGGCGCCACCGCCTCCAAACTCAGATCTATTTATTCCATCTCGCCCAGAAAAAAATCAGGGAGAAGGATTCATCGCCTTTTACGATACGGAGGCACCGCCACCTCCTATTCTTCATCTGGAGGGCAGATCTGGAGTCCGTTCTCGGCTCCGGAGAGGGGAAATCGTCGCCATCGTCATCATCAACCTTCCTCCATCAACAATTCCATGATGCTCTTCACCGTTCGTGAGTAATCTCATCGTAGGCTTGCTGGACGGTGATGAGTTGGATGAGATATATCATGTAATCGAGTTAGTTTTGACGGGGATTGATCCCTAGTATCCACTATGTTCTGAGATTGATGTTGCTACTACTTTGCCATGCTTAATGCTTGTCACTAGGGCCCGAGTGCCATGATTTCAGATCTGAACCTATTATGTTGTCGCCAATATATGTGTGTTTTAGATCCTATCTTGCAAGTTGTAGTCACCTACTATGTGTTATGACCCGGCAACCCCGGAGTGACAATAGCCGGAACCACTCCCGGAGATGACCATGGTATGAGGAGTTCATGTATTCACCAAGTGTTAATGCGTTGGTCAGGTTCTGTATTAAAAGGAGAACCTTAATATCCCATAGTTTCCATTAGGACCCCGCTGCCAGAGGAGGGATGGACAATAGATGTCATGCAAGTTCTTTTCCCTAAGCACGTATGACTACATACGGAATACATGCCTACATTAGATTGACGAACGGGGGCTAGTTACTTATCTCTCCGTGTTATAGCTGTTACATGATGAATCACATCCGTCATACTCATCCATCACCGATCCACTGCCTACGAGTCTTTTACTACTGGTCCTTTCTACTATTACTCTGTTGCTACTGTTGTTACTTCTTGCTGCTGTCACTACTGTTGTTACTTGCTACTTTGTTGTTACCTGTTGCAAGACTTTTCTGGAGCCGTTGCCGGGGAAGCATAGCATTATTCTCAAGAATAGTCCCCCGTCAACGTGCTATTTTCTAGCGCCGTTGATACAACAAGTTAGGAATAGTCTGCCGTCAACAGAACCTTTTATGGCACTATTGCTATCATACTACTTTGCTACTCATACTTTGGTTGCAGACACTAATCTTTCATGTGTGGTTGAAATTGACAAACTCAGCTACTAATACTTGAGAATATTCTTTCACTTACCCTTGTGTCGAAACAATAAATTTGGGTTGAATAATCTACCCTCAAAAACTGTTGTGATCCCCTACACTTGTGGGTTATCAAGACTATTTTCTGGCGCCGTTGCCGGAGAGGCACAACTATATTCTCTGAGTCACTTGGGATTTACGTCTGCTGATCACTATGAGGAATCCGATAGATCCAAGAACTAAATTCTTGCCCTCCACTACGAGGACAGGTAAGGAACTGCCATCTAGCTCTGCACTTGATTCACCATGAGTTATGAGTAAGTTTGCGACATCACCTCCTTCTAGAAATCTTGATATGTTGTCTGTGCTTCATGATGCTACTTCTGCTGCCCATGATGCTTATGATGATGCTATGCTTGATACTATGCTTGATGATGCTATCTTGATACTATGCCTGATGATGCTATGCTTGATACTATGCCTGATGATGCTATGCTTGATACTGCTTTGCCACTAGGTGCATTCCTTGATGCACAAATTGCTAGAGTTGCTGCTAGATGTGATGATACTTCTGAAAATGCTGATACTATTGAAGTAGAACGTGCTATTTGCCTGCTACACTACTAGGAAAAGGCCTGCTAGTGGTGCACCTGTTTTGGCTACTAATGGCGCACTACAGGTGAACCACTAGCATCACACCATTAGAAATTTTTACTAATGGCGCACCACAGGTGCACCATTAGTATCTGGTATACTAATGGCGCACCAGGCAGTGCGCCATTAGTATAGCCCATGGTGCTCCATTAGTATGCCTCCGAGGGCATATTTACCCATGTGATCTGCCTTACTAATGGCGCACTAGTTTACAATGCGCTACTAGTGTGCTTTTGGAGTGCGCCACTAAAGTGCTGAGTGGTGCGCCACTAGTATGAAATCTTTGCTGAGAGCCCCATGACATCAAAGATTCTGGCATATATATGTTTTGTTTCAAAACCACAAATTGAACAACACATAACATATATATAAAATATATAATACATAATATGTGCCCAATAGTTTTATTGATCCACAACACATAACATATATGCGAAGTTGCATAACTAATTTCATGATCCATATATCAAAATTCCATAGCATCCATACATCCAAAATTCCATAGCATCCATATATGCATATTGTTCCATAGCATCCATACATACATAGCTCCATAGAAAATATAATACACAATGATACTTTGCGGGCATTAGTAAGTAATATTTGGCACTAAAACAAATGCCTTCATGTCCATATCGTAGTCCAAAGAGCATCCGCGTGGCAACCTACAAGATGAAATCATCAACATGTCAAATTTAACACTCTAAATCATGAAGATCTTCAAGAATGGTCTCTAATTATAAATTTGATCTTCAAATGGGTCAAATGATCTCTACTTACATGTTTTGAGCAACAATTCTAGTGATGCAGAGGTGAAAAGAGCAACCTCTAGCAAATTACAACACTTGAAAAGCATAGAGATTTCTATTGATAAATAGATAGGAGTAGAGAAAGAATAAAACTTGCAACAATTGCTTTACTTTCTTTAGGAAATATGGTAGCACATCTAAATAATTCAGATAACTATATGAGAAAGATTTAAAAGCATTCAACAGAGACGATTGAAAGAAGGACGCAAGCACCACAAAAGTAGATGCATGCAGCTAACACAGTGCAATAATTTGATTAGTGTGTGCAAGAAATCATACCACTAAAATTTCCATGTCGGGAACTAGAAAATTCATTTTTTGTCAACGCCCCCTGTATTATATTTCCATCTTTACCTTCCTGCACAAATACGCATGTAATACACTATGTAAATTTCCTGCAGGAAAAAAGAGCAGAGTAACATTTCAAGGAGAGCAACCTTTGCAAAGTTAAGTAAAAGGTTCCATATGAGATTTACTGATAAGCAGTAACATACGACCAATAAGCAAATGATGTAGTTCCACCAATTAGTTTCAGGCATTAGCAGTTCGTGCTACCTATCAATTCTATATAAGCATTTTCTCTAAGAATATTGCACGGCCTCAAAGAATGTGCACCACTAATTAACATACGCAGCCATTCTTACCTCAAAATGGTGTCTGTTGGATCCAAACAAGCTTAGATGATCCTCGTACCGTAGCTTCAGTTGCTTTCGGTAGCTTGGAAACTCCGAAAGCATAATTTGTTCGCAATCCTGTATAAGACTCTCGTTTAAACCCTCTTGCGCATCCGATTTCGAAGCCTTGTGGTGGAAACTGAAACATCACTCTGCACAAAAGTTATCCTTCCACTGAGTGACCTGAGCGAATAAACACTCCTCAGCAATATCAAGGCCTCGATCCAAGCGACGCGGTCATCTTTTGAACAAGTGCATCAAAGGAAGCCAGAGACAGTGCCGCTATTGTTGTCTTCGAAATCGACATCCTATGAATAAAAGTGGATAGATTCCAGCCTGTTTCTACTAGGCCTCATCAAGTATCAACATGTATGTAAGAGCACACAAATGCACATAAGAAGAATAGAAGCCACTATATTGTGCGGAATCCAGTTTCTCAAGATGAAACACCGCTGCACTATCTTCTACTAGTCTGAACCGAATCAATTACAAAAACAACTAACTAAAGCATACAATATAGGCATTAAATAAAACAGTATGCAGGCAAAAGCATTGGCTTACTTGAGCTCTTCCTCCAGTTTGTTGTGCCTCTCGACCTCTTGGCAAGGGAAATTCTAGAGGCAGAAGGAACAAGCACGCGCAACATTAGAATATTTTTTGTTGGGGAATCATACGAGACTCTACAGGTGCTCTTGAGTAAATCAATAAATTTGCCGAGCGGAATGGCGATCCTGGAGGCGATGGAAATGGTGTGTACCTGCAGGAACATGGCGGCCTCCAGAGTGTTGCAGATGCAAGTGATGTACAGACGCAGCATGTTGGCCTGCGGATACACGAGAACCCATTTGAACGGAGTCGCAGGACCCGGTGGCCGCCCGAATCCGGCGGCGGCGGTGCGCAAGGAAGGGTGGGATCTAGGGAGGAAGCAGAGGGGAATGGACTCGCCATGGCTACGGAGGGTCGCCGCCCGCGTGGATCGGCCGAGGGGAAGAGAAGGGATGTGGTGGATCGGGAGGGCGGCGTGGCCGCCGGTTGCCGGAGTTGGTGGGGAAGGCACCGGCGTCGAAGGCGGCTGGCTGGTGGGGCAGGGGTGTAGGGCGGCGTGCGCGGGGCGAGTGTGCGGCGTGCGTGCCCGACGGGGAAGCAGTGCGGGGCTGAGGTGGGGTTGCGGTCGCCGGGGGTTTCGTCGGAGGAGCCGTGGAGCTCGCCGGACTGAGGGGGGAGGTGAGAAGAAGGGGTGGCCTCACTTCCGTTGCTGAGCAAGGGGGTCCGCGGGGGAGAGGGTGAGGAAATCGGCGGCACGGTGGGAAACCTGCGGTGGCACACTCGGTGAGTGGTGCGCCACTACTAGTTAAACTAGTAATGGCGCCCTCTGCCCCGGTGCGCCATTAGTACTTTTGGAAAGAAAAAAAGTTTGTTAGCAGTGGCGCACCGTGTGTGTGGTGTGCCATTAGTGTCCATCATACTAATGGCGCACCTGCACATGGTGCGCCACTGCTATATAGTAGTGGCGCACCACTTGTCTGGTACGCCATTAGTGTCTATATTATCTATAGCCCTTTTCCTAGTAGTGCTAGAACTAGCTCTCCTATGCCTGAATTGCCTGATATGCATGATACACGTTATGTTATGGAGGGAGAGATAGCTGAGGATTTTCTTGCGTGTAAGGATAGCTATGATGTTGAGAAATTACTGCGCAAGTGGTAAGAAAAATCTCTGAACGCTAGGATGAAATACGACCCGAAGTTTGCTACTTCGCCTATCTTTGTGACCGATAAGGATTATGAATTCTCTGTCGACCCTGAGTTAATCACTCTAGTCGAATCTGATCCTTTTCACGGCTATGAGTCTGAAACGGTTGTAGCCCATCTTACCAAACTGCACGATATAGCCACCCTATTCACTAGCGAGGAAAAGATCGGCCACTACTATATCCTCAAACTGTTTCCTTTCTCGCTAAAGGATGATGCTAAGGCCTGGTTCACTTCTCTTGCTCCTGGTTGTGTGCGTAGCCCCCAAGATATGGTCTACTAGTTCTCTAAAAAATATTTCTCTCCCCATAAGAAGCAAGCTGCCTTGCAGGAAATATACAACTTCGCTCAAGCTGAAGAAGAGAGTCTCCCACAAGCTTGGGGGAGGCTTATCCAGCTACTGAATGCTTTGCCAGATCACCCTCTTGAGAAGAATGAAATACTTGATATCTTCTATAATGGACTTACTGATGCTTCCAAAGAGCACCTAGATAGTTGTGTTGGTTGTGTTTTTAGGGAACGAACTATAGAACAAGTTGAGATTCTAGTGAATAACATCTTGTGCAATGAGAATGCTTGGACTATTCTCGAACCACCTCCTAAGCCAACTCCGAAGAACAGAGGTATTCTATTCCTCAGTCCTGAAGATATGCAAGAAGCCAAGAAATCTATGCGAGAGAAGGCATTAAATCTGAAGATGTCAAAAATCTACCACCTGTCGAAGAGATCCATGGTCTCGATAACCAGATACAGGTAGTAGAAGTAAATTCTCTGCATAGGTTTGATGAGAGTGATATTCCTTTTGATAAACCTGCTAGCCTATGCATGAATGAATTTGATAACTTTGTTGTCAAACAACAGAGTTTCAATGATTATGTTAGCAGACAATAGGAACATAATGCTCATATGCTTAGTCATTTAAGTGCTTGTGTGGATAGAAATGTCAATGATCTTAAGCTTTTCAGTAAACATGAATCTATGGTTACTACTCAGGTAGAACAAGTACTTAAAGCTCAGAATGACTTGCTCAATGAGTTGAATGACAATTCCGTTAGAGCCGTCACTAGAGGCATTCGAATGACCAAGGAACCTTTGTATCCTAAGGGTCATCCCAAGAGAATTGAACAAGATTCTCAAGGAGTTAGCACTGATGCACCTAGTCATCCAAAGAGGAAGAAAGATGATAGCAACCTGCACGCTAGCAACCCTGTTGCTGCTACACCTGAGAGTCCAAACGATGTCTCTGTCTCTGATGATGAAACACAATCTGGTGATGAACATGAGCCTAATGATAATATCAATAGTAATGTTCATGAAGATGCTCGACCTAGCAATGATAAGGATGTGGAGATTGAACTAGTTGATCTTGATAACCCACAGCCTAAGAATAAGAGATACGATAAGAACGACTTTGCTGCTAGGAAGCATGGTAAAGAAAGGGAACCATGGGTTCAAAAACCCATGCCCTTTCCTCCCAAACCATCCAAGAAAAAGGATGATGAGGATTAGAGCGATTTGTTGAAATGATCAGACCTGTCTTTCTACAAATGCGTTTGACAGATATGCTCAAGATGTCTCTGTATGCTAAGTACATGAAAGATATTGTGACTAATAAGAGGAGGATACCAGAGGTTGAGATTTCCACCATGCTCGCTAATTATACCTTTAAGGGTGGAACTCCTAAGAAACTAGGTGATCCCGGTGTGCCCACTATACCTTGCTCCATTAAAGGCAACTACGTTAGAACTGCGTTATGTGACCTTGGAGCTGGTGTTAGTGTTATGCCTCTCTCTATTTATCCTAGACTTGAACTGGATAAGTTGACACCCACTAAAATCTCTCTGCAAATGGCCGACAAATTAACTGCTTTCCCTATCAGCATTTGCGAGGATGTGCCTGTTGTGGTTGCTAACGTCACTATCTTAACAGACTTTGTTATCTTGGATATTCCCGAGGACGATGCCATGGCTGTCATCCTCGGAAGACCCTTTTTAAACACTGTAGGGGTTGTTATAGATTGCAACAAAGGCAATGTCACTTTCCATGTCAACGGTAATGAGCATACGGTGCACTTTCCAAAGAAACAATATCGAGTACATTGCATCAATGCTATCGAAAAAACTTCATCGATTCTTATTGGGAGCTTTGAATGCCATATTCCTCCTGTTAAGATGAAGTATGATTTTTTTGTTGGGGAAATACACAACCCCATTGAGGTGACCTAGTGACTGTTCGAAAATTCTCCGTCTTCTTTTGCGATTCGAAAAGTTTTGTCGAGAGGATTTGATCAACCCCATTGACGGATTTCTTTCGATGACCATGAGATGGATGAATCAAGGAGTCACAAACCTCTATTTTAAGCTTTCACTTTCGGTTGCTTAGAAGAAAAATGATAGATTTAGTTTAATTTTTCCTGTTTTCTGTTTTAGCGTCCGGTAGAAAAGTACCCCAAAAATAAAAGTTCTCCGAACGTCCTGAAAATCAAGTATGATTTTTTCTGGAATTTTTGAAAAATACTGAGACGAAAAGCTTGTCTGGGGGCTGTACCAGTGGGCCACAAGCCCTGACAGCGCGGGCACCCCCACTGGCCGTGCCACCCAGGCTTGTCGGGCCCACAGGCACCCCCTCCACTCATTCTTTCTCTCATCTGGTTCTCCTACCTCCAGAAAAAATCGTTTCGTAGCTCAAACCCGTGTTCTTGCTCCTCTTGCTGGGATTTTCGATCTCTTTGCTCAAAGCACCATTCTCCGAACTGTTTTGGGGAAATTACTCTTTGGTAACTGAGTCCTCCATTGGACCAATTAGTTTTTGCTCTAGTGCCTTATACTCCGCGTATTTTCGATGCCTTGGTGACCATGTTCTTGATCTTTGGATGCTGATTTTAGCTGGTCCCAAGTAGTTTTGATGTGTAATATGGCCTCTAGGCACTTGTGGGAGTAGTTGCTACTAGTTTAGTTTAGCCTTGTTCACTTTTCCTTTGGGTCACTGAAAATTTCAGAAAAGGAAGATGTTCAGGAGAAACTTTCATGGTGGTTCCTCAAGCAAGAGAGGTCCCCGTCTTGCGATTCGGGAGCCCGATCCTTACCAACCAAGGGACGCGCAGGTTCAACCATGTGAATGGCCTTTTGATGAATTTATGATTGAGGCAGGTTTCAAAGATGAGTTTGATACACTTGTTCGCAACGTCGGACTCGAAGAATTCATCTCCGATAAATGTGAACAGTATGTTGCTCTCACTGCCTCTTCTGTTCGTAGATTCAAATTTTCAGTTGGCCGTGACACATTGGTACTGTTTGATCTCTATGATAAATCGTATACCATGGATTTAGAGGATTTTAATAGAATTTGCAAAATACCTACTTAGGGTAGCCTCAATGATCCTCCTAAATCCTCGGTTAGAGATTATTTTTCTCTGGTATTACTATTGGAGAAACTAGAGACATTACGCAAGCTACCATGGGGACTATTCATTTCCTGCTTTCCATTACTTTGCCCTCTTCATAGGCAGATGCATTAATGGCAAGATTGAGCATTGTCACCTCTGCGCATCCGACCTTAGTATCCTTAAGAGCGCAGTGACGGGTGACAAGAGTTGCAACATGGGACCTATAATAGCAAGGAGGCTGAATAAGAATGCTAATGAAGTGGATTTATTTGGTGGGATCTATGCCACTCGCATAGCAAATTTTCTTGGAGTACCCATCCACGAAGGAAATCCCCTGCTCCATACAGCTTTCCTTGACCGTGTCGCTTTGACACGCTACATGTTCCTTCAGAGGGATGACGAATCCCTCCTATATCGTTTGATATTTAACCGGTAGCGTGTTTTCCATATTACCCTTCCTGCTACTGCCTTCTTTGACTTTCAGGTAAAACGGAGATATTACATAACCACAGGAGAGGGAGAGGAGTATGAGAGGGAGTCAAAGGCTTCTCGTCTTCGTGAGGTAGCTATTCAGGCAGTGGCTGAAGCGCTCCCGTATAACCCCCATTATGATTTTGGGTGTCGCCAGGACCATCCTTGGGAGTAGACCAACTTAGGCCAAAAGCCTAAGCTTGGGGGAGTACGTGTTCTCACCGACTTTACATTCTTGCTTATGCTTTCACTTTGTTCATCGGTGTTCACACTTTGCCACTGTATCATCCATGCTAGTTTTTTTTTCTAGTTTTCTTTTCGTGTGTCTGTCTAGTTTGAAAAAACCAAAAAGATTTTATTTTTTTGCTTGTTGGGAGCTTTCCCGTGTAAATAGAAGACTGTTGTCGCTCTTGCAAATATGACTTGGGTCAAGGTAGAAGACCATGGTGACAATGTTTAGTGGCTCTTGCATGCATACTTGTTTAGCTGTCATAGAGCCATATTACTTTGTCTTCTCCTTTTTGTTTGCCTGCAGATTCCAGCGTAGTCGAATGCACGAGCACTCTTATTATTGTTCACATCATTCGGTCGTGCAAGTGAAAGGCAATAATGACGATATATGATGAAGTGACTGAGCCTGGAAAAGCTGGTATAAACTCGATCTATTTTGTTTTTGTAAATATGACTTGCTCATCATGCCTAGTTCAGCTTTATTGTGAGAGAAACATGTTTGCAATGACAACTTAGAGATCATAGTTTCTTATGCCATGCTTACTTAGCTTGGAGCTTATAATGGTTTGTCTTGCTTGCCAACATGAATGTTGAGATGACTATGATGTAGTATGATAGGATGGTATCCTCCTTTGAATGATTCAAGTGGCTTGACTTGGCGCATGTTCACGCATGTAGTTGAAACAAAATCAACATGGCCTCTATGATATTCATGTTCATGGTGATTTGTGTCCTACTCATGGTTGCACTCAATGTTAGTTAATCTCAATGCATTTTGATGACTGTTGTCGCTCTCTGGTTGGTCGCTTCCCAGTCTTTTGCTAGCCTTCACTTGTACTAAGCAGGAATACTGCTTGTGCATCCACTTCCATAAATCCGAAGTTGTTCCATATGAGTCCACCATACCTACCTATGTGCGGTATCTACCTGCCGTTCCAAGTAAATTTGCATGTGCCACTCTCTAAATCTTCAAGAAGTAATCTGTTTTGCATGCCCGAACCGCTCATGTGGTGACAGGGGGCTATTACTATCTTCCATGCTAGGCGTGTTATCCTCCATATGTGTTTATTCACTATCATTCACGAGAAAGGGGCCGGTAATTGGAATTCCCAGTTCCATGCTCAAATCAAAAAGATAATTACAAACAAAACTCCCCCATGATTGATGTTGGTATGGACGGTACCCGAGGATTCGGCTAGCCGTGGAGTGTGATTGATTGGTGGTGGGGGAGTCAAAACTTTACTTTTCTGTTTGGGAACCGCCTATAGCATGTGTAGCGTGGAAGATGTTGAGAACTCTTAGTCATTGCGTTGACAATGAAAGCATGTCACCCAAAATTATTATCTCTGTTTTCAAAGCATGAGCTCTGGCACCTCTGCAAATCATTGCTTCCCTCTGCGAAGGACCTGTCTATTTATGTTCCTGTTGAGTCATCCTCCTCTTACAGAAGCACCAATTAGAGAGCACCTCTGTCATTTTTATGCTTTGCTTTTCACTATGTTGAGTATGAGTGTGACTGGATCTTCTTTGCCATGAATTACAATGTTTAGTCAGCCCTCGGTCTTTGAAGGTGCTCTGCATTTATGTTTCGCGGTCTCAGAAAGAGCTAGCGAGATACCATCTATTCGTACTGCTTCATGTTGTTTTGATTGAAGTGTTGACATTTGAGGCTTATTATTATTTGCTCACTAGTTGATTATGCCATTGATATGAGTTTACCGAGATACTTAGATGTCATTTGCTTATGTGGTGTGCTTGTGATCTTGCTGAAACTCTGGATATGAGTTAGACATAGCTGCAACAACAAGATCAAATAGATTTCATCAAAGTTTTTATTTTGTCTCTTTCAGTTTGTCAACTGAATTGCTTGAGGACAAGCAAGGCTTTAAGCTTGGGGGAGTTGATACGTCTCCGTCGTATCTACTTTCCCGAACTCTTTTGCCCTTGTTTTAGACTCTAATTTGCATGATTTGAATGGAACTAACCCGGACTAACGTTGTTTTTAGCAGAATTGCCATGGTGTTGTTTTTGTGCAGAAATAGAAGTTCCCGGAATGTCCTGAAAATTTACGGTGAATTTTTCTGGAATTAATGAAAAATACCTACGCAAAGATCCACCGGAGGGGGTGTGCCAGTGGGCCACAAGCCCAGGCGGCGCGGCCACCCCCCCAGGCCCCCCCCCCCCCCGGGTCCCACCAACCAGGCTTGTGGGGCCCACGTGGCGCCACCGCCTCCAAACTCTGCTCTATTTATTCCGTCTCGCCCAGAAAAAAATCAGGGAGAAGGATTCATCGCCTTTTACGATACGGAGGCGCCGCCACCTCCTGTTCTTCATCTGGAGGGCAGATCTGGAGTCCGTTCTCGGCTCCGAAGAGGGGAAATCGTCGCCATCGTCATCATCAACCTTCCTCCATCAACAATTCCATGATGCTCTTCACCGTTCGTGAGTAATCTCTTCGTAGGCTTGCTGGATGGTGATGAGTTCGATGAGATCTATCATGTAATCGAGTTAGTTTTGACGGGGATTGATACCTAGTATCCACTATGTTCTGAGATTGATGTTGCTACTACTTTGCCATGCTTAATGCTTGTCACTAGGGCCCGAGTGCTCTGATTTCAGATATGAACCTATTATGTTGTCGCCAATATATGTGTGTTTTAGATCCTATCTTGCAAGTTGTAGTCACTTACAATGTGTTATGACCCGGCAACCCCGAAGTGACAATAGCCGGAACCACTCCCGGAGATGACCATGGTATGAGGAGTTCATGTATTCACCAAGTGTTAATGCGTTGGTCCGGTTCTTTATTAAAATGAGAACCTTAATATCCCGTAGTTTCCATTAGGTCCCCGCTTCCACGGGAGAGATGGACAACAGATGTCATGCAAGTTCTTTTCCCTAAGCACGTATGACTACATACGGAGTACATGCCTACATTAGATTGATGGACGAGAGCTAGTTACTTATCTCTCCGTGTTTTTATTGTTACATGATGAATCACATCCGTCATACTTATCCATCACCGATCCACTACCTATGAGTCTTTTACTACTGGTCCTTGCTACTATTAATCTGTTGCTACTGCTGTTACTTGCTGCTGCTGTCACTACTGTTGTTACTTGCTACTTTGTTGTTACCTATTGTAAGACTTTTCTGGAGCCGTTGTCGGGGAAGCATAGCATTATTCTCAAGAATAGTCCCCCGTCAACGTGCTATTTTCTGGTGCCATTGATACAACAAGTTAGGAATAGTCTGCCGTCAATAGACCCTTTTCTGGCACTGTTGCTATCATACTACTTTGCTACTGATACTTTGCTTGTAGACACTAATCTTTCAGGTGTGGTTGAAATTGACAAACTCAGCTACTAATACTTGAGAATATTCTTTCGCTTCCCCTTGTGTCGAATCAATAAATTTGGGTTGAATACTCTACCCTCGAAAACTGTTGCGATCCCCTACACTTGTGGGTTATCACTCTCCGTCTCAGAATTTTTCAAAAATTCCAGAAAAAATCATACTTTATTTTCATGGCATTTGGAGAACTTTTATTTTCGGGACACTTTTCTACAGGACGCAAAAAGCAGAAAACAGGGAAAACTAAAGCTAAACCTATCATTTTTCTTCTAAGCAACCGAAGCTGAAAGCTTGGAACAGAGGGTGTGACTCCTCGATTCATCCGTCTCATGGTCATCGAAATAAATCCGTCAATGAGGTTGATCAAGTCTCCTTGACAAACTTTTTTGAATCGCAAAAGAAAACGGAGAATTTTCGAATAGTCACTAGGTTACCTCAATGGGGATGTGCATATACCCAACAAGCAAATCATACTTCATCTTAACAGTAGGTATAGGGCATTCGAGGCTCCCAATAAGAATCGATGAAGTTTTTTCGATAGCATTGATGCAATGTACTCCATATTGTTTCTTCAGAAAGTGCACCGTATGCTCATTACCGTTGACATGGAAAGTGACATTGCCTTTGTTGCAATCAATAACAGCCCCTGCAGTGTTTAAAAAGGGTCTTCCAAGGATGGCCGCCATGGCATCATCCTCGGGAATATCCAGAATAACAAAGTCTGTTAAGATAGTGACGTTAGCAACCACAACTCGCACATCCTCGCAAATGCTGATAGGGAAAGCGGTTGATTTGTCAGCCATTTGCAGAGAGATTTCAGTGGGTGTCAACTTATCCAATTCAAGTCTACGATAAATAGAGAGAGGAATAACACTAACACCGACTCCAAGATCGCATAAAGCAGTTCTAACGTAGTTGCCTTTAATGGAGCAAGGTAAAGCGAGCACTCCAGGATCACCTAGTTTCTTAGGAGTTCCACCCTTGAAGGTATAATTAGAGAGCATGGTGGAAATCTCAACCTCAGGTACCCTCCTCCTCTTATTAGTCACAATATCCGTCATGTACTTAGCATAAGGAGACATTTTGAGCATATCTGTCAAACGCATTTGCAGAAAGACAGGTCTAATCATTTCAACAAAGCGCTCAAAATCCTCATCATCCTTTTTCTTGGATGGTTTAGGAGGAAAGGGCATGGGTTTCTGAACCCATGGTTCCCTTTCTTTACCATGCTTCCTAGCAATGAAATCGTTCTTATCGTATCTTCTATTCTTAGGTTGTGGGTTATCAAGATCAACTGGTTCAATGTCCACATCCTTATCATTGCTAGGTTGAGCATCATCATGAACAACACTATTGATATTATCATTAGGCTCATGTTCATCACCAGATTGTGTTTCGGCATCAGAAACAGAGACATCGTTTGGATTCTCAGGTGTAACAGCAACAGGGTTGCTAGCGTGCAAGTTGCTATCATCTTTCTTCTTCTTCCTAGGATGACTAGGTGCATCAGTGCTAACTCCTTCAGAATCTTGTTCAATTATCTTAGGACGACCCTTAGGATACAAAGGTTCCTGGGTCATTCTACCGCCTCTAGCAATGACTCTGACAGAATTGTCATTCAGCTCATTGAGCATGTCATTTTGAGCCTTAAGTACTTGTTCTACTTGAGTAGTAACCATAGAGGTATGTTTACTCAAGAGCTTAAGATCATTGACATTTCTATCCACACAAGCACTTAAATGACTAAGCATACGAGCATTCTGTTCCAATTGTCTGCTAACATAATCATTGAAACTTTGTTGTTTGGCAACAAAGTTATCAAATTCATGCAGGCATAAGCTAGCAGGTTTATCAAAAGGAATATCACTCTCATTGAATCTACAAAGAGAATTTACTTCGACTGCCTGTATCGGGTTACCAAGACCATGGATCTCTTTGATAGGTGGTAGATTTTGGACATCTTCAGATTTAATGCCTTTCTCTTGCATAGATTTCCTAGCTTCTTGCATATCCTCAGGACTAAGGAATAGGATAACTCTTTTCTTAGGAGTTGGCTTTGGAGGTGGTTCGGGAATAGTCCAAGCGTTCTCATTGCACAAGATATTATTCAATAGGATCTCATCTTGTTCTATGGTTAGTTCCCTAAAAACACAACCGGCACAACTATCTAGGTGGTCTCTAGAAGCATCGGTTAGTCCATTATAGAAGATATCAAGTATTTCATTATTTTCAAGTGGGTGATCAGGCAAAGCATTCATTAGCTGGACAAGCCTCCCCCAAGCTTGTGGGAGACTCTCTTCTTCAACTTGCGCAAAGTTGTATATTTCCTGCAAGGCATCTTGCTTCTTATGGGAAGGGAAATATTTTTCAGAGAAATAGTAGATCATATCCTGGGGGCTACACACACAACCAGGAGCAAGAGAAGTGAACCAGGTCTTAGCATCATCCTTTAGCGAGAAAGGAAACAGCTTGAGGATATAGTAGTGGCGGATATTTTCCTCACTCATGAATAGGTGGCTATATCGTGCAGTTTGGTAAGATGTGCTACAATCGTTTCATACTCATAACCGTGAAAAGGATCAGATTCGACCAAAGTGATTAACTCAGGGTCGACAGAGAACTCATAATCCTTATCGGTCACAAAGATAGACGAAGTAGCAAACTTTGGGTCGTATTTCATCCTAGCGTTCAAAGATTTTTCTTTCCACTTGCGCAGTAATTTCTCAAGATCATAGCTATCCTTACAAGCAAGAAAGTACTCAGCTATATCTCCCTCCATAACATAACCCTCAGGCATATCAGGCAATTCATATCTAGGAGAGCTAGTTCTAACAGGCGAAATAGCAGATTCTACTTCAATAATCTCAGCAGTTTCGAAAGTATCATCACATCTAGCAGTAACTCTAGCAATTTGTGCATCAAGGAATGCACCTAGTGGCAAAGCAGTATCAAGCAAAGCATCATCGCAAGCATCATGGATAGCAAAAGTAGCATCATCAAGCACAGGTGACACATCAAAATTTCTAGCAGGAGGTGGTGTCGCAAAGTTACTCATAACTGAAGGTGAATCAAGTGCAGAGCTAGATGGCAGTTCCTTACCTGTCCTCTTAGTTGAAGGCAAGACTTTAGTTTTTGGATCTCTCGGATTCCTCATAGTGATCAGCAGACGTAAATCCCAAGTGACTCAGAGAATAGAGCTATGCTTCCCCGGCAACGGCACCAGAAAATAGTCTTGATAACCCACAAGTATACGGGATTGCAACAGATTTTGAGGGTAGAGTATTCAACCCAAATTTGTTGATTCGACACAAGGGGAAGCCAAAGACTATTCTCGAGTATTAGCAATTGAGTTGTCAATTTAACCACACCTGAAAGACTTAGTATCTGCAGCAAAGTATCAGTAGCAAGGTAGTGATTGCAACAGTAGCAACAGTAACAGTAGCAGTAGTGACAGCAATAGCAACAGAGTAACAGTAGCATCAGCGACAGGAGTAGCGGCAAAGTAACCGTAGCAAGGACCAGTAGGAAAAGACTCGTAGGCATTGGATCGGTGATGGATAATTATGCCGGATGATATTCATCATGCAACAGTTATAACTCGGAGATATATGTAACTAGATCCAGTTCATCAATGTAATGTAGGCATGCATTCCATATATAGTCATACATGCTTAGGGAAAAGAACTTGCATGACATCTATTGTCCATCCCTCCTGTGGCAGCGGGATCCTAATGGAAACTACGGGATATTAAGGCTCTCCTTTTAATAGAGAACCGAAACATAGCATTAGCACCTAGTGAATACATGAACTCCTCATACTATGGTCATCTCCAGGAGTGGTTCCGGCTATTGTCACTCTGGGGTTGCCAGGTCATAACACATAGTAGGTGACTACAACTTGCAAGATAGGATCAAGAACACACATATATTGACGAGAACATAATAGGTTCAGATCTGAAATCATGGCACTCAGGCCCTAGTGACAAGCATTAAGCATGGCAAAGTAGTAGCAACATCAATCTCACAACATAGTGGATACTAGGGATCAATCCCCGTCAAAACTAACTCGATTACATGATAGATCTCATCCAATCCATCACCATCCAGCAAGCCTACGATGAGATTACTCATGAACGGTGAAGAGCATCATGGAATTGGTGATGAAGGAAAGTTGGTGATGACGATGGCGACGATCTCCCCTCTCCGGAGCCCAGAACGGACTCCAGATCTGCCCTCCAGAGGAAGAACAGGAGGTGGCGGCGCCTTCGTATCGTAAAACGCAATGAACTCTTCTCCTTGATTTTTTCCGGACGAAAGGGACTAAATAGAGCTGGAATTGGAGGTGGTGGAGCTCCGAGGGCCCCACAAGCCTGCTAGGCGCGGCCAGGGGGGCGCGCCTGGTGGGCTTGTGGGCTCCTCGCTCCACCCCTCCGGTTGATTCTTGCGCCAGTATTTTTTATATATTCCACAAAAAATCCTCATAAATTTCCAGGTCGTTCCGAGAACTTTTATTTCTGCGCAAAAACAACACCATGGCAACTCTGCTGAAAATAGCGTTAGTCCGGGTTAGTTCCATTCAAATCATGCAAATTAGAGTCCAAAACAAGGGCAAAAGAGTTTGGAAAAGTAGATACGACGGAGACGTATCAGCCGGCTTGCGGGTGGCTCGACGTAGCCTTCTCCTAGCTCTTCCAGGTCTTCCGTGTCAACTGCACCACGCAATGGAGGTGACACTTCGCCATCACCGGTCCAGTCAAGCAATCCAGACGCAAGAAACTCACCGGCCAGCTCGATTCCCTCCGACTCCGCCACCACCTCAACCTCTTCGGAGCCTGTTGATGGTGGTTCCACCTCGTTCTCATCCTCGATCTCGACGGAGTCCGATGCCTCCACGTCGATAGTCGATGGTTGGTATACTTGCAGGCGCGCGAAAAACTGATGACATAGCCGGCTTCCAGCGTCAGAAGCCGGATGGCATTCAAAAGAAAACAGAAAGCATTGTCATAAATAAATGTACCATCGGGGACGGATGGTCCCGGTCATAAGGGTCCATGTCCCATTCCCACGCACCGCCTTCATCCATGGAGGCCGAGGAGATCAAGTTCACGAGTTGCGCTATCCTGCCAGCTCGCAGGTTCTTCATTGAGAGCCGGAGTGGGTCATGTCGGCCGCCCATCTAGCAGATCAAGTGTGGTTGGCACTGCAGAGGTAGTATCGGACGTGCCACAATGGTGGCAAGCAGATCCTTGGCCTAAAGGCCTCCGGTCTTGAGAAGCTCAAGCTGGACGCATATCAACTTTATCTCTTGGATCGGCTTCAGCAGCGTGCTCTTCCAGTTCCGCTTCGCCGTCGGCAGGGCGATGACGAAGGGGGGCAGATTGATGCAGTCGTTCTAGGGGTCCACGTTATTCATGTAGAAGAATCCTTTCTGCCGCTTCATCGAATCTTGAAGAGGAAGCTTCCAGAAGCCGGAGGCGGTCCGGTGATGGACAAGGGCGGCGCCGCAAGGGGTCATCTTCATGGTGTTGGGGGCATCGCCCGGCACCGACTGCTGCTTGAAGAAGAACAGTTGGTGGCACAAGTCCAACCGGGGCTCGATCCCCAGAAACCCCTCGCACAGGGTGACGGAAGACGCAAAATGGAGGATGGCATTCGCCGCGAGATGATGCAGTTGCAGGCCGAAATGTACCAGGAAGCGGGAGAAGAAATCGCTTGTTGGTAGCCCGAATCCGCGAAAGAAATGCTCGTTGAAGACCACCACTTCGCCATCTTGCGGGGTCGGAGATCCTTCTCCATCGGGGAGGCGCACGGCGACGCACTCTGCCGGAGGAAGCATCCGGCAATGGCGAAGGACCTCGATGATGCCCCTCGGTAACGATGCTGCCTTCCCAGGTGCCCCACGAGTTCGCCTTCTTGGCAGCGGCTCGAGACATGACGGAGCAGCGGCGTGAAGCGTCCGAGTCACGCGACGCGTCAGCGGCGAACGATGGTGAGGATGCGAATGGCGCCTCTCTCTCTCTCTATCGCTCTCGGAGGAAAGGGGCGCTCGAGCGGAACAGGACGGGGCTGAATGGCATCTCCCCCCCCCCCCCGCCCACCCATTTAAACCGCGGAAGAGATCCTGGGGGAGGAGATCCGGTGCGCACGATCCCCACCACTTCCGGGCTGTGCGGGAGCATTAATGCGCTCCGAAACGCCAACCATCGACTCGTATCCACAGAGGATCCCCACGCATGGGCCGAGGCCGCGACGTGGCGGGCCCCATTGTGCAAGCTCAGTCGTGTCATGCACGTGATTTGTCAGGACGCGGCTCCCAAATCCCAACACGTTGCGCACCAACACTGCAAGCGAAGAAGCCGAGGCGTCCAGTGGAAGTCGGTCGGCTCCCGGCCTGGACGTCTCCCATGCCTGGGCTCACATGTCGCGGCTCCCTAGACCCGTGAGCCAGATACTCAAACCGGCAAGGCCCTTCGCCTCGAGACAGCGGACCTTCCCTGCTTCCGGGACTACTGACAGGGGGATAACCCCGGGATAGGCTCATCACGCCTACTCTCCCACACTTTGGCATAGATAGGGGCGAAAGCTTCCTCAACTGTCGGCTCCTCTTGGCCGGCTACATAGTCCTTGCCGGCTAGGAGCGTAGCCATCTACTCTCTGGCCGGCTGGCGAACCGCCAGCCGGTTGAAGGGCACCTGTCGCATCAATGCTCATGATGTGACGGGGGCCTTCGATTAAAGGCGAAAGTACCTCATCACGGGTACGATGGAGAAGCATACACATGGCTATAGTGGCGGAGGCCGTGCTGCTGATCGGTGCCGGGTGTGACCCGTCAACCGTGTATAGTACCGGCACACCACTACCCACTCCATTACCTGGCCTGGCGTGGCTAAAGTGGAGACGGTCGTACCGTGATCGGCGCCAGATCCCGCAAGATGATGTTCGTCGTACCGCGCTCGCCTTGCATGGGGAGCACGCACCAATCCCATTGGCTAGCCGGCGGGTCCCAAGGCCAAAGGGACCTTGCAACCAGCGGGCCCCTCCAGCGACAAGACTAAACCTCAGTGGGCCCCCTGGCCGGCGTGAGAGGCTGTCAGTCGGGCCCCCCATAATGTACCTAATATCCATTTGTGTAGGTCGGGGGGTCGACTATAAAACCCCCTGGCCCCCCTCCATGCAGAGGGTCGTCCATTCTCACACCCACACACAGCGCACAGGAGAGGCAGATAGCGAGCCGGTTGCTCCTTCTTCCTCCTCCGTCGAACAGCTCAAGGAGCATCTTGTAATCACCTTGGTTCATCAACCACCCTCGCATGACTAGGGGTATTATCTCCCACGGAGAACCCCGAACCTGGGTGCATCGTGCGTCTGGCATTTCTAGCTACCAATCTCGTTCCCAGAGCCTGCCGGTGTCCCTTCGGTCCCAACCACTCTCGATAAGCCTACCCATGGCATCTGTCGTGAGAAAACAACGACATAGGGATTGTCATGCAAGAAATGCACTAGAGCTGTAAGTGTATGAAAGCTCAAAAAGGAAACTAAGTGGTCGTGCAAAATATGTAATTCCACTAGTTATATGAAAGTGACAAAATAGGAGACTCTCTATGAAGAGCATGGTGCTACTTTGAAGCACAAGTGTGGATAAATATAGTAGCATTGTCCCTTCTCTCTTTCTCTCATTTTTTTTATTTTTTGTGTGTGGGCATCTTTGACCTCTTTTATTTTTTATGGGCTTCGTTGGCCTCTTTTACTTTTTGTAAAGTCCAGAAACTCATCCCAACTTGTGAAGGAATCATAGCTTCCATCATCCTTTTCTCACACGGGACAATGCTCTAATAATGCAAATCATCACACGGGACAATGCTCTAATAATACTCGGTATCAAGAACAAAATACGACTCTATAAGAAATATGGAAGTGATGGTGCGTGTCATAAAAACGGGACGGTGGTGTTGCATCGCAATATATCTAGGAATGGCTATGAAAATTATATAATAGGTAGGTATGGTGGCTGTTTTGAGGAAAGTATATGGTGGCTGTTTTTAGGAAGGTGGGGTTAATGTACCAGCGAAAGTTGCACGGTACTAGAGAGGCTAGCAAAGGTGGAAGGGTGAGAGTTCGTATAATTCATGAACTCAACATTAGTCATAAAGAACTCACATATTTACTGCAAAAGCCTATTAGTTATCGAAGCAAAGTATTATACGCATGCTCCTAGGGGAAGGGTTGGTAGGAGTTAACCATCGCGTGATCCCCACCTCCACACAAAGGTTGACAATCATTAAACAAATCATGCTCCGACTTCATCACACAAAGGTTCACCATACGTGCATGCTACGGGAATCACAAGATTTAACATAAGTATTTTTTCTAATTCACAATTACTTACTAGCATGACTCTCATATTACCATCTTCACATCTCAAAACTATATGCAAGGAATCAAACTTCTCATCATATTGAATGCACTTAATATGAAAGTTTTTATTATATCCCTCTTGGATGCCTATTATGTTAGGACTAAATTCATAACCTAAACCGATTACCATGCTGTTTAAAGAACTCTCAAAATAATATAAGTGAGGTACGAGAGTTTAAGAATTTCTATAAAACACAACACGGTCGTGCTCTAAAAGATATAATTGAAGTACTATAGCAACATTGCCAAGCTCAAAAGATATAAGTGAAGCACAAAGAGTATTCTAATAAATTCAAGATTCAGCGTGTCTATCTCTCTCAAAAGATGTGTGGAGCAAGGATGATTGTGGAAAACTAAAAACTAAAGACTCATATCATACAAGATGCTCCCAGAAAAACACATATCATGTGGTGAATAAAAATATAGCCTCAAGTAAATTTACCAATCGATTGAAGACGAAAGAGGGGATGCCTTCCGGGGCATCCCCAAGCTTAGGCTCTTTGGTATCCTTGAATATGGCTTGGGGTTCCTTGGTCATCCCCAAGCTTAGGCTCTTGCCACTCCTTATTCCATAGTCCATCAAATCTTTACCCAAAACTTGAAAACTTCACAACACAAAACTCAACAGAAAACTCATGAGATCCGTTAGTATAAGAAAAATAAATCACCACTTTAGGTATTGTTGTGAACTCATTCTTTATTTATATTGATGTAGTAGTTACTGTATTCCAACTTCTCCATGTTTCATACCCAGATACAATCCATAGATTCATCAAAATATGAAAACAACACAAAGAAAACAAAATCTGTCAAAAACAGAACAGTCTGTAGCAATCTATTTACTTCGAATACTTATGTAACTCCACAAACTCTGCAAAATTAGGAAAATTTGGGAAATTTGTAAACCAATCTTGTGTCAAAAATCAGATACAAATCTTGTTCCAGTGAATTTATAAAATTCATGGACTGAGAGAGAATGTTTCTGTTTTTCAGCAAAATCAACTTGCAAACACCGTAGACCATCCCAAAGGTCTTACTTGGCTCAAACACTAACTACAACAAGAAAACACAATTATTACAGAGGTAATATTGTGTGCAGAACTCAAAAACAGAAGCAAAAAACAAAACCAAAACAAATAAAATTGGGTTGCCTCCCAACAAGCGCTATTGTTTAATGCCCCTAGCTAGGCATAATGCAATAGATCTAGGTATTGTCATCTTTGGTATGCAATCAATAGGTAGCTATCATAATAGATTCATACGGTAATCTTGTTTTCTTTCTAGGAAAGTGCTCCATGACTTTCCTTAATAGAAATTGGAATCGAATATTGCCTTCTTTCATGTCAATAATTGCACCAATCGTTCTAAGGAAGGGTGTACCAAGAATAATAGGACATTTAGGATTGCAATCTATATCAAGAACAATGAAATCTACGGGCACATAATTCCTATTTGCAACAATAAGAACATCATTAATCCTTCCCGTAGGTTTCTTAATTGTAGAATCCGCTAGATGCAAATTTAAAGAACAATCATCAAATTCACGGAATCCTAGCACATCACATAAAGTTTTTGGCACCGTGGAAACGCTAGCACCCAAATAACACAAAGCATGGCACTCATAATCTTTAATTTTAATCTTAATAGTAAGTTCCCACTCATCATGAAGATTTCTATGTATAGAAACTTCCAACTCAAGTTTTTCTTCAAAAGATTTCATCACGGCATCCACAATATGTTTAGTAAAAGCTTTATTTTGACTATAAGCATGCGGAGAATTTAACATGGATTGCAACAAGGAAACACAATCAATCAAAGAGCAACTATCATAATTAAAATCCTTGAAATCCAAAAGAGTGGGCTCATTGATATTAAAAGTTTTGACCTCTTCCATCCCACTTTTATCAATCTTATCATTAAGATCTATAAACTCCGAATCATTGGGACACCTTTTAACTAAAGTTGACTCATCTCCAGTCCCATATTTCTCAAGATTTATGATATAAAACAAATATTCAATAGGTGTCACACCAATCACTTTTAGATCTTCATCAATATTATCACGAGAAAACACTTTTTCAAGCCATTCACGCTTAGCACGTATTCTAGCGGTTCTTTCCTTACACTCATCAATAGAAATTCTCATAGCTTTTAAAGACTCATTAATATCATGCTTGGGTGGAATAGATCTAATTTTCAAAGAATCAATCTCAAGAGAAATTCTATCAACATTCCTAGCCAAATCATCAATCTTGAGCATTTTTTCTTCAATCATAGCATTGAAACCTTTTTGAGATCTAATGAATTATTTAATATTATTATCAAGATTAGAGGGAATCTTATTATAATTTCCATAAGGATTATTGTATGAATTACCATAATTATTAGAGGAATTACTAGGAAACGACCTAGGATTGAAATTACCTCTATACGCGTTATTAACAAAATTGTTCCTGCCAACAAAATTCACGTCCATAGATTCATTATTATGTTCAATCAAAGAAGACAAAGTCATATCATTGGGATCAATAGGAGCACTCTTACTAGCAAAAAATTTCATCAATTCATCCATCTTTCCACTCAAAGTGTTTATTTCTTCCATAGCATGCACTTTTTTACTAGTAGGAGATCCGGTATGCCATTGAGTGTAATTTGCCATAATAATATCTAGTAGTTTAGTATCTTCCCTTAATGTGATTTCCATAAAGGTACCACCCATGGTGGAAACAAAAATATTTCTAGAAGGAAAATTCAATCCCTCATATAAAAATTGTATAATCATCCATAAACTCAAACCATGCACGAGGCAATTTCTAATCATTAGGTTCATCCTCACCCAAGATTGTGCAGCATGCTCATGATCAAGTTCCTTAAAATTCATTATATCGTTCCTAAGGGAGATAATCTTAGCGGGTGGAAAGTACATGGAAATAAAAGCATCTTTACACTTATTCCATGAATCAATACTATTTTTAGGTAAAGATGAAAACCAAGTTCTGGCACGATCTCGCAGTGAGAAAGGAAATAGCTTTAATTTAACAATTTAATTATCCACATCTTTCTTCTTTTGCATAGCACACAACTCAACGAAAGTATTTAGATGGGATGCGGCATCTTCACTAGGAAGGCCAGAAAATTGTTCTTTCATAACAAGACTGAGCAAAGCGGCATTAATTTCACAAGATTCCGCACTAGTGGCAGGAGCAATCGGAGTACTAATAAAATAATTATTATTAATAGTGTAAAAGTCACATAACTTGGTATTCTCTTGAGTCATCGTGATAAACCAAGCAATCTAGCACACAACCAACCAAACAAAAAGACAAACGGAAAAAGGGCGAATAAAGAGGCAAATCTTTTCGTATTTTCTGAAAATCATTTTAGAAGTGGGGGAGAGGAAAACGAGAGAGAAAAGGCAAATAAAGTAAATGCAAGAGATGAGTTTGTGATGGGTACTTGGTAGGCGTGTCTTGATATGTATCCTCCCCAACAACGGCGCCAGAAATCCTTCTTGCTACCTCTTGAGCATCGTTGGTTTTCCCTTGAAGAGGAAAGGCTGATGCAGCGAAGTAGATAAGTATTTCCCTCAGTTTGTTGGGAACCAAGGTATCAATCCAGTAGGAGGAACAAGCAAGGCTCCAATAGTAGTACCTACGCAAATAATCAAACACTTGCACCCAACGCTATAAAGCGGTTGTCAATCCCTTCAGAGTTATTTGCAAGGATGAGATCTAATAGAGATAGGTATAAAATATTGTGGAAACAAAATCAAATAAATTGTGGCAAAGTATTTTTGGTATTTTTGGTTTATAGATCTGAAAATATAATATGGAAAATAGACCCGGGGGCATAGGTTTCATTAGAGGCTTATCTCATAAAGGAAAGTAATACGATGGGTGAACAAATTACTTTCGAGCAATTGATAGAAAAGCGAATAATTGTGAAGATATCCAAGGCAATGATTATGCATATAAGAATTCAGAAGAGACTCAAATAATATTCATGGATAATCTGAACATAAACTCACAATTCTTCGGATCTTGACAAACACACCGCAAAAGAGTATTACATCGGATAGATCTCCATGAAGATCATGAAGAACGTGGTATTGAAGATCAAAGAGAGAGAAGAAGCCATCTAGCTACTAGCTATGGACCCCTAGGTCTGTCGTGAACTACTCACACATTATCGGAGGGGCAATGGAGTTGATGTAGATGCCCTCCGTGATCAATTCCCTCTCCGGCAGATTACTGGAAAAGGCTACCACATTGGATCTCTCGGGAACAGAGGCTCTCGGCGGCGTAAAAGTATTTTCGTGGCTCTTTTTTGCAATATGGGAATATTTGGGAATTTATAGGCCAAAGAATAGGGTTAGGAGACCTGTAGGGGGCCCACAAGCGAGGGGCCACAGCCACCCCCCCTAGGGCGCGCCCTACAGGCTTATGGCCTCCCGGCAAATGCCCTGGCCCTACTCCAAGTCTGCTGCGTTTCTTCTGGTCCAAGAAAAATCTTTCTGGAGATTTTATTCCGTTTGGGCTCCGTTTAATATTCCTTATCTGTAATACTCAAAATGTGGAAAAAAACAGAAACTGGCACTAGGCCCTAGATTAATAGGTTAGTCCCAAAAATAATATAAACAGCATATAAAACATCGAAACAGATAATATAATAGAATGGAAGAATCAAAAATTATAGATATGTTGTAGACTATTATCCCTGCCCCCACTTACTGCACTAGCAGAGCGGTACTACCGCTGCTAGGAGCGGTACTACGACACGGCAATTCAACAACCACAGTAGTAAGAAAATACTACCGTGCCTACCACTGCTGAGGCAAAAGGATGCGCAAAAAGTCCAACTGAGTGGTAGTAAAAAAACTACTACCGCCCACAGAGCGGTAGTAAAAAACTACTACCGCCCCGAGGGCGGTACTACCGCTAGCCCTTTTGCACATACAGGGAAAAACATGGTTGGACCTCCATTTGAAGCAAGGCAAAGGTGGTGCAATAGAAATGTGTACGTGTTGATTCCACCCAAACCTTTCCGAAGCGGACCCCCTCTTAATAGTATGGCTTTCCTACGACTCAAATCCACCAAAGAGAAACGTAGAAAGCAACTGTATTTAAAAGACTCTGAGGGGCACCGAATCGTCTTGTGCTTAGTCATGAATTATCTGAAATTCTCAATTCACACGATTAGTCCGCACAGGCATTGTCATCAATCACCAAAACCACTTAGGGAGAAATATGCCCTAACAATCTCCCCCTTTTTGGTCGACTGATGACAATACAACATTTGCACTAAAGGATAAAAAATAACATAGGCAAACCCAAAATCTACAAACTAGAGATAGGCTCCCCCTGATGTGTGCATACTTTAGAAAAAGGATATGGACCGCCCACCACACAACCAAAGAAAAGCACTCCCCATAGATTTTATAGACGAGGCAATCCTTGCAACAAACTGAATAAGCACTAAGCATGGAAGCAAGGCATAGCATGTGAGAATGAAGATAAGGGCACATAATAATTAGACTCACAAGCTACTAATAACCTGGATTATGATGAGATAATAAAGATAGAGGACTGATAGCATATGTCTCACACCATATGATAAAGTACGATGTCTCTTGGTCTCACACACAAAGAAAAGACGACCAAAGTAGCAACAAAAGTTCAACAAATAAAGCAACATAGAAAACGAGGAACCTCGCGAATCCTACACTCTCTCCCCCTTTAGCATCGGGCCATCAAAAAGGCAGAGAGGAGACCTACGACACAGGTGGTACCTCGAACTGTAGAGGACTCAGCCATCAGACTCCTCAACATACTCCTCATTAGTCTCGTCTTCTGTCTCCTCACCAGACTCCTTGTTAGACTCCGCCCACTGAAGATTCTTCTTTTTCATCCAAGCAGCCTCAGGAGTGATGTATTGCTCAGACTCACTGGAGATGTGCACGTCGAGCTTCCTCATAATCAGCTTGTCGCGCTGACGGCTCTCCTTCTGAGCAAGATGAGTCATGTACTACCCCTTCGCCTGCATGCAAAACAAGGTCTTCATCCGGTCCGTGAGCTTGTTGGCCCAAGATGGCTCGGCAGAAGAAGGCACATGTGACTCTGGAACGCCCTCATCCTCAGCCGCAGCCTCATCCTCATCAGAATCCATAGTGGCAGCAGTAGGTGTAGTGGTGATGTTGGACCACTTGTTCTTCTATCGCAGCTTAATAGGCTCATGGCGAATCCACCCGAGAGCATGGACCTCAATAGCTGGGAACGCCTCCGTCCATCTCTTCTTGATCAGGTAAAACAGATAAGGGTCATAGATGGGAACCTTACGGTTAAAAACTGTTGACTGAAGCTCACTTCACATGACGTGAGACACATCAAGCGGTCCAGAGGCACGAGTTTGCCCTTGCTGACACATCAAAAGCATATCCACCAGGTAAGAATGCGCCTGGTCCTTGTTGCCAACACACGTAAAAAGAGTGTTCCGAAAGATACAGTGCATGACATCAAGGAATGGGTTCAGCACGTGGGAGACCTCACCAGATGGGGATACCTTCTCAATAAAGAATGGAAGCAACTTCTCCTTAGTTGTAGCAGATGGCTTAGCATGTGGGCGCAAACCAACTAAGTCCTCAAGCCCCTCATCACGGACGTTCAGCAAATCCATAAACTCCTTCCAAGTAGTAGACAGCTTCTCCCCATTGGTCATCCAAGACATATTGCGCTCCTCATCAGAGTGAAAGTGGAAAGTAACAAAGAACTGAGCCACTATCTCAGGACCAAAGTCAAAGTGAAACGTGATGAGCTCCGCAATCTCAAGTTGTTCCACTATGGTCAGAGATTCACCAAAGTATGTCAGGTCCTTCTTCAGATGGTCCATGTCAATCCACTGAACTGGTACATAGATATTCTTCTTGGTCTTGATCACATCTTCATAAATAAGAGCCTGCTGCTTAGACCATAACATTTCACATTCGGGGAGCTGAACCCTAGTGTTGTCATAGGGGTTGATCTTTCAGTGAAGCTGAAACTCAGCAAGTGGCATAGCATTCCAATCGACAGTGTTTGCTTTGTTCTTGTGAGCAGGCCGCTTGAAATTGCGCTTCGCAACCTAGGATCCCTCGGGTGCATCTTAAGAGTGAGGTCATTTGGAACTGGCATCCTGAGGTGGGTTAGAGCGTCTGGAGCCACCACCTATGACACGCAACACGAACACAAGAAAACGACAAAAGAGGTCAAGGGAAAGACCAAAGCAAATTAGAAAACCCCAGACAACTAATAAAAAGGAGGACAGAACATGTGTATACATGAAACAGCGGTAGTACCGCTGGTCAAGCGATAGTAAAAATTTACTACCGCTCTGGCAGCGGTAGTATCGCCCTGACAGCGGTAGTAAAAGTTTACTACCACTCTGACAGCGGTAGTACCGCTCTATTGCAATAGTACCGCTCTAGGAGGAGCAGTAGTACCGCACGGGCGAGAAGTGCCAGATGTGACATGAAAAACTTCAGATCCGGTACTACCGGAGACCCAAACCCACATGTCGTATCCTACACAGTAAAATTTCTACCACACACAAGCACTCCCCAACCCTCCTTGCAAGAAAATAATATGCCATGAAACAAAGAACTAACGCATATGCCCCCCAACACTAGATTCAAAAAAAACGAAGCACAGAAAAAAAAAAGAATGAGGGAAATACCAAGGTCCATGGCACGAGGGAGAGGAGGGAGACGATCCCACCAAACGAAATCGGACGAGAGTGGCCCGAGAAGGAGATCCCGCGAGTCCCTCGGGCACCGTTTCATGGGAAGAGAGAGAAAGAGAGAGAGCCATGAGATGAATGGTTATGGGGGAGAAAGAGTTGCCCTGCCCTAATATACCCCCTTGTGGCCCTGGCGGCGCGGTTGTACCATGGTCATCGCGGTTATACCGCTTGGCTAGAGCTAGTAAAATTTTACTACCTCTCTTCCAGCGGGAGTAAAATTTTACTACCGTGCCTGGAGCGGTAGTATCATGCCCTCTTCAATAAAAACACTTTGAACTTTGCCAGAATCAAGAGAAAAAGTGCTGGAAAGCCCAAGAGAGGATAACAAGAAGAAATAAGCACGAAACATGAGCACAGAACCGAGTCTTCTAACGAAGAGAGGGCGGTGGACGGAGCCACAAATGTTTGAGACAAATGGTATGACATTGCGAAGAATTATCCTTGGGTTCATGACCAAAGCTCGTCCTTGAAGCACAAGTGCCATCAACAATGTCTAATGTGAAAGACGTGATCAATTTATGCATAATGGGGGGAGGGAAAGTTCATTGAGAGAACAACACTCCCCCTATGTCCATGTCTACACCTAGAGCAAAATATAATGATGAGTGAGGTATAGTGTGCCTAGTTTCAATCCACATTACTTGAATCAATGATATTTAGCTCATGCCTTAACTCGCGAAACCTTGCTTCATCTCGAGGTTTGGTGAAAATATCCGCAAGTTGCTCTTGAGTGTTGATGAAGAGGACTTCAATATCTCCTTGCTTGACATGATCTCGAATAAATTGATGACGAATATCAATATGCTTGGTCTTGCTATGTTGCACCGGATTGAGAGATATCTTGATGGCACTTTTAATGTCACATAGAAGAGGCACTTTTTCACAAGTGACACCGTAATCTTTTAAAGTTTACCTCATCCATAAGAATTGAACACAACAACTTGCGGCAACTACATACTCGACCTCGGTGGAAGAAAGTGACACAAAGTTTTGCTTCTTCGAAGACCAACTTACCAAAGAGCGACCAAGGAATTGGCATCCTCCAGAAGTTGACTTCCTTCCAACACAGTCTCCAGCTCAATCTGAGTCAGAGTAACCTACTAGACTAAAGCTTGCTCCTTTGGGGTACCATAAGCCATAGTTTGGGGTATGAGCCAAATATCGAAAGATTCGTTTGACTGCCGCATAGTGGCTTTCCTTTGGTGCGGATTGAAACCGTGCACAAATTCCCACACCCAACATGATATCTGGTCTAGATGCACAAAGATAAAGCAAGGATCCAATCATGGAGTGATATACCTTTTGATCCATTGCTTTACCACTCGGATCACTGTCAAGCTTGCATTTGGTTGGCATGGGAAATTTGACCGGCTTGACGACCTCGACCTCGAACCTTTTGAGCATGTCTTGAGTGTATTTGTCTTGTTTGATGAATGTCCCTTCTCTTCCTTGTTTGATTTCAAACCCGAGAAAGTACTTCAACTCTCCCATCATACACATCTCAAACTTCTCGCTCATTAGTGCAGCAAACTCTTCATTGAAATATTCATCAGGAGAACCAAAAATAATATCATGAACATAAAGTTGGCACATGAACAAATACCCTTTGACCTTTTTGGTAAAAAGGGTGGGATCAATTTTCCCAATTTCAAACCCACGATCTTGCAACAACTCGGTAAGGTACTCGTACCATGCACGTGGGGCTTGTTTAAGGCCGTAGAGCGCCTTCTTGAGTTTGTATACATGAGTGGGAAACTTGGGATCCTCGAATACCAGGGGTTGTTTGACATATACCAACTTATTTAAGGGACCATTAATACATACACTCTTCACATCCATTTGTTGCAATTCAAAATCATGATGAGAAGCAAATGCAAGCAACATGCGAATAGATTCAAGACGAGCAACAGGGGCAAAGATTTCACCGTAGTCGATACCCTCGACTTGGGAGTATCCTTGAGCCACCAATCTTGCCTTGTTTCGAATAACAACACCATTTGCAGCATGCTTGTTCTTAAAGATCCATTTGGTCCAATGACATTATGTTCCTCTGTTGGCCATGGCACTAATTCCCAAACTTGATTGTGCTCGAAGTTGTTAAGTTCATCATGCATGGCTTCAAGCCAATCCTCTTCATCGAGCGCTTCATGTACCTTTTGGGGTTCAACACACAAAACAAACGCGCCATGCAAACAAAATATTAATAATTGTTGATGAGTAGTTACGCCCTTATTGAAGTTGCCAAGCACATTCTTGAAGATATGTTGTTGAACCCAGCGCTTGTTAGCTATCTTGGCAGCGTGGCACTCCAAGACTTCCTTACTGGGTAATTGAGGAGCATCTTCTCAAACATATTGAGCATCGTCTTGAGCTTGCTCACTAGTTTCCCCATGATCTTGTGATTTCACTTGATCTTGAGAACCGTCTTGAGATTTCTCACTTGTTTGCCCTTGATCTTGTGGTCGCACTTAATCTTGAGCAAACTCAGAGTCTTGAGCATGATCTTGGACATCATTTGGTGCAACACCATCTTCATGAGGTTGATCTTGTCCTTGATCTTGTTCATTGGGTTAAGGGCCTTCACTTTGTTCTTCGAAAGCATGTGGGACTAGTGAAGGTGATGGCTCAACTTGACTAGAGCATTGTCCTTCTCCTTCTGCCACAAGGGGTTCCTCAATGGGGAGTATTTGACCAATCCCCATTATTCTTATGGCTTGGGGAGGAATTTCATCACCTGCATCATAAAGACCACTTTGCTCCACTTGGGAGCCATTATTTTCATCAAACTCTATGTTACATGTCTCATCAATGAGTCCGGTGGACTTGTTGATAACACGGTAAGCATGAGAGTTTGTAGCATAACCAACTAATATGCCCTCATGAGCTCTAGCATCAAATTTAGCCAAACGAACACCTTCCTTGAGTATGAAACACTTACAACCGAACACCTGGAAGTACTTGAGGTTGGGCTTGTTCCTGGTAAGAATCTCATATGGAGTCTTGTTCAAGCCTTTGCGGAGGTAGAGTCGATTGGATGCATGGCATGCGGTGTTGATGGCTTCAACCCAAAAGTTGTATGGAGATTTGAATTCCGCCATCATGGTTCTTGCCGCGTCCATCAACATCCGGTTCTTCCTTTCCACCACACTGTTTTGTTGAGGGGTATAGGTTGTTGAATATTGGTGCATGATCCCCTCGTCACTAAGAAACTCATTCAAGGTGTAGTTCTTGAACTCGGTTCCGTTGTCACTTCTAATCATCAAAATATTTGCTTCATGTTGACGTTGAGCTTCATTAGCAAAGTCGATGACGGTTTGTTGAGTCTCACTCTTCCTCTTAAAGAAGTATACCCAAGTGTATCTTGAGTAGTCATCCACAATCACCAAGCAATACTTTCTTCCCCCAAGACTATCAAAAGATGGAGGACCAAAGATATCGATGTGAAGGAGCTCCAAGGGCCTTTTCGAGTAGATGATAGTTGTGGGGCGGTGAGCAGTTTCATGAAGCTTTCCTTTAATACAAGCACTACAAGCACGGTCCCTGGAAAAACTCACATTTGTTAGTCCACAAACATGGTCCCCTTTGAGGAGACTTTGCAAATATCTCATATTGACATGTGCTAGCCGGTGATGCCAAAGCCAACCCATATCAACTTTAGCCATTAGACAAGTCACGATCTTAGTAGGTCGCTCCGAAAACTTCACCACATAGATACCTGTGACAGCCCGATGCCGACGTTCCCGAAGATTCCCCTTCTATTCCGTTTTCGTCGTGTGCCTATTTTCTTTCCTCGCATCATCATTGCATCATGCGCATCATCTGCATTGCATCGGCACCTCCGTTGCCGCCAGTTTTAAAACTTGCATCCGTTGTTAGTTGCCGGTTCTCGTCGTTGTCCGTTCTGAGCCCGACCGCACTCGCACGCGCCCCCGGCACCGTCGAAACCCTGTTTTTAAAGTGTGCGTAAAACTTCCTCTGATCGGGTTGAGATTTGACGTGCGGTCTTATTTTAATATAGCTAGGCCGCTTGTCAAATTTCGTCGCAATCAGAGTTCGTCTCGTACCCGAACGGTCGACCGTAGCGGCACCGTATTCGGTCTACCGTCGGACGTATGTCGGTGTTTTAAAATTCGTTGCCGCACCGCCCGTTCTCCCTCTCGTCTCCGGTAAACCACCCTACACGGCCGCGTACCCGTTCCCGCATGCGGAAACGTTCGAATCCGACCCCGCGGTTGGATCCGGAACGAATTTCCGGTTAACCTAGCCCCTTTTTCTCTATAAATACCCCCCCCCCCCCCCCCCCGCCGGTGCATTTTAGACAGCCCCCTCTCCCCCTGCCTCAAAATCCGTGCCACCTAACCCCGAAACCCTAGCCTCTCTCCTCCCACCAGTCTCCTCCCACCGACAGGGCCCGCCAGGCCCACGGCTGGCCCGCCCGGGCCCGAGCTGCCGCCGCCCCGATCTGCCCCCGAGCTCCCCAGCGAGCCGCGCCGCCGCCTGCGCACCATACCGCCACCGCCTCGTCGCTGTTCTCTGCCCCGCCTCCGCGCCAGATCCGGTCGCCGCCAGCCACGCCGCCCCGCAGTAGCGACCCCCTCGCTGGAGCTTGCTTCGCCGCCAGCCCGTGCTCCGGCCTTGCCGCCCCCGATCCGCGCCGCCAGCCCATGCTCCGGCCTTGCCGCCCCCGATCCGCGCCACCAGCCCATGCTCCGGCCTTGCCGCCCCCGATCCGCGCCGCCACCCCTCAACCTCCGGCCCCAACCGCCGCCTGCCGCCGTTGGTCGCCGGATCCGGCCCCTCATCGCCGATCGCCATGCCCCGCTGCAAGGTAGCAGCCGCCGCCTCCTAGGAGCCCCGATCCAGATCGGATCGGGAGGAGTCCCCGTACGCCAGCTCGCCTGCCTGGGCCACCTTGCTCCCACTGGGCCGGCCTCCCACCGAAGGCCCAGCTCCGGGCCTCTCCACCGCCTCGCCCCACCGCCTCTTCTCCTGGGCCAGGCCCGCGAGGTGAGACCCATCTAAGCCTCGCCTCAGATGTAGTTTAGCTGTTAGTCGCCCAAGCGAGAAGGCCCAGCTGTTCTGTGTATTCGGCCCGGTAGTATTTTTATTTTAGGGTTTTTTTCGAATTAGTTAAATTCCAGAAAATAGGCATATCTTAGAACGTCCGTAGTTTTTAATCCGTATGTCGGATCGAGGCAAGTTGTATATGGTTTTCATGTAGTTTCTCGCGTAGAATACGTTGGCGCAACTTGCACATTTATTTGACGTAGTTTAACGTGCCAAACGCCTAGTTTAGCGTGCTGTCCTAATAGGGGATTGTCCCGTATTTATTTTTGCGCGTGTCCGGTTTGTTCATATCTCATAGGTAAAATACCCATGTTTTAGGAACCTATTTTCCATGTATTTTAGAGTGATCATTGGTATTTTTGCATGCAGGGTTTGCCGGTAGTTTATTTTCCCGTGTATAGGTTATTTCCCGTATTTATGTGTGGCTTTATTTGTGTGTTGCAACCCCACATAATTTATATGTTACCGGGGTAGAAAAATCCCATGGATTTTTCTGTGCAATTAGTTTTAGATTTGGAGGAAGTTAGTTCGCGAGATATTTTGCCATGTTGCCCTCTTGTTTATTTCGTAGGATTTATTCCGTGCCCCGTTTGCTTAAGTTGTCAACTAGGGAATTGTTCTTGGGTGTTTAGACTAGCCTCTGGTATTTTTAGTTGCAATGGAAATGCATGTTTAGGTGTGTTTTGATTGCCCTCAAGTTGCTAGAAATAGTGCTGTTTTGGATGTGCTGAAATATTTCTAAGTCTGGAATCTGTTATTATTTTGTTGTTGTCTTGTCTTGCTTCTATCTTTTGATTTGTAGCTCTTTTGAGGTTGGTCCAATGGAGTTAGATGTAGCCCTTATGTTTCTCTAGCTTTCTGTAAATTTTCAAGCCATTTGGAGTCCTGTAGCTATAGGTTTTGCTGCTGTCAATATTGCTTCAGATCGAAAACTGCACTTTCATGAGGGGTAATTTTCACTAAGTCTGAAATAGTGTGTGAGATGCTCTTTTGTGTCTTCTTTCCCTAGTGATCCATGATGCCATTCTAGTTGTTGTTAGTTGTTTGTAGTAGTGCTTCTTTCCCTCTTTCGTGCTATGCCTTGCTTGAGTTTATCGGAGTTGTGTAGCCCGTAGTTGAGGGCGTAGAAAATGCTATGTGGCTGATTTTGGCAGATTGTAGTGATTTCTTGTTTTGCTCGTAGCTTTTGATCCGTAGCTCCGTTTTGATCGTGTCCTATATGAAACTTGCTTAAAACCTCGTGTAGTTTCATTTTCTCTCGCTGGTTCTATGTTTTGAAGTGCTCGTGACCGTCGTTCCACACATATTGCATTCATGCCATCATATCTTGCGGTGCTTGTATCTTTTGAACCGTAGCTCCGTTGGAGATGTTCTTTTTGTGTAGATATCTTGAAATGACGCGTAGAATCACATGAACCTATTTGTTTTGCTGTTTAACAACTAATTAAATGCATTAGTTCAGATCTGGACAGAATTGTAAATTAACATGTGAGATCATTTCGGAGATGCTATATGTCATTTCCGACCTCATTTAAAATGCCTAGATAGGTAGAATAATTACGCTTCACCTCTTGCCATCTTAACCCACACTTAATATTGTCGTGTACCTAATCGGGGTAGAACTAAATAATTAAACGTGGAGTTTCGTCAATATGAACTCGCTGCCTATAGAACTTCACTTAATGTGTAGTGTTTGATTGTGTGGATTGTCATGCCGTGTCTTGCATGTATTCAGACGCTCATGCATCATTTGTGTTGTGCATCGTCTGGTGAATTCCGTGTGTTGATTTGTGTTTCCGGTTTGCTTCGACTCGATAGAGTTCCGCAGCGTGTCGGATTGTGAGGACCCGTTCGACTACGTCGGTTCGTCTGCTTCACGGAGGCATTCTTCTTCCAAGCGGGATCTCAGGCAAGATGACCATTTCCCCAGATACCATTACTATCATTGCCATGCTAGTTTCACCGTTTCTACCGTTTATGTCTCGTTGCCTACCACATGTTAAATATCAGCCTCTCAACATTGCCATGAAACCTTCAACCTGTTCAACCTAGCAAACCACTGAGCGGCTATGTTACCGCTTGCTTAACCATGTTGTTAGCGTTGCTAGTTGTAGGTGCAGATGCTTCCATGTGAAAACATGGGTTCCTTGTTATATCACCATATTTAAATGCTATTTAATTTAATGCACCTATATACTTGGTAAAAGGTGGAAGGCTCGGCCTTTCTAGCCTGGTGTTTTGTTCCACCTTTGCCCCCCTTAGTTTCGGCTACCGGTGTTATGTTCCATAATTGAGCGCTCCTAACACGATCGGGGTTGTTATGGGGACCCCCTTGATAATTCGTTTTAGATTAAGACTGGTCTGGCAAGGCCCAACTTTGGTACTACATTTTTCTAAACACCTAATAAAATTGCATAGGGACTTTCCGGACCCCGAGGATAATTTAATCAACCCCCGGGCCAGTGCTCCTCATGAGTGTTGGTCCCACCTGAGCAATGTCCGGCGCCCCTCTGGTCACCCGGAGGTTTAGCGATCCCGACGTCTAGCTCATCCGCCGTGTCCTGAGAACGAGGTACGTGACTCCTATCGGGATCGTCGACACGTCGGGCGGCCTTGCTGGATTAGTTTTACCTTTGACGAGATATCTTGTGCATCGGGATTCCGGTGATGCTTTGGGTAATCTCAGAGTTGAGGTTTTCCACTAGGGAATCCGACAAGATCGCGAGCTTCATGATTGAGGATTTCTATGCGGCTTGTGGTAATTTGTGATGGACTAGTTAGAGCACCCCTGCAGGGTTAAATATTTCGGAAAGCCGTGCCCGCGGTTATGTGGCAACGTGGAAGCTTTGTTTAATACTGGTTCTAGATAACTTGAAGTTAACTTAATTAAAATATGCCAACTATGTGCGTAACCGTGACTGTCTCTTTCGTGAGTTCCTTCTCCGATCGAGGACACGGTGGGGTTATGTCTGACGTAGGTAGGTGTTCAGGATCATTCATTTGATCATCAGTAGTTACGTCCGCTATGCGTAGATCTTCGCCCTCTCATTTCTTGTACTCATAAGTTTAGCCACCAAATATATGCTTAGCCGCTGCTGCAACCTCACCACTTAACCTTACCTCACCCATCAAGCTTTGCCAGTCTTGATACCTTTGGAAATGAGATTGTTGAGTCCCTTGTGGCTCACAGATTACTACAACACCAGTTGCAGGTACAGGTAAAGGTTACTTGACGCGAGCGCGTTGATTGTTCATTTGGAGTTGCTTCTTCTTCTTCTTCTTCGATCTAGGATGGGTTCCAGGCCGACAGCCTGGGATAGCAAGGATGGACGTCGTTCTTCTTTTGTCGTTTATTCTCGTCTGTAGTCGGACCTGCTCTTACTCTTGATTAATATGTAATGTACTGTTGTTACTCTGATGTAGCTTGTGGCGAGTGTAAGCCAATTCTATATATATATATATATATATATATATATATATATATATATATATATATATATATATTCTTTTCAGTACATGTGCTTGTAACGATATCCATTCTTGCAACACGACGAGATGCGCTTCTATCCCTGACGAGGCCTTCGTGCCAAATTGAGGATAGGGTCGCATCTTGGGCGTGACAAGTTGGTATCAGAGCAGTACCGACCTAGGAGCCCCCTTGATTGATCGAACTTGGCCGAGTCGAGTCTAGTGAAAACTGCTTTGAGTCTAGTTATATATCGGAGAGTAGGATTCTTTTTTGTCCTCTTCTATGCTCTGGTGAGGAATCTTGACGTAATAATTTAATTCTACTCCTCTTCTCACTCAAAAAAAAATTAGGATCACGCGGATATTTTTGGAATCTATATGATGCCGATGTGACGGAGTTCTGTCTTGGTGTCTCCTATCTGCTTTAAGTTTCACGGGAGTTGAGCTCCAGGGGATTCTTGAGCACATCGTTATCATTCAGATTTCTTAGTATCTCAGAACGAAGGATGTTCGTAATTGCTTCAATACTAGTAGTGGCGAGATAACCCCGATGTCCCCAGTACTGGTGCAGATTGTTCGGGAGTACTGCCATACTTTGTATCGTTGTGATCACGAGGGTTTGTTGTAGATGAAGGTCCAAGATTCTGGTTGTGTGTTGACGGATGTGATACAGGTGACGGGTTAGTATAGGAGTTGTGTGATATTACTCCTTGTATCCGTGCCAGATTGCATGACCATATATTTCGGGAATTCTTAGGTGGGAATTCAAGTAGTTGCTAATAGGACAATCTTCCAACAAATGCATGATGTTGGGTTGGGGTTCGACATCTAGTGGATTCCTGTCCATGAAAATATCGAACGAAATCTTTCTCATGAGTTTGTTCTGGCTTGATTCATAAGCATTTCCCTTTGTCTTGTTGAATATGGTAATTCAGTTGCTTCGATGTCAAGTGGTGATTTCAGATCTTTCCTAAGAGGTGTTCTCATATTTTTATGTGAGAATGCAAATTATTTTGTTCGTTCAATTGTCTCATCAATTTTGTCAACCGGAGTTGTTATGTCAAGTCTTTTCAACCGGTGTGCTTCTCTTTAGTGAATTCAATCCTCTCAAATTTTTGCAGATCATTCTCTCATTTTATTCCGGAGTTCATCTCATCTGTCCCATGTTGTATTTGTTTTTCCCCACCCTCCCACCCTTTTTCTCAGTGATTAAATTTTCATCCAAGAGTTCTCTTTCATGTGCTTCCGTTATCTGTTCTTTTCTCTCTTACCCGGTGATTCATTGTGAAGATTCTCAGGGGCTTCGTGTTCATCTTTATTCAATCTTGTCATCCTTACCGGTGATTTTAATTCAGTATCCGTGTCATCATGTCCTTTTCATCCTTGTTAATTTTTTCCCTATATTGGAAATTCTTATGAGCCTATCTTGTTACTAATTCCTCTCTCTTTCTATCCGGAGTGTTAAAGATATTTCAGGTGTTCTCGTTTTCAATCCTTCAGTTATTTCGAGGTGCTAACCTCATCTAGTTCTCTTCATACCGGTGCAATATCTCTCTTCTAAGCAATCTTTTCTAACGGTGATTTCTTTGAGTGGGCCCATAACCCACAGGTTTTTCCCAGGATCGTATTTATCTCTTCTAATCTTTCTAGAGATTTCTAAATCTTTTCATCTATGACATAAGAATGAATTTCATCAGTCATATTCTTTCTTCAAGATCCATTTAATTAATTCTCAGATTTGGCTCAACCTTGCATTCTTCTTATTCCGGAGTGTCTCATTAATTCTTGGTGGTGTTCTTCTCTTCATTCTCTTCTTTCAAGACCGAAGGAGTGTTTCTCTCGAATCATGGTCCATTCTCTTGCAGATTCTTCATTTCAGCTTTGTGACATTATCTTATTTGTTCCAATCATGAGTAATCCCTTTCGTGCTATCCGGTGCTTCTCTGAGTTGTTTTTATTTCTCGTTCCTCCGAAGGCCATCATTTGAGAAGATTCTTCGTTCTCAGCTTTCAGCTTTCGTTCTCTAATTCTTCTCAATTGTTGTCTCTTCGTTCGTCTCTCAATTATTCCGGTGCCTTGTTCTAGTTTTCTCTCAGGTCGCTCATGATCTCTTCATTATCATGTATCTCCATTGATTCGTGGTGTTCCCATTCAATTGTGAATTCTTACCGGTGCTTCCTTCAATTACGCATCAAGTGGTGCTTATCTCTCTCTCTTCAAGATTCTTTCAAGAGGAATAAGTTGTTTGTTTAATCTGTTGCTTGTCATCAATTAAACTTGGTGAAGGATTAACATAACATAATTATTATTCTTGTTCTTCCTTCTTTCAAGAGATTTCAATTCTTCTTCCGGAGTGGCTCATGATATCAATTCTTTTCTCGTGTGCTTATCTTTATTTTCCGGAGGTCCAAGTTCTATCAAGTTTCTCTCCGTGAGGCTTCATCTAAATCTTGGCAAGGTCATAATCTTATTCCTGCTACCTTCATATCTTTGCATCATTCATTTGTATACGGTGGTCCTTCATGGTGGTTCATCAAGGTTTCAATTCGTTCTCAAAGTGTTCTTCAAGATTCTTGTTGCAGAACCTCAAGTATCCGTTCTCTTGCATTCCCAAGTGCATTTGTTCTTCCTTTATCCTTTGAGGTGGTTTTATAGCATTTTTGTTAGTGTAGGAGCCTCGAAGAGTTTTCCTTTCAAGAATGAGATAATTAAACCCACCAATTCTATGATCATGAGATATTTGCAACCCATGATTTCTTCATTGAGCTATCTTGGTTTGGATTTCACCTAAAGCTTTTCCTATGGATTGTTGCTATCATGGTGCTTATCATTAATCCAAGTTCTCAATGTATCCTCTTGGTGTAAGATTTGTTCATATCTTGTTTCTCCCAATCAATCATTGTTTCAGTTAGTGGTTGGTTGTCACTTCATTAGTTTGAAAAGGTTTCCATAAGCCCACTACTATATTGTTCTTTTCGTTGTTGTTTCCAACAACTTCGTTCAATTCTCCTTGCAAGGATGCTTGCCAAGTTCTTTGGAGTTAGTAGTTGTCATTCTTTTCTTCATTCTCTTCTTCCGTATGAGCTAATCCCTATTCTATTGTTCCGGAGGCTTTGTGATGTTGCTCTTTTGGGTCTATGTTGTTCTATCAAGATCATGGTGTTCCCTTGCTCTATTTAGTTGTTTGTTATGTATATTGTGTAATTCTCTCTTCTTATCGAAATTTTTTGTCCCATTTTCCTACCGAAGTGCTGCCGAAATTTTCCATGAATTCTTGATTCTTTCTCATATCATTCCTCATCTCTTTGCAACCTTCAAGGATCGTTGATTTCACTCGTTTGTCAAAGAAGTGACTAAGTTCTACCTCTTGTTCTTTCTCATCCTCTCCCCCTTTCATTCTTGGATCTCGGGGCGAGATCCTCTTGTAGTGTAGGAGAGTTGTGACAGCCCGATGCCGACGTTCCCGAAGATTCCCCTTCTATTCCGTTTTCGTCGTGTGACTATTTTCTTTTCTCGCATCATCATTGCATCATGCGCATCATCTGCATTGCATCAGCATCTCCGTTGCCGCCAGTTTTAAAACTTGCATCTGTTGTTAGTTGCCGATTCTCGTCGTTGTCCGTTCTGAGCCCGACCGCACTCGCACGCGCCCGCGGCACTGTCAAAACCCTTTTTTTAAAGTGTGCGTAAAACTTCCTCTGATCGGGTTGAGATTTGACGTGCGGTCTTATTTTAATATAGCTAGGCCGCTTGTCGAATTTCGTCGCGATCAGAGTCCGTCTGGTACCCGAACGGTCGACCGTAGCGGCACCGTATTCGGTCTACCATCAGACGCCTGTCGGTGTTTTAAAATTCGTTGCCACGCCGCCAGTTCTCCCTCTCGTCTCCGGTAAACCACCCTACACGGCCACGTACCCGTTCCCGCGTGCAGAAACGTTCGAATCCGGCCCCGCGGTTGGATCCGGAACGAATTTCCGGTTAACCTAGCCCCTTTTTCTCTATAAATACCCCCCCGGTGCATTTTAGACAACCCCCTCTCCCCTGCCTCAAAATCCGTGCCACCTAACCCCGAAACCCTAGCCTCTCTCCTCCCACCAGTCTCCTCCCACTGACAGGGCCCGCTAGGCCCACGGCTGGCCCGCCCGGGCCCGAGCTGCCACCGCCCCGATCTGCCCCCGAGCTCCCCAACGAGCCGCGCCGTCGCCTGCGCACCATACCGCCGCCGCCTCGTCGCCGTTCTCTGCCCCTCCTCCGTGCCAGATCCGGCAGCCGCCAGCTGCGCCGCCCCGCAGTAGCGAGCCCCTCGCCGGAGCCGCAGCACCTCTGCTGCTGGAGCTTGCTCCGCCGCCAGCCCGTGCTCCGGCCTTGCCGCCCCCGATCCGCGCCGCCACCCGTCAACCTCCGGCCGCCAACCGCCGCCTGCCGCCGTTGGTCGCCGGATCCGGCCCCTCATCGCTGGTCCCCATGCCCCGCTCCAAGGTAGCAGCCGCCGCCGCCTGGGAGCCCCGATCCAGATCGGATCGGGAGGAGTCCCCGCACGCCAGCTCGCCTGCCTGGGCCGCCTCGCTCCGACTGGGTCGGCCTCCCACCGAAGGCCCAGCTCCGGGCCTCTCCACCGCCTCGCCCCAACGCCTCTTCTCCTGGACCAGGCCCGCGAGGTGAGACCCATCTAAGCCTCGCCTCAGGTGTAGTTTAGTTGTTAGTCGCCCAAGCGAGAAGGCCCAAGTGCTCTGTGTATTCGGCCCGGTAGTATTTTTATTTTAGGGTTTTTTTCGAATTAGTTAAATTCCAGAAAATAGGCATATCTTAGAACGTCCGTAGTTTTTAATCCGTATGTCGGATCGAGGCAAGTTGTATATGGTTTTCATGTAGTTTCTCGCATAGAATACGTTGGCGCAACTTGCACATTTATTTGACGTAGTTTAACATGCCAAACGCCTAGTTTAGCGTGCTGTCCTAATAGGGGATTGTCCCGTATTTATTTTTGCGCGTGTCCGGTTTGTTCATATCTCATAGGTAAAATGCCCATGTTTTAGGAACCTATTTTCCATGTATTTTAGAGCGATCATTGGTATTTTTGCGTGGAGGGTTTGCTGGTAGTTTATTTTCCCGTGTATAGGTTATTTTCCCGCATTTATGTGTGGCTTTATTTGTGTGTTGCAACCCCACATATTTTATATGTTTCTGGGGTAGAAAAATCCCATGGATTTTTCTGTGCAATTAGTTTTAGCTTTGGAGTAAGTTAGTTCGCGAGATATTTTGCCATGTTGCCCTCTTGTTTATTTCGTAGGATTTATTCCGTGCCCCGTTTGCTTAAGTTGTCAACTAGGGAATTGTTCTTGGGTGTTTAGACTAGCCTCTGGTATTTTTAGTTGCAATAGAAATGCATGTTTAGGTGTGTTTTGATTGCCCTCAAGTTGCTAGAAATAGTGCTGTTTTGGACGTGCTGAAATATTTCTAAGTCTGGAATCTGTTATTATTTTGTTGTTGTCTTGTCTTGCTTCTATCTTTTGATCTGTAGCTCTTTTGAGGTTGGTCCGGTGGAGTTAGATGTAGCCCTTATGTTTCTCTAGCTTGCTGTAAATTTTCATGCCATTTAGAGTCCTGTAGCTATAGGTTTTGCCGCTGTCAGTATTGCTTCAGATCGAAAAGTGCACTTTCATGAGGGGTAATTTTCACTAAGTCTGAAATAGTGTGTGAGATGCTCTTTTGTGCCTTCTTTCCCTAGTGATCCATGATGCCATGCTAGTTGTTGTTAGTTGTTTGTAGAAGTGCTTCTTGCCCTCTTTCGTGACATGCCTTGCTTGAGTTTATCGGAGTTGTGTAGCCCGTAGTTGTGGGGCGTAGAAAATGCTATGTGGCTGATTTTGGCAGATTGTAGTGATTTCTTGTTTTGCTCGTAGCTTTTGATCCGTACCTCCGTTTTGATCGTGTCCTATATGAAACTTGCTTAGAATCTCGTTTAGTTTCATTTTCTCTTGCTGGTTGTATGTTTTGAAGTGCTCGTGACCGTCGTTGCACACATATTGCATGCATGCCATCATATCTTGCGGTGCTTGTATCTTTTGAACCGTAGCTCCGTTGGAGATGTTCTTTGTGTGTAGATTGCTTGAAATGACGCGTAGAATCACGTGAACCTATTTTTTTTGCTGTTTAACAACTAATTAAATGCATTAGTTCAGATCTGGACAGAATTGTAAATTAACATGTGAGGTTGTTTCGGAGATGCTATATGTCATTTCCGACCTCATTAAAAATGCCTAGATAGGTAGACTAATTACGCTTCACCTCTTGCCATGTTAACCCTAACTTAATATTGTCGTGTACCTAATCGGGGTAGAACTAAATAATTAAACGTGGAGTTTCGTCAACATGCAACTCGCTGCATATTGAACTTCACTTAATGTGTAGTGTTTGATTGTGTGGATTGTCATGCCGTGTCTTGCATGTATTCAGCCGCTCATGCATCGTTTGTGTTGTGCATCATGTGGTGAATTCCGTGTGTTGATTTGTGTTTCCGGTTTGCTTCGACTCGATAGAGTTCCGCAGCGTGCCGGATTGTGAGGACCCGTTCGACTACGTCGGTTCGTCTGCTTCACGGAGGCATTCTTCTTCCAAGCGGGATCTCAGGCAAGATGACCATTTCCCTAGATACCATTACTATCATTGCCATGCTAGTTTCACCGTTTCTACCGTTTATGTCTCGTTGCCTACCACATGTTAAATATCAGCCTCTCAACATTGCCATGAAACCTTCAACCTGTTCAACCTAGCAAACCACTGAGCGGCTATGTTACCGCTTGCTTAACCATGTTGTTAGCGTTGCTAGTTGTAGGTGCAGATGCTTCCATGTGAAAACATGGGTTCCTTGTTATATCACCATATTTAAATGCTATTTAATTTAATGCACCTATATACTTGGTAAAAGGTGGAAGGCTCGGCCTTTCTAGCCTGGTGTTTTGTTCCACCTTTGCCCCCCTTAGTTTCGGCTACCGGTGTTATGTTCCATAATTGAGCGCTCCTAACACGATCGGGGTTGTTATCGGGACCCCCTTGATAATTCGTTTTAGATTAAGACTGGTCTAGCAAGGCCCATCTTTGGTACTACATTTTCCTAAACACCTAATAAAATTGCATAGGGACTTTCCGGACCCCGAGGATAATTTAATCAACCCCCGGGGCCAGTGCTCCTCATGAGTGTTGGTCCCACCTGAGCGATGTCCGGCGCCCCTCTGGTCACCCGGAGGTTTAGCGATCCCGACGTCTAGCTCATCCGCCGTGTCCTGAGAACGAGGTACGTGACTCCTATCGGGATCGTCGACACGTCGGGCGGCCTTGCTGGATTAGTTTTACCTTTGACGAGATATCTTGTGCATCGGGATTCCGGTGATGCTTTGGGTAATCTCAGAGTTGAGGTTTTCCACTAGGGAATCCGACAAGATCGCGAGCTTCATGATTGAGGATTTCTATGCGGCTTGTGGTAATTTGTGATGGACTAGTTGGAGCAACCCTGCAGGGTTAAATCTTTCGGAAAGCCGTGCCCGCGGTTATGTGGCAACGTGGAAGCTTTGTTTAATACTAGTTCTAGATAACTTGAAGTTAACTTAATTAAAATATGCCAACTGTGTGCGTAACCGTGACAGTCTCTTTCGTGAGTTCCTTCTCCGATCAAGGACACGGTGGGGTTATGTCTGACATAGGTAGGTGTTCAGGATCATTCATTTGATCATCAGTAGTTACGTCCGCTATGCGTAGATCTACCCCCTCTCATTTCTTGTACTCGTAAGTTTAGCCACCAAATATATGCTTAGCCGCTGCTGCAACCTCACCACTTAACCTTACCTCACCCATCAAGCTTTGCTAGTCTTGATACCTTTGGAAATGAGATTGCTGAGTCCCCTGTGGCTCACAGATTACTACAAAACCAGTTGCAGGTACAGGTAAAGGTTACTTGACGCGAGCGCGTTGATTTTTCATTTGGAGTTGCTTCTTCTTCTTCTTCTTCATCGATCTAGGATGGGTTCCAGGCCGGCAGCGTGGGATAGCAAGGATGGACGTCGTTTTTCTTTTGTCATTTATTTTCGTCCGTAGTCGGACCCTGCTCTTACTCTTGATTAATATGTAATGTACTGCTGTGACTCTGATGTAGCTTGTGGCGAGTGTAAGGCAATTCTATATATATATATATATATATATATATATATCTTCTTTTCAGTACATGTACTTGTAACGATATCCATTCTTGCGACACGACGAGATGCGCTTCTATCCCTGACGAGGCCTTCGTGCCAAATTGAGGATAGGGTCGCATCTTGGGCGTGACAATACCGTTCTCGACACATCCAACAAAGGCTACTTTAAGAGTCTTGCTCCACAAAAGGGCCACAATATCAAGATTAAATAATGTGGCAAAGCCCATAATGGCAAGCTGACGAACGGAAAGCAAATTGTATGCAAGGGACTCAACAAGCATGACCTTCTCTATAGATAAATCTTGAGAGGTGACCACCTTACCAAATCACATTACCTTAGATGTTGAGGCATCAGCAAATTGGACATGGGTGAGCATAGATGGGATTGGATGCACATCCACCACCAAGTCCTTGCTCCCGGTCATATGATTTCTGGCTCCACTGTCAAGCAACCATGACACTCCACCGGAAGCAAACTCCTACAAGAGATCAATGCTTGGATTTAGGTACCCATTCTTGAATGGGTCCTTTGATGTTAGAAACAAGGGTCTTGGGAACCCAAATGGCCCGTTCAATGTACTCATAATAAGAACCAACAAATTTGGCATAAACATGCCCATCACTAGCACGACATAAAACATAAGAGGGGTTAAAGTCGTCGTCTTTGTTGGTAGAGGTGGTTTTTCCCTTCTGGGCATTGTCACCCCCTTCCTTGTTCTTCATCTTCTTATGAGTAATCTCACCCTCTTTTACAAAGATGTACTTGAGAGGGGGAGAAAGCTTGGTCTTGTTCTTCTTTTTCTTTTTAGACTTGGGTGCAAACCCAGGTCCTTCCTTTTGTACCACTTCATTTTGATTACTCAAAAGGTCATTTAGATTCTTCTCGCCTTGGATGCATGTCACAAGGCCCTTTTCAAGTTGTTCTTTCAACTTGGCATTCTCCTCCAAAAGATGCACATGCTCACAACAAGGGTTAGTAGCACAAACATTATCAATTATAACAAAAGGAGGACAAGTAGAAATCTCCTTGGTTAGTTTTACTTGGAGCTGATCATGAGACTCCTTAAGAGAGAAATGAGCACCTTTCAAGATCTTGTGGGCCTTGTCAAGAGTGTCAAACTCTTCCTTGAGTCTATCATGGCCAACACCAAGTGCAAATTTCTCGGATTTAAGCACACGTGTAAGAACAATAGCATGATCAAGATCTTTTTGTAATTCAACACGAACAACGTTGTGTGACTCCTCAAGAACCAAACGAAGACCACGCTCTTCCTCTAGGGCAATGGATAGTTCCGCAATCTCATCAGCGTAATCATGACTATGTTCTTGCAACTTGGAGATAGTATCCTCATGAGTCTCAATGATATCATTGGCCTCACCAAGTTGTTCCAAAAGATCAACAAAGTGCTTCTTGGTTTCACCTTTGATCTTACACAGGAATTTGTCAAACTCATTCTCATCAAGCTCCACTACTTCACTATTATCAACACAATCTAATAAAGAAGGAGAAGTAGTGATAGTGGTCTTGATGTTGGGGGTTACCTTATTGATACCCTTGGCCATGAGGCACTTGGCAATGCGGTTCTCGTTGGTGGCGCCAAAGAGAGACACCTTGGGGAGGAAGTGGCAATGGTCACGGTAGCCGTTCCCATCCCCTCACGGCATGTACCATCTTCGTCGTCATCGGAGGTGTACTCTTCATGGACCACAAAACCCCTTGGAGGAGTCTTCTTGGTGAAGGTGTTCTTGATTAGGAAGGACTTGGGTCTATCTTTGCGAATGAGCTTGCCTCGTTGTCTTCCCTCTTCTCATAAGGACAATCTGCCATAAAGTGACTCACATTGCCACAATTGCAGCATGTCCTTACTCATTGCTTGTTCTTGGACCCACTTGAATTGTTCTTGGAGAAGTTGGGATTTGAGTTTCTCTTGTTGCCCCAAAACTTACTAGATGCAAGAGCCATGTGCTCGTGATAAGCATACTTTGTGTCTTCGGGGCAGCCATCTTCTTCCTCTTGCTCTTCTTCATACTAAATGACCTTGGCTCTCAAGGCAAGGTTGGGTGAGGCTTTCTTCGACCGTACACGAGCAAGAGCATTATCGGCGGTCTTGTTCATAATATCCCTGGCAATGAACTCATCCAACACTTCGCTTGAGGTCAAGGAGTGGAAATCTGGCCTTTGACGAATGACTGAGGACATGGCTTTGTTGAATGGCATGATGGCCTTGAGAAACTTGCGCTTGATCCAAGTGTCATCCGTATCCTTGCTCCCATGGTCTTGGATAGACACGGCAAGAGCAGTCACCCTTCGATAGAGATCACAGGGGGGCTCATCTTCTAGCATCACAAGCTCATCGGCCGCATCAAGAACCACTTCAAAGTTGGATTGTTGAACGCTTGAGCTCCCCTTGTATAACACCATGATGTGCTCCCAACAATCCTTTGCACGGGTGAATATGTGCAAGTGAGGTAGATCTTTGAGAGGAACCGTGGATTGAAGGATGAACAACGCGGAATGATTGTATTGATTGTCCGCATCTTCTCTTGGAATGAAGTTTTTTGGATAATGAGGGTAAAAGCCTTGTTCGATGATTCTCCAAAGATTTGTTGAGATGTGATTCAAATGAGACTTGATGGAAAAGGCCCAGTTAGCTAAATATCCTTTAACAAGTTTAGGAGGAGGACCAAGGTTATTAATATGCGGTGTAGGGACGTCCTCCATAGACCAGGGAAAGAGGAACCGAGGCAAAGGTTCCCCTCCCATTCTAGTCAACAGGGGAAGAAGTTCGAGTACCTTTAGCCGTTTTCCTTTCCGAAATTGGCCTTCGATTACGATGTGGTGGGTTTATCCACAAGCAACGGTTCGGGAGAATTCTTCATCCCCTCAAGTAATTATTTAAGCATGGACTTGACTTCGGTCCTCATGGATGTCTTGAGTGGGGCCATAGCCTCATTCAAGTCATCCTGTGTGATCGAACTCAACTCCACGGCCTCGGTCACTTCGTCCCAACCACACCATCGTCAATTATACTCTTCGTGTGGTGAAACCCTTAATAAAGAGACGTGGCTCTAATACCAATTGAAAGGATCGATATGGTTGACTAGAGGGGGTTGAATAGGAAACTACCAATTTTTAGCTCTTCTTAACAAATTAGGGTTAGCAACAAAAGGTTCTCTAGATGAACAACTAGGTGAGCAATCTATATGATGCTAACAACAAATAAAACAAGTGCACGCAAGGAATACACCACAACAATAAAAGATACAAAGTAAAGGTAAGGGATAACCGCAAGCGGAACCGGTGGAGACGAGGATGTGTTACCGTGTGAGTCACAATGCTCCCGAATAAGCCACTAGGGACACCGTATTCTCCTCACACCCTCACACAATGCGAGATGTCGTGATTCCACTATTGGTGTCCTTGAAGGCGACAACCGAACCTTTACAAACAAGGTTGGGGCAATCTCCACACAAAGCTTGGAGGCTCCCAACAAGACCACGAAGCTTCACCACAATGGAATGTGGCTCCGAGGTGACCTCAACCGTCTAGCGTGCTCAAACACCCAAGAGTAATAAGATTCTCAAGGGATTAGTGGGGGGAATCAAATATCTCTTGGTGGAAGTGTAGATCAGGGCCTTCTCAACCAATCCCTAGGAAATCAACAAGTTTGATTGGCTAGGGAGAGAGATCGGGCAAGAATGAGCTTTTGGAGCAACAATGGAGCTTGGGGAGGTAAGAGGTAACCTTCTCGGGGAAGAAGACACCTTTATATAGTGGGGGGGGCAATCCAACCGTTACCCCCCCCCCACACACACACACACACAATTAATGCACTAGCAGAGCGGTACTACTTCTGCTAGGAGCGGTACTACCGCACGGTAGTTCACCAACCACGGTAGTAATAAAATACTACCGTGCCGACCACTCCTGAGGCAAAAGGATGCGCAAAAAGTACAATGAAGCGGTAGTAAAAAAAACCTACTACCGCCCAGAGAGCGGTAGTAAAAAACTACTACCGCCCCGACGGCGGTACTACCGTTGTGCCAGCGGTACTATAGCTGGCCCTTCTGCACATATAGGGAAAACATGGTTGGAGCTCCATTTGAAGCAAGGGAAAGGTGGTGCAATAGAAATGGGTATGTGTTGATTGCACCCAAACCTTTCCAAAGTGGACCCCCTCTTAATAGTACGGCTTACCTACGACTCAAATCCACGAAAGAGAAACGTAGAAAGGAACCATCTTTGAAAGACTCTCACGGGCACCGAATCATCTTGTGCCTAGTCATGAAATTATCTGAAATTCTCAATACACATGATTAGTCCGCACACGCATTGTCATCAATCACCAAAACCACTTAGGGAGAAATATTTGTTGGGGATCGTAGTAATTTCAAAAAAAATCCTATGCCATACAAGGATATATCTATGGAGAAACCAGCAAGGAGAGAGGTTGTAGAGCATCTCCATACCTTTGAAGATCGCTAAGCAGAAGCGTTGCTAGAGCGTGGTTGATGGAGTCGTACTCGCAGCAATTCAGATCGCGGTGGATTCTGATCTATGCACCGAACGTCGGTGCCTCCGTGTTCAACACACGTGCAGCCCGGTGACGTCTTGCTACTGCAACAAAAGACCTTCCAATGGCACCAGAAACAAGCGTGTTGACGGGAGACTATTCTTGTCTTGATACTCCTCAGCAACGGCGCGAGGAATCCTTCTACTACGGCTACGCCTTTAGGGACTTCCTTGGAAAATATGCAAAGGATCCCCCCATGGCCTTGGAGCCTTGCGTTGGTGTTCCCTCGAAGCGGAAAGGGTGATGTAGCACAGCGGCGGGAAGTATTTCCCTTAGTTTTGAGAACCAAGGTATCGATCTAGTGAAGGATTGCGTCAAGTCACAAGTACCTGCACAAACACAAAGAGCTTGCACCCAACGCTATGAAGGGGTTGTCAATCCCTTATAGATTGTTTGCAAAGTGAGAAATGAAAGCAAAAAGGAAACAAAGCAAAGTAAAAGTGGAAGTGGAAACGATAGTTGTGAATAGACCCGGGGGGCGTAGTGTTCACTAGTGGCTTCTCTCAAGAAAGCAAGTAGACGGTGGGTGAACGAATTACTATCGAGAAATTGATAGAACCGCGCAAAGTCGTGACGTTATCTATGGCAATGATTATATCTATAGGCATCATGTCCAAAACAAGTAGACCGATACTTTCTGCATCTACTACTATTACTCCACACGTCGACCGCTATCCAGCATGCATCTAGTGTATTAAGTCCAAAAGAACAGGGTAACGCCTTAAGCAAGATGACATGATGTAGATGGACCATCTCATATCTACGATAAAAGCCCATCTTGTTACCCTTGATGGCAACAACATGATGCGTGCCTTGCTGCCCCTTTTGTCACTGGGAAAGGTCACCACACGGTATGAACCCAAAACCAAGCACTTCTCCCATTGCAAGAATCATAGATCTAGTTGGCCAAACAAAACCCAAGACTCGGAGAGACTTACAAGGATATCAAATCATGCATATAAGAAATCAGCAAAGACTCAAATATAATTCATAGATAATCTGATCACAAATCCACAATTCATCGGATCTCGACAAAACACCGCCAAAGAGGATTACATCGGATAGATCTCCATGAAGATCATGGAGAACTTTGTATTGAAGATCCAAGAGAGAGAAGAAGCCATCTAGCTACTAACTACGGACCCGTAGGTCTGAAGTGAACTACTCACGAGTCATTGGAGGGGCGATGATGTTGATGAAGAAGCCCTCCAGCTCCAAAGTCCCCTCCGGCAGGGCACCGGGAAGGGTCTCCAGATGGGATCTCGCGGAAACGGAATCTTGCGGCGGCGGAAAAGTGTTTTCGTGGATGCCCTGATTTTTTCTGGGATTTTAGGGAATTTATAGGCCAAAGAGCTAGGGCAGGGGAGCACCAGGGAGGCCACAAGCCTGGTAGCCTCCCCCTCCCCCCCCCCCCCCCGTGGTGGCTACAGGGCTTGTGGGCCCCCTGTGGCTCTCCTGCCTTGGCCCTCAAGTCCCCCGATCTTCTTTTGTTCTGGAAAAATTTATTTCGGGGATTTTATTCCGTTTGGACTCCATTCCAAAATCAGATCTGAAAACAGTCAAAAACACAGAAAAAACAGGAACTGGCACTTGGCACTGAATTAATAAGTTAGTCCCAAAAAAGATATAAAAGGTATATAAAACATCCAAAGTTGACAAGATAACAGCATGAAACCATCAAAATTATAGATACGTTTGAGACGTATCAAGCATCCCCAAGCTTAACTCCTACTCGTCCTCGAGTAGGGAAGTGATAAAGAATGACTTTTTAATGCTTTCATGCTACCTAGCATAGATGTCCTTTGTAACTCCTCTTATGTGACGTGAATTTTCAGATCAATTAGATTCAAAACAATAGTTTGCTATTGACGTGGAGACAATAATAATTCAAGCAAACTAGCAAGGTAATCATGAACTTTCAAAATAACAAGGCCAAAAAAAGTTATCCCTACAAAATCATATAGTCTGGCTATGCTCTATCATCCTTGCACAACGAATTTAAATCATGCACAACCTCGGTATTGGCCAAGTAATTGTTTTCACACTTTTACTTTCTCAAACTTTTTCAACTCTCACGCAATACATGAGCGTGAGCCATGGTTTTAGCACTAAGAGTGGAATGGAGAGTGGTGGAGGTTGCAAGACAAACAAGGAGAAGATGGTCACATTAACTAGGCATATCAATGAGCTGTGGAGATGCTCATCAATAGATATCAATGTGAATGAGTAGGGATTTCCATACAAATGATGCACTAGAGCTAAGAGTATGCGAAAGCTCTTAAAGAAAACTAGTGGGTGTGCATCCAACTTGCTTGCTCACGAAGACCTAAGGCAATTTTGAGGAAGCCTATCATTGGAATATACAAGCCAACTTATATAATGGAAATTTCCCACTAGCTATATGGTGGTGACAAAACGAGAGACTCTCAATCATGAAGATCGTGGTGCTTTAATAAGCACAAGTGTGGAAGGATAGTAGCATTGTCCCTTCTCTCTTTTTCTCTCATTTTTTGGTGGGCTCTTTGGCCTCTTTTTTTTATTTTTTATTTTGGTGGGCATTTTTGGCCTCTTTTTGTATATGGGCTTCGCTGGCCTCTTTTATTTCCTCACATGGGACAATGCTCCATCAATGATGATCATCACACTTACAACTCAAAACTTAGAGCAATGATGACTCTATATGGAATGCCTTCGGTAGTGTACCGCGACAATGATCTAGCATGGCATAGACATCAATGGAAACATCATGCTAACTATCTTACAATCATGCAATGGCAATGTAGAAGTGGTGGCACATGTCATGGTGGTAGTTGCATGGCAATATATCTCCGAATAGCTTTGAAAAGCCATAGTAGGTAGGTATGGTGGCTGTTTTGAGGAAGGCTATTAGTGGGTTTTGTGCACCGCCGAAAGTTGCACGGTACTAAAGAAGATAGTGATGGTGGAAGGTGAAAGTGCATCTAAACCATGGACTCAACATTAGTCATGAAGAACTCATATACTTGTTGCAAAAGTTTTAGTAGTAATCGAAACAAAGCATTCAACGCATACTCCTAGGGGAAGGGTTGGTAGGTATAAACCATCGCGCAATCCCGACCGCTACACAAAGGATGACAATCACTAAACTAATCATGCTCAAACTTCATCACATAGTGGTTCACCATACGTGCATGCTACAGGAATCACTAACTTCAACACAAGTATTTCTAGATCCACAACACCTTACTAGCATAACTTCAATATTACCACAACCACAACTCAAAACTAATTGAGATGAATCAAACTTCTCTAACTATTCAATGCACATGGAGATGGAAGTTTTCATATCCATTTGGATAACTACCCCTTTTGAGACTAATTTCATAGCATAGATCAACTACCAAGCCACGCGCTTCCGTGCTCTAAAGGATATAAGTGAAGCACATAGAGCAAAATCAACTAGCTCAAAGGATATAAGTGAAGCACATGTGAGCTGAATTGTCTAACCAAAAGATATAAGTGAAGCTCAACAAAATCACGGTGAGTGCATGTCTATCTCTCTAGGTGTGCAGCAAGGAAGATTGTGGCACAACAAAAATAAAAGACTCCTACGATACAAGACGCTCCAAGCAAAACACATAACATGTGGTGAATAAAAATATAGCCCCAAGTAACGTTACCGATGGATTGAAGACGAAAGAGGGGATGCCTTCCCGGGGCATCCCCAAGCTTAGGATTTTACGGCATCCTTGAATCACTTGTGCTTGAGCTCTTGCCACTCTTTATCTCTTTGTCCATAAGAACTTCACCCAAAACTTGAAAACTTCACAACACGAAACTTAAACAGAAACTCGTGATAACATTAGTATAAGAAAGCAAACCACCACTTCCTTAGGTACTGTAGCAAACTTAAATTCTACTTATGCTGATGTTGGGTTACTGTATTTTCAATCATCCATGGCTAATATCCCCCGATACTATCCATAGTTTCATCAAAATAAGCAACCAACTCAACAAAAACAAAATCTGTTAACAGCACACCAGTCTGTAGCAATCTGTATACTTCGTATACTTCTGGTACTTCAAAAATTCTGAAAACTTACGACAGTCTGAATAATTCGCGTAGAAATCAGCAAAAAAAGAATCAACTCAAAAGCTCTTACAGAAAAAAAAAAGCGAAAATTCTTTTCATGAGCAGAAAGTTTCTGTCTTTTCCAGCATGACCAAACGATCATCCCCAAGACTAATCATAACGGTTTTGCTTGGCCCAAACGCAAAAGAAACACAAAAAACACAATCATAACAGAATTATGAAAGTGTGGAAAACACAAAACAAAAAGAAAAAAGATAGATTTGTTGGGTTGCCTCCCAACAAGCGCTATTGTTTAACGCCCTTAGCTAGGCAAAAGGTGATGGAATCACGTATAGTCATCTTTGGTGCTCAAACCATAAGTAGCCCTCATCATAGATTCATAAGGCAATCTTATTTTATTTCTGGGAAAATGCTCCATGCCCTTCTTTAGGGGAAATTGAAATCTAATATTCCATTCCTTCATATCAATGATAGCACCAATAGTCCTTAGGAAAGGTCTACCAAGAATAATGGGACATGAAGGATTGCAATCTATGTCAAGTACAATGAAATCCATGGGTACATAGTTCTTATTTGCAACAATAAGAACATCATCGATCCTTCCCATGAGTTTCTTGACAGTAGAATCCGCAAGATGCAAATTAAGAGAACACTCTTCAATCTCATGAAAACCAAGAATATCACATAAATACTTTGGAATCGCGGAAACGCTAGCTCCCAAATCACACAAAGCATTGCATTCATAGTTTTTGATTTTGATTTTGATAGTAGGTTCCCACTCATCATGAAGTTTTCTAGGTATAGAGACTTCTAATTCGAGTTTCTCTTCAAGAGATTTCATCATAGCATCTACGATATGTGCGGTAAAGGCTTTGCTTTGGCTATAAGCATGTGGAGAGTTTGCAATGGATTGCATCAAGGAAATGCATTCAAACAAGGAGCAACTATCATAATTGAATTCCTTGAAATCCAAAGTGGGAGTTTCATTACTACCCAATATTTTGATTTCTTCTACTCCACTCTCCACACCTTTATCATCAAGATAGGTGGACTCCGAATCATTGGGGCGTTTTTCAACCAAAGTGGATTCATATCCAGCCCCTTCATCAATAGGTTTGACACGAGAAAACAAAGATTCAAGAGGAGTCACACCAAGCACTTTAAGATCCTCGTGATTTGCATCACAAATTTCAGGTTTAGCTGCCATCTTATTGACTAAGGTAGCCTGCTTGTCAGAAATTTGCCCCACCAATTTTTCAAGGTGAGAAAGCTGAGAATTTAGTGCAAGGAATTATTTGGCCATAACATCAACTTGTTTATTCAAACAGGCCATAAAAGAACTTTGCTCTTTTAATTTCCTAAGGAAGTAACTATTTTGGTCAAACTGAGAAGACATGAAACCTTTGACACTAGTTTCAATCTCTTACAACCTTCTGAAATAGTTTGGATTGGCCATGAGGAAAGGTCTCTCACGAACAAGCCCAAGAGCAAGCGAGGGAAACGGTCAAAGAAAAACGGCAAAGGAGAAAGGCAAAAAGTCAAATGAAAACGGCAAATGTGAAGTGGGGGAGAGGAAAACGAGAGGCAAGTGGCAAAAAAGGTAAATGCAAGAGATGAGTTTGCGACACCTACTTGGATAGATCTTGACTTGATCTCTCCTTCCCCGGCAACGGCGCCAGAAATACTTCTGCTGCTGCAACAAAAGACCTTCCAATGGTGCCAGAAACAAGCAGGTTGACAGGAGACTATTCTTGTCTTGATACTCCTCAGCAACGGCGCCAGGAATCCTTCTGCTACGGCTACGCCTTTAGGTACTTACTTGGCAAATATGCAAAGGATCACCCCGTGGCCTTGGAGCCTTGCGTTGGTGTTCCCTCGAAGCGGAAAGGGTGATGTAGCACAGCGGCGGTAAGTATTTCCCTCAGTTTTGAGAACCAAGGTATCGATCCAATGAAGGATTGCGTCAAGTCACAAGTACCTGCACAAACACAAAGAGCTTGCACCCAACGCTATGAAGGGGTTGTCAATCCCTTATAGATTGTTTGCAAAGTGAGAAATGAAAGCAAAAAGGAAACAAAGCAAAGTGAAAGTGAAAGTGGAAACGATAGTTGTGAATAGACTCGGGGGCCGTAGTGTTCACTAGTGGCTTCTCTCATGAAAGCAAGTAGACGGTGGGTGAACGAATTACTGTCGAGAGATTGATAGAACCGCGCAAAGTCGTGACGTTACCTATGGCAATGATTATATCTATAGGCATCACGTCCAAAACAAGTAGACCGATACTTTCTGCATCTACTACTATTACTCCACACGTCGACCGCTATCCAGCATGCATCTATTGTATTAAGTCCAAAAGAACAGAGTAACGCCTTAAGCAAGATGACATGATGTAGATGGACAATCTCATATCTACGATAAAATCCCATCTTGTTTCCCTTGATGGCAACAACATGATGCGTGCCTTGCTGCCCCTTCTGCCAATGGGAAAGGTCACCACACGGTATGAACGCAAAACCAAGCACTTCTCCCATTGCAAGAATCATAGATCTAGTTGGCCAAACAAAACCCAATACTCGGAGAGACTTACAAGGATATCAAATCATGCATATAAGAAATCAGCAAAGACTCAAATATAATTCATAGATAATCTCATCACAAATCCACAATTCATCGGATCTCGACAAACACATCGCCAAAGAGGATTACATCGGATAGATCTCCATGAAGATCATGGAGAACTTTGTATTGAAGATCCAAGAGAGAGAAGAAGCCATCTAGCTACTAACTACGGACCCGTAGGTCTGAAGTGAACTACTCACGAGTCATTGGAGGGGCGATGATGTTGATGAAGAAGCCCTCCACCTCCAAAGTCCCCTCCGACAGGGCACCGGGAAGGGTCTCCAGACGAGATCTCGCGGAAACGGAAGCTTGCGCTGGCGGAAAAGTGTTTTCGTGGATGCCCTGATTTTTTCTGGGATTTTACGGAATTTATAGGCAAAAGAGCTAGGGCAGGGGAGCGCCAGGGAGGCCACAAGCCTGGTAGCCACCGCCCCCGGCCCCCTGGTGGCGGCTACAGGGCTTGTGGGCCCCCTGTGGCTCTCCTGCCTTGGCCCTCAAGTCCCCCTATCTTCTTCTGTTCTGAAATAAATTATTTCGGGGATTTTATTCCGTTTGGACTCCGTTCCAAAGTCAGATCTGAAAAGAGTCAAAAACACAGAAAAAACAGGAACTTGCACTTGGCACTGAATTAATAAGTTAGTCCCAAAAAAGATATAAAAGGTATATAAAACATCTAAAGTTGACAAGATAACAGCATGAAACCATCAAAAATTATAGATACGTTTGAGACGTATCACGTCTCCAACGCCTTGATCCAGCAAGGAGGGAAGAGAGGTTGAGGGAGAGCTCCGACAGCACGACGGCGTGGTGACGGTGGAGCTACATTGCAACTCCGACAGAGCTTCGCTAAGCTATGCGGAGGGTGAGGAGGATAAAGGGTAGGGATGCGCCGTCTAGGGAGAAGAAGTTGTGTGCATCCCCCCCCCAAAACCCTTGGTGTATATAGGAGGGAGGGAGAGGGGCCGGCCACCCTAGGGTTTCCCCTAGGTGGTGAAGCAGCCTCCTAGATGGGAGGTAAGGGCCGGCGGCCAGGGCAAGGGTGCGGCAGCCTCCTAGATGGGAGGCAAGGGCCGGCGGCCGGGGTAAGGGTGCGGCAGCCCTAGGGGTGGCTTGCCACCCAAGGCAAGCCCCCACGCCCTAGGGTTTTAGCCCACCTTGCGCCTTGGGTTGGGTGGTGGTGGTGCACCAGCCCACTTTGGGCTGGTTCCCATCCACCTACTGTCCCAAATACCCTTTTGTGGCTGTAGGCCTTTCCTGGTGGACCCCGGAACCCTTTCAGTGGTCCCGGCACATAACCGGTGTCGCCCGAAACAATTTCGGTGATTAAATCCTTACTTTCTATATATCAATATTTACCTCTGGACCATTCCGAAACTCCCCGTGACGTTCGGGATCTCAACCGAGACACCTAACAACTTTCGGTAACCACGTACACTATTTCCCTATAACCCTAGCATCATCGAACCTTAAGTGTGTAGACCCTACGGGTTCGGGAGACATGCAGACATGACCGAGACACCTCTCTGGTCAATAACCAACAGCGGGGTTTGGATATCCATGTTAGTTCCCGCATGTTCCACGATGATCTCATTGGATGAACCACAATGTCGGGGATCCAGTCAATCCCGTATGCAATTTCCTTTGTCTACCGATATGATACTTGCCCGAGATTCGATCGTCGGTATCCCTATACCTTGTTCAATCTCTTTATCGGCAAGTCTCTTTACTCATTTCTTAACACATCATCTCGTGGCTAACTCCTTAGTCACACTGAGCTCAATATGATGATGGATTACCGAGTGGGCCCAGAGATACCTCTCCGTCACACGAAGTGACAAATCCCAGTCTCGATTCGTACAACCCAACAGACACTTTTGGAGATACCTATAGTGCACCTTTATAATCACCCAGTTATGTTGTGACGTTTGATACACCCAAAGCACTCCTACGGTATCCGGGAGTTGCACAATCTCATGGTCTAAGGAAATGATAGTTGACATTAGAAAAGCTTTAGCAAACGAACAACACGATCTAGTTCTATGCTTAGGATTGGGTCTTGTGCATCACATCATTCCCCAATGATGTGATCCCATTATCAATGACATCCAATGTCCATGATCAAGAAACCATGATCATCTATTGATCAACAAGCTAGCCAACTAGAGGCTCACTAGGGACACATTGTGATCTATATATTCACACATGTATTACGGTTTCTGGTTAATACAATTATAGCATGAATAATAGACAATTATCATGAACTGGAAATACAATAATAACAACTTTATTATTGCCTCTAGGGCGTATTTCCAATAGTCTCCCACTTGCACTAGAGTCAATAATCTAGTTACATTGTGATGAATCGAACACCCATAGAGTTCTGGTGTTGAGCATGCTCTGCCCGTGGGTTTGTGGCATTCAGATCTGTATGTACTTTACAAATATGTGTATCCCCATCCTGGATGTATCCACGAATGGAGTTGAAGCGGCGCTTGATGTGCTTGGTATTCTTGTGAAACATGGGCTCCTTTGCAATAGAAATAGTGCCAGTGTTGTCACAAAACAGAGTCATCGGGCTCGATGCACTCGGAATCACGACATAGTCGGTGATGAACTCCTTCATCCAGACTCCTTCCTATGCTGCTTCCGAAGCAGCTATGTACTCCGCTGCACATGTTGATGCCACCACGACGCTTTGCTTGCAACTGCACGAGCTAACTGCCCCATTATTCAAAATATACACGTATCTGGTTTGTGACTTAGAGTCATCCGGATCTATGTCGAAGCTAGCATCGACGTAACCCTTTACGACGAGCTCTTCGGCACCTCCATAGACGAGAAACATATCTTTAGTCTTTTTCAGGTACTTTAGGATATTTCTGACCGCTGTCCAGTGATCCACTCCTGGATCACTCTCGTACATCCCTAACAAACTTGTGGAAAGGTTCACATCAGGTCTGGTACACAGCATGGCATACATGATAGAGCCTATGGCTGAAGCATAGGGATGGTACTCATCTTTTCTCTATCTTTCGCCGTGGTTGGGAGTTGAGTCGTACTCAACCTCACACCTTGTAATACAGGCAAGAACCCCTTCTTAGCCTTATCCATATTGAACTTCTTCAATATCTTTTCAAGGTATGTGCTTTGTAAAAGACGTATGAGGCATCTCGATCTATCTCTATAGATCTTGATGCCTAATATGTATGCAGCTTCTCCAAGGTCCTTCATTGAAAAACTTTTGTTCAAATAGGCCTTGATGCTTTCCAATAGTTTTGTATCATTTCCCATCAACAATATGTCATCCGCATATAATATGAGAAATGCTACAGAGCTCCCACTCACTTTCTTGTAAATACACGCTTCTCCATAAGTCTGTACAAACCCAAACACTTTGATCACCTCATCAAAGTGAATGCTCCAACTCCGAGATGTTTGCACCAGCCCATAGATGGAGCTCTGGAGCTTGCATACCTTGTTAGCATTGCTAGGATCGACAAAACCTTCCGGCTGTATCATATACAATTCTTCCTTAAGAAAGCCGTTCAGGAATGTCGTTTTGACGTCCATTTGCCAGATTTCATAATCATAAAATGCGGCAATTGCTAACATGATTCGGACCGACTTCAGCATCGCTACGAGTGAGAAGGTCTCATCGTAGTCAATCCCTTGAACTTGTTGATAACCCTTAGCGACAAGTCGAGCCTTATAGATGGTCACATTACCATCCACGTCAGTCTTCTTCTTAAAAATCATTTATTTTCTATGGCTCGCCGATCATCGGGCAAGTCCACCAAAGTTCATACTTTGTTCTCATACATCGATTCTATCTCGAATTTCATGGCATCGAGCCATTTGTTGGAATACAGGCCCGCCATCGCTTCTTCATAGTTCGAAGGTTCACTGTTATCCAACAACATGATTTCCATGGCAGGGTTGTCGTACCACTCTGGTGCAGATCATACCCTTGTCGACCTTCGAGGTTCAATAGCAACTTGATCTGACGTTTCATGATCATCATCATTAACTTCTTCTCTAGCCGGTTCAGGCGCCTCATAAACATTTTCTTGCGCTGTGTTACTCTCCGGTTCAAGAGGAGGTACAATTACCTCATCAATTTCTATTTTCCTCCCACTTACTTCTTTCGAGAGAAACTCTTTCTCTAGAAAGGATCTGTTCTTGGCAACAAAGATCTTGCCTTCGGATCTAAGATAGAATGTGTACCCAATAGTTTCCTTAGGGTATCCTATGAAGACGCATTTTTCCGCTTTGGGTTCGAGCTTCTCTGGTTGAAGTTTCTTCACATAAGCATCGCAGCCCCAAACTTTAAGAAATGACAGCTTAGGTTTCTTGCCAAACCATAATTCATACGGTGTCATCTCAACGGATTTAGACGGTGCCCTATATAAAGTGAATGCGGTAGTTTCCAATGCATATCCCCAAAATGATAGCGGTAAATCGGTAAGAGACATCATAGATCGCACCATATCCAATAAAGTTCGATTACGACGTTCAGACACACCATTACGTTGCGGTGTGCCAGGTGGCGTGAGTTGTGAAACAATTCTACCTTACCTTAGGTGCGTGCCAAACTCATGACTCAAATATTCTCCTCCATGATCAGATCGTAGAAACTTTATTTTCTTGTCACGTTGATTCTCCACCTCACTCTGAAATTCTTTGAACTTTTCGAAGGTTTCAGACTTGTGCTTCATTAATTAGACTTACCCATATCTACTCAAATCATCGGTGAGGGTGAGAACATAACGATAGCCACCGCGAGCTTCAACGCTCATTGGACCGCATACATCAGTGTGTATTATTTCCAACAAGTTGGTTGCTTGCTCCATTGTTCCGGAGAATGGAGTCCTGGTCATCTTGCCCATGAGGAACGGTTCGCATGTGTCAAATGATTCGAAATCAAGTGACTCCAAAAGTCCATCTGTATGGAGTTTCTTCATGCGCTTTATACCGATATGACCAAGGCGGCAGTGCCACAAGTATGTGGGACTATCATTATCAACCTTACATCTTTTGGTACTTACACTATGAATATGTGTAACATCACGATAGAGATTCATCAGGAATAAACCATTGACCAGTGGGGCATAACCATAAAACATACCACTCATATAAATAGAACAACCATTATTCTCAGATTTAAATGAGTAGCCATTTTGCATCAAGCGAGATCCCGATACAATGTTCATGCTCAAAGCTGGTACTAAATAACAATCATTAAGGTTTAAAACTAATCCCGAAGGTAGATGTAGAGGTAGCGTGCCGACGGCGATCACATTGACCTTGGAACCATTCCCGACGCGCATCGTCACCTCGTCCTTTGCTAGCCTACGCTTGTTCCGCAATTCCTATTTTGAGTTGCAAATGTGAGCAACAGCACCGGTATCAAATACCAGGAGCTACTACGAGCGCTATGAGGTACACATCAATAACATGTATATCATATATACCTTGGATGTTGTCGGCCTTCTTATCCGCTAAGTACTTGGGGCAGTTCCGCTTTCAGTGACCCGTTCCCTTGCAATAATAGCACTCAGTCTCAGGCTTGGGTCCTTTCTTTGGCTTCTTCCTGGCAACTGGTTTACCGGGCGCAGCAACTGCTTTGTTGTCTTTCTTGAAGTTCTTATTCCCCTTGCCTTTCTTCAAACTAGTGGTCTTATTCACCATCAACACTTGATGTTCTTTCTTGATTTCCACCTCTGCTGATTTCAGCATTGAATACAACTCCGGAATGGTTTTCTCCATCCCTTGCATGTTGTACTTCATCATGAAGCCCTTATAGTTTGGTGGAAGCGACTGGAGGATTCTATCAATGACCGTATCATTTGGAAGTTCAACTCCCAGATGAGCCAAGCGGTTGTGCAACCCAGACATTCTGAGTATGTGCTCACTAACAGAACTGTTCTCCTCCATCTTACAGCTGAAGAACTTGTCGAAGACTTCATATCTCTCGACCCGGGCATGAGCTTGAAAAACTAGTTTCATCTCCTCGAACATCTCATATGCTCCATGTTGCTCAAAATGCCTTTGGAGCCCTGGTTATAAACTGTAAAGCATGTCGCACTGAACCATAGAGTGGTCATCACTCTGTGCCTGCCAGCCGTTCATAACGTCCTGGGATGACACGGGCGCGGGAGGGTTGCCTAGCGGCGCATCAAGGACATAAGCTTTCTTGGAAGCCATGAGGATGAGCTTCAAGTTATGAGCCCAATCCGCATAATTGCTACCATCGTCTTTCAGCTTGGCTTTCTCTAGGAACGCGTTGAAGTTGAGTGGGACATTTGCATTGGCCATTGGATCTACAATTTTTGTGAAGACAATTTTTTAGACTAAGTTCATGATAATAAGTTCATCTAATCAAATTACATAATGAACTCCCACTTAGATCGACATCCCTCTAGTCATCCAAGTGTTACATGATCCACGTCGCCTAGACCGTGTCTGATCATCACGTGAGACGGACTAGTCATCGTGGTGAGCATCTCCATGCTGATCGTATCATCCATACGACTCATGTTCGACATTTCGGTCTCCCGTATTCGAGGCCATGTATGTACATGCTAGGCTCGTCGAGTCAACCTAAGTGTTTTGCGTGTGTAAACTGTCTTACACCTGTTGTATGCGAACGTTAGAATCTATCACACCCAATCATCACGTGGTGCTTCGAGACAACAGTCCTTCGCAACGGTGCACACTTAGGGGAATACATATCTCGAAATTTTAACGAGGGATCATCTTATCTTTGCTACCGTCGTTCTAAGAAATAAGATGAAAAACATGATAAACATCACAGGCAATCATATAGTGACGTGATATGGCCAATATCATCTTGCTCCTTTGATCTCCATCTTCAGGGCACCATACTCATCATTGTCACCGGCATGACACCATGATCTCCATCATCATGATCTCCATCATTGTGTCCCCATCAAGTCGTTACACCAACTATTACTTCTACTATTAAAGCTAACCGTTAGAGATAAAGTAAAGTAATAAACATGGCGTTGCATCTCATACAATAAATTAAGACAACTCCAATGGCTCGTGCCAGTTGTCATACTCATCGACATGCAAGTCGTGAATCCTATTACAAGAACATGGTCAATCTCATACATCACATATGTAATATCACATCCTTTTGGCCATATCACTTCACATGGCATATCCTGCAAAAACAAGTTAGCCGTCCTCTAATTGTTGTTGCAAGTTTTACGTGGCTGGTTTGGGTTTCTAGCAAGAACGCTTCTTACCTACGTGATAGCCACAACATTGATATGCCAATGCTATTTACCCTTCATAAGGACCCTTCTCATCAAATCCAATTCGACTAAAGTGGGAGAGACAGACACCCGCTAGCCACCTTATGCACCAAGTGCATGTCAGTCGGTGGAACCAGTTGTTGGGGAACGTCGCATGGGAAACAAAAAATTTCCTACGCGCACGAAGACCTATCATGGTGATGTCCATCTACGAGAGGGGATGAGTGATCTACGTACCCTTGTAGACCGTACAGCAGAAGCGTTAGTGAACGCGGTTGATGTAGTGGAACGTCCTCACGTCCCTCGATCCGCCCCGCGAACAATCTCGCGATCAGTCCCACGATCTAGTACCGAACGGACGGCACCTCCGCGTTCAGCACACGTACAGCTCGACGATGATCTCGGCCTTCTTGATCCAGCAAGAGAGACGGAGAGGTAGAAGAGTTCTCCGGCAGCGTGACGGCGCTCCGGAGGTTGGTGATGACCTTGTCTCAGCAGGGCTCCGCCCGAGCTCCGCAGAAACGCGATCTAGAGGAAAAACCGTGGAGGTATGTGGTCGGGCTGCCGTGAAAAAGTCGTCTCAAATCAGCCCTAAAACCTCCGTATATATAGGTGGGAGGGAGGGGGCCTTGCCTTGGGGCTCAAGGAGCCCCAAGGGGGTCGGCCGAGTCCAAGGGGGAAGGCTCCCCCCCCCCAAACCGAGTTGGACTTGGTTTGGTGGGTGGGAGTCCTTCCTTCCCTTCCCGCCTCCTCCTTTTTTTTCTTTTCTCGTTGATTTTCTTTCCTAGGCGCATAGGGCCCTTTTGGGCTGCCCCACCAGCCCACTAAGGGCTGGTGCGCCACCCTCATGGCCTATGGGCTTCCCCGGGGTGGGTTGCCCCCCCCCCCCCGGTGAACTTCCGGAACCCATTCGTCATTCCCGGTACATTCCCGGTATCTCCGAAAACCTTCCGGTAATCAAATGAGGTCATCCTATATATCAATCTTCGTTTCCGGACCATTCCGGAAACCCTCGTGACGTCCGTGATCTCATCCGGGACTCCGAACAACATTCGGTAACCAACCATATAACTCAAATACGCATAAAACAACGTCGAACCTTAAGTGTGCAGACCCTGCGGGTTCGAGAACTATGTAGACATGACCCGAGAGACTCCTTGGTCAATATACAATAGCGGGACCTGGATGCCCATATTGGATCCTACATATTCTACGAAGATCTTATCGTTTGAACCTCAATGCCAAGGATTCATATAATCCCGTATGTCATTCCCTTTGTCCTTCGGTATGTTACTTGCCCAAGATTCGATCGTCAGTATCCGTATACCTATTTCAATCTCGTTTACCGGCAAGTCTCTTTACTCGTTCCGTAATACAAGATCCCGCAACTTACACTAAGTTACATTGCTTGCAAGGCTTGTGTGTGATGTTGTATTACCGAGTGGGCCCCGAGATACCTCTCCGTCACACGGAGTGAAAAATCCCAGTCTTGATCCATACTAACTCAACTAACACCTTCGGAGATACCTGTAGAGCATCTTTATAGTCACCCAGTTATGTTGCGATGTTTGATACACAGAAAGCATTCCTCCGGTGTCAGTGAGTTATATGATCTCATGGTCATAGGAATAAATACTTGACACGCAGAAAACAGTAGCAACAAAATGACACGATCAACATGCTACGTCTATTAGTTTGGGTCTAGTCCATCACGTGATTCTCCTAATGACGTGATCCAGTTATCAAGCAACAACACTTTGTTCATAATCAGAAGACACTGACTATCTTTGATCAACTGGCTAGCCAACTAGAGGCTTGCTAGGGACGGTGTTTTGTCTATGTATCCACACATGTAAATGAGTCTTCATTCAATACAATTATAGCATGGATAATAAACGATTATCTTGATACAGGAATTATAATAATAACTATATTTATTATTGCCTCTGGGGCATAATTCCAACAGTCTCCCACTTGCACTAGAGTCAATAATCTAGCCCTCACATCATCATGCGAATTACATTGTAATAAATCTAACACCCATACAGTTCTGGTGTTGATCAAGCTTTGGCCGTGGAAGAGGTTTAGTCAGCGGGTCTGCTACATTCAGATCCATGTGCACTTTGCATTATTTACGTCCTCTCCCTCGACGTAGTCGCGGATGAGGTTGAAGCGTCGTTTGATGTGTCTGGTCTTCTTGTGAAACCGTGGTTCCTTTGCTAAGGCAATGGCACCCGTGTTGTCACAGAACAAGGTTATTGGATTCAGTGTGCTTGGCACCACTCCAAGATCTGTCATGAACTGCTTCATCCAGACACCCTCCTTAGCCGCCTCCGAGGCAGCCATGTATTCCGCTTCACATGTAGAATCTGCTACGACGCTTTGCTTGGAACTGCACCAGCTTACCGCACCCCCATTAAGAATAAATACGTATCCGGTTTGCGACTTAGAGTCGTCTGGATCTGTGTCAAAGCTTGCATCGACGTAACCTTTTACGGCGAGCTCTTCGTCACCTCCATACACGAGAAACATCTCCTTAGTCCTTTTCAAGTACTTCAGGATATTCTTGACCGCTGTCCAGTGATCCACTCCTGGATTACTCTGGAACCTACCCGCCATACTTATGGCCAGGCTAACATCCGGTCTAGTGCACAGCATCGCATACATGATAGAACCTATGGCTGAAGCATAGGGGACGGAGCGGATATGCTCTCTATCTTCATCAGTTGCTGGGCACTAAGTCTTACTCAATTTTGTACCTTGTAAAACTGGCAAGAACCCTTTCTTGGACTGTTCCATTTTGAACCTCTTCAAAACTTTATCAAGGTATGTGCTTTGTGAAAGTCCTATCAGGCGTTTTGATCTATCCCTATAGATCTTAATGCCTAGAATGTAAGCAGCTTCTCCTAGGTCCTTCATAGAGAAACTTTTATTCAAGTAATCCTTTATGCTCTCCAAAAACTGCACGTTGTTTCCAATCAGCAATATGTCATCCACATATAATATTAGAAACGCCACAAAGCTCCCACTCACTTTCTTGTAAATACAAGATTCTCCAACCACTTGTATAAACCCAAATGCTTTGATCACCTCATCAAAACGTTTGTTCCAACTCCGAGATGCTTGCACCAGTCCATAAATGGATCGCTGGAGCTTGCACACCTTGTTATCATTCTTAGGATCGAAAAAACCTTTGGGTTGTATCATATACAACTCTTCCTTAAGGAAATCGTTAAGGAACGCTGTTTTGACATCCATCTGCCAGATTTCATAATCGAAAAATGCAGCTATTGCTAACATGATTCTGACGGACTTAAGCATCGCTACGGGTGAGAATGTCTCATCGTAGTCAACTCCTTGAACTTGTGAAAAACCCTTTGCCACAAGTCGAGCTTTATAAACGGTCACATTGCCGTCTGCGTCCGTCTTCCTCTTAAAGATCCATTTGTTCTGAGTAGCCTTGCGGCCCTCGGGTAGTACTTCCAAAGTCCACACTTTATTATCATACATGGATCCTATCTCAGACTTCATGGCTTCTAGCCATTTGTTGGAATCTGGGCCCACCATTGCTTCTTCATAATTTGCAGGTTCATTGTTGTCTAACAACATGATTGATAAGACAGGATTACCGTACCACTCTGGAGCAGCACGTGGTCTTGTCGACCTGCGTGGTTCGACAGAAACTTGAACCGGAGTTTCATGATCATCATCATTAACTTCCTCCTCAACCGGCATCGCATTGACAGAGGTTTCCCCTTGCCCTGCGCCACCATCCAAAGGGATGAGAGGTTCGACAACCTCCTCAAGTTATATGTTCCTCCCACTCAATTCTCTCGAGAGAAACTCCTTCTCGAGAAAAGCTCCGTTTTTAGCAACAAACACTTTGCCCTCGGATTTGAGATAGAAGGTGTACCCAACTGTTTCTTTTGGGTAACCTATGAAGACGCACTTTTCCGCTTTGGGTTCCAGCTTTTCAGGCTGAAGCTTTTTGACATAAGCATCACATCCCCAAACTTTAAGAAACGACAACTTTGGCCTTCTGCCATACCACAGTTCATATGGTGTCGTCTCAACGGATTTTGATGGTGCCCTATTTAAAGTGAATGCAGCTATTTCTAATGCATAACCCCAAAAGGATAACGGCAAATCGGTAAGAGACATCATAGACCGCACCATCTCTAATAAAGTACGATTACGACGTTCGGACACACCATTACGCTGTGGTGTTCCAGGCGGTGTCAACTGTGAAACAATTCCACATTGTCTTAAGTGAGCACCAAACTCGAAACTCAGATATTCACCCCCACGATTAGACCGTAGGAACTTGATCTTCTTGTTATGATGATTTTCCACTTCACTCTGAAATTGCTTGAACTTTTCAAATGTTTCAGACTTGTGCTTCATCAAGTAGACATAACCATATCTACTCAAATCATCAGTGAAGGTGAGAAAATAACGATATCCGCCGCGTGCCTCTACGCTCATCGGACCACACACATCGGTATGTATGATTTCCAACAAGTCACTTGCACGCTCCATAGTTCTGGAGAATGGAGTCTTAGTCATCTTGCCCATGAGGCATGGTTCGCACGTGTCAAGTGAATCAAAGTCAAGTGACTCCAAAAGTCCATCAGCATGGAGTTTCTTCATGCGCTTTACACCAATATGACCTAAGCGGCAGTGCCACAAAAATATGGCGCTATCATTGTTAACTCTAACTCTTTTGGTCTCAATGTTATGTATATGTGTATCGCTATCAAGATTCAATATGAACAATCCTCTCACATTAGGTGCATGACCATAAAAGATGTTACTCATAGAAATAGAACAACCATTATTCTCTGACTTAAAAGAGTAACCGTCTCGCATTAAACAAGATCCAGATATAATGTCCATGCTCAACGCAGGCACGAAATAACAATGATTTAAGTTCATCACTAATCCTGATGGTAACTGAAGTGAAACTGTGCCGACGGCGATTGCATCAACCTTGGAACCATTTCCTACGCGCATCGTCACTTCATCTTTCGCCAGCCTTCGTCTATTCCCAGTTCCTGTTTCGAGTTGCAAATATGAGCAACAGAACCCGTATCGAATACCCAGGCACTACTACGAGAGCCGGTTAAGTACACATCAATAACATGTATATCAAATATACCTGATTTTTCTTTGGCCGCCTTCTTATCAGCCAGATACTTGGGGCAGTTGTGCTTCGAGTGACCCATACCCTTGCAATAGTAGCACTCTGTTTCAGGCTTAGGTCCAGCTTTGGGTTTCTTCGTCGGATTGGCAACAGGCTTGCCGCTCTTCTTTGAATTACCCTTCTTGCCTTTGTCGTTTCTCTTGAAACTAGTGGTCTTATTCACCATCAACACTTGATTACGGAGTTCAGACTCTGCGACTTTCAGCATCGCAAACAACTCGCCGGGTGACTTGTTCATCCCTTGCATGTTGTAGTTCAACACAAAGCCTTTATAGCTTGGCGGCAATGATTGAAGGATTCTGTCAGTGATAGCCTCTTGCGGGAGTTCAATCCCCAGCTCAGCTAGACGGTTTGAGTACCCAGACATTTTGAGCACATGTTCACTGACGGACGAGTTCTCCTCCATTTTGCAAGCATAGAATTTATCGGAGGTCTCGTACCTCTCGATCCGGGCGTTCTTCTGAAAGATGAACTTCAACTCCTGGAACATCTCAAATGCTCCATGACGCTCAAAGCGACGTTGAAGTCCCGGTTCTAAGCCATACAAAACTGCACATTGAACTACTGAGTAGTCCTCCTTACGTGCTAACCAAGCGTTCTTAACATCCTGATCAGCCGTAGCGGGTGGTTCATCTCCTAGCGCATCATTAAGGACATAATCCTTCTTCCCAGCTTGTAAGATTAGCTTAAGATTACGAGCCCAGTCTACAAAGTTGCTTCCATCATCTTTCAACTTAGCTTTCTCTAGGAACTTATTAAAATTCAGGGTTGCAGTCGCGTGAGCCATGATCTACAACACAAATATATTCAAAGTGGACTTAGACTATGTTCAAGATAATTAGAGTTTAACTTAATCAAATTATTTGCTAAACTCCCACTCAAAAAGTACATCTCTCTAGTCATTTGAGTGGTTCATGATCCACTTACACTAGCTCAAGTCCGATCATCACGTGAGTTGAGTATAGTTTCAGTGGTAAGCATCCCTATGCTAATCATATCATCTATATGATTCATGATCGACCTTTCGGTCTCGTGTGTTCCGAGGCCATGTCTGCACATGCTAGGCTCGTCAAGCTTAACCCGAGTGTTCCGCGTGCGCAACTGTTTTGCACCCGTTGTATGTGAACGTTGAGTTTATCACACCCGATCATCACGTGGTGTCTCGAAACGACGAACTGTAGCAACGGTGCACAGTCGGGGAGAACACAATTTCGTCTTGAAATTTTAGTGAGAGATCACCTCATAATGCTACTGTCGTTCTAAGAAAAATAAGGTGCATAAAAGGATTAACATCACATGCAATTCATAAGTGACATGATATGGCCATCATCACGTGCTTCTTGATCTCCATCACCAAAGCACCGGCACGATCTTGTCACCGGCGCCACACCATGATCTCCATCAACGTGTTGCCATCGGGGTTGTCGTGCTACTCATGCTATTACTACTAAAGCTACATCCTAGCAAAATAGTAAACGCATCTGCAAGCACAAACGTTAGTATAAAGACAACCCTATGGCTCCTGCCGGTTGCCGTACCATCGACGTGCAAGTCGATATTTTCTATTACAACATGATCATCTCATACATCCAATATATCACATCACATCATTGGCCATATCACATCACAAGCATACCCTGCAAAAACAAGTTAGACGTCCTCTAATTTTGTAGTTGCATGTTTTACGTGGTGACCATGGGTATCTAGTAGGATCGCATCTTACTTACGCAAACACCACAATGGAGATATATGAGTTGCTATTTAACCTCATCCAAGGACCTCCTCGGTCAAATCCGATTCAACTAAAGTTGGAGAAACCGACACTTGCCAGTCATCTTTGAGCAAGGGGGTTACTCGTAGCGATGAAACCAGTCTCTCGTAAGCGTACGAGTAATGTCGGTCCAAGCCGCTTCAATCCAACAATACCGCGGAATCAAGAAAATACTAAGGAGGGCAGCAAAAACGCACATCACCGCCCACAAAAACTTTTGTGTTCTACTCGAGAAGACATCTACGCATGAACCTAGCTCATGATGCCACTGTTGGGGAACGTCACATGGGAAACAAAAAATTTCCTACGCGCACGAAGACCTATCATGGTGATGTCCATCTACGAGAGGGGATGAGTGATCTACGTACCCTTGTAGACCGTACAGCAGAAGCGTTAGTGAACGCGGTTGATGTAGTGGAACATCCTCACGTCCCTCGATCCGCCCCGCGAACAATCTCGCGATCAGTCCCACGATCTAGTACCGAACGGACGGCACCTCCGCGTTCAGCACACGTACAGCTCGACGATGATCTCGGCCTTCTTGATCCAGCAAGAGAGACGGAGAGGTGAAAAGTTCTCCGGCAGCGTGACGGCGCTCCGGAGGTTGGTGATGACCTTGTCTCAGCAGGGCTCCGCCCGAGCTCCGCAGAAACGCGATCTAGAGGAAAAACCGTGGAGGTATGTGGTCGGGCTGCCGTGGAAAAGTCGTCTAAAATCAGCCCTAAAACTTCCGTATATATAGGTGGGAGGGAGGGGACCTTGCCTTGGGGCTCAAGGAGCCCCAAGGGGGTCGGCCGAGTCCAAGGGGGAAGGCTCCCCCCCCCCAAACCGAGTTGGACTTGGTTTGGTGGGTGGGAGTCCTTCCTTCCCTTCCCACCTCCTCCTTTTTTTTCTTTTCTCTTTGATTTTCTTTCCTAGGCGCATAGGGCCCTTTTGGGCTGCCCCACCAGCCCACTAAGGGCTGGTGCGCCACCCTCATGGCCTATGGACTTCCCCGGGGTGGGTTCCCCCCCCCCCCCGGTGAACTTCCGGAACCCATTCGTCATTCCCGGTACATTCCCGGTAACTCCGAAAACCTTCCGGTAATCAAATGAGGTCATCCTATATATCAATCTTCGTTTCCGGACCATTCCGGAAACCGTCGTGACGTCCGTGATCTCATCCGGGACTCCGAACAACATTCGGTAACCAACCATATAACTCAAATACGCATAAAACAACGTCGAACCTTAAGAGTGCAGACCCTACGGGTTCGAGAACTATGTAGACATGACCCGAGAGACTCCTTGGTCAATATACAATAGCGGGACCTGGATGCCCATATTGGATCCTACATATTCTACGAAGATCTTATCATTTGAACCTCAGTGCCAAGGATTCATATAATCCCGTATGTCATTCCCTTTGTCCTTCGGTATGTTACTTGCCCGAGATTCGATCGTCGGTATCCGTATACCTATTTCAATCTCGTTTACCGGCAAGTCTCTTTACTCGTTCTGTAATACAAGATCCCGCAACTTACACTAAGTTACATTGCTTGCAAGGCTTGTGTGTGATGTTGTATTACCGAGTGGGCCCCGAGATACCTCTCCGTCACACGGAGTGACAAATCCCAGTCTTGATCCATACTAACTCAACTAACACCTTCGGAGATACCTGTGGAGCATCTTTATAGTCACCCAGTTACGTTGCGACGTTTGATACACACAAAGCATTCCTCCGGTGTCAGTGAGTTATATGATATCATGGTCATAGGAATAAATACTTGACACGCAGAAAACAGTAGCAACAAAATGACACGATCAACATGCTACGTCTATTAGTTTGGGTCTAGTCCATCACGTGATTCTCCTAATGACGTGATCCAGTTATCAAGCAACAACACTTTGTTCATAATCAGAAGACACTGACTATCTTTGATCAATTGGCTAGCCAACTAGAGGCTTGCTAGGGACGGTGTTTTGTCTATGTATCCACACATGTAAATGAGTCTTCATTCAATACAATTATAGCATGGATAATAAACGATTATCTTGATACAGGAATTATAATAATAACTATATTTATTATTGCCTCTAGGGCATAATTCCAACACCAGTCTCACGTAAGAGTACGTGTAAGGTCGGTCCGGGCCGTTTCATCCTACAATACCGCCGAGAAAAGATAAGACTAGTAACGGCAAGCAAATTGACAACTCAGCGCCCACAACTTTTGTGTTCTACTCATGCATAGAATCAACGCATAGAACCTTGGCTCGGATCCCACTGTTGGGGATCGTAGTAATTTCAAAAAAAATCCTACGACATACAAGGATCTATCTATGGAGAAACCAGCAACCAGAGAGGTTGTAGAGCATCTTCATACCTTTGAAGATCGGTAAGCGGAAGCGTTGCTAGAACACGGTTGATGGAGTAGTACTCGCAGTGATTCAGATCGTGGTGGATTCCAATCTATACACCGAACGTTGGTGCCTCCACGTTCAACACACGTGCAGCCCGGTGACGTCTCCATCGTCTTGATCCAGCAAGGAGGGAGGTGAGGTTGAGGGAGAGCTCCGGCAGCACGACGGCGTGGTGACAGTGGAGCTACGTGGAAACTCCGACAGAGCTTCGCTAAGCTATGTGGAGGGCGAGGAGGAGAAAGGGTAGGGAGAAGTTGTGTGCGGCCTTCCCAAAACCCTTGGTATATATAGGAGGGAGGGAGAGGGTCCGGCCACCCTAGGGTTTCCCCTAGGTGGTGCGGCAGCCTCCTAGATGGGAGGCAAGGGCCGCGGCCTGGGCAAAGGGGTGGCAGCCCTAGGGGTGGCTTGCCACCCAAGGCAAGCCCCCACGCCCTAGGGTTTTGGCCCACCTTGCCTCCTTGCGCCTTGGGCTGGGTGGTGGTGATGCACCAGCCCACTTTTGGTTGGTTCCCATCCACCTATAGGCCCAAATACCCTTTCGTGGCTGTAGGCCTTTCTCGGTGGACCCCGGAACCCTTCTCGTGGTCCCGGTACATTACCGGTGTCGCCCGAAACTATTCCGTTGACCAAATCCTTACTTCTTATATATCAATATTTACCTTCAGACCATTCCGAAACTCCTCATGACGTCCGGGATCTCATCCGGGACTCCGAACAACCTTCGGTAACCATGTACACTATTTCCCTATAACCCTAGCGTCATCGAACCTTAAGTGTGTAGACCCTACGGGTTCGGGAGACATGCAGACATGACCGAGACACCTCTCCGGTCAATAACCAACAACGGGGTCTAGATATCCATGTTGGTTCCCGCATGTTCCACGATGATATCATTGGATGCACCACGATGTCGGGGATTCAATCAATCCCGTATGCAATTCCCTTTGTGTACCGGTATGATACTTGCCCGAGATTCGATCGTCGGTATCCCTATACCTTGTTCAATCTCGTTACCGGCAAGTCTCTTTACTCATTCCATAACACATCATCACGTGGCTAACTCCTTAGTCACACTGGGCTCAATATGATGATGGATTACCGAGTGGGCCCAGAGATACCTCTCCGTCACACGGAGTGTCAAATCCGAGTCTTGATTCGTACAACCCAACAGACACTTTCGGAGATACCTCTAGTGCACCTTTATAATCACCCAGTTACATTGTGATGTTTGATACACCCAAAGCACTCCTACGGTATCCGGGAGTTGCACAATCTCATGGTCTGAGGAAATGATACTTGACATTAGAAAAGCTTTAGCAGACGAACAACACGATCTAGTGCTATGCTTAGGATTGGGTCTTGTCCACCACATCATTCCCCAATAATGTGATCCCGTTATCAATGACATCCAATGTCCATGATCAAGAAACCATGATCATCTATTGATCCACGAGCTAGCCAACTAGAGGCTCACTAGGGACACATTGTGATCTATATATTCACACATGTATTACGGTTTCTGGTTAATACAATTATAGCATGAATAATAGACAATTATCATGAACTGGAAATACAATAATAACAACTTTATTATTGCCTCTAGGGCATATTTCCAATAATATTCCCTAACAAGTAGTCAATAAAGACAATCTTCCATTGTCACATAGTTGTTTTTCTGAGTCTGTTTGTGAAGCTTGTCAATGTGCCAAGAGTCACCAACTCCCTTATCCTAAGTCATGTAGTGTGTCTCGTGCTCCTTTAGAGCTGATTCTTATGATGTATGGGTCGTGCCAGAGATTCTTTTGGAAGAAAAAAGTACTATGTTAGCTTCATTGATGACTTTAGTAAGTTTATTACTTGGACTTATTTGCTTAAGTATAAATCTAAAGTTTTTTCTGTGTTCCAAGAGTTCCGGAAACTTGTTGAGAGACTCTTTGATAGAAAAATTCTAACAGTCCAAAGTGACTGGGGAGGGGAGTATGAGAAGCTCAACTCTTTCTTCCGTAGCATTGGCATTGCACATCATGTCTCTTGTCCACATGCTCATCAACAAAATGGCTTTGTAGAGCGTAATCACTGCCACATTGTTGAAGTTGGTCCCTCACTTTTAGCTCATGCATCTATGCCTCTAAAATATTGGGATGAAGCCTTCATCACCGCTACATATCTTATTAATCGCCTTCCTAGCAAGGTCCTTGACAATTCTACTCCATTGGAGCGCCCATATCATCAAAATCCTGACTACAACTCTCCCCAAAAATTTGGGTGTGCATGTTATCCCAATTTATGTCCATACAATCATCATAAACTTGAGTTTCGTTCCACTAAATGTGTATTTTTGGATATATTGATCTTCACAAAGGATATAAGTGTCTCGAGATTGCCACTCGATGTATCTATATTTCTTGAGATGTTGTTCTTTTATGAAACCACCTTTCAGTTTGCCAAGCTTCATCCCAATGTAGGAGCTCTTCTTCTTACTGAAATAGCACTTCTTCCAGACTTTGGCACCCTTTCTGATCATGGGGGTGAATTAACTGACATTGATCATGTGAAAAAATCCAAAGAAACTTGTGATTTTGTCGATGTATGTGCAGACTTCGGTCGTCGTTTTATGTGCAAAAAAAGGCCAAACTAGGCACGGGATCCCATGTTGATTCGGCTGACAGCGCCAAATCCAAGGCAAATCCACGCGCTAGTCTAGCCGGTGCGTGATCCTAGGAGGCTTTTTCCTCCATGCATGTGGCGACAAGCGGCCCCGTGGCCGACAGCACCGACCAGGAGGACTCAACCAGCCCAGGCGCGTGCAGGGGCGAGTCGCCTTGCGCCATGACTCCGCGGGCCGGGACAACGGTCGACCGCGAGAGAGCTCCTGGCCCGCTGTTGTCACCACATCGCGCGTGCCTGACGCGCCTGACGACACGCAACGTGATCTGAATGGTGTGGGGATCACGAGGCTAATCCCTAGCTCACCTGGTTCGCCACATCTCTTGGATCAGGAGCTGGCTGAGAATCAGGTTGGATCTTTGGTGCCTACTCCTACTGTTAGAGCATATATCTCCATATGTGGTTTTGGTACTTGATGAAAATTCCTATGGACTAATGGTTGCCTTAAGTTACATTTATAGGATTTGTCCATAGGCACTTCTTGAAGTCCATCTGTTGGGTTCAAGGAGTTTATATGATGACCAAGATGGTATTCAAGGTATTATCCAAAGAATGGTCATAGAGACACATGGTTGATCAAGATCTCAGACAAAGAGTAAATCAAGATGATCAACACACAAAGCGTACAAGATGTACCAAGAGGGATCAAGTGATCCCATGGTATGGTAAGCATTGTCCATTACGTGTTTGTGTACTAACCCATGGTCTTCGTGAGAGTTCTATGTGGGGGTTAGGTGTGTTTCATAGGCACTTCTTGAAGTCCATCTGTTGGGTTCAAGGAGTTTATATGATGACCAAGATGGTATTCAAGGTATTATCCAAAGAATGGTCATAGAGACACATGGTTGATCAAGATCTCAGACAAAGAGTAAATCAAGATGATCAACACACAAAGCGTACAAGATGTACCGAGAGGGATCAAGTGATCCCATGGTATGGTAAGCATTGTCCATTACGTGTTTGTGTACTAACCCATGGTCTTTGTGAGAGTTCTATGTGGGGGTTAGGTGTGTTTCCATGGGCTTGCGTCAAAGGGAAGATCTCATACAACCCATGGAGTATGACGTCAAGTTGTGATCGTCATCAAGATTGCGATGTGCAAGTTCAAGTGGATCAGCACGAAGATAGCATGCTTGAAGCTTGTCGTCCATTGTGGTGGCAATGGACTTGTGAAGATATGTTGAAGAGTGGCTCACCCATAGTGAGTATGGGGGAGCAATCAACTAGTCTTCATCAAGCCAACGCAATCAAGAAAGGTAGTCCATCTTGAGGAAGCCAAGATCATCATCATCTAGCTCAAGAGGACGAGGTGCAAGGTATAGGTTTGCCCTTGATAGGTTTTCTGGTTAGGATAGATTGTTGTACTATCAAGGGGGGCTCTCAAGTGAGTATCTTGACCATATCGTTCGTTGAGAGCTCAAACCATTTGCATCCTTGCATCATACTTCTTGGTTCTTGTTTGGTGTTTCTCTTTGTGAGTTTTAGAGCTTATGGTCATCTTCGTGACAAGCTCGAGTTCATCGAAAACGGAGTCCATATCATCTAGTATGATGTTTTCGATGTTGGAGTTTTTGTCGGTTCTTCATTCATAGAGGTCTCACATCTCTATATCATTGGCATTTTCATATCTGCATGGTCTTAAGATTTCCATCGCTGTTTGGATAGCTCTTGTCGTCCTGAATCCAACAAGCTTGGGTTTGCTCGATTCGGAGCTCGTATGCGAAAGTTATGGTTGTTTCAGTGGCGAGCGGTAGTACCGCTGGACCTAGCGGTAGTACCGCTGGCTAGCGGTAGTACCGCCCCTCGTCAGCGGTAGTACCGCTCCAGGAGCTTAGTACCGCCTGCCTAGCGGTTGTTCGTGGACGAACCTTTTTGCGAAGACTTTCTTGGCGGTGGTAGTGCCTTTGCACTACCAGGGGCCCAACGGTAGTACCGCTAGCTGGCCGTAGTACCGCTGCAGTCAGCGGTAGTACCGCTGGAGCTCGGGCAGAGAGTGGGGGTAACGGTCTGATTCCTTCCCTGCTCTATATAAAGGGGGTCTTCTTCCCCCTTGGCTTCATCCATCTGTTGAGCTCTTGTTCTACCTCCATTGTTGACATTCTTAGAGCTTGCTAACTCTCAATCCCTCCAATGATTCTTGCTTGTTCTTGAGGGAAAAGAGAGAGGAGATCTAGATCCACATCTCCACCAATCACTTTCTCCTCTATGTGAGGGGAACCCCTTGGATCTAGATCTTGGAGTTCTTTGTGAGCTCATTGTTCTTCCTCTCATATTTCTCCATAGCTTCTGTTGTTGTGGAGGGATTTGAGTGTGAGGGACTTGACCACTTCGTGTGTTCTTGCCATTGCATTAGTTGCATCGGTTTGAATTCTCCACGGTGATACGTGGAAGTGAGAAGTTGAGAAGCTTACTACCTTTGGTACTTAGTACCCTAGATATTGTTCTTCGTGGATGCTTTGGCATCCTAGAAGCTTGGTGGTGTCTCGGAGCTCAATCATTGTGGTGTGAAGCTCCGGGCAAGCGTCGGGGCCTCCAATTAGGTTGTGGAGATAGCCCCGAGCAATCTGTACGGGTACCGGTAACCGCCCCCAAGGGTTGCCACGTGTACGGGTTTGGTGACCGCCCCCAAGGTTTGCCATTTGTACGGGTTCGGTGACCACCCTCAAGGGTCCCTTAGTGGAATCACGGCATCTTGCATTGTGCGAGGGCGTGAGGAGATTACGGTGACCTTAGTGGCATCTTGGGGAGCATTGTGCCTCCACACCGCTCTAACGGAGATTAGCATCCGCAAGGGTGTGAACTTCGGGATACATCATCGTCTCCCCGTGCCTCGGTTATCTCTTACCCGAACCCTTTACTTATGCACTTTACTTTGTGATAGACATGTTGTTTATTGTAATATATCTTGCTATCACTTAGTTGTTTATCTTGCTTAGCATAAGTTGTTGGTGCACATAGGTGAGCCTAGTTGTTTGTAGGTTTTGTGCTTGACATATTAAACGTTAGTTTTATTCCGCATTTGTTCAAGCCTAAACCTTAATTATTTTAAAGCGCCTATTCACCCCCCCCCCTCTAGGCGACATCCACATCCTTTCACCTACATCTACTTCACGCCATGATGCTCCTGTGTGTCAACCTTGTGAACTTCCTCGTCGGCATACGAGATCAAAGTCAGGTATTGTCAAGGAAAAGGAATACACTCACTTGTCGGAGAACCCATTTACTTGTATGATGCTCCTGCTAATAAGGAGTGGAAGGAAGCTATGGTTAGTGAATATAACGCACTTATGAGAAATAAGACTTGACACTTAGTACCACCAAAGCATGGTAACAACATTATTGATTGTAAATGGGTATACAAGATAAAGCGAAAATCTGATGGTAGCATTGACAGATACAAGGCTAGATTAATTATCAAAGGGTTTAAACAAAGGATTGGAATTGACTATGAGGATACTTTCAGTCATGTTGTTAAATCAGCTACTATTCGACTTGTGTTGTCTATTGCTATTTCCAGAGGTTGGAGCCTAAGATAGCTAGATGTTCGGAACGCGTTTCTTCATGGTGTTTTGGAGGAAGAAGTGTTCATGCGGCAGGCACTAGGATATGAGGATCACAGCACACCACATTATGTTTGTAAGTTGGATAAAGCTTTGTATGGTTTGAAACAGGCCCAAGAGCTTGGTATTCCAGGTCAAGTATGCAGTTACAACAACTTGGGTTCACACCGTCCAAGGCAGAACCTCATTGTTTTTCTTCAACAAAGGCAATGTCACTATATTTGTGTTGGTTTATGTTGATGGTACAATTGTTGCTAGTTCAAGTTCAGATGCTACTGGTTGTTTGCTTAAGGATCTAAAACTCGAGTTTCCTCTTACAGATTTGGGGGATCTTCACTATTTCCTTGGCATGGAGGTTAAAAAAATAAGAGATGGTGTCCTTCTTACACATGAAAAATATACCACTAACATACTCAAGAGAGTACGATTGGAAAATTGTAAACTTGTAAGTACACCAATTTCAACCTCAGAAAAACTCATAGTAGATAGTGGAGAAACACTTGGACTAGAGGATGCCACAAATTACAGAAGTGTTGTAGGTGCTTTACAGTATTTGACACTTACACGCCCTGATATTTCTTACTCTGTGAACAAGGTATGTCAATATTTACATGCACCTAACACTACTCACTCGACTGCAGTTAAGAGAATTTTGAGTTATCTTAAGTTTTCAAAAGGACTTGGATTGCGAATTACCAAGTCTTCTTCTATGCTTGTTACTGCATATTCTGATGTAGACTGGACAGGTTGTGTTGATGACATAAGGTCTACAGGTGGCTTTGTTGTGTTTTTGGAAACAAATCTTGTGTCATGGAGTACAAGAAAGTAGGCTACTGTCTCAAGATCAAGTACTGAGGCTGAATACAAAGCTTTAGCAAATGCTACAGCTGAAGTAATGTGGATACAAACATTACTCTATGAGCTTGGAATCAGGGCTCCTCAAGCTGCGAGACTATGATCTGACAATATTGGTGCAACTTATCTCTCAGCTAATCATGTTTTTCATGCACGTACAAAACATATTGAAGTTAATTTTCACTTTATGAGAGAACGAGTAGCTCAAAAGTTACTTGAAATTCGCTTCATCCCTACAGGGGATCAACTTGCTGATGGCTTCACAAAGCCCTAAATTTGTTGGGCGGCGGTGGCGCTCACAGCGTTGTTCCCTTCTTGAAGGCGTCGCTTTGGGAACCTTGGGGCTGGGTGACGCTTGTGGGTAGTGGGCGACGGCGGTGGTGCGGCCCTATCCTAGCATGGATTTGCGTTCGTTGCTTGGAGATGGACTCGCGTAGTGGAGGTCGTCGTTTGGCGTCATAGTGACGTCGATGGCTGAGGCACCTGCCAAGGCTGGAACCTCAATCTGCTTTGAAGATGAACCGGTGGAAGATGGTGGTGACGACACATGTGAGTGCGTCAGACCGGTTTGTGCCCCGGACCCGGTATATGGCTCGGTCGGGGCCTCCGACTTTAGATGTTAGGCTTAGGTGAGAGGTCTGGGTATTTGGCCCAGCTTGCACCCCTTCATCATATGGATAGGAGTAGCGGCAGATGTTGTCAAGATGGCGGATTCAGGCATATTGTTGTACTACTTTGTAAGGTCATCGGAAATAATCAATAAAATACTACTTTGTAAGGTCCTCGGGGACAATAAATAAAATGGTCGCAACCGGGGGTCATCCTCCTTTTCTAAAAAAATGAAAAGATTGGATGAATTTAAATACAATCTCAACCTTGGCAGAATTCCCTAAGGTTTAGATTCAGGGGGGATGTTAGAACTAAGATGTATAGGGATAGGAAGGTTGTTTAAACTCTTGTAATCTTCCTCTATCTCTTCTTATGTTCTATCTCCTCACATGTAAACTGTTACGGTCGTTTTCCTCTCGATCATCTTATAAGCCACGACAGCAACACTTCTATATAATACAATGCGGCCCAGACGAGGGATTCTAGGCTTCCAACCAACTTTACATTGACTTCTTGTGGAGAGCAAATTTCTTTCTTGGTTTGCCCTGGATGATGAGGGCAGGGGCGGTGCCAACTATCTGGCATAGTTTGACAGACGCCATACCTAAATTTTTTTACACATACACCTAGTAGTATATATACTAGTAGATGTAGAACTTTAAACCAGTAAGATCTCGTGTTTGTTAGCCTTGGTTTGCTTCTTACTGGTGCATGATGCAATGGTCAGTGGGTTTGTGAATTGAAACTCGACTCCACAGACAAATTAAATGACCAATACATGATTCAGCCAGCCAACTAGGGATCACCATTGTGCTCAATTTTCTTTGCTCAAAAAACTAGCAACCATGATTTTCAAAATCCTGAAAATTTGAAACCATTAACCGCAGAAGAATAAAAGCATTTACATAATGAAAAAGAATTGAGAATGTAGTTGAACTTCATTTTTAAGTAAATTGTGTTGCCACTGACCAAAATAAGCACCATATTATAGTGATCTCTCATTGTTGAAACACACTGACCGATGCATCAGCTTACCCGCTGACCAAAAGTAGTTTAAATCTTTGGTTATACTTACCAAACAAAATATAACATATATCCAGTATTCTGATGAACTATTGCATAGTTGTCTTATACTCCCTCTGTTCCTAAATATAAGTCTTTTAAGATATTTTATTAGGAGTTTACATACGGAGCAAAATGAATGAATCTACCCTCTAAAATATGTCTATATACATCTGTATGTAATCCACTAATGAAACCTTTTTAAAGAGTTATATTTAGAAACGGAGGAAGTATATGTATTTTTCTTCATAAATTCTGCCACACCTAAAGATTATTTCTGCCTTCGCCACTGGATGAGGGTGCCCTTGAACATTACGATGGGAGTGGAGCACGTGATTTGTGAAGCATGGGACTGGGAATGCCATTGCCTTGGGGATAATACAGAACGAGACAAGGAATCACAGCCACCTGCTTGTTTCACCTAAGCCATAGTCCTCTTGTGACCTGTCACCGGCGGAGACGAGCATAATAGGGCCATGGACCCGTCCTGACACCGCTGTTTTACGCTGAGTAGAAGATTGCAACTGTTTTGCATCAACGTATGATCATCAGTTTCACATGATCAGCCACATGACAAGTTCTTATTTTCCAAACAACTGCTCGCATGCAGCTGTAATCTGTGTTCTTCCTATACATGCAAAAAATATACCCCCTCCGCTCCTAAATATAAGTCTTTGTAAAGATTTCACTAGTGAACTATATACGGATGTATATAGACATACTTTATAATGTATATTCAATCATTTTGCTCCGTATGTAGATACCTATTGAAATTGCTTAAAAGATTTATATTTAGGAACGGAGGGAGTACCTGCTTGACGAGAACTACAAATGTTCCTGGCATTTTCAACTGCGCAAGTGACTGGCAATCGTAAACTAAGAAACTACGTTCAACAAAGCTAGAAGGAACTCAGCCATATTAGACAGCTATCATATGTAACATTTGGTAAAATATAGTCGCAGAGTACTAAGTACATCGGTGTGGTTTAACCATATCCCACCTTGTGTTGAGGATCTGGTGCCTCGTGATTGTAACTCTATAAATCTTGAATAAAACTCCTTTTCCCCGCAAAAAAGAAAAAGATTATGTGCTTTCCGAGGATCTTCCATCTCATTATCATGCATGTGAAACAAAAAACAGAAGCATCTCCAGCGTGGTTGATAAGAGTAGCAATACAACCGAACTGATCATCAAAACTATGATACACTAGCTACAAAAAATACGATTAACTGCACTACGAGTGCGATTACATCTCATATTTACTACCATGCCAGACACACATTCTTTGCTCCTACCCTTTCCCTACTCCTATTTGTACAATTCGCACCTTCGTGCCTTGGTTGCACTCTCCTAAAGCTACGGCTGTACTTGGCCCCCGGTGTTAGAAAGAACAGGTAACATAGCACAGGTAAGAAAAAAGAATGAAGTTAGCTTCACAGTTGGCTCTTTACATCAGCCAGATGTTGGCACTGAACACCTACTGGCCGAAGGGGGGAAAAAATAGTCGACCATTGCCAGTGAGACCTGCTAGCAAGAAATTAGTTAGACCAGCACACATCAGTATATCGTTTCAAAGTAAAGTTCTGTGTGCAATACCGTGGTGGGAGTACAGTTGGTACTGTACAATTGCTTAAATGTGTTCTACTTCCCCTGGTCACTGCATCCATTCACACGCCTTCTCCTTTTCTTTGCCTTCAAAGACGCGGTGCGAATCCATGGTCCTTCGCATGCACCCGGCAGGGCATGCATTTGCCCCGCAGGCAGATCAAAATCACAACACTGGAGTTGGTCCCACAGATCATCCACCATCTTTTCCTCGCCTACTTGTAGATCTTGTTTTCTCTAACGTTTGTTTTGCTTGTCGGCTTGGATTCGATGCTTTTGAGTCCTATGAGCACATCAAAAAACATAAATAAAGGAATGCTTGAGGTTGAGTAAAGCGGTGAAACATATATAATTAAAGGATCATACATTTTTACTGGCCAACTGAGCATTCTTAGACTTCTCTGCTTCTGCCTCTTTTTGAGCTTTTTTCTTCTCAAGCTCGGCTTGCTTGATATTCTCCTCATGTGCTTTCCGGAACATTGTTACAAATGTCAACAGGGTAGACATAACTGCAAAATGATGGTTACAACAGAGTAAACGTGAGGCATGGTGGTAAGCAAGCACACAGAAAATCATGGCTAAAATTGCACAGATCAGATATGCTTCAACACATTGCATCCTCAGAAAATAATTTATATCCTAGAAAGTGTGTTGGAGCATGCCCAAGTACCATTACAATTGAGTATAGAAATTCCATAAGAAATACCTGTTTACAGGTATTACAAAACTACTCCCTCCGTCCCATAATATAAGAGCGTTTTTGACACTAGTGGTATCAAAAACGCTCGTATATTATGGGACGGAGGGAGTATATAAAAAACATACAACCTCATTAAGATTAATCAATGAAACTGATATCATACCTTGCTCAAATGGGCAACGGACAGGGTCCTCACCAAAATATTTGATCAGTTGATCAGCCTTTTTTCCCTGCCAAAACAATGAAACAAGATTATCAAATACAAGAAGAATGTATGGCAAGTAATCTTTGTGGAACCGAACAACAGAAACATACCACTTCAGAGAACAATGAAGACAATGACTGCACATCTGCTCCAGCATTGTCAGTGAACTCTTTAAGTTTCTACACAATCGAGTAATAGCAGTTTAGACCAAATGACATTCATATGCTCTCCACAACTTCACACAATCCCGTAATTCAGCATATAAGATTTATTAAGTGAAGGAAATGCATGCGCAAACACAGTTTGTGATTATAATTACTATTTAGGGAACCTTCAGGATAGTGGACATAAACAACCTGTCAAGTCATGGGATTCACATTTACGATAGGGTAATTTATCTACAAAATACGAAGCAGAAATACTTGCAGAGTCAAGATATCAGGTAAACAACAAAGGAACCTCCACCATTATATGTCTACATCCTTTATATTTGGCTTCGGATTAATATTGTTAAAATTAATGCATATCTGACTGTTTGAGTACTCGAGCTACAGTGTTGAATTCGCTACTAAGGCCGGAGTAGCGGCTAAATTATAGTATATAAATAACTTTAAAAACTGAAATTCAAATGAGATAGTGTTTGACCTCACGGAAAATTTCTGACACTGGACCATCACTTTCTGAAGCTTTAAACTCGTGCTCAACTTTTTCCAGCCCTTTACTGACTGCTTGCATTTCTTCCGCTAACATTTTCAGTTGTATCTGTTCAAATGCATCAATAAGACGAAAGCATGTGCATCTTAAATGAACAGAATACTACATATGCTACATAGTTAACTGATAGAATGTGATGAGAAAAATGCAAACCTTTGATGTAGCTTCTAAACTAACAAGATCCACATAGAAGTTCAAAAGCTGTGGTGATTTCGCAGCAAGCACCTGATATTAAGATGTTCTTTCTGTTAGCACGCATACTGGAGACAGAAACCAATGTGGTAATATGCAAAACATTTAACTTAACTATAGTTTATTAGACCCAGGACTACAAGTGATCGTGGTTAGATGCTTAGATTGTAGATTGCTTTACGATACAGAACTGGAGCATTGCATAAACTAAATGGAGTTTGCATTTTACCGTCATGCAAAGTCAATTAAAATCAATAACAAACACATTCAGAAACCTGAAGGTGTCTATACAATATTATAACCTGTTACTGGTTTATAGTATTTCAATGCAGACTAAACACTGCCGTGGTCAAAGTTGTTCGATTTTTGCCACTGCTTTAACTATTAGATGAACACATACTGATTGACAAACTTACATGATGTTGCATAATACAATCTCGATAAAAGACTAGGGCTTATTGAGTTACTGTTAGGTTTCATGTAACTTTGCTTATATCTAGGATTCTGAAGACCTTATATCTAGGATTACTGTTAGGTTTCATGTAGCTTTGCTTATATCTAGGATTCTGAAGACCCCAAAACCTTAATTTATCCGATCTCCATATCCACTTTGCAGCGGAGAGTCACAGAAATCCAGAGTTGCTAGCCCAGGCAATTGCCACCTGCCACTCTGTTGATTAAACACACCATGCGAACCTAAGTTCCACCATTAAATCGAATTAACACTTCATGGTGCTGAACGAATAAATAATTGGATGCAGATGATGGATTATAGTTTATAACTACAAGTTACCTATATGTGCAAGGGTGCTAACTTAGACATGAGAACTGATACTTCATTGCCCTGAGCGAATTTCATGACGCTTAATGAATAAATAAATGCGGGTCATGGATTAGAGTTTGCAAATACAAGTTACCTATTGGTGAAAGGGTACTAACACACACAGGAGAACTCAACAGCACAGACCAGGTAAAGGCATACCTTACAGAGGTAGTGCATTAATGTCATCTTATTGTTTGTTGCCCGGGTATCTGTAAGTTTTAGCAGACTATCCAACCGGAAGCCAACTGCAGCACCTGTAAGAAAATATATAGATGTGAACCTGGAAACGAATGATACTTTTCTTCCACATGCATTTCTATCTCCAATTAATGACTTCAGTTGTCAATGCCTTAATGTTACAAGATCACTGCTATTCATTTCACAGGTCCCGTATAGAAGTTTCTGTGTAATCCTTCTCAAAATCTCTAATTCGATGTGTTCAAAAAAATCTAATCCGAACTGCCCATTTCGGAGGAACGTATGGAGTTCTCGAAATCTTAATGTAATGGTTCTTGATTAAGATAAAGCATAATATTCTAGTGGTGCGACTGCCTTCGCATCATCTTTGCAATGCATCATACACCAAATTATGTTAATCCTACTCTTGAAGGATGCTGTATAAAGAATAGAACCTTAATATGATACAATGCTATAAAAAAGGCTTACAAATTCTTATAGCCATTCATACATAGGAAGGGCAGTTCTTATTACCTCTAGCAGTTCCCTGGTTCAACGTATTTCCAAGTAGTAGTATTTTCTTCATTATTTCCTTCAACTTGAGAGAACTTCGGATCTGATACAATTGAATTTGACTTAATAGACAGCAGGTGAAGATCAATTGCTAATCACTATGCCTAACTCTCAACATACCTCATTGCATGAGGAATCTATGGTTTTCAAACTTTTTCCAAGATCTGCAACCTGTGAACCAAACTGGATCTTGAAGGAGAACACTCTCAATTTTGACTCCATTCGTGGGACTTTCATCAGTTCTAGGAAGAACTGCAACAAAATGCAATATTTTTTTGGATACTGATATACTCAAATAGGTAAGCATAACTCCTAAAAGAACATTTCATGCAAAATTGGGTCTAACACTCGTATCTAACAGGCTCGCATGTGTACGTTAGATCCAACCTGGATATTTTAAATGCCCAGGGTAATGTTGATCAAACAAAGGAATGGATGTAAACGACCTTTTAGTCTTGGACTTTGAGTCAAACAAAGGCTCACATACATAAATGTCTTTGACTAATGTTGCTGTGTTTTGATGTAAAATTAAAATAATGATCGATTAAGACCAATCAAATATATAAGATGTTGTGTTTTTCATGTTTCAAGAAATCTGGGGCGATCAAATTCAGAGAACAACATCAGTAAATATTCCGATACTGTATTAAGTACCACAAAAAAGAATAAAAACATCATAGATCATAGATAATCATTACCAGTTCACATTTCCCAAGATGTTGCTTGTCTCCGGTGTAGTTCTGACAAGAAAAATGGAAGGTGATGCTGTGCTAAAATGGGATCACAAAGGAGGCAAGGCAACATTGCACTAATACTCACCTTGAGAAGTTCCATTTCCTCTTTCGTGGGACAAAACTTTATGAGATTCTCCACTTGATCAACATCCAAGGTAGACTGATCCAGTGCAAGTGCCGCACTCTGTTGAAAAATTAGTAACCAAATAAACAATCTTATCATGTCATACTTAACATTATTGTTGTTTTCATTGCTCAAATCTTACCACCAAGTCTGGCAGCGGCATCTTCACTTTTGTAAGCATGATCTCCGTGTTGTTTGCCCTCCTCAACTCAATCTATTTATATAAACTATCAGGTTAGACGAAACAGAGCCTACAAAGGGATATCAGATGGGGAGACTAGTTCTTTCTCAAAACTATACACTATAATATCTAATTATGCTATACGGTTAAGCAACAATGTACCTAAGGCCTAAGCAAATAGTAGCAAACATATCACAAAAAAAAAGCAAAGAAACCTCGTACTAGAATATCAAGTTACTCTCACCGCCAAAAAAAAAAGAACATCTAGTTACTCTAAAGAGTTAAAATTACAAGGCAGATCACAGTCTATGGTTAAATGCTGAAATTGTTCATGCTAAAATTAGTTAAATTTTATACTGCAAATTTCATTACCAAATGTTAGCATTTTACTTACCAGCTGAACTTTCTCTGGCTTTGATCCAAGAGATTTTCTTCTGTCAGTTTTGGAGGTGTTATCCGTTTTCGGTACGGCTGCTGGAAAAAGGCTCTCCAATTCTGATAAATCAAACTCCGATACACTGCAGAGAACAGCTTCCCACATTATTAAGATAAAAAATATCAGAAGGCATTGATGATACTAAGGTGATGTGATCATCATGGCATAGTGCTTTACAAGATATTTACATGTGCAGCATTAAAACTAAGAAGACCGAATTCAACCTTATAACAAGTAGCAACTACTCCCTCTGTACCGAAATATTTGTAGTTTTAGTAGGCTAGCCTACTAAAACTACAAATATTTTGGTACAGAGGGAGTACATCATTGAAAATGTTGCATGTTATAATAAGCATACTTGAGATGAAAGAATGTGTTTAATCAAGAGGACAGAAAATTACCTATGTGGGTCATCATTTCGCTGCAATTCCTCCCAGAGACTACCTTGCATAGCTCTTGTCACTTTGACCCAATGCAGCGGTTTTAATGTTGATTTGCGTGCGGCTGCAGCCCCAAAACCTGACCCTGGAGGTCGTACAGCTCCACGCCCTCTACCTAAGGAGTTTGTAGGATTGCCTCCTGGTGGTGGTGGTGCGCCTGGTGCTCTAGGAGGAGCTGGTGCACGGCCACCTGGAGGAGGAGGTGGAGGAGGCCCACCAAGCCTTCCTCCAGGTGCAGGTGGTGGTGGAGGTGCTCTCCCTCCAGCTCCAGGTGGAGGCGGGGGAGGTGGAGCACCTGGTCGGCCTGGAGGAGGTGGGGGAGGTGGAGCTCCTGGTCTGCCTGGAGGAGGTGGGGGAGGTGGAGCTCCTGGTCGGCCTGGAGGAGGTGGGGGAGGTGGAGCCCCTGGTCGGCCTGGAGGAGGTGGGGGAGGTGGAGCTGCTGGTCGGCCTGGAGGAGGCGGGGGAGGTGGAGGGCCAGGACGTGCACCTGGAGGGGGTGGGGGAGGTGGAGGTCCAGGGCGTGCACCAGGAGGAGGGGGCGGGGGAGGTGGTGCTCCTGAACGGGTCATCAGAGGTGGTGGTGGTGGTGGAGGTGGAGCACCAGAACGTGTCGCTGGAAGTGGGGGAGGTGGTGGTGGAAGTGGAGCACTAGAACGTGTCGCTGGAAGCGGAGGAGGTGGTGGTGGTGGTGGTGGTGGAGCTGGAGCACCAGAACGTGTCACCGGAAGTGGGGGAGGTGGTGGTGGAGCTGGAGCACCAGAACGTGTCACCGGAAGCGGGGGAGGTGGTGGTGGAGGAGGAGCGCCTGGGCGTGTTGTGAAGGATTGAATTGGAGGCGGCGGTGGGGGCGGGGGCGGAGCACTTGAACTTGGTTTCGGTGGTGGAGGTGGAGGTGCATGTGGAGCGATGGCACTGCCATTTAACCTTGGCGGAGGTGGAGGTGGTGGTGGAATGTTTCCACGGACCCCTAACCCTTGGGGCGGAGGTGGGGGAGGAGGAGGTGCAAAGTGCCGTGTCTGTGCTCCAAAAGACATAGGAGGCGGAGGAGGGGGGGGAGGTACGTTTGACAAGCATGCTGAAGCTGGTGGTGGTGGTGGAGGAGGAGGAGGTGGTAGGTGCGTAGCTGAACTTGAAGCAGAATAAAATGGAGGTGGCGGTGGTGGGGGTGGAGCAGGAGCTGTAGCTTGGATTCTCGGGGCAGCTTGTGCAGCTGACAATAAGGGTCGTCGTGCAGGGAATCGAGGAGACAACATTGCATCTTGTGTCAAGTGATTGCCGTAGAGTGTTCCAGGTAGTACTAGAGATGGTCCTTTCACAAAATTGCCTTTGTTATCTGTAGACATGGAACGGATAGCTAGTGCAGCTGGAGAACTGTCATATCTGGATGGAGGGTGTGATGGCCTACGCACAGAGGCAGTTTCAGATTCCTTCTTGGGTGAGATCCATCTACGTATTGTTTTTGGTTTGGACGGCTTTGATTGTTCTTCCAGTTGTTCGTTATACCCAAGCATTGATTCCAATAACACTGACCCAGGTGTACCTACTGGTATCTTCTTTGATACTGAGGACAAAGATTTATTTAGTGTTTGACTTTGGACATCACTTATCCTTGGGCTATCACCCCTAGCTTCTATTTTACTTTGAGGAAGAGACATGCCAAAATCCTGTCTGCCACCACACTCTTCCCGCTTGGTTTTCATTTCTATTGATATTTCATTAGCTGGTAACACAACAATACTATCCTGCAGACTGCTTTTCTTCGCATGTATGGTGTCTCCAAGACCAGATTTCGATTTACTATGATTCAATCTTCTGTCAGCTGTATCAGCAACCTTAACCATTTCTACATTGTAACTGTTATTATCTTCTGAGTCCGTATTCTCGATACCAGTTCTGTCTATCTTTGAAATAACACTCTCTTCCTTGACAACAGTTTTTACCTCCTGCACAAGGTTTCCATTATCAACTACTGCTTTCTCCTCATAGATCAGTAGCTCACTGTCCAAAGTTACTGTATTTTCGGTAATAATCTTGATGTCACCATTCTGGTGTCCTTCATTTGGCAATGTCCTTAAGTGGATATCCTCATCCATACTTGATAATATTCTAGGAGAATTGAAAGCAGTGTAGTCCAGATCAGTGTATGTTGATATTTTTGTGGATTCTGTGTGACACTGAACTTCATCACTGCAACTTGGATCTGTTGCAGTAACTAAAGTTTGTGCAATTACACCTTTCGTATCCTCCTGGCAGTTTGATCCAAACTTGCGCCCTTCTGAATCTATAGAAGCAGCAACCACTTGTATGTCCTGCACAGCATTGTCCTCTTGGTCACTTATGTTGCTTAGTTTAGACTTCTCGAAAACCTTGCATGCCTGCTGTAAACCTCCTGGATTTTCCAAAGCTGGAGGAGGTGCTGGGCCATTGTCATCCATGCTACCTGAATTTTGGGAGATAATAATCTTCACATCCTCATCAATCACATGCTTCCCTAGGCTGCTGTTTTTCACAACTGCCACCCCACCATCCGATTCTGTGTTGCCAACTTCTAATGAAATTCTTCCATCAGTTGACTGAGTTTCTGGATCTCTTCTAGCATCATGCCAATCCTCCTCTGCCTCATAAAACTCATCCCCTGTGTCTACGGAAGCAACATCAGTCTCATCTCCGTCGTCACCTACCTCTTCTACTGCAGCAGCGGGCTTGAAGGAATGAGGGTCTGAAAAGAGTACCTGGTTCAGAAGCTCTATTCTTAGATTTCATAATGCACGAACAGAAAAGAAAATAGAAGAAAGGCATAGAAGCAGGTGCATTTAGTACCTCAGCTCGGAAGTCCCTTGGGAACTGATTATTCACATTCCACGCAGCATCAATATCATCACGATTCAATCCAAGGACATTTGATTGAATGAACGCAGTGTTGAACATGACGCGGAACATTGTTTCCTCACGATCTAGTTTTTCGCCAATGTGGATGCATTCAAGAACAACATCTCCCTGAACACAGCAAGAAGCGCTAATTTTCACCGTAACTTCAGCCTGCATTGCAACCATCTGTCAGAGTAGAATTTGGGTAGTGATAAATATCTCCACGGTTTAGGAGTAATCATTACCTGCCCATGACGCTGGAGATGTTTCTTGGTCTTGGGCGTCTCAAAAAGAACCTTTGCACTCTTGTTACCAGGACTCGAGTCTTGCCCGTGAATACGCAAATACGGCCTACAGCCCCCTTGGGAATCAAATCTAGGAACAGTGTGGAGAACTACAGAATCCAATATGAGAGGCCGGCTAATAGGAGGCCATTCTGAACCACTTCCATGTCTTGTTACGTAGTGCAAATACCTCAGATGAGAAGACTGGGGATTCAACTTTAGGAATTGCTGTATGAAGTCCCTGCGAGCCTGCTTGTAGACCATCTCTAGAGTCTTCTGCTCACCAGTGTACGTTTTCCTATATAGAAGTAGTCCAGCCAACATGAATGCAAGCACTGGCCATCCCCCTCTTTCACAGTGCATTAGAAGCATGTTCTGCTGCCCTTCCACTGACAGCCAATTTTCACATGATTTCAAGAAATGGTGGATCATCTCGAGCTGAAGGAGTGGGCATCCTTCATATTGCTGTGGGTAGTCCATGACAGTCATGTCATACTCAGACAATATATCTGAAATCCGGCTCCTCTTGTCCCCAGACCAGAAATTGGAGACCATGAATGACGCATCGGGAAAGTAGTCCTGCAACTGTGCAACTATGCCACTCAAGTAATCCCTGTACTCATCCTCGCCCATGGCATCTGCCGCGAAGCAACAGTCGAACACTGAAACCAACATACCGGTTGAAATTAGCACGATCTCATGCTCAAATTTGCATCGTTCAACTAAGACTAGAAAAATGGAGAAGAGATCAAGTGCTGGCATGCTAGAAGGAACCTCATCTTCACACTGCATAGGTACTAAGTTCATGTTTCTAGATACAGCAAAGTATTTCATCAACAGATAAGCACGCCATTATAACTAATAACTACTGGTTAAAGGGAGGGAGCACCAACAGAAAATGTGGACATCATGCAGGCACTAGACAATTGCTGCATGCTTATATAAGAGAAAATAATGCAATTAAATCCAAAGCTACCCTCAGGGCCAGCATGCGACAAGGGCAAGACAAAATTCGGATATGGAAAGAAATAAAAACCAGTTTAGGTCAAATGCAGCTAAATCTGAGACTCTGGGTCGTGTGCGCACAGAGTGACGACCCAGAACTGGACCGAATTCAACTTAACATCAAAAATTTACTAAATCTAGCTCGCCGTGCTTGGGAACGAACTGAATTCCAGCTCAAACAATAGCGATAAATCCGCTGAAAGCAACAGTTCCCCGGAGCCCGAAGAAGCACAAGCCGCGGCAAAAGTCCCAAAATCCCCCTCGGAACAAGCAAATCCCCGCACTCGGGCGGCACGGCTCGGCCCAGGGACGCGGGCATTATACCATAGACTCGCTCGGAGATCTCGAGCAGCCGATCCGGCGTCTTCTTGAGGAAGAACTTGCGGAACAGCGCCATCCTCCTCCTCCTCCTCCTCTTCCTCTGCTTCCCCCTTGGCCGCCTCCGCCTCCCCGGCGGCCGGCGAGCTCCTCTGACGCCTGGAGCGGCCACCGATCGGCTCCGATCGGGGCGCCAAAGGCATGGGGGCGGCCCCGCCCCCGCCGCCGGCGAGCTGGGGGCAGTGGTCCGCGCCCCCCTCGGCGAGATCTCGCGGCCGACGCTCGCTCGCTCGCTCGCCGCGGCCGCCCTAGGGTTCCGCGGTGGTGGTGGGGAGGCAGGCAGGCGGTCGAGGCGCCGTGCGATTGGGACTCCTCTTCCTCTACTGCTGCCGCTGCCTCTTCTCGTCTCGCTGTTTAAACTCTACTTTAATTTTTCCCTTTCTCTCCTCCCCTTGCTGCTAATCTTTCCTCTCTCTCCTTCTCGTCTCTCGCTACTCCTTCCTTCCTTCCTTGCCCAGTTTTTACTGCTACGGCCCCGTGCGCTTTTTCCGTTGCGTTTTCGGCGGCTTCCGCGGTGAATGTTTCCGGGAGGCCCGCGTGACAGCTGCCGTGCTCTGCTCGGCGACGCCGGCTGCCTCACTGGTCGTCGGGGCCGGCTGTGGTGGGGACGGAGTGTCAGCGGGCCGATGTGGACTGGTTAGGCATGGGTTGGCGTGCGGGCGCGGAGAGGATTGGGCCTCGGGGGGCTGTGCCGGTACGGACGTCTCCGGATTTTCCTTCTCTTTCCTTCCATTGCAGGCCAAGGACGGACGACTCGGATCTGGCCGAGTTTAGCCGACGATCCTGCGATTAATGAGTGGCGAGGTTGGTGTGGTGTGGGTGAGGGTGAGAAGAAGACGGTTGACATGGACTTCTATTTTTCGAGGATCATGTGCTGCTGGTCCGGAGCAAACTATATTACTACTGTCATTTGTGCCGAAGGTATTTGAGCTCAGGTGGATGCATCAGTTCTTCCTAAAAAAAGAGTAGTAGGAGTAGTACTACAGTATTATCTAATCAGAATATTTAGAGGATGGGATGATATTTTTGTATGACTGTAACGGACTAACGGATATATATACTTTGATGGGGAAGATGGTAGTAGTAGGAGTAGTGACAGCTGCCTCCAGGATCAGTTGGGCTGCTTCTATTCTTAACTAATTAATTGACTAAATAATAGAATAATACGTGTACATTTTATGTATAGCTCTCCAATGGGAGCAACATTTTGTTTGTAATGCGATTTATTAATGCATCCTCGCGGATGATGGAATGGCCTTTTGCACTGGACATGAAATGATTTATGTTTTCAGATGATGCACTTCTTAAATTGGAAAAAGGAAAAAGGATCCGTGGTGCTTGAAAAGCAAATTGCTGCATGACAAACGTATAGTACTAGTGTACTACTGCGGTATTACTAGTATTAAAATGTGACCACCAACAACCAACAATATTAGGACAAGAAACGGGTGACCCCAGCAGCATCTTATCTGCTAGGTCCGGCAAGCAGTGCATTATTGTCGCTTCTCCTTGCCGTGGAACTCATGTTATCAGCCCGCTGTTACGGAACAGCGGAAACTGACGCTCGCTGTGTTGTTACCAAATCTGATCATGAAGAACAGTCTAGCATGCGTCTCCAATACACGCGCTTCGCGCCGCGTTTAAAAATTGCGTTTGCAGCGCGCTTCGACTGGTTTAGCGCGGGGATAGGCGCTGGCTTCAGCAGCCGCGCTATAATGCAGCGCGCGCCGCTCCAGCAGTGCCCAAAAATGCAACGCGCACGGCACGCACAAACGACATATACATCACATATACATTTTAAAAAATAGACGTAAAAACGATCAAACAAACAAAATAAATCAACAATAAATCTATACCTCTATACCTAATAATAAAGCGGCTATTGATTCTGTCGGAAAACCCATCACGGTATTTTTATAAAAAGCCCCTGTAATTTTTGTTATTCAACCCGCGCTCCATCATTTATCTGCAACGCAAAAGGAAAAAAACGATTCGCTGCAAAAATTATACCCGTACGCATCGCCTCCTCCCGTCGACCCTTGGCCACCCTGGCATGTGCCCAGGCCGCCGCCACACCACTCGCCGCCGCGTCCGACCTCAACCGCCATCGCTGCCGATCTCAACCCACCCGTCTCCGCGGATGTACCTCTCCCCGCTCACTGCCCCCGTTGCGGCGCTCGAGCGCATCGCGTCGACCCTGGTCCACCCTGGCCTGTGCCCAGGCCGCTGCCACACCACTCGCCGCCGCAGCCGACCTCAACCACCACCGTTGTTGATCTCAACCCACCTGCCTCCGCGGTCGTATCTCTGCCCGCTTGCTGCCCCCGTTTCGGCACTCGAGCACAGCTTCTGGATCGAATCAACGCGACAGCTACAACGACTTGGGATGATGCGTCTGCTCGATGCAGAACGGCGACGGCGCGCGGATAAGGCGCGGCGGAGCGAAGTACTTGCAGGTGGAGGCGGGCCTCCATGCCTCACACGGGGAACTCCGAGGTTATGGCGCGGCAACATCCCCTCCTCCGACAGGAACTCATCATCTGGTGAGATCCCCTCCCCATGCCTCCAACCGTGTGCCAAGCACCGGCAAGAAATTTTATTTTGTGGAAATTTGTTTTGCTGATGAATGAATGTATTGAACGTAAGATTGCATTGTTGTAGAGAGAGAGAGAATGGAACACCACCTTTAGTTTGTCATCTGATCCCACATTCTCTACCCCATGAGTGAAATAAGATAACAGTACATTGATCTTGATCAATTCACGTAGCCTATTTGTTTTGCTTTGCTTGTCCCACTCAATTTCTCATCATGGTGGAATTAACAATGGACGGGTTGATTTCTCAACAAAATAGGATAGGACTGACTACATTAGTTAGTTAGCTTATTATTTTAATAAATCAAAATGATTATAAAAAGATTAAAAGCGTACGGTATTTTTTCTCCCGTTGCAACGCATAGGCCCTTTTGCTAGTAGTCTTACAACTCAAACAAATAGTTTATCCTTCAGTACAACAAATAATGCAATAAACACAACCAGTAGTTCATGAACAATACAATACAAATACAAATACAATACAATACAAATAATGCAACAAACACAACCAAATCATGCTCTTTGTCGTCCATGCCATGCCCACCGCTCTTCAATCAGATCCTTCTGAAGATCATTGTGCGTTGCGCTTGAACAAGTATGTGCTCATCCTAAACCGACGACGAAAATACGACTCCGGTTATGTGGGATTCTCCACGAAATAGTTCTTCATCAATCTGTTATGGGCATCAATCATATCTCTTCAAATTTTCTCCCGACCCATAACCGAACCACCGTGCTTCGGTTTTTTATTGATATGCATATCTACGATCATTGCAAGATCCTCCTCCTCTTCCATATCAAATTCGTCTTCGGAAGAATTATACGACGAACTCATCTACAATGTTCAATACTATACTGTAAAAACTACCATTCAAAACATGCACCAAATTCATAAGTTTAGAGCAATACATACCTTGTAGGCGTTTTGTCGAACACCTTGCGGGCGCGGCGCGGCAGCGAGCTCTCGGGCGCCGTTCCTCGGACGTCGGAGGCGCGCGAGGGCCGGCCGGACTGGGAGGGGGTGGGGCGGAGGCCGGGGAAGCGCCTGAACGGTCGCCGGGGGGCGCGGGCGGCGCCCGCAGCGGAGACAGGTCGGGGAAGCGCGTGAGTGGTCGCCGGCGGGCGCGGGCGGCGACGGTGGCCCGGGGATAGGCCGGGGAAGCGTTGAACGATCGCGGGGGCGCGAGCGGCGGCGACGGCGCGGCCGGATGAGGGAGGAGCAGGAGCGCGGGAGAGAGGAGGAGCGACCGCGGGAGAGAGCAGGAGTGAGCGCGGGAGAGTCGCGCGCGCGAGCAGGCGCAGCAAATAAGGGGCGCGGGATTGCGTTTCGGCCAGCGCGCTGAAATGGAAATGGCGCGCGCGCCGCTTTTTACGCGCCCGCTGGAGCTGCCCGCCGCGTTGCGCCCGCGCTAAAACTGTCTTTTTTGCGGCGCTGCGTTTTGTATAGCGCGTGTTGGAGATGCTCTAATGATGAAGCGACCTTGCTAGCTAGCTGACGGAGCTGGGAAGCGTGCTAATCCATTAGTATTATTTACCATATCCACTTTACTATTCCCTTAGTAAATTAATATAAAAACATTTAAATCACTATTTTAATTAACTAAATACTTGTATATTAGCTTACAGAGGGGAGTACAAAATAGAGAAAATAAATGAAGTCACTCAGCACTATCGTTGTGAAACTAAAAATCGCCAATAGCTGTTGAAAAGACGTGTCAAAAACTTCACCGGCAAGCGAAGGCCCACCCTGGCAAACCCAACGGCCCGGATCACTCAGCACCCAACAAACGGACGGTTCCCCGCGTTTCCACACGCAGAATCCCACGAAGAGGGAACCAGTGGTGGTGGATGGCCGGGAGGAGACACGTGCAGACATGGAGAAAGGGGCCGCGCGCCAAACGTGGAGTAGTAACGTGGTCAATTGCCAAAACGGAAAAGGTTGGCGCGGTTACCGCACGGCGTGGGTCACTTCTCGCTCACCGGCCGTCGACGGGAAGGGGTGCGCAGGGCAGCGGCGGCAAAGGCTGGACGACGGAAGCTTCGGCCGGATACGGCGGAGGCGGGCGGGCGATCCATGGAACATACTGTACTGGATGTGGATGTGTACGGGATGGCGACGGCTGCGTTTGTCGATATCGTTTTGGGGCCTCTGGTACGGAGATGCGGATAGCGTTGAGCGGTACGGGACGTGGGGTGTTTTCGCTCCTCCTTTTTCTTTTATTTTTTCCGTTCTGCGTTACGACTTACGAGACGCTGGGGGCGACGCGCGGAGCGGGGACGGGTTGTGGGACGTAGGTCTCCACGTCGCGGGCGAGCTCGGCCGTGTGGCGGTCCGTCGTCACGTCATGGCTGACCGGTACGATGTCGCGACCCCGCGATCTCGGTGGCATGGCAGGGGCATGGAACACATCTGCACCTGCACGCGCTGGGCCACCATGGCATGCATGCATCGACCCCCGTAATAATAAAAGCAGCGGCACACGCGTCACGGGGGCCGTGCAATGAATCCAGTAGTAGTACGTGCTCTGATCCGTAATAATCATCAACCGCGAATTGATCGCATCTCACATTCTCGCAGGATGATGGGACCGAGATAGCGGCACGCATGATTTTAATTTTATCCTGTTCCAATCTCATTTTTTTCATAATAAATTTTTTTACGTATCATATTAATCTTGATTCTCAGTACGCATGCGCCCGCAATCTATTTTTTTCATAATAAAAAAAGTACGTATCATAATAAAAAAAATACGTATCATATTAATTTACGTTCCAAAATGCTAGTATAGCTGTGTAGGCTTTTGTTGTAGCAGCGTTGTCTCAACAGGTGCGGCTAATTGTAATTATTTGCTCATTAGCATTCAGGGCGTTACGCGTGCAATAATTACGCCGTTTATCAGGCACCACTTCACTCCGAGCAGCAGCCCCCGTCCCCCCGCGGGTCACGAGCCTAGGCACGCGCGTACGTACGCAGCCACCCTCGGATCACACCATTTTTATAGGTGTACGTACATCAGGGGTGTACATACTGCAGCAATGGAGCACGCACGGACGCTTGGTGTACAAACAACCGCGACAGGCTACCTACGAAAAGATGGCGGTAGCGACTGACAGGGGGAGGCCCGCTCTGCATCCATTCACACTTTTTTTCCAAGTCGTCGGGGACAGCGATCATTGCCGCCGTCCCACCCGCCAGTCACTAGACACAACTCACAAAAGCCTACACAGCTACTCTAGCAGTCCTAGTCAGGGGGCGCTGCTCCCCCATACCGCTCAATCTCCATGTGACGTGAGACCACGTCCTTGTAAACCTGGATAGAGAGGGCGAATTAGCGATACGATCACACGCCAGCTCGCTCGCGTCCAAGCGTAACCCGGCCGGGCGTCCGAGCGGAGTGTGATCAGCTGGGGTGATGGGATCTTGGGTCGGAAACTAGCTCGCGTCGTGGCACATATAATACGGCGATCGATTTGGCGCTGCGTGTGCGTGGGTGGGTGCAATGATAGAGGGGGGCGTCAGCGTCCAGCTTTCCGGAGGCGCCACTGCTCGGTAGGTGTCGTTGGTCGCGACCGCAGAGGGGAGGGGCTAGCTAGGGTGGCCGCACGCACGGCAGCGAGGCTGGGCTGCACGCACGCGGCGGGACCGGGGCGCGTCGCGAGCCCGGCACATGCCGGTGCTCCTCCGCTTTTCAGCGGCAACCGGAATATTGGCCAGCCAGCGCACCCGCCACCGTAGAGCATATGGACAGTGCAGAATTATCCGAGAAACACATGCAGGTGTAGATCGAGAGTGTGTGTGTGTGTGTGAAAAGAAAAACCGAGTGTGTGTAGTATGTACACACGGGGGACGAATGTGTAGTACCACCGCCCTGTTTTCAATATGGCCGTGGGCTCCAAGCTTTTAACTTTACGAGAGGACTCTGATCCTCATGATCCTTTAATACATTTTTTTTAGTTTCCCCTTAATACGTTTCTGGGATTACTAGTTTACTACTGCAACGGCGGGTGTGTGAATCGGGTGATACCGGATCGGCATATCTTACTTTTTCGGAAGAAGCAATCGGAATATATTTTGCTGATGGTCCTTTAATACAGATCGAGCATCTGGGTTTTATTATATACTCGTAATAATAAAGTAAAGTGAACTTTGTTAGGGTGTCCGATCCTGATGGGGAGCTCGTTTCATCCGTGTCTGGTTGCGATGCGACGGCAGCGGGTTCACGAATGCTAGAATAGTTCCCCACCTAAAAGCGACCTCCGTGTCCCAAAAAAAAAACAAAAAAAACTAAAAGCGACCTCCGAGTATGCATCGCTTTCTCTTCTGCTTATCCACGGCGGCCGGCGGCCGGTCGGTAGGCACACACCCATCGCCCGTCCCTCCAGTCCTACGCCACACCACGACACGCGCAGCCGCGGTGCACGACGGCCGGCGCTTCACTCCCAGTCCCACCCGACTACAGCCCGAGGCCTGCCAGCCTGGCCACGTCTCTATTGCGTCGGCCCGCAGCGATGCAAACTTCACTTCTTCTCTGGGACGGAGCAACATAGGCCGTTAGCCCATGACCATTCTTAAGTTTTGCAGGGCTTCAAATTTTTTTACTGTAGTTCAGGTCAAGCAAGTAGCGTTCCTCCATTGTCTCAACAAAAAAAAGTAGCGTTCCTCCTAAAAAAAGTCAAGAAAATAGTGCAGTTTTTTCTAGAAAAATGCAAATAGTGTAGTTAAATTCTGTAGATTTTATTCATGCGTAGAGCCTCTAATGTAGAGGCACGTAATCTTGCTATATATATCCTTCATGATGCAATTGGCCGATGTGTGAGGCTTCTTTCGCCCAATGTCATCGGCATTCCAGTCACCTTGATTGTTTAATGAAGGGCGTTGGTTCTTGAAATAAAATAAAATCAAACATGTGTTTGAGTTTTACAATTAGCACCATTTCTTTTCGCAAAAGAAGGTTAGCATCATTTCTTACATGCCCATTTTTCTTCTTTTCTTCTTTTTTTGCGGGAAAGACCTAAGGTCATATATTAAGTATCACAACTCTTGAATTGTACAATGGTCATCGCAATCAATGATTATGATGCACTCACCAAATTATCTACATAGCTCTTTACCTTTCTCTCCTTTTGCACTCGTCTTGCACACCTTGTGCTTGCCGCCCATCCCTCTCTCTTTTTTGTGAAAAAAATCAGTTCTATTATAAAAGTTTACCAAAAATACAAAATACCTAAATTACATCGAGATTATGAGACCACCCCTCTCGTTTGTTCTCTTTGACAAGCTCATGGAACTTTGCAATTCTAACCATGAAACAGGTATACATAGCATCATACCATGTCGTATAAGGGGCCACTACCTTCAACGTACACATAATCCTACCCCATCAACACCAACAAAGGCAATGGAAGCGGCCCATATGTTTTCTTTATGGTAAAATCAAAGTTGAAACATGGTACTATTGGGGTTGGAAGATAATTTCTTCAATTTGAAATTTAGCTGGTCAAATATTGTGATGAGTTTGGTTGTAAGTTAGTTTTCATATAGTGGAAAACATTTAAATATTTCCTTCGAAAGCTTGGGGAACCAAGCTCCAATTATTCTATTGTGGTTCAAAGATTTCCATTTGTTTGGTTGCATGTGAACACAATAGAAGAAGAAAAGGAGGGAAAGAGGGAAGTGAGGCTTGTTACGACAAAGGAGAGGGGGAGAGAGCCGCTTGTTCCGAAGAGACACGATACCGGTGGTTAGGGGCGCTCTCCTTCCATGGCACCACCATGGACACTGTCACCGGTGCCAAAGTTCCAACAAGTTTCTCTACACGTATCAGAACTGTTGGGGAACGTTGCATGGGAAACAAAAAATTTCCTACGCACACGAAGACCTATCATGGTGATGTTCATCTACGAGAGGGAGATCGGATCCACATACCCTTATAGATCGCTAAGCAGAAGCGTTAAGAAACGCGGTTGATGTAGTGGAACGTCTTCACGTCCCTCGAACCGTCCCATGATCCGTTCCACGATCCGTTCCGATCTAGCGCCGAACGGACGACACATCCGCGTTCAGCACACATACAGCTCGATGATGATCTCAACCTTCTTGATCCAGCAAGCAAGACGGAGAAGTAGATGAGTTCTCTGGCAGCGTGACGGCGCGCCGGTGTTGGTGACGATCTATTCCTGCAGGGCTCCGCCCAAGCACCGCAGAAATCTAATCTAGGGGAAGAACTACGAGGTGTAGGTTTGAGTTGCACGTGGCAAAGTAGTCTCAAATCAGCCCTAAACCTCTAGTATACATAGGAGGAGCCAAGGGGTGGGGCAAATCCCTAGGGCGCCGACCAAGGAGGCCTCCTTGGGTCGACCGACTTGGGGAAGGGAGGAGTCCTTCTCCAATCCCACTTGGATTAGGACTCCTTCCTTATTTTCCCACTTCTTTTGGATTTTCCACTTTTTCCTCATGGGCTTTCCTTGGATGACTTTGTAAGCCCATTATACCTTATTGTACATCCAATAAACCCACGTGGACCCCTTGGGGCGTGGTGGGCCCACCCAGTGGGCCCCTAGAACCCATTCGTCACTCCCGGTACATTGCCGGCAATGCCCGAAAACTTTCTAGAATCCAAACACCAACTTCCTATATATCAATCTTCATTTCCGGACCATTCCGGAAACCCTCGTGATGTCCGTGATCTCATCCGGGACTCCGAACAACCTTCGGTCACCAACACATATAACTCAACTATACTAAAACATCATCAAACCTTAAGTGTGCAGACCCTGCGGGTTCGAGAACTATGTGAACATGACCCGAGACACTTCTCGGTCAATATCCAATAGCGGGACCTGGATGCCCATATTGAATCCTACATATTCTATGAAGATCTTATCGGTTGAACCTCAGTGCCAAGGATTCATATAATCCCGTATGTCATATAGTGGAGGTTTTGGCCATTGGAGACACGCATTTTTCTCTCTCTCGGCGCAGCCCTGCTTCTCCTCTCCCTCCTCTCCCACGGTGCTTGGCGAAGCCATGCCGGGAGAACTTGTAGCTCCACCGCCACCACGCCGTCGTGCTGACGGAGCTCTTCCGCAACCTCTCCCTCCTCCTTGCTGGTCCAAGGTGCGGGAGACGTCACCGGGCTGCACGTGTGTTGAACGTGGAGGTGCCGTGGTTCGGCACTAGATCGGAATCACACCGCAATCTGAATCGCAGCGAGTACGACTCCATGAACCGCATTCTAGCAACGCTTCCGCTTAACGATCTTCAAAGGTACGAAGATGCTCTCACCCCTCTCTCGTTGTTGGTTTCTCCATAGGAAGATCTATGTATGGCGTAGGAAAATTTTGAATTTTTTCTACGTTATCCAATAGTATCTAGGGTAGCTCCGCCTCAGTGACCGTTCCCCTCATAACAGAAGCACTTAGTCTCGGGTTTGGGTTCAATCTAGGGTTTCTTCATTAGAGCAGCAACTGGTTTGCCGTTTCATGAAGTATCCCTTCTAGCCCTTGCCCTTCTTGAAACTAGTGGTTTTACTAACCATCAACAATTGATGCTCCTTCTTGGTTTCTACTTTCGTACTGTCAAACATTGTGAATCGCTCAAGGATCATCATATCTATCCTTGATATGTTATAGTTCATCACGAAGTTCTAGCAGCTTGGTGGCACTGACTTTTGGAGAACCATCACTATCTCATCTGGAAGACTAACTCCCACTTGATTCAAGCGATTGTTGTACTCAGACAATCTGAGCACATGCTCAACGATTGATCTTTTCTCCTTTATTTTGTAGACAAAGAATCTTGTCGGAGGTCTCATACCTCTCAACAAGGGCACGAGCATGAAATCTCAATTTCATCTCTTATGTTCCGTGACGTTTCAAAACATCTTCGGCCCCTTGCTTCTAAGCCATTAAGTATTACACACCGAACTATCACGTAGTCATAAAAAACGTGTATGTTAGATGTTCGCAACATCCATAGACGACGCTCGAGGTGCAGCACATCGAGTGGTGCATTAAGGACGTAAGCCTTCAGCGCAGCAATGAGGACAATCCTCAGTTTTACGGACTCGGTCCGCAAAGTTGCTACTATCATCTTACTAAATTTTCACTAGGAACATATAAAAAACAGTAGAGCTATAGCGCAAGCTACATCATAATTTGCAAAGACCTTTCGACTATGTTCATGATAAATAGAGTTTAACTAATCAAATTACTGATAAACTCCCACTCAAAAAGTACATCTCTCTAATCATTTGAGTGGTACATGATCCAAATTCACTAACTCAAGTCCGATCATCACGTGAGTTGAGAATAGTTTCAGTGGTAAGTGATACGTCTCAAACGTATCTATAATTTTTTATGGTTTCATGCTGTTATCTTGTCAACTTTGGATGTTTTATGTACCTTTTATATCTTTTTTGGGACTAACTTATTAATTCAGTGCCAAGTGTCAGTTCCTGTTTTTCTGTGTTTTTGACTCTTTTCAGATATGATTTTGGAACGGAGTCCAAACGGAATAAAATCCCCGAAATAAATTTTTCCAGATCAGAAGAAGATCGGGGGACTTGAGGGCCAAGGCAGGAGAGCCACAGGGGGCCCACAAGCCCTGTAGCCGCCAACACGGGGGCGCACGGCTACCAAGCTTGTGGCCCCCCTGGAGCTCCCCTGCCCTAGCTCTTTCGCCTATATATTCCCTAAAATCCCAGAAAAAATCAGGGCATCCACGAAAACACTTTCCCGCCGCCGCAATCTTCCGTTTCCGCGAGATCTCATCTGGAGACCCTTCCCGGTGCCATGCCGGAGGGGACTTTGGAGTTGGAGGGCTTCTACATCAACATCATCGCCTCTCCAATGACTCGTGAGTAGTCCACTTCAGACCTACGGGTCCATAGTTAGTAGCTAGATGGCTTCTTCTCTCTCTTGCATCTTCAATACAAAGTTCTCCATGATCTTCATGGAGATCTATCCGATGTAATCGTCTTTGGCGGTGTGTTTGTCGAGATCCGATGAATTGTGGATTTGTGATCAGATTATCTATGAATTATATTTGAGTCTTTGCTGATTTCTTATATGCATGATTTGATATCCTTGTAAGTCTCTCCAAGTCTTGGGTTTTTTTTGGTCAACTAGATCTATGATTCTTGCAATGGGAGAAGTGCTTGGTCTTGGGTTCATACCATGCGGTGACCTTTCCCAGTGACAGAAAGGGCAGCAAGGCACGCATCATGTTGTTGCCATCAAGGGTAACAAGATGGGTTTTCATCATAGATTTGAGATTGTCCATCTACATCATGTCATCTTGCTTAAGGCGTTACTCTGTTCTTATGAACTCAATACACTAGATGCATGCTGGATAGCGGTCGACGTGTGGAGTAATAGTAGTAGATGCAGAAAGTATCGGTCTACTTATTTTGGACGTGATGCCTATAGATATAATCATTGCCATAGATAATGTCACGACTTTGCGCGGTTCTATCAATTGCTCGACGGTAACTCGTTCACCCACCGTCTACTTGCTTTCATGAGAGAAGCCACTAGTGAACACTACGACCCCGGGTCTATTCACAACTATCGTCTCCACTTTCACTTTTACTTTGCTTTGTTTACTCTTTGCTTTCAGTTCTCACTTTGCAAACAATCTATAAGGGATTGACAACCCCTTCATAGCGTTGGGTGCAAGCTCTTTGTGTTTGTGCATGTACTTGTGACTTGACGCGATCCTCCTACTGGATCGATACCTTGGTTCTCAAACTGAGGGAAATACTTACCGCCACTGTGCTACATCACCCTTTCCTCTTCAAGGGAACGCCAACGCAAGGCTCCAAGGCCGCAGGGGAATCCTTTGCATATTTGCCAAGGAAGTCCCTATAGGCGTAGCCCGTAGCAGAAGGATTCCTGGCACCGTTGCGAGGGAAGGTCTGTTGACGCAGTAGCAGTAAGCATCTCTATGCCAATCGTATCAACTATACGATTCATGCTCGACCTTTTGGTCTCATGTGTTCCGAGGCCATGTCTGCACATGCTAGGCTCGTCAAGTTTAACCAGAGTGTTCCGTGGGTTCAACTGTTTTGCACCCGTTGTATGTGAACGTTGAGTCTATCACACCCGATCATCACGTGGTGTCTCGAAACGACGAACTATCGCAATGGTGCACAGTCGGGGAGAACACAATTTCATCTTGAAATTTTAGTGAGAGATCACCTTATAATGCTACCTTCGTTCTAAGCAAAATAAGGTGCGTAAAAGAATTAACATCACATGCAATTCATAAGTGACATGACATGGACATCATCTTGTGCTTCTTGATCTCCATCACCAAAGCACCGGCATGATCTTCTTGTCACTGGCGCCACACCATGATCTCCATCATCATGATCTCCATCAACGTGTCGCCATCGAGGTTGTCGTGCTATCTATGCTATTACTACTAAAGCTACGACCTAGCAGTATAGTAAAAGCATCTACAAACACAAATGTTAGTTTAAAGACAACCCTATGGCTCATGCCGGTTGCCGTAGCATCGACGTGCAAGTCGATATTAACTATTACAACATGATCATCTCATACATCCAGTATATCACATCACGCCATTGGTCATATCATATCACAAGCATACCCTGCAAAAACAAGTTAGACGTCCTCTAATTTGTTGTTGCATGTTCTACGTGGCTGTTATGCGTATCTAGTATGATCGCATCTTACTTACGCAAAAACCACAACAGAGATGTGCAAATTGCTATTTAACCTCTCTCCAAGGACCGCCTTGGTATAAACCAATTCAACTAAAGTTGAAGAAATAGGCACCCGCCAGTCATCTTTATGCAACGAGGTTGCATGTAAATCGATGAAACCAGTCTCTCGTAAGCGTACGAGTTATGTCGGTCCGGGCCGCTTCAATCCAACAATACCGCCGAATCGAGAAAAGACTAAGGAGGGCAGAAAATCGAACATCACCGTCCACAAAACCATTTGTGTCCTACTCGAGATAACATCTACACATGAACCTGGCTCATGATGCCACTGTTGGGGAACGTTGCATGGGAAACAAAAAATTTCCTACACACACGAAGACCTATCATGGTGATGTTCATCTACCAGAGGGAGATCGGATCCACATACCCTTGTAGATCGCTAAGCGGAAGCGTTAAGAAACGCGGTTGATGTAGTGGAACGTCTTCACGTCCCTCGAACCGTCCCACAATCCGTCCCACGAACCATCTCGCGATCCGTCCCACGATCCGTTCCGATCTAGCACCGAAAGGACGACACCTCCGCGTTCAGCACACGTACAGCTCGACGATGATCTCGGCCTTCTTGATCCAGCAAGCAAGACGGAGAAGTAGATGAGTTCTCCGGTAGTGTGAGGGCGCGTCAGTGTTGGTGATGATCTATTCCTACAGGGCTCCGCCCGAGCACCGTAGAAATCTAATCTAGAGGAAGAACTACGAGGTGTAGGTTTGAGTTGCACGTGACAAAGTTGTCTCAAATCAGCCCTAAACCTCTAGTATATACAGGAGGAGCCAAGGGGTGGGGAAAATCCCTAGGGCGCCAGCCAAGGAGGCCTCCTTGGGTCGGCCGACTTGGGGAAGGGAGGAGTCCTTCTCCAATCCCACTTGGATTAGGACTCCTTCCTTATTTTCCAACCTCTTTTGCATTTTCCACTTTTTCCTCATGGGCTTTCCTTGGATGACTTTGTCAGCCCATTATACCTTATTGCACATCCAATATACCCACATGGACCCCTTGGGGCGTGGTGGGCCCACCCAGTGGGGCCCCAGAACCCATTCATCACTCCCGATACACTGCCGGTAATGCCCGAAAACTTTCCGGAATCCAAACACCAACTTCCTATATATCAATCTTCGTTTCTGGACCATTCCAGAAACCCTCGTGACATCCCTGATCTCATCCGGGACTCCGAACAACCTTCAGTCACCAACACATATAACTCAACTATACTAAAACATCATCGAACCTTAAGTGTGCACACGCTGCGGGTTCGAGAACTATGTAGACATGACCCAAGACACTTCTCGGTCAATATACAATAGCGGGACCTCGATGCCCATATTGGATCCTACATATGCTACAAAGATCTTATTGGTTGAACCTAAGTGCCAAGGATTCATATAATCCCGTATGTCATTCCCTTTGTCCTTCGGTATGTTACTTGCCCGAGATTCGATCGTCGGTATCCGCGTACCTATTTTAATCTCGTTATCGGCAAGTCTCTTTACTCGTTCTGTAATACAAGATCCCGTGACTTACACTTAGTCACATTGTGTCACGCCCAAGATGCGACCCTATCCTCAATTTGGCACGAAGGCCTCGTCAGGGATAGAAGCGCATCTCGTCGTGTCGCAAGAATGGATATCGTTACAAGTACATGTACTGAAAAGATGAGATATATATAGAATTGGCTTACACTCGCCACAAGCTACATCAGAGTCACATCAGTACATTACATAATCATCAAGAGTAAGAGCAGGGTCCGACTACGGACGAAAACAAACGACAAAAGAAGAACGACGTCCATCCTTGCTATCCCAGGCTGTCGGCCTGGAACCCATCCTAGATCGATGAAGAAGAAGAAGAAGAAGCAACTCCAAACGAACAATCAACGCGCTCGCGTCAGGTAACCTTTACCTGTACCTGCAACTGGTGTTGTAGTAATCTATGAGCCACAGGGGACTCAGCAATCTCATTTCCAAAGATATCAAGACTAGCAAAGCTTAATGGGTGAGGCATGGTTAAGTGGTGAGGTTGCAGCAGCGGCTAAGCATATATTTGGTGGCTAACTTACGAGTACCAGAAATAAGAGGGGGAAGATCTACGCATAACGGACGCGAACTACAGATGATCGAATGAATGATCCTGAACACCTACCTATGTCAGACATAACCCCACCGTGTCCTCGATCGGAGAAAGAACTCACGAAAGAGACAGTCACGGTTACGCACACAGTTGGCATATTTTAATTACGTTAACTTCAGGTTATCTAGAACCAGTGTTAAACAAAGTTTCCACGTTGCCACATAACCGCGGGCATGGCTTTCCGAAAGATTTAACCCTGCAGGGGTGCTCCAACTAATCCATCACAAATTACCACAAGCCGCATAGAAATCCTCAATCACGAAGCTCGCGATCTCGTCGGATTCCCTAATGGAAAACCTCAACTCTGAGATTACCCAAAGCATCACTGGAATCCCGATGCACAAGATATCTCGTCAAGGTAAAACTAATCCAGCAAGGCCGCCCGACGTGTCGACGTACCCGATAGGAGCCGCGTATCTCGTTCTCAGGACACGACGGATGGAACTAGCTACAGGTGCCAAACCTCGAGTTTCCTCGCGGTGGCCCCGCAGGCAGACCGTTTGGGACCAACACCATCAGCACTGGCCCCCCTGTTTATGTAAAATTACTCCTCGGGTAGCGCTAACTCCCTATGCATTTCAATTTAACAGAATTATTATGTTGGGCAAATGTAGAACCAAAGTTGGGCCTTCCCAGACCAGCTTTAATCTAAAACGAATTATCAAGGGGGTCCCCATAACAACCCCGATCGTGTTAGGAGCGCTCGTTTATGGAACATAACACCGGTAGCCGAAACTAAGGGGGCAAAGGTGGAACAAAACACCAGGCTAGAAAGGCCGAGCCTTCCACCTTTTACCAAGTATATAGGTGCATTAAATTAGATAGCATCAATATGGTGATAAGACGAGGAACCCATGTATTCACATGGAAGCAACTACACCTGCAACTAGCAACGCTATCAATAGGGTTAAGCAAGCAATAACATAGCCAAGCAGTGGTTTGCTAGGGTGAACAGGTTGATGGTTTCATGGCATTGTAGAGAGGCTAACATTTAACATGTGGTAGGCAACGTGACATAAACGGAAGCAACGATAAAACTAGCATGGCAATGATAGTAATGGTATCTGGGGAAATGATCATCTTGCCTGAGATCCCGCTTGGAAGTAGTATGCCTCCGTGAAGGAGACGAACCGACGTAGTCGAACGGGTCCTCACAATCCGGCACGCTGCGGAACTCTATCGAGACGAAGCAAACCGGAAACACAAATCAACACACGAAATTCACCACACGATGCACAGCACATATGATGCATGAGCTACTGAATACGTGCAAGGCACGGCATGACAATTCACGACAAACAAACACTACACATTAAGTGAAGTTCAATATGCAACAGGTTGCATATTGACGAAACTCCACATTCATTTATTTAGTTCTATCCCGATTAAATACACGGCAATATTAAATGTGGTTAAACATGCATGAGGTGAAGCGGAAGTTAAACTACCTATCTAGACATTTTAAATGAGGTCGGAAATGTCATATAGCATCTCCGAGACAACCTCACATGTTAATTTACAATTCTGTCCAGATCTGAATTAACACCTTTAATTGGTTGTTAAACCGCAAAACAAATAGGTTCACGTGATTCTACGCGTCAAGGCAAGCAATCTACACATAAAGAACATCTCCAACGGAGCTACGGATCAAAAGATACCAGCACCGCAAGATATGATGGCATGAATGCAATATGTGTGCAACGATGGCCACGAGCACTCCAAAACAAACGACCAGCAAGAGAAAATGAAACTACACGAGATACTAAGCAAGTTTCATGTAGGACACGATCTAATCGGAGCTACGGTTCAAAAACTACGAGCAAAACAAGAATTGACTACAATCTGCCAAAATCAGCCACATAGCATATTCTACGCCTCACAACTTTGGCTACGCAACTCCGATAAGCTCTAGCAAGGCATGGAACGGAAGAGGGCAAGAAGCACTACTACAAACAACTAACAACAACTAGCATGGCAGCAAGGAGCACTAGGAAAAGAAGACACAAAATGGCATCTCACGCACTATTTCAGACTTAGTGAAAATTACACCTCGTGAAAGTGCAGTTTTCGATCTGAAGCAATATTGACAGCAGCAAAAACCTAAGCTACAGGTCTCCAAATGACATGAAACTTAACAGCATGTTAGAGAAACATAAGGGGTACAACTAACTCCATTGGACCAACCTCAAAAGAGCTACAGAGCACAAGATGCAAGCAAGACAAGACATCAACAAAATAATAACAGATCCCAGACTTAGAAATATTTCAGCACGTCCAAAACAGCACTATTTCTAGCAACTTGAGGGCAAGCAAACCACACCTAAACATGCATTTCTATTGCAACTAAAAATACCAGGGGCTAAACAAAACATCCAAGATCAACTCTCTAGTTGACAACTCCGTCAAACGAAGCACGGAATAAATCCTACGAATTAAACAAAAGGGCATCACGGCAAAATATCTCGCGAACTAACTTCCTCAAAAGCTAAAACTAATTGCACAGAAAAATCCATGCCCCGGAAACATATAAAATATGTGGGGTTTGCAACACGAAATAATGCCACACAAATATGCGGGAAAAATAACCTATACACGGAAAAATATACTAGAGGCAAATCATACATGCAAAAATACCTACGACCGCTCTAAAATACATGTAAAAATGGTCCCTAAAACATGGGCATTTCTAAAACGGCATCCGGGCAATACGGTCTAGCGCGAAAAATAAATACGGCCTAAATCCTATTGGGACAACACGCTAATCTATGCATACAGCATGCTAAATTACGTCAAACAAATGTGCAAGTTGTGAAAACATATTCTACGCGCAAAACCACCCCCAAAACCATATAAAGTTCACCTCGATCCGACTTACGAATAAAAATCTACGGGCATTCGAATATATGCCTATATTCTGGAATTAGAAATTCCTAAAACATGGAAAAACCCTAATGGGCGGAACAGGTCAAGCGCAACACATTAAATCGCGCTGGGGGCGGGGGAATAGTCTCACCTGGGGAAAAGGCCTCTTGGGCCGGCCTGGTCGGAAGGAGGTCGAAGGTTCTCGACTGGGGCCTGCTCGTGGTGGCGCTGTTGGGCCGAAGGGGAGGTGCGCGGCTGCTGGGCCTCGTGGGCGCGCATGGCCCACAACGAAGGCGGCCCAGCTCGCATGGTGAGAGCGAGGCGCTGGCGCACGCCGTTCTTCTGTCCGAGCGGCGCAAGCCATGGCGGCGGCCGTCGGGCATGGGGATGCAGGACGCCATGGTGGGACTCGGGGTGGAAGATCCGGCGGGATCCAGGCGCCCGAAGTCGGGGACTGCCTTGCTGAGATGGGATCAGCCGGATCCGTAGAGGAGGCGCCGGATCCGGGCTCGGGCAACGATTACGAGCTTGGGGATGGCCATGGCGGCTCGGGCGACGGGGCGATGCAAGGCTCCGGTGGCGGCGGGAGGCGGCCGGAGGAGACGGCGGCGCCCCGGGCAGGCGGCGACCGGCGGTGCTGGCGACAGGCGGAGGTGAGCCTGGAGGCGACGGTTGGCGGCGGCGCGCCGGATCGGGGAAGGAGCTCGGCTCCTTGGGCAAGGCGGCGGCGGATGGGCCTGCCCGGGCCCGATCTGGGCTCGACGGGCCCACGGCGGCTGGGGGAGAGAGAGGCCGCGGGGAGAGAGAGTGGGTTAGGGTTAGGTTTGCACGGATTTCGAGGTAGAGGAGGGAATGGATCTCTAATTAAGGCATGGCGTCTATATATAGACAAGCGGGGGGGGGCTCGGTTAACCGGAATCGCGTTCCGGATCCAACCGCGGGGTCGGATTCGGACGATTCCGAACGCGGGTAAGGGTACGTGTCCATGTAGAGGGGATATCCGGAGACGAGAGGGAGAACGGGTGGCGCGGCACGGATTTTAAAAACACCGACAGCCGTCCGACGAATAACCGAAGACGGTGCCGCTACGGGCGACCGTTCGGGTACCAGACGGTCTCCGATCGCGACAAAATTCGACAGGCGGCCTAGCTACATCTAATCGCGACCGCGTGCCAAGTTTCACCCCGATCAGAGAAAGTTTTAAACGCACTTTAAAAACAGGGTTCCGACGGTGCCGTGGGCGCGTGCGAGTGCGGTCAGGCTCGGAACGAACAACGACGCGAACCGGCAACTAACAACGGATGCAAGTTGAAAACTGGCGGCAACGGAGATGCCGATGCAATGCAGATGATGCGAATGATGCGATGATGATGCGAAAAAATAAAACAGACACACGACGACAACGGAAAGAAGGGGGGAAGCTTCTGGAACGTCGGCATCGGGCTGTCACACATTGCTTGCAAGGCTTGTGAGTGATGTTGTATTACCGAGTGGGCCCCGAGATACCTCTCCGTTACACGGAGTGACAAATTCCAGTCCTGATCCATACTAACTGAAAGGACACTTTCGGAGATACCTGTAGAGCACCTTTATAGTCACCCAGTTACGTTGCGATGTTTGATACACACAAGGTATTCCTACGGTGCCGGTGAGTTATATGATCTCATGGTCATAGGAATAAATACTTGACACGCAGAAAACAATAACAATAAAATGACACAATCAATATGCTACGTTCATAGTTTGGGTCTAGTCCATCACATGATTCTCCTAATGATGTGATCCCGTTATCAAGTGAAAACACTTGTCTATGGTCAGGAAACCTTGACCATCTTTGATCAACGAGCTAGTCAACTAGAGGCTTACTAGGGACAGTGTTTTGTCTATGTATCCACACATGTATTTGTGTTTCCAATCAATACAATTATAGCATGGATAATAAACGGTAATCATGAACAAAGAAATATAATAATAACTAATTTATCATTGCCTCTAGGGCATATTTCCAACAAGAACTTGGGGTACCGAGGGAAGGAGAAATGCTAAACCAGAACCATATCATAAACATCCATCGTCGAGAGTGAGTGAGAGGCACATTCGAAGAGAGAACATGATGTAGTGTCTCTCTCCCCTTCCTCCCTTCTCGGGAACCACACTGACAATGACAAAAATTCATCCCATCACTGCCCCTCCCACCCACCCACCGCATCAACCTCTCCCGCCCTAGTGCTCTCCACCGCTTCATCCGCATGGTGGGTCTGTGTTACCCTCGGCTGGCTCTAGTGACATGATTGGTAGAGCAGTGGTACTGCCATATCCTACGATAGTCCCACTACCTCTGATCGGCTCCAACTCGTCGGACGCCTGCAGGGAGATGACAAGGGAGGTGGCGGACCAGTTTCCCGACCGGAGCGAATGGTCGGTGATCCATATCGGAATCATCCGATATGCGACAGTCGTTGAGTCCGCCCGATTCATGGGGGGAGACGGGTGTATGGATGTGGAGCCCATCTTCTGGGCGATTCAGGAAGTCAAACACTCAGATCTAGCACAAGCGACACGATGGGCGTTTTACCGCACAACAAATCCCTCTTGCGTGAACATCCGGCCGCCACGAGTGGACGCCCTCGCAAGCTGCCGCCGAAGGTGCTCCCCACCTCGCCGCAACGTTTGAGCTCCTCCTCTCCGATCCAAGTACGACATCAAGACATTGAACCCCCTCCGTGGCCTGGCGACGGAGGTACATCTTCAATTCATGTTCCTCCTGCTTTTTTTGAGTGAGATTGACTACATATTGTGCTCGAAGATCTAGTGTTTTGAGTTTACAAGTTCCTTTTCATACTTCAAATGATGATGTGGGGGGCTCTTCTCCTGGTTGTGGGGATTTAGACAAAGGAATCGTCGTTTCTATGAAGTGTGGTATCAACAATTTTCAAATCCCTAGTTCCAATTTGCATCGTTTCTCAATGAGCATACATGCAAAAGATTACGTATTGGGAAGCATGTCACATCAATTTTTTTATTATTATTTACCTACTCAAGGACGAACAGGAATTAAGCTTGGGGATGCTTGATATGTCTCCAATGTATCAATAATTTTTTATTGTTCCATGATATTATATTATCATTCTAGGATACTTTTTGAGTAATAATTTACCTGTTTATATTATTTTTTATCACTAACCTAGTGACCCAATGTCTAGTGCCAGTTGTTGTTTCCTTCGTGTTTTTTATTTTTCAAGTTTACAGTACCAAACGAAGTCCAATTGCCCCAAAACTTTTTTATGATTTTTCTGGACCAAAAGAAAACCTCGAAGCCTCGGGAGAAGACGAGAGGCCACACGAGGGAGTCACAAGCCAATAGGGCGTGGCCGGGACGAGGGGGGCTCAGCAATCTCTAATGGCTTGTCCCTCCCTGGTGGCCCTCCTACCTCCGTTCTCTAGCCTATAAATTCACATATATTCCAAAAACCCTAAAGGGGATCCCGAAACACTTTTTCCACAGCCGCAAGTCTCTGTTCCGCCGCGGTCTCATCTCGAGCTCCATTCCGGCACCCTATCGGAGGGGGGATATATCATGGAGGGCCTCTTCATCAACCTTGTTGCCCTCATGATGATGTGTGAGTAGTTCACCACAAACCTACGGGTCCGTAGTTAGTACGTAGATGGCTATCTCTCTCTCTTTTGATTTTCAATACAATGATCATCACATCTTTGCTTCGATGTATCCGGTGTAATACTTTTGTATGGTGCGTTTGTTGGGATTCGATGAATTGTGGCTTTATGTTCAGATTATTAATGATAATTATTTGACTCACCTCTTATATTATTTTGATTCTTAATTGCATGATCATCATAGCTTCGTAAATCTCCCCGATCTATTGAACTACTTTGGCCAAGTAGATTGATAGTTCTTTAGTGAGAGGGGTGCGTTGTAGTGGGTTCGACCTGGCGGTTTTCTATACCCCAGTGACAGAAGGGGACAAGATGTTGGAAATATGCCCTAGAGTCATAAAATGGTTATTATTATATTTCCTTGTTCATTATAATTGTCTATGTTCATGCTATAATTGTATTAACCAGAAACCGTAATACATGTGTGAATACATAGACCACACCATGTCCCTAGTGAGCCTCTAGTTGACTAGCTCGTTGATCAATAGATGGTCATGGTTTCCTGATCATGGACATTGGATGTCGTTGATAACGGGATCACATCATTAGGAAAATGATGTGATGGACAAGACCCAATCCTAAGCATAGCACAAGATCGTGTAGTTCATCTTCTAGAGCTTTTCTAATGACAAGTATCATTTCCTTAGACCATGAGATTGTGCAACTGCCGAATACAGTAGGAATGCTTTGGGTGTATCAAATATCACAACGAAACTGGGTGACTATAAAGGTGCACTATAGGTATCTCCGAAAGTGTCTGTTGGGTTGGTACGAATCGAGACTGGGATTTGTTACTCCGTGTGACGGAGAGGTATCTCTGGGCCCACTCGGTAATACATCATCATAATGAGCTCAATGTGACTAAGGAGTTAGTCACGGGATCATGTGTTACGGAATGAGTAAAGAGACTTGCCGGTAATGAGATTGAACAAGGTATAGGGATACCGACGATCGAATCTCGGGCAAGTAACATACCGATGGACAAAGGGAATTGTATACGGGAGAGGTGGTCGACCACCTCTCCCCTACATCGTGGTTCATCCGATGAGATCATTGTGGAACATGTGGGATCCAATATGGGTATCTATATCCTGCTATTGGTTATTAGCGGAGAGGTGTCTCGGTCATGTCTGCATGGTTCCCGAACCCATAGGGTCTACACACCTAAGGTTCAGTGACGCTAGAGTTGTAATGGAATTATATGTGGTTAACAAAAGTTGTTCGGAGTCCCAGATGAGATCTCGGACATCACGAAGAGTTCCGGAATAGTCCGGAGGTGAAGATTTATATATGGGAAGTCCAGTTTCAGTCACTGGAAAGGTTTCAGGGTTTATCGGTATTGTACCGGGACCACCGAAAGGGTTCCAGGGGTCCACCGGGAGGGGCCACCTGCCCCGGAGGACTACGTGGGTTGAATATGGATGGGAACCATCCCCTTAGTGGGATGGTGCTATTGGAATTATGCCCTAGAGGCAATAATAAATATAGTTATTATTATAATTCCTGTATCAAGATAATCGTTTATTATCCATGCTATAATTGTATCGAATGAAGACTCATTTACATGTGTGGATACATAGACAAAACACTGTCCCTAGCAAGCCTCTAGTTGGCTAGCCAGTTGATCAAAGATAGTCAGTGTCTTCTGATTATGAACAAGGTGTTGTTGCTTGATAACTGGATCACGTCATTAGGAGAATCACGTGATGGACTAGACCCAAACTAATAGACGTAGCATGTTGATCGTGTCATTTTGTTGCTACTGTTTTCTACGTGTCAAGTATTTGTTCCTATGACCATGAGATCATATAACTCACTAACACCGGAGGAATACTTTGTGTGTAACAAACGTCACAACGTAACTGGGTGACTATAAAGATGCTCTACAGGTATCTCCAAAGGTGTTCGTTGAGTTAGTATGGATCGAGACTGGGATTTGTCACTCTGTGTGACGGAGAGGTATCTCGGGGCCCACTCGGTAATACAACATCACACACAAGCCTTGCAAGCAATGTGACTTAGTGTAAGTTGCGGGATCTTGTGTTACGGAACGAGTAAAGAGACTTGCCGGTAAACGAGATTGAAATAGGTATACGGATACTGACGATCGAATCTCGGGCAAGTAACATAGCGAAGGACAAAGGGAATGACATACGGGATTATATGAATCATTGGCACTGAGGTTCAAACGATAAGATCTTCGTAGAATATGTAGGATCCAATATGGGCATCCAGGTCCCGCTATTGGATATTGACCGAGGAGTCTCTCGGGTCATGTCTACATAGTTCTCGAACCCGCAGGGTCTGCACACTTAAGGTTCGACGTTGTTTTATGCGTATTTGAGTTATATGGTTGGTTACCGAATGTTGTTCGGAGTCTCGGATGAGATCACAGACGTCACGAGGGTTTCCGGAATGGTCCGGAAACGAGGATTGATATATAGGATGACCTCATTTGATTACCGGAAGGTTTTCGGAGTTACCGGGAATGTAGTGGGAATGACGAATGGGTTCCGGGAGTTCACCGGGGGGGGGGGGGCAACCCACCCCGGGTAAGCCCATAGGCATTTGGGGTGGCACACCAGCCCTTAGTGGGCTGGTGGGACAGCCCAAAAGAGCCCTATGCGCCATAGGAAGAAAAATCAAAGAGAAAAGAAAAAAAAGAGGAGGTGGGAAAAGGGGGAAGGACTCCTCCTTCCAAACCTAGTTGGACTCGGTTTGGAAGGGGAGGGCTGCCCCCCTTGGCTCGGCCGAAACCCTTAGGGATCCTTGGACCCCAAGGCAAGGCTCCCCCTCTTCCCCCTACATATACGGAGGTTTTAGGGCTGATTTGACACAACTTTGCCACGGCAGCCCGACCACATATCTCCACGGTTTTACCTCTAGATCGCGTTTCTGCGGAGCTCGGGCGGAGCCCTGCTGAGACGAGATCATCACCAACCTCCGGAGCGCCGTCACGCTGCCGGAGAACTCTTCTAACTCTCCGTCTCTCTTGCTGGATCAAGAAGGCCGAGATCATCGTCGAGCTGTACGTGTGCTGAACGCGGAGGTGCCGTCCGTTCGGCACTAGATCGTGGGACTGATCACGGGACGGTTCACGGGGCGGATCGAGGGACATGAGGACGTTCCACTACATCAACCGCGTTCACTAACGCTTCTGCTGTACGGTCTACGAGGGTACGTAGATCACACATCCCCTCTCGTAGATGGACATCACCATGATAGGTCTTCGTGCGCGTAGGAAATTTTTTGTTTCCCATGCGACGTTCCCCAACAGGTGCACCCCCCACTAGGTCCCAAGGCAGCTAGGGTTGGAAACCCTAGGGGTGGGGGCGCCTCCCCCTTGCCACCCCTTCTAGAGGGATCTAACGGGGACGACCACCTGTCCCCTTCACCTATAAATAGAGGGGGTGGGAGGGCTACCTCACCCCTTACACCATTGCCTCTGGCGTGGCCCTTCCCCCTCCTACACCTCCTCCTCCTCCGTAGTGCTTAGCTAAGCTCTACCGGAGAACCATGAGCTCCACCACCACCACGCCGTCGTGCTGCTGGATCTCTCCCTCAAGTTCCACCCCTTGCTGGATCAAGAAGGAGGAGACGTCCCCGGGTTGTATGTGTGTTGAACGCGGAGGCATCGTTCATTCGGTGCTTGATTGGATCTTCTCGATTTGAATCGACGCGAGTACGCTCCATCAACCGCGTTCTTTGCAACGCTTCCGCTTAGCGATCTTCAAGGGTATGAAGATGCACTCCCTCTCTCTCATTGCTAGCATCTCCTAGATTGGTCTTGGTGACACGTAGGATTTTTTTTGAATTACTACTATGTTCCCCAACACTGGCATCATGAGCCAGGTTTATGCGTAGATTCTATGCACGAGTAGAACACAAGTAGTTGTGGGTGATGATTTTGTCAATTTTCTTGTTGTTACTAGTCCTATCTTGATTCGGCGGCATTGTGGGATGAAGCGGCCCGGACCGAATCTACACGTACGCTTACGTGAGACTGGTTCCACTGCCTGACATGCACTTGTTGCATAAGGTGGCTAGCGGCTATTTACCTCTCCCACTTTAGTAGGATCGGATTCAATGAAGAGGGTCCTTATGAATGGTAAATAACAATTCGCATATCACCGTTGTGGCTATTGCATAGGTAAGAAACGTTCTTGCTAGGAACCCATAGCAGCCACGTAAAACTTGCAACAACAATTAGAGGACGTCTAACTTGTTTTTGCCGGGTATGCTATGTGATGTGATATGGCCAATAGGATGTGATGCATGAGATTTATCATGTTCTTGTAATAGGAATCACGACTTGCATGTCAATGAGTATGACAATCGGCAGGAGCCATAGTAGTTGTCTTAATTTATTGTATGACCCGCGTGTCAATAAAAAATGCCATGTAATTACTTTACTTTATTGCTAACCATTAGCCATAGTAGTAGAAGTAATAGTTGGCGAGACAACTTCATGAAGACACGATGATGGAGATCATGGTGTCGTGTCGGTGACGATGGTGATCATGCCGCGCTCCGAAGATGGAGATCTCAGGTGCAAGATGATATTGGCCATATCATGTCACTTTATGATTTGCATGTGATGTTTACCATATTTCTACATCTTATTTGGTTAGAACGACGGTAGCATAAATAAGATGATCTCTCACTAAAATTTCAAGAAATGTGTTCCCCCTAAGTGTGCACCATTGCGAAGGATCTTTGTATTGAAGCGCCATGTGATGATCGGGTGTGATAGATTCTAACGTTCGCATACAACGGGTGTAAGCCAGATTTACACACGTGGAACACTTAGGTTGACTTGACGAGCCTATCATGTATGGACATGGCGTTGGAACATGAGAGACCGAAAGGTCGAACATGAGTCATATAGTAGATACGATCAAGATGGAGATGTTCACCATTGATGGCTAGTCCATCTCACGTGATGATCGGACACGACCTAGTCAATATGGATCATGTATCACTTAGATGACTAGAGGGATGTCTATCTGAGTGGGAGTTCATTAAATAATTTGATTAGATGAACTTAATTATCATGAACTTAGTCTAAAGGTTGTATTTACATTCTATCTTGCAGATCCAATGGCCCACGCTAATGTTGCCCTCAACTTCACCGCATTCCTAGAGAAAACCAAGCTGAAATACGATGGAAGCAACTATACGGACATGGTCCGTAACTTGAGGCTCATCCTCATAGCTTCCAAGAAAACATATGTCCTTTATGCATGATACGTCCCAAATGTATCTATAATTTCTCCTTGTTCCATGATCTTTTGTGTGACATTGTTATATGTTTTGCTACACTTTTATATAATTTTACACATATTTTAAATAACCTACTAACTCAGTGCACCCAGTGCCAGATTCTGTCTGCTGATGTCTATTTTGTAGGGGCTTTTACCCAATTTACGAAGTCCGAAAAAATCCAGGAAAAATATATAAAAAATCAGCGAAACAGAAGCTTCCGGATCACCGAAGGAGGGCTAGAGGAGGGCCAGGGGCCTCCCAGGCGGCGTGCTGGCGTGGCCAGGCCCTAGGCCGCGCCAGGAGGTCGCGTGGGTAGATCCCACCTCCTCCGGTGCCCTCCTTTGGCCTATATTTAGAGTCCCGAGAGGAAACCCTCGCAGACTTCCTGGAATCGCGAATTTCTCCATCGTTCCGCCGCCGAAGCGCTTCCGAGATCGGGAGCGTCAGGAGATCTCTTCCCGGCACCCTGCCGGGGGGAGGATTGGCCTCCGGAAGCTTCTCCACCGCCATGGACACCTCCCAGACGTGCAGTGAGTAGTCCTCCTTGGACCATGAGTCCATGACCAGTAGCTATGTGATGTCTTATCTCCAATCTTGTTCTTCAATGGTTAGTCCTTGTGAGCTATCCTACATGATCAAGGCATCTATGTAATTCTCTTGCTATTGCTATGCTCGGTTTGTTGGGATCCGATGGATTATGATTTATGTTCACATTGTTATGAGTTATATATTTGATTATCCTTTTTATATTATGTTCCTTAGTGATTCATGCATGTTCTCCGTTGCTTTTTATTGCTTTGGCCAAGTAGTAGATCGTGACTCCAAGAGAGAGCGTTATGCATGATTGTGGGTTCGGGCCCCTCGATGTCTAGCTTGAGTGAAAGAAACATGAGACTAGGGGATGTGCTTGTTGCCACTAGGGAGAAAACAACGGTGCTTGTGTCCATGGTTGCAAGGATTGTTTACCTTACACGTAGTTCGTTAATGCAGTTGTCCGTTGCTTTGAGTTTACACTTTGGGTGGGGCTCGCAACTTAATACCGGAGAGATGTTCTGGATAGATATCTCAAGGTAGATGATTAGTAAGTAGATGCTGATGAATAAACGGTCTAGTTGTCTTGGCGTACTATCCGTTACTATTGAACCTCTAACTATCAAGGAGCATAATTAGCATTGCGGTGCGATCATAATTCTGTCAGTTGCCCAACTGTGATTTGTTTACCCCAAGCATAGTTGTTTATCGTCTTTTGGGAGAGATACATCACTAGTGAACGTCATGTGACTCCGGTCCATATCACCATCATTGTTTACACCTCCACTATTTATCGCTTTCTTTACTTTTCTGTTGCAATCACTATTACCTTCCCACTTGTGTTTTGATACTTTGCAAACTACAAGGCCGGAGAGATTGACAACCTCTCTGTACTCATTGGGAGCAAAGTTATTTGTTGTGTGTGCAGGTCCACGTCTTCTGCTGACCAGGACATGAGGCACCTACTTGTTGAGCCTAGGAGTCCTCTTGGTTCGATAAACCTTACAGTCTCCGTGTAAGGGAAATTTGCTGCTGACTACATCTCCACCTTCCACTTGGGGTAACCAACTAGGGGCGAGAAATATATACATCAACTCGTCATCAAGCAAATTTCTAGCGCCGTTGCTGGGGACTCCAGTCTTCAGGATAGCAGAGTTGCACACTATCTTTTACCTTTGCTTTTTAGTCTTGTTAGTTTTCTTTCTAGTTTTTTTTGCTTTAGATTCTTATACCAAAAACCACAAAAAAATAGTTACTTTGCTTGTAGTTGTCAAGCATGTTAAGGTTTGATTCTTGGAAGGAATCTGAGGTCCTAGATTTCCATCAAAGGAATGGAGAAAATATGAAGGAAGCATGGGATAGAATTTCTGAAGCACACAAAAGAATTATGCCTTGGATACCTATCAAAATAGTGCTTAGAAATTTTTACCATGGTCTCTTTATATGGCGCAAACACTCTCTTGATATTATAGCTAAAGGAGATTTCTTAGAGTGTGATGAGGCAAGAGCTCTTGATATTATACATGGTCTATCTAATAATCTTGTTTATAATCATGGTTATGACACTATTATAGATAGACTTGCTACCATTGAAGGGAAAATAGATGCTCTAGACTTAAGAGAAAGAGAGAAACCCATGGTTCATAAGGAGCAGATTTTTAAAATAGATGATGACTAGGAACCTTTTGTTAGAATTAACATCTCTAACCAAGACTTCCTTGCTTATTGTGATATTGGATCCATGGTTTCTACTATGCCAAAAGTTGTTTATGATTCTCTTTGTTTAGACAAGGATTTTTTACACCCTATCATGAACATGCTAATGCTGATATTTCTGAAATCCAAGGAAAGGTAAAAGATGTCCAGGTTACATTCTCTAAAAGGAATGCAATGGTTCATTTCTTCATCATGGATCCCAACAAAGGGAATATAGTGCTTGGAAGGGACTTCCTCCGAGCCATGAGAGGCTTCATTGATATAGGCAAAGGACACATATGCTTACGAGGGAAAGCGAAAGGTACATACCCATTCCCTAGGAAAAATGAGGATGAACTTGTTGAGGATCCGTTTGAAGGTCTTTATAATTCCGATGACTTCGGAGAACCTTGATCCTCCTTCTTGCATTATGCCTAGCTCAAAGGCATAAAAGAAAGCGCTTGTTGGAGGCAACCCAATTTGTTTTTACTGTCTGTTTTAGTGGTCTTGATGATTGTTACTACTGTAGCAACATCATTGTATCTTTATATTTAAGCTTTGTGCCAAGTTATAGCCTCTACTTGCAAGAAAGTTCAAAAATTGTGACATGTTGTCCAGAAACAGATTATGTCTGCTTGACGGAAAAATTTGCCAAAAATCACCAGATCATCTTTTTGATCTGGATGTTTTTGACAGCATGCTCTATATAATTGCCTTTCTGGCATCTATACTGAGTATTTGATTTGAGTTGCAGAAGTGCCCCGAATAAATTATTTACAACATGATGTTCTGTTTTTCATAGATTCTCCCATGTTTTGTGTTTCCATTGTTTTGCGAATCCTAAGCTTGCTTTTTATTTCCAAAAATCTTTTGGCATTCATGAGAAGCATTAGCTTTTCATGAAAATCTTTATTTCCAGCAGGTATTAAATTATTTTATTAAGGGTACTAACCACTCTAATCAGCTTATGAGGAGTCTTGTATGAAGGAAGTTTTCAAGTATGCGAAGGGAGAGATGATGAAAGAAGATAAAGGAGTGTCAAGCGCTCAATCTTGGGGATGCCGCCATGCACCCCAAGAAATATTCAAAGGAGACTCAAGCGTATAAGCTTGGGGATGCCCGTGTGCATCCCCTTCTCTAGCAACAATCATGAGGTCGTCCATCTCCATACTATATTTTTATCACTTCATAAGATATGTGCTATGCTTGGAGCTTCCCGCTATTTGCTTTTTAGTTTGTTTAGTTTTTCTTGCTGTTCATAACAAGTCGGAACCTAGCCTACCTTGTTTGGGAGAGAGACGCGCTCCATTCCACTCTAGAACACAACATAGGTTTTCATGCTTATTCTTTTCGCGTGTTCTTCATCCTTTCGTAGCTACTATCATGCTTAGCTCTTAGTTTTCATACTTATCTTTTTAAGAGCTATTATTTAGGTTGCTTTTGGAACTCACTTGAGTTATCATGCTTATCTTGTTTAGAGAGTTGGCTCGTTGCACTGAGTTGTGTGTCTTGCATGAGTAGGTAATTGAGGTTGCTATTTAAGTATAGTAGTAACTTGCAATAGTTTTGAGGTATTGATTTGAGTAATGTTTGGACTATTGGTGCCAAGAGCTTGAGCCTATTAGTGATAGGTGTCGTATTTTGGGAAATCCGTGTGTTTTTCAAAAACTAAAAATTGGTTGAGAACTCTAGCTACTAAATTGATCGCTAACCTCTGGAGGGGTTGGAATATATAGAGTACCCTCACGTTACCATAAGTCGAGGATGCGCAAGGATAACGAAACCCCCAAACACTCCTCCTCGGTGTACTTGTCTCTTTGTGAATTTCCTAACTAGATTGAGAGTTACCGATAATAAGTGTATGAGTTCTTCGGACTAATGTGAGTATTCGATTATTGGCACTTCCACCATCCATATTTTGCTAGCCTCTTCGGTACCATGCATTGCCCTTTCTCACATTGAGAGTTGGTGGAAACTCCGCCGATGCATCCAAACCCATGACATGATACCCTCTGTCATACATAAGCCTCATTATATCTTTCCTCAAAACTACCACCATACCTACCTATTAAGGCATTTCCATAGCTTTTCCGAGATACATTGCCATGTAATATCCATCATCTCATGACTTGATCTTCATGTCATACATGCTTTTGCTTGATCATAGATCTGCATGCTAGTTGGGCCTTGCCCTTATTACTGCTACATGACGCGCTAGTATCATTGCATATCCTGCTACTCAGGCTGCAGGTGGGACTAATAGCGGGAGTCCCACCACATCCCACTTAATTCCAACACGTTTTGGTGGGTTATAGCCAACAATCCACTAAAATTTAAGTGGGTTAAGTGGGATCAAGTGGGTTCCCACTTTTTAAATGTATCATGTAATTGCATAGGAAGAAAACTGGAAATCAGCCTCACGAGTGATTAAACTGCACTTTCCTGGAACTTCATATATTATGTAATTGCATACGGAAACTGGAAATCAGCCACTAAACTGACTTAGTATTATGAGCAGAAAAAACACTGACTTAGTATTATGAACGAGTTTCTATCCCACGAGTTGGCTTTTAGCACTACATAAAGAACATAGACATGACATTGCTGTTGGAAAACACATTGCTCCAGAACATAAATCTGGGGAAAACACATTGCTATTGGAAAACACATTGCTCCAGAACATTGCTCCAAAAAGTATTATGACATTGCTGTTGGAAAACATAAATCTGGGGAAAACACATTGCTCGTGCAGCTCTGCCCTGAAAATCTTGAATGATGATTATCCGAAGCTGCACTTCCCTGAACTGCTCGAGAACTCTGAAAACACTTTCCTTGGATCATTCTGATGCTGACAGCTGACTGCTCCAGAACTCTGAGAACAGTCCAATTTACAGATTAATACATGTAGCCATCCTTCAAAAGTTAATCAAGTACATGAGAATTAAAGGCAACATGGAAAAATTACCTAGGTGGTTCCAGCATCATCTTGATCACCACCATGGTCTCCGACTGTTAGTTCCACCTTTTGGCGATCTAGAATATCAGAGGCATTCAAAATGAAACATTCAACAGGGATAATATTAAATAAAGTATGGACAGATAATTAAAAACATATTACCAGCTGACCGAAGCCAATCCTCGAGGCACATCAGCGTCTCAACGGTACTCAGGCTCAAACTACTTCTATGTTCAGTGATGACCCTTCCAGCATTGCTGAATGCAGCCTCCACGGGCACTGTAGATGCAGACACTGCCAATATGTCCCACGCTATAGTTGCAAGCACTGGATACTTTGGGGAGTGGATTTCCCACCACTTCAAGATATCCAACTTCTGTCGACGAGGAAACAACTCTTCTTCCCGATATCATTGCAGCTCATTCGAGTTGTGGGATCTTTTCAACCTCAAATGCTTATCCCAATCATCAAGAGTGCCCTCCTCATCCTCCTCTGCAAGCTTATCACCTTCATCACAAGTGTTTTCAAGTTCAGATGCATATTCGGCAAATAGGATCTTCATCGCACTCTGTACTTGGGTAAGATATTTCTCGGCATCATCACCAAATGTTGCAGTCAATCGGAAGTCAACATATTCATATTTGTACCTTGGATCAAAAATTACCGGCACACAACTTGCTAAGAATGACTCCTCAAAATATTTGATCCACTTCTTCTCCATCTCTTTCACCATAGCAATAATGGTAGGATTTTCATTCAAGACTTCTTTCTCCATTATTTGCTTCACATTCCAGACCTCGTAGAAGTAAAGGTGAGAGGTGGGATATGTCCTACCCGAGACTTTCTTCGTGGCTGTGTAGAAAGTGCCCAAAAGATGACAAATAGCTTTAGCCATTTCCCATTCACTAGTTGAAGGAGCGAATTTATAATCTTTGTCGGCTTCTTTCAAGGCTTCAAACGCTGCTCTGAATGGCAATGACGATTCCAACATAAGGTACGTTGAATTCCATCTTGTAGGCACATCTACCGAAGGATGGTTTTTACAAGCAAGTCCCACTTGCGCAATCATCTCATCAAATCGCTCCATTCTACCTTGCGAACTTTTGACATACTGCACTGATTCTCTGATTCGATCAACTACCGAAGCCATTGCATCTAGCCCATCTTGCACCACAAGACTCAGTATATGCGCAACACATCTAACATGCAATAATTTTCCACTATGATGGAGAAGATACCTATCTACCAAATTCTTTCTCAAGTGGCCAACCATTGATGTATTGACTTGTGCATTGTCCAGGGTAAAGCTGAAGATTTTCTCTTCAATATTCCAATCTCTCAAGCTCTTTTGCACCATGTCAAACATGTTATGGGCATTGTGTGGGGTTTCCAAGAGGCAAAATATGATTAGTTTGTTTTGCAGAGTCCACGAGTCATCAATATAGTGGGTGGTTATGCAAAAGTAACCCAATTTCTGATTTGACGTCCACATGTCACCCGTTAATGATACTCGGGAATTTAGACTGGTAAAGAATGCTTGAATTTCTTTTTTGTGCCTATCATATGAAGCAATGCAATCCTCTTTAATTGTTGCCCTGGATACCCGTCAAACCATGGATTCAAAGTCTTAACAAAGGACCTAAAGCCAGGGTACTCAACAAAATCAAAAGGTAATTCATGTAGCACAATTAACTCCACCAGTGCTCTACGTGCACGCCCTTGGTCAAACTTCCAATCAAGATTAATTGCACTATCAGTTCGAATCTTGGCAACCATACCATCCATTTTAGTTTTTTCCTCACATACCCCCAAATGTTTAAGGATATGACTTGTCCCTGTCTTTTTCGAGGCAGGAAAGACTTGGTTGCAATGAGTGCAACGACCTTGTGAGAGCATTCCATCAACATATATCGGTTCTACCTCATTCCAAATTTTGGAATTTAATTTTTGTGGTGTGCGTGAACCAAAGTTTGCTACATTTGGTGATAGAGCTAGAAGTGAAGGCTGTGAAGGGGAGCTTGCTAGTGACTTAGCCTTTTTTTCCTTCTTGCTAAGAATGACACTATCACATTGTTAACGACTGGAGATCTTACCACCTTTTTGGATAGTGATGGCTGCTTATTCTTCTCAACGGGTAAAGATCCAGGTGATGGCTGCTTATTCTTCTCAACGAGTAAAGATTCAGGTGATGGTTGCTTATCCTTATTCAGCCTTTTCTTGCTCTTTGGATTAGTGCACTTTTCTTCACTAGCCTGGGAGAGAAAAATTGTCATGATTAAAAACTGCATCTCTATTTCTTGAACATCAACGCCTTCATGATAAAGTAGTGTGATAATTTTGACCTTTCTCTTTTTCTTGGACATCGACGACTTCATGACGAATTTGTTCATTTCTTCGTGTTCCCCGTGATGCTCGCTGCTTCTTTGTCTACTTCGCTTCCTTTTCCTACCCTTGTGCTCCTCAAGATCCGGGCCACTAGCCTTCTCAATTTTTATAGCACGCAAGATCTCAGTACTACCCTTATGCTCCTCAAGATCTGAAAATTTTCATAAGATGGTAGAATAATAAATCTATAAGGTTTTACTGAATAACAAACCTGGAACAAAATAAGAATACTTCAGTAACAAACCTAGCGTCATGAGATTTATGTTTCTACTACATTTTTAAATCATATCTCATGCTGAACAGTCAAGTGCAAATAGAAAATACAAGCCAATTCAATGCACAACAAAGGCAGGGGCAGCATGACAAATTGTTTGTGGGAGCAAGATCATTGGTGCCTTACGGTGTTTCTAGTTAACAGCATTTTTATCGAACCATGCAGGAGAGGAGAGCCTAGCTAACAGCATTGTCAGATAATCATAGGGGGAGATTAATAGTACTGGACAAGATGGGTTGCATCATAGGGGGAGATTAATATCAGTATAACTACAAGAAACACAATCCTGTAGAATAATATCACTATAATTAGTTGTAATATGTATCCCCATCCATCAGCTACCAGGAATCTGTAATATGTATAATTAGTTGTAATATGTAATATGTATCCCCATCCATCACTATAATCCGGGCCGCTATCTGTATCCCCATCCCCTTGCTGCTGCAGCTTCCCCGTCCATCAGCTACCAGGAATCTTGCTGCAAGTTCTTGCTGCTGGCAAATTAGCCCTCCAGTGGAATCTCCTACCAATCAGGCCAAGAAAGAGGCAAGCTTCATCGTGCAGGGCCCGGGTGGATGAAAGGGGAATACCTGGTACTGACGACTTGGGCGCCGAGGTTCCGGTCGGGGTTGGGGCAGCAGGCAACCCGTGGGTCGGGGTTCGGGCTGCCGGCGACCCAAGGGTCGGGGTCGGCGCTGCCGACGACCTAGGGGTCGAGGTTGGGGCTGCCGGCGACCTCGTCATCCCGTCCGGCCGGAGTAGATGCTGCGAGCTAGGGGTCTGACTTGGAGGCGGATGAGGAAGGGATTCGCCGGCGTCGTCCGTCGAGCGGCGGCGGTGAGAGTCAACCATCGGTGGCACAGCCGCGACGCCGGGACGCCTCATGCGAAGGCTTGTGGATGGGGTTGGTGGATAGGTGGGACTCCAGTGGGCTAATAGGGTTAGCCCACTTATTTTTTTCTCTATCCAGTGGGAGCCCAATTAATCAATTTAAGTGGGATGAACCCACTAATCCCACTTATTCCCAGATCCACCTACAGCCTGACCTGCTACACTGGCAGAGGCATATATTTGCATACATCATGATAGTTTTGACTTGTCTTTATGTTGTGTACTTCTTATAAAGTGTGATGATTTTTCTTTCTATTCATGTAAAACATAGAGTGTTGCCCTTAAGTGAGGAAAAGATCCCAAAGTGGACAAAACAAAATATCCCAAAGAGGACAAATGAGAGATAAAAAGAAAGAGCGAAAGAGGCCACAAAAAAAATAAAAAAAGAGAGAAATAAAAAGAGATAAGGGGGCAACACTATTATTCCTTTTGAAAGATCCACACTCGTACTCCATTGCTATATTGGTACTACATAGAGATTATCATTTATGCATAACTATGTGGGGATCCATACACTATTGAACTTGGTTTGCATATTCCAATGATGAGCCTCCTCAAATGAGATCTAGGTCTTCATGAGTAAACAAGTTGGATGCACCCCCACTAGTTCCATTGGATAGCTTACCTTAGCTCATATGTGCATCCGTTACATGGCAATCCCTACTCCTCACATCATATATATCATTTGGCTTTCTCTCGGCTTTGGTTGTCCTCATTGATGTGAGCCTTTCACACATTTTTGTCTTCCTTCCCCATCATTATTCTATTTGCCATCCGAAGTTCCAACATATCTTGCTTACGCTCATCCATTGCATGAGTGCTCAAAGTCGAAAGGGAGAGGATCATTTTGACTTGTGGCTGACTAGTGGTCTGGGATGAATCAAAATAAGATTCCCAAGGAGACTAAGTGTGAGGTTTAGTAGATTGAGTTCTCAACTAAAAAATTATTTTATGATCTCAACCCATCTCCCACTTCTTGCACGCAAACACCATTGGGAGACATTCGAGTCACGAACAGCGAGAGCTCTTGCACCTTTATGTTCATACTTTGCTAAATTCAATACTAGATATAGACTCTTGCTTGTTATTGTCTTGACTTGAATTGCATATCTCACTTGCTTTACGTTGAAGTTCTTATATGTGTGTTAGCATGTCACCACAGAAATTATTGTGCTATCATTTATCTACTCGAGGACGAGCACAAATTAAGCTTGGGGATGTTGATACGTCCCAAACGTATATATAGTTTCTGCTTGTTCCATGATCTTTTGGGTGACATTGTTATATGTTTTGCTACACTTTTATATCATTTTACACATATTTGGACTAACCTACTAACTTAGTGCACCCAGTGCCAGTTTCTGTCTACTGATGTTTATTTTGCAGGGGCTTTTACCCATTTTTCGGAAGCCCGAAACAATCCAGAAAAAATGTATAAAAAATCAGCGAAACAGAAGCTTCCGGATCACCGAAGGAGGGCCAGAGGGGGGCTAGGGGCCTCCCACGCGACCTGCTGGCTCGGCCAGACCCTAGGCCGCACCAGGAGGTCGCCTGGGTGGGTCCCACGTCCTCCAGTGCCCTCCTTTGGCCTATATTTAGAGTCCCGAGAGGAAACCCTTGCAGAGTTTGTGGAATCGCGAATTTCTCCATCGTTCCGCCGCCGCAGCGCTTCCGAGATCGGCAGCGTGAGGAGACCCCTTCCGATTGCAAGGATTGTTACCGTACGCATACTTCGTTAATGCAGTTGTCCGTTGCTTTGAGTTTACACTTTGGGTGGGGCTCGCAACTTAATACCGGAGAGATGTTCTTGATAGATATCTCAAGGTGGATGATTCACTACTGGAATTCAGAAATTTGCCGTCTGCCTTTCCTTTGCCGTCTGCTGACACATGGCAAAGAGCTTCTTTGTCATCAGCTCGCACAAAGCAGACGGCAAAGACAACACCTAAGGCAAAAAAAATTCTTTGCCGTCGGCCAGCGGACGACAAAGGGGTGGCAGACGGCAAAGGGGGTGCCACCGTACACCCCCTCCCACCCCATAACGGGCGCTCCCTTTGCCGTCTGCCCTCCTTCTCTTTGCCGTCGGGGGGCGGACGGCAAAGAGAGCCCGCCCACCCCAACGACCGTCTCCCTCTCCCTCTCACTCTCACTGGCCAGTCTCCTCCGCTCCGACAGTTTCTCTCAGCCGCTCGTCCCCCGCCCGCCCGCCGCCTCCCCTCCCGCCGACCGCCTCCTCCCCCGCCCCCTCCTCCCCTCCCGCGGCACCCCTCCTCCCCTCCCGCCGGCCGCCTCCCTTCTGTCCCCTCCTCCCTGCGGCCTCCTCCCCGCACCCTCCTCCCCGCGCCCGCCCACGGCACCCCTCCTCCCCGCCCGCCGGCCGCTCTGCTCCCACCTGCCGGCCGCCTCCCCTCCCCCCGCCGGTCGCCTCCCCTCCCGCCCGCCGGCCGCCTCCCCTCCCGCCCCCTCCTCCCCGCGCCCTCCTCCCCACACCCTCCTCCCCGCCCGCCGGCCGCCTCTCCTCCCTCCTACCGGCCGCCTCCCCTCCCACCCACCGGCCACCTCCCCTCCCGGTAGCCGGTCGCCTCCCCTCCCGCCCCTCCTCCCCGCCCCCTCCTCCCCGGCTAGGTGAGTTTTTTTAATTAGATTTAGTTGATTGATTTAGTTATTTGATTTAGTGGTAGTTGATTTAGTTAGTTGTTTTAATTAGATTTAGTTAGTTGATTTGAATAGTTGGTTTAGTTAAATAGTAGGTTTAGTTAGTTATTTGATTTGTTAATTTAGAGGTAGATTCTATTTTGTTAATTAGTGGTAGATTCTTTTTTAGTTAATGATTGGTAGATTTGTTTTTGTTATTTTTTTGCTGTTTAGTGCTATATAGGTTTAGCGATAGCTTTAGTGATCGGTTTAGATTCTACATAGTCATAAATGAAATAAGTAGAAAAAATATGAAGAATAAAAGAAGAATAAGTAGATAAGGGAAGAAGAATAAGAAGAGGAGGAGGAGGAGGAGGATAAAAAGAAGAAGAAGAAAAAGAGGAGAGAGGAGAAGAATAAAGAAGACGAAAAAGGAAAAGAAGGAAGAAGAAGAAGAAGAGGGAAATGGAAAAGAAGGAAGAAGAAGAAGAAGAAGAAGAAGAAGAAAAGGAAGGAAGGAAGAAGAAGAAGAAGAAAAGGAAGAGGAGGAAAAAAAGAAGATGAAGAAGACGAAAATGACACCCTGACACCTCGACACCCCGACACGATGCCCGAAACCCCGACACGACATCCTGACGACACCCTGGCAGAATACGCCGCCCCCGACGCCACTGACCCCCAACCCCCGACCTCCGACAACTCTTGGGCCTCTTGTTGACTGAAAAGTCCCCCGACCACCGACCCCTGACCACTGACCCTGGACCCCCGACGCCACTGACCCCCGACCACCGACGCCACTAACCCCCGAACCCCGACGCTACCGACACCCGACACCACCGACCCTCGACGGCACTGAGTCCGGACGCCACTAACCCCCGACCCCCGACAACTCTTCTGCCTCCGGTTGAACGAGAAGGTGCTTTTCGGCCTTCCACAAACCGACGGGGTCATAGTTTTGTAAATTATGAGTTAGGTCACATATTTTTCAATTATGTTAATTATAAAAACATCATATTTGTGTTGATTGTGTGAATTTAAATGTGCAGTTGTTCGACGACCTCCACGTGCGTTGGACGAGCTCCGTCCTTGCGTTTGTTGGTGAGAACAAATGACTTATCCTCCTACCCCCTTAATTTTCTCTCTACCGGTCTTCGTGCCGATGAAACTTGCTAGCTATAGGTTTCTTCAATCATGAGTATGCGTGACCAGTATGCGTCTCCCGTTCGAAAGGGCGACATCTATAAATATGCATGTCTTTGCATATTTATAACCGCCATCCTTTCGAATTGTCCAACATTATCCATGGACAGCCCGAGTATGTGTAGATTGGGTTTGTTTTCCCGTATGCTGTGCTCCGGATCCGATGCGGAATTTCGTCAGTTCCTCCCCTGTGGTTCTCCGGGTACACATCCCCTCTGCTTATTGCCGAGACGTGTATTAGGAGAACAGCGGGGAGGTGCTGCCGAAATTCTGCGTCGCATCTAGAGCAGAGCATGGGAAAACGAACCCAATCTACACATACTCGGGTGGGATTAGGACCTATATTTACCTATTAGCGTGTAGGTTGCATGGACGTAATAAAACTGACAAACTTGATTAGCGTGTGAATATAGATGATGAATTATATATTTATTTCTTGTGCCCCCATAGGTAGCTAGGCAACATGAGTGATCGTGCTTGGATGTACACTGGTCACCCTAGTCAGAAAGACATGACCCGTGAATGGTTAACAAAAACCAGGGGGTTTGTGAGAGCCGCATTTGCAAATGGCCAGCAAAAAACATGGTGCCCCTGTCCCAACTTCGACAACTAGAAAAAGAAGACAGAGTTTGAAATGGGTAAACACCTGCAAAAGTGGGGTTTTACGCCTAATTATACGGTGTGGACTTTGCATGGTGAGTCTGACCAACATGCCAGAGCTGAGGTGATTCGTCGTCGCACCGACGAGCATGGTACCGGGATTGAAGACATGGTGCAAGACTTTGATGATGCTCGGGATTCGGACGATGAGATGGAGGAATCTGCAAAGGCCTTCTATGAAATGTTGGAGTCTTCAAAACGTCCTCTCCACGAGCAGGCTGAACTTTGTCAGCTAGATGCCATCGCGCAAGTAATGGCTCTGAAGGCTCAATTCAACCTAGGCAGAGAATGCTACGACGCGATGATGACGATATTTGGACGCTTTCTACCCAAAGGCCATGTACTGCCTGCAGACCTGTACCAGTCAGAGAAAATCCTCCGTGTACTTAAGATGCCCTATGAGAAGATACATGCCTGTGAGAATGGATGTGCCTTATTTAGGCTTGAGTATGCGGCCTTGTACTATTGCCCCATTTGCAATTCTTCCAGGTATATTGTGGTAGACAACGACATGGGTGAGAAGAATCAGACCAAAATCCCCATTAGTGTTCTTCGGTATCTGCCAATCGTACCAAGACTTCAACGTCTTTTCATGGTCGAAGAGACGGCCAGACAGATGACATGGCACAAATTGGGCAAAAGAACCGAACTAGATGCGAATGGGAACAAGATGCTGGTACACACTTCAGATGGTTTGGCGTGGAGGCACTTCGATGCATTACATAAGGATAAATCGGAAGATCCAAGGCAACCTAGAGTTGCCATCAGCACGGATGGGTTCAATGTGTATGGTATGACGGCAGCACAATATAGTTGTTGGCCTGTATTTGTTATTCCACTAAATTTGCCACCGGGAGAGATTATGAAAAGAAAGAACATTTTCCTGACGTTGATAATTCCAGGGCCCAACTATCCGGGGAAGAATATGAATGTGTACATGCAGCCGCTTAAGGATGAGTTGCAAGAAGCCTGGGATAATGGGATCAAGACCTACGACGTGGCTACCAAAACAAATTTCAAAATGCATGTGTGGTACATGTACTCGAGCATGATTATCCGGCGTTTGCGCTATTCGCTGGCTGGTGTGTGCATGGAAGGTTCTCGTGCACCACATGCAAGACAGCTCTTCAGTTCCGTTGGCTGCAGGCTGGTCGCAAGTATTCTTGCTTCGACATGCATAGACAATTCTTGGATCCTGACCATAAGTTCAGAAAAGAAAAGAAGAATTTCATCAAAGGTAGAGTTGTCAAAAACACTGCACCAGCTGCGTTGAAAGGCCAACAGACCCTTGATCAGTTAAACGCTCTCGAGCGTGATCCTTTGCGTCCAGGATACTTCAAAGGGTATAATACGAAACATGCCTGGACTCACAAGTCATGCTTATGGGATCTGCCTTACTTCAAAGACCTCCTTTGCCCACACAACATTGACGTGATGCACACTGAAAAGAATATTGCGGAGGCCATTTTTGGTACATTGTTCGGCATAGAGGGGAAGTCAAAAGATAATCTAAGGCTAGAATCGACCTAGAGGCTCTATGTGATAGACCGTTGCAAAACTTGCGACAACGAAAAGGAAAGCAAAGCATAGCGAAGCCAAAGGCATGGTTCAATCTTGAAAGGCCAGCTATGAGGGAAATGCTATTGTGGGTGAAAATGCGGTTGATGTTCCCCGATGGGTATGCTGCGAATCTAAAGAGGGGAGCGAGTCTTGAGAAATTGAAAATATTTGGGCTCAAGAGTCATGATTGGCACATATGGATTGAGCGGGTAATGCCGGTGATGTTGCGTGGCTTTATCCCTGAGGATGAATGGCTAGTAGTGGCAGAGCTGAGCTATTTCTTCCGTTCTCTTTGTTCGAAAGAACTATCGCCTGGCGTGCTAGATGAAATGGAAGAGTTGGCGCTGGAGTTGATCTGCAAATTAGAAAAGATCTTTCCACCGGGCTTCTTTAATCCAATGCAACATTTGATTTTGCATCTCCCAACCGAGGCAAGAATGGGGGGGGGGCCCGTTCAAAATCGATGGTGCTACTCAACTGAGAGGATGCAGAAGACGCTTCGAGCTAAGTGTAAAAATAAACGTATAATTGAAGCATCGATGGCCGAGGCATTCATTACTGAGGAGGCGGCAAACTTCGTGACAGCACACTACGAAGCCAAAAATCATCATTTGCATAACCCGAAGCCTCGGTACAATGATGGCGATCAAAAAAAGTTCGATCCAACCATAGCCTATTCAAAGGTAAGCTCGCACCATCCGGTGCTTCGAAAGGGAAATCGTTGGATGTTGAAGAATGGCGGACCATTTCATTGTATATCTTCACCAACCTAACAGAAGTGCGGCCGTACATCGAGTAAGTTCTCGGTAATTTATTGTTCCGCAACTTCTAATTGCTTTGAACTACTCTTATTCCCGGATATTTGATATAGTCGATACGTCACCGAATTCTCGGATGGAGCGGTCATCGAAAATGATTCCGTCAAAGAGTATGAGCTTCTCGCAAAGCATGGAGGTGACTATCCCGGTTTCATCTCTTGGTTCAAACAAAGGGTAATTAATTACCATTAAGGGCCCATTTGATTTCTTGGTCTAATTTGCGGCTAATGCATCCATTCTTTCGTATTAAACTTGTAGGCTGATGCAGAGTCTGTGGACGCCGAGTTGAGACAAGTCGCTAATGGTTTTGACTATAAGGTCCGTTCATTTGACAAATACAACATCAACGGGTATCACTTTCGTACGTTTGGCAAAGAGCTATCTATGCCCGGCCTAAAGACTACAAATTGTTCTGTCTCTGCTATCGGCGAAGGAGACACCGAGTATTATGGAAGAGTTGAAGCAATTTATGAACTTCTATTCTATGGTGAAAACCCACCAACCGTCGTAGTCTTCAAATGTTATTGGTCTGAGCCGAGGGAGACTAGAAGGACTCATGAACATATAGGACTAGTCGAAATCAACCAAAACACCCACTTAGATGTTCCCGATGTCTATATTACGACTCAACAGGCGACACAAGTTTTCTATCTACCGTGGGCCTACCAAACTTATCCAAATCTCAAAGGTTGGGATGTCGTTTATGAAGTGCCACCACATTTTAGACCACCTACCCTCAATGAAGAGGATTACGAACCTCACATTAACCTAGACACATATGAAGGAGAATTCTTCCAAGAAACACGTATGTCCAAGAAACGTTTCAAGAACCGCTCTACTTCACCCCAGAACATTGAAGTAGACAGCGACAGTGAATCCGTCTTAACCCCTGAGCCCGAACAGGAAGAGCTGGAACAAGAAGAGGTTAGTGCTGCGGATGACCTGTCACTTCTTGACCGATTACATAATGGTGGCCTTCCACATGTTCTTCGTGATAGTGATGATGATGATGCATTTATTGATGATAGTGATGATCATGATGCATTTATTGACCCCGAAGCATATATAGATGAGCACGATTTTTATTAGTCCATGTCAGGTATTCAACTATTATACTATATATAAATTTTGAGTTCATGTTAGGTATTCAACTATTATACTATATATAAATTTTGAGTTCATGTCAGGTATTCAACTATTATTACTCATGTTGGTATTTATGTTGTACTAATTTGATTTGCTCTTTGTCATGACAGGTGTTGAAAGATGGTGGGAAAGGGTCGAAAGCACTCCGCAGAAGGCTCCTTCTTCGTGGGCGGGTGATGGGATGGGTACTTCCATTCCTGCCTCGCCTCTTCGGAGAGCGTTGCTCTCTACTCTTCAAGGAGCGCCCCCCGTGAGAGGAGGTCGACCCCCCGCGAAGCCGAGAGGTACTAAAGGTACACACTGTATTCATGTTGGTATTTATGGTGTACACATGTTGTATGCATATTGGTATTTATATACATTTTATTACTCATGTTGGTATTTATGTTGTACTAAAGGTACACGTGGCCGCGGGAGAGCTAGGGCGGTGGCTGCCATGCCTTCTGAGGTGGCGGCTACACGGTCTCCGCCACCACCCCAAGCTGATTCACGTGAGCACATGACTTCTAGGGTGGATTCATCTGAGGTGGAGGCTACATGGTCTCCGGTTCACGAGCCTCGGGTCGACGAGCCTTCGACCCACAAGACTCGTGTCCCAGAGGCTTCCTTCCAGGCGACTCCGGAGCAAAGCAGGGATGAGGGTACGTCCCAGGAGACCCAGTGGGATGCTGGTAGCAACGAGGAGCTGGGTGAGGAGGCTACTGTCTACCAACGTGGTAGTTCGGGGCTCCCGCTCGTGCCAGCGAGCCCCGAGCAGAGGTGGTCGATTAGGCCAAATGGGGACAAGTAAGTTAATTTACTCTTATTTAACCTTTTGCCATCGCGTTTTCTCAAATATATAATGTTTTGGCTTTAATTTGTCATACTGTAGGGGTTGGTTGGATTGTTGCCAAGGGTGTCCGCAAGCCCAACAACATCCTTGGTGTTCTTTGCCGTAAAAACTTGCCAGGGTTTGTTATGTTGCCCAGTCGGGAGCGAGAGGTAGGAATGACCTGGGAGCACTACTTGGGTGCCCCGGCCCCGCCGGAGGTGGAGATCGACGGTGTTTTGTGCGACACGAGGGCGGACATGGTGATCCGAAAGTTCTGGGTAATTTCTCCTTCACACAATTATAAATCAACCATAGCTATTTATTGTACTAATCGGTGTTGTCTCGTTTGCAGACCTACTACAGGTGTGAGGAGGGATACGAGGAGGACGCGGCAAACGTTATCGAAACCGAATGTCGCCGCCTACTTCAAAACTTTCGGCACGAGGCTCGGGTGCAGGCTGTTCGAGACTACTATGCCACGCGGCGTATTAGGATTGACAAGGTGAAGTGCCGTGATGCTAAGATGGAGAAGGAGCATTACATGAAGGTAATTACATATTATTAAGGCTTTGTAGTTAGTTTCCTTGATTTGGTTCTTACACGCTCAAATTTCTCTTTATTAACTTAGGTGCCCCCGAGATGGTGTGTTGATAAGATGGATTGTTGGGAGGCCTTGGTGGATCAGTGGTGCTCCGAAACGTGGGAGGCCAGCCACAACAACGCCAAGGAGAGGCGTGGCAAAATGGTTGGCGTGCCACACCATCAAGGGAGCGTCAACTTAATCCAATTTGGCGAGAACTGGGTATGTGGTTTGCTTCATGCCTCATGCAATTCATTCTTAATGCTATCTTGAGCCTTTTACTAATACAATTTTCCTCTCTCTCTCTCTCTTTTAGGCGCGTCACAATAAGACGGAGGTGCCACAGATGTACGACCTGTATGCGATGGCCCATACTGCCTCGTACAAGAAGGTCAAGGCATTCTGTGAGTCTGACCTCGAGCATCCAGAAAACATCACCAACATCTCCTCCCACCACATGCTCGTGAAGTACAGAGATCACGGGAAGGCGAGGAAAGGGGAGGACTTTAACCCGAGCGAGGGGCCTATTGATCCAGAGATGGTGATGATAGCTGGCAACGGGAGGCCCCATGGCTCGATCGCCATTGGAGACGGCCTTATACATTGTCCTAGCACTCTTCGGCAGATAAAGGCACGCCAAACGAGCTCTTGTCCGGAGATAACACGTCGTCCATGGCCAGTCGAGCTTGCCATTGAGGTTAGTTTAATGGACTCAACTATCTTTCCGCATTATGTTGTGCGTTGGAACCAATATGATTACATTGCTAACAATGAGTTGTGTTGCAGGCTGCTATTCAGAAAGAGAGGGAGGCAATGCAGGCGGCTATGGCGGAGAAGGATAAGGAAATTAGGGAGCTGGAGGAGAGGACGACTGCATTGGTGGAGGTAGAGAGGGCACGGAATGATGCGTCTAACAGGGCCATATACGAGCTCTTCGTGGTAAGTTTCTTCTTCATGTTATTTCAAATCTTGCATTTGAATGTCTGTTTCATTAATAAATAAAAAGTTTGACTTGTCGAAACCAAATGTACAGTCTATGTGCGAGAAGAGCGACCAAGTCCCTCCGCCGATGCCAGCCATTAACGTGGCAGGGACGGTGAGTTTCATTTCAGTGCAGTGATCTTAAGAGTGTCCTCATGCTAACTACACATTGCAAACGATGTTTGGTGCAGAATATCTCCGGAAATGCATCGCACGACCCTTCTACAGTCGAGCCTTCTCCAGGGCAGCCTTCTCCAGGTGAAACAAGCCAGAGCCACCGTGCTTCACCGTTGTTATTTCTAGTGTTTTAATAAAAAAATAGCTAGACTTCTATCTAAATGACATAATTAGCTTAGTTAGCTCCAAGAAAGGCTAAATTGGCTAATTATCCTATGAAATGACATAATTAGCTTAGTTAGCTCCAAAATGACCTATTTAATAAAAAATAACCTATAGTTAGCTAAGTTCTCTCCTAAATGACATAATAAGGCTTACGTAGCTCCAAGATGACCTATTCCCGCTAACTTAGGTATTAAATGGCCTATAATTAGCCTAGCTAGATCCAAAATGGCTTAATAAGCATAGTTTGCTCCGGAATGACCTATTTTACCCAAGTTAGCTCCGAAACGACGTATAGTTAGCTAGGGTTCCACCTAGATGACATAATTAGCTTAATTAGCTCCTAAATGGTCTATTTAATAAAACATGGCCTATACTTAGCTAATTATCCTCGAAATGACATAATTAGCTCCAGAAAGGCATTCTTAGCCAATTTAGCCCGAAGAAGGGGACAAGAGGAGAAGAAAGAGGAAGAATGAAAGGAAGGAAGAAGAAGAAGAAGAGAAGAAGAAGAAGGAGAAGGAGGAGGATAAGAAGAAGGAGAAGAAGGAGGGAGCTTCTCCTTCTTCTCCTCCTTCTTCCTCCTTCTCCTTCTCCTCCTTCTTTTCTTCTTCTTCTCCTCTTCCTTCTCCTTCTCCTCCTCCTTCTTTTACTTCTTCTTCTCTTTCTCTTCTTCTACGTAGCTTAGACTCATCCAAGAAAGGCTAAATTGGCTAATTATCCTACGAAATGACATAATTAGCTTAGTAAGCTCCAAAATGACCTATTTTATAAAAAATGACCTATAGTTAGCTAAGTTCTCTCCTAAATGACATAATAAGGCTTACGTAGCTGCAAGATGACCTATTCCCCCTAACTTAGGTATTAAATGGCCTATAATTAGCCTAGCTAGATCCAAAATGGCTTAATAAGCATAGTTTGCTCCGGAATGACCTATTTTACCCAAGTTAGCTCCGAAACGACGTATAGTTAGCTAGGGTTCCACCTAGATGACATAATTAGCTTAGCTAGCTCCTAAATGGTCTATTTAATAAAACATGACCTATACTTAGCTAATTATCCTCGAAATGACATAATTAGCTCCAAAAAGGCATTCTTAGCCAATTTAGCCCGAAGAAGGGGATAAGAGGAGAAGAAAGAGGAAAAATGAAAGGAAGGAAGAAGAAGAAGAAGAGAAGAAGAAGAAGGAGAAGGAGGAGGATAAGAAGAAGGAGAAGAAGGAGGAGAAGAAGGAGGAGGAGCTCCTCCTTCTCCTTCTTCTTCCTCCTTCTTCCTCCTTCTTCTTTTCTTCTTCTTCTCCTCTTCCTTCTCCTTCTCCTCCTCCTCCTCCTTCTTTTACTTCTTCTTCTCTTTCTCTTCTTCTACGTAGCTTAGACTCATCCAAGAAAGGCTAAATTGGCTAATTATCCTACGAAATGACATAATTAGCTTAGTTAGCTCCAAAATGACCTATTTAATAAAAAATGACCTATAGTTAGCTAAGTTCTCTCCTAAATGACATAATAAGGCTTACATAGCTGCAAGATGACATATTCCCCCTAACTTAGGTATTAAATGGCCTATAATTAGCCTAGCTAGATCCAAAATGGCTTAATAAGCATAGTTTGCTCCGGAATGACCTATTTTACCCAAGTTAGCTCCGAAACGACCTATAGTTAGCTAGGGTTCCACCTAAATGACATAATTAGCTTAGTTAGCTCCTAAATGGTCTATACTTAGTTAATTTCTCTCCGAAATAACCTATATATACACTTCTTCATCTAGTATTATTCTTCTAACTTTCTTGTTTGTCATTTTGCAGATTACCTTCACTTCACGGGAAGCTTGGATTATATTGATGGAATGCTTGAAGATGATTTCTTGTACCATGGCTTGTATTGAAACTATTGTAGTATATGGATATATATGAAACTTTGTATTTTTGTGGATGAAACTGGTGTAATATATGGTTTGGTACGGATGCAACTTGCATAATATGTATGCACTATGGATGAGAGTTATTTTAATATGGTTATGAGTACGGAAAGAAATTTATTTATGTAATATATATATATATATATCCTGATTATTGTTAAAAATGCTAGATATAATAAAAAATAAATTAAAAAGGGGTTGGTTCCCCCCTTTGCCGTCTGCCCCCACATGGCAAAGGGGGGATGGCGGACGGCAAAGGGGGGAATCTGCTCCCTCTCTCTCCCCTCTTTGTCGTCTGCCCCCACATGGCAAAGGGGAGTAGGCAGACGGCAAAGAGGGGAATCTGCCCCCTCTCTCTCCCCTCTTTGCCGTCTGCCCCCACATGGCAAAGGGGGGGTGGGCAGACGACAAAGGGGGGAATCAGCCCCCTCTCTCTCTCCTCTTTGCCGTCTGCCCCCACATGACAAGGGGGGGGGATGGCAGACGACAAAGAGAGGAGGCCTGCCGTTAACACTTAACGGGGCCGTTGCACTATGTGCTGTCCCATTTAGTTTGCCGTCTGCCCCCTTGTAACATCCCAATTTTCCTAATTGGGAATATTTTACATTGTAGCTAAGCATCTATGCATATTGATTGAAATAAATTTAGCACGGGAATTCTTTCGTCTTTTGATTTGCATTTCCATTTTTCCTCGCACGAGAAATGCCCGGAGAAATACTCTCGTGCACGCAAGAGAGAGAGCGGAGGAAAATGACCCTCCAAAGTGCGGGCAAAATTCTGAAATATTTGAGCCAAGAAACCCAAAGGCTATTAGCAAAAATATTTCCAAAAAGAAATAAAGCAATTTAGGGAATTTCTGAAAAAAAACATTTTTTAAAAGTTTTTATTTTTGCTTTGGAAAAATGTTATTCGGGTAGAGGATATTTTTCTGATTTTTTTGGTATATAATACCCTATATTAAATATTTTTATTTATTTCCTTTTATTCGCTTTTGTTTTCTGTTTCGGAAAAAGTTAGAAAATAGGAAAGTTTTTTTTCTTTAGAAGCCGCCGCCTCGAGCGCTAAATAGGCCCTGGGCCGAATCCCACTGTCCCAGGGAATAAAATCCCTAAATGCCGGCCGACCGCCCCTCCCTTCCCCCGCCTCCTCTCTCTGCCAGTGGCCCCCACTGGCCGAGCATTCCCCCCTGTTGGCCTTCTTCTTCCTCCTTCCTAAATTCTACTGCCCGAGACCGAGCCCCCCTAGGACACGGGATCCCCTGCCGATTTCTCTTCTCCTCCTTCCTTTCGTCTCACCCCTCCCCAGGCCTATAAGTACCCCCCACCCCGGCCGACCCCGTTCCCACCCCTTCCCCGACGAGCCGCCGCCCGAGCCGCCCCTGCCACCGCCCGCCGGAGCCGAAGCTCCTGCTACTCTCGGCCGCCCCTTGGGAGCAGCACCCGAGCCCTCTCCGCTCCGCCCGACGCCTCCCCTCGGAGGAGGAGCACCGCCGCCACCACCGCCTCCCCGACATCTCCATCGCCCCTGGAGCTCCCTCACCCTCGCCGGCGACGCCATCTCGCCGGAGCTGCCCCAGCCACGGTAGCTCTCCCTCCCCTCTCTGTTCTTTCTTTTGTTTTTCTTTATAGCCCTTAGATCTTAGATGTAGGGTATAGATTAGATCCTATAGTACACCTTCGGTTTAGAGTAGAAAACCAGCGGTTTTATTTTCACTTATTCTTTTAGCCAGTAGTTTTTGGTTAGCCTCGGCCGTTTGCTCCTAAGTTTGCAGCAAACACCCTCCGCAGCCTATCGTAGTGCGCCACGTGTGCCCCCCAACTGTTAGCTAGTTATTTTCATTTTTCTGTCTAAATTGCAAAAACAGAAAGTTTCTGTTTTGTTTTGGCCACAACTTTTGATCCCGAAGTCCAATGACATTGATTCTTGTTCCAGTAGACTCCAATTTTTCTGTAGTTTTCAAAAACATATAATTTGTCTATGTTTGAAATTTTCAAATATAAGTTAGATCAGATTTAGTTTAAACCTTGTTTTGCCTATTCCAGGAGTTTAAAAAATGATTTTAAGTTGATTCTTTTTGCTACTGCTTCCTAGTGATAAAATCTTACTGTGGTAGAAGTTTAAAATTTTTTAAAGTATTGTTACTGGTGTTTTCAACAGAAACAAGTTTTTGCCATATCGGCGCGTGTTGAACTCCTTTACTTAGGCATTAGAAAATCCCTACTTGTGATGTTATTTTTTCTTGTTGCATGATTGAAGTGCTTATGGTGTGCTTTGTATTTGTATCGGTAGATCATCCGGAGTGCGAAGCGTGTTACTTAGAAGCGCTCGAGCAAGACAACTATCATCAAGGCAAGTCATTTTGATCATGTTATTTTACCTATGTTTTCGATGCATGGTAGATCGCCTTTCTTTGCCCAATTGCATGCTGCCTAGGTACTTGGAAACTTTAGCATAAGTTGTAGTATCATGTGGTAGGCACACAACAACCCCGATACTTGGCCCGGGACGACAATTTCTTAATGCTATGCTTGAGTAGACGGGTTATCGGTTGAGTGTATATCACGAGTGATGCGAGGTTGATTAAATAATCAAGACCGGCTAAGACAAGATATTCAAGACCTCGGACGCAATGCAACTCTGGGTGAAGGACGGTTGATCGGCTCCCTGGAGAACCCAGTGGATGCCCGGGATGCTGGAGAGGCCATGTCATCCTGCGGAAAGCTTCACCCAGGCTCAAAGAGACGGACGGATATTTTCAAGACCCAAGGCTTACCTGCACAGCCACAAGTCATTATGGGCTCTGGCTTGGTTGGACAATGCGGCGACTCTGGACAGGCGGTGCTAGCAGATGTAGAAGAACGGTAGGAAATGGATGGGCACCGACAGGGATTCAGAGGGACCCGTTGAAAGACCATGTTTTGATCATCCGGTCTTCAAACACCCTGAAGTGCGAGGACATACACGGAGGCGATCAAATCTTGTGGGGAACGTGTGCAAAACTCTGCAAAGTACTCAAACCTAATCGATTAGCCGTGTCCACGGTCATGGACAATTTGAGCCGAAGGCATTGAATTTCCCCCGAATTCTCGACACAACTTAATAATGATGTGGGTGCTAACAACTATTCGGGTACGAGAATTGGTTGGCGGAACCATCTCGTTAACAACAAACTATGTAGTAATATTTTGCTTCCAACCCTTCTTGTTGTAGGATAAAACTGGCTTTATGCAAAACTTAGCCCCACCGGCCAAATATGCATGTAGAGATAGTTGGTTATTATTTTACTCCTCTCTTTGATGACTTGCCGGCATATTCAATATGCTGACCTACACGGCTGCAACGTATCATGTTGCAGAGTACTTTTCCGACCAGGAGTGAGTCTACGATCTACACTCAGCGACATGCCCTTGGAGTCGGATGGACTCGTCTACCTGATGCTTCCGCTAGTCTTCGTTAGATATCTCATGAGATGGCCTTCAACCACTTTATTGTAATCCTTTATTGTAATAAAGTACTCTTTATGAGAATTCGATTAATAAAGCTGTGTGACTGAACTCTTGAATATATACATTATGTACTGAGTGTGTACCAGCATGATCTTGGGATGGTACGGAAACACCAGAGGTTTGACTCGTCTTGAGTCGGGTCGCTACACCCCTCATGGCAAAGATTCTTTGACGTTCGCTTTAAAAAAGCAGACGGCAAAGAACCTCTTCACCGGATTTTTTTACCGTCTAGTTTGCCGTCAGCTGACCGACGGCAAAGCCTTTGCCGTTCGTTGTTGCCCCCTTTGCCGTCTGCCATGGCAGATGGCAAATTTCTGAATTTCAGTAGTGATTAGTAAGTAGATGCTGATGAATAAACGGTCTTCTTGTCTTGGTGTACTGCCCATTACTATTGAACCTCTAACCATCAAGTAGCATAATTAGCATTGCGGTACGATCACAATTCTGTCAATTGCCCAACTGTGATTTATTTACCAAGCATAGTAGTTTATCCTCTTTTGGGAGATAGACATCACTAGTGAATGTCATGTGACTCCGGTCCATATCACCATCATTGTTTACACCTCCATCATTTACCGCTTTCATTTACTTTTCCGTTGCAATCACTATTACTTCCCCGCTTGTGTTTTGATCCTTTGCAAACTACAAGGACGGAGAGATTTACAACCTCTATGTACTCGCTACGAGCAAAGTTATTTGTTGTGTGTGCAGGTCCACGTCTTTTGCTAGCGCTAGGGTGGGAGACACCTACTTGTTGATCCTAGGTGTCCTCCTGGTTCGATAAACCTTACAGTCCCCGTGTAAGGGAAATCTGTTGCTGACTACATCTCCACCTTCCACTTGGGGTAACCAACGAGGGGCGAGAAGTATATCCATCAACTTGTCATCACACCGCCACCACGCCGTCGTGCTGTCGGAGCTCTCCCTCAACTTGTCCTCCCCCTTGCTGGATCAAGAAGGAGGAGACGTCCTCGGGTTGTACGTGTGTTGAACGTGGATGCGCCGTTCGTTGGGTGCTTGATCGGATCTTCCGCGATTTGAATCGCCGCGAGTACGACTCCATCAACCGCATTCTTTGCAACACTTCTGCTTAGCGATCTTCAAGGGTATGAAAATGGACCCCCTCTCTCTCGTTGCTAGCATCTCCTAGATTGATCTTGGTGACACATAGGATTTTTTTGAATTATTACCACGTTACCCAACACAAGATACGTCATTATGTTGTTGGTACTAAGGATAAAATGATGAGGTTTATTCATATCGATTAAGTTTACTTTGTCTACACCATGTCATCATTATCCAAGCATTACTCTGATTGTCCTGAACTTAATATGTAGAGAGACAAGCATAGAAGAGTGGATGATTAGTAAGTAGATGCTGATGAATAAACGGTCTAGTTGTCTTGGCGTACTGCCCATTACTATTGAACCTTTAACCATCAAGTAGCATAATTAGCATTGCGGTGCGATCATAATTCTATCAACTACCCAACTGTGATTTGTTAACCCAAGCATAGTAGTTTATCGTCTTTTGGGAGATAGACATCACTAGTGAACGTCATGTGACTCCGGTCTGTATCACCATCATTGTTTACACCTCCATCATTTACCGCTTTCATTTACTTTTCTGTTGCAATCAAAATTACTTTCCCGCTTGTGTTTTGATCCTTTGCAAACTACAAGGCCGGAGAGATCGACAACCTCTCTGTACTCGCCGGGAGCAAAGCTATTTGTTGTGTGTGCAGGTCCACGTCTTTGGCTAGCGCCAAGGTGGGAGACACCTACTTGTTGATCCTAGGTGCCCTCCTGGTTTGATAAACCTTACAATCCTCGTGTAAGGGAAATCTGTTGCTGACTACATCTCCACCTTCCACTTGGGGTAACCAATGAGGGGCGAGAATTATATCCATCAACTTGTCATCACACCGCCACCACGCCGTCGTGCTGCCGGAGCTCTCCTTCAACTTCTTCTCCCCCCTTGCTGGATCAAGAAGGAGGAGACATCCCCGGGCTATATGTGGATGCGTCGTTTGTTCGATGCTTGATCGGATCTTCCGCGATTTGAATCGCCGCGAGTATGATGCCATCAACACGTTCTTTGCAACGCTTCCGCTTAGCGATATTCAAGGGTATGAAGATGGACCCCCTCTCTGTCGTTGCTAGCATCTCCTAGATTGATCTTGGTGACACGTAGGAATTTTTTTGAATTATTACCACGTTCCCCAACACAAGATACTTCATTATGTTGTTGCTACTAAGGATAAAATGATGAGGTTTATTCATATTGATTGAGTTTACTTTGTCTACACTATGCCATCATTCTCCAAGCATTACTTTGATTGTCCCGAACTTAATACGTAGAGAGACAAGCATACTTGAACAATCAATATATTGTCCTGAACTTAATACATAGGCCTATTTTCTTATGGACGTGATGCCTATATACACATGATCATTTCCATGAACACGGCATAACTATCCGCTTTTCTGTCAATTTCCCAATAGTAATTTGTTTACCCACCATATGTTGCTTTTATGAGAGATGCAACTAGGGAACCTATTGCCCCGTGGGTCTATTCACTTATATATTTACAAAAATTATCTTTGTATTGTTGGCACTATTTATCTTTTATTTTATTTTGAAATTTACAATTATCTAGATGCCTAATTTTCTTGGAAATAAAAAGATCAAGGGGATTGAAAACCCTCTTGCCCTCGTTGGGTGCAAGTTGTTTGCTCTTTTGTGTGGAGCCGCTCAAGATGGTTTAGGATTGATATTCCTATTGGTTCGATAAACCTTGGTTTCTTAACTGAGGGAAATACTTACCCGTATTGTGCTGCAATTACCCATTCCTCTTCATGGAAAACTCAACGCTGATCACATGTATCAGGAAGGATTTCTCGTGTCGTTGCCGGGGAATATCATCACCAACTATCAAGTAACTTCACACAAATTATCATTCACTTGCTTTTCTTTTTATTTGCTTTTATATTTAGTTTGTTTCATAAAAAAAATACAAACATATTTACTTTGCTAGTTACTTGTTTGCTTGCAATAATCATGTTATCACATAAAAATAGAAAGTAACAACTTATGGATCGACATAAAGTTTTCTACTTGGGTCATCTTCGATCCACTTGTACTCGTGCGGAAAACCCAAATTGATTAGTTGAGGGTAAATCATTAGATGAGCATGCTTATTTTGTGTGTCACCGGTTGTCTCAAAAGGGGAGTCTTTTATGCCATCAAATAAAATGTTTGATGTGCTATGCTTGGAGTCTCTGTGAAATTTATGATTCTACTTGTTGCTCTCGGAACCCTAAGAAACACCTTCCCTACCTATGTGAGTTTAATGATAATGAAATCTTATCTTCTTATGCCAAGGGTGTTTATAGTTACTATGATATCGAACAAATTGAAGAATTTGTTGCTTTTATGGGTGCTTATGAAGTAGCTTCTTTTATGGAAAAGTATGATGCTACTCTCTACAACTTTAAATTTTGCCACACTTAAGTATTGCTATGAAAAATATACTTCTAATGCTTACGTTAAATAATTTATTGAGAGAATGTCTATTGTGTTGGAAGAAAATTATGATTCCATTGATTTGATTGAAATATCCCCTCTTGATGAACGTGATGCTTGCTATTCTTATGGCCACGATGCCAATATTAATGATGCTTATGGAGATGAACTTGCTATAATTCCTTGTGCTGAAAATGAAATCATTGCTATTGCACCCAAAAAAGCATGATTGCAATGATGTTACTATAAATTCTATTAATGCCAATTGTGCTAGGAATATGCAAAGCTACAAGCTCGGTGGTGATAATTTTGTTATGTCCAATACTTATTACAATGATCATGATTGGTGTGATGATGTTTCTTTTGATCTTGAAATTTTATTTAAGCCTCATGATGAATATGTATGGGTAATAATGTTTGCAATAATATTTAGAGTGGGTTTGGAGAGGTCGTGACTTTAGTTAATGTTGATCCCACTATCTTGGAAGATTGTAAAGCTTTTGTGCATATGGATCATGGAGATAATATTCTATATGAGACTATATTGTTGAATTTGAACATTATCCTACATGTAATTATTATGAGAGAGGAAAATATGCTTATAGAAAGTTTCATGTTAATCTCTTACTTCTCTTTGTGTTAAAATTATTAATGCTTGATACGTCTCAAACGTATCGACTTTTCCAAACACTTTTGCTAATGTTTTGGCCTCATTCTTGCATGATTTGAATGAAACTAACCCAGACTAAAGCTGTTTTCAGCAGAGCTGCTTGTATGGTTTTCTTGTGCGCATGAAAATGGATATTTAGACGTCCTGGAAAACTCCCATAAAAATAGAGAAAATCCACGCACCAGTAGGAACCATGGGCCAGAAGATGGGCCAGAGGGGAGCCACAAGGGCCCGAGGCAACCTGCTGGCGCGGCCTGTCCCCTAGCCGCCTGGGTGGGGCTCACCCCCTCTTGTGCCCTACTTTGGCTCCTATTTTTACCTGTGACGGAAAAATCCCAGAATAGAATTTGTTTGGTAAGTTCTCGATGCGGAGCCGCCGCCGCCCTCGGTTCTTCTTCGGGAGAGCTAATCTGGAGGTTGTTTTGGCCTCCGGAGCGGGGAAATCGTCGCCATCGTCATCACCATCACCACTCCATCATCCTTCCATGGCTTCTCCCATCATGTGTGAGTAATTCCCTGCTGTAGGTGAAGGGGATGGGAGAGATTGGATGAGTTAGATCATGTAATAGTTCGTCGGATTGTTGAGGGCATGTTGCCTGTCATCTACTATGGTGTTTATCATCTTTGCTACTACTTGTTACTCTTAATGCTTGTCACTTTTGGCCCGAGTGCCATGATTTCAGATCTGAATACCTTATGTTTTCATGAATACATTTGTGTTCTAGATCCTATCTATGAGTAGTATGCACCTATTATAGTCCGGAACCGGTGATCCCAATGGTGACAGCTTGGGACACCAAAGGGGATAGACTATAGTTTGAGGATTCCATGTATCCATTGATTGTTAATGCTTTGCTCCGGTGGTCTTTGACAGGAGCACCTTAATCTCCATAAGTTCCTTTTGGCCCCGTTGATAGCGGGATGGTAGGACAAAAGATGTTGTGCAAGTTCTTATTGCAAGCACGCACGACTACCTCGGGATACATGCCTAATGTTTGATATATGCCTAGATGATCATTACTTTTTTATGTGCCTTGCCCCAAGTTAAATACATGCTATCTTTCATCCATGACCAACCATCCATCTCCCTGGCCTAAAGTGTTTTAATCCTGCTAGTCACAAGTTGCTTTACTTTCGCTGTTTTAGTTTCGCTACTTTGTCACTATTATTTCTGTTGCCACCATCACTCCCATATCACCGTTGTTACTAATATTTCGTTGCCAATCAAGTATCTTTCAGGTGCAATTGAATTGACAACTCAACTGTTAAAGCTTATAAATATACTTTCGCTCCCCTTGGGCCGAATCAATAAATTGGGTTATCTTACCCGCAAAAACGGTTGCGATCCCCTACACTTGTGGGTTATCAAGACCATTTTATGGCGCCGTTTATGGGGAGCATAGCTTTATTTACAAGTTTGCTTGGAGTTATTTTGCTTGCTGCGATTTATTCACTATGGGTAAGAAAGGAGACCCCAAGGTTCCAATTTTACCATCCACTACGAGAAAAGGTACGGTTCTTAGCACTAGCGCTACGCTTGATTCACCTTCCGTTATGAGTAAGTTCGCTTCACCACCATCACATGCTGCTTCTACCGAGTCTGTTACTATGCGTGATACTTTTGATGATGCTTCCACTACTATTGATGAACCTGGTTTACTTGGTTATTTTATTGAGTCTCAGATTGTTAAGGCTGCTAAACAGTTTGGAATCGAACTTCCTGTTACATGCTACCCCATTGGTAGATCTTTTGGTTACCCACACTTGAGTGGTCTCAAGGAAAGAATTCTTGATAATGATTATATTGAACTTGATGATGATTTATGCAGGGAACTTACAGAGTGTGCTGACTCTGACCCTGCTTCTGTTAAGAAGCTTCTTGAAAAGCATTCTATGAAGAACAAGTTTACTCCTGATCCTAAGTTTGCTCCATCTCCTATTTGCATTGAGGATGTTGATTTTGATTTATGTGTCGATCTTTCACTTATATCCACAGTTGAACCTGACCCCTTTTATGGCAGAGAAGATGAAGATGCTATTGCACACCTTACCAAACTCACTCAGTTGGGTGGCTTACTCACTACAAAGGACAAGAAGAGAAATTATTATGTTACTAAGCTACTTCCTTTCTCTTTGAAGGAAGATGCTAAAGCATGGTATGATGCACTACCATGTGGTTCCATTAAGAGTCCTCAAGATTTAGCTCAATATTTTGTTGCTAAATATTTTTTGGCTCATAAGCAACATGCTGCTTTACAAAGAATTTATAACTTTAAACAGTTGTAGGATGAGCACCTCCCTAAAGCTTGGGGGAGGTATTGCACTTTGCTTAAGGCTAGACCGGTACATGGAATCCCTAAGAATGAATTGCTTGATATATTTTATGCTAGTCTAACCGATGAATCTAGAACCTATCTAGATAGTTGTGATGGTTGTTTTTTCAGGGAAAGGACACCGGAGGATGCCGAAGAATGAATGGGCAAGACAGCTAAGAATCATGATGATTGGTCCGTTCTTGAACCACCTCCATCACCCAAGAAGAGAGGTATGCTTTTCTTGAGCCCAGAAGTTATGCAAGAAGCCAAGAAGTCTATGAAAGAGAGAGGTATTAAAACTGAAGATGTGAAGAATCTACCTCCTATTGAGGAATTATGTGAGCCTACCACTCACCCACCTATGGTAGAGGTACACATTCTTTTAGAATTCAATGCAAGTGACGTCCTTCATGGTAAGCCTCCTGATCAATGTTTAGATGAGTTTGATAATTTCATTGTCAAGCAAAATCACTTTAATGAGCGGATTCAAAACCAATTTCATGATAATTCCCTTGCTATCAAAAGTTTGCTTGATGTTTTAAGTAGAACTGATGTTAAAGGTCTTGTTAAGCATTTTCATATGGTTCAAACTCAGCTTGGACAAATTTCTAATGTGCAAAAAGATTTTCTTGTTAACAATGCCAAACAAGTTGATACGCACACATGTGGTATAAAGACCCGAGGAGGTACGCACACCTAGGACCCCCTTTATCTGGAGGGGCATCCAAAGAGGATCGAGCAAGATTCTCAATTACATGAAGAAGACATTGTCAGCTCCCCGAAGAAGAAGAAGAAACACAAGGAGGCTCACAACTCCAATGATCCCATAATTGATGAAGAACCTATTGTTGATCCTAATAGTGTATCTATTTCCGATGCTGAAACTGAAGATGGTGTTGAACCTGATAAAGATAATGAGAAGATTGATCCTCCTTAGATACGAGAAGAAGAAGCACCCGACAAGCGCAAGAGATATAATCGAGAAGATTTTGTTGCAAGAAAACATGGGAAGGAAAGAGAACCATAGGTACAGAAATCAATGCCCTTCCCATGTAAGTCTTTCAAAACCAAAGAAGAAGAGCATTACAATAAATTTTGTGAATGGATGAAACCTCTTTTTCTTCAAATTCCTTTGACTGATGCTATTAAGTTGCCTCCGTACTCGAGGTACCTGAAAGATATTGTTACTAATAAAAGAAAAGTTCCTAATGAGACAATATCTACTATGCTTGCTAATTACTCTTTCAGTGGCAAGATTCCTGAGAAGCTTGGTGATCCAGGTATACCCACCATTCCTTGCTCCATAAAAAATAATTACGTCATAACTGCTTTATGTGATCTTGGTGCAGGAGTGAGTGTTATGCCTTTCTATCTTTACAAAAGGCTTTGTCTAGATAAACCGATCCCTACAAACATCTCTCTTCAAATGGCTGATAAGTCAACAACCATTCCTGTAGGTATTTGTGAGGATGTTCCTGTTGAAGTTGCTAATTGCTTGATCCTTACTGACTTTGTTGTGCTTGACATGCCCGAGGATGGGAGCATGTCTATTGTTCTTGGTAGACCTTTTCTTAACACCGCAGGTGCTATTATTGATTGCAATAAAGGAATGGTGACCTTCAATGTTAATGAGAAGGAGCACACGGTATATTTTTCGAAGAAGATTGACAAAAAGCATGGCCTTAATTCTATTGAGAGTATTGAGACCGTGAAGGTTGGAGAGTGGGATTATCACTACAGGAATCACCTTCTTTGCCGTCTGCCATCACAGACGGCAAAGACAATATCCCGGACGGCAAAGACAATACCACAGACGGCAAAGATTGTCACGGCCGGCAAAATTTCTTCGTCAGCCTACGACGACATAGGACCTTCTTTGCCGTCTGCCCGCGCAAGGCGGACGGCAAAGCTCTTTGCCGTCAGCTTTCCTTAGGAGCTGTTGGCAAAGCTCTTGAGACGGCAGCCGACACGCGTTGCCTCCGTTAGGGGTTAACGGAGCCTTTGCCGTCTGCCTCCCCGTCCATCTTTGCCGTCTGCCTCCCCGTCCATCTTTGTCGTCTGCCTTCTCCTCCTCCCCTCCCCCTCCATCTTTGTCGTCTGCCTCCACGTCCATCTTTGCCGTCTGCCGGGTCCACCCCTCCCCCTCTCTCCACTCTTTGTCGTCTGCCTCCTCCTCCGCCCTCCTCTGTTCCCTCTTCTTTGTCGTCTGCCCCCTGGAGGCTGACGGCAAAGAGACTATATGGCCAGCTGCTACTGCCCAGGTTGCGCAGCTGGGCGCCACGTGGCACCTTTGCCGTCGGTCAGCTGACGGCAAAGGCCTTTGCCGTCAGCTGGCAGACGGCAAAGAGCCTATATTGTCACATTTTTGTTTTATGTTTTCTATTTCACAACACATATACATATAATTCATAGCACATATATGATAAATAGGTCACAACACATATATGATATACATATAAATCTCATCAATGCCATTTGTTCATCAACGTACATCCCATATATCAAAAGAACCAACACATACAAAGTTTCATCCATATATACATACATATAGTTGCACATATATTGTTCATCCATATATACATATACATATAGTTCCACATTGTTCATCAACTCAAATAAAAACGGAAACTAAAGCACTCCAACGCCAGCTTCCATGCATGTAGTACATCCAATCTACAAAATGGGAATAACAAAGTCAGAAGAAGAATAACAACAACATATGTATGACAAATAAGCTAAATTGAAGAAGAAAGAGAAGAAGCAAGAAGAGAACAAGGAGAAGAAAAACAAGAAGGAGGAGGAGGAGGAGGAGGGGAAGGGGAAGGAGAAGGAGAAGGAGGAGGAGAAGAAGAAAAAAGAAGAGAAGAAGAAGGATAAGAAGGAGGAGAAGAAGGAGAGAAGAAGAAGGAGAAGGATGAGGGCTCCTTCTCCTTCTTCTCCTACTTCTCCTTCTTCTTCTCTTCTTCTCCTCCTCCTCCTCCTTCTTCTTCTTCTCCTTCTCCTTCTCTTCTTCTTCTCTTCTTCTTCTTCTTCTTCTTCCTTCTCCTTCTTTTTGAGCTAAATGGGCTAATTATGTCATTTTAGAGGAAAACAAGCTAAGTATATAATATTCATGAGCTAACCAAGGTTCTTATGCCATTTTGAGCTTATTATGGTATTTTGGAGCTAAATGGGCTAATTATGTCATTGTTGGGTTGATTAAAGCAAGGATAATATGAAAGAGGAGAAGAAAGAGGAGGAGGAGGAGAAGAAGAAGAAATCAAGAAGAAGGAGGAGGAGGAGGAGAAGGACTAGAAGGTCCTTGGCCTTCTCCTCCTCCTCCTCCTCCTTCTCCTTCTTCTCTTCTTCTTCTTCTCTTCTTCTTCTTCTATCTTTTCATTTTGCCTATTTCTTCTCCTCTTCTCCTCTTGTTGGAGCTAAATTACCTAATTATGTCTTTTTTGAGCTAAATGTTCCAATTATGTCATTTTAGAGGAAAACAAGCTAAGTATATAATATTCATGAGCTAACCAAGGTTCTTGTGCCATTTTGAGCTTATTATGGTATTTTGGAGCTAAATGGGCTAATTATGTCATTGTTGGGTTAATTAAAGCAAGGATAATATGAAAGAGGAGAAGAAATAGGAGGAGGAGGAGAAGAAGAAGAAATCAAGAAGAAGGAGGAGGAGGAGAAGGATAGGAGGTCATTGGCCTTCTCCTCCTCCTCCTCCTCCTCCTCCTTCTTCTCTTCTTCTTCTTCTTTCTTTTCATTTTGCCTATTTCTTCTCCTCTTCTCCTCTTGTTGGAGCTAAATTACCTAATTATGTCTTTTTTGAGCTAAATGGGCTAATTATCCCATTTTAGAGGAAAACAAGCTAAGTATATAATATTAATGAGCTAACCAAGGTTCTTATGCCATTTTGAGCTTATTATGGTATTTTGGAGCTAAATGGAGTAATTATGTCATTGTTGGGGAAATTAAAGCAAGGATAATATGAAAGAGGAGAAGAAAGAGGAGGAGGAGGAGAAGAAGAAGAAATCAAGGAGGAGAAGGAGGAGAAGGAGGAGGAGGAGAAGGACTAGAAGGTCCTTGGCCTTCTCCTCCTCCTCCTCCTCCTTCTCCTCCTTCTCCTTCATCTCTTCTTCTTCTTCTTCTTCTTCTTCTTCATCTTCTTTCTTTTCATTTTTCCTATTTCTTCTCCTCTTGTTGGAGCTAAATTACCTAATTATGTCTTCTTGGAGCTAAATGGGCTAATTATCTCATTTTAGAGGAAAACAAGCTAAGTTTGGAGGAGAAACTTACCGTAGTGGTCATCAGGGAGGAGAAACACCACGGTTGCTCGCGTCGGCTTCATTTGGAGATGGTTGCCCTGGAGAAGGGTCGTGCGATGCCGCTCGGGAGTTATTCTGCAGAAAAGATATTTTGCAATGTCTCAGTTAGCATGATGACACTCAATTATTAATACTAGTTTATAATGAAACTCACCGTGCCAATCGAAGAGAAGACGGGCATCGGCGGAGGGACTTGACCGCTCTTCTCGCACAGACCCTGAAGAGTGGGTCTTATTAGTTAGTATTGAAACAGACATTACACACATGATTTGGCTAATGTGAAAAAAACATACCACAAAAAGCTCGTATAGGGCCCGTTGACCCGCCTCATTCCGGGCCCTCTCCTCCTCAAGCAATCGTGTCGTGGTCTGGTCCCTCTCATCAAGAGCAGCCTGAAGAGCAGCCTGGCTTGCCAATCTCTCTTTATCAAGAGCAGCCTGGTTTGCCGCTCTCTCTTTCTGAAGAGCAGCCTGAAAAACCATTCCTCGTTACCACAGTAATGATCTATGGTGACACACATAATGAAATGGATGAAAGTGTTCTTAGTCCGTACAACTAACCTCGATGGCAAGTTCGAATGGCCGTGGACGAGGCGTTATCTCAGGACATCTGCTCGACTGGCGCACCTTGATCTCCGGAAGAGTGAGTGGACAACGTATTATCCCATCTCCAATGGCTATCGAGCCATGGGGCCTCCCGCCACCAGATATCATCACCAGCTCTGCATCCAAAGGTTCCTGGCTAGGGTTAAAGTCATCCCCTTTCGTAGCCTTCCCCGCGTCCCTGTATGCCACGAGCTTCTGGTGGGACGATATGTTGGTGAAGTTACTGGGATCATCCAGGTCAGACTCAGAGAATGCCTTCGCCTTCTTGTACGAGGCAGTATGGGCCATGCCATAAAGGTCGTACAAGTGTGGCATCTCAGTCTTATTGTGATGCGCCTAAAAGAAAGGAACAAAATATTAGCATCAAGAATGAATTGCATGAATCATGAAGCAAATCACATACCCAGTTTCGTCCAAAGTGAAGTAAGTTGGCACTCCCTTGATGCTGTGGCACACCAACCATTTGGCTACGCCGATCCTTCGCATTCTCGTGGACGGCTCGCCAGCTGCCCGTGCACCACTCATCAACCAACGCCTCCCAACAATCAATCTTATCCGCACACCATCTCGGGGGCACCTGTAAGTTATTAGAAAGAATTTTCAGCGCTACGCCTATGAATGAAATCAAGAAAACTACGTAGAAGGACTTAAGAATAGGTAATTACCTTCATGTATGTCTCCTTCTTCAGAAACTTTCCGCGGCAATCCTTCTTCTCCTTCTTAATACCACGCGTGGCGTAGTAATCTTGAATAGCGTGCGGCCGAGCCTCGTGGCGCAAGTTCTGTAGTAACCGCCTACACTCGACCTCGAGAACCCTGGCCGCCTCCTCCTCATATCCATCCTCACACCTATAGAAGGTCTGCAATCAAACGTGAAAACACCGATTAGTACAATAATTAGGTATATTGTTAATTTTAGATTATGTAAAAGGATAATTTACCCAAAAGCTCTTGATCACCATCTCGGCCCTCGTGTGGCACAAGACACCATCTATAATCTCCTCCGGCGGGGCCTGTGCAGCCTGGTAGTGCTCCCAGGTAAATCCTAGTGTAGGAACCTGACCCTCACCAGGCAACGTGACAAACCCCGGGAAATTTGTCCGGCAAAGCACACCAAGGACGGAGTTCGGCCTGCGGACTCCAAGAGGGTGTACCCATCCCCTGCAGTATGATAAGGTCAGCGCATTAGATATTTGAACAAACTTGAAGGCAAAAGCTAAAAAAGGGTAAATGTACTTACCTATCTCCTTCAGGTTTAATCACCGGCCTCTGCTCGCGGTAGCCGGGGCGACCGGGAGACGTGTACTACCACGCTTGTACACGGTGGCCCCGTCCACCTGCACATCGCCCTCACTATCCGTAAGCTCATCCCCGCCATCCCCGCCCCCTGAGCCACCCGGACCCTCGGTCCAATCCGGCAACTCGGTACGATCCGGCCAAGGCTCCCATCCGGGCCTCTCCACGTTGGGTGAAGCCTCCGGAACCGTAGTCTCCTCCGGCTGCTCCTGGGCCGAATGCACCTCGACCCGAGGCTGCTCCTGGACCGGAGTCTCATGGGACGAATGGCCGTGAACACCAGGCTCCTGGACCGGAGTCCCCATAGCCTCCTCCGCAAACGGGTCGACCATACTAGTCCTATGCTCGGGTGAATGAGCTGGTGGTGGTGGCGAGGACGGCTCAACAGTCCTCCTCGATCTTCCGCGGCCACCACCTCTCCCTATACCCTTCCCCTTCCTCCCTACCCGACCAGCACCTCTCCCAGTGGGCAATGCCGCCGATGAAGAAGAACCCCCGGCTGGTGTCGAAAGATTGTCTGCCAAGGCTCTACGGAGAGATAGGGGTGGAAGGGAAGTACCACCCCTCGTGCGGGGCGCCTGGGAAGAACCCGTCGAGCGCTCTGGACCCGCGCCCACCATCTTTCAGCACCTGCCATGATAAAGATTAAAAGAAATTAGTACAACATAAAAAAATTGAATGACTGACATGAATAATAATATGTACATGAATAATAAAGATTAAAATATATATAATTTAAGTTGTGAATCTTACAAACTAATAATCATCATCAATAAATGCATCATCATCATCACTATCACGCATGTCTTCATGAATGACGTGCTCATCGGGTTCAACGGCGTGAAGTTGTGAAAGGCCTTCCTTTAATCGTTGAAGCATTGACAGGTCATCCGCATCAATAACCTCTACGAGTTCCAGGTCTTCTGGTTCCGGCTCAGGGCTGGAGTCGGATTCATTGTCGCTGTCTACTTCCATGTTCTTGGATGAAGCACGACGGTTCTTGAAATGTTTCTTGGAAAGACGTGCTTCTTGGAAGAATTCTCCATCATATGTGTCTGGGTTAATGTGAGGTTCATAATCCTGTTCATTTGGGAGAGGTGGTCTGACATGTGGCGGCACTTCATAAACAACATACCAACCTTCCAGATTCTTATCCGTTTGGCATGCCCACGGTAGATAGAAAACTTGGGCCGCCTGTTGAGCCGTAATATAGACATCGGGAACATCTAAATGGGTGTTTGGATTGATTTCGACTAGTCCTATATGTTCATGAGTCCTTCTAGTCTTTTTCGGCTGGAACCAATAACATTTGAAGACTACGACGTTCGGTGGGTTTTCACCATAGAATTGAAGTTCATAAATTGCTTCAACTCTTCCATAATACTCGATAACACCTTCGCCGATAGCAGAGACACCACAATTTGTAGATTTCTGGTCGGGCATAGGTAGCTCTTTGCCAAAGGTACGAAAGAGATACCCGTTGATGTTGTATTTCTCAAATGAACGGACCTTATAGTCAAAACCATTAGCGACTTGTCTCAATTCGGCGTCCATAGACTCTGAATTAGCCTAGAAGTTTAATACGAAACGGTTGTTGCATTAGCTGCAAGTTAGACCAAAAATGAAATGCTCCATTATTGATAATTACCGTTTGTTTGAACCAAGAGATGAAACCGGGATAGCCGCCTCATGTCTTTGACAGAAGCTCATACTCTTCGACGGAATCATTTTCGATCACCGCTCCATCCGAGAATTTGACGACGTAACGGCTGTTTGAAATATCCGGGAATAAGAGCAGTTCAAATGAATTAGAAGTTATGGGAAAATGTGCCGAGAACTCACTCGATGTACGGCCGCACTTGTGTTAGGTTGTTGAAGATATACAACGAAATGTTCCGCCATTCTTCGATATCCAACGTTATTGGTTTTGAAGCACCGGCTGGTGCGAGCTTCCCTTTGAATAGGCTGAGGTTGGACCCACCTTTTTTAGGGTCTCCATCATTGTGCCGAGGCTTCGGATTATGCAAATGATGATTTTTGGCTTCGTAGTGTGCTGTCACAAAGTTTGCCACCTCCTCAGTAATGAATGCCTCAGCCATCGATGCTTCAATTCTACGCTTATTTTTACATTTAGCTCGAAGGGTCTTCTGCATCCTCTCAGTTGCATAGCACCAACGATCTTGCACGGGTCCACCCAATCTTGCCTCATTCGGTAGATGTAAAATCAAATGCTGCATTGGATTAAAGAAGCCCGGTGGAAAGATCTTCTCTAACTTGCACAACAACTCCGGTGCAAACTCCTCCATGTCTTCTATCTCGCCAGGCGACAATTCTTTCGCACAAAGAACACGGAAGAAATAGCTCAGCTCCGCCAGTAGTAGCCATTCATCCTCAGGAATAAAGCCACGTAACATCACCGGCATTACCCGCTCTAGCCATATGTGCCAATCATGACTCTTGAGACCAAAGATTTTTAATTTTTCAAGACTCGCTCCCCTCTTTAGATTCGCTGCATACCCATCGGGGAACATCAAGTGCATTTTGACCCACAAGATAATTTCCCTCATAGCTGGCCTTCCAAGATTGAACCAGGCCTTTGGCTTCGACCACTTCTGCTTTCCTTTGCCTTCTCGCATGTTTTGTAACGGTCTATGACATAGTGTCTCTTGATCGACTCTAGCCTTAATATTATCCTTTGTCTTCCCATCTATGTCAAACAATGTACCAAAAATAGCCTCTCCGATATTGGAAGAAGGAGGTCTTTGAAGTAAGGCAGATCCCAGAAGCATGGCTTGTGAGTCCAGGCATGTTTTGAATTATACCCCTTGAAATACCCTGGATGCTCTGGATCAGGCTCGAGGGCGTTTAACTGATCCAGGATCTGTTGGCCTGTGAACGCAGGTGGTGCCAAGTTTTTGACAACTTTACCTTTGGTAAAGTTCTTCTTGTCTTTTCTGAACTGATGGTCAGGATCCAGGAACTGTCTATGCAAGTCAAAGCAAGAATACTTCCGACCCTCCTGCAACCAATGAAACTGAAGAGCTGCCTTGCATTGGGGGCACGGGAACCTTCCATGCACACACCATCCAGAGAATAGTGCATACGCTGGCAAGTCATGCATAGAGTACATGTACCACACATGCATTTTGAAGTTTTCTTTTCTAGCGGCATCGTATGTCTTGACCCCATTTTCCCAAGCTTCTTCCAATTCATCCTTAAGCGGTTGCAGGTACACATTCATATTCTTCCCCGGATAATTGGGCCCTGGAATTATCAACGTCAGAAATATGTTCTTTCTTTGCATAATCTGCCTGGGGGGGGGGAGATTGAGTGGAATGACAAATACAGGCCAACAACTGTATTGGGTTGCCGTCATGCCGAAGGGATTAAACCCATCCGTGGCGGCGCAGACTCGAGGATTCCTTGGATCTGCCGCTTTATCCTGATGCAATCCATCGAAATGTTTCCACGCTTCCCCATCCGATGTGTGTACCATCATCTTATTCCCATCCGCATCTAGTTCGGTTCTTTTGCCCAATTGGTGCCATGTCATCTGTCTGGCTGTCTCTTCAACCATGAAAAGTCGTTGAAGTCTTGGTACGATTGGCATATACCGAAGAACACTAACTGCGATTTTGGTCTGCCTCTTCTCACCCATACCGTTGTCTTCCACAAGATACCTGCAAGACTCGCAATTGGGACAATAGTCCAAGTGTGCATACTCCTTCCTAAATAAGACACATCCTTTCTCACATGCATCTATCTTCTCATAGGGCATCTTAAGTACGCGAAGTATTTTGTCCGACTGGTACAGGTTTGCAGGCATGACATGGCCTTTGGGTAGGAAACGTCCAAATAGTGTCATCATCGCGTCGTAGCATTCTCTTCCCAAGTTGAACTGAGCCTTCAGAGCCATTACTTGTGCAATTGCATCCAGCTGACAGAGCTCAGTGTGATCATGGAGAGGACGTTTTGAAGACTCCAACATTTCATAAAAGGCCTTTGCAGATTCCTCCATCTCATCTTCCGAATCCCGAGCATCATCAAAGTCTTGCACCATGTCTTCGATCCCAGTACCATGCTCGTCCGTGCGACGACGGACCACCTCAGCTCTTGTGCGTTGTATAGACTCACCATGAAATGTCCACATTGTATAATTACGCTTAAAACCCCCCCTCTGCAGGTGTTTAATCATTACAGCCTCTGTCGTCTTTTTATAGTTGTCGCATCCACGACAGGGGCAATAGTTTCTTTCCTGGCCATTTGCGAATGCGGCTTTCACAAATTCCTTTGTTTTTAAAAACCATTCTTTCGTCATCTCTTTCTGACTAGGGTGACCGGTATACATCGACGCACGATCACTCATCTTGCGTAGCTACTAAAGACAGAAGAAATATATTTATATATAATTTAGCATTTATATTCATCGGTTAATCAGGTTCGCCATTTTTATTACGTCCAGGCAACCTACACGCTAATAGGTAAAGATAGGTCCTAATCCCACCCGAGTATGTGTAGATTGGGTTTGTTTTCCCATGCTCTGCTCCGGATCCAACGCAAAATTTCGGCAGCACCTCCCCGCTGTTCTCCTGATACACGTCTCCGCAATAAACGGAGAGGATGTGCATTCGGAGAACAACAGGGAGGCACTGACGAAATTCCGCATCGGATCCAGAGCACAGCATACGGGAAAACGAACCCAATCTACACATACTCGGGCTGTCCATGGATAATGTTGGACAATTCGAAAGGATGGCGGTTATAAATATGCAAAGACATGCATATTTATAGATGTCGCCCTTTCGAACGGGAGACGCATACTGGTCACGCATACTGATAAATTAATTGAATTACCTAAATCTAGAAAGTTTCATCCGGAAACCGAGCCACAGTAAATGAAGGGGCGGGGAGGAGATGAAATTTGTACTGACCCACGAATGCAGGGGCAGAGCTCGTACAACGCACGGGCAGGTCTTCGCACAGCAGACCTCACAGCGACGAGACAACTATCACATGTAAATCCACCTGATCAACACAAATATTCCAATTATGTCATTTTAGAGGAAAACAAGCTAAGTATATAATATTCATGAGCTAACCAAGGTTCTTGTGCCATTTTGAGGTTATTATGGTATTTTGGAGCTAAATGGGCTAATTATGTCATTGTTGGGTTAATTAAAGCAAGGATAATATGAAAGAGGAGAAGAAAGAGGAGGAGGAGGAGAAGAAGAAGAAATCAAGAAGAAGGAGGAGGAGGAGGAGAAGGATAGAAGGTCCTTGGCCTTCTCCTCCTCCTCCTCCTTCTCCTTCTTCTCTTCTTCTTCTTCTTCTTCTTCTTCTTCTTCTTTCTTTTCATTTTGCCTATTTCTTCTCCTCTTCTCCTCTTGTTGGAGCTAAATTACCTAATTATGTCTTTTTGAGCTAAATGGGCTAATTATCCCATTTTAGAGGAAAACAAGCCAAGTATATAATATTAATGAGCTAACCAAGGTTCTTATGCCATTTTGAGCTTATTATGGTATTTTGGAGCTAAATGGACTAATTATGTCATTGTTGGGGAAATTACCCTGCTGCATGGACATGCACCTACCACGCAAAGTTCGCAGGTCCAGAAGTTGCCCTTTTGGTCCAGAGGACTTTGCAGGTTACCTATACTACTTTTCAGTTTATATAAAACTTTTCGATATTTTCTACATTTGAGGATGGCAATATTATTTAAGTTGTCCTGTTTTGCTCCGGTACCAATAAATATAGACGATACATTATTTTGACAGACTTGATTTCAACAAAAGAACATGTGATCTTCTTTGAAGTAGTCTTGAACCTAAGCAATAATGATGGGCGAATAAACTAACAGAATCTACCACTAAAACTACTAATTAATTCAAAAAACTAAATACCAAACATGTGATCTTCTTTTTGTCTTCTCCTCCTCCTATTCTTCTTCTTCTTCTTCTTCTCCTCTTCCTCCTCTTCTCCTCTTCTTCTTCTTCCTATTCTTTCTAGTAAGCTAACTAACAAACTAACCTAACTAACCAAGCTAACTAAACCTGTCGCTAAACCTAGATAGCACTAAACAGCAAAAAAATAACAAAAACAGAATCTACCACTATAACAAAAACAAAATCTACCACTAAGTAACTAAAAAAGAATCTAGCTACCACTAAATACCAAACAATAAAAAATCAACTTCTTCTTCTTTTTTCTCTTCTTCTCCTTCTTATTTTTTTCTTATTCTCTTATTCTCTTCTTCTTCTCTTCTTCTTCTCTTCTCCTTTACTTCTTCTCCTTCTTATTTTTTTCTTCTCTTCTTCTTCTTTTTCTTCTTCTTCTCCTTCTTATTTTTTTCTTCTCCTCTTCTTCTTCTTTTTCTTCTCCTCCTCCTCCTCCTCCTCCTCTTCCTCTTCTTCTCCTCTTCTTGTCCTCCTCCTCCTCCTCCTCTTCTCCTCTTCTCCTCCTAACTAAATCTACTAACCTAACTAAAACTAATAACCTAACTAAATCTACTAACCTAACTAAAACTACTAACCTAACTAAAGCTACTAACCTAACTAAATCTACTAACCTAACTAAAACTACTAACCTAACTAAAACTACTAACCTAACTAAAACTACTAACAATAACAACTACTAAAACTACTAAAAAATAATAAAACTAGTAAAAAATAATGCGGGTGGGGGGGTGGGCGTGGGGGTGTGGGGGCTCACCGAGAGGGGCGGCTGTGGAGGGGCCGGGGTGGCGGGGCGGCGCCGGGGGCGCCAGGTGCGGCGGGGCGGCGCCGGGGGCGCCAGGTGCGGCGGCGCGACGGTGATGGGGCAGCGGCAGCGGCAGCGGGGGCGAGGTGGGGAGAAAGAGAGAGAGGGGCGGCGGCGGGGGCGACAGGGCCGACTGGGGCGTCAGTGGGGCGCGACAAGGGCGGCAGCAGGGGCGGCGGCGCGACGGGGGCGGCGGCGCGATGGTGGTCGTGGCGGCCGTTACAGAGAGAGGAGCGCGCGGGGTGGGGAGAGAGAGCGAGGGGCGCGCGGGGATGAGTCATTACAGAGAGAGAGAGGGGCGGGGTGGGGGAAGGAGCCGTTAACGGAGTTAGCGCTTTGCCGTCTGCCGGCGGACGGCAAAGAGTCTAGACTCTTTGCCGTCTGCCTCCGGACTCTTTGCCGTCCGCTAGCAGACGGCAAAGGTCCGACTCGTGTTTGACCTAGCCACCCCGCGGTCAGGTGGGCCTATCTACATCTTTGCCGTTTGCCTCTGGACTGTTTGCCGTCGGCTAGCAGATGACAAAGAGGTGACAGATGGCAAAAAGACTGTATGCCATCAGCCAGTACTGTACCGTCTGTTTTGCTGAAGCTGACGGCAAAGACAATCTTTGCCATCAGCTAGCAGACGACAAAGACTAGGCAGATGGCAAAATACTGATTTTCAGTAGTGTGTCTTCTACATGTGCACCACAAATACAAAACCATTATGGTGGGGACAATATCCATTGAAATGAAGGTACCATGATTGCTTTATAAGAAGTGAAACTTTTTGCTCAATATAATACATGTTTGGTAGTAAGACTTGATCAACCTTGCTAACAAATAGGTTTTATATGAGTAAAAAGAGAAGCTTGTTATGTTTTCATTTCCTTTATCTTTCATCCTCCTTGTTGTACTAAAGTTTTATGTTTTTGAAGCTTCATATGTTTAACCATTGTTTTGAGCTTTCTGGAAGTTTTGCAGCTTTCATTATTTTGAAAAAAAATCGAAAGTGAAGTTGTTAGAAAAATTCCAGAAGATTTATAATGAAGTTTCCATCAAAAAAGAGACGTGGGGGCAGCTGGAGCCATCTAGGGAGGCCACCCTTGGTCCAGGCGGCCAGCTAGCGCGGCCTGCCCCGTGGCCTCGCCCACAGGTCGCTTGGGCTCACCTGGGCTCCTTTCTAGGTACTTCTTCCTCCCTTCTCTCTCTCACTCTAAAAATCCCGATTTTTTTCCTGGAGCTCGAGTTCTTGCTGTTCTTGGTGGCAAATTTCGATCTCTCTCTACAACCCATCATTTGCATTGAGAATTTGAGCATTTTGCTCCCTGGTATGTGACTCCTCCACTCCTCCAATTAAAATTTCGGTTGTTGGTCTTATTTGTGAGTATTTAGGAGTTCTTGGTGCTGTTCATATGAGCCTGCATGCATGTTTAGAAATTTATTTGTAAAGTTTTGATGCAAGTTTATGCATGAGGAAAGTGAGTAGAATAGTTTGCTCCAACTCATTTTTGCTTAAACCTCCATTTTTTTTTATGAACCAAAAATTTCAGAAATGAGTTTGTTTGAAAAAGCAAAAGGATGACTTGGGAAGAAAAGACCCGAGCATACCGATAGACTAACTAGAGCTACAACGTCATCCTCTACTGTGAGGACAAGTTACAACGATGATATCGTGCCACCAGAGTTGTTCCGCGAGACGGACACGACACGTACTGTCGGGGATATACCCCGCAGTGTAACCCGGCTTAAAGTATGACCCGCCAAGGACTTGGCAACTCACCGGCGACTCAGCAGTGATCTGGTAGGTGACTCATACTTGTCCCCACAAACGACTTAGATAAATTACGAAGGCCCAAGGCCCGGCGTAGACCCTGAGATAAGGCGTCTCATAGAGAGGCCAGGAGGGCCGGCTTACAAGAGAAGGCCCAAGAAGAGAAGAGACTCCCTCACAAAGGAAACGAGACCCGGATTAGGATTCAAGAGAGACTAGTCCTATTCCTACTTCTAGTAGGCCTCTATATGTAAACCTACCCCTTCCACCTATATAAGGAGTGGTAAGGCGCCCCAAGAGGAACAAGATTCACAACTTAGGTCTAAACAAGACAAATCATGAGATTAACAGATTAGACACCCACGAGATTAGAGGTGGTGAGTCTGCACATTTGTAATCGAGATCATCGTCTTCATCAATGAAACACAAGTAGGACATAGACTTTTACCTCCATCAGAGGGGCCGAACCTGGGTAAATCCGCGTCTCTCGATTCCGACCAACCCCTCTCAAGCCGCCACATAGCCGCGATGACCTCACACCTAAGTTCTCTCAAGAGGACATCTGTCATGACAAAACCACGACAGTTGGCACCCACCGTAGGGCTGATTGCACGATGGTATTGCGTTTTTGGAGGGATCTGTCTAGGGATCGAGAAGTTTGCAATTTTCATATAAAAAGAGCCGATAGAGAAGGATCTATGTAATCAACTAGCAGACCGAGCGGCGTAGACAATAATGAGATCGAAAGCTAGGGTTATCAGTGTGCGCCGTCACCGCATCGTGCGATCCGGCAAAGCTCGACAGGATACGACGGCTAACCCTCTCATCGATCTCGTCCGTGTTGAGATCAAGTTGGAAGACTGATTTTTCCGAGATCGAGACGAATCCCATTGTTCGTTCTCATTGCCGTGCGCTAGTCGTTCAAAGCAGCCAGGTTCCGCTGCAGTTCGTACAGTTCCAAGTCCCGAGGACCGACCGATCCCCCAAGGTCGCTGCTACCCCGAGGAAAAGAAGTATTGCCCCAATATACACCCAGGCGGAGACGTGAGTTGGTCTGAGTTCTACCAGATGTGACCCTGCCGACCCCTCACAACAAGCACGTGATTTGTTTCACCCAAAGTATACAGCCGGAGCATTCATCGGCCAGCAGCCATCGAAGAGATATAATACTCTGTCCACGTCAATTCAACTGAGATCAGATTAGTTCCAAATTCTATTGAGATTAGATCAATTATTAAACAGGAAAGGAGCTAGTACACCACGCTGTTTATTTTGGCACAATTACCAAGATTGGATGAGCACTAAGGCTACTAGATGATTATACGGACTAATCCATAAAAACGCTTCACCTACAGTTATTAAGAAACGGCTTGGACAAACTCCGGCCACATGCGTCTCCTATCTGGAACAAAAAATATCAATGGATAGCAGGCTCGCGTCCAAGCTATGTCTAAAAGTATCAAGCGTTTGCATACGAATCATTAGTGTTTTCATCAACAAAAAAATATCAGGTGCTATTCTCTCTATCTAATTTTTCAGTACGCATTATTTATTCGAGGACAATTACTCTTCACTGTAATATATTTTATGCAGGATAATTATTTGGTATAAGTGCGCACGGAGTCCGGACGACGTTAACAACGCCGCAGCTGCCTCGTACGTCCGCACCAGCTTACAACGCCGCGGTTGTTCGTGCGTTCACGTCGGCTTACAACGGCATGGCCGACTCGCGGGTCCACGCGAGAATACAACGCCGGGGTCGGTTAGGATCCGTACCAGATTACACGCTGGTGACGCGCCTGCTCGTTTGAGTCACCCAACGGAAACGCACAAACCGTCGCTCCCGCGGCCTAGTTCTTACCGCATATGTCAGAAGCTTTTTTACGTTCATCCGTGAAAAATATCAGGTGCTATCCACCTTATTTATTCTATCAGTATAATTTTTATTTTTGAGAACAATTACTTTGTCTGCATTATTTTTCTGCGCAGGACAAAATGCTCACTACAAAGGTGGTCTAGTATTGTGGATATGGAGCTCACGCCAATATTATCACGCGCCAACGTCCGTCCACGCTACATCTTTCAACGGAAGTATGCGAGCCGCCGCCCCCGCAGTGTGATCTACATCAATCCGACATGGCTGACTCGCCGTCCACGCCGGCTTACAATATCGCGGCCAACTCTCACGACCGCGCGACCAAGACGACTTACAATGACACGGCCAACTCTCACGTTCGGGTGATCAAAGACGGATTACAATGACGCAACCGATTCTCGGGTCCATACAACTCTCGCATTCCACATTAACTCGCCGGTGCAGTGCTCGCCTGTACGAGCCGCCCAACAGACGGATGCAAGACGCCTCCCCCATGCTCCGGTTTATATTAACTCATCGGTGCAGTGCTCGCCTGTACGAGCCGCCCAACAGACGGACGCAAAACGCCACCCTTGCGGTCCGGACGACATCAACATATCGGTGCAGTGCTCGATTGGATGAGCCGCCCAACAGACACGCGCAAGCCGCTGTCTGTTCTCCATCAAACATATCGGTGCAGTGCTTGCCTATACAAGCCGCCCAAGGGACGCATGCAAGTCGCCTCTGCGACCCATCTCCCCCAATAACATTGGAGCAAAGAAAAAATGGCGTTCATATCTTACACGACATCATCAAAACACGGATCAGCTCCTATTCGCGCCGGGTTGCTCAATGGATAGACGCATTGGTCAATACTATCTACTTCAACATGTCAAAAGTAACACGAGAGTTTGTCATGAAGGATCCGTCCCTAATGAAGCTACAATTTGAGCCAGCCATCATTGAGCCAACAATTCAAAGTAAGCAGCAAAGAAAAAGGAAAGTGGTCCTGGACGAACCACGAGAGGCGGACCACACGAGAATTAAGCACGGGTCAAAAATCCATCATCAACCATCAAACATTATACCGGCTTATGTCAAAATCAAGTATGGAGACTCTCAAGCCGCCTCCTTGAGTCGACTTAAGACTTAGGGGCTAAATGGACATGGCTCGGCAGACTCAACTGGGATGAATAATTCAAGAACCCCAGGTCATTACGGGGAAATTAAACCGGTCTCGGGGGCTGATGCCTCATTGACGAAATGATTTAAATATCGCCTAAGAAGACAAGTCGCCATGATGCGACCACCCAAACATGGGTGCCCGACCTTATTGGCGGATGATTCATAATCCGTCCAAGCATGGACACTATCAGTATCAAAGAGCATAAGTCGCCATGCTGCACTTATTTCAAAATTGGATACTGGTAAGCCAAAGAGGACCAAAGTTGCCATGTTGCACGGTTCAAACATGGGTGCCTTATATGTTTTGAGGATTAAGCCGACTTACTTGGGGGCTACTAGCTCCCAAGTCGTTTTGCAGTAAGAGCGTATACGTTTATGCAATCCTATGTTTGGCTTTCCCTAATCATAGGTCACTTGGGGGCTTCCACTCACTGAGTTCAGCCTGAATACCCTCTTGGCTAGCGAAAAATTAACGCATTACAAATGGTTATACTGGACTGTGTGTTGGACAAATCGCCCTATGGTCCCATGTACTCTTGGTGAGTTAATACGCTTTTGGACCCTGAACTTGCCTTGGTTAAAACATGAAAGGTACTCGCAAGAACCAACGCATGGAAAATAGACAAACCATTGGTTCACCGAACCTGCTTCACTGAAGCCTGACTCGCGCCTGATCAGTCAGTCTAAATAATTCAGGCTGTTGCAAAAGCCTTCTTGGGGTAACACTAGAGTTTTGCAAACTCGTCTTGTCCTATCGCGACTCATCGAGCCGATGAATTTTATGATTATCTTTGTGGCACTGCCATAAAATTTTCATAAAAAGTTTTATAACTCGTCGCGACTCACTGAACCGGCCGCCGTGACTCACTGAGCCGACTTAACCTCTTTTGGGTACCACTAGAGCCTTGAGAGCTCGTCTTACCTGCCGAGACTCACTCAGCCGGTTATGGTGTAACCAACACTATTCTGTCATATACATGCATCGTCTTACATTGCATCATGCATCATACATACATATCATGCCGGTCTTCAAACCGGGTCAAAGCATAAATTCTTGAAGCTGCAAATTAATCTTTGAATAGCCAATTTGGCTAGATTTTCATCATGGTTTATCATAACCAGTGTTAAATGATTGGGGTTTTTAAGCCAGCTCGGAAGAATTGACAATTGTCGAAGAGCCGCCCTATCACATATAATGTCGAGTCATCTAATTGACCGGCCCTTGGATTTCTACAAACTTGTGCTCTGTAGTAAACTACAACACTTATGGATTTCTCAAACATATGGATTTCTCAAGGATATATTTGTCGGGTTACATTGCAACCACGGTCAAGGATTTCTTTTATCACAAAGGCATCATCAGCTCGCAGAGTGGATATGATTTTATTCTACAATGGAAGGAATAGCCCCGAGTCGCTGCAGGCACACAACCCGGCACTTGGGGGCTACATTATTCAAATCAAGATTACATCAAAGTATGCAAGTCCCATGTCGCTGCAAGCATGCACCATGACACTTGGGGGCTAATGCAAACTCCTCTTCCAAATCATCACATCATCAGTAGACCTGGCTATTTCAAGGAGATAAGCCGGCCCTAGGGGGCTACAGGTCGCTCTTTATTCAAGTATGGATTCAAGGAAGAACCGGCTCATCATTTTTATAATGACCCGACCCTTGGGGGTTACACATTGCCGCTCAAGTTAACATAGTCAGATCTAAAAGTCCCTGCTCAGTATTGCATAATGACCCGGCCCTTGGGGGCTACATCATATGATGTTTTATTTCCAAAGGAGAAGAACATGGAAGTCCCGAGTCGCCGCAAGCAATCGACCCGTCACTTGGGGCCTACACTATTTAGATCATAATTTTTAAAGTCCCAGGTTGCCGCAGGCAAGACAACCCGGCACTTGGGGGCTACATCACTAAGTTGTTTCACTGATCATGAGGTTCAAATTGAAGACCCGGCCCATCACACACTGATGACCCGGCCCTTGGGGGCTACAGGTAATATGGATATATAAAAAATTGTAGAGCACATTTCATTTCGTCATGGAGGTGAAGTATTGGGAGACTGGTTGAGCATATTTTTATCTAGTTGAAGCATTGAAAGACCGACTCAACATCACACGGATTTCCTTATCCCCAATAATTCGACATAGTCAATTGGAGTTCAGTTGTTTGACGGGGCACCACCAATAATCATGACCCGCCATTAGCAATCATGACCCGCCATTGTCAATCATAACCCGCCGAAGCAAGAGAAGTCGGTTCAACATTGTGTGGATTTCATGTTCCCCAAATTTTCATCAAGCCAAAGCATTGGAGGCTGATTCAATGGCATATGTATTTTATTGTGGAGGACACGTACCTGCAAAATGATTGAGGATAGTTCAAAGAACAAACACGGATTTTTCAAGGAGCCACTTCAGTAAATCAAGCCGGCCAGAGGAGCAAGCCGGTCCCTTAACTTATTTATTATTCTTATTTCAGGATCTTACCATGAATAAATTCAAGCTAACTTGGGGGCTAATGTCAGGGATATACCCCGCAGTGTAACCCGGCTTGAAGTATGACCCGCCAAGGACTTGGCAACTCATCGGCGACTCAGCAGTGACCTGGGAGGTGACTCATACTTGTCCCCATAGGCGACTTAGATAAATTACGAAGGCCCAAGGCCCGGCGTACACCATGAAATAAGGCGGCTCATAGAGAGGCCAGGAGGGCTGGCTCACAAGAGAAGGCCCAAGAAGAGGAGAGACTCCCTCACAAAGGAAACAAGACCCAGATTAGGATTCAAGAGAGACTAGTCCTATTCCTACTCCTAGTAGGACTCTACACGTAAACCTACCCCTTCCACCTATATAAGGAGGGGTAAGGCGCCCCAAGAGGAACAAGATTCACAACTTAGGTCTATACAAGACAAATCATGAGATAGACAGATTAGACACCCAGGAGATTAGAGGTGGCGAGTCTGCACACTTGTAATCGAGATCATCGTCTTCATCAATGAAACACAAGCAGGACGTAGGCTTTTACCTCCATCGGAGGGGCCGAACCTGGGTAAATCCGCGTCTCTCGATTCCAACCAACCCCTCTCAAGCCGCCACATAGCTGCGATGGCCTCACACCTAAGTTGTCTCAAGAGGACATCTGCCGTGACAAAACCATGACACGTACCATGGCATACCCGTGTTTAGATTTCCTTATGGCGGGAGGTATTGAGGATGAGTTTTATATCCTCTGTGCAGCTACAGGTTTGAGACATCTCGTAACATGGCGTGTGCAACAATATCCAAAACTCACCTATTATTTTATCAACTGGTTTAGACATAATGATAAAACTTCCATGATTGAATTCAGATTATATGAGGATGTCTTCACCATGTCTTTGGCAGAATTTTGTGATATTATAGGTGTGCGGAATGTCGGGAAGATGACCAAAATGAACGTTGAGCCATACGAGCTCAAATCCCTATTCGCTTCCCTTTGCAGTAAGGACCCGTGAGAAATTCACCAGGGGAAGATATCCAGCATCTTGTTTCCTCACATCAGGTATTTCACATACTATATTGCTCGAGGGGTGCTAGCTCGCGACAACATGAGTAACATTTCGGCTCAAGATCTCGCTATCTTGGCAGCCGCCCTCTTAGGAGATAACACGTATAACATTGGTGCTTTGATTGCTCGTCGCCTCGTCGCTAACAGCGGCAAAGGGCCTCACTTTGGTGGCATTTATACCACGCTTATCCTCGAGCACGTCGGGCGCACTGTGTGCATGGATGATACGCCCTTTTCATTCATAAGCTTTGATCTTACCGCTGTGAAGAGGCATGAGTTTGTTAGTACGACTTCCGAGTTTGGTAACCTTTTTTATATTATGAGGTTTGACGAGCTTACTACTCGTGAGATCCGTCTACCTGCACCACTTTTGTTTGATTACACTAGCAGGAATGGGTGGTCTTTGACCTCGATAGATGTGACGGCCTTGGTTTAATCGTATGCTAATCATACACGCAAATGCATACAATCAAAACCAAGGACTCACGGGAAGATATGACAACACAACTCTGGACACAAATAAAATAATACAAGCTTCATATTACAAGCGAGGGGCCTCGAGGGCTAGAATACAGAAGCTCGATAAGCACACGAGTCAGCGGAAGCAACAATATCTGAGAACAGACATACACATGGGGTGCCTTAGAGAAGGCTAGCACAAAAGAAACACGATCGAACGAGGCGAGGCCTCCTGCATGGGAACCTCCTAAACTACTCCTGGTCTTCATCGGCCTCCACGAAGAAGTCACCAACGGGGTGGCAGGCGTCGGTAGGAAACTCCATCTCCTGGACTCCATCATCTGGTCACAGCAACGGATCAAGGGGGCAAAGGGGGGAGCAAGGCAACGGTGAGTACTCATCCAAAGTACTCGCAAGACTTACATCATAACTATGCTAAGTATGCATCAGTATCAAAGAAGGGGTTATATGTGGACTGACTGCAGCAATGCGAGAAATAGAGGGAGAAGGCCTAGTCCTATCAAAGATTAGCATCTTCAGGGTCTTGCAGCAATAGACGAGAGTAGAACATGTGTAACACAATTAATAGTCATATTGTTGCAGCAATATTGAAGTGAGGTCACGCCCAGAGATCCTCCCTCGACTCCTTGCGAGGAAGCAATCCCGCGACATCTAAATCCAGTTAAGTAACAATTGTAGTTGTATAAGATCAGGGCACAACTCCAAGTCGTCCTGTAACCGTGGACACGGCTATTCGAATAGATAAGTTCTTCCCTGCAGGGGTGCACAACATATTGCCCGACGCGCTCGATAACACTCTGGCCGGACACACTTTTCTGGGTCCTGCCCGGCCTCGGAATATCGACACATCGCAGCCCCACCTAAGACTCAACAAAGAGGCCAGCCCGCCGGTCTAACTCCTAAGCATAGAGGGTTCATGGGCCCACTTCCCCTCCACGCTCCTGCATGGTGCGTGGGCGGCCGAGGTTAGTCCTAGCATCCCTTAATCACAAGCGCAATGCATCTCGGGACCACTCGGACGCGCACCGCTCCATTGCTGACATCTGAAAAGCTTCGGCTCATACCGCGACGTCGAGTACCCAATTCTTCCCGCACACATGGTTAGTGCGTAATAAGGCCTTCCGAGCAACCCAGATCAAATACCCAAATCCATTATCATTTTAATTAGGCCATCGACACAATCCCGCGGGAATCCACCCGTCTAACAACTAATCATCAATGATTCCAGTAACATGGTCGAGTAACTCTGTGGTTGTAACATCGGGAGGAATCCGAGGTATCACCCTCGTTGGATTCCGAACGATGTATCCGTCAAGGTGGACTTAGAGGAATCACCGTCGGGGGTCCCACACTTGAGGGGTTGCACGACAGAGGCATCGTCGGGAATGGTGAAAGAGGAATCACCCTCGATAACCACGACCGACTAGCTATACTACAGAGATATCATCAGGAGTACTTAGCGAGGATTCTCCCTCGTTACCCGATAGTATCTCTGTAGCGTCGTACAACTAAGGGGGGATGTATGTGCTACCTCGGGTCTGGCTCGTCGATCAGGGATCGAGATTTGAAAGCAAAGAGGGGCAACTGGACTACGGGGTCAGAGGAGAAGACTGCTCCACCTATACTAAACAGTATTAAAGCACAGTACTGAAACTAACAATTCATCAAAAATAGGCTATGCATCAGATATAGGAGCTAACTACAACAGTAGCAAAAATACTAATGCAAACATGAGGGAGAAAGACATAGGCGATATAGGGATGATCAAGGGGGGTTTGCTTGCCTTGTTGCTCTGCGGCAAAGGGCTGGCCGGCAGGGTCGTAGATGAACCCGGCAACAGCATCAGTCTCGGGGTCTACCGGTTAGAAGAGGGGGAAGAAACAATAAATAATAGCAACAGGTGCAACCCTAAGCATGACATGGCAATATGCAGACTAGACATGAGTTAACGGAGGGACATCCATCATAGACGGGTCGGAAGAATATCTGACGATATTTTGCGGGTCTCTGGCTACTACCGGTCGGACGGAAAACGATGGAAAAGTTCCATGTTTGCTATGCTAGGGATGCGTGAGAGACGAATGGACCGCGTATCCGGGTTCGTCTAGTTCTGCTGATCAACTTTCATGTTGAAAATATTTTGATCTGACTTACGGTTTAATTAATATCAATTTTAAAGTTTTATTGATTATTTAGGAAATAAAAACATATTTAATTAATTTAATTAAATGCTATTATGACATCAGCATGATGTCATGCTCACATCAGCAGTTGACTAGTCAATTGACGAGTGGGTCCCATGCGTCATAGACTCAGTTTTTAATTAAGATTAAATAGTAATTAATTAGATTAATTTAGTGGGGGACCCACGTGTCATACTCTAATTATTCTAATTACCTATTTAATTAATTAAATAATATATCTATTTATTTATTTAGTAAAAACATAGTTTTATATTTCGTTTTTCGTTTTTCGTTTTTCTTAATAGCGTGTGGGGCCTCCCTCTATGTGGGTGTGGAGGTTTGGCCCCACCGGTAAGTGGGTGGGCCACACCACAATTTACACACACACATAATTGCATCCATACATAACATAACATATTTTCTTTTCTTTCATACATGAATATATACGCAATACATACATACATTAATAAATACATACGTATTTCATACATAATACATACACGCTTTTAATACATTCTTATTTTTCTTTTCTAACTTCTCATCTCCAACCCTGTGCTCCTCTTTGTCACAAAGAACCTAAACAGAGAGAGAGGAGGCAAGGTCCACCTCCACCTCCACGAGCCCAACAACGCCGGAATGCGACGACGATCGCCGGAATGGAACCAAGAGAGGGAGGAGGAGAGGATGGCCGGGACCCGGAGCTCACCGGTGTTGACGGGAAGGCCCGGTGAAGCCGGAGTGCATGGGAAGTCGGCGCGGTTCTGACGAGTAGGAGCCCCCGGTGGTGGTGGCCGGCGGGGAAGCTCCGTTGACGTGGGGGGGGGGGGGGATCCGGCCCGAAGGAGGCGAGGCGGCCGCCAGAGGGGGGATGCACCGAAGCGGGGGTGACCGGGTGAGGGGCGCCGCCGGGGTGATGCTACGCCGGAGGTGGGAGGCAGGGGTGGTGCGGTGGATTGAGGCAGGGGCCTCGCGGGTGGGGTCGCCGGCGGGAGGAGCGGTGGATCTCGGCCAGGAAGAGGAGGCCGAGAGTGGGAGGGGCGAGGGAAGAGTGGATCTGGGGAGGAGGGGCGCTCGGGGTGGGAGAGGAGGCGCATGGGGGAGCGCTCGAGGGGGTCAAGGGCTCAGGGCCCTCGTGCGAGAGGGAGGGGGAGATCGAGTGGGGATCGATCGGGATCCAGGGAGAGAGGCGACGGGAGACGGTGGGTAGCGAGGGGAGCAATGGGGCAGTTGGGTCTCGTGAGGGAGACCGACGAGGGGGGTTAGGTGGCGTGCGGTAGGTGGGAAGCTGACGAGGGGCTCTCCCCCTCGTCCTGGCAGCGGGGTGGGAACTGGGGAGCGGGGGGTGGTAGGGTTTAGCCCTGGTGAGGGGCTTTATACCCCACCACTAGGTGGGCCGAGATGGTTATGGCCAGCTCGGCCACTTGGCACAGTTGGCCAGTTTTTTTTGTTTTTTTTTTGTTTTTTTTATTATATTCTTTTACCATTTATTATTATTTTAAATACTTTTTTATTCTTTTATTATTTGTGTTTTAAATATATAGGGTTTAAACAAATTCAAAATGCCCTATTTGTTTTTATAACTTATTAGGAAATTTTTAATAACTTCCCCAACAATTTTTATTTTAAGCATTGTAAAGCTTTTCCCGTTCGATTTATTTTTAAACTTCGAACTTCGACTCGGTTTCGACTATCATGAGATCAACAATAGAATCACGGTGACGTGGCATCCTTTGCATAGGTTTAGTGTAGCTTAATTACCGAGATTACTGTATCCTAATCCGGGGATGTCACAACTCTCCCCTACTAACAAGAATTCTCGTCCCGAGAATTAAGAGGTAGAAGGAAAGAGCTCGGGGTATTCATCACGAAGATGATTCTCGCGTTCCCAAGTGGCATCATCTTCAGAATTATTTGACCACTGCACTTAAAGGAACTTGGTGACTTTGCGACGAGTCTGATGTTCAGCCTGGTCGAGAATGCGGACCGGATGTTCTTTGTAAGAAAGGTCTTGTTGCAGCTCAAGCATATCATGATCCACTGCTCGAATATGATCCTTGAAGCAACGACGGAGCTGAGACACGTGGAAGCATCGTGAATCTGAGAAAGGTTCGCCGGTAGTTCCAATTGATTAGCTACTTATCCACGTCTTTCGAGAACAGTGAAAGGACCAATATAGCGAGGAGCTAACTTGATATTGATCTCAAAACGATGTGCACCTCTCATTGATGTGACACGAAGATCAGCCTTTTTGCCAGGTTGATAGACCATATCTTGATGATGACGGTCATACTGACTCTTCTGACGAGACCGAGCAGCCTTCAGATTCTCATCAATAATGCGGACTTGATCTTCAACATGTTGGATAAAATCAGGACCAAAGAGTGATCGGTACTTTGAACGGTGGCTCGGGAATTTCATACGAGCCAAGTGCAAAGGATACTTTGGAGTCAAGGATGTACAGGAGAGTCAGGTTTCAATCATGTGGAACTTTTGGGTTATGGGTCCACCATGTGGGCCGGGAGTAGGCAAAGGAGTGACATATTATACGGTCTTGGTAGCAAGACATGTCAGGGGTTAACCTGTCAGTTATGTTGGAACGACATCAGTACCAAGGGCGGGGGACGAATAGAACCATTTTCCTGCTCGCTGAAACGAGGCGGACCAATAGGCAAAGTTCTCGTCCACCGGCGGCTACCGGAATGTTATCCACAATAGTAACAGGGTCTTACTGACAGAGTTGTATACCGAGATTTTTACCTAAGCATGGAATTAACACTGCTTAGATAAGTTATGCCACAAGAAAGGTCAAACTGACCAATGGGAATGAGAATGTGTTCGCACACACAAGTATTAAAGTATACCATTCCCGAGGAAAACATAGGGTATGGTATACGTGGTAGGTCATCAAGTACCTAACCATCTTGATAAAGAGGCAAGAAGAATCACGAGGTTTACCCATACCATACGGTTTGGATAATTGATCAGGAAAAATTTAGCATTGCGCTTCCAATGTTCCTGTTGAAATTTGAAGTACCACATCCGTGCTTCGGGGTAGCATCGACATGGTCATCAGATAAAGGTTGGATTTGGTTACACAAAGGGGATTCATGAGGATCAACTTATGAAATAAGTCATATAGTTTCCGCATGAAAGGATGGCGAATCTTACATATGGAAGAATTTATAACAATAGGTCCTTCGGTCCGGTGTGCCAGACAAGACATCACTGTACCGGTTACATAAAGACCAAAGTTATAATTATTGGGAAAATGTTGCAACCATCATATTTGACCGAGATTCAGATCTGATTGGTTTCAGGATACCTTAGACTCAAGATGCCTGATAAGAAAAGATGAAGATGCAAGATTCTCATGATATGAGCTACACAAGAAATTCATGAATCATGAGTTCGATTGCAAGACACATGAACACAATGTCAAGACATTCATGCACACATAGAATTCTTACAACAAAATGCACCCGAGATCTGGTTTGGAAACCATCATCGAGGGTATGAAGGCCCTTGCGTAAGTCTCGGTTAGCTCTTATGAAGGAAATTCTTTTCCCTTCATCAAATCATCAGTGGCTTGGGGTGCTAAAAGAAGTTATATGAAGTGAAGATAGCAAATCCTCAAAACATATAACACTTCGCACATGCGTGAATGACTTGGGATTTCCCGAGAAGAAGCGAAACAAAACTTTCACATATTCACGGCGGAAAGAGTGCACGTGAACTTTAGGAAATACATTTCTTCTATCCAACATATTCTTTACGAGCTAGGCACAAGGATAATGCTTTCAAGAGCTTCATCGTGGAACATGGAGAAGTTGAGGGTGTGGCTGATGGGCTCAACAACAACCCCTCAAGGTTTTGCCAGGGTTGAACTTCCAAAATTTATAATATCAAGGAGATAGCATTTGTCAAATCAAATGGTATAATGTCGTATGCTCGAGGGAACAACAACAATAAAACATTGGTCGAAGGGTGCACTCGGAAATACGGACGGAGTAGCACAACCAATGTGAAAAATGATGAGTCAACACCCAACTCACTAAGAATGAAACATTCAGTTGTTAACCTCAAGGCAATAGGGTTGCTAGAAGTATTGGGATCACACATCAGAGTTCACTTGTTGGTATTCCGGTTATAAACAACACGGGACCAAGAGATGAATGGTGATGGCGAGAAGTATTACTATATCAAGAATTCTTAAGACATGTGCAATTTTTACGACATTCTTGACATACCAGATAGTAATACTCCAAGGTAGATGATAATATAAGCTGAATTAGCAAGGAACTCAAAGGACAACACAAAACATGATCAAGTTTGTGTTGGAGGGAAGGCAAAAAAGGTTGTTGATGAAGACACAAATCAATGAGGGGCAAGGATGGCATTTCTCATCATGCATTCGATTGATACCCTATAAGAGCTCGGGATGCTGATGATGATCATGACATATTTGTCGAGAAGCTTCACGAAGATGTAATCGTTCCGCGACGACATCAAGCAAGGGAATGATGAAGCAAGAGGTTGTCGGAATCACAGATAAGACTGCTAGCTTAGAATTGAGATTGCCTTTCAGGGCAACCAACATGATGTGGAAAGCTTGATGCGAGCTTAACGCATGGTTGGAATTGTGTTCCAGGTATGAAGGGTATAGATAGCATGGTAAAGCTTTCGCATGATGATGATGATGTAGCTTTAACAACTTGGAATGACATTGTTGGGGATATTACCTATGGGTAACCCGCCCTTAATGGCCCGGGTCACCAAAGGGGCGACTCACCATTAGCTGCGCGTTCCACGAACCGGAGCTGAAGGGCGGTTCAAAAGATCGTGCGGATGATGGAATATCAAGGAAGCTCCTGATCATGGGGAACACGGCGACTTAGAGATAAGGAAAGCTACAAAGCGTAGAATGGCAGGACTATGTAAACCCTAGGGGCCTCGACCTGTATATAAAGGCGAGTCCCACGGAGAGGTTAGGTGGGTTAAAGAGAATCGAGAGCTAGGTCAGGCGAGTTACGCCCTCCTTGTAATAGAAACCACCATTAATCCACACAAAGCAGGACGTAGGCTTTTACCTCCTCATGAGGGGCCGAACCTCGGTAAATCCGAGTCTCGCTTTCGCTCACCCCCTTCGAGTTGCCACCAAGGTGCGATGGCTCCATCTCTAAGTCCTCTCACAAGGACATCTGCCGTGACAAAGCCAGGATAGTTGGCACCCACCGTGGGGCTAGCGCACGGTGGAGTTGAGTTCTCGAGGGGATCCCTACCAGGGTTAGAAAGCTATGCGGTCGGCATCATGACTAAGAGCCGCCGCGGGAAGTACTACATCGACAACTCGCTGTTGGAGTCGGAGGTTGATTCCGTCGAATCTGGCTACCGAGTCCCCTTCGGCAAGATCAACATCTTCATCGGCATGATTGGGACACCTGTGTTTGAGCCGAACATCTCCACCGACATCGTCGAGCCGGCCAGGTACGTCCTCCCTGCTACACGGCAGGACAAGAGTCGCCATGTCTTCGTCGGTTTTACGCACGGAGACGGCGCGCAAGACGAAGTGGCGGGTCAGGAGATCACCCCTGTCAATTCTGATGGCGAGTCATCCATTGGCGAGACGGAATCGATCCACCCTCTTAAGGAAGGACAACTCAGGGGGCTATCGTTAGCAATGGATCCCGAAGTCTTCGAGAGGTCTCATCGGCAAATCGCCATCTACATGGCGGGGTCAGCACAGCCTCAGCAGAATCCAACTGGCAATAACAAGACTGGGGGAACATCCAAACCCCCAGCACAAACCATGACGGAGCTGGCGGCGTAGATCGCCAGCCTCATGGCAACCACGATTACGTCTGAAAATCAGGAGTCTGTCAACGCACAACTAACTAAGCTGCGGGAGGCAATGGCCAAGGCCCAGCGGGACATGGAAGCAGAAGCCACCAGGATTGAGATGCAGCGAGCCGCGGTGGCAGCGGAGACGGAGCGATTCAATACTGAGGGCTAGTGGCTCAAGAGACAACAGCGTGCGTCCGACGCCGTTCACCAAAGGAGACACAATGGGCGCATCCCGGCCGTCTTACACCCAACTCGCCTTTTCGACACTCCGTGCACCCCCGGGGCGGGTCCAGATCGGCCTTTACAAACCATCCCGAGGGGAGGAGCGGCTCCGCCGCCCAATCCACCGCTGCCTCAGCCAATGGATGCCCATGCGACTCGATACCACACACCACGGGGCCACTTCTCGAATCCTATGGATAATGTGCTGGCAGCAACCCGCCACCTGGAGTCCCTTCCGATCTACGGTCATACCCCGGCCGAGATAGAAGCGAGAAATGCCATCAAGATGCTAAAGACGGCCGTACTTCAGCACGCACAGTATTCTCATAGCCTTGATCGGCTACACTCCACGCCTCAGGCAAGTCACACCAGAAGTCGCCATGAGGAATTCCCTGCAGTAACTAGTGGGCTGCGGCGATTCCCTCAACATGACCCGCTCGGGATGCCCGACACACGGGCTCAGGATATTATGGATGCGGTGCGAGTCGCGCGACACGTAGAGCCAACGGCCGCGGCGGGTCAGGCCTACCCGTCTTACGTGTCGTCACCTCCCGCGCCCGTGGACGCTGGGGGCAAGCATATTGGGGTCTCATGTCTCGCCCCAGCTTTGCGCAACGAGCGCATGCTGAAGGACTTCAAAGGGCCTAGGAAGGTCCCCAACTACTCGCCGGATCTCGAACCCAGGTCATGGATCGAGAGCTACGAACTCGCGATGGATATGCTTGACGTAAGCGAGGCGGTCTGCGCTAAGTACTTCACTATGATGCTCGAAGGGACGGCACGCACGTGGCTGAAAAACCTGCCGCCCAACTCCATCAACACTTGGGCGGAGTTGAAGGAGCGCTTCATCCAAAACTTCAGAGGGACCTGCAAGCGCCCAATGACTATCGTCGACCTACAACACTGCATCCAGTGGCCAGATGAGTCGACCCACCATTGGACCCGGCGAGTTGCGGAAGTTATTCATTCATCAGAATGCATTTCGGCAGCTCAGGCGGTGTTGATCCTGGAGAAGAATTGCCATTACGAGCCTCTGGTACTGAAGCTAGGGAGACTTAAGCGAAAGGTACAGGACATGGGCGAGCTAATGGACGCCCTTACCAGGTATGCTGAGTCGGATGACACCAAGGATCCTGGAGAGGGCGACGACAAAACTAGTGCCGCTAGGAAGTGCGAGTTACACAAGGGCCATTCCCAGTTTCAGAACCGGGGCAATAACCACCATGGCAGGCATGGCAAGAAGCGGCAACAGGAGGGTCCTACAGAATTTGTTGCTAATACTAATACCGGCAACGCAAACCCACGCCAGAAGAAGCGGGGCTTAAGTCGGAAGAAACCACATAACTACCACGAAATTCTTAAAGGCCCGTGCCCGCAGCACGCCACGGCCGAAGGACCGGCGACTCACTCATGGGAAGATTGCTACATGATGCAAGAATTTCGGGCCGAGGCACTCAAGAGAAGTCAAGGCAGCGAGCAGGGCTAGCGGCAGGAGAAACCCGGCGCATCCGGGTCACGCCAGGTCACGTTCGGGGGTTTTCCTAACCAAGGACCACAAGACGGGTCGCAACAAAATGTTGGCCACTACCAAGTTCATAACCAGCAGTACCACCCACAAGGAATGTTCCAACAACCCCCCCCCTCCCCCCGCAAGGAGACCCCCAGCGGCAGGAGGATTGGGGCAGGTTCCAAAATAACCCCAAACAGTTGAACATCGGGCAGTACCACATGTTCACCACCAACACGTGTAAACGGGATCATAAGGTGAAGCATAGAACTTTCGTAGCTGAGCCGACGCTCCCCCGATACCTTCACTGGTCAGAGCAACCCATAACATGGAGCCGGGAAGACCACCCACCCCGAGTTGACAACCCTGGTGACTTAGCCCTGGTCGTGGCTCCCCAAGTCGGGGGATACACCCTCTCCAAGGTCCTCAGGGACGGAGGCAGCAACATCAACATCCTGTATTTTGACACTTTCCGGCGGATGAACCTCTTGGAGAAGGACCTGATGCCATCATCCACGATCTTCCACGACATTGTCCACGGTAAGTCGGCGTACCCGATTGGGCGGATTAAGCTTAACGTGGCTTTTGGCACGAAGTCGAACTACAGGAGCGAGTCCCTCCTGTTCGAGGTGGTCAAAATCAAGAGCCCCTATCATCCGCTGTTTGGACGGCCGGCGTACGCCAAGTTCATGGCCCACCCATGCTATGTTTATCTCAAGCTCAAGATGCCTAGACCCAAGGGCCCTATTACCGTCCACGACGACAGAAAAATAGCCCAAGAGTGTGAAGAAGGAGATGCGGCTTATGCTGAGTCGGCTTGCGCGGCTGAGGACCTCAAGTTTCACCAATCCAATGTCGACCCGGCGGACATGAGGCCGCTCAAAAGGCCGACCATCGATTCTGAGCCGCCGCTCAAGTTTAAACCAATGTATGACACCAAGGTTATCGACTTTACGTCGGGCGACTCCACCAATCAGTTCACTATTGGGGCGGGTCTCGACCCCAAATAAGAAAGCGCGCTCATCGAATTCATCCGTGAGAATTGGGACATCTTTGCATGGAAACCTTCTGACATGCCGGGTGCACTGAGAGAATTCGCTGAGCACCATCTTAACACTGATCCTACAGTTAAGCCAGTTCGGCAGTACCTTTGCAGATTTAACGAAGAACGCCGTAAGGCGATCGGGGAGGAAGTAGCCCGACTGCTTGCCGCTGGGTTCATCATTGAGGTTTTTCATCCTGAATGGTTGGCTAACCCGGTCCTAGTGCTCAAGAAGAGTGGCACCTTCCTGAACAGAGCTTGTCCGAAGGATCCTTTCGCCCTTCCCCGCATTGATCAGATTATTGATTCGACGGCGGGTTGCGAACGTCTGTGTTTCTCGGACGCCTATTCAGGATACCATCAGATAAAGATGGCGGTGGCAGATCAGGAGAAGACAGCCTTCATCACCCCATTCGGAGCCTTCTGTTACGTGTCCATGCCCTTTGGGCTCAAGAGTGCGGGGGCGACTTACCAGCGCTGCATCCAAAACTGCTTACACAGCCAGATAGGCCGTAACGTCCATGCTTATGTGGACGACATCGTGGTCAGGTCTCACCGCAAGGAGTCGCTCTTGGAGGATCTCAAACAAACCTTCGACAACCTGCGTGTTTACCAGATGAGGCTTAACCCCATCAAGTGTGTTTTCGGTGTCCCTGCGGGGAAGTTATTGGGTTTCTTGGTATCAGAATGAGGCATCGAGGCCAACCCGGACAAGATTGAGGCAATTACCTCATTGGGGAAACAAGCCAACGTTAACCAGGTGCATCGTATGGCGGGTCAAATCATGGTCTTGAGCCATTTCATAAGTTGCCTTGGGGAGAAGTCGATCCCTCTCTACCAGCTGCTCAAGAAAACCGATCGTTTCGTATGGACACACGAGGCCAACGAAGCCTTCGAAGCCTTTAAGCGGCAATTAGCTAACCTGCCAGTGTTGGCGGCTCCGGCAGACAAGGAACCTATGCTCCTTTACATTGCGGCCAATTCCAAAACAGTCAGCGTGGCAGTAGTTGTCGAGCGTCCGGTGTATTTCATCAGCGAGGTCCTCACCCTCTCCAAGCAACGCTACCCACATTGGCAAAAGTTGGTTTTTGGGGTGTTCATGGCGAGTCGAAAGCTGAATCATTACTTCCAGGAACACCCGATCACGGTTGACAGCTCCGCCCCCCTCGACGACATCATACAGAACCAAGAGGATACTGGACGGATTGCTAAGTGGGCCATCAAGCTTGGATCCCATCAGGTGCGATATACGCCTCGGACAACCATCAAATCTCAAGGACTCGTGGACTTCATCAATGATTGGACCGAGTTACAAATCCCTGAGGAGAGGCCAGATCTTACGTATTGGACCATCTATTTCGATGGGTCCGGACAGTTGGAAGGCTCGGGGGCTAGTGTGGTGATAACTTCGCCTCAAGGTGACAAGTTTTGCTATGTCCTTCGGCTCATGTTCCCATGTACCAATAATGCAGCAGAATATGAGGCTTTGCTCCATGGTTTGCGACTCGCCAAAGAGATGAATCTCAGACAAGTGAGATGTTTGGGCGATTCAGATCTGCTGGCGCAACAGGTTTCTCGCACCTGGGGATTCACGAGACCCTGTGATGGCAGCTTACAAACGAGCTGTGTCAGATGTGGCGGGTCATTTCAATGGCTATCAAGTGGATCACATTGACCGACGGCTTAACAAAGCAGCGGACGCTCTGTCCCGCCTTGGTTCACAGCGTAAGCCGGTTCCCCCAACGTCTTTTTGGATATATTACATAACCCTTCAGTGAACTGCCTTCGGAGGAAGATCTAGCGGTACCGGACCCCGAGTCTCAACTCGTGGCGGCTCTCCATGCTACTCCAGACTGGGAGATAACCTACATGGCCTACCTCACCAGAGGCGAGTTACCGGCCGACGAGTTGCTAGCTCGCCAAATCGTCCGTCGGTGCAAATCCATGGTCATACAAAATGGCGAGTTGCACAAACGAAGCACCTCAGGGGTATTTCAAAGATGCGTTTCTTCTAAAGAAGGATGTATGATTCTCAATGAAATTCATGCGGGCGACTATGGTCATCATGCTGGGTCCCGATCCTTGGTTTCTAAAGCCTTCAGACATGGGTTTTATTGGTTGACGGCTCACGCAGACGCAGAGGAGACTATTCGCCGATGTGATGGCTACCAAAAGTTTGGACGCGAGATGCATGTGCCGGCTCAGGAATTGCGGATGATACCAATCACTTGGCCGTTTGCAGTCTGGGGGCTTGATATGGTCGGTCCCTTCAAGATGTCTTCCACCAAAAAGACTCACCTATTGGTGGCAGTTGACAAATTTACCAAGTGGGTGGAGGTGGAACCTGTTAGCAGTTGTGACGCTGATACGGCCGTCAAGTTCTGGAAGAAACTGATTTTCAGATTCAGTTATCCTCATAGTATCATTACTGACAATGGTACTAACCTATCCAAAGGTGCAATGCAAGAGTTCTATTCACGAGAGCATATCCGGCTTGATGTTTCGGCGGTTGCGCATCCCCAGTCTAATGGACAGGCAGAGAGGGCGAAACAGGAAATATTGCGGGGGATTAAGCCTCGGCTCATGGTACCTTTGGAATGTACACCAGGATGTTGGGTTGAGGAGTTGCCATCAGTACCGTGGAGTATCAGAACGACTCCAAACCGCTCCACGGGTTTTACTCCTTTCTTTCTAGTCTACGGGGCAGAAGCGGTGTTACCAAGTGACATCAAACATGATTCCCCACGAGTCGCCGCCTATGTGGAGCAGAACAACGAGTTGGCACGACAAGACTCGCTGGATGCTTTGGAGGAGGAACGTGACTTGGCCGCGTCACGATCGGCGATTTACCAACAGGACTTGCGACGTTATCATAGTCGCCGGGTCAAGAGCTGAGCATTCCAAGAAAGCGACTTGGTGCTCCGTTTGATTCAAGATCAGACTGGTATGCACAAGTTATCACCTCCATGGGAAGGACTGTTTGTCGTCAGGACGAATCTTTGGAACGGCTCATACTATTTGATGGATCTTCGCCCAGATCGGCCAACTACAGAGGTTGAGACAACTCGCCCCTGGAACATAGCCCATCTACGGCCTTACTACACTTAGAGCCATGAGCTCCCTCTTTTATCTTTATCAGTTTTCAGCAAATTGTAATCCATGAATTATGAAAGCAATAAAGCCGGCACCCACGAATTTCGGGGTCCTTTGCCGTTTTAGCTTTTGAAAGCGTGAGTCTTTATTGTTCTATAAGTCGCCCAAACATGGACGCTATCAAAGTCACAGAGCGTAAGTCGCCATGCTGCACTTGCTTCAAAACTGGGCTTTGATAAAAGCCAAAGAGGACCGACGTTGCCACGTCGCACGGTCCAAACATAGGCGCCTTATATGGTTTTGAGAATTAAGCCGGCTTACTTGGGGGCTACTAGTCCCCAAGTCGTTTTGCAGTAAGAGCGTATACGCTTCTGTAATACTATGCATGGTTTCTTCCTAAACCATAGGTCACTTGGGGGATTCCACTCATTGAGTCCAGCCTGAATACCCTCTTGGCTAGCGAAAAATTACCGCATTACAAATAGTTATACTGAAATGTGTGTTGAACAAGTCGCCACATGGACCTATGTACTCAAGGCGAGTCAATCCGTTATTTGGACCCTGAACTCGCCTTGGTTAAAACATAAAAGGTAGGCCAGAGTCACACATGGAAAATAGAGAAACCATTGGTTCATTGAACCCGCTTCACAGAAGCTTGACTCGCGCCTGATCAGACGGTCTAAAACAGTAAGGCTTTTTTGCAAAAGCTTCCTAAGGGTAACACTAGAGTTTTGCAAACTCGTCTTATCCTATCGAAACTCACTGAGTCGATATTTTTTTTACTTTGAGCCGGCTTTGATTATAACTCGCCCCGGCTCATATTTCTGGCTGTAACCCCGGGGATGATTTATTTTTTGCCATATCCCAGGGGCTAATTTATTTCTTGCCATGATCCAGGGGGCTGGTTTATTCCTGGCCATGCACTTACTGACTCGGCTGATGTTTTTCCTAATATACCAAGCGGAATTTTGTCTCCAACTCGGAGTGGGCATCCTATTGTTCAGCCAGATTTTTCTTTAAGTCGGCTACCGCCGACTCTGTCTGTGCCACACACTCCTGCACATCAAATTTGAGGAGACAAGTTTCAGCATTATTGCAAGCAATACTCCTGATACTTGGGGGCTAATGTATGATTTTTATCAAAATCATACCGTATGCAAGACCCGACTCATCTTCCAAAAGATGACCCGGCCTTTGGGGGCTACAGGTTGAAGCTTTTTTACAAAGACCCGACTCATCTTCCAAAAGATGACCCAGCCCTTGGGGGCTACAGGTTGAAGTTTTTTTACAAAGACCCGTCTCATCTTCCAAAAAGATGACCCGACCCTTGGGGGCTATAGGTTGAAGTTTTTTCTCTACTACAAAGACCCGGCTCATCTTCCAAAAAGATGACCCGGCCCTTGGGGGCTACAGGTTGAATTTTTTTCTCTAAATACAAAGACCCGGCTCATCTTCCAAAAGATGACCCGACCCTTGGGGGCTATAGTTTGGAAAAAAAATTCTCTAAATACAAGACCCGACTCATCTTCCAAAAGATGACCCGGCCATTGGGGGCTACAGTTTGGAGATTTTTTCTACTACAAAGACCCGGCTCATCTTTCAATAGATGAGCCGACCCTTGGAAGGCTAATGGGTGCAGGAAAATACATCAACATACCTCATGTTTAGTCCTCATAAGACGGAGCAAGCTCTTGTTCAGTTCGAAATCCCTCTCGAGATGACTTGTGAAGCCGGAACAAAGCTGGTCGAATTCCAGCTTCTCATATTGGGGGAGCTTGAGGGGTTCTGTGTCTTCATCAGGGGAAAGGCGAGTTGCCTTGGAGGTATGTTTGGAAAGCATGACATTTGGAGGAGTGGAGTAGCCAATGCGAGTGACCACGACGTCTAGATCGTCAGTCGCCTTGAGAGGGCTTGGCGGGTTACTCTGACCAGTGGTATCCTTCAAAATGGCGGGCGAGTCATCCTGGGTTTCGGGAATATCACCCGCAAGAATATCACAAGCCGCCGTTTGCTCCTCATCAGTCTCAGGAACAGAGGTGCTCGTGCCTAAGGCATCGGATGGTTGGAGAACAGAAGGAGAGTCGCCGGTTTTTCTTCTCTTCGCTTGTGCCCTGTGACAAAAGCACCAAGATTAAAAGCACATATCATTGTTTAGAAAAAATTGGGTTAACAAAGAAGACTTACCCTTGCACACGAATCATCGGCGGGAGAGCAGATATTGCCGAGTCGCCCGATGTAGGAGGAGAAGTCCGACAGAACAAAGGCTTGAAGTTTACAAAGTGGCGAGTCATATTTCACACGACAAAGGGTATAATAAAACAAGAATGTACCTCGCTGGTGCGTTTCCGACCTGTTGTCTTCTGAGGCAGTCCGGTGATCAAGTCTCCAGAGCGACTATGGGTCTTGCGCGAGGGGGTAAATCTTGCTTTCTTCAAAAGTTAATCAGGGTCCAAATAAGCATGTGGGTGGGACATGGGCACTTTTCTGCAGATCCGCCTAGCTGGTCTAGGGGAAGGAGAAGGTGAGTCGGAAGAAATGGAAATTACCTCGATTGCATCATTCTTGCTCTCATCGTCGTCGCCCTACACATAAGGATGTATGGTGTAAACTTAACTCGGAACACATAGATGAGGAGCAAAGGGAAAACCTTACCCCTGAGTGTGCCTCGTCTGCGTGTGAGTCCCCAGCAAAAGATGAATCTTTTGTGGCGGCTTTATTTTTGCTCACCGTCTTCTTCTTTTTTGGCGGCACCTTGGTGGACTTCGGAGCGGCCGCTTTAGGGCCCCTTCGCCAAAACACATCGGTTTTCTGATGGATGGAGGCAAATCTTAAGCCACGAACATTGTTAAGCATAAATAAGACAAAGGGCGGCTTGGATTCTTACTGGTGGCACCGGGTTGGCGCGGCAGAAGGCTTTAAAACCAATCTTGGCGCATTCTTCCAAAGACTCGCCGGTCAGTTTCTTGATGACTTCGACAATATTGCTCTATGAGAGCCTGTGGCGGCTGACGCATTGTGGATGGTCTACTGTGTCGTCGTAATCATACATCAGCCCGTCACGGTGACTCAAGGGAAGGATGTTCCATTCTATCAAGCAGCGGAATAGGTCGATCCCGATGAGCTCGTTGTTGTTCAGAGATTTCAACTCGGAGAAGATTGGGATAAACTCCAACTCTTCTTTTTCTGTGAGATTATCGGGAAATTTGAAGTCCATGGGCAGGCGGTCTGTTCTGAAGCCTGGGAGAGGGTTCTCGCCTGGCGGAGAAGTGTCTCGGTAGTAGAACCATGACTCGGCCCAGCCTTTGGGATGGCTGGGCAAAAGAACTATCGGGAATCCACGTTCGCGGCGTCTTTGGATGTTGACTCCTCCGAGCTCGTGGTTGGGACCGTTGGGAAACTCGGTCTGGCGGTTTAGATGGAAAAAGTTCCAGAATAAGGGGCTCATGGGTTCTCTCTGCAAAAATACTTTACACAAGACCTGGAACTGGCATAAGTTGTTGATGGAGTTGGGTCCCAGATTTTGAGGATGGACGTTGAGGAAATGCAGGACGTCCCGGAAAAACTTTGACCCGGGCGGCTTAAAACCGCGCTCAAGGTAATCGGTGAAGAATACTACTTCTCCTGGAGCGGGGTTGGGGGTCAACTCTCCCGGAGCGGTTCTCCAACCAATGGTTTCCTTGCTGTCAAGGAGACCCGCCTTAACAAATTTATCAAGCGTGCCATCGTCAACTTTGGTTGGTAACCAGTCACACTTCGTAATGGCCATGACTACAAAAAAAGGGGGAACGAGGTGACTCAGTAAAAGACTAGGAGATGTTCTAACACGCCGGTATGGGCCTACGATGTTCGTAAAAGATTTGGTAACCCGCCAAAAGGTTGACGTACATCATAGCCCATTATTTGGGCGATCTACGGGTATATCTTCAAAAGTATTCTAACTCGCCCTTCAGACTGGAAGAGAAGGCATCATGGCTATAGTAATGAAACTAAGTCGCTATGAAGACTGAATCTAAACGACGACTCTCAGAGGTGTTTTCTTCCTTAGAGATATTCTCAGCAGATGAACAAACATGTTTCTAAAGATGGGCAGTAAATTGTGGATCTACGAATAGGTCAAAATAGAAGGATATTGCTTGGAATAATGGTAATGAACTATGCATATAACATAGCGACAGTGTTGGTCAGCAGTATGCAGATTTAAACTGGTAAAAGAACATGATTAAATGGTCGAAGCCTGCTATTGCCGAAGGTCTATCACGGGAACATGGAATGGATCTAAAGCAGTTGAGGGTGTTCATCGTATTGTGGAAGCTAGCTCGCAAGAGGCTACAGTCATGGCGTTCTCGGCCTAATCCCTAAATGGGGGAATGTGTGCACCTGAGAGCAGGAGATCGCTGTCGGGGACGAGTGCGCAGTGCTTCGTGTTCCTTAACGCCCGGGAGGTCACGGTTGACGAAGAAGCTCCAGGAACCGGAGACGACGTCGGGGCGCTGGTGCTCGGAGGCGAGGTGCGCGAGGAAGAGATGGAGGTTGGTGACGGGGTCTCCCCCCCCATTTCCCTTGCTATTTAAAGGGCAAGAACGGAAATCGAGGTTGTCGAGGCGGAAATCGAGGCGACAAGTCAGCGGTTGTGATGATGGCACCTAGATTTTCGGGATAAGCAATTACGAACAAAGGATACATTGACGGTTATAGTGTTAGGAGCCCTGGAACTAAGGGGATGAGGTGACGCCATTCAATACTACATGGTGACTCAGGTCAAGTACAATGGATGGCGACTTAACATTCGCCGAAGGTTAGAAATGAGGAGAGTCGCCCCAAGTTGATGGGAGTTTATTGACATGAATGAATTCAGGACAATTTGGGGCCTAATGTTGGGGATACTACCTATGCGTAACCCGCCCTTAATGGGCCGGGTCACCAAAGGGGCGACTCACCATTAGCTGCGCGTTCCACGGCCCGGAGCTGAAGGGCGGTTCAAAAGATCGTGCAGATGATGGAATATCAAGGAAGCTCCTGGTCGTGGGGAACACGGCGACTTAGAGATAAGGAAAGCTACAAAGAGTAGAATGGCAGGACTTTGTAAACCCTAGGGGCCTCGACCTGTATATAAAGGCGAGTCCCAGGGAGAGGTCAGGCGGGTTAGAGAGAATAGAGAGCTAGGTCAAACGAGTTACGCCCTCCTTGTAATCGAAACCACCATTAATCCACACAAAGCAGAACGTAGGCTTTTACCTCCTCACGACGGGCTGAACCTGGGTAAATCTGAGTCTCGCTTTCGCTCACCCCCTTCGAGTTGCCACCAAGGTGCGATGGCTCCATCTCTAAGTCCTTTCATGAGGACATCTGGCGTGACAAAACCACGATAGACATGATTGAGTACAAACTCGTAAACAAGGCGGATTACTAAAAATTGTTGAATCGCAATGCATACTCGATTCAGTTATCGATGTACTCGCGTGTTCAACAACTCAATCACGAGGAAACTGGAATTAAAGAAAATATCATAGTTGATGAGGAGCTCACAAGAAGTTATATAGCTCTGTGATATCCTCGAGCTACAAGGGGCAATACTCGGAGATAGATCAACATTAAGGCTTGGACCGATGGATTGATCTGAAGAAGACAAGTACCTTAACTCGTCTGAGTATGAAATCAAGGTAGGACAACATGGTCAGAACCATGATTGCAAAGGACAAGATCACAGATGCCAGATTTAAACCACCGAATGTATGATTATTGATATGAGAAGTTTCTATGGTAAGATCAACGTCGTCTCCATGGGCAGGAACACAAGTTCAAGGTCGACTCCCACTTCATCAATGCATCACCTGCCATTTACTCCTCGCCTTTGATGAGGTTGTAGCTTGGGAAGATTATCTGGCAAAACACCAGAAGAGCAAGACTCGTGAAAAAAAACTCGTCGGATCATATTGTTTTATGAAGGCATAGGTTCAACCCGTCGGGGCATCTTAGGAACATATACCGCAAACTTCAAGAGTAATTAACACATGCTTGAAGGGCATGGTTGACAAGGGCATAGGATGCATTTTATCAGATGGAGAAGACACAATTTACCAATGGCATTATGTATCAGGGGAACAATATCATAAGAATTTTTGAATGTAAGGGATGTCATCGGATAATAACCCAGAATGAGTCTGGAAGTCCACAAAAGATTTGATGTGAGTATCGGTACTCAATCAAAGGGGGGGTAGAATGCAAGGCATCGGATTATAGAACATCTGAAAAAAATACTGATACCTAATTACCAAAGGAATTTGGATTTCCAGGTTGGTGTATCAAAATCAGATGCTCCGATCAAATACAAGTAAGTTGAATGGACTTAGATGGATAACCAACCAAAGTTGATTTGTCGAGAACCAACTCCTCTCTGGAAGGACGTCTGAGCCACAAAGATAATTTATGACTATCAACAGAAGATTGTGTGCATTCACACAAAGGTAGAATCAATAATATCACAGGAAAATCACAAAGGATTTTAATGAATGCGGCTAGACATATGGATTTAACCATGATGCAAGAAGATGAGAAAGGTCAAGAGCGATAGGCTATTCGGGATTCCTAGAGATCAAATAACAATTCAAAGAACTTTCGAAACCCATGACAACTGACGATGTACGAATCCCCGATAAGATAATTCGTTGCATCTCGTAAAAACAAGAGCATTTGGAAAGAAAATATTAATGAAATTTGTATGTAGTCATCCATAGGGGTTGACGGAGGACGGGAAATTGCAGAAGTGATGAGAAACAACTCTCGATAGAACATCGGAGAGTATCTGCAGCTCTTCTGACGGATAAATCCATTTCCTGGAATACGGGGCTCTTCGGGAGGAAGTATTTACGAGAACCTAATGTTAGAGTTAGCAAAATATTTAACCCAAAAGAGAAGAGAGGATAGAACCCAGAGTATAGGAAAGGAGTAAAAGATACTAATACCACCCAATTGAGATGTGGGCCCGTAAGCCACAACATCAGTGTTAATAAAGTTTTTCAAACACGAGACTCAACTTCGACCAAGGAGTTGGAAAGGGGGCTACCTACAGGTAGTCGGCTCTGATACCAACTTGTGACGCCCTCGGTTTAATCGTACGCTAATCATACACGCAAATGCGTACGATCAAACCCAAGGACTCATGGGAAGATATCACAACACAACTCTAGGCACAAATAAAATAATACAAGCTTCATATTACAAGCCAGGGGCCTCGAGGGCTAGAATACAGAAGCTCGATAAGCACATGAGTCAGCGGAAGCAACAATATCTGAGTACAGACATACACATGAGGTGCCTTAGAGAAGGCTAGCAAAAAAGAAACACGATCGAACGAGGCGAGGCCTCCTGCCTGGGAACCTCCTAAACTACTCTTGGTCTTCAACAACCTCCACGAAGAAGTCACCAACGGGGTGGCAGGCGTCGGCAGGAAACTCCATCTCCTGGACTCCATCATCTGGTCGCACCAACGGATAAAGGGGGCAAAGGGGGGAGCAAGGCAACGGTGAGTACTCATCCAAAGTACTCGCAAGACTTACATCAGAACTATGCTAAGTATGCATCAGTATCAAAGAAGGGGTTATATGTGGACTGACTGCAGCAATGCGAGAAATAGAGGGAGAAGGCCTAGTCCTATCGAAGACTAGCATCTTCAGGGTCTTGCAGCAATAGACGAGAGTAGAACAGGTGTAACACAATTAATAGTCATATTGTTGCAGCAATATTAAAGTGAGGTCACGCCCATAGATACTCCCTCAACTCCCTGCGAGGAAGCAATCCCGGGGCATCTAAATCCAGTTAAGTAACAATTGTAGTTGTATAAGATCAGGGCACAACTCCAAGTCATCCTGTAACCATGGACACGGCTATTCGAATAGATAAGTTCTTCCCTGCAGGGGTGCACAACATATTGCCCGACGCGCTCGATAACACTCTGGCCGAACACACTTTTCTGGGTCCTGCCCGGCCTCGCAATATCGACACGTCGTAACACCACCTAAGACTCAACAAAGAGGCCAGCCCCCCGATCTAACTCCTAAGCATAGAGGGTTCGTGGGCCCACTTCCCCTCCGCACTCCTACACGGTGCGTGGGCGGCCGAGGTCAGTCCGAGCATCCCTTAATCACAAGCGTAATGCATCTTGGGACCACTCGTACACGCGCCGCTCCATTGCTGACATATGAAAAGCTTTGGCTTATACTGCGACGTCGAGTACCCATAATTCTTCCCACGCACACGGTTAGTGCGTAATAAGGCCTTCCGACCAACCCAGATCAAATAACCAAATCCATTATCATTTTAATTAGGACGTAGACACAATCTCGCGGGAATCCACCCGTCTAACAACTAATCACCAATGATCCCAGTAACATGGTCGAGTAACTGTGTGGTTGTAACATCGGGAGGAATCCGAGGTATCACCCTCGTTGAATTCCGAACGATGTATCCGTCAAGGTGGACTTAGAGGAATCACCCTCGAGGGTCCCACACTTGAGGGGTTGCACGACAGAGGCATCGTCAGGAATGGTGAAAGAGGAATCACCCTCGATAACCATGACCGACTAGCTATACTACAGAGATATCATCAGGAGTACTTAGTGAGGTGTCACCCTTGGTACCCGATAGTATCTGTGTAGCTCGTACAACTAAGGGGGTGTATGTGCTGTCTCGGGTCTGGCTCGTCGATCAGGGATCGAGATTTGAAAGCAAAGCGAGGCAACTGGACTACGGGGTCAGAGGGGAAGACTGCTCCACCTATACTAAACAGATTTAAACCATAGTACTGAAAGTATCAGTTCATCAAAGATAGGCTATTCATCAGATATAGGAGCTAACTACAACAGTAGCAAAAATACTAATGCAAGCATGAGGGAGAAAGATATAGGCGATATAGGGATGATCAAGGGGGGTTTGCTTGCCTTGTTGCTCTGCGGCAAAGGGTTGGCCGACAGGGTCGTAGATGAACCCGACAGCAGCGTCAGTCTCGGGGTCTACCGGTAAGAAGAGGGGGAAGAAACAATAAATAATAGCAACACGTGCAACCCTAAGCATGACATGGCAATATGCAAACAAGACATCAGGTAACGCAGGGACATCCGTCATAGACGGGTCGGAAGAATATCTGACGATATTTTTCGGGTGTGTGGCTACTACCGGTCGGACGAAATATGATGGAAAAGTTCCATGTTTGCTATGCTAGGGACGCGTGACACACGAATGGACCGCGTATCCGGGTTCGTCTCGTTCTCCTGATCGACTTTCATGTTGAAAATATTTTGATGTGACTTACGGTTTAATTAATATCAATTTTTAGGAATTAAAAACAGATTTAATTAATTTAATTAAATTCTCACATCAGCAGTTGACTAGTCAACTGACCAGTGGGTCCCATGCGTCATAGACTGAGTTTTTAATTAAGATTAAATAGTAATTAATCACATTAATTTAGTGGAGACCCACGTGTCATACTCTAATTATTCTAATTACCTACTTAATTAATTAACTAATTAATTAAATAATATATCTATTTATTTAATAAAAACATATTTTTATTTTTCTATTTTCATTTTTCTTAATAGCATGTGGGGCCTCCGTGTAAGTGGGTGTGGAGGTTTGGCCCCACTCGTAAGCGGCTCGGCCACACCACCATTTAGACACACACACATAATTGCATCCATACATAACATAGTATTTTCTTTTCTTTCATACATACATATATACGCAATACATACATACATACATACATTAATACATACATACGTATTTCATACATAATACATACACGCTTTTAATAGATTCTTATTTTTCTTTTCTAACTTCTCATCTCCAACCCTATGCTCCTCTCTGTCACACAGAACCTAAACAGAGAGAGAGGAGGCAAGGTCCACCTCCACCTCCACGAGCCCAACAACGCCAGAACGCGACGGCGATCGCCGGAACGGAACCGAGAGAGGGAGGAGGAGAGGATGGCCGAGGCCCGGAGCTCACCGGCGTTGACGGGAAGGCCCGGTGAAGCCGGAGTGCACGAGAAGTCGGAGCGGTTCCGACAAGGAGGAGTCCCCGATGGTGGTGGTGGCCGGCGGGGAAGCTCCGGTGACGCGAGGAGGGGGGGGGAGGGGGCGTCCAGATCCGGCCCGGAGGAGGCGAGGCGGCCTGCTACTTCTCAAAAATTGACACATTGACGGAGACTTGCTTGCATCAGCTTTTCCCTTGAAGAGGACAGGGTGATGCAGCAGAGGAGCATTAAGTATTTCCCTCAATTTGAGAACCAAGGTATCAATCGAGTAGGAGAATCTCGTCAAGTCCAGAGTACGTGCACAAACACAAAGAGATTGCACCCAACGCTATAAAGGGGTTGTCAATCCCTTCAAGATTGATTGCAAAGTGAGATCTGAAGGCGGAAAGTGCAACGAAGAAAAAGTGTAAGGCTGAAAATATGGTGTGGAGTAGACCCGGGGGCCATAGTGTTCACTAGAGGCTTCTCTCAAAATAGCAAATATTATGGTGGGTGAACAAATTACTGTCGAGCAATTGATAGAACCGCACAAAGTCATGACGATATCTAACGCAATGATCATACATATAGGCATAACGTCCAAGACAAGTAGACCGATACTTTTTGCATCTACTACTATTACTCCACACATCGACCGCTATCCAGCATGCATCTAGTGTAATGAGTTCATGACGAACAGAGTAATGTCGTAAGCAAGATGACATGATGTAGACGGATAGTCTAAAACCAATGATGAAAACCCCATCTTTTTACCCTTGATGGCAACAACACGATGCGTGCCTCGCTACCCCTTCTGTCACTGGGTGAGGTCACCACACCGTATGAACCCAAAACCAAGCACTTCTCCCATTCCAAGAATCACATATCTAGTTGGCCAGACAAAACCCACAACTCGAAGAGAATTACATAGATATGAAATCATGCATAAGAGAGATCAGAAGAAACTCAAATAAGATTCATAGATAATCTGATCATAAATGCACAATTCATCGGATCTCGACAAACACACCGCAAAAGAAGATTACATCGGATAGATCTCTGTGAATATCATGGTGAACTTTGTATTGAAGATCCTAGAGAGAGAAGAAGCCATCTAGCTACTAGCTATGGTCCCATAGGTCTTTGGTGAACTACTCACGCATCATCGGAGAGGTCATGGTGTTGATGAAGTAGCCTCCGTGTCCGAATCCCCCCTCCGGCAGGGCACCAGAACGTGCCCCAGATGGGATCTTGCGGAGACACAAGCTTGCAGCGGCGGAAAAAATATATATATTTTGGGACTAACTTGATTGCAAAGTGAGAGAGCCACGATAATACTTTTCCACCGCCGCAAGCTTCTGTCTCCGCAAGATCCCATCTGGGGCACGTTCTGTTGCCCTGCCGGAGGGGGGATTCGGATGCGCAGGGCTTCTTCATCAACACCATTGCCTCTCAGATGATGCGTGAGTAGTTCACCACAGACCTTCGGGTCCATAGCTAGTAGCTAGCTGGCTTCTTCTCTCTCTTGGATCTTCAATACAAAGTTCTCCATGATCTTCATGGAGATCTATCCGATGTAATCTTCTTTTGCGATGTGTTTGTCGAGATCCGATGAATTGTGGATTTATGATCAGATTATCTATGAATATTATTTGAGTCTCCTCTTATCTCTTATATGCATGATTTTGAATCCTTGTAATTCTCTTCGAGTTGTGGGTTTCGTTTGGCCAACTTGATCTTTAATTCTTGCAATGGGAGAAGTGCTTGGTTTTGGGTTCATACCGTGCGGTGTCCTCACCCAGTGATAGAAGGGGTAGCGAGGCACGCATCGTGTTGTTGCCATCAAGGGTAAAAAGATGGGGTTTATATCTATTCCATGAATTTGTCCCTCTAAATCATGTCATCTTGCTTAAGGCGTTACTCTGTTTGTTATGAACTCAATACACTAGATGCATGCTGGATAGCGGTCGATGTGTGGAGTAATAGTAGTAGATGCAGACAATATCGGTCTACTTGTCTCGGACGTGATGCCTATATGTATGATCATTGCCTTATATATCATCATGACCTTGCGCGTTTCTATCAATTGCTCGACAATAATTCGTTCACCCACCGTAATACTTGCTTTCATGAGAGAAGCCTCTAGTGAACACTATGGCCCCCGGGTCTACTTCACATCATTTTTTCAGCTCTACACTTTTACTTTGTTGCATTTTCCACCTTCAGATCTCACCTTGCAATTAATCGTGAAGGGATTTACAAACCCTTTATAGTGTTGGGTGCAAGTTTGTTTGTTTTTGCGCGGGTACTTTGGAGACGTGGCTTGATACTCCTACTGGATTGATACCTTGGTTCTCAAACTGAGGGAAATACTTACTCCTACTGTGCTGCATCACCCTTTCCTCTTCAAGGGAGAAACCAACACAAACTCAAGAGGTAGCAAGAAGAATTTCTGGCGCCGTTGGCGGGGAGTATCAAGTCAAGAATAATCTCCCTTCAACGTGTCAATTTCTGGCACCGGGGTCTATTCTAAGTGAAGCTTATCCAAGTAACTATCGCAAAATCATCTCTTGCATTTACCCTTTTTGCCTTTTGCCTCTCGTTTTCCTCTCCCCCACTTCTGAAAAACAAAATTTACAAAAATACTTGCCTTTTTCGTTCGCCCTTTTCTTTCGCCTGCTTTCTGTTCGCTTGTGTGCTTGTGTGCTTGTTGAGTCACCATGACTGAAAACACCAAATTGTGTGACTTCTCGAATACTAATAATAATGATTTTATTAGTACTCCGATTGCTCCCGCCACTAGTGCTGAATCATATGAAATCAATGTTGCTTTGCTGAATCTTGTTATGAAAGAGCAATTTTCCGGCCTTCCTAGTGAAGATGCCGCATCCCATCTTAATACCTTCATTGAGTTATGTGGTATGCCAAAGAAGAAAGATGTGGATAATGATGTGATTAAATTTAAGCTATTTCCGTTCTCATTACGAGATCGAGCAAAAACTTGGTTTTCATCTTTACCCAAAAGTAGCATTGATTCTTGGAATAAGTGTAAAGATGCTTATATATCCAAGTATTTTCCACCGGCTAATATTATCTCTCTCCGTAATGATATCATGAATTTTAAGCAACTAGATCATGAACATGTTGCACAATCTTGGGAGAGGATGAAATTGATGATTAGAAATTGTCCCGCTCATCGCTTGAGTCTTTGGATGATTATACAAATCTTCTATGCTCGTTTGAATTTTGCTTCTAGAAACATCTTGGATTCTGCCTCCGATGGAACTTTCATGGAAATCACATTAGGAGAAGCCACAAAACTCCTAGACAATATCATGACAAACTATTCTCAATGGCACACTGAAAGGTCACCTACTAGTAAAAAAGTGCATGCTATAGAAGAAATTAACTCTTTGAGTGCTAAGATGGATGAGTTAATGAAATTGTTTGCTAGTAAAGGTGCTCCTCTAGATCCAAATGATATGCCTTTGTCTTCCTTGATTGAGAATAGCAATGAGAGCTTGGATGTTAATTTTGTTGCTAGGAATAATTTTGGCAACAACAGTGCTTATAGAGGTAACTTTATTCCTAGGCCTTTTCCTAGTAATCCCTCTAATAACTTTGGTAATTCCTACAATAATACTCATGGAAATTACAATAAATTACCCTCTGATCTTGAGAGTAATATTAAAGAGTTTATCAACTCACAAAATATTTTCAATGCGTCCATAGAAGAAAAACTGCTCAAAATCGATGACTTGGCTAGGACCGTTAATAGAATGTCTCCTGATATTAATGCTTTGAAATTGAGATGTGCTCCTCCCAAGATTAATATGGATGAAACTTTGAAAGCTATGCATGTTTCCACGAATGAGAGTAAAAAATAACCGCCCAAATTCGTGCTAGACATGAATGGCTTAAAAGGCGTGTTCTCGTGATGAGAATCACGAAGATCTTAAAGTGTTTGGTGTGACTCCCATTGAATCCTTGTTTTCCACTTACCAAAGGCGCTTCACTCCCCGGCAACGGCGCCAGAAAAGAGTCTTGATGACCCACAAGTATAGGGGATCAATCGTAGTCCTTTAGATAAGTAAGAGTGTCGAACCCAACGAGGAGCAGAAGGATCTCACAAGTGGTTTTCAGCAAGGAAGAATCTGCAAGCACTGAAATTGTCGGTAACAAGTGATTGTGTGGTGAGATGATTCGTAGCAAGCAACAAGTAACAAAAGTAGCAACGGTGCAGCAAAGTGGTCCAATCCCTTCTGTAGCAAGGGACAAGCCTAAACAAAGTCTTATAGGAGGAAAAACGCTCCCGAGGACACACGGGAATTTATGTCATTTTAGTTTCATCATGTTCATATGATTCGAGTTCGTTACTTTGATAGTTTGATATGTGGGTGGACCGGCGCTTGGGTACTGCCCTTACTTGGACAAGTATCCCACTTATGATTAACCCCTCTCGCAAGCATCCGCAACTACGAAAGAAGAATTAAGACAAAGTCTAACCATAGCATTAAACTAGTGGATCCAAATCAGCCCCTTACGAAGCAACGCATAAACTAGGGTTTAAGATTCTGTCACTCTAGCAACCCATCATCTACTTACTACTTCCCAATGCCTTCCTCTAGGCCCAAATAATGGTGAAGTGTTATGTAGTCGACGTTCGCATAACACCACTAGAGAAAAAACAACATACAACATATCAAAATACCGAACGAATACCAAATTCACATGAGTATTATTACCATGACTTATCCCATGTTCTCAAGAACAAAAGTAACTACTCACAAAGCATAAGTATAATCATGATCAGAGGTGTAATGAGTAGCATCAAGGATATGAACATAAACTCTTCCACCAAGTAATCCAACTAGCATCAACTACAAAGAGTAATCAACACTACTAGCAACCTTACAAGTACCAATCGGAGTCGCGAGACGGAGATTGGTTACAAGAGATGAACTAGGGTTTGGAGATGAGATGGTGCTGATGAAGATGTTGATGGTGACGAGTCCCCTCCGATGAAAGGAGTGTTGGTGATGACGATGGCGACGATTTCCCCCTCCGGGAGGGAAGTTTCCCCGGCAGGATCGTCCTGCCGGAGCTCTAGATTGGTTCTGCTCAAGTTCCACCTCGTGGCGGCGGCGAAACCACGAAAAAGCGCCCTTCTGATTTTTTTTCTGGACGAAAACCTCCATATAGCAAAAGAGGTGGCCATTGGGCCAGTGGGCTTCCCACAAGCCCCCATGGCGAGGCCTAGGGGGTGGTCGCACCGTGCAGGATTGTGGGCACCCCCTGGTGCCCTTCGAGCACTTCTTCGGCCCAGTATTTTTTATAAATTGGGAAAAAATCTCCGTTGATTTTCACGGCGTTTGGAGTTGCGCAGAATAGGTATCTCAACTTTGCTCCACTTTCAGGCTAGAATTCCAGTTGCCGGTATTCTCCCTCTTCATATAAACCTTGCAAAATAAGAGAGAAAAGGCATAAGAATAGTACCGTGAAGTGAAATAACAGCCAAAGAAGCGATAAATATCAACATGAAAACATGATGCAAAATGGACATATCAATACCTCTTTCAGAAATTTTATGTCCTAAGATGATGCCTTCATTAACCATAACGTGGCACTTCTCCCAATTCAAGACAAGATTGGTGTCTTTACATCTCTGTAAGACTCGATCAAGGTTGTTGAGGCAATCATCAAAGGAAGACCCGTAAACGGAGAAGTCATCCATGAAAACCTCAACAATCTTTTCACAAAAGTCAGAGAATGTAGCCATCATACATCTTTGAAAGGTGGCAGGTGCATTACACAAGCCAAAAGGCATACGTCTATAAGCAAAGGTACCGAAAGTGCAGGTGAAAGTGGTTTTCTCCTGATCAGATTGTGCAACTGGTATTTGGGAGAAACCACAATAACCGTCTAGAAAGCAAAAGTGTGTGTGTTTGGATGGTCTTTCTAGCATTTGGTCGATAAAAGGCAGAGGGTAAATTCAACTTCCTAAAATCAGTCACCATCCTATAGCCAGTAATAATCCTCTGTGGTATCAACTCATCCTTATCATTAGGGACAACGGTGATGCCTCCCTTATTAGAAACGCAATGCACCGGACACACCCAATCGCTATGAGCAACAGGATAGATAATAACCACTTCCAGGAGCTTTAGTATTTCTTTTCTTTCTACTTCTTTCATCTTAGGATTCAATCTCCTTTGATGATCAGCAACTGGTTTGAAATCAGGATCAGTTTTGATCTTGTGTTGGCATAGAGTGGGACTAATGCCCTTAAGATCATCAAGAGTATATCCAATAGCAGCACGGTGCTTCCTCAGAGTTTTTAGTAACTTCTTTTCTTCATGCTCTGAGAGGCTAGCACTAATAATGACAGGATATATCTCCTTTTCATCAAGATAAGCATACTTAAGAGAATGAGGCAATCGAACACAGGATCACCTTTTCGTGGGGGTGGATCCCCAAGCAGTTCAATAGGCAGATTATTCTTAAGGATAGGATATTGTTCTAAGACAACTCTATCTATTTCATCCCTTTCATCCATATGCATATCATTTTCATGCTCAAGCAAGTATTGCTCTAAGGGATCAGTAGGAGGCACGGAATAGAAGCTAAGGCAATAGTTTCATCCTTACTAGGCAACTCCTTTTCATGAGGTTGTCTACCAAACATAGAGAAATTGAACTCATGTGACACACCTTCAAAGCCAACAGTGACAGTTTGTTTCTCACAATCAATATGAGCATTGACAGTATTGAGAAAAGGTCTACCAAATATGATGGGACAAAAGCTATCTTGTGCGGTAGCAAGAACGAGGAAATCAGCAGGATACTTTGTCTTACCACACAAGACTTCAACATCCCTAACAATTCCCACACGGCAGATAGTATCTCTATTGGCAAGCTGAATAGTGACATCAATAGGCTCTATCTCAACAGGCGCAGTCTCATTTTTGACTTCATCGTATAAGGATTGAGGTATTGCACTAACACTAGCGCCCAAGTCACATAAACCATGATAGAAATGATCTCCTATCTTAACAGAAACCACAGGCATGCCAATAAGAGGCCTATGTTTGTCTCTAACGTGAGGTTTAGCAATTCTAGCAGCATCTTCGCAAAAGTGAATATTATGTCCCTCAACTTCTTCAGACAGAAGATCTTTGATAATAGCAATGGTAGGTTCAACTCTAATTTGCTCAGGGGCTGTAGGTGTTCTAATATAGCCTCTATGTGTTACAGTTGAAGCTTTGTAATGATCCTTTATCCTAACAGGGAAAGGTGGTTTCTCAATGTAAGCAGTGGGTACCACAGGATCATTATAGGCAATGACTCTCTCTTCAACTGCAGTGGGTTTAACTACATTGACTTCTAAAGGAGGATGAAATTTAAACCACTTCCCTTTAGGGAGATCAATATGAGCAGCAAAGGATTCACACAATGAAGCTACTATCTCAGAGTCAAGTCCATACTTAGCACTAAAATCACTAAAGGTATTTGCCTCAACAAAGGATTTAACGCAATCAAACGCGAAATTCATATGTGACTCCTTACCTTCTTCAAGCTCCCAATCTTCATAGTTGCGTTTAATTCTCTCCAATAAATTCCATTTGAAGTCAATATCTCTCTTCATAAAAGAACCGGTACAAGAAGTGTCAAGCATGATGCGATCATCATGAGAAAGCCGAGCATAGAAGTTCTGAATAATAATTTCTCTCGAGAGCTCATGATTGGGGCATGAATATAACATTGATTTAAGCCTCCCCCAAGCTTGAGCGATGCTTTCTCTGTCACGAGGCCAAAAATTATAAATATAATTCCGATCATGATGTACTAAATGCATAGGATAAAACTTTTGATGAAATTCCAATTTCAACCGATTGTAGTCCCATGATCCAGTATCATCACATAGCCTATACCATGTGAACGCCTTATCCTTCAAAGATAAAGGAAAGACCTTCTTCTTGACCTCATCCTCGGGCACACCTGCAAGCTTAAATAAACCACAAACCTCGTCTACATAGATTAGATGCAAGTGTGGATGTGATGTTCCATCTCCTGTAAAAGCATTAGCGAGCAGTTTCTCAAGCATACCCGAAGGAAATTCAAAGAAAATATTTTCAGTAGGTGCAGCAACTTGAGGAGCAACTCTTTGTGCTTCCGTTCGAGGTGAAGATACCCCGAACAAGCCCCTCAAAGTATTAGTATCCATAGTGACAAGTTATAACAAATTTCAGCACACTATATGAATGTTTCCTTACCAAGTTCCACTTACCAAAGGCGCTTCACTCCCCGGCAACGGCGCCAGAAAAGAGTCTTGATGACCCACAATTATAGGGGATCAATCGTAGTCCTTTCGATAAGTAAGAGTGTCGAACCCACCGAGGAGCAGAAGGATCTAACAAGTGGTTTTCAGCAAGGAAAAATCTGCAAGCACTGAAATTGTCGGTAACAAGTAATTGTGTGGTGAGATGATTCGTAGCAAGCAACAAGTAACAAAAGTAGCAACGGTGCAGCAAAGTGGACCAATCCCTTTTGTAGCAAGGGACAAGCCTGGACAAAGTCTTATAGGAGGAAAAACGCTCCCGAGGACACACGGGAATTTCTGTCATGCTAGTTTCATCATGTTCATATGATTCGCGTTCGTTACTTTGATAGTTTGATATGTGGGTGGACCGACGCTTGGGTACTGCCCTTACTTGGACAAGCATCCCACTTATGATTAACCCCGTTTGCAAGCATCCGCAACTACGAAAGAAGAATTAAGACAAAGTCTAACCATAGCATTAAACTAGTGGATCCAAATCAGCCCCTTACGAAGCAATGCATAAACTAGGGTTTAAGCTTCTGTCACTCTAGCAACCCATCATCTACTTACTACTTCCCAATGCCTTCCTCTAGGCCCAAATAATGGTGAAGTTTTATGTAGTCGACGTTCACATAACACCACTAGAGGAAAAACAACATCCAACATATCAAAATACCGAACGAATACCAAATTCACATGACTATTATTAGCATGACATATCCCATGTCCTCGGGAAAAAAAGTAACTACTCACAAAGCATAATCATAATCATGATCAGAGGTGTAATGAGTAGCATCAAGGATCTGGTTATAAACTCTTTCACCAAGTAATCCAACTAGCATCAACTACAAAGAGTAATCAACACTACTAGCAACCTTACAAGTACCAATCGGGGTCGTGAGACGGAGATTGGTTACAAGAGATGAACTAGGGTTTGGAGATGAGATGGTGCTGATGAAGATGTTGATGGTGACGAGTCCCCTCCAATGAGAGGAGTGTTGGTGATGACGATGGCGATGATTTCCCCCTCCGGGAGGGAAGTTTCCCCGGCAGGATCGTCCTGCCGGAGCTCTAGATTGGTTGTGCTCAAGTTCCGCCTCGTGGCGGCGGCGAAACCACGAAAAAGATCCCTTCTGATTATTTTTTCTAGATGAAACCCTCCATATAGCAAAAGAGGGGGGCTAGTGGGCCAGTGGGCTGCCCAAAAGCCCCCATGGCGCGGCCTGGGGGTGGCCACGCCATGCAGGCTTGTGGGCACCCCCTGGTGCCCCTCCGGCACTTCTTCGGCCCAGTATTTTTTATAAATTGGGAAAAAAATCTCCGTTGATTTTCACGGTGTTTGGAGTTGCGCAGAATAGGTATCTCAACTTTGCTCCACTTCCAGGCCAGAATTCGAGTTGCCGGTATTCTCCCTCTTCATGTAAACCTTGCAAAATAAGAGAGAAAAGGCATAAGAATAGTACCGTGAAGTGAAATAACACCCAAAGAAGCGATAAATATCAACATGAAAACATGATGCAAAATGGACTTATCAGGAGGCAACCCAATGAATTTATCTTTGCTTTTTGCTTTCTGTTTTGTTGTGTCCACACCATCATAATTCTGTTATGATTGTGTTTCTTGTGTTCCTTTTTGTGTTTGTGCCAAGTAAAACCTTTATGACTAGTTTTGGTGATGGTTGTTTGATCTTGCTGAAAAAGACGGAAACTTTGCGCTCAAGAAATTATTTTTAATTCCTATCCAAAAAGAGATTTTAAGTTGATTATTTTTTCTGTTGGTTGATATGCCAATTGCTCTAATTGTCATAATGTTTTAGAATTTTTTAGATACCATAAGTATACGAAGTATACAGATTGCTACAGACTGGTCTGTTTTTCACAGATTCTGTTTTTGTTGCGTTGATTGCTTATTTTGATGAAACTATGGATAGTATCGTGGGGTACTAGCCATGGAAAAGTGAGCATAGAGTAATATAACATCAATCTAAATAGAAATCAAGTTTACTACAATACCTAAAGAGTTGGTAGTTTGTTTTCTTATGCTAATGATATCACGAGTTTCTATTTAAGTTTTATGGTGTGAAGTTCTCAAGTTTTGGGTGTGTTTCTCATGGACAATGGGATAAAGAGTGGAAAGAGCTCAAGTTTGGGGATGCCCAAGGCATCCCAAGCCAAATTCAAGGACACCAAAAAGCCTAAGCTTGGGGTTGCCCCGGGAAGGCGTGCCCTCTTTCGTCTTCAATCCATCGGTAACGTTACTTGGAGCTATATTTTTATTCACCACATAATATGTGTTTTTCTTGGAGCGTCATGTATTATAGGAGTCTTTTATTTTTGTTGTGTTAAAATCATCCTTGCTGCACACATTTTTGAGAGAGACATGCAGTCATCGTGAATTTGCTAGAATACTCATTGAGCTTCACTTATATCTTTTGAGTTAGGCAATTTAGCTCGCATGTGCTTCACTTACATCTTTTGAGCTAGATAACTTTGCTCTAGTGCTTCACTTAGATCTTTTTAGAGCATGATGGTGTCATATTTTGAAGAAATAAAAACTCTCGATCTTCACTTATATCTTTTTGAGAGTGCTCTCTCTAAGTAACTTGGTAATTGGCTTGTGCTACGAAAGTAGTCCTAAAGATGATAGGCATCCAAACAGGATATAATAAAAACTTCCATATTCAAGTGCATTGATTAGTAACAGAAGTTTGATTCCAAACAATTAAGTTTTGATATATGGATTTGGTAATATTAGAGTTATGTTAGTAGGGTGTTGTGAATCTAGAAATACTTGCGTTGAAGTTAGTGATTCCCGTAGCATGCACGTATGGTGAACCACTATGTTAGGAAGTCGGAGCATAATTGATTTATTGATTGTCATACTTTGTGTGGCGGTCGGGATCGCGCGATGGTTAACACCTACCAACCCTTCCCCTAGGAGTATGCGTTCATCACTTTGTTTTGACTACTAATAAAACTTTTGCAATAAGTATATGAGTTCTTCATGACTAATGTGAGTCCATGGTATAGATGCACTTTCACCTTCCACCATTGCTAGCCTCTGTAGTGCCGCACAACTTTCGCCGGTGCACAAATCCACCATATACCTTCCTCAAAACAGCCACCATACCTACCTATTATGGCATTTTCATAGCCATTCCGAGATATATTGCCATGCAACTCCCACTGTTCCGTCTTATGACATGTGCCGTCACTTTCATATTGCTATTGCATGATCGTAAGATAGCTAGCGAGATGTTTTCAACGACATACGCTAAGCTAGATCGTTGCACATCCCGGTACAGTGCCAGAGGCATTTCCTATAGAGTCATCATTGTTCTAAGCATTCAGTTGTGAGTAAATAAAAGTGTGATGATCATCATTATTAGAGCATTGTCCCATGTGAGGAAATAAAAAAAGAGGCCAAAGATGCCCACCAAAAAATGAAAAAAAAAGAGTCAAAAGAGCCCAAATAAAAAAAGAGAAAAAGAGAGATGGGACAATGCTACTATCTTTTTCCACACTTGTGCTTCAAAATAGCACCATGTTCTTCATGATAGAGAGTCTCTTGTTTTGACACTAACATATACTAGTGGGAATCTTCATTATATAACTTGGCTTGTATATTCCAATGATGGGCTTCCTCAAAATTGTCCTAGGTCTTCGTGAGCAAGCAAGTTGGGTGCAAACCCACTAGTTCTCCTTTTGAGTTTTCACACACTTATAGCTCTAAGTGCATCAGTTGCATGGTAATCCCTCCTCATTCACATTGATATCTATTGATGGGCATCTCCATAGCCCGTTGATACGCCGAGTCGATGTGACCATCTCCTCCTTTTTGCCTCACAACCTCCACCACACTCTATTCCACCTATAGTGCTATATCCATGGCTCACGCTCATGTATTGCGTGAGAGTTGAAAAAGTTTGAGAAAGTAAGAGTGGGAAAAAAATTACTTGGCCAATACCGGGGTTGTGCATGATTTAAATTTGTTGTGTGGGGATGATGGAGCATAGCCAGACTATATGATTTTGTAGGGATAACTTTCTTTGGCCTTGATATTTCAAAAGTTCATGATTGCCTTGCTAGTTTGCTTGAAGTATTATTGTTTTCATGTCAATAGCAAACTATTGTTTTGAATCTTACAGATCTGAACATTCATGTCACAAGACAGAAGTTACAAAGAACAAATATATTAGGTAGCATTCCACATCAAAAATTCAGTCTTTATCACTTCCCTACTCGAGGACGAGCAGGAGTTAAGCTTGGGGATGCTTGATACATCTCCAACGTATCTATCATTTTTGATGGTTCCATGCTATTATCTTGTCAACTTTGGATGTTTTGTATGCATGAATATGCTATTTTATATCTTTTTTGGGACTAACCTATTAACTCAGTGCCAAGTGCGAGTTTATGTTTTTTCCGTGTTTTTGACCTTTTTCAGAGGAGAATATTAAACGGAGTCCACACGAAATAAAACCTGCGGAATGATTTTTTCCATAACAGAAGATACGCAGTGGACTTGAGAACCAAGGCAAAGGACCCCGGGGGAGGTCACAAGCCCCCTAGGCGTGGCCTGGGGGGTCGCGCCTAGCAGGCTTATGGGCCCCCCGTGGCTCCTTTGCCCTACTTCTTCCGCCTATAAATTCTCCAAAAATCTGAAACTGCCAAAGAGAGCCACGAAAATACTTTTCCACCGCCGCAAGCTTCTGTCTCCGCAAGATCCCATCTGGGGCACGTTCTGGTGCCCTGCCGGAGGGGGGATTCGGACACGGAGGTCTTCTTCATCAACACCATTGCCTCTCCGATGATGAGTGAGTAGTTCACCACAGACCTTCGGGTCCATAGCTAGTAGCTAGATGGCTTCTTCTCTCTCTTGGATCTTCAATACAAAGTTCTCCATGATCTTCATGGAGATCTATCCGATGTAATCTTCTTTTGCGGTGTGTTTGTCGAGATCCGATGAATTGTGGATTTATGATCATATTATCTATTAATATTATTTGAGTCTCCTCTGGTCTCTTATATGCATGAGTTCGTATCCTTGTAATTCTCTTCGAGTTGTGGGTTTCGTTTGGCCAACTTGATCTATAATTCTTGCAATGGGAGAAGTGCTTGGTTTTGGGTTCATACCGTGCGGTGTCCTCACCCAGTGACAGAACGGGTAGCGAGGCATGCACCGTGTTGTTTCCATCAAGGGTAAAAAGATGGGGTTTACATCTATTTCATGAATTTATCCCTCTACATCATGTCATCTTGCTTAAGGCGTTACTCTGTTTGTTATGAACTCAATACACTAGATGCATGCTGGATAGCGGTCGATGTGTGGAGTAATAGTAGTACATGCAGACAGTATCGGTCTACTTGTCTCGGACGTGATGCCTATATGTATGATCATTGCCTTAGATATCATCATGACTTTGTGCGATTTTATCAATTGCTCGGCAGTAATTCGTTCACCCACCGTAATACTTGCTTTCATGAGAGAAGCCTCTAGTGAACACTATGGCCCCCGGGTCTACTTCACATCATATTTTCAGCTCTACACTTTTACTTTGTTGCATTTTCCACCTTCAGATCTCACCTTGCAATTAATCCTGAAGGGATTGACAACCCCTTTATAGCGTTGGGTGCAAGTTTGTTTGTTTTTGCGCAGGTACTTTGGAAACTTGTCTTGATACTCCTACTGGATTAATACCTTGGTTCTCAAACTGAGGGAAATACGTACTGCTACTATGCTGCATCACCCTTTCCTATTCAAGGGAAAAACCAACGCAAGCTCAAGAGATAGCAGGGAGCAGCCCCGCTAGAGACGGGAATGGAACGGGGGGAGGACCCCCATCCTCGCGGACACCTCGTACACCGCGAGGGAGGCTGTCGGCGACGAGGAGGACGCGGGATCGACGGCGGCGCTCACTGCACTTCTCTGAATCTCACTGGAGCTTACGTGCAAAGGGAGAGGGAGAGATATGGGAGCGAGGTGGCGGCAGGGAGAGGAACCCTAGACACACTGCTGAGGGGGGAGGCACTAAATAGAGGAGGATGGGACGGCCTCGATGTCCGTGAGATGACAGACGCGCGCGGTCTGTCTCTGAACCTGACGGAAAGCAGGGAGGAGGAAGGGAACAACGTCACAGAAGAAGAGAGGGACGCCGAGCGGGCCAAGCGCTAGCGAAGGAAAGAAAGAAAAGGGACGAGGCCCAGGGGGAGAGGAGCGAGCCACCCCACGTGGGTCTCTCTGAAATAAGAGAAAAAGGTTTTTCCATTGTAAATAAACATCACAGCTAATCAAAATACCCAAAGCAACATAGGGTTTTGAAATAAAAATAATAACACCTGGGGCATGAGGGAATTATGCCCTATTTAAATAAAATACAAATCTGATTTTTAGGACAACTAACTTATATTCAAAACAGGATTTATAATGTTGTTTTGTTAATAAAAACCCCATATGTCTTAAGCTTCAAACCCACAAGACAATACCCCTCAATCACAAGTTAATACTCTGAATGTTTAACATTTTTAAAACAGGTTCTAGCAAGGTTTGACACACAAGTTTAGAAATATCAAAAGGGGCTTTGACTTGTATGAAAAGCATAGTTTGAGGAGCATTGTTTTAACCAATGGTTTGAAAACACCACAACATCACATGTCTACAAGCAAGCTATCAAACAAGATGGAACAACTAGCAACACCAGAGTGATAGCAAAACAAATGAAATGGATGATGGCATGATGCAAAGATGATGACATGAAATGATCCACACGAAATGATGACTTTATAACATTCAAAACATGGTTCCACAAAAGGAAAGGATCCCAAAATGGCAAGGATTACATCTGGGGCATTACAGACGCTTTGCTTGCAACTCCACCAGCTAACTGCCCCATTATTCAAAATATACATGTACCCGGTTTGTGACTTGGATTCATCCGGATCTGTGTCGAAGCTAGCATCGACGTAACCCTTTATGACGAGCTCTTCGGCACCTCCATATACGAGAAACATATCTTTAGTCCTTTTCAAGTACTTAAGGATATTCTTGACCGTTGTCCAGTGATCCACTCCTGGATCACTTTGGTACCTCCCTACCAAATTTATGGCAAGGTTCACATCAGCTCTTGGTACACAGCATGGCATACATAATAGAGCCTATGGCTGAAGCATAGGGGATGGTACTCATCTTCCCTAATTCTTCTGCCGTGGTCGTTCATTGAGTCGCACTCAACCTCACACCTTGTAATACAGGCAAAAACCCCTTCTTAGCCTTATCTATATTGAACTTCTTCAATATATTGTCAAGGTATGTGCTTGTGAAAGACCTATGAGGCGCCTCGATCTATCTCTATAGATCTTGATGCCTAATATGTAAGCAGCTTCTCCAAGGTCCTTCACTGAAAAACTCTTATTCAAATAGGCCTTGATGCTTTCCAATAGTTCTATATCATTCCCCATCAACAATATGTTATCCACATATAATATGAGAAATGCTACCGAGCTCCCACTCACTTTCTTGTAAATACATGCTTCTCCATAAGTCTGTATAAACCCAAACGCTTTGATCACCTCATCAAAGCGAATGTTCCAACTCCGAGATGCTTGCACCAGCCCATAGATGGAGCGCTGGAGCTTGCATACCTTGATAGCATTGCTAGGATCGACAAAACCTTCCGGCTGTATCATATACAATTCTTCTTTAAGAAAGTCGTTCAGGAATGTTGTTTTGACGTCCATTTGCCAGATTTTATAATCATAGAATGTGGCAATTGATAACATGATTCGTACCGACTTCAGCATCGCTACGGGTGAGAAGGTCTCATCGTAGTCAACCCTTTGAGCTTTATAGATTGTCACATTACTATCCGTGTTAGTCTTCTTCTTGAAGATCCATTTATTTTCTGTGGCTCGCCGATCAACAGGCAAGTCCACCAAAGTCCATACTTTATTCTCATACATGGATCCTATCTCGGGTTTCATGGCCTCAAGCCATTTGTTGGAATCCGGGCCCGCCATCGCTTCTTCATAGTTTGAAGGTTCACCGTTGTCCAACAACATGATTTCCACGACAGGGTTGTTGTACCACTCTAGTGCAGAACGTACCCTCGTCGACCTTCGAGGTTCAAAAGAAACTTGATCCAAAGTTTCATGATCATCATTAACTTCATCTCTAGCCGGTGCAAGCGCATCAGGAACATTTTCTTGAGTTGCGCCAGTCTTCGGTTCGAGAGGAGGTACAATTACCTCATCAAATTATATTTTCCTCCCACTTACTTCTTTTGAGAGAAACTCTTTCTCTAGAAAGGATCCGTTCCAGCAACAAAGATATTGCCTTCGGATCTAAGATAGAAGGTGTACCCAATAGTTTCCTTTGGGTATCCTATGAAGACACATTTTTCCGCTTTGGGTTTGAGCTTCTCTGGTTGAAGTTTCTTCACATAAGCATCGCATCCCCAAACTTTTAGAAATGACAACTTAGGTTTCTTGCCAAACCATAATTCATACGGTGTCATCTCAACGGATTTAGATGGTGCCCTATTTAAAGTGAATGCGGCAGTTTCCAATGCATAGCCCCAAAATCATAGCGGTAAGTCGGTAAGAGACATCCTAGATCGTACCATATCCAATAGAGTGCGATTACGACGTTCAGACACACCGTTACGCTAGGGTGTGCCAGGCGGCGTGTGTTGTGAAACAATTCCACATTTCCCTAGGTCTGTGCCAAACTCATGAATCAAATATTCTCCTCCATGATCAGATCGTAGAAACTTTATTTTCTTGTCACCTTGATTCTCCACCTCACTCTGAAATTCTTTAAACTTTGCAAAGGTTTCAGACTTGTGCTTCATTAAGTATACATACCCATATCTAATCAAATCATCACTGAGGGTGAGAACATAACGATAGCCTCCGCGAGCTTCAACGCTCATTGGACCGCATAAATCGGTATGTATTGTTTCCAATAAGTTGGTTGCTCGCTCCATTATTCCGGAGAATGGTTTCTTGGTCATCTTGCCCATGAGCCACAGCTCGCATGTGTCAAACGATTCAAAATCAAGAGACTCCAAAAGTCCATCAGTATGGAGTTTCTTCATGCGCTTTACGCTCATATGACCAAGGCGGCAGTGCCACAAGTATGTGGGACTATCATTATCAACCTTGCATATTTTAGCACTCACACTATGAATATGTGTATCATCACGATCGAGATTCATCAGGAATAAACCATTTACCAGCAGGGCATGACCATAAAACATACCACTCATATAAATAGAACAACAATTATTCACAGATTTAAATGAGTAGCCATCTTGCATCAAGCGAGATCCCGATACAATGTTCATGCTTAAAGCTGGTACTCAATAACAATTATTAAGGTTTATAACTAATCCCAAAGGTAGATGTAGAGGTAGCGTGCCGACGGCGATCACATCGACCTTGAACCATTACCGACATGCATCGTCACCTCGTCCTTAGCCAGCCTACGCTTGTTCCGCAGTTCCTGCTTAGAGTTGCAAATGTGAGAAACAACATCGGTATCAAATACCCAGGATCTACTACGAGCGCTGGTAAGGTACACATCGATAACAAGTATATCACATATACCTTTGACGTTGCCGGCCTTCTTGTCCGCTAAGTACTTGGGGCAATTCCGCTTCCAGTGACCGGTTCCCTTGCAGTAATAGCACTCAGTCTTAGGCTTAGGTCCTTTCTTTGGCTTCTTCCCGACAACTGGCTTACCGGGCGCGGCAACTGCTTTGCCATCTTTCTTGAAGCTTTTCTTACCCTTGCCCTTCTTGAAACTGGTGGTCTTATTGACTATCAACACTTGATGCTCTTTCTTGATTTCTACCTCCGCACATTTCAACATTGAATACAATTCGGTAATAGTCTTTTCCATCCCTTGCATGTTGTAATTCATCAGAAAGCATTTATAGCTAGGTGGAAGCGAATGGAGGATGCTGTCAATGACCGCATCATCCGGAAGGTCAACTCCTAGTTGAGTCAGGCGGTTGTGCGACCCAGACATTCTGAGTATGTGCTCACTGACAGAACTATTCTCCTCCATCTTACAGCTAAAGAACTTGTCGGAGACTTTATATCTCTCAACCCGGGCATGAGCTTGAAAAAAAAGTTTCAGCTCCTCGAACATATCATATGATCCGTGTTGCTCAAAACGCCTTTGGAGCCCCGGTTCTAAACTATAAAGTATGCCGCACTAAACGAGAGAGTAGTCATCACTCTGCGACTACCAGGCATTCCTAATGTCTTGGTCTGCCGCGGGAACGGGAGGATGATACATCTCCAACATATCTATAATTTTTGATTGTTCCATGCTATTATATTATCAACTTGGGATGTTTTATATGCATTTATATGGTATTTTACATTATTTTTGGGAGTAACCTATTAACACAGTGCCCAGGGCCAGTTTCTGTTTTTTTGACCTTTTTCAGATAAGAATATTAAACGGAGTCCAAACGAAATAAAACCTTCGGGGTGATTTTTTCCATAATAAAAGGGATCCACAAGACTTGAGAACCAAGGCAGAGGGCCACGGAGGAGGCCACGAGCCCCCTAGGCGAGCCCCAGGGGGGCGCCTACCAGGCTCGTGCCCCCCCCCCCCCCCGTGCCTCCTTTTCCCTACCTCTTTCGCCTATAAATTCCCTAAAATCCCCCAAACCAACAGAGAGAGCCACAAAAATACTTTTCCGCTGCCGCAAGCTTCTGTCTCCGCAAGATCCCATCTGGGGACCGTTCTGGTAACCTGTCGCACGGGGATTCGGACACGGAGGGCTTCTTCATCAACACCATTGCCTCTCTGATGATGCGTGAGTAGTTCACCACAGACCTTCGGGTCCATAGCTAGTAGCTAGATGGCTTCTTCTCTCTCTTGGATCTTCAATACAAAGTTCTCCATGATCTTCATGGAGACCTATCCGATGTAACTTTCTTTTGCGGTGTGTTTGTCGAGATCCGATGAATGTGGATTTATGATCAGATTATCTATGAATGTTATTTGAGTCTCCTCTGATTTCTTATATGCATGATTTCGTATCCTTGTAATTCTCTTCGAGTTATGGGTTTCGTTTGGCCAACTTGATCTATAATTCTTGCAATGGGAGAAGTGCTTGGTTTTAGGTTCATACCGTGCGGTGTCCTCACCTAGTGACAGAAGGGGTAGCGATGCACGCATCATGTTGTTGCCATCAAGGGTAAAAAGATGGGGTTTATATCATATTGCATGAATTTATCCTTCTACACATGTCATCTTGCTTAAGGCGTTAGTCTGTTTGTTATGAACTTAATACACTAGATGCATGCTGGATAGCGGTCGATGTGTGGAGTAATAGTAGTAGATGCGGAAAGTATCGGTCTACTTGTCTCAGACGTGATGCCTATATGTATGATCATTGCCTTAGATATCGTCATGACTTTGCGCGATTCTATCAATTGCTCGACAGTAATTCGTTCACCCACCGTAATACTTTCTATCATGAGAGAAGCCTCTAGTGAACATTATGGCCCCCGGGTCTATTTTACACATTATATATTCAGATATACATACAAAAATACCAAAAATACCTTGCTGCACTTTTATTTATTTATTTATATTTACCTATTATCACTATCAGATCTCACCTTGCAAGTAATCGTAAAGGGATTGACAACCCCTTTATCGCGTTGGGTGCAAGTTTGTTTGTTTTTGCGCAGGTGCCTTGGTGCCTCATCTTGATACTCCTACTGGATTGATACCTTGGTTCTCAAACCGAGGGAAATACTTATCTCTACTTTCTGCATCACCCTTTCCTCTTCAAGGGAAAAACCAACGCAAGCTCAATAAGTAGCAGGAAGAATTCCTGGCGCCGTTGCCGGGGAGTATTCAAGTGAAGCATATCTACCAAGTACCTATCGCAAACTCATCTCTTGCATTTACATTATTTGCCATTTGCCTCTCCTTTTCCGCTCCACCACTTCTAAAACAAAATTTACAAAAATATTTGCCTTTCTTTATTTTGCCTTTTTTGTTCTCCCCTTTCTTTTGCTTGCTTTCGGCTTGCTCGTGTATGCTATCTTATTTATCCTCATGGCCCAACCAAATGATTATGATGCTTACTATAAAAAGTTGGAAGAGATTGAAACTAGTGTTAAAAGCTTCATGTCTGCACAGTTTCATCATAATAGTTACTTTCATGGAGAACTAAGGGAGCAAAATTCTTTTATGGCTTATATGGATAAAGAGGTTGATGATATGGCCAAAGAATTCATTGCGTTAAATTCTCAATTTGCTCGTCTTGAAAAATTGTTAGGCCAGATTTCTGATAAACAAGCTACCTTAGTCAATAAAATGGCTGCTAAACCTGAAATATGTAATGAGAATCACGAAGATCTTAAAATGTTGAGTGTTCACCCTACCTATCTTGATATCTTAAAAAAACCTATCATCACTAATGATTATCTTTTTTGCCTATCTAGGAGTATAATTATTGATAAAATTAAAGAACTCCCTAATAATGATGATGGTATGAGTGGTTTGAGCACTAAACATGACAATACTTGATTATATTGCCTTATGCCTAGCTAAGGGCGTTAAACAATAGCGTTTGTTGGGAGGCAACCCAATGAATAAATTTATTTTTACTTTTTTACTTTCTGTTTTGTTGAGTCTACACCATCATGATTATGTTATGATTGTGTTTTTTATGTTTTAATTAGTGTTTGTGCCAAGTAGAACCTTTATGATTAGTTTTGGTGATAGTTGTTTAATCATGCTGAAAAAAGACAGAAACTTTGTGCTCACAAAATTATTTTAATTCCTATACAGAAAGAGCTTTTGAGTTGATTCTTTATGCTTCTGATTTATATGCAAATTTCCCTGATTTTCATAATTGTTTCAGAATTTTTGGGATAGCAGAGGTATACGAAATATACAGATTGCTACAGACTGTTCTGTTTTTGACATATTCTATTTTTGTTGTGTTGATTGCTTATTTTTGTGAAACTATGGTTAGTATCGGGGGGTACGAGCATTGGAGAAGTGATAATACAGTAATATAACATCAATCTAAATGGAAATTAAGTTTACTATAGTACCTAAAATGTTGGTGGTTTGTTTTCTTATGCTAATGATATCACGAGTTTCTGTTTAAGTTTTGTGTTGTGAAGTTTTCAAGTTTTGGGTGATGTTCTTATGGACAATGGGATAAAGATTGGAAAGAGCCTAAGCTTGTGGATGCCCAAGTCATCCCAAGCCAAATTCAAGGACACCAAAAAGCCTAAGCTTGGGGATGCCCCGGGAAGGCATCCCCTCTTTCGTCTTCAATCCATCGGTAACGTTACTTGGAGCTATATTTTTATTTACCACATCATATGAGTTTTTCTTGGAGCGTCGTGTATTATAGGAGTCTTTGCTTTTTGTTTTATCACAATCATCCTTGCTGCACACCTTTTGAGAGGGACATGCGCTCATTGTGAATTTGTTAGAATACTCAATGAGCTTCACTTATATCTTTTGAGTTAGGCAATTTAGCTCGCATATGCTTCACTTATATCTTCTGAGCTAGATAATTTTGCTCCCATGTGCTTCACTTATATCTTTTCAGCTGGATAATTTTGCTCTAGTGCTTCACTTAAATCTTTGTAGAGCACGGCGGTGTCATATTTTGTAGAAATAAAAACTCTCGATCTTCACTTATATCATTTTGAGAGCGCTCTCTCTAAGTAACTTGGTAATTGGCGTGTGTTATGAAATTAGTCCTAAATATGATAGGCATCCAAAGAGGATATAATAAAAACTTCCATATTCAAGTGCATTGATTAGTAAGAGAAGTTTGATTCCTCACAATTAGTTTTGAGATATGGATATGGTAATATTAGAGTTATGATAGTAGGGTGTTGTGAATCTAGAAATACTTGTGTTAAGGTTTGTGATTCCCATAGCATGCACGTATGGTGAACCGCCATGTTAGGAAGTCAGAGCATAATTGATTTATTGATTGTCATCCTTTGTGTGGCGGTCGGGATCGCGCGATGGTTAAATCCTATCAACCCATCCCCTAGGAGTAAGCGTTTAGCACTTTATTTCGATTACTAATAAAACTTTTGCAATAAGTATATGAGTTCTTCATGACTAATGTGAGTCCATGGTATAGATGCACTCTCACCCTTCCACCATTGCTAGCCTCTCTAGTGCCGCGCAACTTTCGCCGGTGCACAAAACCAACATATACCTTCCTCAAAACAGCCACCATATCTACCTATTATAGCATTTTCATAGCCATTCCGAGATATATTGCCATGCAACTTCCACCGTTCCGTCTCATGACATGTGCCATCACTTTCATATTGCCATTGCATGATCTTAAGATAGCTAGTGAGATGTTCCAACGTCATACGCCAAGCTAGATAGTTGCACATCTCGTACACTGCCGGAGGCATTTCATATAAAGTCATTATTGTTCTAAGTATCGAGTTGTAAATAAATAAAAGTGTGATGATCCTCATTATTAGAGCATTGTCCAATGTGACGAAATAAAAAAAAGAGGCCAAAGATGCCCACCAAAAAAATAAAAAAAAATGAAATGAAAAAAAGAGGCCAAAGAGCCCATTCAAAAAAATGAGAGAAAAAGAGAGAAGGGACAATGCTACTATCTTTTTCCACACTTGTGCTTCAAAATAGCACCATGTTCTTCATGATAGAGAGTCTATTGTTTTGTCACTTTCATATACTAGTGGGAATTTTCATTATATAACTTGGCTTGTATATTCCAATAATGGGCTTCCTCAAAATTGCCCTAGGTCTTCGTGAGCAAGCAAGTTGGGTGCACACCCACTAGTTTTTATTTTTGAGCTTTCATACACTTATAGCTCTAGTGCATCCGTTGCATGGCAATCCCTACTCATTCACATTGATATCTATTGATGGGCATCTCCATAGCCCGTTGATGCGCCGAGTCGATGTGACCATCTCCTGCTTTTTGCCTCACAACCTCCACCACACTCTATTCCACCTATAGTTCTATATCCATGGCTCACGCTCAAGTATTGCGTGAGAGTTGAAAAAGTTTGAGAAAGTAAGAGTGCGAAAACAATTACTTGGCCAATACCGGGGTTGTCCATGATTTAAATTCATTGTGTGCGGATGATGGAGCATAGCTGGAATATATGATTTTGTAGGGATAACTTTCTTTGGCCTTGTTATTTCAAAATTTCATGATTACTTTGCTAGTATGCTTGAAGTATTATTGTTTTCATGTCAATATTAAACTATTGTTTTGAATTTTATGGATCTGAACATTCATGCCACAATAAAGAAGTTACAAAGAACAAATATGTTAGGTAGCATTCCACATCAAAAATTCGGTCTTTATCACTTCCCTACTCGAGGACGAGCAAGAGTTAAGCTTGGGGATGTTTGATACGTCTCCAACGTATCTATAATTTTTGATTGTTCCATGCTATTATATTATCAACTTGGGATGTTTTATATGCATTTATATGCCATTTTATATCATTTTTGGAACTAACCTATTAACTCAGTGCCCAGTGCCAGTTTCTGTTTTTCCGTGTTTTTGACCTTTTTCAGATAAAAATATTAAACGGAGTCCAAACGGAATAAAACCTTCGGGATGATTTTTTTCCATAATAGAAGGGATCCAGAAGACTTGAGAACCAAGGCAGAGGGCCACGGAGGAGTCCACGAACCCCCTAGGCACGCCCTAGGGGGGTGCGCCTAGCAGGCTCGTGGGCCCCTCATGCCTCCTTTTCCCTACCTATTTCGCCTATAAATTCCCTAAAATCCCCAAACCAACAGAAAGAGACACGAAAATACTTTTCCGCCGCCACAAGCTTCTGTTTCCGCAAGATCCCATCTGGGGACCGTTTTGGTGCCCTGCCGGAGGGGGTTTCGGACACGGAGGGCTTCTTCATCAACACCATTTTCCTCTCTGATGATGCGTGAGTAGTTCACCACAGACCTTTGGATCCATAGCTAGTAGCTAGATGGCTTCTTCTCTCTCTTGGATCTTCAATACAAAGTTCTCCATGATCTTCATGGAGATCTTTCCGATCTAACTTTCTTTTGCGGTGTGTTTGTCGAGATCCGATGAATTGTGGATTTATGATCTAATTATCTATGAATATTATTTGAGTCTCCTCTGATTTCTTATATGCATGATTTCGTATCCTTGTAATTCTCTTCGAGTTATGGGTTTCGTTTGGCCAACTTGATCTATAATTCTTGCAATGGGAGAAGTGCTTGGTTTTCGGTTCATACCGTGCGGTGTCCTCACCTAGTGACAGAAGGGGTAGCGAGGCACGCATCGTGTTGTTGCCATCAAGGGTAAAAAGATGGGGTTTATATCATATTGCATGAATTTATCCTTCTACATCATGTCATCTTTCTTAAGGCGTTACTGTGTTTGTTATGAACTTAATACACTAGATGCATGCTGGATAGCGGTCGATGTGTGGAGTAATAGTAGTAGATGCAAAAAGTATCGGTCTACTTGTCTCGGATGTGATGCCTATATGTATGATCATTGCCTTAGATATCATCATGACTTTGCGCGATTCTATCAATTGCTCGACAGTAATTCGTTCACCCACCATAATACTTGCTATCATGAGAGAAGCCTCTAGTGAACACTATGGCCCCCGTGTATATTTTCCACATTATATATTCAGATCTACATTCAAAAATACCAAAAATACCTTGCTGCACTTTTATTTATTTATTTACATTTACCTATTATCACTATCAGATCTCACCTTGCAAGTAATCGTAAAGGGATTGACAACCCCTTTATCGCATTGGGTGCAAGTTTGTTTGTTTTTGCGTAGGTGCCTTGGTGCCTCATCTTGATACTGCTACTAGATTGATACCTTGGTTCTCAAACTGAGGGAAATACTTATCTCTACTTTGTTGCATCACCCTTTCCTCTTCAAGGGAAAAACCAACGTAAGCTCAAGAAGTAGCAGGGGATCACCTAGCGGTGCAGTAAGTACATATGCCTTCTTGGCAGCATTGAGGATGAGCTCTAAGTTACGTGCCCAATCCGCATAGTTGTTGCCATCATCTTTCAGCTTGGTTTTCTCTAGGAATGCGTTGAAGTTGAATGAGACATTTGCGTTGGCCATTGGATCTACAATATTTGTAAAGACAATTTGAGACTAAGTTCATGATAATTAAGTTCATCTAATCAAATTACTAATGAACTCCCACTTAGATCGACATCCCTCTAGTCATCCAAGTGACACATGAGCCATGTCGACTAGCCCGTATCTGGTCATCACGTGATACGGACTAGTCATCAATGGTGAGCATCTCTATGGTGATCGTATGAACCATACGACTCATGTTTCACCTTTCGGTCTCTCGTATCCGAGGCCATGCCTGTACATGCTAGGCTCGTCGAGTCAACCTAAGTGTTCTACGTGTGTAAACTGTCTTACACCCGTTGTATGCGAACGTTAGGATCTATCACACCCGATCAACACATGGTGCTTCGAAACAATGAACCTTCACAACGGTGCACACTTAGGGGAATACATATCTCTAAATTTTATGAGGGATCATCTTATCTTTGCTACCATCGTTCTAAGCAATAAGATGTAAAACATGATAAACATCACATGCAATCATATAGTGACATGATATGGCCAATATCATCTTGCTCCTTTGATCACCATCTTTGGGGCACCATGATCATCATCGTCACCGGCATGACACCATGATCTCCATCATCATGATCTCCATCATTGTGTCTTCGAGGATTCATCACGCCAACTATTACTTCTACTACTATAGCTAACCGTTAGCGATAAAGTAAAGTAATCAACATGGCGTTGCATCTCATACAATAAATTAAGACAACTCATATGGCTCCTGCCGGTTGTCGTACTCATCGACATGCAAGTCATGAATCCTATTACAAGAACATGATCAATCTCATACATCACATATGTAACATCACATCTTGTTGTCCATATCACATAACATAGCATACTGTGCAAAAACAAGTTAGACGTCCTCTAATTGTTGTTGCAAGTTTTACGTGGCTGGTTAGGGTCTTTAGCAAGAACGTTTCTTACCTACGTGACAGCCACAACGTTGATATGCCAATGCTATTTACCCTTCATAAGGACCCTCTTCATCGAATCCGATCCGACTAAAGTGGGAGAGACACACACCCGCTAGCCACCTTATGCAACTAGTGCATGGCAGTCGGTGGAACCAGTCTCACGTAAGAGTACGTGTAAAGTCTGTCCGGGCCACTTCATCCCACGATGTCGTCGAATCAAGATAATACTAGTAACGGCAAGCAAATTGAAAAATCAACGCCCACAACTTTTTTGTTCCACTCGTGCATAGAATCTACGCATAGAACCTTGGCTCGGATGCCAATGTTGGGGATCGTAGTAATTTCAAAAAAATTCCTACGCCATACAAGGATCTATCTATGGAGAAACAAGAAACGAGCAAAGGGGTATAGCCTCTTCATACCTTTGAAGATCGCTAAGCGGAAGCGTTACTATGAACGCGGTTGATGGAGTCGTTCTTGCAGCGATTCATATCGCGATGGATTCCGATCTATGTGCCGAATCACGGCACCTCCGTGTTCAACACACGTACAGCCCAGTGACGTCTCCTCCTTCTTGATCCATCAAGGATAGATGATAAGTTGAGGGAGAGCTCCGGCAGCACGACGGCGTGGTGACGGTGGAGCTATGTGGTTCTCCGGCACGACTTCACCAAGCGCTGCGGAGGAGGAAGAAGAGAGAGAGAGGGTTGCGCCTTGGGAGAGATTAATTGTGTGTTCTAAAAAGGCCAAACCTCAAGTATATATAGGAGGAGGGAGAGGTGTTGGGGAACGTCGCATGGGAAACAAAAAATTTCCTACGCGCACGAAGACCTATCATGGTGATGTCCATCTACGAGAGGGGATGAGTGATCTACGTACCCTTGTAGATCGTACAGCAAAAGCGTTAGAGAACGCGATTGATGTAGTGGAATGTCCTCACGTCCCTCGATCCGCCCCGCGATCAATCCCGCGATCAGTCCCACGATCTAGTACCGAACGGACGGCACCTCCGCGTTCAGCACACGTACAGCTCGACGATGATCTCGGCCTTCTTGATCCAGCAAGAGAGACGGAGAGGTAGAAGAGTTCTCCGGCAGCGTGACGGCGCTCCGGAGGTTGGTGATGATCTTGTCTCAGCAGGGCTCCGCCCGAGCTCCGCAGAAACACGATCTAGAGGAAAAACTATGGAGGTATGTGGTCGGGCAGCCGTGAGAAAGTCGTCTCAAATCTGCCCTAAAAGCCCCATATATATAGGAGGAGGGAGGGGGACCTTGCCTTGGGGTCCAAGGGATCCCCAAGGGGTCGGCCGAGCCAGGGGGGAGGACTCTCCCCCCCCAAACCGAGTCCTACTTGGTTTGGTGGGAGGGAGTCCTTCCCCCTTCCCACTTCTTCCTCTTTTTTTCTTTCCTTTGATTTTTTCTCTCTTGGCGCATAGGGGATTGGTGGGCTGTCCCACCAGCCCACTAAGGGCTGGTGTGACCCCCCCAAATGCCTATGGGCTTCCCCGGAGTGGGTTGCCCCTCTCCGGTGAACTCCCGGAACCCATTCGTCATTCCCGGTACATTCCCGGTAACTCCGAAAACCTTCCGGTAATCAAATGAGGTCATCCTATATATCAATCTTCGTTTCCGGACTATCCCGGAAACCCTCGTGACGTCCGTGATCTCATCCAGGACTCCGAACAACATTCGGTAACCAACCGTATAACTCAAATACGCATAAAACAACGTCGAACCTTAAGTGTGCAGACCCTGCGGGTTCGAGAACTATGTAGACATGACCCGAGAGACTCCTCGGTCAATATCCAATAGCGGGACCTGGATGCCCATATTGGATCCTACATATTCTACGAAGATCTTTATCGTTTGAACCTTAGTGCCAAGGATTCGTATAATCCCGTATGTCATTCCCTTTGTCCTTCGGTATGTTACTTGCCCGAGATTCGATCGTCAGTATCCGTATACCTATTTCAACCTCGTTTACCGGCAAGTCTCTTTACTCGTTCCGTAATACAAGATCCCGCAGCTTACACTAAGTTACATTGCTTGCAAGGCTTGTGTGTGATGTTGTATTACCGAGTGGGCCCCGAGATACCTCTCCGTCACACGGAGTGACAAATCCCAGTCTTGATCCATACTAACTCAACTAACACCTTCGGAGATACCTGTAGAGCATCTTTATAGTCACCCAGTTACGTTGCGACGTTTGATACACACAAAGCATTCCTCCGGTGTCAGTGAGTTATATGATCTCATGGTCATAGGAATAAATACTTGACACGCAGAAAACAGTAGCAAAAAAATGACACGATCAACATGCTACGTCTATTAGTTCGGGTCTAGTCCATCACGTGATTCTCCCAATGACGTGATCCAGTTATCAAGCAACAACACCTTGTTCATAATCAGAAGACACTGACTATCATCGATCAACTGGCTAGCCAACTAGAGGCATGCTAGGGACGGTGTTTTGTCTATGTATCCACACATGTAAATGAGTCTTCATTCAATACAATTATAGCATGGATAATAAACTATTATCTTGATACAGGAATTATAATAATGACTATACATTTATTATTGCCTCTAGGGCATAATTCCAACAGTCTCCCACTTGCACTAGAGTCAATAATCTAGCCCTCACATCACCATGTGAATTACATTGTAATAAATCTAACACCCATACAGTTCTGGTGTCGATCATGTTTTGGCCGTGGAAGAGGTTTAGTCAGCGGGTCTGCTACATTCAGATCCGTGTGCACTTTGCATATATTTACGTCCTCCTCCTCGACGTAGTCGCGGATGAGGTTGAAGCGTCGTTTGATGTGTCTGGTCTTCTTGTGAAACCTTGGTTCCTTTGCTAAGGCAATGGCACCAGTGTTGTCACAAAACAAGGTTATTGGATCCAGTGCACTTGGCACCACTCCAAGATCCGTCATGAACTACTTCATCCAGACACCCTCCTTAGCCGCCTCCGAGGCAGCCATGTACTCCGCTTCACATGTAGAATCTGCTACGACGCTTTGCTTGGAACTGCACCAGCTTACTGCACCCCCATTAAGAATAAATACGTATCCGGTTTGCGACTTAGAGTCGTCCGGATCTGTGTCAAAGCTTGCATCGACGTAACCTTTTACGGCGAGCTCTTCGTCACCTCCATACACGAGAAACATCTCCTTAGTCCTTTTCAGGTACTTCAGGATATTCTTGACCGCCATCCAGTGATCCACTCCTGGATTACTCTGGAACCTACCTGCCATACTTATGGCCAGGCTAACATCCGGTCTAGTGCACAGCATTGCATACATGATAGAGCCTATGGCTGAAGCATAGGGGACGGAGCGCATATGCTCTCTATCTTCATCAGTTGCTGGGCACTGAGTCTTACTCAATCTCGTACCTTGTAACACTGGCAAGAACCCTTTCTTGGACTGTTCCATTTTGAACCTCTTCAAAACTTTATCAAGGTATGTGCTTTGTGAAAGTCCTATCAGGCGTTTTGATCTATCCCTATAGATCTTAATGCCTAGAATGTAAGCAGCTTCTCCTAGGTCCTTCATAGAGAAACTTTTATTCAAGTAACCTTTTATGCTCTCCAAAAGCTCTACGTTGTTTCCAATCAGTAATATGTCATACACATATAATATTAGAAACGCCACAGAGCTCCCACTCACTTTCTTGTAAATACAAGATTCTCCAACCACTTGTATAAACCCAAATGCTTTGATCACCTCATCAAAGCGTTTGTTCCAACTCCGAGATGCTTGCACCAGTCCATAAATGGATCGCTGGAGCTTGCACACCTTGTTAGCATTTTTAGGATCGACAAAACCTTCGGGTTGCATCATATACAACTCTTCCTTAAGGAAACCGTTAAGGAACGCCGTTTTGACATCCATCTGCCAGATTTCATAATCGAAAAATGCAGCTATTGCTAACATGATTCTGACGGACTTAAGCATCGCTATGGGAGAGAAAGTCTCATCGTAGTCAATTCCTGGAACTTGTGAAAAACCCTTTGCCACAAGTCGAGCTTTATAAACGGTCACATTACCGTCAGCGTCCGTCTTCTTCTTAAAAATCCATTTGTTCTGAATACCCTTGCGGCCCTCAGGCAGCATCTCCAAAGTCCACACTTTGTTCTCATACATGGATCCTATCTCGGATTTCATGGCTTCTAGCCATTTGTTGGAATCTGGGCCCACCATTGCTTCTTCATAATTTGCAGGTTCATTGTTGTCTAACAACATGATTGATAAGACGGGATTACCGTACCACTCTGGAGCAGCGCGTGATCTCGTCGACCTGCGTGGTTCAACAGAAACTTGAACTGGAGTTTCATGATCATCATCATTAACTTCCTCCTCAACTGGCGTCGCAATGACAGAGGTTTCCCCTAGCCCTGCGCCACCATCCAGAGGGATGAGAGGTTCGACAACCTCGTCAAGTTCTATCTTCCTCCCACTCAATTCTCTCGAGAGAAACTCCTTCTCGAGAAAAGTTCCGTTCTTAGCAACAAACACTTTGCCCTCGGATTTGAGATAGAAGGTGTACCCAACTGTCTTTTTTGGGTAACCTATGAAGACGCACTTTTCCGCTTTGGGTTCCAGCTTTTCAGGCTGAAGCTTTTTGACATAAGCATCACATCCCCAAACTTTAAGAAACGACAACTTTGGCCTTTTGCCATACCACAGTTCGTATGGTGTCGTCTCAACGGATTTCGATGGTGCCCTATTTAAAGTGAATGTAGCTGTTTCTAATGCATAACCCCAAAATGATAACGGCAAATCAGTAAGAGACATCATAGATCGCACCATTTCTAATAAAGTACGATTACGACGTTCGGACACACCATTACGCTGTGGTGTTCCAGGCGGTGTTAACTGCGAAACAATTCCACATTGTCTTAAGTGAGTACCAAACTCGAAACTCAGATATTCACCCCCACGATCAGACCGTAGGAACTTGATCTTCTTGTTACGATGATTTTCCACTTCACTCTGAAATTGCTTGAACTTTTCAAATGTTTCAGACTTGTGCTTCATCAAGTACACATAACCATATCTACTTAGATCGTCAGTGAAGGTGAGAAAATAACGATATCCGCCGCGTGCCTCCACGCTCATTGGACCACACACATCGGTATGTATGATTTCCAACAAGTCACTTGCACGCTCCATTGTTCCGGAGAACGGAGTTTTAGTCATCTTGCCCATGAGGCATGGTTCGCACGTGTCAAGTGAATCAAAGTCAAGTGACTCCAAAAGTCCATCAGCATGGAGTTTCTTCATGCGCTTTACACCAATATGACCCAAGCGGCAGTGCCACAAAAATATGGCGCTATCATTGTTTACTCTAACTCTTTTGGTCTCAATGTTATGTATATGCGTATCTCTATCAAGATTCAATATGAACAATCCTCTCACATTCGGTGCATGACCATAAAAGATGTTACTCATAGAAATAGAACAACCATTATTCTCAGACTTAAAAGAGTAACCGTCTCGCAATAAACAAGATTCAGATATAATGTTCATGCTCAACGCAGGCACTAAATAACAATGATTTAAGTTCATCACTAATCCCGATGGTAGTTGAAGTGACACTGTGCCGACGGCGATTGCATCAACCTTGGAACCGTTTCCTACGCGCATCGTCACTTCGTCTTTCGCCAGCCTTCGTCTATTCCGCAGTTCCTGCTTCGAGTTGCAAATGTGAGCAACAGAACCGGTATCGAATACCCAGGCACTACTACGAGAGCCGGTTAAGTACACATCAATAACATGTATATCAAATATACCTGATTTTTCTTTGCCCGCCTTCTTATCTGCCAGATACTTGGGGCAATTGCACTTCCAGTGACCCATACCCTTGCAATAGAAGCACTCTGTTTCAGGCTTAGGTCCAGCCTTGGGTTTCTTCGGCGGATTGGCAACAGGCTTGCCACTCTTCTTCGAATTGCCCTTCTTGCCTTTGCCGTTTCTCTTGAAACTAGTGGTCTTGCTCACCATCAACACTTGATGCTCTTTACGGAGTTCAGACTCTGCGACTTTCAGCATCGCAAACAACTCGCCGGGAGACTTGTTCATCCCTTGCATGTTGTAGTTCAACACAAAGCCTTTATAGCTTGGCGGCAGTGATTGAAGGATTCTGTCAGTGATAGCTTCTTGCGGGAGTTCAATCCCCAGTTCAGCTAGACGGTTTGAGTACCCAGACATTATGAGCACATGTTCACTGACAGACGACTTTTCCTCCATCTTGCAAGCATAGAATTTATCGGAGGTCTCATACCTCTCGATCCGGGCGTTCTTCTGAAAGATAAACTTCAACTCCTGGAACATCTCAAATGCTCCATGACGCTCAAAGCGACGTTGAAGTCCCGGTTCTAGGCCATACAAGACTGCACATTGAACTATTGAGTAGTCCTCCTTACGTGCTAACCAAGCGTTCTTAACATCCTGATCAGCCGTAGCGGGTGGTTCATCTCCTAGCGCAGCATTAAGGACATAATCCTTCTTTCCAGCTTGTAAGATTAGCTTAAGATTACGAGCCCAGTCTACAAAGTTGCTTCCATCATCTTTCAACTTAGCTTTCTCTAGGAACGTATTAAAATTCAGGATGACACTTGCGTGAGCCATGATCTACAACACAAATACATTCAAAGTGGACTTAGACTATGTTCAAGATAATTAGAGTTTCAACTTAATCAAATTATATGCTAAACTCCCACTCAAAAAGTACATCTCTCTAGTCATTTGAGTGGTTCATGATCCACTTACACTATCCCAAGTCCGATCATCACGTGAGTCGAGAGTAGTTTCAGTGGTAAGCATCCCTATGCTAATCATATCAGCTATATGATTCATGATCGACCTTTCGGTCTCATGTGTTCCGAGGCCATGTCTGCACATGCTAGGCTCGTCAAGCTTAACCCGAGTGTTCCGCGTGCGCAACTGTTTTGCACCCGTTGTATGTGAACGTTGAGTCTATCACACCCGATCATCACGTGGTGTCTCGAAACGACGAACTGTAGCAACGGTGCACAGTCGGGGAGAACACAATTTCATCTTGAAATTTTAGTGAGAGATCACCTTATAATGCTACCGTCGTTCTAAGCAAAATAAGGTGCATAAAAGGATTAACATCACATGCAATTCATAAGTGACATGATATGGCCATCATCACGTGCTTCTTGATCTCCATCACCAAAGCATCGGCACGATCTTCTTGTCACCGGCGCCACACCATGATCATCCATCAACGTGTTGCCATCGGGGTTGTCGTGCTACTTATGCTATTACTACTAAAGCTACATCCTAGCAAAATAGTAAACGCATCTGCAAGCACATATGTTAGTATAAAGACAACCCTATGGCTCCTGCCGGTTGCCGTACCATCGACGTGCAAGTCGATATTTCTATTACAACATGATCATCTCATACATCCAATATATCACATCACATCATTGGCCATATCACATCACAATCATACCCTGCAAAAACAAGTTAGACGTCCTCTAATTTTGTTGTTGCATGTTTTACGTGGTGACCAAGGGTATCTAGTAGGATCGCATCTTACTTACGCAAACACCACAACGGAGATATATGAGTTGCTATTTAACCTCATCCAAGGACCTCCTCGGTCAAATCCGATTCAACTAAAGTTGGAGAAACCGTCACTTGCCAGTCATCTTTGAGCAAAGGGGGTTACTCGTAACGATGAAACCAGTCTCTCGTAAGCGTACGAGTAATGTCGGTCCAAGCCGCTTCGATCCAACAATACCGCGGAATCAAGAAAAGACTAAGGAGGGCAGCAAAACGCACATCACCGCCCACAAAACCTTTTGTGTTCTACTCGAGAAGACATCTACGCATGAACCTAGCTCTGATACCACTGTTGGGGAACGTCGCATGGGAAACAAAAAATTTCCTACGCGCACGAAGACCTATCATGGTGATGTCCATCTACGAGAGGGGATGAGTGATCTACGTACCCTTGTAGATCGTACAGCAGAAGCGTTAGAGAACGCGGTTGATGTAGTGGAACGTCCTCACGTCCCTCGATCCGCCCCGCGAACAATCCCGCGATCAGTCCCACGATCTAGTAGCGAACGGACGGCACCTCCGCGTTCAGCACACGTACAGCTCGACGATGATCTCGGCCTTCTTGATCCAGCAAGAGAGACGGAGAGGTAGAAGAGTTCTCCGGCAGCGTGACAGCGCTCCGGAGGTTGGTGATGATCTTGTCTCAGCAGGGCTCCGCCCGAGCTCCGCAGAAACACGATCTAGAGGAAAAACTATGGAGGTATGTGGTCGGGCAGCCGTGAGAAAGTCGTCTCAAATCTGCCCTAAAAGCCCCATATATATAGGAGGAGGGAGGGGGACCTTGCCTTGGGGTCCAAGGGATCCCCAAGGGGTCGGCCGAGCCAGGGGGGAGGACTCTCCCCCCCCAAACCGAGTCCTACTTGGTTTGGTGGGAGGGAGTCCTTCCCCCTTCCCACTTCTTCCTCTTTTTTTCTTTCCTTTGATTTTTTCTCTCTTGGCGCATAGGGGATTGGTGGGCTGTCCCACCAGCCCACTAAGGGCTGGTGTGACCCCCCCAAATGCCTATGGGCTTCCCCGGAGTGGGTTGCCCCTCTCCGGTGAACTCCCGGAACCCATTCGTCATTCCCGGTACATTCCCGGTAACTCCGAAAACCTTCCGGTAATCAAATGAGGTCATCCTATATATCAATCTTCGTTTCCGGACTATCCCGGAAACCCTCGTGACGTCCGTGATCTCATCCAGGACTCCGAACAACATTCGGTAACCAACCGTATAACTCAAATACGCATAAAACAACGTCGAACCTTAAGTGTGCAGACCCTGCGGGTTCGAGAACTATGTAGACATGACCCGAGAGACTCCTCGGTCAATATCCAATAGCGGGACCTGGATGCCCATATTGGATCCTACATATTCTACGAAGATCTTTATCGTTTGAACCTTAGTGCCAAGGATTCGTATAATCCCGTATGTCATTCCCTTTGTCCTTCGGTATGTTACTTGCCCGAGATTCGATCGTCAGTATCCGTATACCTATTTCAACCTCGTTTACCGGCAAGTCTCTTTACTCGTTCCGTAATACAAGATCCCGCAGCTTACACTAAGTTACATTGCTTGCAAGGCTTGTGTGTGATGTTGTATTACCGAGTGGGCCCCGAGATACCTCTCCGTCACACGGAGTGACAAATCCCAGTCTTGATCCATACTAACTCAACTAACACCTTCGGAGATACCTGTAGAGCATCTTTATAGTCACCCAGTTACGTTGCGACGTTTGATACACACAAAGCATTCCTCCGGTGTCAGTGAGTTATATGATCTCATGGTCATAGGAATAAATACTTGACACGCAGAAAACAGTAGCAAAAAAATGACACGATCAACATGCTACGTCTATTAGTTCGGGTCTAGTCCATCACGTGATTCTCCCAATGACGTGATCCAGTTATCAAGCAACAACACCTTGTTCATAATCAGAAGACACTGACTATCATCGATCAACTGGCTAGCCAACTAGAGGCATGCTAGGGACGGTGTTTTGTCTATGTATCCACACATGTAAATGAGTCTTCATTCAATACAATTATAGCATGGATAATAAACTATTATCTTGATACAGGAATTATAATAATAACTATACATTTATTATTGCCTCTAGGGCATAATTCCAACAAGAGGGAGGTCTGCCTTGGCCCCTCCTCCAAGGAGGAGGAGCTTCGGTCGAACTAGGGGAGAGTCCTCCTCCCACAAGGGAGGTGGACTCCCTTGGAAGGACTCTTCCTCCTTTCCTTTTAAGTCTTTTTTGCCTTATCCCTTTATCCCTATGCGCATGGGCCTTTAGGGAAGTCCTTGACCAGCCCAATAAGGGCTGGTCCACCTCCTTTAACATCTCATGAACCTCTTTGGTCGTCACACCCCTCCTAGGGGTCCTCCGGCACCCTCCCGGCACTCTCGGTACACTACCGATGAGCCCGGAACTTTTCCGGTGACCAAAACAGGACTTCCTATATATCAATCTTTACCTCCGGACCATTCTGGAGCTCCTCGTGATGCTCGGGATCTCATCCGGGACTCTGAACAACCTTCGGTAACAACGTACACTATTTCCATATAACCCTAGTATCATCGAACCTTAAGTGTGTAGACCCTACGGGTTCGGGAGACATGCAGACATGACTGAGACATCTCTCCGGTCAATAACCAACAGAGGGGTCTGGATATCCATGTTGGTTCCCACATATTCCATGATGATCTCATCAGATGAACCACGATGTCAAGGATTCAATCAATCTCGTATGCAATTCCCTTTGTCTATTGGTATGATACTTGCCCGAGATTCGATCGTCGGTATCCCTATACCTTGTTCAATCTCGTTATCGGCAAGTCTCTTTACTCGTTCCGTAACACATCATCCCGTGGCTAACCCCTTAGTCACACTGAGCTCAATATGATGATGGATTACTGAGTGGGCCCAGAGATACCTCTCCATCAAACGGAGTGAGAAATCCTAGTCTCGATTCGTACAACCCAACAGACACTTTCGGAGATACCCGTAGTGCACCTTTATAATCACCCAGTTACGCTGTGAGTTTGGTACACCCAAAGCACTCCTACGATATCCGGGAGTTGCACAATCTCACGGTCTAAGGAAATGATACTTGACATTCGAAAAGCTTTAGCAGACGAACACCACGATCTAGTGCTACGCTTAGGATTGGGTCTTGTCCATCACATCATTCCCCAATGATGTGATCCCGTTATCAATGACATTCAATGTCCATGATCAGGAAACCATGATCATCTATTGATCAACGAGCTAGCCAACTAGAGGCTCACTAGGGACACATTGTGATCTATATATTCACACATGTATTACGGTTTCCGGTTAATACAATTATAGCATGAATAATAGACAATTATCATGAACTGGAAATATAATAATAACCACTTTATTATTGCCTCTAGCGCATATTTCCAACACAACGATGGCAAGCTACACTACTCACCGTCACTGGGGACCAACACTGAAAATGAACAGCCTTAAGAAGAAAAGGGAAGTTGTGCCCATGAGAAAAATTATCTGGACATAACGAACTGCATAGGGGCAGACTTGGTGTTCAGTGAGGCATGTTGCTTACCGTCCCGGCATGAGGTGGAGCTCTCTAGGTCCTCCCTCCGCCTATTGGGCTCGGATTCATCGATGGGGGCTGCTTACACCCACATAGTGGATTTCACGACAACATCGACGTGCAGTTGTTGACTACCACATCTTGCCCAGAGGCCATCCACCATGCCTAGAGGTGGGAGGAGGCTGGGGTGCAACAGGACCATCAGGTCGTCTGGGTATGGGATCTACGGCCCAGTCGCCATGGAGGTTGTGGCGACGGAAGGGTGGTGAAGGAGGCCCGGGGCCCCGATGAGGTGCGGCGCCGGGAGAGCCCCGTGGTCGCCGGAGGAGCCCCGTGGTCACAGCAAACCGCATGAAGGTGGATCCGGCCTCGAGGTGGATCCCGTTGGATCTAGCAGCGAGAGTGTTGTGGTGGTGGAAGTGCATGGATGCCCGGATCCGATGGCAGCATGGGGATGGGCGGGCGATGGACGCACTGGGGACGGGAGGGCTGACATGGCGGCATGGGGATGGGCAGACGGTACGTCGGCGTGGGGAGGGGCTGGCGGCACGATGGCGTTGGGAGGGACGGGCGGGGCGGCACGCCGGCTTGGAGAGGGGCGAACGGTACGGAGGCGTGGGGAGGGACGAGGCGGGGTGGCACGCCGACGTGGGAGGGGCGGGGTGGCACGATGAAAGAGCATGCTATGCCCCTAATTGTCTTTTGGTGTTAATGACAGCACATACATAGGAAACTAATCCTATTTGTTGAGTGTATCTCAGGACGGAAGTACTTTAGTAGAGTAAGATTTCTGTGCCAAAGGCTGCCTGAAAAGATTGGTGAGTTATATTTCGAGAAGACTCGGGATTAAGAAGAGATGCTGTAGAATAGTCTTTTGAGTTTACTGATATTGAGTATAGGGATCCCGCACTATTAAGAGGGGATCACAAGCTTTGCGAGAAACTTGCCCATACCACATCTCTACAATCGTATCAAACATCACATAATATCCACTCTCTACAATTCAACATATGTCCAATCTCCTCGGACATCCGGCTCCCTCCGGACGTTCGAGGGCCGGACATCCGGCCAAGCTCCGGAAATCCGCAGCCAGACACCAGTAGTTTGTACACACTATAACTCGGAAATCCGGCTCCCTCCGGACGTCCGAGGGCCGGACATCCGGCCAAGCTCCGGAAATCCGGAGGCCAACACCAGTAGTTTGTGTGCACTATATCTCGGACATCCGGCCTCCTCCGGACGTCCGAGCTCCGGATGTCCGACCCCCGTCGGAAATCCGGAACCCACCACCACAAGAAATTGTGTTGTATAATACGGACTTCCGGGCCACTTCCGGACGTCCGGCTGCTGATGTATTCGAATAGGTTCTGGCTCATCTACAGGCCTCGGACGTCCGACCCCTGTCGGACGTCCGGCCGCTGATAAATTCAGTTGAGCCCCAGTCATGCCTACAGGTCTCGGACGTCCGACTCCCTCCGGACGTCCGGCTCCTCACGGACGCCCGGACGTCCGGCAAGTTTCGGACGTCCGGACCCTGTGTGACTTATTGCACCTCCAACGGCTGGATTTCACTCCACACTATATATACTCTTCTCCCACCTCGTGAAAGTGTGTCCAACACAGCCAAGATACATCCAAGAACACCTTTCCTCTCACTCACTCTTGTCTACACTAAATCCTAGATCCCAAGAGCATTTGTGAGTCCTTTAGAGTGTTGTTCCAATCAAAAGAAAGATCGTCTCCCTCTCCTCCTTCCCACCAAAGTGATTTGTTATTTGAGCAAATTTTGAGCAATCCCCGTGATCTTGTTACTCTTGGAGGTTGGAGACTCCTAGGCGGTAGGAGTCTTCGGAGAGGAATCAAACCTTTGTGATATCCCCCGGAAAGTTTGTGATGGTTTGGAAGCCACCTCAAGGCTTACCACTAGTGGTTGAGAAACGCCTTCGTGGAGTTATCTCAAAGGGAGAATAGGGTGAGCCTTCGTGGCGTTGGTGTGCCTTCGTGGTAACATCCGCCCCTCTAACGGTGACGTAGCTTCCCTCCAAGGAAGTGAACATCGGGATACATCCTTGTCTCTCTCGGAGTTTCGGTTATTCCTAACCCTAACTCTCTACTTGTGTTAATCCTTATTACATACTTGTATTTGCTTATTGTTTACCGCTTGCCTTGCTTCACTCCTAATAGCTTACTCTTTGTCATAGCAATTATTAGGCTTACACTTATATTCCGCACTTTAGTCTAAAATTGCTAAGTAATTGTTAAAATTTGGATTTGTACCTATTCACCCCCCCTCTAGGTCCATCTCGATCCTTTTCACACGACACCGTGGGAAAGTTGGCTCCATGGCCTGCGGTGGTGGAGCACTTGGAGAGAGAGGAATGGGTGGGTGAGGAGATAGTATAAGGTGGATGGGTGGTTTTTTTCCTTTGCCTCGCAGTTCATTCGGTTCCTTTTGTAACTAGTTTCTAGCTACATTAGTGGATCGGAGGTGTTTGGTGAATAAGCCCAAGTGTTATGAGAATAAGGTTTTAGGAATGAGTTCAGTGTTCACGTTCGCTCGTTCATTGCATTGTGTGACGCGATTTGCTCCACCCATCATGATGCATCTAGAAAGATTCACAAACATAGGTCTCGAAGAGCCCATAATTTCTACACTGGTGTTTGCCCTGTCACACAATGTTAGAGTTCTATCGTGTATGATGCAGATTTTTGGAACCTGAATCTACAACTAATTATGTAATTTATCTTCGTGTACATCAAACATATATAGCTTGCACTTTTCAAACTTTGATGCATCTTTTTAGCACTTTTTTTATCCTGACATTTAAAAAGCATATATGTTTAGCAGCAAAAAAATATGTGACCTAAAAATTGATTTTTAGATGCATATATGTCTTTATTGGCAATATTTCATACACATATCAATTATTGCTGCTACACTATATATATGGAAGGGTCGGGAGTTTTAGGTTCGCCCCGGGCCCCCAAAATCTCAGGATCGGCCATGGTAGTGATCACACCCCTTTAGTTTTGGATAGTGGAGCTAAGAAAAAACCTAGTCCTAAAATGTTTAGGTTTGAGAAATGGTGGCTTTCACAACCTGGTTTTGAGTAGGTGGTCATTGAGGCTTGGAATGCTAATTCTACTTCTTCTAACTCTCTTGAGAATTGGATGATCAAGGCTAGAAACCTGAGGAAAAAATTGAAAGGTTGGAGCATCATCGATCCTTGAAGCTTCCATGAAAAAAGAAAGAAGGGCCTCCTTATGGAGTTTGATATTTTGGATGTCCTAGCTGAATCCCAATAGTTGTATGTTGTTTATTTTGATAAGATGATTTTTTTTTAAAGATCTTGATGAGATATGGAAGAAAGAAGAGACTGCTCTCTCATAGAGATCTAGAGATAATAAGATTTTAGAAGGTAATCGCAATAATGCATACTTTCATGTTTTAGCCAACCATAGACACGGGAAAAATCATTTGTCTGAATTGGTTGGTGCCGAAGGTGTGGTCAAAGATACACAAGATATGCTTAGACTTGCTACTGATTTTTATAAAACCCTTTCTGCTTTCGAGCCTAAGCCTGATATCCATCTGGATGCTAATTTCTGGGAGGACGCACACATGGTCTCTAAATAAGATAGACGCAATTTAGAAATTCCCTTTTCTGAGGAAGAGATCAAACATCCCATCATGAGCTCCTATGCTTGTGGGGCTCCTGGCCTTGATGTTTTATCTTTTCTTTTTTATCAAATATTATGGGGTCTCATTAAGAGGGACTTTATGTCGATGGTTAGAGATTTTTTTAGATGGCTCCTTAGATATTCATAGGCTTAATTTTGCTATTATTATTCCTATTCCCAAAGTTCCTCGGGCCAAGGAGATGAAAAACTTTAGGCCTGTCAGCCTTAGCAATTGTGTTGTCAAGATTTTTTCCAAATCCATGACAACGAGGGCTTCCCCTCTTTGCGATAAACTCATCTCTTCTAACGAAGCTACTTTTATTAAGGGGAGGTTCATTTTGGAAAGTGTGGTGATGGCCCATGAAGTTATTCATGAGGTTCACAAGTCTGGGGCTGGTGGGTGATACGTCCCAAACGTATCTATAATTTCTGCTTGTTCCATGATCTTTTGGGTGACATTGTTATATGTTTTGCACATGTTTGGACTAACCTACTAACTCAGTGCACCCAGTGCCAGTTTTTGTCTGCTGATGTCTTTTTTGCAGGGACTTTTACCCCAATTTACCGAGTCAAAAATCCCGAGAAAAATATTTAAAAATCAGCGTGAAGGAAGCTTCGAGAGCACCAAAGGTGGGCCACACGGGAGCCACGCGTCGCCGAGGAGGCCTCCCTACACGGCCTACCCCCTAGCCGCGCCCACAGGCCGCCTGGGTGGGGCCCACCTCCTCTGGTGCCCTACTTTGTCTCCTATTTTTACCCCCGTGGAGGAAATGCTGATTCCAAAACCCTTTTCTCCAGAAGCAATTCCGATCTCCGCCGCCATACCCAACAAGTTTCGGGGGACCAGAATTCCTGTGTCAGCACCCTGTCGGGACGGGGAAGTGCCCCCGGATTCATCTCCATCGATGTTGCTTCCTCCCTCCATGAAGCGAGAGTAGTTCCTCCTCGGGGCTGAGGTCTTCTACAGTAGTTATGTGGTTAATTCTCTCTCTCATGATGTGATCTTGATTGTGATCATGGGCTATGTTAATCTAGGGTGATCCCATGATGTTTCCCCTTCTTCTATATATTGGATAGATGTGCTCACTTGATCTTATCTAGTATAACCCCCGAGACGATGGTGACGGCGGTCTATTGGACATGGATTAGAAGAATATTTTCATGAGTGATTTCCTGTTTTGTGAATTGATTGAAGATTGAGAGTCTCTTGGTGTTTCTCTTTGACTATCCTTGAGATACGTTGTGGTGATTGTGGTACTCTCTTTGGATGGTCGCGATGACATTGGGAAATCCATAGAGAGAACTATGAACTCTCAGGTGTAGTTTTGTAGCCCTACATAATTATCGTTCTCTCTTGATCACAAAGGAATGACCTCCGAGTACGTCACCATTGCATGTTTTAGTCGTCACCATTGCATGTTTTAGTGGAAATATCATGTGATTAGACTATGTTAATGTTGTTGGGAGTTGCCACTTGTGAAAGTATGAAGCCTAGGCCTTGTTTCTCACCATTGTTACACCGTTTATGCTCACTTTTGTCACTTGCTACCTTGCTGCCATTTTTATTTCAGATTTACAATACCTTGTTTTACCATCCATATCACTTGCCTTTTAACATCTCTTGTATCTTAATTGCACCTATACAACTGAAAATTGTATTAGGTGTGTTGGGGACACAAGACACTTCTTGTGTCTTAATTGCAGGTTTGCTTGAGAGAGATCATCTTCAACCTCTAGTTCCGTGAGTTCGATAAACCTTAGGTCATCCACTTGAGGGAAATTGTTGCTGTCCTACAAACCTCTGCATTTGGAGGCCCAACATAGTCTACAAGAATAGAAGCGTGCGTAGACACCAAGCTATTTCTGGCGCCGTTGCCCGGGAGGTGAGTGCTTGAAGGTATATCTTTAGATCTTGCAATTAAATCTTTTCATTTCTTGTTTTTATTTTCACTAGTTAGGCTTATGGACAACTCTACTCTTGGTTTGTTGCTTGTGGGGAACCGCTCCACCGCTATTGTTGTGGAGAAGCCTCCCCCACCTATGGAAATTGTGCCCTTTAAAATACAAACTGGTATTATTGATTGTGTCTTCGCTAATCGATATGCAGGAGATAGACATCTAGGCGAACACTTGCTATATCTTTCACAGCTATGCTCCTTATTTAAGCTTGCACGTATATTGATGGATTTTGTTATGAGAAAGCTATTCTTTCTATCATTAAAAGATAAGGCTTTGGATTGGTATAGGCTTCTTGATAACTCTCATTTGCTAAATTGGCAAGATCTTATACCTCTCTTTTACTCCAAGTTTTATCCTCTTCATGAAGTACATGTGGATCATGGTAACAATGCTTTATGTGATACTTATATTGTTGAGTTTATTCATGATCCCACTGAAAACTATTATGAGAAGGGAACATATGCTTATATGTATTTCAATAATATCAAGTTCCCTCTCTTTATGTTGAAGGTTTTGAAGTTGCACTTGTTTTGCCTTCCTATGGTTATTGCTTTGTGCTTCAATGAATTATTATATTGAAATATTCCTATGCATAGGAAGCATGTTAGACTTAAATGTGTTTGGTATTTGCTTCTTGATGCTCTCTTTTGTTCTACAACTCTTATTCCTACGAGAGCATCAATAAAATCTTAAGCCTATCTTTATGGCTATAAAGAAAGAGCTCTAGGGAGACAACCCTTGTTATCTTTACTTTGAGTTTTTACTTTCAATTTTAGTGGTCTTGATGATTGTTACTACAATAGAAACATCATTGTATCTTTATTTTCAAGCTTTGTGCCAAGTTTTAGCCTCCGATTGCAAGAAAGTTCAAAAGTTGTGACATGCTGTCCAGAAACAGATTATGTCTCCTTGACGAAAAAATCGCCAAAAATCACCACATCATCTTTTTAATCTGAATTGTTTTGACAGTATGCTCTATATAATTGTCTTTCTGACTTCTGTTCTTAGGTTTTTGATTTGAGTTGCACAAGTGCCCCGAAAAATTATTTAGTACCTGGTGTTCTGTTTTTCACACATTCTGCCACGTTTTGCGTTTTAATCATTTTGCAAATCTTAAGCTTGTTTTTCCTTTGCAAAAACGTTTTGGCAATCATGAGAAACAGTATATTTTCATGAAAATATTTATTTCAAATAGGTAATGAATTATTTTATCATGGTCACTAACCACTCTAATCAGCTTATGATGAGTTTCGTATGAAGGGAGTTTTCAAGTATGCGATGGAAGATGATGAAAGAAGATCCAGGAGTGTCAAGTGCTCAAGCTTGGGGATGCCCCCATGCACCCCCAAGAAATATTCAAGGAGACTCAAGCGTCTAAGCTTGGGTATGCCCCCGTGCATCCCCTACTCTATCAAGAATCATCACTTTGTTCATCTCCATGCTATATTTTTATCACTTCATATGTTATGTGATATGCTTGGAGCGTCCTGCTCTTCACTTTTTAGTTTGTTTAGTTTTGGTTTATGTTCATAACAATTCGGAACCTAGCCTTCCTTGTTGGGGAGAGAAACACGCTCCATTCCACCCTAGAACACAAAATAGTTTTCATGCTTATCTTTTTTGTGTGTTCTCTATCTTTACATAGTTGCTGTCATGCTTAGCTCTTGGTTTTCATGATATATATTTTTAAGAGCGTTTATTTAGGTTGCTTTTGGAACTCTCTTGAGTTATCATGCTTATCTTGTTTAGAGAGTTGGCTCATTGCACTGAGTTGTGTGTCTTGCATGAGTAGGTAACTGAGGTTGCTATTTAAGTATAGTAGTAACTTGCAACAGTTTTGAGGTATTGATTTGAGTAATGTTTGGACTATTGGTGCCAAGATCTTGAGTCTATTAGTGATAGGTGTCGTATTTTGGTAAATCCGTGTGTTTTTCAAAAAACTAAAAATTAGTTGAGAACTCTAGCTACTAGATTGATCGCTAACCTATGGAGGGGTTGGAATATATAGGGTACCCTCACATTACCATGGGTCGTGGATGCGCAAGGATAACCAAACCCCCAAACACTCCTCCTCGGGGTACTTGTCTCTTTGTGAATCTCCTAACTAGATAGAGAGTTATCGATAATAAGTGTATGAGTTTTTCGGACTAATGCGAGTATTCGATTATTGGCACTTCCACCATCCATATTTTGCTAGCCTCTTCAGTACCGTGCATTTCCCTTTCTCATCTTGAGAGTTGGTGCAAACTTCGTCGGTGCATCCAAACCCTTGGCATTATACGCTCTGTCATCGTAAGCCTCATTATATCTTTCCTCAAAACAGCCACCATACCTACCTACTAAGGCATTTCCATAACCTTTCCGAGATACATTGCCATGCAACATCCACCATCTCATGACTTGATCTTCATGTCATACATGCTTTTGCTTGATCGAGGAGCCGCATGCTAGTTGGGCCTTGCCCTTATTATTGCTACATGACGCGCTAGTATCATTACATATCGTGCTACACTGGCAGGGGCATACATTTGTATACATCATGATAGTTTTCATTTGTCTTTATGTTGAGTACTTCTTATAAAGTGTGAGGATCTTCTTTTTACTCTTGTAAAACATAGAGTGTTGCCCTTAAGTGAGGAAAAGATCCCAAAGAGGACAAATGAAAAATCACAAAGAGGACAAATGAGAGATAAATAGAAAGGGCCAAAGAGGCCACCAAAAAAAGAGAAAAAAGAAAAGAAATAAAGAAATAAAAAAGAGAGAAGGGGGCAACACTACTATTCCTTTTGAAAGATCCACACTCGTACTCCATTGCTATACTTGTACTACATAGATATTATCATTCATGCATAACTATGTGGGGACCCTTACACTATAGAACTTGATTTGCATATTCCAATGATGAGCCTCCTCAAATGAGCTCTAGGTATTCATGAGCAAGCAAGTTGGATGCACCCCCACTAGTTCCATTGGAGAGCTTACCTTAGCTTATATGTGCATCCGTTGCATGGCAATCCCTAATCCTCACATCATATCTATCATTTGGCTTTCTCTCGCCTATGGTTGTCCTCATTGATGTGAGACTTCACCCCTTTTTGTTTTCCTTCCCCATCATTATTCTCTTTGCCATCCTAAGTGCCAACATATCTTGCTTGCGCTCATCCATTACATGAGTGCTCAAAGTCGATAGGGAGAGGATCATTTTGACTTGTGCCTGACTAGTGGTCTGGGGATGAGTCAAAATAAGATTCTGAAGGAGATCAAGTGTGAGGTTTAGTAGATTGAGTTCTCAATTAAAAATATATTTTATTCTCTAAACCCATCTCCCATTTCTTGCATGCAAACACCATTTGGAGACATTCGAGTCACGGCCAGCGAGAGCTCTTGCACCTTTATGTTCTTACTTTCCTATTTTCAATACTAAATATAGACTCTTGCTTGTTATTATATTGACTTAAATTGCATATCTTACTTGCTTTACTTTGAAGTTCTTATATGTGTGTTAGCATGTCACCACAGAAATTATTTGTGTTATCATTTACCTACTCGAGGACGAGCAGGAATTAAGCTTGGGGATGTTGATACGTCCCAAACGTATCTATAATTTATGCTTGTTCCATGATCTTTTGGGTGACATTGTTATATGTTTTGCTACACTTTTATGCCTTTTTACACATATTTCGACTAACCTACTAACTCAGTGCACCTAGTGCTAGTTTCTGTCTGCTGATGTCTTTTTTGCACGGACTTTTACCCCAATTTACGGAGTCCCAAAAATCCCGAGAAAAATATATAAAAATCAGCGTGACGGAAGCTTTGAGAGCACCAAAGGTGGGCCAGAGGGGAGCCAGGCGTCGCCCAGGCGGCCTCCCTGCACGGCCTACCCCCTGGTCGCGCCCATAGGCCACCTGGGTGGGGCCCACCTCCTCTAGTGCCCTACTTTGGCTCCTATTTTTACCCCCGTGGAGGAAACACTGATTCAAAAAATCATTTTCTCCAGAAGCAATTCCGATCTCCGCCGCCATCGCCAACAAGTTTCGGGGGACCAGAATTCTTGTGCCAGCACCCTGCCAGGACGGGGAAGTTCCCCCGGATTCATCTCCATCGATGTTGCTTCCTCCCTCCATGAAGTGGGAGGAGTTCCTCCTCGGGGCTGAGGTCTTCTACAGTAGCTATGTGGTTAATTCTCTCTCTCATGATGTGATCTTGATTGTGATCATGGGCTATGTTAATCTAGGGTGATCCCATGATGTTTCCCCTTCTTCTGTGTATTGGATAGATGTGCTCACTTGATCTTATCTAGTATAATCCCCGAGACCATGGTGACAGCGGTCTATTGGACATGGATTAGAAGAATATTTTCATGAGTGATTTCCTCTTTTGTGGGTTGATTGAAGATTGAGAGTCTCTTGGTGCTTGTCTTTGACTATCCTTGAGATACGTTGTGGTGATTGTGGTACTCTCTTTGGATGGTCGCGGTGACAATGGGAAATCCATAGTGAGAACTACGAACTCAGAGGTGTGCTTTTGTAGCCCTACATAATTCTCGTCCTCTCTTGATCACAAAGGAATGACCTCCGAGTACGTAACCATTGCATGTTTTTGTGGAAATATCATGTGATTAGACTATGTTAATGTTGTTGGGAGTTGCCACTAGTGAAAGTATGAATCCTAGGCCTTGTTTCTCACCATTGTTACACCGTTTATGCTCACTTTTGTCACTTTCTACCTTGCTGCCATTTTTATTTAAGATTTACAATACCTTGTTTTACCATCCATATCACTTGCCTTTTAACATCTCTTCGCTGAACTAGTGCACCTATACTAGTGACAATTGTATTAGGTGTGTTGGGGACACAAGAGACTTCTTGTATCTTAGTTGTAGGGTTTCTTGAGAGAGACCATCTTGAACCTCTACTTCCCTGAGTTCGATAAACCTTAGGTCATCCACTTGAGGGAAATTGTTGTTGTCCTACAAACCTCTACGCTTGGAGGCCCAACATAGTCTACAAGAATAGAAGCGTGCGTAGACATCAGTGGGCACATTTTGAAACTTGATTATGAGAAAGCCTATGACAAAGTTAGCTGGGAATTTCTTAAAGAAACGCTCCTCTTTAGGGGCTTTGATGAGAAATGGGTAGGATGGATTTACGGTACCTTACATCAAGAGACTTTTCAGGTCATATTAAATGAAACCAATGGCCCCCATTTGGGGGGGGGGCTTAAGCAAGGAGACCCTCACTCTCCTTTGTTGTTTAATCTGGTAGCAAATGTATTTTCTAAAATGCTTTCTAAATCTTCTAATCATCATCTGATTGTTGGGCTTCTCCCACAAGTAATTCCTAGAGGGGTCATCGGTTTACAGTATGCTAATGACACTATTCTGTTCCTTGAAAATTCCATGGCCTATGTGAGGAACTTAAAATTGATCCTTACTTGTTTTGATAAACTTTCTCGATTGAAAATTAACTTCCATAAGAGTGATCTACATACTTTGAATGTGGATGAGGAGTTGTCTAAAGAATTTGCTCAAATCTTTTGCTGTAAATTTGGGGAGTTCCCCTTTAAATATTTGGGAGTCCCTTCCATTTTAAGAAACTTAGGAGGGAGGATCTTCAACCTATTATTGATAGGATCATTAAGAATATTGTTGGATGGCTGGGTAGGAATTTATCCTATAGAGGCAAATTAATTCTCTTGACTACTTGCATTGCAAGCATCCCCATTTATCTTATGTCTATTATGAAATTTCCTAAGTGTGTTATTAATTCCATCACCTCTCAAATGACCCACTTCTTTTGGTTAATGTGGGGGATACTCACAAGTATCACTTAGCTAATTGGGGCTAGTGTCTAGAAGGAAGGAATTTGGTGGTTTGGGGGTCCATCTTAAGGAATTCAATATGGCACTGCTAGCTTCATGGGGTAAAAGGTTGTATGATGAGTTTGATAAAGACTGGGAAAAAATTATTTGTTACAAATATGGTGTAGACAAACCAAACTTCTTTTGGTCAAAAAATACACTAGGATTTCCTTTCTTGAAGAGTGTGACTTGGGCCCTTGGGGCTGCCAAACACTTATTTAAGTGGGTTCCTGGGAATGGGATTAACATTGCCTTTTGGCGTGATATTTGGATTGGGGAATGTTCTCTTAATAACGTTCTCGGATTTATTTTTAATATTTGTCACCAACAAGAGGCTTCTCTTGCCCAGATCTGGCATGGGGTGCAATTGCAACTCACTTTTAGGAGGTGTGTGGATGCTCACTTGATGAATAGCTGGTATAATCTGCTTGACCTGGTGAAAACATTTATTCCTTCTGATGATGTAGATGTCCCTATCTGGACTTTAGAGCCTTCTGGCAGATACAGTGTGAAATCTTTCTATAAAATGCTCAATTTTGGTGGTATATCTTCTGATATCAAGGATTGTGTGCCGAAAATCAAAGTTCCACCTAATATTCATGTCTTCCTTTGGTTGGCATATTATAACAAATGTTTGACTAGAGATAATTTAGCTAAATGGAGACATGTTGATGACCTGACATGTGTGTTCTGCGGTGAACAAGAAACCATACAACATTTGCTTTTTGAGTGCATTGTTGCTAGGAAGATTTGGTCAATTGTGTTTGAGGCTTCTGGTACTTTTGTACCTTCTTTTTTGTGTGGATTTAACTATTGAGTGGAAACAGAAAAAGAACGTCGTGAGGTTGTCAATGTTGTTTCTTCTGCTACCTTATGGGGCTTATGGCTTTTGCGGAATGAATTTGTCTTTCATGGAAGAAGGTGGTGGAATATGCACTGCATTATGGATCTGGTGGGATCTTTGATCAGACAGTGGAAAATTCTATGCTCAGACGTCCAAGGTGCTCTTCTTCTCCGATGCTTAAGGCTTTTTGAATCATCGAAGAGGGGAGTTGCTTAGGATTGCTTGGTAGGGTTTGGTATGTTATGGCAAGGAGTAGGATGATTTTGGTGCCTTGTAATGTCTTATCTATCTATGCCCTCTTTTGTGCCACATATAAGTTGCTTGTAATAGGGCTAGACTAGTTTAGACCCTATTTGGTGTTTGTGTGTGACAATTGATGATAATTTTATATATTGATTGATGTCTCAATGGGCAGCTTATATAAGTACAAAGTCTTGGAGTCCAAGTATAGGAGAGATAGATTACAATTCAAACTACCACAACTAAACCGGCTGAATATACTCTAATATCCCCTCGCAGTGTCAACGTCGGGCGTGACGATGTTGAGACTGGAGCGTATGTCGGTGAAAGATGCGGTGGGAAGCCCTTTGGTGAAGATATCAGCAAATTGCGCAGTCGTTGGAACATGTAGAACTCAAACCTCGCCAAGAGCCACCTTCTCATGAACAAAGTGGATGTCAATCTCAATGTGCTTCGTGCGACGATGTTGAACTGGATTAGATGCCATATAGACTACTGAAATGTTGTCGCAGTAAACAATGGTAGCACGCTCGAGTGGTCGATGAAGCTCCACGAGGAGCTGCCGAAGCCAGACGGCCTCGGCTACAGCATGTGCAACAACCCGATACTCAGATTCAGCGGATGACCTGGAAATTGTATCCCGCCTTTTCGAAGACCAAGAAACAACATTATCACCCAAATAAACACAATAGCCGGATGTGGATCATCAAGTGTCGAGACAACCTGCCCAGTCTGCATCAGAATATACTGTCAAGCTTGTTGGAGAGGAAGAATTAATAAGGAGGTCATGGTCTAGAGTACCTTTGAGATAGCGAAGTATGCGTCTAATATGAGCAAGATGAGGAGCACGAGGGTCGTGCATAAAAAGACAGGCGTGTTGAACAGAGTAGGAAATATCAGGACAAGTGAGAGTAGCATATTGAAGGGCACCAGTAACGTTGCGATAATAAGTGGGGTCAGGAACGGGTTCACCATCAGCCGGCAATTTGGCACCGGTGTCAGCACGTGTTCGACAGGGTTGACAATCAGACATGCCGGCACGAGAGAGCAAATCTATAATATATTGACGTTGGGAGAGAAAAATAGTAGAGGGAGTACGAGAAACATTGATACCAAGAAAATGATGTAGAGGACCAAGATCAGTCATAGAAAATTCATGAATGAGAGAAGAGATTATTTGATGTAGGAAAGTATCGGAAGAAGCGGTTAGAACAATATCATCTACATATAATAAGAGATGGGCGGTGTTATTGGAGAAATGAAAAACAAAAAGAGAGGAGTCGGATTTAGAAGGGACAAAGCCAAAGGTTTGAACGAAGTTAGCAAAATGCTGGAATAAGGCTTGAGGAGCCTGTTTAAGACCATACAACGATTTGTTAAGAAGACTCGGTGAGGAAAGATTTTCAAAACCAGAGGGCTGCTTATATACTGATTCGATGATACCATGATAATTGATGATAATTATATATATTGATTGATGCCTTAATGGGCTGCTTATATAAATACAAAGTCTTGGAGTCCAAGTATAGAAGAGATAGATTACAATTCAACTAAACCGGCCGAATATACTCTAATAGTGTGGTTATACCTTATAACTCTGGTCTGGTTGCCTTAGCTTTTTAATAAAAGTTGGGGCTAGGGGGAGATCCCTCTCATTTCAAAAAGAAAAAGAAAAGGTGAGAGGCACATTCAGATCATAAAGACTTGGATTTTTTGTTGGCGGTAGCAAGTCTTCAATTTCTAGTTACCCTTTGCAGATGCTAGCTAGTAGCTATACAAGAATCACTGGACCATATCGTAGTGGTTATTGATTCAGCTACACAGATGGCTGACTGGTTCAATACAACTCAAACCCCACATTTCACTACATTCGTCAGCTGTTATTCCTAAGCACCAAAAAAAAGTGGAAAAGAAGAAGAAAACTGATATGGCATAGCCGTTTTCGGTCTTCTAAGCACGCGCCGGAGTTATTCTCCAGTGGATGCAGTCATGCTTGATTTTGCCGTGAGCCCGGGAATCATAATGTTCTCAGCAGTGATCTTCAAGTCACCGATGTCGTGTTATGGACAAACGCAACCAAGATGAAACATGCCAGCTCCTGATTCGGACAACCCGCCCTCTTCGCTATGTACAAAGTGCCTAGCGTGCTGCTTCGCCAATGAAGAAAAATGGTCAAGCTTTTCCTCACTTTATTCCTGTTACCAATAAACACCAGGCGGTCGTCAGATGCAGAGTCATAGTACAAGATTATCAGATCAAGAAGCAGATGCTATGGAAAATAGAAATAACAGTTGAAGTCCACTCTACCCAATTTATGCGCCTATTGCAGCGCTGTGAGTTTGCACAATACAACTATAGGTAGTGGTTGTATGAACATAAAAAAAAACATTTCAAAATCTTTAGATTAGCATGCATTTCCTGTACTGAGCAGATTCCCCAAAAATATTTCCCAATTTTAACATAGCCGAATATTCTATCCACGCCAGCTAGTGATTGGTATGCCGCCAACACATGCTAGGTATCAGGTTCAGCAAAACACTTGAGGTATCTGTTATAGCAGCAACTGGGTATCTTTGGCAATCTTGTATATATATATATTAAAAGGTGGTGTTTCTTTCAGGTTAGTAAAGTGACAAAAGAAACTACTTGAAATGTAGCTTGCGGTATAATTTTTATTGACGCTTCACTAGATGTCCGACCCACAATTACGAGATCTCCATAAAGACAAAGAACAAAAACATAGAGTATTTGAGTAGGTTAGACATGTAACAAGTATCCATTGATTTATGAAACCACATTACCTCTCCTGAACCACGATTTTCGGACCACTTGCCGAATGTGACGCTCATGTTTCTCTAGCAATTCATCAACCTTGTGGGTTTGGGACAATAAAGGGCCTGAATATTCAACCCTCTCTCCTTGATAGTGGTCATCCTGAAGTTTCAAATAGCACATTACTTACATCTTCATTAATAATATGAAAGAGACTGAAACTATCAAATAAAAAATGCCTTCTCACCTTCATGCTATTTTTTGATGAGAGAGCATCCCCAAGATATATTGCATTCGAAAAATTCTGAGAGTGATAAGTGTCACGAGAATCAAATGAATCTGGACGTTCTAACTGTGACCACTTCTTCAGAACTGCACGCTTCGCTACCTCCTGAGGCTCTCGGACCTTCAAGTTGACACGTGCTACATGCACATCTCTGCTATGTTGTTCTTCCAATCCAATGTTCTCTTTAGCTTGTCGCTTGTTGTCCCAATCTACGTCAGTGAATTCGCCTCTTGAACTAGATCTGTTCCGTGATCTAGTAAAAGAACGACCTTCCGGTTTTTTGGCCCATGCAAAGCCACTGGATGATGAAACAATCAAGGGCCCAGAGAAAGGGATTTCCTCCCGTAAATCATTCTTAACATGACGAGCCCTTTCTTTAACTTGGGCCGCGGACACAAGTTGTGTGTCTGTGAATAGCCTAGCATCACCATTAACCTTTGTATGAACCTGCATTGCACCATCCTTGATTACCTTTGGCTTGGTTTTGGACTCCTGAAGAAAGAAAGGAATACATAAGAGCTTTAATGGGTGGCATCATCATCAACTAAGAAATCTTCATACAGTTTACCGAATAGATCCACTGTTGATGTTAGTGTATGCATCTTGTCATATAAAAAAATGAATACCTCTCCGTTTTCAGTTTGCCTATTGGCTGCATTTTGTTCTCTTGCTGCTCTGTTTAGCCTTGATGACTTCTTTGATGCTTCTGGCCCATGCCCTCTGCCACTGGCCTTTCTTCTGAAAAGAAACAAAAAGGAAATAGGGTTGTTAGTTGCTATAGATTCTGGCAGTGTTCGAATGTTTTTGTTCAACTTCCAACAAGAAAAATGTTGTAGTGCTGGAAGGTCCTTTGCAACTTATGAAGCAAAGCAATAATAAAGAGTACTTGAATCAAGACATAAATAAGTTTCTAACTTATTTTCTGAAACAAATTATTCCAAATTTAAACAAAGCCCACCTGTGCAACTCTTCTCGTAACTTCGCATCCATCTCCTTGTTGGGTGCATACTGAGGCAAGCTTATAGGTTCACATGCATAAGGTTTTGTCTTGAAAAACTGTTCCAGCAAAAGAAAACACAAGATATTAATAAGGCGTTATTAGCAGTTTGATTCGACAACCCAGTCTAACAAATTTTATAACAGATACAAATAAGATTAACGCGCAACGATGATACTAGAAATGACAGCACTGCAGAACACACATTATCTGCAAAAGACTAATGCATTGTAAACGAAATGGCAGCAGAACTGCATGGGAAGTAAGTCAAATTGGAACATGATGCCACCAGACAAACATCCAATCATCACCCCCTACCAGGGTTGGGTGTCTGCTGTCAGGAAACTGTGGATGCATGGACACCAGCACTACATGAAGATAATATAAGTGATGACAAATAATACTTTGCTCAGACTAAACCTAAGCATCTCATAGCCATGATAACACCATTCTACATATATGGAAGATGCATGCTATAGTCACACCAACAATAATAGTAAACATTGTTGCATGAACAGTCAGTGAAAAATCAGCATCTCAGATCACAATTAGGTATTCACATTGATCCAGTAATTATGTATAGCTATTGCTAGAACTGCTATTTCTTGACTGCATGAGCGGAAATATAATATCCCATATTGATGAATACCGAGAAGGAAAAATGTAGGATAGAATTAGTGGTGAACTTGAAGAAGCACAAACTGGCAGGTGCAATTAAAAAATTCAATACATACTATCGTTTCCAATCTTTCATCATTATACATACAAATATGTGATATCGCATGATGGGATCTTACCTCAGATGTAAGGGCGCATGATGCAGTACCACGCTTGTATGGCTCCACCGACAGAAGAGTTTCCAACAAACTGAATGCATGTTGCGGTACCTCTTTAAAAACATCTCGAAGGGTACTTAGATAAGGACAGTGCGGTTTAAATATTGTTGCATGAGGCAACCTTGACTTCTTCCAATAGTCATCAGCAGGGGAGCCACATAACTTAAAAATCTTATGCAATTGTTCTACCTGAAACATGAAAGAGATTTACGCCATTGACATATAGGATGCCAGCTCAAATATGGAAAGGTTGAAACATGTAATATCGGTGATAACTACTCCCTCCGTCCCATAATATAAGAGCGTTTCTTAAACTGCACTAGTGTAAAAAACGCTCTTATACTATGGGGCAGAGGGAATATGTTATAGAAGGCATAACTAAAGCATAAAAGATAAAACTAGATGTGGTAACGGTTAAAGCTCATTGACATCACAACCACAGCTATTCAGATTGTAGCATTTAATAACATTAGCAGTATAATAATATTTTCATATCAATTTCCTCCTCTCCCGCACCATATTATTGATCAAAATTAGTCAAAAAGGTTACACGGTACTTTTTTTATCTTAGTATTTACTACTCCCTCTGTTCCTAAATACAGGTCTTTTTAGAGTTTCCACTACGGACTACATACGGATGTATATAGACATACTTCAGAGTGTAGATTCACTCATTTTCCTCTGTGTAGTCCCTAGTGGAATCTATAAAAAGACTTATATTTAGGAACGGAGGGAGCATTTAGCACTCAGCATGATCATGATTCTCAAATAAGGCTTTGACAGAGACCCGAAGGGCCCACACCTGGTAAACTAGGCAGTTCATACATACATCAACCTATCCTTGTGACTAAAGAGGATATAAATAATGAGTTGTACTGGTTAGTGCAAGCAAATTAAATTACCTCAGTTCTTCCCTGCAAGATCGGTCTTCCACGAAACAACTCGGCAAATACGCACCCAACACTCCACAAATCAACAGCTGAATCATAGTGAGTTGACCCTAGCAGTAGTTCAGGTGGTCGGTACCACAGTGTAACAACCCGGCTGGTCAGAGGATGGTTTTTACTTGGGTCAAAGTAATTGGCAAGACCAAAATCAGCTATTTTTAGAACCCCTTCGTTATTCACAAGGAGATTGGCACCCTTGATGTCACGATGAACAATGCGGCGTGAATGGCAGTGCTCCAGTCCTGACAGCAACTGGTTCATGTAGCACTTAACCTGCAATAAGAATCAGGGACAATGCCAGGTCAACACAGTGCAATGTCAAAGTTGTACAGAATGAGGAATACAAATACACTTCCTTCAAAATGGGCATACCTGTGCTTCAGTGAACTTGATGTCAGGGGAGGAACAAAGTCCAGCAAGATCGTGCTCCATGTATTCAAACACTAAATAAAGGCTGCATGATAACCGAGAAGTAATCAAGCCTTCCAGCTTCATGACATTTGGATGATCAAGCCTTCTCAATATCTGTATCTCCCTCGCCATGAATCTGACACTCTCTGGCTCAAAATTGTCGAACCGCACCTTCTTCAGTGCGACAATCTTTCCAGTGTCAAGATCACGTGCCCTAAATACGCTGCTGTATGTGCCTTGCCCAACCTGCACAAATGTGTGTATTGGAGAAATAAAGCGCCGGTTAAAAACTGTACATCACAACAACAACAAGCAAAAACATCAAAAGACAATTTTATCATGTGATCCACAGCTACATCCTGCTTGCTGCAAATATACCCTAGTGCTACCAAATTAGCAGTCAGTGACTGCATCGTTACCAGCTTGACAATGACAGCATAGAACAAATGGTAGAAAGTGAATTTCCCACCTAAAAATTGTCATAGCTGACAGTAGGAGGCACCAAATCCCCCATGTTACCCCCCCCCCCCCCCTCTCTGAGTTCTGATCATTAACACAACACAATCCTAGTACTTGTTTATTCTTCATGTCTTAGTACATCACCCAACAAGGCAGTACTATACTAATATAAGATTCCATAAATATGCCTACCACCACACAAATAGCAAATCCAATAACCGTTTTCGTTCTAAGCATTCCAATGCATGGTAAAAAAAATTGCAATGGAAAATGACCTAGTATTAAACTGAATCTGGCAGGAAACCTGAAGCGAAAGCGGCACAGTACCTTCTCAAGCTTCTCAAAAGAGTCGGCTTTGAGAGGGATCCAGCCTTGGATGGCCTCCCCGGCAACGGCGCTGAGCCAGGACGGCCACCCGGCGGCCACCTGCTCCCCCTCAAGGCTCCTCCGGAGGTTCCGCAGCCGGAAGCTCCGGGACGCGGCCGCCACGGCGACGACGGCCTTCCCCGGCTCCTCCGCGTCGTCCTTCTTCTCCACCAACCTCGCCGCCGCAGCCGCAGCAGCAGCAGCCGAGCTGCGCAGGGAAGAGGCGGATACGGCAGCGGGCTCCGGCGCGCGGTCCCGGAGCACGCCGGACGAGTCGGCCGCCGGCGTGACCGAGACGATGGCCTTCTTAGACGCGACGCAGCCCATCTCGGCGGCGCGCTAGCACGGCAGCACCAAACACGTCAGACCATACACGGCGAGCCCGCCTTCCACCGGTCTGAAGCTCCTCACTGACGCATTGGATGGATAGAGGGGAACAGGAAGAATCAAGAGGAAACCGACCGAAGGCTCGGCCGAAAGGCGTGGTGGTCACGGGGCAAGCACGGCCGGCAGGGGTGAAGAACAAGTCGGGATTGACCTGGGGAGTAATAAATGGCGCTCGCCACCAGCAAACACAAAGAAAGGAGACGAAACGCTGACGTCGCCCACCAGCTCCGCCGATTAGGACAGATCGAGACAGCGGCCGGCCGCGGAGCCGTGATCGGCAGGGAAGGAGAGAGGGTTCTGGGCGGCAAAGCACGAGACACCCGTTGCCGCCAGGCGGAAAAGAAAAGCTACGGCGGCCTTTCTTAGAAGGCGGGCGGGCGACGGATCAAGTAGCCGCTTGGCCTGAAGAACAGAAACGAGGCCGTGACCGCCGGCAAGCCGCGTCGCCGGAGTAGCGAACAGATCAAGAAACGGAACGGAATTTATTTGGGGCGGGGGTGGGGAGGGAGCAAGCAAAGGAAAGCTCCCCTGGATGAGTGGCGCGGAGGACGGAGTAGTGGGGGCGGGCTCGCAGGTGGGAACGGGGGCTTTAAATGGTCCTTCCAACGCGAAGAGAGGGTGGTCGCGGTGGACTGGTGGTAGACGACGGCGCTTTTTTCCCCCTGCTTGCTTTCCAAAAAATGGTAGACTTACGGAAACTTTTTATAAGATTTAACGGACTGGTCTTTCTCCACACTAATCTCTCCTCCTGATTTTTGGGTGGGCCCACTTCATCTTAGTCTCCAATCAATACATTCCACCTCATCTCAGCCTATAAAACTAAAACTTCCGTACATGTAGCATTGCTCCTTGCTTTCTCGGGGCATCCCTTCTCTCCTATGCACTCTGTGCTGTGCACCCCGCGCACACCCAACTCGAGCGCACGACCACATCTACGCTCCTCTGGATTTTGTTCGTTTGGAACGGACAATGAGGTTATATCCAATACTTTTCTGAAATGTTCCAGACGTGACCGACCAGATCTGTCCGCATAGAAAAAGAAGGCTTGTGCCACCGACGGACGGGTCAGGGGAGGACAATCACGCGCGTCCGGTCTGTTCGCGCGCTGTCCGTTTTACCCTAAAGGCGGTCCAAACTTGCGCGGGATGGGTCAAAAACGGACAAGAAACGGACAAAGGTCGGTTTGCGTCCGCGTGTTGGGTCGTCTGGTATGTCCATTTTCGGCCCATTTTTAGCCTGATTTGCGTCAGCGCGGACACGAGACGGACGAGCGCGGCGCCCGCTTGCTCTTTCCTCTCACCCGCTAGTCGGTGGCACATTGGTCATCCTCTCCCACCCCATATCAATAGCAGACCATCGCCCGCCTTCGTCGTGTCGTCGCCGCCACCCATTTGTCGGTGCTGACACACCTCCCCTTAACGTCGCCACCTCGCCGCCAACACCGTCTCACCGCCGGAACTTCTCGAGGCCAGCCACCTGATCCAAGGTAGGCGCGCGTCTCTTCGTCGGTCAGCTCCTTCGACGACGCCCACAAGTTGTTCGACAGTTTGCCAAGGTATAAAATGGACTCCGCCGACGAGTTTTTTTTTCACAATTTTCTTTGCAACTTCGACGATTCCTCATCCGGTGATGAGAAGGAGATCTTGGTTGCCATGTTGGTCCATCACCACCTTAATAGACAGCGATCGTTGTTCCGTGGCTCGATCCCGGGACACCTTCTGGCGTTGAATCGTAACCGAGAGAACAATCATTTTGTTCTTTGAAAGGACTACTTTGACACAACCAACTCACTGTTCAAACATCAGATTTTTTGACGGTGTTTTCGTGTGGCTAGGCATGTTTTTAACCGTATTAGAGAGGGGTGGTCGGTTACGATAACTATTTCGAGTGCAAAGAGGACTCCCTTGGAAAGATTGGCTTCTCATCTTATCAGAAATGCACTACAGCCATCCGGATGTTTGCAGACGGAGTGCCCAATGATCTCACTGATGAGTAAGTCCGTATAAACGAGTCTACATGCTTAGAGTTCATGTACAGGTTCTGCAAGACTATGATTGTTATGTTTTGTCTGAGTACTTGAGAGAGCCGACTCCTCAAGATACAATCCACCTGTTGGCAATGAATGCAAGCACGGGCTCCCCGGGGATGCTTGGCAGCATGGTCTGCATGCACTGGGAGTGGAGGAACTGCCCTACCGCTTGTCGAGGGCACTATAAGGGCCATGTGAGGGCTTGCATTGTCATATTTGAGGCCGTGGCCTCACAAGATCTCTGGATCAGGCTCTCTTTTTTCGACGACCGGATCACATAATGATATCAACGTGTTCCAAGGCTCATTGGTGTTTGCAAGGCTTGCGTAAGGCAACATCCCACCGGTGAATGTTACCATCAACGGCCACAACTATGGCAAAGGATACTACCTAGGTGACGGTATCTATCCTCAATGGACCACTATTTTGAAGACAATCCCTAGTCATGTTGGAGAGAAGAGGAAAATATTTGCCCAAGAGCAAGAGAGTGCTAGGAAGGGCGCCGAGCGTTCCTTTGATGTTTTGCAATCTTGATGGGGGCATCGTTTGGTACCCTGCTAGGACTTGGAGCACCAAAAAGATGTGGGAGATGATGACTACTTGTGTAATTATGCACAATAAGATCATACAAGATGAGCGTCCGGAATTTATCTATGATAAAGGGTTTCAGTTTCAGGGTGAGAATGTTGTACATGAGCATGGAGGCGCGGCAACGTTTGAACAGTTCGTCGAATTTCATTATGAAATGCGTGATTGGGAAACTCACATGCAGCTGCAAAATGATTTGGTTGAGCATATGTGGCCTCATGTTGGCAACCAATACATGTATCTTTTTTCATATGTACTTGAGACAATTTAATTTATTCAGTTTGTAAAACTATACTTATTTATTTGAAAACTATGCTTTATTTGATTGTGAAACTATGCTACTTTTTAAAATGTTTGCTTGTCAAATAACGCAAAACGTGTGTGTATTTGTTTAAAAAGGACGACTAGCCAGCCACGCCACCAAATATGGGTCGCAGATGTTAGACGTACTGCCGACCCAAATCCTAAAGAGGGCGGACGTCGAGCGGACGACCGACCCAAGCGGACAAAAGCATCGTCCGTTTGTGTCGGCGCATTGGAGTTGCTCTTATAGCAACTCCAAAGCACAAGCCGAAATCGTTTGCCCGCATCCGCTTGGGGTAAATGGACATAAACCATGGCCGAACGTTTGTGTTAATATTTGTTAATTCATCATTTATCAATAAGCATACATGCATAAGAATACATCATGGATAGCATGTCACATCAAAAAATCTGTTTTTTTATCATTTACCTACTCGAGGACGAGCACGAATTAATCTTAGGGATGCTTGATACGTCTCCAACGTAGCTATAATTTTTTATTGTTCCATGCTATTATGTTATCATTTTAAAACACTTTTTATGAACTTATCTACCAATTTATATTATGTTTAAGCACTAACCTATTGACCCAGTGTCCAGTGCCACTTGTTGTTTTCTACATGTTTTCCACTTTTCACGTTCTAGTACCAAACGAAGCCCAATTGACGTGAAACTTTTTGTGATTTTTTTTTCTAGACCAAAACAAGACCGTGGAGCATCGAAAGAAGGTCGGGAGGCACATAGAGTCCCCCACAAGCCATGAGGGTGCGACCTCGAGGGAAGGGTCGCAGTCTCATGGCTTGTGGCCGCCTCGTGGCACTCCCGGCCCCGTTCTCTGGCTTAGAAATTCCTAATCACCCTAATAACTCGAGAGGAGGTCCCAAAACACTTTTTACACCACCGCAAGTCTACGTTTCTATGGGAGGCCATCTAGAGCTCCGTTCCGGCATTCTGTCGGAGTGGGGATCGATCACGGAGGGCTTCTTCATCAACCTTGTTGCCCTCATGATGATGTATGAGTAGTTAATCACAGACCTACGGGTCCGTAGTAGTACCTAGATGGCATCTCTCTCTCTCTTTGATCTTTAATACAATGATCATCGCATCTTCGCTTTGATCCATATGATGTAACTCTTTTGTACGGTGCGTTTGTTGAGATCCGATGAACTGTGGATTTATGTTCAGATTATTCGTGATAAATATTTGAGTCTTCTCTGATATATAATATGATTCTTATGTGCATGATTATGATAGCTTCGTAATTCTCTTTGATCTATTGAAATAGTTTGGCCAACTAGATTGATAATTCTTCGGTGAGAGAGGTGCGTTGTAGTAGGTTCAACCTGGTGAGTTTCTATATCCTAATGAAAGAAGGGGACAAGTTGCGTCTTTGTGTTGATGCTACTAAGGGTAAAACAATGTGTTTTATTCATATTAGTTGAGTTTAGTTTGTCTACATCATGTCATCTTACTCCAACCATTACTTTGTTCGTCATGAACTTAATACGTAGAGAGGCAAGCATAGAAGCGCTCTTGAAATGAAGTAATAGTAATAGGTGCAAGCAGGATTTGACCTATTTGTTTATGGACGTGATGCATATATTTACATGATCATTGTCGTGAAAATTTCATAACTATCCCCTCTTCTATCAATTGTCCAACAGTAATTTGTTTACCCACCGTGTGCTATTTTCATGAGAGATGCCATTCGAGAAAGCTATGGCCGCCGGGTCTATTCACAACATATTGATAAGCCTCCAACACCTTGCTGCCATTTATTTACTTTTATTTTATTTTGCATTTTATAATTATCTACAATTATCTATACACCTCATTCGCTTGCAAATAATGAGACCAAGGGGATTGACAACCATCTTGCCCACGTTGGGTGCAAGTTGTTTGTTCTTTTGTGTGCATCCGCCGAAGACGATTGTGGATTGATATTCCTATTGGTTCAATAAACCTTGGTTTGATAACTGAGGGAAATACTTACCCACTTTGTGCTCCGATTACCCGTTCCTCTTCACGGAAAACCCAATGCAGATCACAAGTATCAGTCCTCCCCTGGCCCGTCCGTTGGGGACACACACTCCTCCCATTTCCCTCCATTTTGCTCAAATTCTCTCGCTTGCCATTCCCTCCTTCATGGACGGTGATTCGATGAACCTTGGCGATGCGTCCGTGGCTATGCCCCCCACGGCAAAGAAGAATGGTCCCAGGAATCCTCGATCCGAGTGAATGCTGGCGGAAATCGCCAAACTCGATGTCAACTCGTCGAAGAGGAGTTGCAGGCATTTAAGGGTGGCGAAGATGATGGCGGTTGCGACCTACGCTGTCTAGGACACCGTGAGGCATCAAGCGCAACATCTTGTCGACATCGACACCAAGGAATTCATCATCTCTAAGGTGCACGCCCTCCTCATGCTAGGGTTTGAAGGACCACAACCAGCCATCCTCTCGGTCGCTGCCATTATCGCGTCGAGCACGCGATCGTCGGTTGCTCGTCCTCCTCGGTATAGGTCCACCATACCCGAGAGGCTGAGACACTAGGGTGCCGTCCTCCGTCGCACGGCCATGGGCAGACACGGTTCTTCACATCGCAGAGTACAGCGTGGTCGCTCCAGTCATGCTCGCGGGTGTCATCAACCTCAAAGTGACGCCAGGGTACACTGGCGGTGTCCACACGACCAAAAGGTTGCAAAGGAAGCATCCCCGATCGTTTCCGACGGCAACCATGGATGGCGCCCGCTAGCTATTCGACGCAATACCACAACCGACGCCCACAGTCGAAGATACTGATTGCTCGGCGTTTATGGAGAGCATCATCTTCGAGGGTCGTGGCCAGGCTGTCGATCTCGACGAGACCGGGAGTTAGGATGGTCACGACCACTAAGAGGACACTGAATACGCCGACCATGATGAAGATTTGGACGACCATCGAAACTCATGGAATATTGATGATGACTTGTATTTGTGAATATAGGGAGGACGAGGTCGACATTTCAGAGGAGTCGTTGATGTTTACCGACGAGCTCACCCAAAAGGCCAGGGACAAAAGAGGAGGCAAAACATTTGCACGGGATCATACACCCAAAATGAGGATAAATTGATTTGAGAGAGTTGGATTGAGATAGGGGAAGATCTGATAAGAGGTGCCGAGCAAAAGGGATCTATCTTTTGGACACGGGTTCACAAAACATTCCATGAACGAAGGAAGTTTGCCCCCTTCGAATTTTCAAAAAATTGCAACATCAACTCAATCCAAAAGAGATGGGGGTTCATTCAACAAGAGTGCAACAAGTATTGCGTTTAAGAGCGTCCAAGTCCGTGGCCTAGACGTTGGTGACTTGGTATGAACCTCTCGTATTTTCATTTTGTGTCCATTCACGTCGGCATGCTTTTTATTGTGTAGAAATTTTGTTTTCATTCATGTTGTGTAGACATTTCAATCCTTGGAAGCCTTCAAGGCCCGACACAAGAACAATCCACTCACCTTCACGTATTGTTGGGTGCTCATTAAAGATTGTGCCAAGTTGAAAAACCGATATGTCGCTCGTAAGAAGAAAGGAGGGAAGAAGGTCATGGTTGATGAGGGAGATTTGCTCAAGAGGCCGAGGGGCAAGATAGGCTCAAAGGACGATGAGAGGCGTGATGCGTCTTCCATTGCCTTGCAAGAGACTTTGTATACCATGATGAGCCAAAGGAAAGTGAGGGGCGAAAGGAGAAGCAAAGCAAAGCAAGAGCAAGTGAAAATGTGTCTAGAGCTCCAAATGAAGAAGTTTCCACGGAGTAGGCCGCTGAGAGGAGGAAACTTGACATGAAGGAGGCAACGAAGAGGAGTAAGCTTGACATCGAGGAGGTCATTGAGAGGAGGAAGCTTGACTTGAAGGAGGCAACGAATAGGAGTAAGATTGACATCGAGGAGGCCGCTCAACTCAAAAAGCTCAAGATCGATGCCACCATGGTGAACATCAAAGCTAAAGATGTGACACTCACATTCATGAGAGTGGACAAGAACAACATGTCGCTCAAGAGGAAGGCTTGTTCGTGAATCCACAGAAGGAGATGTACGCCCGCGACGACCTAAACTAGGTGAACCTCGGGGCGTGACCAATGCCCATTCATTTTAAAGGCTGACTGGTGTGCCAGCCCGTGACTTTGTTATCGACGTCAAAAACTTGTTCATTTTGAGGGCTCGCTCATGTGTGGGCCACTAGCTTTGTTGTCAGCGCCAAACATGTCTTTTTTGAAGGTTGGCTCATGTGCCAACCCTTGGCTCTGTTTTCGACATTAGACTGTAGGGTGAGTATTCTGTAGGCCACCAGTTGTGTTGTCGGCCGACGTGAACTAATGCGACCACAACCGGGGCTGTCAGGGGGCCTCGCCACAAGACCCCACCTGGCGGGGAGGCGACCGGCGTGCGGGTGGGCCGCGCACACAAGGCTAACCCGCGTTACTTCGGCCTAGAGTGGGCGTGCCCGGCTGTCCTAGCGACGGTGGCTACTTAAGGGCATCGATCCCATCGGTTAGGGAATCTGCGTAGGATCAGGACGAGTACGATGGCGGAAGTTCCTCTTCCCTTCCACCATTGCAATTCTGTAATCGCTTGCTACATGATCTGAGTGAGAGACTAGTTCCTCCATCCCCATCACTACTCTTACCACCTCCTATCAGAGCTGCACTTCACCATCCATCTTAACTGCAGCCCGAGAAGGAGTACCTGGCGGTGGTCGTAGATGTGGACCAGTGGTTCCCCTACCTTCAGCACGCTGAGTTCGTCATTCAGACGGACCAACGCAGCCTCATCCATCTTAACGAGCAGCGCCTTGATACGTCCAAAACGTATCTATAATTTCTGCTTGTTCCATGATCTTTTGGGTGACATTGTTATATGTTTTGCTACACTTTTATATCATTTTACACATATTTGGACTAACCTACTAACTCAGTGCACCCAGTGCCAATTCATGTCTGCTGATGTCTTTTTTGCAGGGGCTTTTACCCAATTTTCTGAAGCCCGAAAAATCCCGAGAAAAATATATAAAAATCAGCATACCGGAAGCTTCCAGATCGCCGTAGATGGGCCAGAGGGGGGCCAGGGGCTGCCCAGGCGACCTGTGGGCGCGGCCTACGCCCTGGCCGCGCCAAGAGGCCGCCTGGGTAGGTCCCACCTTCTCCGGTGCCTGATACGTCTCCAACGTATCTATAATTTTTGATGGTTTCATGCTATTATCTTGTCAAACTTTGGATGTTTTGTATGCCTTTTATATCTTTTTTGGGACTAACTTATTAACTCAGTGCCAAAGTGCCAGTTCCTGTTTTTTCCGTGTTTTGACCCTTTTCAGAGGAGGATTTTAAACGGAGTCCAAATGGAACGAAACTTCCAAAAAGATTTTGTCCGAAACAGAAGATGATCGGGGAACTTGAGAACCAAGGCAGGGGGCCACCAGGGACCCCACAAGCCCCCTAGCCGCGGCCACGGGGGTCGCGCCTCCTAGGCTTGTGGGCTCCATGGGCCTCCTCTGCCCTAGGTCTTTTGCCTATATATTCCCAAAAATTCGAGAAAAAATCAGGAGATCATGGAAAGTACTTTTCCACCGCCGCAAGCTTGTGTCTTCGCAAGATCCCATTTGGGGCACGTTCTGGTGCCCTGCCGGAGCGGGGATTCAGATATGGAGGGCTTCTTCATCAACACCATGACCTCTCCGATGATGCGTGAGTAGTTCACCATAGACCTACGGGTCCATAGCTAGTAGCTAGATGGCTTCTTCTCTCTCTTGGATCTTCAATACAAAGTTCTCCATGATCTTCATGGAGATCTATCCGATGTAATCTTCTTTTGCGGTGTGTTTGCCGAGATCCGATGAATTGTGGATTTATGATGAGATTATCTATGAATCTTATTTGGGCTTCTTATGATCTCTTATATGCATGATTTCATATCCTTGTAATTCTCTTCGAGTTGTGGGTTTTGTTTGGCCAACTTGATCTATGATTCTTGCAATGGGAGAAGTGCTTGGTTTTGGATTCATACCGTGCGGTGACCTCACCCAGTGACAGAAGGGGTAGCGAGGCACGCATCATGTTGTTGCCATCAAGGGTAAAAAGATGGGGTTTTCATCATTGGTTTGAGTTTATCCCTCTACATCATGTCATCTTGCTTAAGGCCTTACTCTATTCATCATGAACTCAATACACTAGATGCATGCTGGATGGCGGTCGATGTGTGGAGTAATAGTAGTAGGTGCAGAAAGTATCGGTCTACTTGTCTCAGACGTGATGCCTATATGTACGATCATTGCCTTAGATATCTCATGACTTTGCGCGGTTCTATCAATTGCTCGACAGTAATTTGTTCACCCACCATAATATTTGCTATTTTGAGAGAATCCTCTAGTGAACACTATGGCCCCCGGGTCTACTTCACACCATATTTTCAGCCTTACTCTTTTACTTCGTTGCACTTTCCGCCTTCAGATCTCACTTTGCAATCAATCTTGAAGGGATTGACAACCCCTTTTATAGCGTTGGGTGCAAGCTCTTTTGTGTTTGCGCAGGTACTCTGGACTTGACAAGATTCTCCTACTGGATTGATACCTTGGTTCTCAAACTGAGGGAAATACTTACTGCTCTTGTGCTGCATCACCCTTTCCTCTTCAAGGGAAAAACCAACGCAAGCAAGTCTCCGTCAACGTCTCAATTTCTCGCGCTGTTGTTTGAGAAGTAGCAGAAGGATTTCTGGCGCCGTTGCCGGGGAGTATGAAGTCAAGAACTCATCCAAGTAAGTGTCGCAAACTCATCTCTTGCATTTACTTTTTTGCCTCTCGTTTTCCTCTCCCCCACTTCTGAAAAACAAAATTTACAAAAATATTTGCCCTTTTCTTCGTTTGCATTTTTCGTTTGTCTTTCCTTTGCTTGTGTGCTTTGTGCCTTCAATATGCTTGCATCTTCGCTTGCTGAAAATCTAGTGATATGGATCCTCATCCACTTGCTAATCTCTTTAAGAGATCCAATTATGTTGATCCAATTGCTAGTGAGTTGAGTGCACTTGACTTTCTCTATGGATTTTTGCTTGAGATATATAATCTGAAAATCATGATGAAGAAATTTATGAAGTTATTCACGAGAGCTCCTTGAATGAAAATCATGATTGCAATGGTTTCACCATAAATCCTATTAGTGTCAATCATGCTAAAAATATGCAAAACCCTAAGCTTGGGGATGCTAGTTTTGCTATGTCTTCTACTTGTTGCAATGATCATGAATGGGGTGATGATTTTTCTTATGATCTTGAAAATTTGTTTAAACCTCATGATGATTATGATATTTGCAATATTATTGAAAGTGGGACTTTAGTTGATGATAATCTCACTATTTTTGAAGAGCGTCAACTTTGCATGCATGTGGATCATGAAAAGAATATCCTATGGGATAGCTATATTTTTGAATTTGAATATGATCCCACATGTAATTATTATGAGAGAGGAAAATATTGTGGTAGAAACTTTCATGTTACCAGATTACCTCTCGTTTTGTTGAGATTTCTATTGTCGCTTTCTTCTTCCTTGCATTTGGTAACTATTGGTTGTCTTGGCAATCTGTTTTCCTATAAAATGCCATGCATAGGAAGTATGTTAGACTTAGATGTGATTTTCACATGCTTTATGATGCTCTCGTTGTGCTTCAATTCTTGTCTTTTGTGTAAGCATCATTGAATTATCAATGCCTAACTAAGGGCGTTAATCAAAAACGCTTGTTGAGAGGCAACCCAATGAATTTATCTTTTTATTTCTGTTTTGTTGCATCCACACCATCAGAATTCTGTTATGATTGTGTTTTTTTGTGTTTCTTTTTGTGTTTGAGCCAAGCAAAACCTTTATGACTAGTTTGGTGTTGGTTGTTTGATCCTGCTGGAAAAAGACATAAACTTTTCGCTCACGAGATTATTTTTCATTTTTATTAAGAAAGAGATTTTGAGTTGATTCTTTTTGCTGGTGGTTGATATGCCTTTTTCCCAGGTAGTAATATTTTTTCATAATTTTTGAGGTACCAGAAGTATACGAAGTATACAAATTGCTACAGACTGGTCTGTTTTTGACAGATTCTGTTTTTGTTTAGTTGGTTGCTTGTTTTGATGAAACTATGGATAGTATCAGGGGGTACTAGCCATGGAAAAGTGAGAATACTGTAATCTAACACCAATATAAATATAAATCAAGATTGCTACAGTACCTAAAGAGGTGGTAGTTTGTTTTCTTGTGCTATTGATATCACGAGTTTCTGTTTAAGTTTTGTGTTGTGAAGTTTTCAAGTTTTGGGTGATGTTCTCATGGACAAAGGGATAAAGAGTGGAAAGAGCTCAATCTTGGGGATGCCCAAGGCACCCCAAGCCAAATTCAAGGACACCAAAAAGCCTAAGCTTGGGGATGCCCCGGGAAGGCATCCCCTCTTTCGTCTTCAATCCATCGGTAACATTAATTGGAGCTATATTTTTATTCACCACATGATATGTGTTTTGCTTGGAGCGTCTTGTATCGTAGGAGTCTTTTCTTTTTGTTGTGTTACAATCATCCTTGCTTCACACCTTTTGAGAGAGACACACACTCATCGTGATTTTGCTAGAATGCTCATCGTGCTTCACTTATATCTTTTGAGCTAGATAATTTTGCTCTATGTGCTTCACTTAGATCTTTTAGAGCACGGCAGTGCGTGACTTGGTAGTTGGCTTGTGCTATGAAAGTAGTCTCAAAGGTGATAGGCACCCAAAGAGGATACAAAAACCTCCATCTTCATGTGCATTGAGTAGAAAGAAAAGTTTTGATTCCTCTCAATTAGTTTTGAGACGTGGATTTGGTAATATTAAGAGTTATGTTAGTAGGGCGTTGTGAACCTAGAAATACTTGTGTTGAAGTTAGTGATTCCCGTAGCATGCATGTATGGTGAACCTCTATGTTAGGAAGTCGGAGCATAATTGATCTATTGATTGTCATCATTTGTGTTGAGGTCGGGATCGCGCGATGGTTAACACCTACCAGCCCTTCCCTTAGGAGTATGTGTTTAGCACTTTGTTTCGATTACTAATAAAAACTTTCGCAACAAGTATGTGAGTTCTTCATGACTAATGTGAGTCCATGGTATAGATTCACTTTCACCTTCCACCATTACTAGCCTATTTAGTACCGCGCAACTTTTGCCGGTACACAAACGCACCATATGCCTTCCTCAAAACAGCCACCATACCTACCTACTATGGCATTTTCGTAGCCATTCCGAGATATATTGCCATGCAACTCCCACTGTTCCGTCTCGCTACTTGTGCCGTCACTCTCATATTGCCATTGCATGATCATAAGATAGCTAGCGAGATGTTTCAACGTCATACGCCAAGCTAGATCGTTGCACATCCCGTTACACTACCGGAGGCATTTCCTATAGAGTCATCATCATTCTGAGCTTTGAGCTGTGAGTAAATAAAAGTGTGATGATCATCATTATTAGAGCATTGTCCCATGTGAGGAAATAAAAAAGAAAGAGGCCAAAGAGCCCAAATAAAAAAAGGAGAGAAAAAAAAGAGAGGCCCAATAGCCCAAATAAAAAAAAGAGAAAAAGAGAGAAGGGACAATGCTACTATCTTTTTCCACACTTGTGCTTCATAATAGCACCATGTTCTTCATGATTGAGAGCCTCTCATTTTGTCGCCACCATATGCTAGTGGGAATCTTTATTATATAACTTGGCTTGTATATTCCAATGATGGGCTTCCTCAAATTGCCCTAGGTCTTCGTGAGCAAGCAAGTTGGATGCACACCCACTAGTTCTCCTTTTGAGCTTTCACATACTTATAGCTCTAGTGCATCCTTTGTGTGGCAATCCCTACTCATTCACATTGATATCTATTAATGGGCATCTCCATAGCCCTTTGATACGCCGAGTCAATGTGACCATCTCCTCCTTTTTTGTCTCACAACCACCACCACACTCTATTCCACCTACACTGCTATATCCATGGCTCACTCTCATGTATTGCATGATAGTTATAAAAAGTTTGAGAAAGTAAGAGTGCGAAAACAATTACTTGGTCAATATCGGGGTTGTGCATGATTTAAATTAGTTGTGTGAGGATGATGGAGCATAGCCAAACTATGATTTTGTAGGGATAACTTTCCTTGGCCTTGTTATTTTGAAAGTTCATGATTACCTTGCTAGTTTGCTTGAAGTATTATTGTTTTCATGTCAATAGAAAACTATTGTTTTGAGTCTCTCGGATCTGAACATTCATGTCACATGAAAAAAGTTACAAAGTACAACTATGATAGGTAGCATTCCACATCAAAAATCCAGTCTTTATCACTTCCCTACTCGAGGACGAGTAAGACTTAAGCTTGGGGATGCTTGATACGTCTCGAGCGTATCTATAATTTTTTATGGTTTCATGCTATTATCTTGTCAAACTTTGGATGTTTTGTATGCCTTTTATATATTTTTTGGGACTAACTTATTAACTCAGTGCCAAGTGTCAGTTCCTGTTTTTTTCGTGTTTTTGACCCTTTTCAGAGGAGGACTTTAAACGGAGTCCAAACGGAACGAAACTTCCAAAAAGATTTTTTCCGAAACAGAAGACGGTCGGGAAACTTGAGAACCAAGGCAGGGGGCATCACGGACCCCACAAGCCCCCTAACCGCGGCCAGGGGGCCGCGCCTCCCAGGCTTGTGGGCTCCCTGGGCATCCTCTGCCCTAGGTCTTTCGCCTATATATTCCCAATAATTCCAGAAAAAATCAGGAGATCATCGAAAGTACTTTTCTGCCGCCGCAAGCTTCTATCTCCGCAAGATCCCATCTAGGGCACGTTCTGGTGCCCTGCCGGAGGGGGATTCGGATACGGAGGGCTTCTTCATCAACACCATGACCTCTCCGATGATGCGTGAGTAGTTCAGCATAGACCTACGGGTCCATAGCTAGTAGCTAGATGGCTTCTTCTCAATCTTGGATCTTCAATACAAAGTTCTCCATGATCTTCATGGAGATCTATCCGATGTAATCTTCTTTTGCGGTGTGTTTGTCAAGATCCGATGAATTGTGGATTTAAGATCAGATTATCTATGAATCTTATTTGGGTTTCTTCTGATCTCTTATGTGCATGATTTCATATCCTTGTAATTATCTTCGAGTTGTGGGTTTTGTTTGGCGAACTTGATCTATGATTCTTGCAATGGGAGAAGTGCTTGGTTTTGGGTTCATACCGTGCGGTGACCTCACCCAGTGACAGTAGGGGTAGCGAGCCACGCATCGTGTTGTTGCCATCAAGGGTAAAAAGATGGGGTTTTCATCATTGGTTTGAGTTTATCCCTCTACATCATGTCATCTTGCTTAAGGCGTTACTCTTTCGTCATGAACTCAATACACTAGATGCATGCTGGATAGCGGTCGATGTGTGGAGTAATAGTAGTAGATGCAGAAAGTATCGGTCTACTTGTCTCGGACGTGATGCCTATATGTATGATCATTGCCTTAGATATCGTCATGACTTTGCGCGGTTCTATCAATTGCTCGACGGTAATTTGTTCACCCACCGTAATATTTTCTATTTTGAGAGAAGCCTCTAGTGAACACTATGGCCCCCGGGTCTACTTCACACCATATTTTCAGCCTTACTCTTTTACTTCGTTGCACTTTTCGCCTTCAAATCTCACTTTTCAATCAATCTTGAAGGGATTGACAACCCCTTTTATAGCGTAGGGTGCAAGCTCTTTTGTGTTTGCGCAGGTACTCTGGACTTGACGAGATTCTCCTACTCGATTGATACCTTGGTTCTCAAACTGAGGGAAATACTTACTACTCCTGTGCTGCATCACCCTTTCCTCTTCAAGGGAAAAATCAACGCAAGCAAGTCTCCGTCAACGTGTCAATTTATGGCGCTGTTGTTTGAGAAGTAGCAGTGCCCTCCTTTGGCCTATATTTACTACTCCACGAGAAAACCCCTCCATCACATCGAGAATTGGGAATTTATCCATCGTTCAGCCGCCGTAGCGCTTCCGAGATCGGGAGCGTCAGGAGATCTCTTCCCGGCACCCTGTCGAAGGGAGGATTGACCTCCGGGTGCTTCTCCATCGTCATGGACGCTTCCCGGACGTGTCGTGAGTAGTCCTCGTTGGACCATGGGTCCATGACCGGTAGCTATGTGATGTCTTCTCTCGAATCTTGTGCTTCAATGGTTAGTCCTTGTGAGTTGCCCTACATGATGAAGGCATCTATGTAATTCTCTTGCTATTGCTATGCTCGGTTTGTTGGGATCCGATGCATTATGAGATTATGTTCAGATTGTTATGAGTTATATATTTGATTATCCTTTTATATTATGTTCCTTAGTGATTCATGAATGTTCTCCATTGCTATTTATTGCTTTGGCCGAGTAGTAGATTGTAACTCCAAGAGGGAGCGTTATGCATGATTGTGGGTTCATGCCCCTCGATGTCTAGCTTGAGTGACAGAAACATGAGACCAGGGGATGTGTTGTTGCCACCAGGGAGAAAACAACGGTGCTTGCTGTTGGAAATATGCCCTAGAGGCAATGATAAAATAGTTATTATTATATTTCCTGTTTCAAGATAATCGTTTATTATACATGCTATAATTGTATTGAATGAAAACATAGATACATGTGTGGATACATAGAAAAAACAATGTCCCTAGCAAGCCTCTAGTTAGCTAGCCAGTTGATCAAGGATAGTCAAGGTTTTCTGACTATATGCAAGTGTTGTCACTTGATAACTGGATCACATCATTAGGAGAATCATGTGATGGACTAGACCCAAACTATAAACGTAGCATGTGATCGTGTCATTTTGTTGCTATTGTTTTATGTGTGTCAAGTATTTGTTCCTATGATCATGAGATCATATAACTCACTGGCACTAGAGTAATACCTTGTGTGTCTCAAACATCGCAACGTAACTGGGTGACTATAAAGGTGCTCTACAGGTATTTCCGAAGGTGCCCGTTGAGTTAGTATGGATCAAGACTGGGATTTGTCACTCCGTGTGACGGAGAGGTATCTCGGGGCCCACTCGGTAATATAACATCACACACAAGCCTTGCAAGCAATGTGACTAAGTGTAAGTCACAGGATCTTGTATTACAGGACGAGTAAAGAGACTTGTCGGTAACGAGATTGAAATAGATATGCCGATACCGACGATCAAATCTCAGGCAAGTAACATGCCGAAGGACAAAGGGAATGACATACGGGATTATATGAATCCTTGGCACAGAGGTTCAATCATTAAGATCTTCGGAGAATATGTAGGATCCAATATGGGCATCCAGGTCCCGCTATTGGATATTGACCGAGGAGTGTCTCGGGTCATGTCTACATAGTTCTCGAACCCGCAGGGTCTGCACACTTAAGGTTCGATGATGTTTTAGTATAGTTGAGTTATATGTGTGGTTACCGAAGGTTGTTCGGAGTCCCAGATGAGATCACGGATGTCACGAGGGTTTCCAGAATGGTTCGGGAACAAAGATTGATATATATGATGGTTTCATTTGGTCACCGGAAAGTTTCGGGCATTTCCAGCACTGTACCGGGAGTGACGAATGGGTTCCGGATATTCACCAGGAGGGGCCCACCCACCCGGGAGTGAGCCCAGTGACCCTAGGGTGGCGCTCCAGGCCTTAGTGGGCTGGTGAGGCCATCCCAATAGGGCCATGGTGCCACAAGTGGAAAAACACCAAAGGAAAAAAAGGAAAGAGAGAGGTGGGAAGGAAGGAGTGGACTCCTTGCCCCAAACCGAATTGGGGTGGGAGTCCACCTCCTCCCTTCGGCCGGCGCACCTTGGGGCTCCTTGAGCCCCAAGGCTAGCCCCTCCCCTCCTCCTATATATACTGGTGGTTTTAGGTCTTTTGAGACACAACTTTTGCCATGTGCAACTCAAACCTATACCAAGTAGTTTTACCTCTAGATTGGATTTCTGCGGAGCTCGGGCGGAGCCCTGCAGGAGTAGATCATCACCACCACCGGAGCGTCGTCACGCTACCAGAGAACTCATCTACTTCTCCGTCTCTCTTTCTGGATCAAGAAGGCCGAGATCGTCATCGAGCTGTACGTGTGCTGAACGCGGAGGTGTCGTCCGTTCGGCGCTAGATCGAAACGGATCGTGGGATGGATCGTGGCACGATGGTGATTTGAATCACGAAGATGTACCAACATCACCCGCGTTTCTTAACGCTTCCCGCTTAGCGATCTACAAGGGTACGTAGATCTAATCTCCTCTCGTACATGGACATCACCATGATAGGTCTTCGTGTGCATAGGAAATTTTTTGTTTCCCATGCAACGTTCCCCAACACTTGTGACCACAGTTGCAAGGATTGTTTACCTTACGCATAGTTCATTAATGCAGTTGCCCGTTGCTTTGAGTTTACACTTTGGGTGGGGCTCGCAACTTAATACCGGCGATATGTTATGGATAGATATCTCAAGGTGGATGATTAGTAAGTAGATGCTAATGAATGAATGGTCTACTTGTCTTGGCGTACTGCCCATTACTATTGAACCTCTATCTATCAAGTAGCATAATTAGCATTGCGATGCGTTCATAATTCTGTCAATTTCCCAACTGTAATTTGTTTACCCAAGCATAGTCTTTTATCGTCTTTTGGGAGAGAGACATCACTAGTGAACATCATGTGACTCTGGTCCATATCACCATCATTGTTTACACCTCCATCGTTTACCGTTTTCATTTACTTTTCCGTTGCAATCACTATTACTTTTCCCGCTTGTGTTTTTATCCTTTGCAAACTACAAATCCAGAGAGATTCACAACCTCTTTGTACTCGTTGGGAGCAAAGTTATTTGTTGTGTGTGCAGGTCCACGTCTTCTGCTAGCGCCAGGGTGGGAGACACCTACTTGTTGATCCTAGGAGTTCTCCTGGTTCGATAAACCTTAGAGTCTTCGTGTAAGGGAAAACTTGCTGCTGACTACATCTCAACCTTCCACTTGGGGTAACCAATGAGGTGCGAGAACTATATACATCATATCGCCATCAAGCAAAGTTTTCTGGCGCCGTTGCCGAGGACTCCAGTCTTCAAGATAGGGGAGTTACATGCTATCCTTTACCTTTTCTTTTTGGTCTTGTTAGTTTGTTTTTAGTTTTTGCTTAGAGTCTTAAACCAAAAACCACAAAAAAATTAGTTACTTTGCTTTTAGTTGTCAAGCATGTTAGGATTTGGTGCTTTGAGGGAATTTGAGGTCCTAGATTTCCATCAAAGGGTTGGAGAAGATGTGAAGAACGCTTGTGAAAAGACCTCGATGACACCTAGAGGGGGGTGAATAGGCTATTTAAAAACTTCTTCAGATTTGGCTTGAACCTGATGCGGAAATAAACTAAGAGGGTACTTGTCAAGCACAAATCCTAAATGCACTAGGCACTGCAACGTGTATCAACAACACGATCTACTAAGATGGACACAATGCAGTTACTAACAAGCACAAGTAAGTTACACAAACTTACTTGAGCTATATCACACGACAAGTAGGTGAACAACACAAGATACTATATGACACTATATCACACGATATATCAAGGGCTGCAAGTATGTACGTGTGAATATAGAATGTATGCTTGAATGATTAATCTTGTACAAGAAATGGCCAACACAATATAATGAGCACAAGCAATATGCAATGTATGTATGCTCAAATAACACAAGTAAACCACAAGTAAGGAGTTAGGGTTAAGGATAACCAAGGTCACTGAGACGAAGATGTATCCCGATGTTCACTTCCTTGGAGGGAAGCTAGTCACCGTTAGAGAGGTGGATGTTACCACGAAGGCACACCAACGCCACAAAGGCTCACCCTATTCTCCCTTTGAGATAACACCACGAAGGCGTTTCTCAACCACTAGTGGTAAGCCTTTGAGGTGGCTTCCAAACCCTCACAAACTTTTTCGGGGGAAATCACACGGATTGATTCCTCTCCGAAGAACTCCTACCGCCTAGGAGTATCCAACCTCCAAGAGTAACAAGATCACGGGGAATGCTCAAAACTTGCTCAAATCACAAATAGCTTGGGTTGAGAGAAGGAGAGGGAGAAGATCTATCTTTTGATTGGAACAACTCTCAAAGGGGCTCACAAATGCTCTTGGGATCTAAGATTTGGAGTGAGCAAATGTGTGTGAGGTGGAAATGTGTTCTTATGAGGATAAGGCTATATTGGGCAACCCTCTCACGAAGTGGGAGGGGGGTATTTATAGTGTGGAGAGAAAAAGAGTCGTTGGGGACACTTTAAGTCACACGGGGTCCGGACGTCCGACACTTGTCGGAAGTCCGGGCGTCCGTGAGGGGCCGAACGTACGACCGGGGTCGGACGTCCGAGACTTTTAGGCATGACTGGAACTCTTCTGAATTGATCAGCGGCCGGACGTCCGACAGGGGTCGGTCGTCCGAGGCCTGTAGATGTGCCTGAACATATTTGAATTCATCAGCATACGGACGTCCGAAGTGGCCCGGAAGTCCGTGTTATACAGCACAAGTTCTACTGATGGTGGCTTCCGGATTTCCGATGGGTGTCGGACATCCGGTGCCCGGGCATCCGGAGGAAGCCGGATTTCCGAGATATAGTGCACACATTCTACTGGTGTTGACCTCCTGATTTCCGGAGCTTGGTCGGACGTCCGGCCCTCGGACGTCCGGAGGGAATCGGATTATCGAGATATAGAACTCAACTTCTACTGGTGCAGGCTTCCGGATTTTCGGGACTTGGCCGGACATCCGGGCCTCGGACGTCCGGAGGGAGCCGGAAGTCCAAGTTAAATGGCTCTGATTTCTGTGGCAAAGGATTCCGGATTTCCGACGTAGTCGATCGTCCGGCCCTCGGACGTCCGGAGGAAGCCGGATGTCCGAGGCACTGGTTCTGTTTACAGATAACAACAAAGCAGTGGAGATGTGGTTTGAGCAGAAAGTGAAGTTGTAGTTTGAGCAAGTTCATCGCAAACCTGTGATCCCCTCTTAATAGTGCGGGATCCCTAAGGACTCAAGAATCATAAAAGAGTACTGATGATCCATACTTGAGTGTATACTTTTATTCGCTGATCATCACTCCGCACTACTAACGTCAAAGGAACTGATACCTTTGAGTTAGCCCTTTCACCTGAGCTTGATGTTGTTGTTCCTTCTTGGCTCAAGTTGAAAGCAGGACATGATGAAGTCTTCAAGTAGCTTTCCCATACACAATGTGGAAAGCCTAGCTTATGTATTTATCTTCATTTCTCCACCATGTGAACATCCACAAGAATCAAGTATGTAGTGCTCAAGAATGCTTGTCTTGATCTTGTCCTGTCCACCATGTGAACATCCACAAGAATCAAGTATGTAGTGCTCAGGAATGCTTATCTTGATCTTGTCCTTGTTAGCACATGAGATTGTCCTTATCAACACATGATCATTGACAATAGTTTCAATGATATATTCGTGCTGATCCACTTGAACTTGCACACCACAATCTTGATGACGATCACCACTTGACGTCATCCTTCATGGGTTGTATGAGATCTTTTTTTTTGACGCAAGCCCAATGGAAACACACCTAACCCCCACATAGGAGTCTCACAAAGACCATGGGTTAGTACACAAACACGTAATGGACAATGCTTACCATACCATGGGATCACTTGATCCCGCTCGGTACATCTTGTACATCTTGTACGCTTTGTGTGTTGATCATCTTGATTTACTCTTTGTCTGAGATCTTGATCAACCTAGTGTTTCTATGACCATTCTTTGGATAATGCCTTGAATAACATCTTGGTCATCATATAAACTCCTTGAACCCCAACAGATGGACTTCAAGAAGTGTCTATGGACAAGTCCTATAAATATAACTTAAAGCAACCATTAGTCCATAGGAGTTGTCATCAATTACCAAAACCACATATGGAGATATATGCTCTAACAATCTCCCCCATTTTGGTAATTGAAGACAACTAGTTCAAGAGAGTTTATACAAGGAGATAAGCATAACCAAGCGCACACATACAAGGTAATAATGCATGTGTGCAAGATGTAAATGCTTACGCAATAAGAGCAAAACCCTCTAAACATATCCAAAGTAAACTCTCTAAACTTCTCCCCCATTGGCATCGATTGCCAAAATGAACGACAAGTGTAGAAAGCCAACATAGTAGGTGGTCCTCCAAAAAGTGTGTACTTCTCAGCAAATGAGTGCAGAAAAATACACAAATACAATGATAAGTAGTTGGAGGAAAACAACCTATATTGAGGACCCAAAGATTGCAAAGAAAAGGATCGTATGCCACAAAGACATACAAAGATGGAGGCAAGCAATCAAGGAATTCCAGATGGAACAAACAATCATATGGTCCTTCGAACCACATGAGTAAAAGATATTATGATAGAGGCAACATAGTGCTTTATCAAAAACTGGAGAAGCTCCCCATGATTTGTGCACTAGTATAAGATTTTGTATTTGACACAGGTGCACAAAATAGGATCGTTGCTCCCCCAGAATTTATAAAACACACAACGAGTGCAAGGGGATAGATGAGACACTAGCACATCAATTGCAAAAAAAAAACAAATGGTTGAGCAACATGTAATAGAAGCAACTTAAGAATAGGCTCAAACAAAGTAACGTGTATGAGTCATGGCAAAGCACTTGAGAAGACTAAGATAAGGATGAGCATTACTCATCAACATAGTCTTGATGAAATGAGATACAAAGTGCAAGACATATCATTCCCACACACACATACTAGAAAATGGGTTCACAAGCTTACTAATAAACAAAATAGGAACCAACGCTTGTGACAACCCATTGTGAAGATAGGAAGTAAGAATCTTGTCAAGAGGAGGGATACTAATTGAAAATGGCAAAACCCTCATCAAGACAAGCATGAGGAAAAATAATCTTCACGACCAAAGAGTGCACCAAGATGTAGGAAAATAAGATACGCACTCAAAACAAATCCTTTCACGTTGCCACCAAAACCGAAAAAGGAAATGCAGTGATGGACGTGAAAGAAAAGAGGATATCAATTAGAGATGTAACTTCTCTCATGTGACCAAGATTCTAAGTAGAAGACAATCATGATGGTATATATATCCACAAAGAAGGATGTACACACGAAATGGTTACAAGAAGGAAGAACACTAGATATCCAAAAAGGGAAGTCATAAATATATCAATGAGATCTTTTTCTTGGAAGCATAGCACATGGCCTAATATTTTCTTACTGTATAATATGAACTTCCAACATACGAACATCAAAGACATCCCAACTAGTAGTAAGACATCATCGTTCGGATGCTTTGAGAAATCAAACAAGTACTACGAGAACAAATCAAGAGATTCATGCCATGATGCAACCTGGAAAAGAAAAGACAGGTTGGGTCCTTTGCATGAAAAGAATGCATGAAGTGGATACTTGTTACCGAGACAACATTGGATTGATGTAGTAGATAGTTGTTCTTTGATCATCCTAACTTGGCTCCAATAATCACATGGTCTCAACATCTTCCTTATAGATGAGCCGAGCATCCAATGCATCTCCAGTTGTTCCTGGAACAACAAAACAAACAAAATGGTGCCCAAACTCATTGGGACCAAAGAGTTAGAAAACCAGCAATAGATAGGACAAACTCCACACACATATGTGCATATAGATATGAATTTGAATTTCATGCACACTTTAGCCAATTTATGACAGGGTGGAGTTTCCCTTATATATTGGGTCAAAGGAGGAAAGCAAGCAAAAGAAGTTGTTTATAGTAGCTAGATATGCATGCTCAAGACTCTCAAGGATCAACTCAACACAAAGTTGATAAGTCATCAAAAGACAAGATATCAAGTGACAATAAGATCCTAAAACAAAGGAACTATCACTTGAAAGATATCAATTAAAAGATACATCAAGGAATGAGATATCCATTGACACATGTCAAATAGAAGGCAACAAGAAACCATTTGAAGGAAAACAAATAGAGGTATCTAGTTTCTAAGAGAGAGCTAGGTTCCAACAAACAAAGCCCTCTACAAATTTTCATGATGGCACGAAGCATCATAAAGAGCAAGACTTGCCTCCCATCAACACACACTTGATGGGGATCAAATGATTTTATGATGGGTGAATAAAGAGAGTGTTTTTTAAAGGGAATAGGATAGCTCCCCCAAGGGACGTGCATTATATAGAATTTGCATTTGAATACAAAATGCACACGATGGGATCATCACTTTCTCTATATCTATAACCACACTAGACATGTTAAAAATAGATTCATAAGAGGCAAGAAAGACAAACGAAACACAAAATCCAATGTAAAGATGATTATCAATTCCAATCATATGATGGGAATACCAATTGTCAAGGACAAGAAGTATTTTTGAAATGATACTCATTGGTAGATCACAAATATATCCAAGATCATATTTACCCATAAAGCGCAAGCAAATGACACTTGTAGAGCTAACATGCCTCCTAGGAACAAGATTGTTTTACAATATCAACGCTAAGTGGCAATACGTCAAATGTACACATTTTCTAGGTTTGTAATATGCACATAGCATATTACTCCCCCATAATGTGATAAACCAATAACATTAACAAGTGGCAAATTAAAACCAACAAGATATACTTAATGGACCATATAGAATTTGAATTTCTCATGAGTAAGACATACCACATAGACACTAGATAATCTTGAAGCATCAAAACTAAGTGGTATTCCCCATGTATACACATTTATAGGATTGTGAGGTGTGCAAAGCACATCACTCCCCCACAAATGGGATAATCCATTAATCTCTCACAAGAGCCAACAAAAATACAAACAAGACACAAAAGGCTCAATACAAGACTCACATGTACATGATATGCAAACCAACATACCCATACTCGATTACTCAAGATAAGCAAGTTGGAAGCACAACATATACAAACGCATGCAAGGTACAAAACCACAACATGCAAAGGGGCAAGCACCTAACAATGTAAACAGTTTAAGTATAAGTTACCGTAAGGAGGCACATTGGATATAAGGTAGGAACTCGATAATCCAAATGACTTGGCTTGAGATAATATGAATGATGAAGACCCCTTAATTCTTCATTATGTATCCAAGTCTCTAATGTCCTCCAACGTCACCTATTGATCAAGTTTGAGCTTGTTGGTCCCCAACTACGTTGGGTCCTAAGAGGTTAATCACAATAGGCTTGGCAACCCAAATGGTTCTTTTCTTGACACCATTTTGAGTACCAACAAACTTGGCAAACACATTGCCAACCTTATCCTTCCCAAGGGAATATATATCATCAATAGTGATTGGGTTGGATAAGTTACCTCTTGTGCAAGACGAAGCAACGTGACCTTTCTCACGACATAAGTAGCAACATCTACCATTTGCTTTCTTCCCAGTTGATTTCTCACCTTGGGGAGTGTTGGTTTGGGTCTTATTGGGAAGAGGCCTTCCTTCAACTTGTAGTTGAATATGTGATTGAGTTTGTGGCCGCTTCCCTTGTTGCTTGTGACTTTGAGACTTCGTCTTCAGAGGGCAAGATCTAACATGGTGCCCTTTAACTTTGCACTTGAAGCAAATGATTTTGGCTGAATTCTTGACTTGTTCTAGGCCCCTCTTGTTCTTGTTTATGTTTACTCCAAACTCATTTTTGTCATTCGGAGATGTTTGCTCACACAGGACGTTGTTGAGTGTGGGCATCCCTTCATGACACTGTTCCAAGTCTTTCTTCAAAGAAGTGACTTGGGCCTTGAGCTCTTTGATTTCCTCTGCACGGTTAGTATCAATGCAAGTACTAGAGGAAGTGTAGGCTTCAATGTTAGAGCAACAAGGCAAGGAAAGTAATTCATCACATGAGGTAGCAACATTATGAGTAGACGAATTACGAGGACTAGCACATGGAAATATAGTACTTTGACCAGAAGTAGTGCCATTGTCCACATGAGGCTCGCTTGATGTTACCTTGGTGATGATAGCCTCATGAGCTAACTTTTGCACATTATAGGATGTTAGAAGATCGGCATGAGAGCTTGTGAGCATTACATGGTTTTCTTCCAACTTCCCATAATTGCTAGTTAGTAAATCAAGTTGAGCACGTAGCTCAACATTCTCCTTAAATGTTGATACTTCAAAAGAGGTAGAGTTAGATGTACAAGTATCATCAACAATATGAGAGGAGTAAGTAGCAAATAGAGACTTCTCATGAGTAGATTGAAGCTCCTCATAGATCTTAGAGGTTTTGATGAGCTCTCCCTTGACATTATTGCATTCAAGGAGAAGGACCTCAAAATCCCTTTTAAGTTTATCATGAGCAACTTCAATCTCTCCTTTTGAAGATCTTAAGTCTCTACATGCTTGATGACTCTTCTCAAGTTCATGTTCAAGTTGTTCACTTTTAGCTTGTTCATGATTAAGTGAATCATTACAGTTTTCAAAGTAAGCAAGAACATCTTGGAACCTTTGAAGAGAGTTATTTTTAGCTTTATGAAGAATTTTACTGATCACATAGATATTTTCAGTCAAGTCATCATCATCATCCTCATCGCAAATATCATCGTTATTGCACAGGGAAGATGATACCTCATTATTACCTCTAGCCATGAAGCACATGTGAACTGGAGGAGTTGATGATGATTCTTTTGGTGAATCAGATTCTTCATTAGCCAAAAGTACTTCATATTTCTTGATTTCCCCTAAATGGTTAGTCATAGAGCAACTAGGGAGAAACAAGATATTTTGATCAAGAGGACATGAGGAAGCAGGCATATCACCACAGACATTTGTCAAGGAATATTTAGGTGAAATGCATGACCTATCAGCACAATAATTTACACTATGTGTGGTGCTAGATATGCTCGTGTCCATAGAGGCTATGCCATTTTCATCAACATATATTTCTTCACTCACCATGTCATTACCTTGTGAGATTGAAGATGCTGAGGTGTGCAAGCAATCGGATATGGGAGTAGTGGTGGACTCTTTAAGATCGAAAAGAGTGAAGATCTCATGCACCAACACCTTCATCATAATACCGTCTTCAGAAAGATTGGACCCACCATATATATCTTCAAGTTTAGTCCAAACTTCATTAGCTGACTTGCAAGTCGAGATAGACTTGAACACTTCAGGACTTATGGTTCGATGAATGGCAAGAAAGGCCTCACAATCAAGATACATTTCATTAGTAGATGAAGATGCATCATCCCTTTTGTCGGCAATCCCTACAAGAACAATTCGTAAAGTATTTGGGCCCATGGCCCGAAAGTGATGAAGCATACGAATTCTCCATAGGGTATAATTTGTGCCATCAAAGTCAAAGATGTCATTGTGCACTAATCCAATAGTCGACATCGATACTCTCTAGGTCGTGAAACCTAATTAAAGAGAGACCTAGCTCTGATACCAATTGAAAAGACCTCGATGACGGCTAGAGGGGGGGTGAATAGGCTATTTAAAAACTTCTTCAGATTTGGCTTGAACCTGATGCGGAAATAAACTAAGAGGGTACTTGTCAAGCACAAATCCTAAATGCACTAGGCACTGCAACGTGTATCAACAACACGATCTACTAAGATGGACACAATGCAGTTACTAACAAGCACAAGTAAGTTACACAAACTTACTTGAGCTATATCACACGACAAGTAGGTGAACAACACAAGATACTAGATCACACTATATCACACGATATATCAAGGGCTGCAAGTATGTACGTGTGAATATAGAATGTATGCTTGAATGATTAATCTTGTACAAGAAATGGCCAACACAATATAATGAGCACAAGCAATATGCAATGTATGTATGCTCAAATAACACAAGTAAACCACAAGTAAGGAGTTAGGGTTAAGGATAACCAAGGTCACTGAGACGAAGATGTATCCCGATGTTCACTTCCTTGGAGGGAAGCTAGTCACCGTTAGAGAGGTGGATGTTACCACGAAGGCACACCAACGCCACGAAGGCTCGCCCTATTCTCCCTTTGAGATAACACCACGAAGGCGTTTCTCAACCACTAGTGGTAAGCCTTTGAGGTGGCTTCCAAACCCCCACAAACTTTTCCGAGGGAAATCACACGGATTGATTCCTCTCCGAAGAACTCCTACCGCCTAGGAGTCTCCAACCTCCAAGAGTAACAAGATCACGGGGAATGCTCAAAACTTGCTCAAATCACAAATAGCTTGGGTTGAGAGAAAGAGAGGGAGAAGATCTATCTTTTGATTGGAACAACTCTCAAAGGGGCTCACAAATGCTCTTGGGATCTAAGATTTGGAGTGAGCAAATGTGTGTGAGGTGGAAATGTGTTCTTATGAGGATAAGGCTGTATTGGGCAACCCTATCACGAAGTGGGAGGGGGGTATTTATAGTGTGGAGAGAAAAAGAGCCGTTGGGGACACTTTAAGTCACACGGGGTCCGGACGTCCGACAGTTGTCGGAAGTCCGGGCGTCCGTGAGGGGCCAAACGTCCGACCGGGGTCGGACGTCCGAGACTTTTAGGCATGACTGGAACTCTTCTGAATTGATCAGCGGCCGGACGTCCGACAGGGGTCGGTCGTCCGAGGCCTGTAGATGTGCCTGAACATATTTGAATTCATCAGCATACGGACGTCCGGAGTGGCCCGGAAGTCCGTGTTATACAGCACAAGTTCTACTGATGGTGGCTTCTGAATTTCCGATGGGTGTCGGACATCCGGTGCCCGGGCATCCGGAGGAAGCCGGATTTCCGAGATATAGTGCACACATTCTACTGGTGTTGACCTCCTGATTTCCGGAGCTTGGTCGGACGTCCGGCCCTCGGACGTTCGGAGGGAATCGGATTACCGAGATATAGAACTCAACTTCTACTGGTGCAGGCTTTCGGATTTCCGGGACTTGGCCGGACATCCGGGCCTCGGACGTCCGGAGGGAGCCGGAAGTCCGAGTTAAATGGCTCTGATTTCTCTGGCAAAGGATTCCGGATTTCCGAGGTAGTCGGTCGTCCGGCCCTCGGACGTCCGGAGGAAGCCGGATGTTCGAGGCACTGGTTCTGTTTACAGATAACAACAAAGCAGTGGAGATGTGGTTTGAGCAGAAAGTGAAGTTGTAGTTTGAGCAAGTTCATCGCAAACCTGTGATCCCCTCTTAATAGTGCGGGATCCCTAAGGATTCAAGAATCATAAAAGAGTACTGATGATCCATACTTGAGTGTATACTTTTATTCGCTGATCATCACTCCGCACTACTAACATCAAAGGAACTGATACCTTTGAGTTAGCCCTTTCACCTGAGCTTGATGTTGTTGTTCCTTCTTGGCTCAAGTTGAAAGCAGGACATGATGAAGTCTTCAAGTAGCTTTCCCATACACAATGTGGAAAGCCTAGCTTATGTATTTATCTTCATTTGTCCACCATGTGAACATCCACAAGAATCAAGTATGTAGTGCTCAAGAATGCTTATCTTGATCTTGTCCTGTCCACCATGTGAACATCCACAAGAATCAAGTATGTAGTGCTCAGGAATGCTTATCTTGATCTTGTCCTTGTTAGCACATGAGATTGTCCTTATCAACACATGATCATTGACAATAGTTTCAAGCTGATCCCCTATACTTGCACACCACAATCTTGATGACGATCACCACTTGACGTCATCCTTCATGGGTTGTGTGCATGAGTAGGTAATTGAGGTTGCTATTTAAGTATAGTAGTAACTTGCAATAGTTTTGAGGTATTGATTTGAGTAATGTTTGGACTATTGGTGCCAAGATCTTGGGCCTATTAGTGATAGGTGTCGTATTTTGGGAAATCCGTGTTTTTTTCAAAAACTAAAAATTAGTTGAGAACTCTAGCTACTAAATTGATCGCTAACCTCTAGAGGGGTTGGAATATATAAAGTACCCTCACGTTACCATGAGTCGAGGATGTGCAAGGATAACCAAACGCCCAAACACTCCTCCTCAGGGTACTTGTCTCTTTGTGAATTTCCTAACTAGATAGAGAGTTACCGATAATAAGTGTATGAGTTCTTCGGACTAATGTGAGTATTCGATTGTTGACACTTCCACCATCCATATTTTGCTAGCCTCTTCGGTACCGTGCATTGCCCTTTCTCACATTGAGAGTTGGTGCAAACTCTGCCGGTGCATCCAAACCCATGACATGATACGCTCTGCCATACATAAGCCTCATTATATCTTTCCTCAAAACAGCCACCATACCTAGCCTTTCTGAGATACATTGCCATGCAACATCCACCACCTCATGACTTGATCGTCATGTCATACATGCTTTTGCTTGATCGTAGAGCCGCATGATAGTCGGGGATTGCCCAACTTACTGCTACATGATGCGCTAGTATCATTGCATATCATGCTACACTGGCAGAGGCATACATTTGCCTATGTCATGATAGTTTTCACTTGTCTTTATGTTGAGTACTTTTTATAAAGTGTGATGATATTCTTTTCATTCATGTAAAACATAGAGTGTTGCCCTTAAGTGAGGAAAAGATCTCGAAGAGGACAAAACAAAAGATCCCAAAGAGGACAAATGAGAGATAAATAGAAAGAGCCAAAGAGGCCACAAAAAAAGAAAAAAAGAGAGAAAAGGAAAAAATAGAAATTAAAAGAGAGAAGGGGGCAACACTACTATTCCTTTTGGAAGATCCACACTCGTACTTCATTGCTATATTGGTACTACATAGAGATTATCATTCATGCATAACTACGTGGGGACCCTTACACTATAGAACTTGGTTTGAGTATTCCAATGATGAGCCTCCTCAAATGAGCTCTAGGTCTTCATGAGCAAACAAGTTGGATGCAGCTCATATGTGCATCCGTTACATGGCAATCCCTACTCCTCACATCATATCTATTATTTGGCTTCCTCTCGCCTATGGTTGTCCTCATTGATGTGAGCCTTGCACACCTTTTTGTCTTCCTTCCCCATCATCATTCTATTTTCCATCCTAAGTGCCAACATATCTTGCTAACGCTTATCCATTGCATGAGCGCTCAAAGTCGAAAGGGAGAGGATCATTTTGACTTGTGCGTGACTAGTGGTCTGGGGACGAGTCAAAATAAGATTCCAAAGGAGACCAAGTGTGAGGTTTAGTAGATTGAGTTCTCAATTAAAAAATATTTTATGATCTCAACCCATCTCCCACTTCTTGCACGCAAACACCATTTGGAGACATTCGAGTCACAGACAGCGAGAGCTCTTGCACCTTTATGTTCTTACTTTGCTAAATTTAATACTAGATATAGACTCTTGCTTGTTATTGTCTTGACTTGAATTGCATATCTCACTTGCTTTACTTTGATGTTCTTATATGTGTGTTAGCATGTCAGCACAAAAATTATTGTGTTATCATTCTACTCGAGGACGAGCATAAATTAAGCTTGGGGATGTTGATACATTCAAAACGTATCTATAATTTCTGCTTGTTCCATGATCTTTTGGGTGACATTGTTATATGTTTTGCCACACTTTTATATCATTTTACACATATTTGGACTAACCTACTAACTCAGTGCACCCAGTGCGAGTTCCTGTCTGCTAATGTCTTTTTTGCAGGGGCTTTTACCCAATTTTCCGAAGCCCAAAAAATCCCGAGAAAAATATATAAAAAATCAGCGTACCGGAAGCTTCCAAATCACCGAAGATGGGCCAGAGGGGGGCCAGGGGCCGCCTAGGCGACCTGTGGGCGCGATCTACCCCCTGGCCGCGCCAAGAGGCCTTCTGGGTGGGTCCCACCCCCTTCGTTGCCCTCCTTTGGCCTAGATTTACTCCTCCGCGAGAAAACCCTTCCATCACATCCAGAATCGCGAATTTCTCCATCGTTCCGCCGCCGCAGCGCTTCCGAGATCGGGAGCGTGAGGAGACCTCTTCCCGGCACCCTGCCGGAGGGAGGGTTGACCTCCGAGAGCTTCTCCACCGCCATGAACGCTTCTCGGACGTGCCGTGAGTAGTCCTCGTTGGACCATGGGTCCATGACCAGTAGCTATGTGATGTCTTCTCTCCAATCTTGTGCTTCAATGGTTAGTCCTTGTGAGCTGCCCTACATGCTCAAGGCATCTATGTAATTTTCTTGCTATTGCTATGCACGGTTTGTTGGGATCCGATGGATTATGAGATTAAGTTATATTGTTATGAGTTATATATTTGATTATCCTTTTATATTATGTTCCTTAGTGATTCATGCATGTTCTCCGTTGCTATTTATTGCTTTGGCCGAGTAGTAGATTGTAACTCCAAGAGGGAGCGTTATGCATGATTGTGGGTTCATGCCCCTCAATGTCTATCTTGAGTGACAAAAACATGAGACTAGGGGATGTGCTGTTGTCAGCAGGGAGAAAACAACGGTGCTTGTGACGACGATTGAAAGGATTGTTTACCTTACGCATAGTTCGTTAATGTAGTTGTCCGTTGCTTTGAGTTTACACTTTGGGTGGGGCTCGCAACTTAATACCGGCGATATGTTCTGGATAGATATCTCAAGGTGGATGATTAGTAAGTAGATGCTGATGAATAAACGGTCTACTTGTCTTGGCGTACTGCCCATTACTATTGAACCTCTAACTATCAAGTAGCATAATTAGCATTGCGATGCGTTCATAATTCTGTCAATTGCCCAACTGTAATTTGTTTACCCTAAGCATAGTCGTTTATCGTCTTTTGGGAGAGAGACATCACTATTGAACATCATGTGACTCCGGTCCATATCACCATCACTGTTTACACCTCCATCATTTACCGTTTTCATTTACTTTTCCGTTGCAACCACTATTACTTTTCCTGCTTGTGTTTTGATCCTCTGCAAACTACAAGGCTGGAGAGATTGACAACCTCTGTGTACTCGTTGGGAGCAAAGTTATTTGTTGTGTGTGCAGGTCCACGTCTTCTGCTAGCGCCAGGGTGGGAGACACCTACTTGTTGATCCTAGTAGTCCTCCTGGTTCGATAAACCTTACAGTCTTCGTGTAAGGGAAAACTTGCTGCTGACTACATCTCAACCTTCCACTTGGGGTAACCAACGAGGTGCGAGAAGTATGTACATCATCTCGTCATCACGCCTCACCACCCCATGGCAACAAAAAGTGTTCACGAAGCTCCTTGGGCTGCAGTTCACCATCCGTTACAAGAAAGGCAGTGACAACACAGCGGCTGATGCCCTCTCTCGCATCCGCACGTCTGAATTCTTGTATGGCATCAGCTCCTGTGAGCCTACGTGGCTCGAGGACGTGGTCAATAGCTATAACAACAATCCTCAAGCACAGTGCCTCCTGGAGAAAATGTCCGCTTGTGACAACCCCAAAGGGTGATTCAAGCTGCAGCAGGGTCTGCTGCGTTTCCGAGACAATATCTGGCTCGGAGGTTCCACGGAAATGCAGCAACGCATCATCGCTGCCTTCCACGACAGCGCCATGGGAGGTCACTCGGGATTCACCGTCACGTATCGGCGCATACGTCGCGTGTTTGCCTGGCCAAAATGGATATGCATGTTCAGCAATACGTCCGCTCTTGCCAGGTATGTCAGCAAGCTAAACCCGACCGTGTCGCTTCCCCGGGCCTGCTAATGCCTTTACCCATCCCCAAGGAGTCATGGGATCTCATCACCATGCACTTCGTGGATGGGTTGTCGCAGTGTGGACAGTTTTAATTGTCTCCTAGTGGTTGTCGACAAGCGCATGCGCTTCGCTCACTTCCTAGCGCCTACGCACCCCTACACAGCTGCCAAAGTGGCTCTGCTATACATGCAACAACTATATAAATTGCATGAATTTTGAGGGGCGATTATTTCAGACCGTGATCTAGTGTTCATCCGCCATTTTTGGCAAGAGTTGTCCAAATATGCAGGTACAGAGTTGCACATGAGCACGACGCATCACCCACAAACTGACGGCCAAACGGAACGCGTCAGTGATTGCATCGAGATGTACCTGCGCTCCTTCGTTCAGGCCTGGTCCAAGCGGTGGAGTTTCTGGGTGCCATTGGTGCAGTTCTGGTACAACTCGTCCCATCACTCAGCGATTGGGATGACACCCTTTGAGGCCATGTTCAAACGCGAACCAAGACACTCGGGGATCACATCGTCTACTTCCTGCACGGTGCCAGCACTGCAATCGTGGATGCAAGAACGCGCAACCATGCAAAGTGTGAGTTAGCAAAAAACTACATCGTGCACGGCAACTCATGAAGAACCAAGCAAACAAGAAGCGCCCGCTCCGACTATTCCAAGTGGGCGACCGTGTCTTCCTCAAGCTGCAGCCCTACGTCCAGACGTCCATCGCCCCACGAGCCAACCACAAGGCGTCGTACAAGTTCTACGGGCCCTTCACCATCATCGCCAAGCTCAACGATGTCACCTACAAGCTCGAGCTCCCACCTCAAGCTACGGTGCATCTAGTCTTCCACGTTTTACAACTTCGTCAAGCACTCTTTCCATGCACTCATGTCTCCGACGCGCTGCCATCAGTCAGGGAGGACTTAGCCGTGCGAGTGGTTGTGCTCCAATCAAGATGGCGCCAGAAGAACGGCGCGATGCAAGAACAAGTGCAAGTGAGGTGGTGTATTGAAGCCCTCGGCATCACATGGGAAGACAAGACGACGCTGAAGGCCAGCTTTCCACGTGCGGAGGCTTGGGGGCAAGCCTCTTTCGAAGAAGTAGGGGATGTCACGGGCCGTGACCACAAGACCCCACCTGGCAGGGAGGCGACCGCCGCGCGGGTGGGCCGCGCACGCAAGGCCTACCCCGCGTTACTTCGGCCCAGAGTGGGCGCGCCCAGCCGGCCGAGCGACAACGGCTACTTAAGGGCATCGATCCCATCGGTTAGGGTATCCGCGTAGGATCAGGATGATGACGGTGACGTCAGCTCTTTCCTTCCCGTGTTGCAATCATGTAATCGCTTGCTACATGACATGAGCGAGAGACTGGTTCCTTCATCCTCATCGCTACTCTTACACCGCCCAACCAGCTTTGTTCTATCTATGTTGACATACGCACGAACAAGATGATGCCGAAGATGCGGCCGTGCGTTGGACGACCGGCCGACTCAAACACAAATTCAAACAAACACGGTCCCATTTTCACAAAAAATAAAATCTAGACAAAACGGACGTTTAAGATCATACTATGTTGAAGTTGCTCTTACATCTTCAACCTTGGGTGATGGCGGTGCTGGGCTTACAACGACGGGCCCGCCGTACCGTACGTGCGGGTTCGGTGCGGCGTGCCGTGAGTACCGAGCATGCGTGCGCGTCGCGTTCGGTGGTTACTCGGGCTGGTCCCTGGTTGCACTGCATGTACGCAAACCCTGCAACTAGGATGGGAGGGCTTCTAATAATTAAAGGCTTCCATTATTTCTCGTTAGCAGCTAGTTCCTTCCTTCAAAATCCTCCATTAATTATGGGCATCAGCGATTTGCTACCAGTACCACTCCGGAGTACTGATTGCCGTCCTGGATCAAAGGACGTGCCAAACATTTGCAGTTTCCATTTCTCCTTTCCCCTCTCGTGCTTTCGCCGGAGTCGTACATTTCTTTCCCCGACGTGACGAGGCGTCCGGAGACCGGCGGTACGTCCGTGGTCTCCACCTCCTCGGCCCGAGCGGGCCGATTCTCTCGTCGTGTGTGTGTGTGTGTGTGAAAGGGACGCGAGCTCGGCGACCCAGCTCTGCCCCCTGCCGGACACGGGTCCATGTACGCGACCGAGACGACGGACGGTTTAGTCAAAGTAACCGTGCGTGCTGGCAAAGCTGCCAACGATCTCTGACGATCCGGTCCACGGACAATTACCACGCTGCGAGACTTTGCGCCCCCTCTGCTTTGTCCCCATGCGCTCTACGTTGACCCCGGTGTCTGCTCTTCTACCAACCGGAGAGGCATGGTTCCCTCAAAAATAATTTTAATTAAAAAGTGAAACATGCTGCTCGTGGTTTGGACCGGAAGTATGCTGGCCTGTTCGGTCGGGTAGGGTACACACCATTTATCTGGAGCCAGGGAATTAGGCCCTGTTTGGACCACCCAGATTATATAATCTGATTTTATAATCTATTGTATTTTCAAACAGGACAGTTTATATTATAGATTTTATAAACTAGATGACCAGATTATTATAATCTCATAATCTCCTTTACCCCAGCTAAAATGAGATTATGGATTACAAATGACGTGTTATCCTTGTAAAATTTAAGAGAATTACGCAGTGCCACCGCCACTTTTCTATTTTTCCTTGTAAACTGAGGGCAAATATGTCATTGTACAATTTAAAAGCTGGTTTATAGTTTATATAATCTGATCTTCAAACATGTCCACCTGGATTATTTTTATAAACCAGATTATATAATCTATGTTCATAATTTAGATTATTATAATCTATTATGGTTCCAAACAGGGCCTTATTACTACTGCGTCACCACACAAAAAATCAGAATATTTTTGCTCGTGGTTCCAGTGATAAAAATGTAGTATTACTGCAGGAGACAGCCAAAGCCCTTTTAAGAAGAGAGATTTCCCAAGAAAATGTCTTTGTCTCGCCACTTGTGCTTGATTATCTAGCAACCTTATATCTAAAATAAAGATCCTCCAGCTCACCGCACCGATTTCGATTATTATTTATTTATTTATTTATTAGGTGCTTCCCGTGAGCGACCATCCACTGCAGAAAACATGCATACTGAACCAAGTCACGGAGCGACCATCCACTGTAGAAAACATGCATACTGAACCAAGTCACGCCTAAGAGTATCTCTAGACCCCGTATAATATCGACCTCTAAAATGCGTTTACGGTTCATGAAAATACGGTTTTATGGGTCAATGCGGACGGCGGTCAAGCAAACCTCGCAAATTGGACCGAATATCCTTTTTTAGGGCCCGGTTTGCAAGGTGTGTTTGGCCATCGTTCGTCCCCGTCCCGTAAATCATTAATTTGCATTTTTTTTGCAGGGTTAAAAGGTGTGTATTACTCAAGAATAAATGTATTCATCTCTACATAAACTAGGAATGTTCATTGGACTGGAGCGAATCCATGCAACTGTACGGTCCTCCGTCTTTCCAAAATTTGCTAAAACATGACTAACATTATTCTCCTCTTTCGAAATATGAGTAATCCTATACTCCCACTCACCTATAAACCTCTTGATCTCCACCAGTACCATGGCATATTTGGATCCCCTTGGTATTGATCAGTTGGCTGGCTTGCACGCTATCACACTCCACTATAATTTGTAAGTCGGTCCATTGATGAGCTAGGGCCAGACCCTCTATACACCCTGCCAGCTCCGCATGTAAGGCATCCACACATGACCAAAGCGACCTGCAGGTAGAGAAGATGATCGCCCCATCATGGCCTCTCGTGGTGAACTCCACTTCCGTATCGGTTTGACGCCGGTTGCCACATGCGGCAACGGTTGTTCAACCCCATCTTGCTGAATGACCATCTTGCCTTTGTCTCAATTCCCAGTAGGATATTGTTGGATGCCGAGGATGGATGTAACATAGCTCTGCAACAACCTGCGTGAGGCCTTCATGGGTGGCGCCGACTTGTTGTGTTGGATTTTGTGATGCACGAACCAACATCTCCACAACAGCATGAGAAGTCACAACCGGCCCACTTCATCACAGGAAGCAATGAGCTCAAGAACCCATTCACGTCCCGCTTTGCGAACATACTCGATGGTAGGTAACCTCCACACATGCGCCATTTTCTGCCACAAGTCCACAACCCTCGGACACCTGCAAAATGCGTGATAGGTGTCCCCTTGCTCGAGGCCACACAACAAACACACGTCAGTTACCTTATGTGACATTTAAATTTATTATCCCAAGTCGCAAGAGAGTTTGTAGCGAGTCTCCAGCCGAACACACACACCTTAGGAGGAGCAGGGCACGTCCATAAAAATGCCCGAACGGCACGTTGCCCGTCTAGTGCCCTCCTCGCCGCGAATGAAGAGGGACGAAGCTTGTCCTCGAGCGTGAGCCGGTATGCACTACGAACGGTAAAGATACATTTGAATTTCGAACATGAAAACATATTTCTTTGCTTTTTTTCAAGGGCATTGGATACATAATAATTCATCGAGTCTTTGCTAAAATAGCAAGATCAAAGAAAATAAGAATCATAAGTAGGCATTTTAGAAGATATCCAACTTTCATAACTGCTTCCATTAGTTGGACCAACATCTTCTTCATACATTCATTCTTGATCTGCGGATTCTTAATCTTGCATTCTTCATTCTTCGACTTTGATTCTAAAAAATTATACGTCGCTTCCCCTCTAGTTTCTTTTCTAATTGCACATGCAGTCGCATCATTAGCCTCAATTATACTAAGAAGTGCACGAACATCTATTAAGTTTCTTCCTATCAATAAATTGATATATTTTTCTTCCCAATAACAAAATGAGCATCCACCTTCCTACACACATGAACATCTCAATAAGCTATCGAAATTGAACCAAATAAGTTGACAAAGCCGAGCAAAAACAAGAACATACCCTGTCGTTATTGCATTTGAACAATACCCATCCGGGGTGTTGCGGCGTGCTAGATGTTAGCCGCAACATTGTCTGTGTGCAGTCGTTGCACTGTATGAGCGGTATCGGCGAGCCGCTGCGCAAGCGCCGAGCCCGGGCGATGGCCGATCGAGTCCTTGCCGTCAAACCGACAACGACGGATAGAGAACGAACCAGTACGTGCATGCAGCGCTGGGGCTTTGTCGGGGCAGTGCGGGGTGCTTCCCAACCAATCAATTACTTGGCGTAGCCACCGATGGCCGGAAATGCCAATCCGATGACCGCGACAAATAGCCGCTAATCTGCAACTTTTCGGTCGACCGAGGCAGCACAAAGTGGTAGAGGTCAATTCCAGGCGTGTGGCGCCCCCTCCGCGTGACCCCTACGGCTGGTACGGCTCGAATCGTAGGTGGCGGCCCGACGGCGGTGGATGGGGGAAAAGCGCTGGCTAAAATGCCTCCTCCCCCCAACCGCCCCCGCTATATACATGACACCGACGGGGCGAGGGGAGAACTTGCGTTTTCGTGGGTTGTGGTCGGAATTTTGCCGCGCCCCGTAAAAATATTTGTGAATCGATTGCGTTTGCGGGTCTAATCAAACATCTTTTTTACATTAACTTATATTTTAACGATTATTTTGCGGATCAAAATATTGTATGGGGTCTGCTAGAGATACTCTAAGGGGGTGTATCTTTACAATGACTTTTTGCTGTAGGGACTAAAAAAAGTCCCTTTTAGTCCGATGTGAAAGAAATATGAGGGACTTTTAGGGACTAAAATGAGTATTTGAGACTAAGGGGGTGTTTCTTTATAAAGACTTTTTGTTGTAGGGACTAAAAATGTCTCTTTTAGTCTCATGTGAAAGAAACAGGAGAGACTTTTAGGGACTAAAAATGAGTATTTGGGACTAAAGAAAAAATCCCTATGGAATGGTCTTTTTAGGACTTTTTTGACACTTTTTTCCAACAGTGCCCATACTTTATCATGTCATTTAATAACTTCGTACATTACTAGGGGTAACATGATCTTTTTGCATGTCATTTAATGACCTCTAGTCCCTCTTTAGTCCCTGGAAAGAAACGGGTAGGGACTAGAGACTTTTTAGTTGGGACTAAAAAAAGTCATGGGACTTCTTAAAGAAACACGGCCTAAAGGAAGAAGTCCCTATGAAAGGGTCTTTTTAGAACTTTTTTGACACTTTTCCAAGAGCGCCTCTATTTTTAACATGTCATTTAATAACTTCTAGTACATTATTAGGGGTAACATGGGCATTTTTACATGTCATATAATGACCTCTAATCTTTATTTAGTCACTGGAAAGAAACATGTAGAGACTATAGACTTTTTAGTTGAGACAAAAAAATCCTAAGAAAGAGGGCTTAAGGGCGTCTCCAACAGTTTGTTGGTTAGCTTGTTGGTAAAATATGCCATGTCATCAGCCAACACCTTAACATACAACTACTCCAATGAATTGTATCTAGTTTGTCCAATAAGATGTGAGGTAATAAATAAGGTGCTCTCTCATTCTACATTGGAGCTTGTGCAAGGGTGTTGGTTAATTTACATACTCCCTCCGTTTCAGTTTATAAGTCCGGCACGTGTATCTAGGTCGTCAATTTGACCAACTTAATAAGAGACATGTATTACAAAAAATATATCATTAAAAACTTTAGATGTTCTATTTTTTAATGATATAATTTTTATGTTAAATAATATATTTTATGTAAGTTAAATTGATGATCTAGATACACGTGCACGCCTTGTAAACTGTGATGGAGGGAGTAGAACATTGCTCTTTTTCTTCATTTATTGCATGACACATCATCAAAAATCCTATGTGTCAAAATTACCAACAACTATCTTACAACCATTGAAGATGCGCTAATGCCTCCGATTGAGTGCCTCTCAGCCACAGTGACAGCATTGTTTTTCCATTCACATTCAGTCCTCTCCATGTTATAGCATTTGAAAGTACTAAATTTCCAACTGCCCCGTGCAGACTATAGTAGTATAGTAATACATGTAATACTATGTGAAATGACATCGCATTGCATTTCCAACCCGTTGCAGCCTGCACAGATATCCTTGGAGAGACATTTGGTCAACACACGAAGATTCGGTTAACGGGCTAATGGGATTAGTGAGACTTTGTCAACTACTCTACAATCAAGATTAGGTTTGGTACCACTGCGTACTTGAGAGTTGACAAGCTCAACCTCAAATGGCCAAAAAAAAAAAAACTCCCGACAAGAATATAAACTGGGTATAGATTTCTAGGGCTTTAAGATCATTTCTAACCGATCCCTCATGAAACACAATTTCAATTATCCTTCCTTACTACGCGCCTAAAAGATCCAAAAAAAAAAAGGTTAAGGGAGACTAAATTTTACTCCACCTTTCCATATCCTCTTTATTTTTTAAAAATTATGCTCACTCTTGCCGCTGCTGAGTAAAATTGGTGTCTCTCTTCCTCCCACTCTTCCTCCCGTCATCGCCACTCATGACTCTCCCTTTGCTCGGAATGGATAGACTGATCCCTTCCGACACCCCGTCGGACACCGCTGTCGGCTTGTCGCCGCCGAGAACCACTCACGCGTCGCCGCCCGCGTCGAAGTGAACTTTGGGGATGACAAAGAACCACTGGATCCAAGCTCCTCCTCCAACCGCGACAATGGCCTTCGGGGTGGCGACCGCCTCGACGGCCATGACTCTTCGGCCTTCCGTCGCTCTTGCCGCGACCAAACGAGCTCGAAAGCCGATGGTGACGGCGCCGGCTCTCGCCGAGGCGGACGTGAAGTAGAAGAGCTCGAAGGCCATAACAACGCCTCGTCCGAGGCTGACTCCTCATGTAGCCACTCCGGTGCCCCTACGTCCACTGCTCCGGCGCGGGCGATGGCCGCAACCAGCAACGACGGATGCGACCACCAATTCTTCAATGAAATGCCAACAAGGTAAAAAAAGATGCCAACATTCATGACCATTGACCGATCACTGATTGTTTGAAGCCGACGGTGATGTAGTTTCTTTGTGTCACTGTCCTACATCGGAGATGAACACAACCGAATTCCTCCTGACTTTGGAGTCCACGGCCACCATTGGACTTGATGATCTGAACTACGACTTCGTTTAGGATCATTCGGAGGCAGCCCAAGGCATGGAACAAGAGGTGGCCGAGAAAGAGGAGGAGGCCTAGGAGGTGGTGGCCGATGAGGAGGTGGCCGAGGAAGAGGAGGTTGTGGAGGTGACTGAAGAAAGCACGCGGGTGTCAAGGTGACACACCGCCAAGTACAACCAAAAAGAGGATATTGTTCTTTGCGATTCTTGGGGTGCGATCTCCACGCGTGCAACGTTTGGAATGGATCAAACCAAGACTAGGTTTTGGGAGAGAATTACCGAGCACTACAACAAATCTGTGGGCATGCGGTCAAGCTCTACGCAAGGTTCTCTTGGGCATTGTTTGAGCAATATTCATGACCAATGCAACCGATGTTCCGGTTGCATCAACTAAATGAATCATGCACCACCGAGTGGTGTGCAAGTGGTGAAATATGCTCCTACATCCAAGAACTATTCAAACATAGGACCACCAAGTTCGGCCACAAACCCTTCACGTTGCATCATTGCTACAAAGAGCTACACGGGAATGAGAAGTGGATCCAAAGGACCAGGGAGATCACTCCAAAGATATCAAGGTGGAGCATATCCATTCAGGAAGACGACGAGGTTGACGAAGATGCGAACAATAGATCGGAAGGTCAGTCAGTTGCAAAAGAAATAAAGAAGATAAATGCGTTCGATGGCACTTACAAAGAAGAACTTGTGGCCATGATTGAGACCAAGAAGGTGTTGGCAACCCACACAAAAAAGAGAAGATGACGAGGTGGAATGAGCTCAAGATGTTGGAGGATGAGAAGTGGAAGGCCAAGTTGGCAGCTGATACGTACATTCTGCATCATTATTTCCTATTAATATTTATAATGTTTTCAGGCATTATTTCACTTTATGATGCAATCCTTATACCTTTAATCTCTTATTTACAAGGTTTATACAAAGAGGGAAATTACCAGCAACTGGATTTCTCGATCTGAAAGGCTATGGAGAAGCTAGAAATTTTCTGGACTCCAAATGACGTGAAACTTCATGGAGAATTTCTATTGGCTATATAAGAATTACTGGAACAAAGTGTTGGGGAACATGACATGGGAAACAAAAATTTTCCTACGCACACATAAGATCTATCCATGGTGATGACCATCTACAAGAGGAGAGATCAGATCCACATACCATTGTATATCACTAAGCGAGAAGCGTTAAGAAACGCGGTTGATGTAGTCGAACGTCTTCGCGATCCAAATCGCAAGCCGTCCCGCGATCCAATCACGATCTAGCGTCGAACGGACGACACCTCCGTGTTCAACACATGTGCAGCTCGATGACGACCCCCGCCTTCTTGATCCAGGAATGGATACGAAGAGGTAGGTGAATTCTCCAATAGCACGACGGCGTGATGACGATGGTGGTGGAGCTAATCCGGCAAGGCTTCGCCGTGCACTACCGGAATAACCTACGGGGTGTCACGAAGTAGTGGAGGGAGAGGGGCTGCGCTGTGGCTTGAGGTACGACTAGCCTATCTACCCTCTAATATATATAGGAGGGAGGGAGGGGTGGCGCCCTAGGGAAAACCCTAGGGGTTCGGCCAGCGCACCAAGGAGGAGGGAGGAGTCATCCTCCAATTCGGTTTGGTGGAGGAGGAGTCCTCCTCCTAGTAGGTTTGGCCCACCTCTCTCTCTTTTGGCACTTCAGCCGAATAGTCCCACTTGGCCTGGCCGCCTAGACCATCAGGGGATGGTGTGCCACCCTTGGGCCTATTTGGTCCCTCTCCGAGTGGGCGGCCCCTCCCGGTGGAACCCCCGAAACCCATTCGTCACTCCCGGTACTTTACCGATAATGCTTGAAATCTTTCCGAAAGACAAATACACCTTTCCTATATATCAATCTTTGTATCCGGACCATTCCCGAACTCCTCGTGATGTCCGGGATCTCTTCCGGGACTCTGAAGAACATTTGGTTATCAACATACATAATTGAACTATACCGAAACGTCACCGAACCTTAAGTGTGCACACCCTCCGGGTTCGAGAACTATGTAGACATGACCGAGACACTCTCCGATCAATAACCAATAGCGGGACCTGGATGTCCATATTGGTTCCTACATATTCTACGAAGATCTTTATCGGTTGAACCTCTATGTCAAGGATTTAATTAATCCCATATAACATTCCCTTTGTCCTTTGGTATGTTACTTGCCCGAGATTCGATCGTTGGTATCTCTATACCTATTTGAATCTCGTTACCAGCAAGTCTATTTACTCGTTCCGTAACACAAAATCCCATGGCTAACTCTTTAGTCACATTGCTTGCAAGGCTTGTTGTGATGTTGTATTACCGAGTGGGCCCCGAGATACCTCTCCGTCATACGGAGTGAAAAATCCCAGTCTTCATCCATGCTAACTCAAGAGACACCTTTGGAGATACCTATAGAGCACCTTTATAGTCACCCAGTTACGTTGCGACGTTTGATGCACACAAGGTATTCTTTCGGTGTTAGTGAGTTACTTGATCTCATGGTTATAGGAACATATACTTGACATGCAGAAAAATAGTAACAATAAAACGACACAATCACATGCTACGTTCACATCATTCTCCTAATTATGTGATCCTGTTATCAAGTGATAACCCTTGTCTATGGTTAGCAAACCTTAACCATCTTTGATCAACGAGCTAGTCAACTAGAGGCTTAGTAGGGAGAGTGTGTTGTCTATGTATCCACACATGTATCTGAGTTCCCATTCAATACAATTCTAGCATGGACAATAAACGATTATCTTGAACAAGGAAATATAATAATAACTATTTTATTATTGCCTCTAGTGCATATTTCCAACACAAAGAAGTACCAGAGGGGTCCCATCACCTGCCCACAAGGCAATAGAACGCGACCACCCCCTGGGAGCGCCGTGATGCCTTGTGGGTCCCATAGGTGGCCTCCGGTGCACGTCTTCTGCTATATGAAGGGTTTTGACCTAGAAAAAAAATAAGACAAGGACTTTCGGTTTGAAGCGCCGTCGTCTTGAGGCGGAACCTGGCAGGAGCACTTCTACTATTCAGCGGAGCGATTCTGTGGGCGAAACTTTCCTCCGACACGAGGAAATCAAAGCCATCATCATCATCGATGCTTCCTCCTTAGTGGGAGGACCAGTCTTCATCAACATATTCGTCAACACCATCTCATATCAAACCCTAGTCCATCTCTTGTATTCAATATTTGTCTTAAAACCTCAGATTGGTATGTGTGGGTTGCTAGTAGTGTTAATTACATCTTGTAGTTGATGTTAGATGGTCTATTTGGTGGAAGATTATATGTTCATATCCTTAATGATATTCAATGATCCTCTAATATTGAACTTGAACATGCTTTGCGAGTAGTTACTTTTGTTATTGAGGAGATGTGAGAAGTCTTGTTATACGTAATCTTGTGAAGTTGGTATTCGTTTGATATTTTGATGATATGTATGTTGTTGCTTCCTTTAGTGGTGTCATGTGAACGTCGACTACATGACACTTAACCATACTTGGGACCAAGGGAAGGCATTGTGGAGTAATAAGTAGATGATGCATTGCTAGAGTGATAGAAACTTAAACCCAAGTTTATGCGTTATTCCATAAGGGGTTGATTTGGATCCATATATTTCATGCTATGGTTAGATATATCTTAATTCTTCTTTCGTAGTTAGGGATGCTTGCGACATGGGGTAATCATAAGTGGGTTGCTTGTTCAAGTAATAACATCACCCAAGCACTGGTCCACCCACATATCAAATTATCAATGTAATGAATGTGGATCATCTAAATATTATGAACATGACTAGACGACAATTCACATGTGTCGTCAGGAGCACTTTGCTTTATACAAGAGAACTTACTGGCTTGTCCTTTGCCATAAAAATGATTGGGCCATCTTCCTGTAGCTTTGCTACTATTGTTACTTGTTATGATTTATCTTGCTACAAAACTATCTATCACCCTCACTTACAACGCTTGCAAAGAATACTTTGCTGAAAACCGCTTGTAATCTCCTTTTGCTCCTCGTTGGGTTCTACACTCTTACTTATCGAAAGGACTACAATTGATCCCTTATACTTGTTGGTCATCAAGAATCTCTTTTAGCAATGTTGCCGGGGAGTGAAGCACCTTTTATAAGTTGAATTTGGCAAGTAAACATCATTACCATGTGCTAAAATTTACTGTTACTTGTTACTATGGAGGATAATCCTTTGAGGTGCATGTTCGGGGTATCGTCACCTCAACCATAAGTAGAAAAGGCTGCTCCTCAACTTAATGAACCTACTAAAAATGTTTATTATGAAATTCCTTCGGGTATGTTAGAGAAATTGCTAGCTAATCCTTATGTAGGAGATGAAACAACTCATCCTGATTTGCACTTGATATATATAGATGAAATTTGTGGATTATTTAAGCTTTTAGGTTTATGCAAAGATGGAGTTAAGCAGAAGATTTTCCCTTTATCTTTGAAGGGAAAGGCATTGATTTGGCAAATGCTATTTGATGATGCTGGAACATCGGATTGGAATCTATTGAAGGTGGAATTTCACTAGAAGTTTTATCCTATGGAGCTGGTTCATCATGATCAGAATTATATATATAATTTTTGGCCTCGTGAATATGAAAGTATTGATCAAGCTTGGGTGACTCTTAAGTCTATGATGCACATGTACCCTGGTCATGAGCTCTCAAGAGAAATAATCATACATAACTTTTATGCTTGGCTTTCTTATGATAATAAAGCGATGCTTGATTCTTCTTATATTGGTTCCTTTATGAAGAAAATTATTGAATTCAAATGCGATCTTGTGGAAAGAATTAAATACAACTATGAAAATTGGGAACTCAACAAAAATAAAGAGTCATGTATAAAGCTTGAGGTTGATTGTGTTAAATCTTTTATGGAAACCGATGCTTTTCAGAAGTTTAGTACTAAATATGGACTTGGCTGTGAGATAGTAGCTTCCTTTTGTGAATAATTTTCTACTCATGTTGATCTCCCTAAATGGGACGGCTCAGTACTATGTAAGGTATCGAAGGCCCACTCTTTGTCTTAGCTACAGACCGCACCGCGGCTGTCCGGCTAGCGAGAGCAAAAACTGGAGGTCACGACACGCGAAAAACATTCACGGAGAAAACGGCTTGGGCGACACGGTCCTTTCATTTGTGAGTATCTGCTCAGTTGAGTCTACTCCGAGAGTACGATTACTATACGCTCCATTCCGCGGCCCACTCTTTGCCTCAGCTACAAAATGACTCCCGACTGTCTGGATAGCAAGAGCAAAAGCCGAAGAGCGGAGAGAACATGAAAAAGACTTAAGGGGTCTGGGACGAAACCGAGTTGGCACCCTCTGCAAACTCAAAACATTTGATATATCTGTGCCTACTAACTATGTCTTTTGCACGACCATTTCCATGGGACACCCCCTCACCCGGAGGCCACTGTCAGGGAGATAACCCCGGCTGGATCCCCGGTTCGGCTGGCTCCCAGTCGGCCGACTCCAAGGTTGGCCGGCCCCGCGACCCCTAGTCCGTCTGCTCTAGCTGGCTCATCGTCCGGATCCTCCCGTTGGCTGGCTACGTGGAGTCCCCGGCGGACTCCGCGACCGGCAGCGCCTCACATGCGCCAGCCGGTGGGCTTCGCGTCCGTGCCCGCCACGGCCGTGTGCTCATCAATCAGCGGACTCCGTGTCCGCGCTCGACATCTTCGACGCCACCGTGTGCTTGAGCAGCAATGAAGACCCTCCGCCTGACTCTTCGAGTCGCGCGGAGGCTCGGAGGCTACACCCAGCAGGCGTGCTTGTGTGCCCTCACTGGAAATAGCCAGCCGGTGGACTCCATGTCCGCTCCTTGTAGCGCCTCGCGCTCATCAGCCGGTGGACCACACGTCCGCATCCGGCAGCAACTCGTGTGCACCAGCCGTCGGACTCCATGTTCGCCCCCGGCAGCGCCTCGCGCCCATCACCCGGCGGACCATGCGTCCTCCCCCGACAACGCCTTGCGCCCATCAGCCGACGGACCACACATCCGCCCTCGGCAGCGCCTCGCATGTATCGGTGAGCGAACTCCGCGCCTGGCAGCGAATCGCGCGCACCAGCCGGCGGACTCCATGTCCACCCCCGGTAGCGCCTCGTGCGCACCAGCCGACGGACTTTGCCTCCGCCCCCATCAAGGCCTCGCGCCCATCTGCAGGAGGACCACGCGTCCGCCCCGGCAGCGCCTCGCACGCACCAGCCAGTAGACTCCGCGTTTGTCCCCGGCAGCGCCTCGCGCCCATCAGCCGACACACCACGCGTCCGCCCCTGACACTGCCTCGCGCCCATCATCCGGTGGACCACGCGTCCGTCCACGGCAGCGCCTCGCGCCCAGCAGCCGGCGGACCACTCATCCATTCCTGGCAGCGAATCACACCCATTGGCCAGCGGACTCTGCGTCCGCCTCCGGTAGGGCCCCGCGCCCGTCAGTGTGCGGACTCCGTCTCCCCGCCCGACATCCTCGGCGCTATCGTCTGCTTCAACAACAGCAAAAACCTCTGCCCGACTCTTTGAGTCACCCGGAGGCTCAGAGGCTACACCCAGTGGGTGCGCTCGTGCGCCCCCGCTAGAAACATCCTGTGGACGTACTCCACATCTATGCCCGATAGTGCCTCATGCCCATCGGCTGGCGGACTCCTGCCGTCGCCAAGCAGGGCCCCCACTGGAAGCAAGCCATGCGGGCTGCGGCCCATAGCCGACCTTCATCAACAACTCCTACGAAAACAACAACGACAACGAAAACCCTCTGCCCGAATCTTCGAGTTGCCCGGAGGCTCGCAGGCTACTGTGGGGGGGGATGACCCCCGGGTACCCCAAAGGCGACGAGTCAGACAGGGTGCCCACCCTCTCGGGCCAGCTTCTCCATCTCGCACCCGTGGCCGGCTGCTTCAACCAACCGGCTGCCCAGAGCCAGCCACGACGTCCCATCGGACACGCGCGGACGAGACGGCCATACCCCTCGGCGGTGCACCATTGAGGAGTAGCAGTGCACTGTACACGCGTCATGCAGTATCACATACAGCGAACTTGTTCCGTGGACATTGATTTATAAATCGCCCCAGGGGACAAGCATAGCCTAGCTCACAAGCTACATATAGCTTGGCATGTAAGCTACCAAGTGTAGCTTACATCTCAAGCAGCTTGGCATGTAAGCTACCCACTGTAGCTTACATCCCAAGCCACACACCCACACACTCATGCCCATATAAGGGGCCTCATGCCCACCACGTATGGGATCCTTCTTCTTCCCTTCACATTCTCTCATCTCCACACACTCTCACACTCAAATGTGAGGCCAAGGAAAGGAGCACTCTGCCCCCTCTTCCTCCACTAATACAGCTCCAGGAGCAACTGCGTACTGAAATATACCTCATATACAGACATGCAGGAGTAGGGGTATTATCTCTTCGGAGAGACCCGGACCTGGGTAAACCACCGCGTGCTATTACCCTATCCCGTACTAGATCTCCCTGACAACCTTTCTCTCACCTCTTTAAGCCATCCCATGGCATCTGCCTTGACGGGGTACCGCCTGATACATCTCCAACGTATCTATAATTTATGAATTATTCATGCCATGTTTACAATAATTATATATTATTTTGGTATGATTTTATTAGAACTAACCCGGACTGACGCTGTTTTCAACAGAACTACCATGGCGTCGTTTTTTGTGCAGAAATAGAAGTTCTCGGAACGGCCTGAAAATTTACGGTGATTTTTTATGGACCAAAAGAGACCCCCGAAGCACCAGAGCTGGGCCAGGAAGTGATTGAGGAGGCCACAAGCCTACAGGGTGCGCCCCCTAGGTCGTGCCCCCTGGATTGTGACTTCTTCGGGAACCTTCTGGACGTGAGACCGATGCCAAAAATTCCTATAAATACCAAACCCCCCCCAGAAAGAATCCTAGATCGAGTGTTCCCCTGCCGCAAGCCTCCAGAGCCACGAAAAACCAATCGGGAGACCGTTCCGGCACCCTGCCGGAGGGGGAAACCATCACCGGAGGCCATCTTCATTATCCCGATGGTCTCCATGACGACGAGGGATTAGTTCACCCTCAAGGTTGAGGGTATGTACCAGTAGCTATGTGTTTGATCTCTCTCTCTCTCTCGTGTTCTTGAGATGGCACGATCTTGATGTATCGCGAGCTTTATTAATATAGTTGAATCATATGGATTTTTCCCCTCTCTATCTTCTTGTGATGAATTGAGTTTCCCCTTTGAAGTTTTCTTATCGGATTGAGTCTTTAACTATTTGAGAACACTTGATGTATGTCTTGTGATGGGATATCTATGGTGACAATGGGATGTTCTATTGATCTACTTGATGTATGTTTTGGTGATCAACTTGCGGGTTCCGTGACCTTGGGAATCTATGCATAGGGGTTGACACATGTTTTTGTCTTGCACTAGTGAAAGTCTTGACTTTCCGGTAGAAACTTTGGGGCACTCTTTGAAGTTCTTTGTGTTTGATTGAACATGATGAATCTGAAATTATGTGATGCATATTGTATAATTGAGCCCACGGGTACTCGAGGTGACATCGGGGTATCTAGGTGACATTAGGGTTTTGGTTGATGTGTAATTTCTTCATTTGTTCTCCGCTATTTGTGACTTTGGAGTGAACTCTTTGTCGCACGTGAGGGATTTACATATGATTCAACTATGTTAGTATTGTTGAGAGAACTTGCACTAGTGAAAGTATGGACCCTAGGCCTTGTTTCCAAGCACTTATACAATGTTTTGCTCGCTGTTTACTATTTGTTACCTTGCTGTTTTTATATTTTCAGATTAGAAAAACCTATATCCACCATCCATATTACACTTGTATCACCATCTCTTCACCGAACTAGTGCATCTATGCAGTTTACCATTGTATTGGGTGTGTTGGGGACACAAGAGACTCTTTGTTATTTGATTGCAGGGTTGGTTGAGAGAGACTATCTTAATCCTACGCCTCCCACGGATTGATAAACCTTAGGTTATCCACTTGAGGGAAATTTATTACTGTCCTACAAAACTCTACGCTTGGAGGCCCAACATGAGCCTACAAGAAGAAGGTTGTGTAGTAGACATCACCCCCTAAGAGAAAACAGCGACATTCATATTAGAGTCATGTTGCTTCATTCATCATATTGAGTTATCCATGAGTTGTAAGTAAATAAAAGTGTGATGATCATCATTATTAGATCATTGTCCCAGTGAGGAAATAAAGATGGGGGAGGCGAAATGACCCCGTCATAAACAAATGAGAGAAAAAGAGATAAGGGACTTTGCTACTATCCTTTACCACACTTGTGCCTCATAGTGGCACCATGTTCATAATGTAGGGAGTCTCATGTTATATCATTTATATGCTTGTGGGAATCAAAAATTTTATAAACTTGGTTTGTATATTTCGATAACGGGCTTCCTAAAATGCCCGAGGTCTTCATGAGGAAGCAAGTTGGATACACATCCCACCTAGCTTCAGTGGATCTTTCATGCACTTATAGCTCTAGTGCATAACTTGTATGGCAATCCCTACTACTTGTGTCAATATCTATAAATGGGTATCTCCATAACCTATTGGTACACATAGTTGATACCAAAATATCTTCTCCACCTTTCAACCCCTTTGAAACCTACCACCTTACTCTATTCCACCTATATGCTAAGTCCAATGGTTCACGCTCATGTATTGCGTGAAGAATAAAAAGTTGATGCATATTGAAAAGGTACGATCTAATTGCCTGAGTTGGGCACTGTGGTGCTTGATATTTGTAGTTATGTGGTGAAGATGGAGCCATGCCTTGCTAATATAATAAATATGGAAAGAGTTGAAACAATCTTTAAAATCATACACTTTGAAAGATTAATTCTTTTGTTGTTTATACTTATAAATATTTTTGTGTTAATATTGTTAACTCATCATTCTAAATGAGCATACATGCATAAGAATACATCATGGATAGCATGTTACATGAAAAATTCTGTTTTTATCATTTATCTACTCGAGGACTCCTACTTCTCAAACAACAGCGCCAGAAATTGACACGTTGACGAAGACTTGCTTCCGTTGGCTTTTCCCTTGAAGAGGGAAGGGTGATGCAACACAGGAGAAGTAAGTTCTTCCCTCAGTTTAAGAACCAAGGTATCAATCCAGTAGGAGAATCTGGTCAAGTCCAGAGTACCTGCACAAACACAAAAGAGCTTGCACCCAACGCTATAAAGGGGTTGTCAATCCCTTCAAATTGATTGCAAAGTGAGATCTGAAGGCAGAAAGTGCAACGAAGAAAAAGATTAAGGATGAAAATATGGTGTGGAGTAGACCCAGGGGACATAGTGTTCACTAGAGGCTTCTCTCAAAATAGCAAATATTATGGTGGGTGAACAAATTACGGTCGAGCAATTGATAGAACCGCGCAAAGTCATGACAATATCTAAGGCAATGATCATACATATAGGCATCACGTCCGAGACAAGTAGACCGATACTTTCTGCATCTACTACTATTACTCCACACATCGACCACTATCCAGCATGCATCTAGTGTATTGAGTTCATGACGAACAGAGTAACGCCTTAAGCAAGATGACATGATGTAGAGGGATAAACTCAAACCAATGATGAAAACCCCATCTTTTTACCCTTGATGGCAACAACATGATGCGTGCCTTGCTACCCCTTCTGTCACTGGGTGAGGTCACCGCACAATATGAACCCAAAACCAAGCACTTCTCCCATTGCAAGAATCATAGATCAAGCTGCCCAAACAAAACCCACAACTCGAAGAGAATTACAAGGATATGAAATCATGCATAAGAGAGATCAGAAGAAACTCAAATAGGATTCATAGATAATCTGATCATAAATCCACAATTCATCGGATCTCCACAAACACACCGAAAAAGAAGATTACGTCGGATAGATATCCATGAAGATCATGGAGAACTTTGTATTGAAGATCCAAGAGAGAGAAGAAGCCATCTAGCTACTAACTATGGACCCGTAGGTCTATGGTGAACTACTCACGCATCATCGGAGAGGTCATGGTGTTGATGAAGAAGCCTTCCGTATTCGAATCCCCCTCCGGGAGGGCACCAGAACGTGCCCCAGATGGGATCTTGCGGAGACAGAAGCTTGCGGCGGCGGAAAAGTACTTTTCGATGATCTCCTCATTTTTTCTGGAATTTATGGGGATTTATAGGCGAAAGACCTAGGGAAGAGGTGGCCCAGGGATCCCACAAGCCTGGGAGGCGCGGTCCCCTCTGGCCGCGGCTAGGGGGCTTGTGGGGTCCCTGGTGGCTCCCTACCTTGGTTCTCAAGCTTCCCGATCTTCTTCTGTTTCGGAAAAAATCTTTTCGGAAGTTTTATTCTGTTTGGACTCCGTTTAAAATCCTCCTCTGAAAAGGGTCAAAAACACGGAAAAAACAGGAACTGGCACTTGGCATTGAGTTAATAGGTTAGTCCCAAAAAAGATATAAAAGGCATACAAAACATCCAAACTTTGACAAGATAATAGCATGAAACCATCAAAAATTATAGATACGTTGGAGACGTATCAAGGATGTGTAGGAATTAAGCTTGGGATGCTTGATACGTCTCCAACATTTCTATAATTTTTTATTGTTCCATGCTATTATGTTATAATTTTTGAACACTTTTTAGGCACCTATCTACTAATTTATATTATTTTTGAGCACTAACCTATTGACCTAGTGCCCAGTGCCAGTTGCTGTTTTTTTGCATGTTTTTCCACTTTTCAAGTTCGAGTACCAAATGAAGCCCAATTGACGTGAAACTTTTTGTGAAGTTTTTCTAGACCAAAACAAGACCGTGGAGCATTAGAAGAAGGCCAGAGGGAATACAAGGCCCCCACAAGCCATCAGGGCATGTCCTGGGTTGCACGGCCTGATGGCTTGTAGCCACCTTGTGGCTCTACCGACCCCGTTCTCTAGCGTATAAATTTTTATTTACCCTAAAACCTTTAGAGGAGGTCCTGAAACACTTTTGATGCCGTCGCAAGTCTCTGTTCCGACGGGAGGCCATTTAGAGCTCCATTCCGACACTCTACCGGAGGGGGATTGATCACAGAGGGCTTCTTCACCAACCTTTCAGCCCTTATGATGATGTGTGAGTAGTTCACCACAAACCTACGGGTCTATAGCAGTACCTAGATGGTTATCTTTCTCTTTGATCTTCAATACAATGATCATTGCATCTTCGCTTTGATCCATATGATGCAACTCTTTTGTATGGTGCGTTTGTTGGGATCTGATGAATTGTCGGTTTATGTTCAGATTATTCATGATAAATATTTGAGTCTCCACTGATATATAACACGATTCTTATGTGCATGACTATGATAGCTTTGTAATTCTCTGTAATCTATTGAAACAGTTTGGCCAACTAGATTGATATTTCTTCGGTGAGAGAGGTGCCTTGTAGTAGGTTCAACGTGGCGAGTTTCTATATCCCAGTTATAGAAGGGGACAAGTTGCATATTTGTGTTGCTTCTACTAAGGGTAAAACGATGGGGTTTATTCATATTGGTTGAGTTTACTTTTTCTACATCATGTCATCTTACTCCAAGCATTACTTCGTTTGTCATGAACTTAATACGTAGAGAGGCAATCATAGAAGCACTCTTGAAGTGAAGTAATAGTAATAGGTGCAGGCAGGAGTCGGCCTATTTGTTTATGGACGTGATGCCTATATTTACATGATCATTGCCGTGAAAATCGCATAACTATCTTCTCTTTTATCAATTGCCCAACAGTAATTTGTTTACCCACCGTGTGCTATTTTTATGAGAGATGCCATTAGGGAAACCTATGCCCCCCGGGTCTATTCACAACATATTGCTAAGACCTCCAATACCTTTCTGCCATTTACTTGCATTTATTTTATTTTACATTTTACAATTATCTACACACCTCATTCGTTTGCAAGTAACGAGACCAAGGGGATTGAAAACCCTTTTGCCCGCGTTGGGTGCAAGTTGTTTGTTCTTTTTTGTGCAGAAGCTGAAGATGGTTGTGGTTGATATTCCTATTGGTTCGATAAACCTTGGTTTCATAATTGAGGGAAATACTTACCCACTTGGTGCTGCGACAACCCGTTCCTCTTCACGGAAAACCCAACACATATCACGAGTATCAATCACGCATAAAACAATTCAGAGAAGACTCAATACATATTCATGAATAATCTGATCATAAACCAACAATTCATCACATCCCAACAAATACACTACAAAAGAGGATTACATCAAATAGATCATCACAGATTTGCGGTGAACTTTGTATTGAAGATCAAAGAGAGAGAAGAAGCAATCTAGGTAGTAGCTATGGACCCGTAGGTGTGTGATGGACTACTTGCACATCATCATGGAGGCGTCAAGGTTGATGTAGATTCCTCCGTGATCGATTCCCCCTTCGGCAAGTCATTGGAAAGGTCTCCAAAGGACCTCTGATCAAAATAGAAACTTGCGACAGGAAAAATGTTTTGGGTAGCTCTTTGTTCGTTTCCCGATTTTAGAGAATTTATGGAGGTGAAATTTGGTCACACGGAGCCGCGAGGAGCCCATAAGGAATCAAGGCACACCTACCCGCCTGAGCGCACCCTGTTGACTTGTCATGTCCTCGTTTTTCATCCCATCTCCTTATAAAGCTTCCATGTCCTCTTTTGTCCATAAAAACTTTCTAATAACTTTTGTAGTGTTTGGACTTTGTTTGGTACCGATTTCCTTGAAAACCAAAAAACAAGCAGAAAACAACAACTCGCACTTGGCATTGTGTTAATTGGTTAGTTCCAAAAGATGATACAAAACAACATATAATTGCATATAAGGCATCCAATATTGATAATATAATAGTATGGAACAATAAAAAAATTACTGATACGTTGAAGACGTATCAATCGTCAGCTCTGTTGGGATGAGCGGCATTGCCCCTTTTGGCCTTACCCCCCATCACCTTGTTCTTGTTCTCCTTAGGAGTACTGCTACTGCAACAAAAGACCTTCCAATGGCGCCAGAAATAGGTGTGTCGACGGCACCAGGAATCCTTCTGCTACGGCTACGCCTTAAGAGACTTCCTAGGCAAATATGCAAAGGATTTCCCCCGTGGCCTTGGAGCCTTGCGTTAGTGTTCCCTCGAAGCGGAAAGGGTGATGCAGTGCAGCGATGGTAAGTATTTCCCTCAGTTTGAGAACCAAGGTATCGATCTAGTGAAGGAGTATCACAAGAGCCTGCACAAACACAAAGAACCTGCTCCCAACACTATGAAGGGGTTGTCAATCCCTTATAGATTGTTCGCCAAGTGAGAACTGAAAGCAACAAAGTAACAAAGCAAAGTAAAAGCGGAGGTGTAAACGATAGATGTGAATAGACCCGGGGGCCGTAGTGTTTACTAATGGCTTCTCTCATGAAAGCAAGTAGACGGTGGGTGAACAAATTACTGTCGAGCAATTGATAGAACCACGCAAAGTCGTGACATCATCTATGGCAATGATTATATCTATAGGCATCACGTCCAAAACAAGTAGACCGATACTTTCTGCATCTACTACTATTACTCCACACGTCGACCGCTATCCAGCATGCATCTAGTGTATTAAGTCCAAAAGAACAGAGTAACGCCTTAAGCAAGATGACATGATGTAGATGGACAATCTCATATCAACGACAGACCCCACCTTGTTACCCTTGATGGCAACCACTCAATGTGTGCCTTGCTGCCCCTACTATCACTGGGAAAGGTCACCACATGGTAAGAACCCAAAACCAAGCACTTCTCCCATTGCAAGAATCATAGATCTAGTTGGCCAAACAAAACCCAAGACTCGAAGAGACTTACAAGGATATCAAATCATGCATATAAGAAATTAGCAAAGACTCAAATATATATCATAGATAATCTGATCACAAATCCACAATTCATTGGATCTCGACAAACACACCGCCAAAGAAGATTACATCGGATAGATCTCCATGAAGATCATGGAGAACTTTGTATTGAAGATCCAGGAGAGAGAAGAAGCCATCTAGCTACTAACTACGGACCCGTAGGTCTGAAGTGAACTACTCACGAGTCATTGGAGGGGCGATGATGATGATGAAGAAGCCCTCAAACTCCAAAGTCCCCTCCGGCAGGGCGCCGGGAAGGGTCTCCAGATGAGATCTCGCGGAAACAGAAGCTTGCAGCGGCGGAAAAGTATTTTCGTGGCTCCCCCGATTTTTTGCTGTATTTTAGGGAATATATAGGCCAAAGATCTAGGTCAGGGGGGCACTAGGGAGGCCACAAGCCTGCCCACCGCCGCCTCCCTCTGGTGGCGGAGTGGGGGCTTGTGGTCTCCCTGTAGCCCTCCTGGCTTGGCCCACAGGCCCCGTGATCTTCTTCCGTTCGGGAAAAATCATTTCGGGGATTTTATTCCATTTGGACTCCGTTCCAAAATCAGATCTGAAAAGAGCCAAAAACACAGAAAAAACAGGAACTGGCACTTGGCACTGAATTAATAAGTTATTCCCAAAAAAGATATAAAAGGTACATAAAACATCCAAAGATGACAAGATAACAGCATGAAACCATAAAAAATTATAGATACGTTTGAGACGTATCAAGCATCCCCAAGCTTAACTCCTGCTCGTCCTTGAGTAGGGAAGTGATAAAGAATGGTTTTTTGATGCTTTCATGCTACCTAGCATAGATGTCCTTTGTAACTCCTCTTATGTGACGTGAATGTTCAGATCCATTAGATTCAAAACAATAGTTTGCTATTTATGTGGAAACAATAATAATTCAAGCAAACTAGCAAGATAATCATGAACTTTCAAAATAACAAGGCCAAAAGAATGTTATCCCTACAAAAGCATATAGTCTGGCTATGCTCTATTATCATTGCACAACGAATTTAAATCATGCACAACCCTGGTATTGGCCAAGTAATTGTTTCACACCTTTACTTTCTCAAACCTTTTCAACTCTCACGCAATACATGAGCGTGAGTCATGGTTTTATCACTATAAGTGGTGTAGAGTGTGGTGGAGGTTGCAATACAAAAAAGGAGAAGATAGTCACATTAACTAGGTATATCAATGAGCTGTGGAGATGCTCATCAATAGATATCAATGTGAATGAGCAGGGATTGCCATACAAATGATGCACTAGAGCTACGAGTATGTGAAAGCTCTTAAAGAAAACTAGTGGGTGTGCATCCAACTTGCTTGCTCACAAAGACCTAAGGCAATTGAGGAAGCCTATCATTGGAATATACAAGCCAAGTTATATAATGAAAATTTCCCACTAGCTATATGGTGGTGACAAAACGAGAGACTCTCAATCATGAAGATCATGGTGCTTAATATGCACAAGTGTGGAAAAGGTGGTAGCATTGTCCCTTCACTCTTTTTCTCTCATTTTTTGGTGGGCTATTTGGCCTCTTTTTTTTATTTTTTTATTTTGGTGGGCATCTATGGCCTCTTTTTGTAAATGGGCTTCGCTGGCCTCTTTTATTTCCTCACATGGGACAATGCTCCATAAATGATGATCATCACACTTACAACTCAAAACTTAGAGCAATGATGACTCTATATGGAATGCCTTCGGTAGTGTACCGTGATAATGATCTAGCATGGCATAGACATCAATGGAAACGTCATGCTAGCTATCTTACGATCATGCAATGGCAATGTAGATGTGGTGGCACATGTCATGGTGGTAGTTGCATGGCAATATATCTCGGAATGACTTTGAAAAAGCCATAGTAGGTAGGTATGGTGGCTGTTTTGAGGGAGGCTAATGGTGGGTTTTGTGCACCGGCGAAAGTTGCACGACACTAAGAAGATAGTGATGGTGGAAGGTGAAAGTGCATCTAAACCATGGACTCAACATTAGTCATGAAGAACTCATATACTTGTTGTAAAAGTTTTATTAGTAATTGAAACGAAGCATTCAACGCATACTCCTAGTGGAAGGGTTGGTAGGTATAAACCATCGCGAGATCCCGACCGCCACACAAAGGATGACAATCAATAGACTAATCATGCTCAGATTTCATCACATAGCGGTTCACCATACGTGCATGCTACGGGAATCACTAACTTCAACACAAGTATTTCTAGATCCACAACACCTTACTAGCATAACTTCAATATTACCATAACCACAACTCAAAACTAATTGAGATGAATCAAACTTCTATAACTATTCAATGCACATGAAGGTGGAAGTTTTCATATCCCTTTGGATAACTACCCCTTTTGAGACTACTTTCAAAGCATAGATCAACTACCAAGCCACGCACCACTGCGCTCTAAAAGATATAAGTGAAGCACATAGAGCAAAAGTATCTAGCTCAAAAGATATAAGTGAAGCACATGTGAGCTGAATTGTCTACTAAAAGATATAAGTGAAGCTCGACAAAACCACGGTGAGTGCATGTCTCTCTCTCTAGGTGTGCAACAAGGATGATTGTGACACAACAAAAATAAAAGACTCCTAGGATACAAGACGCTCCAAGCAAAAACACATAACATGTGGTGAATAAAAATATAGCCCCAAGTAACGTTACCGATGGATTGAAGACGAGAGAGGGGATGCCTTCCCGGGGCATCCCCAAGCTTAGGATTTTACGACATCCTTGAATCTATTGGGGTGCCTTGGGCATCCCCAAGCTTGAGCCCTTGCCACACTTTATCCTTTTGTCCATAAGAACTTCACCCAAACTTGAAAACTTCACAACACGAAACTTAAACAGAAACTCGTGATAACATTAGTATGAGAAAGCAAACCACCACTTCCTTAGGTACTGTAGCAAACTTAAATTCTACTTATGCTGATGTTAGGTTACTGTATTTTCAATCTTCCATGGCTAATACCCCCGGATACTATCCATAATTTCATCAAAATAAGCAACCAACAGAACAAAAAATAGAATCTGTTAACAGCAGACCAGTCTGTAGCAATTTGTATATTTCGTATACTTCTGGCACTTCAAAACTTCTGAAAAATTACGACAGTCTGAAGAATTTGTGTAGCAATCAGCAGCAAAAAGAATCAACTCAAAATCTCTTACAGAAAAAAAGCGAAAATTATTTTCTTGAGCAGAAAGTTTCTGTCTTTTCCAGCATGACCAAACGATCATCCCCAAGACTAATCATAACGGTTTTGCTTGGCACAAACGCAAAAAGAAATAAAGCAGAGTGGTTTTTTTTTAATTTTACTTTCTGTTTTTGAAAAAAAATAGAAAAAGGGAAACTTTTTTTATTAGGAAAGCGCGAGTGGGCGTTAGGTAAGAGATTTGGCTCGAATCTGTGTGGCCCGGGACCGAATCCCCTAAGGATCGCCCAACCGACCCGAGATCCCCTCCCTCTCTCTCTGGCCGCTGGGCCCCGCGCCCGACCGAACCCCCCCCCCACCGGTCACCTTCCTCCCAGCCCCGATCTCTTTCCTACCCGAGCCCGAGCCCCTTCCAAACTCGTCGGAGCTCCGATCCCCTCCCGGATCTCTCACTCCCCTCCCTTCCCGAGACCTCCCCCGAGCCCTATAAATACCCCCGTCGCCCAGCACCCAGTTCCCCTCGTCGCCGCCCGAGCTCCTCGCCCCATGCCACCGCACCGCCTCGCCGGAGTCCGAGCACCACCACCACCCCCCCGAGCCTCCTGCTGCTCCTCCCGTCGCCCCCACACCTCCCCGACGCCACCACTGGACGCGGAAGGCCCACCGCCATCGCCTGGTGCCCTCCCCCTCACCGGAGACCCCCGGATCCGCCGTCCCCGTCAACCACCTCGCCTCGGCATCGCCGGGGAAGAAGCCCCTGCAGCCCCCCACGGTGAGCTCCTCTCTCGGTTATTAGCCGTCCGATCTAGATTTAACGCAATAGATTAAAACACCGATACCCCTTCAGTTTTTAGATAAGAACCGAACGGTTCCCCCTACTTAACTTTAGCCACGGGTTTTTGTTTAAATTCGGCCGTTCGCTAGTTAGCCCCGCAGACACACCACCTTAGCCAATCAGGAGCTGCCACATACCCCGTGTTCGCTAGATCTAGTTTTCTGTTTCTGTTTTAGTTTAGAAAACAGAGAGAGTTTCAATTTTGTTTTCTTTATAACTTTTGTTCTAGAACTCCAATGGAGTTGATTATTTTTTCAGTAGAGCACAATTTTTCTGTAGTTTCCGAAAACATATTATTTGCCTATGTTTGAAATTTCCAAATTTGAATTTGAACAGATTTAGTTTAAATCTTGTTTTGCTTATTCCAGGAGTTTTAAAATAGCTTTTAATTTAATTCTTTTTTCTGCTGCTTCCTAGTGATCATATCTTTAAGTAGTTTAAGTTTCAGTTTTTTTTGAAATATTTTTACTTGGGGTTTTATCAAAAACAGATTCTGTTTTGGTTATGTTAAGTGAATTTCTTCACTTTACGCAATGGTGTTTATATGTTAGTGATTTTATTTTGTTTGTTAGTGATCGTAGTACTTATTGTGTGTATTTTGTTTGTATCGATAGATCACCCGGAGTGTGAAGCTTGCTACTTAGAAGCGCTTGATCACGACAACTATCAGCAAGGCAAGTCATTTGATCATGTATTACCTATGTTTTATGCATTGTAGTTCTACCTTTCTACACCCAATTGCATGCTGAGTAGGTACTTGGAAATATTGGTTACTTGTTGTAGTATCATGTGGTAGGAACCCAACAACCCTGTTACTTGGCCCTGGACGACAAATTCTATTTTGCTATGCTTGAGTAGACGGAGTTCTGGTTGAGAGTCTATCAAGAGTGATGCGAGAATAATTTAATAACCAAGACCGGTTAAGTCAAGACTTTTCAAGACCTCGTGATGCAATGCACCTTTGGGTGAAGTACGGTTTAGATGGGCTCCCTAGAGAAACCAGTGGACGACCCGGGATGCATGGGGAAGTGCCATGACATCTTGCGGAAAGCTTCACCCAGGCTCGAAGAGATGGACGGAGGCTTCAAGACCCAAGGCTTACCTGCACAACCACAAGTCATTATGGGCTCTGGCTTGGTTAGACAACGCGGCGACTCTGGACAGGCGGTGCTAGCAGATGTATAAGAACGGTAGGATTGGATGGGCACCGACAGGGGATCAGAGGGACCCGTTGAAAGACCATGTTTTGATCATCCGGTCTTCAAACACCCTGAAGTGCGAGGACATACTCGGAGGCGATCAAATCTTGTGGGGAACGTGTGCAAAACTCTATAGAGTACCCAAACCTAATCGATTAGCCGTGTCCACGGTCATGGACAACTTGAGCCGAAGGCATTGAAATTTTCCAGAACTCTCAACACAATTAAATAATGATGTGGGAATTATTGACAACTCGGGTATGAGAATTGGTTGGCGGAACCATCTCGTTAACAACCAACAATGTAGTAATAATTTGATTTTTAACCCTCTCTTGATGTAGGAGAAAACTTGCTTTTCGTTAAAAACTTATAGCCCCACCTGCCATATATGCATGTAGAATAGATGATTATTTTGTCACCCCCTCTCTTTGATGACTTGTCGGCATATTCCATATGCTGACCTACACGGCTGCAGCGTATCATGTTGTAGAGTACTTTTCCGACCAGGAGTGAGGCTACGATCTACGCTCAGTGATATGCCGTGGAGTCGGATGGACTCGTCTAGTTTTGAAGCTTCCGCTAGTCTTCGTTAGTTATCTCATGAGATGACCTTCAGCCACTTTATTGTAATTCATTATTGTAATAAAGTACTTGATATGAGATTTCGATTAATAAAGTGGTGTGATTGAACTCTCGATATATACATTGATGTACTGTGTGTGTACCAGCATGATCTTGGGATGGTACGAAAACACCAGAGACTTGGCCGTTTCAGGTCGGGTCGCTACACATATGGTATCAGAGCACACACTGACCGTAGGACGTAACTTCTAGGAATGGAAAAGCCTTAGGAAGAAAACTATTTTTCTTATGTCTATAAATCTTCTATTTCCTCTTCTGCTCATTCGTGACTTCTCTCTGATTTTCCAATATTTTTAGATTGCCACCTTCATCCCCGTTAAGTTCACGGAGTTTTGCCATCCCGACGCCACTATGCCTTTCGGAAAGGAGCTGATGCAGATCACCAAGGACTTAAGGATTGCTCTGCCGACTATCACTGGGAATCCTACTTCGTCTTACCCGGAGGATTCACGCTACAGGATTGAGGTGCATATCCTCGGAAGGACATTCGAGCCGCACACTGAGCCTGTGGACTTCAAGTTCATCGCACCCAGCTGGATTCTTGGAAGGGACATGGCGGTCCATTGTGCACTCAGACGTATCAAGGAAGTGTACAGAGGCTGCCCTTTTTCACCGGACCTATTCACGGTATCCCGGAGAAGAGAAGATGGAGAAGTCATCTCAATCAAGACCAAAGACGCTCTCCAGTCCTATGCCCAGACCTTGGAGAGGCACAACGGGACTCTGGAGCATCGTGTGGTCAAGGACGCCAAGAAGATCAAGCAACTGTCGCTACGCGAACTCGAACTCAAAGAAGCAGCCCGGGAAGCCCACCATGAGCACGAATTGGAGGTGAAGGACTTCTTGGAGAGGATCGAGAAGCTGAAGGCTCGTGTCGCATATCTGGAGGAAGAGCTGGACATGGGCGAGAACCTTCACCCTGAAGGACACGTAGCCCCCTTGATAAAAAATGAGGAGGACTACGAAGCAAGCTCCACCGAAGGACCCACCACCATGCTTTTCTGAGGAGGACACTTAGACTAGTCCACCAATTTATCCTATCGTTAAACGCTTAGGCCGATGTTTAGGTTATAGAAAACTTATATCCTCGTGTGTGAACCTTTTGTGGTGATAATGAAGAAATGTGTGGTGTGAAAATTGTTTGATGCATTTCATATGGGTAGTGTAATTACTCTTTAGACCATTGTTCTATGCTAATCCCACCCCTCTACAAACACCAGATGCCTCCGAGACGTGACCCTGCTTCCAACTTCCCGCCAGAACTCACACAGTTGATTCAGCAACAGAATGCCCTGATGTAGCTGATCATTCAGAACCAGAACAATAAACACAACCATCATCCACCCCAGGCCGACAATCTCACCCGTTTTCTGAGGTTGAACCATCCGACTTTCTCCAGCAGCATTGAGCCCATTGTGGCAGATGATTGGCTCCGCAAGATGGAGCGGGAACTAATTACTGCTAGATGTACTGAAGCTGAGAAGGTGCGCTTTGCCGCGCATCGACTTGAAGGCCCCGCAGCTGCATGGTGGGAGAACTACACCACCACATACCCCATTGCTCGAGTCACTTGGGAGCAGTTCAAGCAAGCCTTCCGCACCGCTCATGTCTCAGCTGGGGCCATGAGTCTGAAGAAGCGTGAGTTTCGCAACTTACGCTAGGGAAATCGTTGTGTGGCTCAGTATGTTGATGAATTCAGCATGCTCGCTCGTTATGCACCTGGAGATGTGACCGGTGATGCAGCCAAGCAAGAAGAGTTCTTGGAGGGACTCAACGATGAGTTGAGCATTCAACTGATTGTAGCCAACTTCAACAACTACCAGGAGCTGGTAGATAAGGCCCTCATCTTTGAGGGGAAACATCAGCATATGGAGAACCGCAAGCGGAAGTATGGCAATGGGAAGTTCAACTTCGGCATTCAGCAGAAGCCTCGCGACACCCCCTATTCAGGGAATACCAGGACTGGATCCGGTAAGTTTGGAGGACACGTCCAGCACAATCACCCAGTGCATAACCATGGAGGCCACAACCATGGAGGAAATGGGAACCACCACAATGGGGGAAACTTCAAGAACGGTAATGGAGCTACCGGCACTCAGCATCATTCCGCTCCAGCTCAGAAGGATCTGAACCACATCACCTGCTTTAAGTGCCAGAAGACGGTACACTATGCCACTGAATGTCCCCAGAACAAGCAGGGAAATGGAAACGGCAACGGCAACTCAGCAGCAAAGAAGCCCAATCCTTTTCCCCGAGCTCAGGTGAATCACATTGATGTTGAAGAGGTCTATGATCACCCCGATACTGTGGTTGGTAAGTTTTTGCTAAATTCACATCCAGTATTGCACTTTTTGATTCTGGTGCAACGCATTCATTCATATCAAGGGTACTTGTGGAAAAGTATACTTTACCAACTAGAACCCTTAGCCAACCTATTAAGGTCAGTTCCCCAGGAGGCATGATGACAGCCGGGATAGGATGCCATGCTTTGAGTCTCAACATTGGGAACCATAAGTTTCCCACCGACCTCATCGTATTAGAGTCTCAGGGATTGGATGTAATCCTAGGAATGGATTGGTTGGCCAAGTACGAAGGGAATATTGATTGTGCCTTTAAGTCTATTTTGCTCACCACCCCCGAGCAAAAGCGGATTAAGTACGTATCCCAACGCCTGTCACGGAGTAAACGGGTAAACTCTCTCACAGGAGTAGTATAGGAGGAAGTACCGATTGTGCAAGAATACCCAGATGTATTTACGGAGGAATTGCCGGGCATGCCACCGGATAGAGAGATTGAGTTCGTGATTGAACTATTACCCGGAACAACCCCTATATCCAAGAGACCCTATCGGATGCCCGCAAATGATTTATTAGAAATCAAGAAGCAAATTAAGGAGTTGTTGGACAAAGGGTATATTCGCCCTAGTTCTTCACCCTGGGGAGCCCCAGTACTCTTGGTTGAAAAGAAGGATAAGTCCTTGAGAATGGTAGTCGATTATCGTGCATTGAACGAGGCGACCATCAAGAACAAGTATCCCTTGCCGATGATCAACGATCTGTTTGACCAGTTAGTTGGAGCCCGAGTGTTCTCCAAGATCGATCTTCGATCCGGGTATCATTAGCTGAAAATTCGTGAACAGGATATACCCAAGACAACCTTCACCACCCGGTATGGTCTGTATGAGTACACGGTCATGTCATTTGGACTAACTAATGCACCGACATATTTTATGAATCTGATAAACAAGGTATTTATGGAATACTTGGATAAGTTTGTCGTGGTGTTCATCGATGACATACTGATATTCTCCAATAATGAGGAGGAACACAAGGAACACTTACGTCTAGTTTTGGAGAAACTTTGAGAGCATCAGCTGTATGCGAAGTTCAACCAATGTGAATTTTGGTTGAAGGAAGTCAGATTCCTCGGGCACGTCATTTCAGGAGAAGGAATAGCAGTTGATCCTGCCATGGTTGCAGCAGTTACCGAATGGGTAGCACCCACTTTAGTTAAGGAGATCCGCAGTTTCCTCGGACTTGCCGGATATTACCGGAGGTTCATTGAGAATTTGTCAAAGATCGCCAAGCCCATGACGGAGTTGTTGAAGAAGGAGTCCAAGTATGTTTGGACCGAGGAATGTGAAGCCAGTTTCCAAGAGTTGAAGAAACGTCTGGTTACAACCCCAGTGCTGATATTTCCGAACATTCGGAAGGATTTCCAGGTTTATTGTGACGCTTCGCGTCAAGGACTTGGTGGAGTGCTCATGCAAGAAGGAAAAGTTGTAGCCTATGCATCGAGACACCTCAGAACCCATGAGTTGAATTATGCCACACATGACTTGGAACTAGCAGCCGTAGTGCACGCTCTCAAGACCTGGAGACATTTCCTGATCGGAAATAGTTGTGATGTTTACACTGATCACAAGAGCCTGAAATATATCTTCACGCAGAAGGAGTTGAACCTCGGACAGAGGAAATGGCTAGAGTTGATCAAGGACTATGACATGAGATTGCACTATCATCCAGGGAAGGCAAATGTTGTAGCAGATGCCTTGAGCCGTAAGAGTTATGTGAACACACTCATAGCGGGAGGATTACCCCAGGAGTTAGCCGATGATCTCAGAGAGCTCAAATTGGAGATAGTTCCAAGAGGATTTGTAGCCACGCTAGAAATTCAGTCCACCTTGACCGAAAAGATCCGCGAAGCACAGAAATCAGACAAGGAGATAGCTGAGATAAAGCAGAGAATGAATGTCAGGAAGGCTAAAGGTTTTCGTGAGGATGAACACGGAACTATATGGTTTGAGGATCGTATCTATGTACCAATGATCCTGAACTCAGGAAGTTGATACTCGAGGAGGCCCATGGTTCCCCGTACTCGATACATCCAGGCAACACCAAGATGTATCTGGACTTAAAGGAAAGTTTCTGGTGGACAAGAATGAAGAAGGACATTGTCGAGTTTGTAGCAATATGCGATGTTTGTCAGCGAGTAAAGGCCGAGCATCAGAAGCTAGCAGGATTGCTTCAACCTCTGCCGATACCCGAGTGGAAATGGGAGAAGCTTGGTATGGACTTCATCACAGGATTACCCAGGACCCGTTCTGGTTATGATTCTATCTGGGTTGTGGTCGATCTTTTGACCAAGGTAGCTCACTTCATTCCCGTGAAGACCACTTATACGAGTGCTAAGCTGGCCAAGATATATATGACGAGGATCGTATGTCTACATGGAGTACCGAAGAATATCGTGTCAGATAGAGGAACTCGGTTCACGTCAAAGTTTTGGCATCAACAACACGAAACTTTGGGAACGAGATTGGAGTTTAGTACAGCTTTTCACCCACAAACCGATGGACAGACCGAGAGAGTCAATCAGATTCTGGAGGACATGTTGAGAGCTTGTGCACTAGACTATGGGTCTAGCTGGGATGACAATTTACCTTATGCCGAGTTCTCATACAACAACAGCTATCAGACCAGTCTGAAGATGGCCCATTTCGAAGCTCTATACGGAAGGAGGTGCAGAACACCATTGATGTGGGATGTTGTTGGAGACCGACAACTTTTTGGTCCCAACCTTATGCGAGATTCTGAAGAAGGTCAAGATGATTCGTGACCGACTCAAGATAGCTCAGTCCAGACAGAAGAGTTATGCTGACAGCAAACACAAGGAAGTAACATACGAAGTGGGAGACCAAGCATACCTTCGGGTGTCTCCACTTCGAGGAATCAAGAGATTTGGTGTAAAAGGAAAGTTAACACCCCGATTCATTGCCCCCTACAAAATTCTTGAACGTAGAGGCGAAGTTGCATACAAACTGGAATTGCCGGAAGGATTGTCCGGAGTTCATGATGTCTTCCATGTTTCCCAGTTGAGGAAATGCCATGCTAAGATGGCTGATGTTCCGTTGAGAGATACAGCGCCCCTAGAGGCCATATAGCTTGACAGTGATCTAACGTATGAGGAGAAATCCGTCAGGATTCTCGAGACTGCCAACAGAGTTACCCGCAACAAGATCATCAAGTTTTGCAAGGTTTTGTGGAGTCACCACACCGAGGAAGAAGCCACCTGGGAACGAGAAGAGGATCTTCGTCGAGACCACCCGCACCTATTTTCTAGCCAACCCGAATCTCGAGGGCGAGATTCATCTTAAGGTGGGTAGGTTTGTAACATCCCAAATTTCCTAATTTGGAATGTTTTACAAATGTAGTTAAGCATCTATGCATATTGATTGAAATAAAGTTTGCATTTGAATTCTTCCAATTTTTTGCTTTTGCAATTCTATTTTTCTTCACGCAAGAAATGCCGGGAAATAAATTCTTGCAAGCAAGAAAGGGAGGAGGAACATGACCCTCCAAAACCAGGGGCATTTTTGAAATGTTTTGAGCCAAGAAAACCAAAAGTTTATTGAAAAAATAATTGCAAAAAGAAAATAAAGCTTTTAGGGGTTTTTCTGAAAAAACTTTTTTTAAGTTTTTATTTTGGCCTTGGAAAAATGTTAAACGTGTAGAGATTTTTTTTTGGAAAATTTTGGTATATAATACCCCTATATTTGGATGTTATTTTATTCCCTTTTTATTTATTTTACTTTCTGTTTCCGAAAAATAGAAAAAGGGAAACTTTTTTTTATTAGGAAAGCGCCAGTGGGCGTTAGGTAAGAGATTCGGCCCGAATCTCTATGGCCCGGGACCGAATCCCCTAAGGATCGCCCAACCGACCCGAGATCCCCTCCCTCTCTCTCTCTCTCTAGCCGTAGGGCCCCGCACTACTGGAATCAGAGATTTTGCCGTCCGCCTATTCTTTGCCGTCTGCTAGCTGACGACAAAGACACTCTTTGCCATCAGCTTCAGCAAACCTGACGGCAAAGAACTGGCTGATGGCAAAGAAGGTCTTTGCCTGCAGTCAACTCTTTGCCGTCTGCCACAGACGGCAAAGAAGGCGCGAGCAGACGACAAAGAAGCTCATCTGGCCGGGGGAACCTTAGGTCAACCTACTCCCTTCTTTGCCGTCTGCTGGCGGACGACAAAGATGCCAGAGGCAGACGGCAAAGAGTATAGACCCCTTTGCCGTCCGCCAGCAGACGGCAAAGGTCCTGAATCTACTAACGGTTGTCCCGCCCCCACCGCGGCCCTCTCTCTCTCCTTCCCCGACGCCCAATGCCGCCACCACTGTCGCCCGGCCACCCCCGACGCCTCCCCGGTGCCCCCGGTGCCCCTGGTGCCGCCCCCGAAGCCCCACAACCCCCCCGGCGCCCCCTGGTGCCGCCCCTGAAGCCCCACCGCCGGCGTCCCGTGGTGCCCCTGGTGCTCCCCCGCTGCCCCACCCCCGGCGCCCCTGGTGCCGCCCCCGCAGCCCCACCGCCGGCGCCGCCGGCCCAGCCACTGCCCCGCAGGCCTCGGCGCCGCCCCCGCAGCCCCACTGCCGGTAAGCCCATCCACCCCGCCCCCTTGTTCTTTATTTTTTGATTTTTTATTGTTGGGTATTTAGTTTTTTGGAATTAGATTATAACTACCGGCATGATTTTTTATTGTTGTTGTAGTAGTTGTTCTTGTTATTGTAGTTGTTGTTGTTATTGTAGTTGTTGTGGCATATATAGTTTAGTTGGTAGGTTAGTTAATTAGTAGTTTTAGTGGTAGTTTAGTTAGTTGGTAGATTTAGTTAGTTAATTAGTAGATTTAGTAGGTAGTTTAGTGGTAGATTTTGTTTTATTATTTAGTGGTAGCTAGATTATTTTTTAGTTACTTAGTGGTAGATTCTGTTTTTGTTATGTTTTTGCTGTTTAGTGCTATCTAGGTTTAGCGATAGGTTTAGTTAGCTTCGTTAGTTAGCTTAGTTAGCTTAATAGAAAGAATAGGAAGAAGAAGAACAGGAGGAGGAGGAGAAGAGGAGAAGAGGAGGAGGAGGAGGAGAAGAAGAAGAAGAAGAGGAGGAGGAGGAGAAGACAAAAATAAGAAGGAGAAGAAGAAAAGAAGAAGAAAAGAAGAAGAGATGAAGAAGAGAAGAAGAGAAGAAGAATACCTTCTCCTCCTTCTCCTTCTTCTCCTCCTTCTTCTCCTCCTCCTCCTTCTCCTTCTTCTTGATTTCTTCTTCTTCTTCTTCTCCTCCTCTTTCTTCTCCTCTATCTTATTCTCCTTACCTTATTTTCCCCAACAATGAGATAATTAGCCCATTTAGCTAAAAAATGGCCATTCTTCTCCTCTTTCATATTATCCTTGCTTTAATTAACCCAACAATGACATAATTAGCCCATTTAGCTCCAAAATACCATAATAAGCTCAAAATGGCATAAGAACCTTGGTTAGCTCATTAATATTATATACTTAGCTTGTTTTCCTCTAAAATGGGATAATTAGCCCATTTAGCTCAAAAAAGACATAATTAGGTAATTTAGCTCCAATAAGAGGAGAAGAGGAGAAGAAATAGGCAAAATGAAAAGAAAGAAGAAGAAGAAGAAGAAGAAGAAGAGAAGAAGGAGAAGGAGGAGGAGGAGGAGGAGGAGGAGAAGGCCAATGACCTTCTATCCTTCTCCTCCTCCGATCCTTCTCCTCCTCCTCCTCCTTCTTCTTGATTTCTTCTTCTTCTCCTCCTCCTCCTCTTTCTTCTCCTCTTTCATATTATCCTTGCTTTAATTAACCCAACAATGACATAATTAGCCCATTTAGCTCCAAAATACCATAATAAGCTCAAAATGGCATAAGAACCTTGGTTAGCTCATTAATATTATATACTTAGCTTGTTTTCCTCTAAAATGGGATAATTAGCCCATTTAGCTCAAAAAATACATAATTAGGTAATTTAGCTCCAACAAGAGGAGAAGAGGAGAAGAAATAGGCAAAATGAAAAGAAAGAAGAAGAAGAAGAAGAAGAAGAGAAGAAGGAGAAGGAGGAGGAGGAGGAGGAGGAGAAGGCCAAGGACCTTCTAGTCCTTCTCCTCCTCCTCCTTCTCCTCCTTCTCCTCTTTCTTCTTGATTTCTTATTCTTCTCCTCCTCCTCCTCTTTCTTCTCCTCTTTCATATTATCATTGCTTTAATTTCCGCAACAATGACATAATTAGCCCATTTAGCTCCAAAATGCCATAATAACCTCAAAATGGCATAAGAACCTTGGTTAGCTCATGAATATTATATACTTAGCTTGTTTTCCTCTAAAATGACATAATTGGAATATTTGTGTTGATCGGGTGGATTTACATGTGATAGTTGTCTCTTCGCTGTGAGGTCTGTTGTGCGAAGACCTGCCCGTGCGTTGTACGAGCTCCGCCCCTGCATTCGTGGGTCAGTACAAATTTCATCTCCTCCCCGCCCCTTCATTTACCGTGGCTTGGTTTCCGGATGAAACTTTCTAGATTTAGGTAATTCAATTAATTTATGAGTACGCGTGACCAGTATTTGTCTACCGTTCGAAAGGGCGACATCTATAAATATGCATGTCTTTGCATATTTATAACCGCCATCCTTTCGAATTGTCCAACATTATCCATGGACAGCCCGAGTATGTGTAGATTGGGTTCGTTTTCCCGTATGCTGTGCTCTGGATCCGATGCGGAATTTCGTCAGTGCCTCCCTGTTGTTCTCCGGATGCACATGCTCTCTGTTTATTGCGGAGACGTGTATCAGGAGAACAGCGGGGAGGTGCTGTCGAAATTTTGCGTTGGATCCGGAGCACAGCATGGGAAAACGAACCCAATCTACACATACTCGGGTGGGATTAGGACCTATCTTTACCCATTAGCGTGTAGGTTGCCTGGACGTAATAAAAATGGCGAACCTGATTAACCGATGAATATAAATGCTAAATTATATATAAATATATTTCTTCTATCTTTAGTAGCTACGCAAGATGAGTGATCGTGCGTGGATGTATACCGGTCACCCTAGTCAGAAAGAGATGACGAAAGAATGGTTTTTAAAAACAAAGGAATTCGTGAAAGCCGCATTCACAAATGGCCAGGAAAGAAACTATTGCCCCTGTCCTGGATGCGACAACTATAAAAAGACGACAGAGGCTGTAATGATTAAACACCTGCAGAGGAGGGGTTTTAAGCCTAATTATACGGTGTGGACATTTCATGGTGAGTCTATACAACGCACAAGAGCTGAGGTGGTCCGTCGTCACACGGACGAGCATGGTACCGGGATCGAAGACATGGTGCAAGACTTTGATGATGCCCGGGATTCGGAAGATGAGATGGAGGAATCTGCAAAGGCCTTTTATGAAATGTTGGAGTCTTCAAAACGTCCTCTCCATGAGCACACTGAGCTCTGTCAGCTGGATGCAATTGCACAAGTAATGGCTCTGAAGGCTCAGTTCAACTTGGGAGGAGAATGCTACGACGCGATGATGACACTATTTGGACGTTTCCTACCCAAAGGCCATGTCATGCCTGCAAACCTGTACCAGTCGGACAAAATACTTCGTGTACTTAAGATGCCGTATGAGAAGATAGATGCATGTGAGAAAGGATGTGTCTTATTTAGGAAGGAGTATGCACACTTGGACTATTGTCCCAATTGCGAGTCTTGCAGGTATCTTGTGGTAGACAACGGTATGGGTGAGAAGAGGCAGACCAAAATCACAGTTAGTGTTCTTCAGTATATGCCAATCGTACCAAGACTTCAACGTCTTTTCATGGTCGAAGAGACAGCCAGACAGATGACATGGCACAAATTGGGCAAAAGAACCGAACTAGATGCGGATGGGAATAAGATGATGGTACACACATCGGATGGGGAAGCGTGAAAACCGAACTGGATAAAGCGGCAGATCCAAGGAATCCTCGAGTCTGCGCCGCCACGGATGGTTTTAATCCCTTCGGCATGACGACAACCCAATACAGTTGTTGGCCTGTATTTGTCATTCCACTCAATCTCCCCCCGGGCAGATTATGCAAAGAAAGAACATATTTCTGACGTTGATAATTCCAGGGCCCAATTATCCGGGGAAGAATATGAATGTGTACCTGCAACCGCTTAAGGATGAATTGGAAGAATCTTGGGAAAATGGGGTCAAGACATACGATGCCGCTAGAAAAGAAAACTTCAAAATGCATGTGTGGTACATGTACTCTATGCATGACTTGCCAGCGTATGCACTATTCTCTGGATGGTGTGTGCATGGAAGGTTCCCGTGCCCCCAATGCAAGGCAGCTCTTCAGTTTCATTGTTTGCAGGAGGGTCGGAAGTATTCTTGCTTTGACTTGCATAGACAGTTCCTGGATCCTGACCATCAGTTCAGAAAAGACAAGAAGAACTTTACCAAAGGTAAAGTTGTCAAAAACTTGGCACCACCTGCGTTCACAGGCCAACAGATCCTGGATCAGTTAAACGCCCTCGAGCCTGATCCAGAGCGTCAAGGGTATTTCAAGGTGTATAATTCAAAACACGCCTGGACTCACAAGCCATGCTTCTCGGATGTGCCTTACTTCAAAGACCTCCTTCTTCCACACAATATCGACATGATGCACACTGAAAAGAATATTGGAGAGGCTATTTTTGGTACATTGTTCGACATAGATGGGAAGACAAAGGATAATATTAAGGCTAGAGTCGATCAAGAGACACTATGTCATAGACCGTTACAAAACATGCGATAAGGCAAAGGAAAGCAGAAGTGGTCGAAGCCAAAGGCCTGGTTCAATCTTGGAAGGCCAGCTATGAGGAAAATTATCTTGTGGGTCAAAATGCACTTGATGTTCCCCAATGGGTATGCAGCGAATCTAAAGAGGGGAGCGAGTCTTGAAAAATTAAAAATGTTTGGTCTCAAGAGTCATGATTGGCACATATGGCTAGAGTGGGTAATGCCGGTGATGTTACGTGGCTTTATTCCTGAGGATGAATGGCTAGTACTAGCGGAGCTGAGCTATTTCTTCCGTGTTCTTTGTGCGAAAGAATTGTCGCCTGGCGTGGTGGAAGACATGGAGGAGTTTGCACCGGAGTTGTTGTGCAAGTTAGAGAAGATCTTTCCACTGGGCTTCTTTAATCCAATGCAACATTTGATTATACATCTACCGACCGAGGCAAGATTGGGTGGGCCCGTGCAAGATCGCTGGTGCTATGCAACTGAGAGGATGCAGAAGACCCTTCGAGCTAAATGTAAAAATAAGCGTAGAATTGAAGCATCGATGGCTGAGGCATTCATTACTGAGGAGGTGGCAAACTTTGTGACAACACACTACGAAGCCAAAAATCATCATTTGCATAATCCGAAGCCTCGGCACAATGATGGAGACCCTAAAAAAGGTGGGTCCAACCTCAGCCTATTAAAAGGGAAGCTCGCACGAGCCGGTGCTTCGAAACCAATAACGTTGGATATCGAAGAATGGCGGAACATTTCGTTATATATCTTCAACAACCTAACAGAAGTGCGGCTGTACATCGAGTGAGTTCTCGGCGCATTTTCCCGTAACTTCTAATTCATTTGAACTGCTCTTATTCCCGGATATTTCAAACAGCCGTTACGTCGTCAAATTCTCAGATGGAGCGCTGATCGAAAATGATTCCGTCGAAGAGTATGAGCGTCTGTCAAAGATAGGAGGCGGCTATCCCGGTTTCATCTCTTGGTTCAAACAAACGGTAATTATCAATAATGGACCATTTCATTCTTGGTCTAACTTGCGGCTAATGCAACAACCTTTTCGTATTAAACTTGTAGGCTAATTCAGAGTCTATGGACGCCGAATTGAGACAAGTCGCTAATGGTTTTGACTATAAGGTCCGTTCATTTGAGAAATACAACATCAACGGGTATCTCTTTCGTACCTTTGGCAAAGAGCTATCTATGCCCGACCAGAAATCTACAAATTGTGGTGTCTCTGCTATCGGCGAAGGTGTTATCGAGTATTATGGAAGAGTTGAAGCAATTTATGAACTTCAATTCTATGGTGAAAACCCATCGAACGTCGTAGTCTTCAAATGTTATTGGTTCCAACCGAAAAGACTAGAAGGACTCATGAACATATAGGACTAGTTGAAATCAATCCAAACACCCATTTAGATGTTCCCGATGTCTATATTACGGCTCAACAGGCGACCCAAGTTTTCTATCTACCGTGGGCATGCCAAACAGATAAGAATCTGGAAGGTTGGTATGTTGTTTATGAAGTGCCGCCACATGTCAGACCACCTCTCCCAAATGAACAGGATTATGAACCTCACATTGACCCAGACACATATGATGGAGAATTCTTCCAAGAAACACGTCTTTCCAAGAAACGTTTCAAGAACCGCCGTGCTTCATGTAAGAACATGGAAGTAGACAGCGACAATGAATCCGACTCCAGCCCTGAGCCGGAACCAGAAGACCTGGAACTCGTAGAGGTTACTGATGCGGATGACCTGTCAATGCTTCAGTGATTAAAGGAAGGCCTTTCACAACTTCACGCCGTTGAACCCGATGAGCACGTCATTCATGAAGACATGCGTGATAGTGATGATGATGATGCATTTATTGATGATGATTATTAGTTTGTAAGATTCACAACTTAAATTATATATATTTTAATCTTTATTATTAATGTACATATTATTATTCATGCCAGTCATTCAATTTTTTTATGTTGTACTAATTTCTTTTAATCTTTATCATGGCAGGTGTTGAAAGATGGTGGGCTTGGGTCCAGAGCGCTCGACGGGTTCTTCCCAGGCGCCCCGCACGAGGGGTGGTACTTCCCTTCCACCCCTATCTCTCCATAGAGCCTTGGCAGACAGTCTTTCGACACCAGCCGGGGGTTCTTCTTTGTCGGCGGCATTGCCCACTGGGAGAGGTGCTGGTCGGGTAGGGAGGAAGGGGAAGGGTACAGGGAGAGGTGGTGGCCGTGGAAGATCCAGGAGGACTGTTGGGCCGTCCTCGCCACCACCACCAACTCATTCACCCGAGCATAGGACTAGTATGGTCGACCCGTTTGCGGAGGAGGCTACGGGGACTCCGGTCCAGGAGCCTGGTGTTCACGGGCATTCGTCCCATGAGACTCCGGTCCAGGAGCAGCCTCGGGTCGAGGTGCATTCGGCCCAGGAGCAGCCGGAGGAGACTACGGTTCCGGAGGCTTCACCCGACGTGGAGAGGCCCGGATGGGAGCCTTGGCCGGATCGTACCGAGTTGCCGGATTGGACCGAGGGTCCGGGTGGCTCACGGGGCGGGGATGGCGGGGATGAGCTTACGGATATTGAGGGCGATGTGCAGGTGGACGGGGCCACCGTGTACAAGCGTGGTAGTACACGTCTGCCGGTCGCCCCGGCTACCCGCGAGCAGAGGCCGATGATTAAACTTGAAGGAGATAGGTAAGTACATTTACCCTTTTTTTAGCTTTTGCCTTCAAGTTTGTTCAAATAGCTAATACGCTGACCTTATCATACTGCAGGGGATGGGTACACCCTCTTGGAGTCCGCAGGCCGAACTCCGTCCTTGGTGTGCTTTGCCGGACAAATTTCCCGGGGTTTGTCACGTTGCGTGGTGAGGGTCAGGTTCCTACACTAGGATTTACCTGGGAGCACTACCAGGCTGCGCAGGCCCCGCCGGAGGAGATTATAGATGGTGTCTTGTGCCACACGAGGGCCGAGATGGTGATCAACCGCTTTTGGGTAAATTATCCTTTTACAGAATCTAAAATTAACAATATACCTAATTATTGGACTAATCGGTGTTTTCACGTTTGATTGCAGACCTTCTATAGGTGTGAGGATGGATATGAGGAGGAGGCGGCCAGGGTTCTTGAGGTCGAGTGTAGGCGGTTACTACAGAACTTGCGCCACGAGGCTCGGCCGCAGGCTATTCGAGATTACTACGCCACGCGTGGTATTAAGAAGCAGAAGAAGGATTGCCGCGGAAAGTTTCTGAAGAAGGAGCAATACATGAAGGTAATTACCTATTCTTAAGTCCTTCTACGTAGTTTTCTTGATTTCATTCATAGGCGTAGCGCTGAAAATTCTTTCTAATAACTTACAGGTGCCCCCGAGATGGTGTGCGGATAAGATGGATTGTTGGGAGGCGTTGGTTGATGAGTGGTGCACAGGCAGCTGGCGAGCCGCCCACGAGAATGCGAAGGATCGACGTAGCCAAATGGTTGGTGTCGGGACCCCGATCCTAAGCCATAGGAATCCATCCTGTAACACATCGCATCTCTTTGCGGTCTCACGCACGGTTAATTCCACGGCTGCAGCCTTACCTTAGCCGGGACCGTTTGCGTCTTTTGACTCACGTATGCAATAGTGTCGCTAGCATTCCAGTGTCAAAGAACCCAGATCGACAAGTCTAGTCACAAACCAAATTGGCAGTACCGCACAAGGACAGGCATAATTGACCCAACAAAGCAGGTGTCGGTCACCAACGAGTGTAGACGAGTCGTAGCAAGCTACAAGGACTCCATTACCTCGCATGACATTTCCCCAAAGGGGACAGACACAACAACAAAGAAGGACACATGCCGGTCAACCAATGTGTCCGGAGCAGTAGCGAACTACCAAGGCTCGTTGGATCACAAAGGGGCATTTCCTTGTAAGGAGTGCTACTAAAATTCACGACTAGGTAATCGAACCCCATACATATCAAGTACGACACACGTACGCATGGCATACCGATATGTATAGATACATCGATGGCATCACAACGTAACCATAAACATACAAACATTATTTAAGAGGCTCGGAAGAGCCACACACATAATATTACACATTAAGGGTCTCACGACCCATAATAGCGGTCATTCAGTTACAAGCCAGCGGAAGAGTTTAAAACTGTCTGAGTATAGACAGGGCAACTAGAAGGCACATGGCCTGACTATACTACAGATCCAACGTAGGGCCGGATCGTAGCTGGGACACCAGCTACTCGTCGTCGTCGATGTCTACGAAGAACCCTCCATTAGGGTCATTAGCAACCTCTGCAACATTTATTAAGCAAACATGATCACGGAGGTACTCAGCAAGACTTTAGGATAACTAACTACTCATGCAAAGTATCAACAAGGTATGGTGGGGTTTCATGCGGAAAGCCAGCATTTGACTCGTGGCTAGACAACTTGCATTTTTAAATAATTTTGACAACTTGATTTCTCGCACACGAGTCCACTAACACCACAACAATACACCATCGTGGAATCATCCCGTCTCCATACGGAGATGCCGTCCACGACACTCACGCTTATCTTGACAATTTTATGAGTAGCCATTTAAGTTATCTATGAACAACATATGTCTCCAAGTAGTCCATATCCGCGGACGCGGCTATTCGAATAGATCATAACCCTGCAGGGGGGTACTTCATCACACACGCTCCCGCCACTTATCGCCATGTGCATGTCATGCACCTCGGCAACCTTCAAGCGGAAGCCCAGCGAGGGAGTCGGCCACGACCATTAACCACACTAGTACCTAGTCCAGTTTATCGCCTATCGGAGAGTAACCCGTACGGAAGTCCGGCCGAGGTTTCCGCCACGGCCTCAAACGATGTGTGCAGGGTTCCCAAGCCCACCATCCGGGCGCCACTTGGTACACCGTGCCACTGCCTACCGCATCACAGCCCACCTCTCAGGTCAACATCATGCACGGCCTCCAGCATGACTATAAACACCAGAAACTACTTGCAACTCCTGGACCGAGTACTAAGCGATTAATAAGTCGAGAGGGTCAATTAAGTATCCCAACGTGTGGTAGTATCTGGTCTTGGATTACATACACGGAACTCAGTTCCTAAGGACGGTTCCAATGAAACAACCCGCCATGTACTCCTACACAGCCTTTCACCGGTACCTTTACCAAATCAGGTTCAACACACAACCTTTGCCTACCGAACACTTATCACAATTCTGTTCATCTCCCAGATGATAGACCATACACAACTCTAAGCATAGCATGCATAGCAGGATAAGGCACATCATGGCTCAAGCAACTACCAGGTATGCTAGGTTGCAGGGTTCGGCTATTTACTGTGACAAGGATAGGTCATGCAAAGGAAGTGAGTTCAACTAACGTGGCAAAAGCAGTTGAAGCATTTGATCCTAATGCAATAAGTAAGTGCAGGAGCAAGAACATGGGATTTATCGGGATGATCAAAATGGTTGCTTGCCTTGTTGCTCAGAGGAGGGACAATATCCGTGAGACGGATATTCGGTGGAATACGAGGGAACGGAGCCTACCGAAGGAAATGACAACAAACAATATCAAGCATATGCAATCAAGATGATGCATGAGCATGGCATGAGAATGCAAGGTGATATACTATTATAATCAACATGTATTAGGTTTGAAGTTGATTTGAATTAAATTCAAATATCACCTCAAATGAGGTATTCTCGGATACCGATTTAATTGATTCGACCTGATGCTCAGATCAACTTGATGTTAACATGCATGGGATGTCATGTTAAGTTGCTGGTTTGTTATTAGAACAATGTTTGATCATGTCAAACAAAAAGAAATTTAAATACTTCCCATATTCCATTTATAAAGTATTTATAAAAATTGACTTATTCATTAATCTACATGTTTGGGTTCTGTAACTTTTTCAAACATGATTGAAAAGAGCATATTCAGATTCCTTGACTTTTTCTGATACTTTTTCATATATAAATTATTTTCATTGGAGTTACAGATTAATTTCTATGAATTTTTGAAGTTTTAAACATTTCTGGAATTATTCTTATACTGGAAATTCTCTTTATTGCGTTAGCCTAACATCGGCAGGTCAGCCGACCTGTTCAGGTCAAACCTGACAGGGGGGACCCACTGGTCAGCTTCTCTGGGGTTAATCCCGCGTTGACCAGCCTCTTAACTGAGTTGACTTGGCCTTGGGTCCACTGTCAGCGATAGATTAAGCAGATAAGCTGCTGGATTAGCTTGGCCACGTCGGCCCTCGCCGGCGGCGACCAAATCTGCGGCAGATCCTCGCCGGAGACATGCTGGAACGTGCTGTGGTGCTCGAAAAAGAGAGCTGAGAGCATTGGAGTGATCTCGAGGCTCGACCACATCCACTGCTGGCCTCAGGGAGAGCTATAGGTGGCCGGAGTAAGCCGGCGACGAGCCGGGGCGGCGACCGGAGTACGGGTTCGATGGTCTAGTGGCTAGGGGGCTCGAATCCGAGGGGAAAGAGAGGGGAAATGACCGCATGTTCACGGGGAGTGCAGAGCAGGGCTTAGACGGCTCGGGGAAGGGCTGTTGCCGGCGTTTCACCGTCGATTTGCCGGCGACCGGAGGTGGAAGACGATGGCGTTGGGGGCGTTGCAGAGCTCGGGGAGACTTCGGCCGTTGCAGAGAGAACTAGCTCGACGAGGCGTAGCTGCTGGACTACTTGGAGGGAGGTTCCCGTGGCTAGAGGCGCTGCGGCTCGAGCTCGAGCTCGTGGCAATGGAGGTATAAGGAGGGAGGAGAGATCCGAGAGGAGGGGGGAACTGGCGCTGGGGAATGGATAGGGTCGGCCTCGGGGAGGTTATCCCCGTTGTCGCGCTGTCCTGGGGACTCTGGAGCTCGCCACGGCGAAGCAGGAGGTGGAGGGGGCCGCCGTGGTCGATCTCCCCTCTGCCAGAAGGCAGAGGAAGAAGACGACCCTGCCCCTGGTGGGCTGGGCCTCCTCAGGCGACAGGTAAGGGTTTTCTTATTCTTTCTCTTTTGTTTTTTTGATTTGTTTCTGTTTTGCTATTTCATTAACTTGCTAATTATTTCAGCTCCCAAATAGTTTGTAAAAACTATTTTAAACACACCAAAATATTTGTTGGAATATTTCCAACCATTCCCAAAGTTTTCAATATTTTTGAAAGTTTAAAGTTTCTGATTTCAAATTTAAAACTTGAAACCAGTAGTTTTTGCATTTATTTAAAAATGCTTAAAGTATCAAGAAAAAGGTTTTCTTCATTGCTTATATACTTTCATGATTTATGAGAAAGATTGAACTTTTCTTGAGGCCATTTTGGGTTCATTGATTTTAACTAGTTTGAATTTTTCCTCATTTTGAGAAGTGGCTAGGGTTTTAGCATTTTCCTTCATCATTTGCTTTGTTCTTGTTGAGAAATTCCTAGATGCAATGCAAAGAAAAACATGAGCACAAGCTAACTTGCTTAAGGGTTCAGGGATGTGACAGTTGGTGTGCCACACCATCAAGGCAGTGCCAACTTACTTCAGTTTGGACGATACTGGGTATGTGATTTGCTTCATGATTCATGCAATTCATTCTTGATGCTAATATTTTGTTCCTCTCTTTTAGGCGCATCACAATAAGACTGAGATGCCACACTTGTACGACCTTTATGGCATGGCCCATACTGCCTCGTACAAGAAGGCGAAGGCATTCTCTGAGTGTGACCTGGATGATCCCAATAACTTCACCAACATATCATCCCACCAGAAGCTCGTGGCATACAGGGACGCGGGGAAGGCTACGAAAGGGGATGACTTTAACCCTAGCCAGGAACCTTTGGATCCAGAGCTGGTGATGATATCTGGTGGCGGGAGGCCCCATGGCTCGATAGCCATTGGAGATGGGATAATACTTGTCCACTCACTCTTCCGGAGATCAAGGCACGCCAGTCGAGCAGATGTCCTGAGATAACGTCTCGTCCACGGCCAGTCGAACTTGCCATCGAGGTTAGTTGTACAGACTAAGAACACTTTCATCCATTTCATTATGTGTGTCACCATAGATCATTACTGTGGTAACGAGGAATGGTGTTTCAGGCTGCTCTTCAGAAAGAGAGAGCGGCAAACCAGGCAGCTCTTGAGAAAGAGAGATTGGCAAGCCAGGCTGCTCTTCAGGCTGCTCTTGATGAGAGGGACCAGACCATGACACGATTGCTTGAGGAGGAGAGGGCCCGGAATGAGGCGGGTCAACGGGCCCTGTACGAGCTTTTTGTGGTATGTTTTTTTTTCACATTAGCCAAATCATGTGTGTAATGTCTGTTTCAATACTAACTAATACGACCCACTCTTCAGGGTCTTTGCGAGAAGAGCGGTCAAGTCCCTCCGCCGATGCCCGTCTTCTCTTCGATTGGCACGGTGAGTTTCATTATAAACTAGTATTAATAATTGAGTGTCATCATGCTAACTGAGACATTGCAAATTATCTTTTCTGCAGAATAACTCCCGAGCGGCATCGCACGACCCTTCTCCAGGGCAACCGTCTCCAAACGAAGCCGGCGCGAGCAACCGTGGTGTTTCTCCTCCTTGATGACCACTACGGTAAGTTTCTCCTCCAAACTTAGCTTGTTTTCCTCTAAAATGAGATAATTAGCCCATTTAGCTCCAAGAAGACATAATTAGGTAATTTAGCTCCAACAAGAGGAGACGAAATAGAAAAAATGAAAAGAAAGAAGAAGAAGAAGAGAAGAAGGAGAAGGAGGAGAAGGAGGAGGAGGAGGAGGAGGAGGAGGAGGAGAAGGATGAGAAGGCCAAGGACCTTCTAGTCCTTCTCCTCCTCCTCCTTTTCCTCCTTCTCCTTGATTTCTTCTTCTTCTCCTCCTCCTCCTCTTTCTTCTCCTATTTCATATTATCATTGCTTTAATTTCCCCAACAATGACATAATTAATATTATATACTTAGTTAGTTTTCCTCTAAAATGGGATAATTAGCCCATTTAGCTCAAAAAAGACATAATTAGGTAATTTAGCTCCAACAAGAGGAGAAGAGTAGAAGAAATAGGCAAAATGAAAAGAAAGAAGAAGAAGAAGAAGAGAAGAAGGAGAAGGAGGTGGAGGAGGAGGAGGAGAAGGCCAAGGACCTTCTATCCTTCTCCTCCTCCTCCTCCTTCTTCTTGATTTCTTCTTCTTCTCCTCCTCCTCCTCTTTCTTCTCCTCTTTCATATTATCCTTGCTTTAATTTCCACAACAATGACATAATTAGCCCATTTAGCTCCAAAATGCCATAATAAGCTCAAAATGGCATAAGAACCTTGGTTAGCTCAGTAATATTATATACTTAGCTAGTTTTCCTCTAAAATGGGATAATCAGCCCATTTAGCTCAAAAAAGACATAATTAGGTAATTTAGCTCCAACAAGAGGAGAAGAGTAGAAGAAATAGGCAAAATGAAAAGAAAGAAGAAGAAGAAGAAGAGAAGAAGGAGAAGGAGGTGGAGGAGGAGGAGGAGAAGGCCAAGGACCTTCTATCCTTCTCCTCCTCCTCCTCCTTCTTCTTGATTTCTTCTTCTTCTCCTCCTCCTCCTCTTTCTTCTCCTCTTTCATATTATCCTTGCTTTAATTAACCCAACAATGACATAATTAGCCCATTTAGCTCCAAAATACCATAATAAGCTCAAAATGGCATAAGAACCTTGGTTAGCTCATTAATATTATATAGTTAGCTTGTTTTCCTCTAAAATGGGATAATTAACCCATTTAGCTCAAAAAACACATAATTAGGTAATTTAGCTCCAACAAGAGGAGAAGAGGAGAAGAAATAGGCAAAATGAAAAGAAAGAAGAAGAAGAAAAGAAGAAGAAGAAGAAGAAGGAGAAGGAGGAGGAGGAGGAGGAGGACTTCTTGATTTCTTCTTCTTCTCCTCCTCCTTCTCTTTCTTCTCCTCTTTCATATTATCCTTGCTTTAATTAACCCAACAATGACACAATTAGCCCATTTAGGTCCAAAATGCCATAATAAGCTCAAAATGGCATAAGAACCTTGGTTAGCTCATGAATATTATATACTTATCTTGTTTTCCTCTAAAATGACATAATTAGCCCATTTAGCTCAAAAAAGACATAATTAGGTAATTTAGATCCAACAAGAGGAGAAGAGGAGAAGAAATAGGCAAAATGAAAAGAAAGAAGAAGAAGAAGAAGAAGAAGAGAAGAAGGAGAAGGAGGAGGAGGAGGAGGAGGAGGAGGAGAACGCCAAGGACCTTCTATCCTTCTCCTCCTCCTCCTCCTTCTTCTTGATTTCTTCTTCTTCTCGTCCTCCTCCTCTTTCTTCTCCTCTTTCATATTATCCTTGCTTTAATTTCCGCAACAATGACATAATTAGCCCATTTAGCTCCAAAATGCCATAATAAGCTCAAAATGGCATAAGAACCTTGGTTAGCTCATGAATATTATATACTTAGCTTGTTTTCCTCTAAAATGACATAATTAGCCCATTTAGCTCAAAAAAGACATAATTAGGTAATTTAGCTCCAACAAATGATATATAGTTCACCACACATATACTTAGCTTGTTTTCTGCTAAAAATGACATAATTAGCTGAAAAACATCATATTTTGTTCTTCTTCTAACTTTCTTATTCACATTTTTACAGATTGGATATACTACATGCACGGAAGCTGGCATTCATGGAGTTGAACAATGTCGATGGATGAACTTTATATGTATATCATCTAGTTTTCATTTGAGTTGATGAACAATGTCGAACTATATGTATATGTATATATGGATAAACAGTGCAATACTTGGTATGTTGGTTCTTTGGATATATGGGGATGTACATTGGTGAATCATATATGTGTGGTGAATTATATATATGTGTTGGCAAGTATATGTGTGGTGAACTATATATCATATATGTGTGGTGAATTATATAAATGTGCTGTCAAATATATATATATATATATGCCGTGAAATAATATAAAACAAAAAAACAGGAACTATATAGTCTCTTTGCCGTCTGCCAGCTGATGGCAAAGACCTGTGCCATCAGCTGGCAGACGGCAAAGGTGCCACATGGCACCCAGCTGTGCATTCTGGGGTGTCTATGTAGTCTCTTTGCCGTCAGCCTCCAGGGTGGGCAGACGACAAAGAAGAGGGAATAGGGGAGGGGGGAGGAAGAGGCAGACGACAAAGAGTGGAGAGAGGGGGGAGGGGAGGAGCTGGCAGACGGCAAAGATGGACGGGGAGGCAGACGACAAAGATGGAGGGGGAGGGGAGGGGAAGAGAAGGCAGACGACAAAGATGGACGGGGAGGCAGACGGCAAAGATGGACGGGGAGGCAGACGCCAAAGCCTCCGTTAACCCCTAACAGAGGCAACGCCTGTCGGCTGCCGTCTCGAGCACTTTGCCGACTCCTCCTAAGGAAAGCTGACGACAAAGAGCTTTGCCGTCCGCTTTGGGGGGGGGGGCAGACAGCAAAGAAGGTCCTATGCCGTCGTAGGCTGACGCAGAAATTTTGCCGGCCGTGAGAATCTTTGACGTCTGTGATATTGTCTTTGCCGTCCGGGATATTGTCTTTGCCGTCTGTGATGGCAGACGGCAAAGAAGCTGATTCCTGTAGTGCCGCGCCCGACCGAACCCCCCCACCGGTCACCTTCCTCCTAGCCCTGATCTCTTTCCTACCCGAGCCCGAGCCCCTTCCAAGCTTGCCGGAGCTCCGATCCCCTCCCGGATCTCTTGCCCCCTCCCTTCCCAAGACCTCCCCCGAGCCCTATAAAAACCCCCGTCGCCCCGCACCCCGTTCCCCTCGTCACCGCCCGAGCTCCTCGCCCCACGCCACCGCACCGCCTCGCTGGAGTCCGAGCACCACCACCACCCCCCGAGCATCCTGCTGCTCCTCCTGTCGCCCCCACACCTCCCCGACTCCACCACTGGACACGGAAGGCCCACCGCCATCGCCTGGTGCCCTCCCCCTCACCGGAGACCCCCGGATCCGCCGTCCCCGTCAACCACCTTGCCTCGGTCTCGCCGAAGAAGAAGCCCCTGCATCCCCCCCATGGTGAGCTCCCCTCTAGGTTATTAGCTGTCCGATCTAGATTTAATGCAGTAGATTAAAACACCGATACCCCTTCGGTTTTTAGATAAAAACCGAATGGTTTTCCCCCACTTAACTTTAGCCAGGGGGTTTTGTTTAAATTCCTGCCGTTCGCTAGTTAGCCCCGCAGCACACACCACCTTAGCCAATCAGGAGCTGCCACATACCCCCCTGTTCGCTAGATCTAGTTTTCTTTTTCTGTTTTAGTTTAGAAAACAGAGAGAGTTTCAATTTTGTTTTCTTTATAACTTTTGTTCTAGGACTCCAATGGAGTTGATTATTTTTTCAGTAGAGCACAATTTTTCTGTAGTTTCCGAAAACATATTATTTGCCTATGTTTGAAATTTCCAAATTTGAATTTGAACAGATTTAGTTTAAATCTTGTTTTGCTTATTCCAGGAGTTTTAAAATAGCTTTTAATTTAACTCTTTTTTCTGCTGCTTCCTAGTGATCATATATTTAAGTAGTTTAAGTTTCAGTTTTTTTTGAAATATTTTTACTTGGGGTTTTATCAAAAACAGATTCTGTTTTGGTTATGTTAAGTGAATTTCTTCACTTTACACAATGGTGTTTATATGTTAGTGATTTTATTTTGTTTGTTAGTGATCGTAGTACTTATTGTGTGTATTTTGTTTGTATCGATAGATTACCCGGAGTGTGAAGCTTGCTACTTAGAAGCGCTTGATCACGACAACTATCAGCAAGGCAAGTCATTTGATCATGTATTACCTATGTTTTATGCATTGTAGTTCTACCTTTCTACACCCAATTGCATGCTGAGTAGGTACTTGGAAATATTGGTTACTTGTTGTAGTATCATGTGGTAGGAACCCAACAACCCTGTTACTTGGCCCGGGACGACAAATTCTATTTTGCTATGATTGAGTAGACGGGGTTCTGGTTGAGAGTCTATCAAGAGTGATGCGAGAATAATTTAATAACCACGACCGGTTAAGTCAAGACTTTTCAAGACCTCGTGATGCAATGCACCTCTGGGTGAAGTACGGTTTAGATGGGCTCCCTGGAGAAACCAGTGGACGACCCGGGATGCATGGGGAAGTGCCATGACATCTTGCGGAAAGCTTCACCCAGGCTCGAAGAGATGGACGGAGGCTTCAAGACCCAAGGCTTACCTGCACAGCCACAAGTCATTATGGGCTCTGGCTTGGCTGGACAACGCGGCGACTCTGGACAGGCGGTGCTAGCAGATGTAGAAGAACGGTAGGATTGGATGGGTACCGACAAGGGATCAGAGGGACCCGTTGAAAGACCATGTTTTGATCATCCGGTCTTCAAACACCCTGAAGTGCGAGGACATACTCGGAGGTGATCAAATATTGTGGGGAACGTGTGCAAAACTCTGCAGAGTACCCAAACCTAATCGAATAGCCGTGTCCACGGTCATGGACAACTTGAGCCGAAGGCATTGAAATTTTCCAGAACTCTCAACACAATTAAATAATGATGTGGGAATTATTGACAACTCGGGTACGAGAATTGGTTGGCGGAACCATCTCGTTAACAACCAACAATGTAGTAATAATTTTCCTTTTAACCCTCTCTTGATGTAAGAGAAAACTTGCTTTTCGCTAAAAACTTATAGCCCCACCTGCCATATATGCATGTAGAATAGATGATTATTTTGTCATCCCTCTCTTTGATGACTTGCCGGCATATTCCATATGTTGACCTACACGGCTGCAACGTATCATGTTGCAGAGTACTTTTCCGACCAGGAGTGAGGCTACGATCTACGCTCGGTGATATGCCCTAGAGTCGGATGGACTCGTCTACTTTTGAAGCTTCCGCTAGTCTTCGTTAGTTATCTCATGAGATGGCCTTCAACCACTTTATTGTAATTCATTATTGTAATAAAGTACTTGATATGAGATTTCGATTAATAAAGTTGTGTGATTGAACTCTCGATATATAGATTGATGTACTGTGTGTGTACCAGCATGATCTTGGGATGGTACGGAAACACGAGAGACTTGGCCGTTTCAGGTCAGGTCGCTACAAAAGGCTCTTCGTCAGAGAATTTGCTGCAGAAGAAGATGAGGATGCCCCTATGTGTATGAAGCTAGGACGTCATTTGCCATCGCACAATGAAGCTCATCCAGCTGCTGAAGACATGAAGAAGAGTAGGGATGCAGGTTTGAGGAAGTGGAGATCTGTTGATCCATATGCTATGAGACAGAAACTGTTGTTGATCCCCACTTTCACACAAAAGAGCAACACGATTTCTATGAGACTGTTTTTCTTGATAAGAGTCCTGCAGTCATCGACATGAGATATGTCGATTGGAATACATCAAAGCCACTGAAGATTATTTTCCCCATGTGAGAGAATATTTCATGATGGTTTATATTGAAGATTTTGTTGGCAAAGATATGACTGCATGGAATGATGAGATGATCATACAATTCTATTCCACTGTTCACTTCTATTCTAATGGAAGAATTGTTTGGATGACCGAGGGTCAACATTATGAAGCCAGGGTTGACGAATGAGCCATTATCACTGGTGCTCCTAAAGAATAAGAAGGAGACTTGGATGTGTATTCACATCTCAAGAAGAATCACAACTCCATGGCCAACATGTACAAGCCAGTACTCCATGAGTTTCTATCGTCACACAAATTTGGCTTTGTCTACTTTTTGCAAGCAGGAAAACCCACTACGAACACTATCATGAGATACACCCTGACGCCCAAATCAGGATATGGTAAAATGATTAGAGGTTATTCCATCAACATGCTACATCATCTAGACACCCACACCCGGTTCCGAGTGATGGACTTGATAGTTGAGAGTATCAAGAGGACTACTGCAGATCAGAGGAGATCTTGTGGATATGATCCATACATTCACATGCTCAGCAATGCCAAGATTGGCAAGCATGCATATCTACTTGATCGTCCCCACCTGCCACTTCAACCTAATTTTGAAGATAATGAAATTGTGATGGACCACAGCCATCCCACCTCACGTATTGCTCGAGAGGCATCAGAAGCTGCTAGGAATGCTCCAACTCCAACCCCACAACTCAGAACCAGAGATGAGCATATGTCATTGTTGGTCAGCACCATCCAAGGGATGGAAAAGAAAGTTTCTGAGATTTTGCTTAACCAGAAGAGCCTCGAGAGGATCGTGGAGACAAAATTCCATCACCTGGATGTTAAGGTGACGGATTTGACCACCACTATTGAGCAGCTCCAGCATGAAGTTGATTCTGTGAAGATTCCACACTCGAGCAGTAATGATGAATAGTCGCCCCTTCCTACTACTACTCAGTTCTGGACCCAGACTAGGTCAGAAGTTGTGCCAGTTCCGGAAGCAAGAACATCTTCATCAGCTCAAGCCTCAGCTTGTGCTCCTCCACCTCCAGTGTCTACACCTCCACCTCTAGTGACTTCTGTAGAAGCCTTCATCGATGCTCTCTTGTCCACTCCATCATCATCTACCGGAGGAGATCGTGCCCAGAATGACGCTTAATTCTAGACCTTTGCACTTTTTGTTAACTTGTTGCCAAAGGGGTAGAAGTGCATAGATCAAATAGGGCTTCGAGAGGCAGAGCTTTGCACTTTATTTGCTCTTATTTGTTTTTCAGACTTTTGGTCTTTTGGATGAATTTATCCATTTAGAGGTGCGTTTGATCATATGCTTTGATTGTTTGATTCTACAACGTTATTACCTTTGAGATATCTACATGATGATCATTCACTTGCTTGTTTGGTGTGATGTGCATTACTATTCATGTATATCATTTATGCGCACCACCAAGTTGTATGTGACATGGAAGAGTAATCCATGACCCTAATCGATTGTGTATATGCATTCAAACGCAAATCATAAATAATGCACATATTTAGGGGAGCTTTTGCTTTCCACATACTTCTGAAAGCGTCGATGCTAATCATTGATTATATCTTTTGTCGAAGCTTTGATCTATATGTTGTCATCAATTACCAAAAAGGGGGATATTGAAAGCACAATTGCTCCATAAGGTGGTTTTGATAATTGATCACAACATATGCATCATTGGACTAATGAGTTTATTCAAGTATGTTTCAGAAAAGTTCAAAGTTGCCTTGGCCATAGGATTGTGAGGAGAAGCCCCTTTATGCAAGGAAGGAATAGGATTGGCTCAAGCTTCAAGCAAGAAGACTCTTCATCTTACATTTGTGAGAAATCACTTTGAGTCCATAGGAAAGCCAATACTATTAAAAGGGGTGAGGTATTATGATGAATTGGTTGCTCAAGTGCTTAGAGGTAGCCACCAAAAACATTCACCCATTCTACCACAATATATTTCTGTCGAAAGCTAAACCAGCAAAATCGGTGCCACCAACTATTTCCATTCAGTGCCTACCGATTTTACACTTGACAGATCCTATGCCAAACTCTACCATCTCGATACCACAAACTTTCACATCGGTGCCACCGAGATTTAGTGACCAAATTTCTGTTGAGAATATTTCTACAATCAAAATTTCTGATTTTGAAATCGGTCTCACCGAGATTTGGAAACTAGTCTAGGTCATGATGTCGGTACCACCAAGATTCATATATCGGTCTCACTGAAAATTCAAAAGTTGCCACATTTAGTGCAACTCGGTACCTCCGAGATTCATTTTGGTGTCACCAAGTTGGGCAATAATGCTGTAACGGTTGGATTTTGGGGGATGCCTGTATATACCGCTCCACCTACCTCTCATTCATAGAGAAGCACTCATAACACACTTACACTAGCCAAATCCATTTTTCTGAGAGAGAGTCACCTACTCATGTATTGATATCAAGAGATTCCATTCCAACCATTTGAACCTTGATTTCTAGCCTCCCCAAGTTGCTTTTTACAAGATCAATCCCTCCTACCCCTGCCAAATCTTAGAGAGAGTGACTGAGGGTTGAGGAGACTATCTTTAGAAGCACAAGAGCAAGGTGTTCATCGTTTTACCGCATCTATTACCTTTTGGAGGGTTGTGCCTCCTAGATTGGTTAGGTGTCGCTTGGGAGCCTCCTACTTCATGCTATGGAGTTTAACCTAGATGTTTGTAAGGGCAAGGAGATCTCCTACTTCGTGAAGATCTACCATGAGTGAGGATAGTCTTGTGTGGATGGAAGCCATGGTGGAATAGACAAGGCCGCTTCTTTGTGGACCCCTTGTGGGTGGAGCCCTCCATGGACTCTCACAGCCGTTACCCTCCCTGGGTTGAACTTTCCACTAACATGGACATACGATAGCGCCACCTATCAGAACTATGCCAAAAATTGCCGTGTCAACCTTTGCGTTTGATCTCCCTACCTTACCCTCTACTGTACATTTGCATATCTTACTTTTCGCTACTATACTCTTAGATGTGCATGTGTAGGGTGAACTTGACTAGTCATAATTTCTAAAACTAGCCCACAACTAAAATTGCGAAAAGGCTAAGTGTTTATCTTGTCAAGTAGTCTAGTCAACCCCCTCTAGACATACTTTCGATCCTATAGACACGAGCTAGTGCATTGTCGATGGTATTTTACAAGATGTTCATAGTAACAAACGCATCCAACACTTCAGTAAAGGTCAAATCATGGGAGTATGGCTTTATCAGATTAAGGAGGAAGTCCCTTTGTTGAATGGCATGATGGCTTTGAGTAACTTGTGCTTCACCCAATTGGCATTTGTGTCCTTGCTCCCATGGTCTTGAAGAGAGACGACAAGTGCGGTCAATCTCCGATAGAGCTCCTATGGGTCTTCATCATCATTCATTAAAAACTCATCGGCTTCGTCAAGAACCTCCTAAAAGTTGCATCATTGAATGCTTGAGATTTCTTTGTACAAGGAGTTGATGTGCACCCATGCATCTTTGGCAATGGTGAAGGGGCGCAAGTGTGCTAGCTCTTCGGGTGGCATGGCGACTTGAAAAATGAACAAAGGGGATGCATTGAGTTGATTGTCCACTTCTTTTCTTGGAGTCATGTTATTGGAATCATGATGGTGAAATACTTGTTGATCACCCTCAACAATTGTGTTGAGCTGTGATTAAAGTGATACTTGATAAGAAAACCCCAATTAGGAAAGTTAGTTAAATTAAGTTTGGGTGGAGGCTCATGAGAGTTAATATGAGGGAAACAAACTGGTCTCATAGGACAAGGGAGGGGCAACTGCGGCATTGGTGCCCAATCTATTCTTTCCTCGAGAGGAATTACAGATAGCGGCACTAGACAATTCCTTGGTGGAATCGGCATATGTTTTCGTAGAAAAGGGCTTAACCATTTCCTTTGGACTGGTGGAGAGTTAAAACTCTCAAGGAATTTATTTAGCGTGTCCTTGACCTCTTTCATTATGGACAATTTGAGAGAGGCAATGGCCTTATTCAAATCATAATGGGTGACCACGGTCTCGGACGTGGCTGTGGAGTTATCTTCGTCCCAAACCTTATCGCCAGCCATACTCTTTAGGTCGTTAAGTCTTTAAAAGAGATGAAGCTCTAATCACAATGGAAATGATAGATATGGTTGACTAGAGGGGGTGAGGGAGTCCGGGACTAAGGGGCCCTCGGGCTGCCAACCTATCTCTATGGGCCAGACTCATGGGACACTTTGGGTAGCTGATACGTCTCAAACGTATCTATAATTTTTGATGGTTTCATGCTGTTATCTTGTCAACTTTGGATGTTTTGTTTACCTTTTATATCTTTTTGGGACTAACTTATTAAGTCAGTGCCAAGCGCCAGTTCCTAGTTTTTTCTGTGTTTTTGACTATTTTCAGTTCTGATTTTGGAACGGAGTCCAAACGGAATAAAATCCCCGAAATAAATTTTTCCAGAACGGAAGAAGATCGGGAGGCTTGAGGGCCAAGCAAGTGGGCCCACAGGGGGCCCACAAGCCCTGTTGCCGTGGCCAGGGGGGAGGCCGCGGCAACCAAGCTTGTGGCCCCCTCACACTCCCCTGCCCTAGGTCTTTGGCCTATAAATTCCCTAAAATCCAGAAAAAAAAATCACGGGATCCACGAAAACACGTTTCTGCAGCCGCAAGCTTCCGTTTCCGCGAGATCTCATCTGGAAACCCTTCCCGGTGCCCTGCCGGAGGGGACTTTGGAGTTGGAGGGCTTCTTCATTAACATAATCGCCCCTCCAATTACTCGTGAGTAGTTCACTTCAGACCTACGGATCCGTAGTTAGTAGCTAGATGGCTTCTTCTCTCTCTTGGATGTTCAATACAAACTTCTCCATGATCTTCATGGAGATCTATGCGATGTAATCCTCTTTGGCGGTGTGTTTGTCGAGATCCGATAAATTGTAGATTTGTGATCAGATTATCTATGATATATATTTGAGTCTTTGCTGATTTCTTATATGCATGATTTGATATCCTTGTAAGTCTCTCCGATTCTTGGGTTTTGTTTGGCCAACTAGATCTATGATTCTTGCAATGGGAGAAGTGCTTGGTTTTGGGTTCATACCGTGTGGTGACCTTTCCCAGTGACAGAAGGGGCAGCAAGGCACGCATGGTGTTGTTGCCATCAAGGATAACAAGATGGGCTTTTATCATAGATATGAGATTGTCCATCTACATCATGTCATCTTGCTTAAGGTGTTATTCTGTTCTCATGAAGTTAATACACTAGATGCATGCTAGATAGCGGTCGACGTGTGGACTAATATTAGTAGATGCAGAAAGTATCGGTCTACTTGTTTTGGACGTGATGCCTACAGATATAATCATTGCCATAGATAACGTCACGACTTTGCGCGGTTCTATCAATTGCTCGACAGTAATACGTTCACCCACCGTCTACTTTCTTTCATGAGAGAAGCCACTAGTGAACACTACGGCCCCCGGGTCTATTCACACCTATTGTTTCCACCTTCGCTTTTCCTTTGCTTTGTTTCTTTTTTCTTTCAGTTCTCACTTGGCAAACAATCTATAAGGGATTGATAACCCCTTCATAGCGTTGGGTGCAAGCTTTTTGTGTTTGTGCAGGTACTTGTGATATTCCTTCACTGGATCGATACCTTGGTTCCCAAAACTGAGGGAAATACTTACCACCGCTGTGCTACATCACCCTTTCCGCTTTGAGGGAACACCAACTCAAGGCTCCAAGGCCACGGGGGAATCCTTTGCATATTTGCCAAGGAAGTTCCTAAAGGCTTAGCCGTAGTAGAAGGATTCCTGGTGTTGTTGCTGAGGAGTATCAAGACAAGAATAGTCTCCCGTCAGCACGCTTGTTTCTGGCGCCGTTGGAAGGTCTTTTGTTGCAGTAGCAGAAGTATTTCTGGCGCCGTTGCCGGGAAAGGAGAGATCTATCCAAGTAGGTCTCACAAACTCATCTCTTGCATTTACTTTTTTGTCAGTTGCCTCTCATTTTCCTCTCCCCCAATTCACTTTTGCCGTTTTCATTTGCCTTTCTCCTTTGCCGTTTTCTTTTGCCTTTTGCCTTTTTGCTTTCTTCCTTTGCGGTTCTCTTTTGCCCGCTTCACTCACTTACTCCCTGCCCGTTTGTGTGTGGGATAGTCAATCAATGGCTAGACCCACTACTCCGAATGATACTCCTGAGAACGAAGTTCTCAATTTCTGGCAAAATGAGGAAGAAAATTTAAAGGACGCCTGGTACCGGATTTGCAATGCTCAGAGTAGATCTACTCGTAAGCAGTCCACTACCGTTCTTCTTCGGAGTTTTATGTTGGAATCTCTCCTTGGAATAGGTATATTCTTGATACCATCGTAGGCGGGAATTTTTTGGGGAGCCATACTATTGACTCCTATGGAGCTATCATGAATTTGGTAGGCTCACCCCCGCTCATGGTTAATGGAACTGTTGGGGAACGTCGCATGGGAAACAAAATTTTTCCTACGCGCACGAAGACCTATCATGGTGATGTCCATCTACGAGAGGGGATGAGTGATCTACGTACCCTTGTAGACCGTACAGCAGAAGCGTTAGAGAACGCGGTTGATGTAGTGGAACGTCCTCACGTCCCTCGATCCGCCCCGCGAACAATCCCGCGATCAGTCCCACGATCTAGTACCGAACGGACGGCACCTCCGCGTTCAGCACACGTACAGCTCGACGATGATCTCGGCCTTCTTGATCCAGCAAGAGAGACGGAGAGGTAGAAGAGTTCTCCGGCAGCGTGACGGTGCTCCGGAAGTTGGTGATGACCTTGTCTCAGCAGGGCTCCGCCCGAGCTCCGCAGAAACGCGATCTAGAGGAAAAACCGTGGAGGTATGTGGTCGGGCTGCCGTGGAAAAGTCGTCTCAAATCAGCCCTAAAACCTCCGTATATATAGGTGGGAGGGAGGGGGCCTTGCCTTGGGGATCAAGGAGCCCCAAGGGGGTCGGCCGAGTCCAAGGGGGAGGACTCTCCCCCCCCCAAACCGAGTTGGACTAGGTTTGGTGGGAGGGAGTCCCCCTTCCTTCCCACCTCCTCCTTTTTTTTTCTCTCTTGATTTTCTTCTCCTTAGCGCATAGGGCACTTGTGGGCTGTCCCACCAGCCCACTAAGGGCTGGTGTGTCTCCCCCAAGGCCTATGGACTTCCCCGGGGTGGGTTGCCCCCCGGTGAACTCCGGGAACCCATTCGTCATTCCCGGTACATTCCCGGTAACTCTGAAAATCTTCCGGTAATCAAATGAGGTCATCCTATATATCAATCTTCGTTTCCGGACCATCCCGGAAACCCTCGTGACGTCCGTGATCTCATCCAGGACTCCGAACAACATTCGGTAACCAACCATATAACTCAAATACGCATAAAACAACGTCGAACCTTAAGTGTGCAGACCCTGCGGGTTCGAGAACTATGTAGACATGACCCGAGAGACTCCTCGGTCAATATCCAATAGCGGGACCTGGATGCCCATATTGGATCCTACATATTCTACGAAGATCTTTATCGTTTGAACCTTAGTGCCAAGGATTCGTATAATCCCGTATGTCATTCCCTTTGTCCTTCGGTATGTTACTTGCCCGAGATTCGATCGTCAGTATCCGTATACCTATTTCAACCTCGTTTACCGGCAAGTCTCTTTACTCGTTCCGTAATACAAGATCCCGCAGCTTACACTAAGTTACATTGCTTGCAAGGCTTGTGTGTGATGTTGTATTACCGAGTGGGCCCCGAGATACCTCTCCGTCACACGGAGTGACAAATCCCAGTCTTGATCCATACTAACTCAACTAACACCTTCGGAGATACCTGTAGAGCACCTTTATAGTCACCCAGTTACGTTGCGACGTTTGATACACACAAAGCATTCCTCCGGTGTCAGTGAGTTATATGATCTCATGGTCATAGGAACAAATACTTGACACGCAGAAAACAGTAGCAACAAAATGACACGATCAACATGCTACGTCTATTAGTTTGGGTCTAGTCCATCACGTGATTCTCCTAATGGCGTGATCCAGTTATCAAGCAACAACACCTTGTTCATAATCAGAAGACACTGACTATCATCGATCAACTGGCTAGACAACTAGAGGCATGCTAGGGACGGTGTTTTGTCTATGTATCCACACATGTAAATGAGTCTTCATTCAATACAATTATAGCATGGATAATAAACGATTATCTTGATACAGGAATTATAATAATAACTATATTTATTATTGCCTCTAGGGCATAATTCCAACAGGAACTACCTTAACCTTGGAACACGTGATGCAAAGGCTTGACGCTATTGAAAACAAAATTGCCACATTTGAACTTATTGAGGGTTTGGATAGAAAGATCCACAATCAGATTACTCAGTACGGATCCAAAGTGGGAAATGTTTTGAAAAATTTAAGGGAGAAGGAACCCATAGTTAATGATTCCTCTAGAATTGGCAAACTAGAGGATGTCATAACCAACTTGGGTTTCGCTTTTGCCGCTGTGCAAAATACTCCAAATCTCACTCTCAAAAAGACCGTCAAGTCTGTTTTTGTTCCTAAAGCTAGTGGTTAGTCATCCAATAAAGATGAAGATCTTAAGATGATAAATGATCACACTACTTATGGTTTGAGCACCAAAGATGACTATACGTGATTCCATCACCTTTTGCCTAGCTAAGGGCGTTAAACAATAGCGCTTGTTGGGAGGCAACCCAACGAATCTATCCTTTTTCTTTCTGTTTTGTGTTTTCCACACTTTCACAATTCTGTTATGATTGTGCTTTTTGTGTTTCTTTTTGCGTTTGTGCCAAGCAAAACCGTTATGATTAGTCTTGGGGATGATCGTTTGGTCATGCTGGAAAAGACAGAAACTTTCTGCTCACGAAAAGAATTTTCATTTTTTTTCTGTAAGAGCTTTTGAGTTGATTCTTTTTACTGCTGATTGCTACGCAAATTCTTCACACTGTCGTAATTTTTAAGAAGTTTTGAAGTACCAGAAGTATACGAAGTATACAGATTGCTACAGACTGGTCTGCTGTTAACAGATTCTGTTTTTGTTGTGTTGGATGCTTATTTTGATGAAACTATGGATAGTATCGGGGGGTATTAGCCATGGAAGATTGAAAATTCAGTAACCCAACATCAACGTAAGTAGAATTTAAGTTTGCTACAGTACCTAAGGAAGTGGTGGTTTGCTTTCTTATACTAATGTTATCACGAGTTTCTGTTTAAGTTTCGTGTTGTGAAGTTTTCATGTTTGGATGAAGTTCTTATGGACAAAAGGATAAAGAGTGGCAAGGGCTCAAGCTTGGGGATGCCCAAGGCACCCCAATAGATTCAAGATGTCGTAAAAGCCTAAGCTTGGGGATGCCCCGGGAAGGCATCCCCTCTCTCGTCTTCAATCCATCGGTAACGTTACTTGGGGCTATATTTTTATTCACCACATGTTATGTGTTTTGCTTGGAGCGTCTCGTATCGTAGGTGTCTTTTATTTTTGTTGTGTCACAATCATCCATGCTGCACACCTAGAGAGAGAGACATGCACTCACCGTGATTTTGTCGAGCTTCACTTATATCCTTTGGTCAGACAATTCAGCTCACTTGTGCTTCACTTATATCTTTTGAGCTAGTTGCTTTTGCTCTGTGTGCTTCACTTATATATTTTAGAGCACGGCGGTGCGTGGCTTGGTAGTTGATCTATGCTTTGAAAGTAGTCTCAAAAGGGGTAGTTATCCAAAGGGATATGAAAACTTCCACCTTCATGTGCATTGAATAGTTAGAGAAGTTTGATTCATCTCAATTAGTTTTGAGTTGTGGTTGTGGTAATATTGAAGTTATATTAGTAAGGTGTTGTGGATCTAGAAATACTTGTGTTGAAGTCAGTGATTCCCGTAGCATGCACGTATGGTGAACCGCTATGTGATGAAGTCTGAGCATGATTAGTCTATTGATTATCATCCTTTGTGTGGCGGTCGGGATCACGCGATGGTTTATACCTACTAACCCTTCCCCTAGGAGTATGCGTTGAATGCTTTGTTTCGATTACTAATAAAATTTTTGCAACAAGTATATGAGTTCTTCATGACTAATGTTGAGTCCATGGTTTAGATGCACTTTCACCTTCCACCATCACTATCTTGTTAGTGTCGTGCAACTTTCGCCGGTGCACAAAAAACCACCATTATCCTCCCTCAAAACAGCCACCATACCTACCTACTATGGCTTTTTTAAAGTCATTCCGAGATATATTGCCATGCAACTACCACCATGACATGTGCCACCACGTCTACATTGCCATTGCATGATCGTAAGATAGCTAGCATGATGTTATCTATGCCATGCTAGATCATTGTCACGGTACACTACCGAAGGAATTCCATATAGAGTCATCATTGCTCTAAGTTTTGAGTTGTAAGTGTGATGATCATCATTGATGGAGCATTGTCCCATGTGAGGAAATAAAAGAGGCCAGCGAAGCCCATATAGAAAAAGAGGCCAAAGATGCCCACCAAAAAAAGAGAGGCCAAAGAGCCCATCCAAAAAATAAATAAAAAATGAGAGAAAAAGAGAGAAGGGACAATGCTACCACCTTTCCACACTTGTGCATATTAAGCACCATGATCTTCATGATTGAGAGTCTCTCGTTTTGTCACCACCATATAGCTAGTGGGAAATTTTCATTATATAACTTGGCTTGTATATTCCAATGATAGGCTTCCTCAAATTTGCCTTAGGTCTTCGTGAGCAAGCAAGTTGGATGCACATCCACTAGTTTTCTTTAAGAGCTTTCACATACTCTTAGCTCTAGTGCATCATTTGTATGGCAATCCCTACTCATTCACGTTGATATCTATTGATGAGCATCTCCATAGCTCATTGATATGCCTAGTCAATGTGACCATCTTCTCCTTGTTTGTCTTGCAACCTCCACCACACTCCACACCACTTATAGTGCTAAAACCATGGCTCACGCTCATGTATTGCGTGAGAGTTGATTTTTTTGATAAAGTAAAGGTGTGAAAACAATTACTTGGCCAATACCGGGGTTGTGCATGATTTAAATTCGTTGTGCAATGATGATAGAGCATAGCCAGGCTATAAGATTTTGTAGGGATAACATTCTTTTGGCCATGTTATTTTGAAAGTTCATGATTACCTTGCTAGTTTGCTTGAATTATTATTGTCTCCACGTCAATAGCAAACTATTGTTTTGAATCTAATGGATCTGAACATTCACGTCACATAGGAGGAGTTACAAAGGACATCTATGCTAGGTAGCATGAAAGCATAAAAAAATCATTCTTTATCACTTCCCTACTCGAGGACGAGCAGAAGTTAAGGTTGCGGATGCTTGATACGTCTCAAACGTATCTATAATTTTTGATGGTTTCACGCTGTTATCTTGTCAACTTTGGATGTTTTGTTTACCTTTTATATCTTTTTTGGGACTAACTTATTAATTCAGTGCCAAGCGCCAGTTCCTGTTTTGTGTGTGTTTTTGACTCTTTTCAGATCTGATTTTGGAACGGAGTCCAAACGGAATAAAATCCCTGAAATAAATTTTTCTAGAACGGAAGAAGATCGGGAGGCTTGATGGCCAAGCAAGTGGACCCACAGGGGGCCCACAAGCCCTGTTGCCGCGGCCAGGGGGGAGGCCGCGGCAACCAAGCTTGTGGCCCCCTGGCACTCCCCTGCCCTAGTTCTTTGGCCTATAAATTCCCTAAAAATCCAGAAAAAATTAGGGAATCCACGAAAACACTTTTCCGCCGCCGCAAGCTTCCGTTTTCGCGAGATCTCATGTGGAGACCCTTCCCGGTGCTCTGCCGGAGGGGACTTTGGAGTTGGAGGGTTTCTTCATCAACATCATCGCCCCTCCAATGACTCGTGAGTAGTTCACTTCAGACCTACGGGTCCGTAGTTAGTAGCTAGATGGCTTCTTCCCTCTCTTAGATCTTCAATACAAAGTTCTCCATGATCTTCATGGAGATCTATCCGATGTAATCCTCTTTGGCAGTGTGTTTGTCGAGATCCGATGAATTGTGGATTTGTGATTAGATTATCTATGATATATATTTGAGTCGTTGCTGATTTCTTATATGCATGATTTGATATCCTTGTAAGTCTCTTCGAGTCTTGGGTTTTGTTTGGCCAACTAGATCTATGATTCTTGCAATGGGAGAAGTGCTTGGTTTTGGGTTCATACCGTGTGGTGACCTTTCCGAGTGACAGAAGGGGCAGCATGGCACACATCGTGTTGTTGCCATCAAGGGTAACAAGATGGGCTTTTATCATAGATATGAGATTGTCCATCTACATCTTATCATCTTGCTTAAAGCGTTACTCTGTTCTCATGAACTTAATACACTAGATGCTTGCTGGATAGCGGTCAACGTGTGGAGTAACAGTAGTAGATGCAGAAAGTATCGGTTTACTTGTTTTGGACGCGATGCCTATAGATATAATCATTGCCATAGATGACGTCACGACTTTGCGCGGTTCTATCAATTGCTCGACAGTAATTCGTTCACCCATTGTCTACTTGCTTCCATGAGAGAAGCCACTAGTGAACACTACGGCCCCTGGGTCTATTCACACCTATTGTTTCCACTTTTGCTTTTACTTTGCTTTGTTTGTTTTTTGCTTTCAGTTCTCACTTGGCAAACAATCTATAAGGGATTGACAACCCCTTCATAGCGTTGGGTGCAAGCTTTTTGTGTTTGTGCATGTACTTGTGATATTCCTTCACTGGATCGATACCTTGGTTCTCAAAACTGAGGGAAATACTTACCACCGCTGTGCTACATCACCCTTTCCGCTTCGAGGGGACACCAACGCAAGGCTCCAAGGCCACGGGGGAATCCTTTGCAAATTTTCCAAGGAAGTCCCTAAAGGCGTAGCCGTAGCAGAAGGATTCCTGGTGCCATTGCTGAGGACTATCAAGACAAGAATAGTCTCCCGTCAGCACGCTTGTTTCTGGCGCCGTTGGAAGGTCTTTTGTTGCAGTAGCAGTAGCCGATGACATACACGAGGAAGATTCCACAAGATTTGGTGATCAAGACAAGGACTCCTGTCCAACGATGTAGCCGACTAGGACTCTTGTTATCCTAGGCCTATGGTGTATTATTTAAGCCGAAATAGGCTAGTGAATAGACAATCTCAAATATCATATTCCTTACATCAATCTCGTGATAGATACGTGTACTATGTACTATCCCCATATCAATACAATCAAACGCAAGACGTAGGGTATTATCTCCTTGAGAGAGCCCGAACCTGGGTAAAATCATGTATCCATGTTACCATCGCTCTAAGATGCCTAGTTTAGGACCCCTACTACAAGATATGTCAGATTTGACACCAACATTGGTGCTTTCATTGAGAGTTCCACTGTGAGATCGACCGAAGGATTGATGGCTTATGTGCATATTGTACTTTTTTCTATCAGGATCATGTTCGTTGTCCCTGTCCCCTTGAGCTTTCCTTTAAAGATTTCTTTGGTGGAATTGTGCATAATCGAGTCTACAATAGCCCTGCAAAATTTTGTGACATTCTGAAGCAGGAATATTTGGCAATCTCCGATATACCGGAGCCTTGTGAAATCTGAACATGAATCTGGATAAGTTTAGGGTGAGGTGTCCACTATCTAGCTCGGACATCTCTTGGAAAATCCCGTCATTCATCGGCTGCGTAATTCCTATACTGATCACCCCTCAAAGTTTCATCTTGATCTGACTGTCCAAATTCCAGAAAACGTCCGATGAGTACAACGAATTTTGGATCAATTATCTGCATGAAAACAAATCTGACCCGAGTCCATCTTTTATCATGAACGGGGTATTGGACATCATTTTTGGAGGAATTTTTGTTAGGGTATTGTGTGTTGTTATCAAACCAGTTCCCACAAATTTTTAAGCCTCTTCTGAGGTAATCTTCATCGTCGCGCTCGTGTGAAACTAATCCTACAATGTTGCTCCACGGCTGTCGATGTGCACTTCACAGATCATCGCTTCATCGAGCCGAGTTCAATCTCATCAGATCATCACCTCTGCAAGCCGACCAAGATTTCGGCATCACGAGGGCCAAATAATCATTATAAAACCGCATCGCCCACGGGTTGCATGGGTTGGGCGCGTCGTTGCTTCATCAAGTCACCATTGTCCGCGTTACAAATTTTGACATGCGTCAGTATCGCCTCATTGTCGCTTCTTCAAGACGATGTCCACCACACCGACCGGCTTTGATAAGTCGGCTATCATGGGAGCTCTAGCGTCACCTTATCGACCTGCTTTGTCACCTCTTCTAGACTAGGGGCTTCGCCATCTCTTCATCAACCTACTCCAAGGACTTCGGCGTCACCGTCCCAACAACTTCATCACCTCGGATGGTCCAGGGGCTTCGCCTCACCACATCGATCGTGCTACATTGCTACTTCATCAATCCGATCTCTTCTCTATGTCACCTCCGAACTAGCTTGGGGGCTAGGACCTCGGCCTGCTACTAGTTCGACCCACATCATCAACACCGACCACATTAACTAGCTAAGTCGCTTTCATGCTCAACTTTTTCCAATTTTTATTTTTTGTGTGGTTCAACCAAGCATTATATTTGTGTTAAACAAAAAAAGTTGTTTGTTAAAAAGTTAGCTTGTTAAAATCATTGTTTCTACAAAATACTTCCTTTACCCATGTTAACTGAGGGCTCTTAAATTTATATGAGCCATTCTAGAATAAATGTTCTCTTCTTGGTCGTTGAAGAGTCTTTTTCTACCGCCCTCGACTCGAGTGTTTGGTTAGTAGTTAGATAGCATGGTTTCTCTCTAAAGTTGCTCGACTTTAGTTCACTAAACTGGCCTGAGAAGCCCACCGCATGTGGGATATGGAGGTTGTAGACGAAGGCTAACCCGCCTGAAATCTTGAGATCGGATGTTTCATGTTAAAGCACGATGGAAGCACAAACTCATTTTAAGATCAATTTTCGTATTGGCACCAAGAAACTTGATTTAGTTCGGATGTAAACTTTTTGCCAATGTTTTTTGGTTTTTTGGGCTTATGGCACCTTTAACCTACTTTTATGTTTTTCCTTTCAAGAGGAGGGACATCCTCTTGTTCAAGGTGTTCGGCCTGATAGTTCTGCTTGGGAAATCTTTTCTGACCCGCATTTTTGCATCTTTCTTGCCAATCTATACTTCGGTGTTGTCAAAATGTCCACAACAAATGCAGAACAATTTCCGAGGAAATTACGATCCTCAGGTTGGTCGGCCACACCCAACTTGAGTCTCGCAGACTATGCACACTGCCTTTCCGTTCCTTAGTATGCTGCCGAGCTAGGAGTTGATCCCCAGACCAATTTCGTGAATCGACCTGAGTCTCACAGGCTACTGGGATCAGTGGTTTTATTTTATCCATCAGGTGCATCTTGGGGTTTAGACTGACACACACCTTGAGGGCTACTGGCTATGCATCTCGGCAAAGAATAAATTACATCGTTCGGAAATAAATTCCGCAAAAAACAGCGCGAGACCGAGGTGGTGCACCACCTCGAAAGCAGACCGACATTGATGTTCAGAAGTAGTTCGGCGTTGGAGCTCAGTTGCAATCCGACATAAAGCTCGGATGCAAGTGGCTGGCTCCATAGAGGGAAAATCCCGTGTTGGTGTTCGGATGCAATACCTCGGAAGTAGTCCGGCATAAAGGTTGGATGCAAGTGGCTGGCTCCATAAAGGGCATTGCCGGCTTTAAGCTCAGCTGAATTGCTTCAAATTTTACAAAGATCGAGGTATTTTATGGCACCTCGGATGTAGTCCCACGTTGGAGCTCACATGCAAAAAAGATACCTCAGATGCAGTTCACCATTGGAGCTCGGACGCAAGATGACACCATCGCATCAGAAACACTTCAAACTCGAGGTGTGGCGTAAAAAATATAAGGCATTAATAAAGGCCGATAACTTAAAGGGGCTCCAAGGATGCCCGACGTGTGAACTCTTCGGATTCACTTCCGTGATCCTCAAGATCAGTGACGGGAAGATTTGTTGAACCAGTTTTCAAGACGACGATCAAAGATGAAGAACAGTTTGGAAGAACCAAGGAGTGTCCCCAACTTGAAGACCAGTTCAGGGGGGCTACCGAGGGATTCCGGGACTAAGGGGTTGTCGTGGTATTTCCGGGGCAGATGTGAGGGGGTGGTTTAGTTCATGGCTTGGGGTCGACGGGTGCCGACTGCGTCTGGGAACGAGTGAAGGCGCAAGAAACATGACACCAATCTATCCATGTTCAGGGCCCTCTAATGAGGTAAAGCCCCTAGTCCTGTTGGTGTGACTATCGGTGATCACAATACAAGGGTGCTCGTCAAGCTGTTTGTAAGGAGGGTGGTGGAGCTCTCGCTATCAGTCTCCCTACCTCTATGGGGTGTGTTATATGGGGTGTTATGAGTGTTCAGGTACCAGCCAGCCCCTCTCTCCGAGGGCTGGGGTTCGGCTTTATAGGCTAGCCGGAGGTGTACAGTTGTGGGGGGGAAAGAAGGAGCTGGACCCGGCCACCAGCCTCTCCGGGGCCCGCTGTCCAGCATGGGGCCCGCTGTCCGGGCACCATAGTGGTTTGCACGCCGGTCGTCAGGGGGTTGGTAGGTGCAGGCTTTTCTATAGGGCTGCCTCGACCGGTCAGCCTTGTGAGTGACCGGTGGCCCTATAGCCTTGCCTTGCTCGCACCATGACGTCGTGTAGCCTCGCCGAACTTGTCAATGCGCACTGTAGACACGCATGCCCCTGCGTCATGGGTCTGGTCTTGTCATCGTACGCCAGTATGGGCAGATGGGACGGGCATTTACCCACTGGCTACAGTTGGGGCCAGCCGAACGGGCCGACCAGGAACACGATGGCCAAATGAGCTACGTGTCGCCAGCCGGGCCAGGGGGGCAGCTGGCCCCCAAATGTCTTGGAGTGGGGTTTCCTCCACTTTGTATCCCATGGGACATTACCCAGTCAGTAGCCCACGAAGCCATTAGGGTCCAGAGGCCTTCGAATGAGGGGACCAACGGTTTCCCCCTCCCCCTTGGAGATTGATCGTGGTTGGAGTTATTGAGCCCGCCGGAGTCGGCACACCAAATGTTCGACTACGGGACGACCGACGCGACAGCCGGTTGAGGGGCCGCCAGACGACGCGGCGCCTGGGGTCCCGTGATGTTGCTTTAGGTTCGATGTCGGCTCGCGCGCGCCATGTGTGGCCTGGTCATGGGTGACGGACCCACCACTACATGTGTGATGGGACGCTGCTACAGGACTAGGCCGCCAGGCCTCGGCCCACGGGCGGGATCTTCTGCAGATGCAGGCCACTGGTTGGGATAGCCCATGGGATTAATGTGCGCGGGCGTCATGGGTTAGTGGGGGGCATGGGCATAATTGATCCCAGGGCCCCACGTCTTCCTAGGGCTTTAAAAGGGGGAGGAGGAGAGGTCGAGGCCACCATTTCCTTCTCACTCCCATCTCCCACCTCGTGCAAGTGTTGAACCAGAGCTCGCCACTGTTCGTCCTTCCTCCTGATGCCCGCAATGCCCGCCATCACCTGACCTCCCTCCTCGCGCCCGTAGTGCTAGCCGCCACCGTTCCTCCCTCCATGCGCCCACACCGCTATCCTGCGGTTGATCCGCTGGGGGCGCGTCTCCAACTTCTTCTTCTCCGCCCCATCATCGACGGACAGAGAGATGGCCGTGCCGCCCACCGGCTCGTGGGAGGGCTCCGTGTTTACGAAGGCCCACATCGACTACCTATGAAGGATGTGTAGGATCCCGTCGGAGGAGCAGGTGGAGGCGCGAGTGCCGCGGGACAAGCACGTGCGAGAGTCGCGCGCCAGCAAGTGCGTGGTGTTCGGGACACACTTCACCATCGGCTTCGGTTTAGCGGTGAGCCGCTTCATTTGGCAGTTCCTGGAATTCTACGGGCTCCAGATGCATCATTTGGGGCCCAACTCGGGGCTGTACCTCGCGAGGGGTACTTGGTCTTCTAGCCCTTTTCTTCCTTGTTCCGACTATTCTTGTACTTCTGCACATAGAAGAACGAGGAGGTTCCTTAGTCCTATGGCGGTGCGGTGGTGTACACCAGGCGGAACACGCTCTTCCTGCGTATGAAGTTGATCAACTCATTCAAAAAAGGTAATGGCCGTTCTACTATGTACGCAACATCAGGGAAGGGCGAGACTGGGTCAACCTCCCGCCGTTCGCCGATGAGCCGCCGACCAGCGCAAACTGGGACCTCGAGGTATGCAACAACGAGGTTATGGCGGTTCTGGCCCGGGTGAAGCAGCTCAAGGCCTCCTTGGGGCTGTTGCCCCTGGATCTAGTGGTGGACTTCATCTCGTGCCGGGTGCTGCCGCTGCAAGAGCAGACTCACTGGATCTGCGACATGGATCTTCGGAAGGACCCCTGCTGGCTATCGATCGTCGAGCTGGCGTCGGGCAAGATAGCCGCCAGGTTGAACGCCATCACCCAATTCAAGCTAGACATGGATGGGTGGTGGTTTAGAATGGAGCCGTCCTGCCACAGTAATCATGTGCTGCGGGTAAGTTTTGACCGGCTCAAATTGCATTTGGTTTCTTGTCACGACGGCTGATGCGTGGTCGCGCTCCTTTCAGCTTTTCAGTCGGCACCTGATGATGGACGGTCTGAACCCACAAGTCTTTGTGCCGGACCGAGATGACTCCGACCCCGAGGACTATGAGTTGGATGGGGATTACTCTGCAGCCCCCAGGGACTTGAAAGTGCTGAAGGCAGAGGATGACAAGGTGGAGGCGCCGAGTGGCGCCCCCGCCGACAGGGCCAGACCATGTGATGAGTCCCTCCCCGACGTGACTTTGAAGTATTGGAACGATGACAATGATGACGACGCGTGCATTGTCGATGTGCCGCCAGCGGTAGCGGAGCCGCCCCGGCGCCACCAGAGAGGAGGGAGCGAGGAGCTCCTGGCTAGGAGCCAGCCGACTATGGGGCAACCGGGCCGTTGCCAGACGTTAGAGGAGCGACGCACGTAGAAGTGTCCAGTCAAGGGGCCACTGATTGCCCCGGCCTCCAAGAAGGCTCAGTCGGCCGTGCTGTCGGCACGCACCCGTCCACCGGCGTAGAGGGTGCCATGGCGCAACGGCCGGCCAACCCCTTTTGTTTCAGGGTAATTTTCCTTTGGAGCTCGTGCTCTCTTTTCTTTTTGCCTCTGATTTTCCATTTTGAGGTCGGTCCCTTTTCTTTCCTTCGTTGTAGAGAGGCCATTGAACACCCACCGCTGGCCCCGTCGGGTCCCGTGGGCGAGAGCGCCACAAAACTGGCCAAGAGCACGTGACAACTATGCGACTCGAAAGGGAGCGAATTGCCCAACTTCCTGCGGCCAAGGCGACGGCCGGATTGAGCGGCCCTTTGGCTTGGACGGCAAGCGATACTACAATGCCGGTGACACTCAAGGCTCGTGCCTTGGAGGCCTCGCCGGCTTGCACGAAAATGTGCCGGGAGGCGACCCTGGGACTGGCCCCGGAGATGGAGGTGCCGCCAGCACTAGAGCCGGTGGTGGAGGAGGTGCTAAGTCCTGCATCTGATCAGGAGCGTCGGGCGAAGTATGAGGTTAGGGGCGGCGATAATCGGGCCCTAGTCACTTCACCGGGACGGCAGAACCCGGCGGCACCAGGAGTGTCTGGCACCGAGTGGCCGGTCGGACGGGCCAGTCGATATCCTCCATGTTGGAGGAGTGGGCGAAGCTGGGCCGTGCCCCGGGAGTGGCGGGGGCAAGTACTTTGGCGCGCGGATAGGCCGTCATGCTGGCCCGCGCGACATACGTGATGGCGAAGTACAACCACGTGATAGCCGGCTTTAAAGTCTGGAAGGAGCTCGACCTCCGCACGGCCGAGCTACAGAAGGCCCGAGGTATGTCTTCAAATTGGTGGGTGCACGCGAGAGCACCCATTGGGTGTAGTCCCCGAGATTCGCGCCGGCTGCGTGGCTGCGCAGCATTCGTGCCAAATCTTCTTTCATCTTCATGCTCTTATTGAGTCGGATACTGACCAGACCTTTGATGCAGAGGGATCCATCCCCGAGGCCGAGGCGGCGGAGTTGCGTCGCTTGCCCGCGGACATCCGGCGCAAGCTCGACAAGGTCGCCGATGACCGCGACCGACTGGGGAGGGAGCTTGAGGTCAAGCGGGCTGCCGTAGAGCGGCTAAGGATTGCCCACGCGACGGAGGTGGAGAGGCTCACTGCTACCTCTTGAGCTTGCGTTGTTTTTCCCCTTGAAGAGGAAAGGGTGATGCAGCACAATAAAAGTAAGTATTTCCCTCAATTTGAGAACCAAGGTATCAATCCAGTAGGAGTATCAAGGCAAGTCTCCAAAGTACCTGCGCAAAAACAAACAAACTTGCACCCAACGGTATAAAGGGGTTGTCAATCCCTTCACTATTGATTGCAATGTGAGATCTGAAGGCGGAAAGTGCAACAAAGTGAAAGTGTAGAGCTGAAAATATGAAGTGAAGTAGACCCAGGGGCCATAGTGTTCACTAGATGCTTCTCTCATGATAGCAAATATTACGGTGGGTGAACGAATTACTGTCGAGCAATTGATAGAATCGCACAAAGTCGTGATGATATCTAAGGCAATGATCATACATATAGGCATGACGTCCGAGACAAGTAGACCGATACTGTCTGCATCTACTACTATTACTCCACGCATCAACCGCTATCCAGCATGCATCTAGTGTATTGAGTTCATAACAAACAGAGTAACGCCTTAAGCAAGATGACATGATGTAGAGGGATAGATTCATGCAATAGATATAAACCCCATCTTTTTACCCTTGATGGCAACAACACGATGCGTGCCTCACTACCCCTTCTATCACCAGGTGAGGACACCGCACCGTATGAACCCAAAACCAAGCACTTCTCCCATTGCAAGAATTATAGATCAAGTTGGCCAAACAAAACCCACAACTCGAAGAGAATTACAAGGATACAAATTCATGCATATAAGAGATCAGAGGAAACTCAAATAACATTCATAGATAATATGATCATAAACCCACAATTCATCGGATCTCGACAAACACACCGCAAAAGAATATTACATTGGATAGATCTCCATGAAGATCATAGAGACCTTTGTATTGAACATCCAAGAGAGAGAAGAAGCCATCTAGCGACTAGCGATGGACCCGAAGGTCTGTGGTGAACTACTCACGCATAATCAGAGAGGCAATGGTGTTGATGAAGAAGCCCTCCCTGTCCGAATCCCCCCTCTGGCAGGGCACCAGAATGGTCCCCACATGGGATCTTGTGGAGACACAAGCTTGCAGCGGCGGAAAAGTATTTTCGTGGCTCTCTCCCGTGGTTTCAAATTTTTAGGGAATTCATAGGCGGAAGAAGTAGGGCAAAGGAGCCATGTGGGGCCCACAAGCCTGCTAGGCGCGCCCCCCAGGCCGCACCTAGGTGGCTTGTGGCCTCCCCCGGAGTCCTTTGCCTTGGTTGTCAAGTTCCCTGCGTATCTTCTGTTACGAAAAAAATCATTCCGAAGATTTTATTCCGTTTGGACGCCGTTTAATATTCTTCTCTGAAAAGGGTCAAAAACACGGAAAAAACAGGAACTGACACTTGGCACTGAGTTAATAGGTTAGTCACAAAAAAGATATAAAATGCATACAAAACATCCAAAGTTGACAAGATAATAGCATGGAACCATAAAAAATAATAGATACGTTGGAGAGGTACCACTCACCGGGGCGCTCTAGCAGGAGTTAGTGACCAAGGAGGCAACGTCGCTGGCATCGGCCGTGTGCAGGCAGGAGGCATAGACCCTCCGTGCAGAGGTTGCCTAGATCGGAGAGGCGCTTCGTAGGGCGGAGGCGGCCAAGGCGAGGGCGGAGCAAGAGGCAGCCGCCACACTCAAGCTCTTCCAAGAAGTCGATGGGATCTTCTCCGGTAAGCATCTTCGTCTTTTGCTGGTTGTTTCATCGGCCGATGCCCTAGCTTGTTGTCTTGAATCTTACCGTCCTTTGTCGGACCGACTTGTTTCCTGGAGAGCCAACCGCGGGCGGAGTGGGCCATGGCTGTCGCCAGGAAGAACTGCGCTGGGAGGGGTGTGGGTTGGATGAGGACGCCGGCTTGGCGATGGAGGAGGTACCCCTCGCCCACGAGGTCCGGCTAACCTATGTGCAGGTAGTTTACGAGCGTCTCCGGGCGACGAGAAAGGGCCTCATCCAGGCTCTCTGGCCTGACCAAGCAACAGAGATTCCAGTCGGCCGGGTGGCATGGTGGCTTGAGCATGCCATGGGCCGGCTCGACGTCTGGAGGGCGTCGGTTGCACACGGCGGATGGCGTTGGCCTTTGCCCTTTCCTGGTACCTGGGCATCAACCTGGGCTAGCTAGCTACCATGCGGGCGGAGGCATGGGCGGACTTCGTGCGGCGCGACAAAGGCATTGGCCTTTGGTCCAACGAGCTTGCGAGTTATGCGTCACGGGACGCGTACTACCCGGTCGGCTACATCAACGAGGAGGTCGGTGATACGTCTCCATCGTATATACTTTTCCAACCTCTTTTGCCCTTGTTTTGGACTCTAATTTGCAAGATTTGAATGGAACTAACCCGGACTAATGCTGTTTTCAGCAGAATTGCCATGGTGTTGTTTTTGCGCAGAAATAAAAGTTCTCGGAATGACCTCGAAATTTACGAGGATTTTTAGTGGAATAAAAAAAATACTGGCGCAAGAATCAACCAGAGACGTGGAGCGAGGAGCCCACAAGCCGAGGAGGCGCGGCCCCCCTGGCCGCGCCTGGCAGGCTTGTGGGGCCCTCGGGGCTCCGCCGCCTCCAACTCCAGCTCTATTTAGTCCCTTTCGCCCAGAAAAAAAATCAAGGAGAAGAGTTCATCGCGTTCTACGATACGGAGCCGCCGCCGCCACCTGTTCTTCCTCTGGAGGGCAGATCTGGAGTCCATTCTGGGCTCCGGAGAGGGGTAATCGACGCCTTCGTCATCATCAACCATCCTTCATCGCCAATTCCATGATGCTCTTCACTGTTCGTGAGTAATCTCATCGTAGGCTTGCTGGACGGTGATGGGTTGGATGAGATCTATGATGTAATCGAGTTAGTTTCGATGGGGATTGATCCCTAGTATCCATTATGTTCTGAGATTGATGTTGCTACTACTTTGCCATGCTTAATGCTTGTCACTAGGGCCTGAGTGCCATGATTTCAGATCTGAACCTATTATATTTCCATCAATATATGTGTGTTCTTGATCCTATCTTGCAAGTTGTAGTCACCTACTATGTGTTATGACCCGGCAACCCCGGAGTGACAATAGCCGGAAGCACTCCCGGAGATGAACATAGTATGAGGAGTTCATGTATTCACTAAGTGCTAATGCTTTGTTACGGTTCTCTATTAAAAGGAGAATCTTAATATCCCGTAGTTTCCATTAAGACCCCGTTGCCACGGGAGGGATGGACAATAGATGTCATGCAAGTTCTTTTCCTTAAGCACGTATGACTATATACGGAATGCATGCCTACATTACTTTGACGAACTGGAGCTAGTTACATATCTCCCCATGTTATAACTGTTGTATGATGAATGTCATCCGGCATAATTTTCCATCACCGATCCAATGCCTACGAGTTTTTCTTACTAGTCCTTGCTACGTTACTTTGCCGCTACTGCTATCACTGCTGCTACTGTTACCGCTACTACTACTGTCACTATTGCTACTCTTACCATTACTACTGTTGCTATCACATTACTTTGCTACTGAAACTTTGCTGCAGATACTAAGTCTTTCAGGTGTGGTTGAATTGACAATTCAAGTGCTAATACTCGAGAATATTCTTTGGCTTCCCCTTGTGTCGAATCAACAAATTTGGGTTGAATACTCTACCCTCGAAAACTATTGCGATCCCCTATACTTGTGGGTTATCAAGACTATTTTCTGGCGCCGTTGCCGGGGAGGCTTAGCTCTATTCTCTGAGTCACTTGGGATTTACGTCTGTTTATCACTATGAGGAATCCGAGATATCCAAAAACTTAAGTCTTTCCCTCAACTATGAGGACAGGTAAGGAACTGCCATCTAGCTCTGCACTTGATTTACCTTCAGTTATGAGTAAGTTTGCGACACCACCACCTCCTAGAAATTCTGATCTATCGCCTATGCTTGATGATGCTACTTCTGCTATCCATGATGCTTGTGATGATGCTTTGCTTGATACTGCTTTGCCACTAGGTGCATTCCTTGATGCACAAGCTAGAGTTGCTGCTGAATGTGATGATACTTCTGAAATTGTTGAGATTATTGAAGTAGAACCTGCTATTTCACCGGTTAGAACTATCTCTCCTAGAAATGAATTGCCTGATATACCTCAGGGTTATGTTATGGAGGGAGAGGTAGCTGAGGACTTTCTTGCTTGTAAGAATAGCTATGATCTTGAGAAATTACTGCGCAAGTGGAAAGAAAAATCTCTGAATGCTAGGATGAAATACGACCCGAAGTTTGCTACTTCGCCTATCTTTGTGACCGATAAGGATTATGAATTCTCTGTCGATCCCGAGTTAATCACTTTGGTCGAATCTGATCCTTTTCATGGTTATGAGTCTGAAACGGTTGTAGCACATCTTACTAAGCTGCAGGATATAGCCACCCTACTCACGAGTGAGGAAAAGATCCGCCACTACTATATCCTTAAGTTGTTTCCTTTCTCGCTAAAGGGTGATGCTAAGACTTGGTTCACTTCTCTTGCTCCTGGTTGTGTGCGTAGTCCCCAGGATATGATCTACTACTTCTCTAAGAAATATTTTCTTGCCCATAAGAAACAAGCTGCCTTGCATGATATATATAACTTTGTGCAAGTTGAAGAAGAGAGTCTCCCACAAGCTTGGGGGAGGCTTGTCCAGCTACTGAATGCTTTGCCTGATCACCCTCTTGAGAAGAATGAAATACTTGATATCTTCTACAATGGACTAACCGATACATCTAGGGACCACCTAGATAGTTGTGCTCGTTGTGTTTTCAGGGAATGAACTGTGGAACAAGCTGAGATTCTATTGAATAATATCTTATGTAATGAGAATGCTTGGACTATTCCCGAACCACCTCCGAAGCCAACTCCGAAGAAAAGAGGTATCCTATTCCTCAGTCCTGAAGATATGCAAGAAGCTAAGAAATGTATGCGAGAGAAACACATTAAATCTGAAGATGTTAATAATCTACCACCTATCGAAGAGATCCATGGACTTGATAACCCGACACAGGTAGTAGAGGTAAATTCTCTTCGTAGATTCAATAAGAGTGATATTCCTTTTGATAAACCTACTAGCTTATGCTTAGATGAATTTGATAACTTTGTTTCCAAACAACAAAGTTTCAATGATTATGTTAGCAGAAAATTGGAACAGAATGCTCGTATGCTTACTCATTTAAGTGCTTGTGTGGTTAGAAATGTTAATGACCTTAAGCTTTTGAGTAAACATGCCTCTATGGTCACCACTCAGGTAGAACAAATACTTAAGGCTCAAAATGACTTGCTCAATGAGTGGAATGACAATTCTGTTAGAGTCGTCACTAGAGGCGGTAGAATGACCGAGGAACCTTTGTATCCTGAGGGTCATCCTAAGATAATTGAACAAGATTCTCAAGGAGTTAGCACTGAGGCACCTAGTCATCTTAATAATAGGAAGAAAAAGAAAGATGATAGGAACTTGCATGCTAACAACCATGTTGCTGTTACACCCGAGAATCCAAACGATGTCTCTGTTTCTGATGCCGAAACACAATCTGGTGATGAACTTGAGCCGAGTGATAATATCGATAGTGGTGTTCATGATGATGCTCAACCTAGAAATGATAAGGATGTGGAGATTGAACCTGTTGATCTTGATAACCCAGAACTTAAGAATAGGAGATATGATAAGAATGACTACATTGCTAGGAAGCATGGTAAAGAAAGAGAACCATGGGTTCAGAAAACCATGCCCTTTCCTCCCAAACCATCCAAGAAAAAGGATGATGAGGATTTTCAGCGCTTTGTTGAAATGATTAGACCTGTCTTTCTGCAAATGCGTTTGACAGATATGCTCAAAATGTCTCCTTATGCTAAGTACATGAAGGATATTGTGACTAATAAGAGGAGGATACCTGAGGTTGAGATTTCCACCATGCTCGCTAATTACACCTTCAAGGGTGGAACTCCTAAGAAAATAGGTGACCCCGGAGTGCCACTATACCTTGCTCCATTAAAGGAAACTACGTTAGAACTGCTTTATGCGATCTTGGAGCCGGTGTTAGTGTTATGCCTCTCTCTCTTTATCATAGAATTGAATTGGATAAGTTGACACCCACTGAAATCTCCCTGCAAATGGCCGACAAATCAACTGCTTTCCCTATCAGCATTTGCGAGGATGTGCCTGTTGTGGTTGCTAATGTTACTATCTTAACAGACTTTGTTATTTTGGATATTCCCGAGGATGATGCCATGGTGGTCATCCTTGGAAGACCCTTTTTAAACACTGGAAGGGCTGTTATTGATTGCAACAAAGGCAATGTCACTTTCCATGTCAATGGTAATGAGCATACGGTGCACTTCCGAAGGACTTCATCGATTCTATTGGAGGCTTTGAATGCCCTATACCTACTTCATCGATTCTATTGGAGGCTTTAAAGAAACAATATCGAGTACATTGCATCAATGCTATTGAAAAAACTTCATCGATTCTTATTGGAGGCTTTGAATGCCCTATACCTACTATCAAGATGAAGTATGATTTACTTGTTGGGTATATACACATCCCCGTTGAGATGGATGAATTTAGAAGTCACAATCTTCTGTTCCCAACTTTTATCAGTGGGAGCCAGAGGAGCTCACCCAGCAGTGGCACCCTCAGTACACTCCGGAGTACCCCGGAGACGGTTACTTCCCACCTTGGGAGTAGACCAACTTAGGCCAAAAGCCTAAGCTTGGGGGAGTATGTGTTTCTCACCGACTTTATATTCTTGCTCACGCTTTCACTTTGATAGTCCGTGTTCACACCTTGCCATTGTATCATCCATGCTAGTTTATTTCTTTTTCTCGCTTTCTTCTCGTGTGTTTGTTTAGATTGAGAACAACAAAAAATAATATAGTTGTAAGTTTGCTTTCCAGCTTGCTTAGTGGTGTTTAAAAAAAAAGAAAACCCAAAAAGATTTCCCGTTCTTCTTTTGCTTGTTGGGAGCTTTCCCGTGTAAATAGTTTTCTTTTTCTTTGGGTCAAGGTAGAAGACCATGGTTACAATGTTTAGTGGATCTCACATGGATATATGTTTATCTGTCAAAGAGCCATACTACTTTGTCTTCTCCTTTGTGTTTGCTTGCAGATTCCAGCGTAGTCCAATGCACGAACACTCTTATTATTGTTCACATCATTCGGTCGTGCAAGTGAAAGGCAATAATGACGATATATGATGAAGTGAGTGAGCGTGGAAAAGCTGGTATGAACTCGATCTATTTTGTTTTTGTAAATATGACTAGCTCATCGTTCCTAACTCAGCTTTGTTATGAGAGAAACATGTTTGCAATGACAACTTAGAGATCATAGTTTCTGATGCCATGCTTAATTAGCTAGGAGCTTATAATGGTTTGTCTTGGATGCCAACATGAATTTCAAGATGATTATGATGTAGTATGATAGGATGGTATCCTCCTTTGAATGATTCGAGTGGCTTGACTTGGCACATGTTCACGCATAGCAACATAGCCTCTATGATATTCATGGTCATGGTGATTTATATCCTACTCATGCTTGCACTCAATGTTGGTTAATTTCAATGCATATTGATAACCGTTGTCGCTCTCTAGTTGGTCGCTTCCCAGTCTTTTGCTAGCCTTCACTTGTACTAAGCGGGAATACTGCTTGTGCATCCACTTCCATAAACCCAAAGTTGTTCCATATGAGTCCACCATACCTACCTATATGCGGTATCTACCTGCCGTTTAAAGTAAATTTGCATGTGCCACTCTCTAAACCTTCAAATAACAATCTGTTTTGCATGCCCGAACCGCTCATGTGGTGACAAGGGGTGATTAGTATCTTCCATGCTAGGCGTGTTATCCTCGATATGTGTTTATTCACTATCACTCACGAGAAAGGGCCCGGTAATTGGAATTCCCAGTTCCATGCGCAAATCGAAAAGATAATTTCAAACAAAACTCCCCCTGGATTGATGTTGGTATGGACGGCACCCGAGTATTCGGCTAGTCGTGGAGTGTGATTGATGGGTGGTGGGGGAGTCAAAACTTTACTTTTATGTTTGGGAACAGCCTATAGCATGTATAGCATGGAAGATGGTGAAAACTCTTGGTCATTGCATTGACAATGAAAGCATGCCACCCAAAATTATTTATCTCTGTTTTAAAAGCTTGAGCTCTCGCACCTCTCCAAATCAATGCTTTCCTCTGCGAAGGGCCTATCTATTTATGTTTCTGTTGAGTCATCCTCTTCTTTCAAAAAGCACCAATTAGAGAGCACCACCGTCATTTTTATAATTTGCTATTAATTGATATTGAGTATGAATGTGACTGGATCTTCTTTTCCACGAATTATAATGTTTAGATAGCCCTTGTTCTTTGAAGGTGCTCTGCATTTATGTTTTGCGGTCTCAGAAAGAGCTAGCGTGAAATCATCTGTTCATATTGCTTCATGATTGTTTTGATTGAAGTGTTGATAGTTTGAAACTTATTATTATTGCTTGCTAGTTGATTATGCCATTGATATGAGTTCATGAGACCGAAATGTCATTTCTTATGTGGTTAGCTTATGATCTTGCTGAAAATCTGAATATGAGTTAGACATAATTACAACAACAAGATCAAATAGAGTTCGTAAAAGTTTTTATTTTGTCTCTTTTAGTTTGTCAACTCAATTGCTTGAGGACAAGCAAGGCTTTAAGCTTGGGGGAGTAGATACGTCTCCATCGTATCTACTTTTCCAAACTCTTTTGCCCTTGTTTTGGACTCTAATTTGCATGATTTGAATGGAACTAACCCGGACTAACGCTCTTTTCAGCAGAGTTGCCATGGTGTTGTTTTTGTGCAGAAATAAAAGTACTCGGAATGACCTGGAAATTTACGAGGATTTTTTGGGGAATCTATAAAAAATACTGGCGCAAGAATCAACCAGAGACGTGGATCCATGAGCCCACAAGCCCAGGAGGCGCCCCCCCTAGCCGTGCCTGGCAGGCTTGTGGGGCCCTCGGGGCTCAGCCGCCTCCAACTCCAGCTCTATTTAGTCCCTTCCGCCCAAAAAAAAAATCAAGGAGAAGAGTTCATCGCGTTTTACGATACGGAGCCGCTGCCACCACCTGTTCTTCCTCTGGAGGGCAGATCTGGAGTCCGTTCGGGTTCCGGAGAGGGGGAATCAACGCCTTCGTCGTCATCAACCAACCTTCATCGCCAATTCCATGATGCTCTTCACCGTTCGTGAGTAATCTCATTGTAGCCTTGCTGGACGATGATGGGTTGGATGAGATCTATCATGTAATCGAGTTAGTTTCGATGTGGATTGATCCCTAGTATCCACTATGTTCTGAGATTGATGTTGCTACTACTTTGCCATGCTTAATGCTTGTCACTAGGGCCTGAGTGCCATGATTTCAGATCTCAACCTATTATATTTCCATCAATATATGTGTGTTCTTGATCCTATCTTGCAAGTTGTAGTCACCTACTATGTGTTATGACCCGGCAACCCCAGAGTGACAATAGCCGGAACCACTCCCGGAGATGACCATAGTATGAGGAGTTCATGTATTCACTAAGTGCTAATGCTTTGTTCCGGTTCTCTATTAAAAGGAGAACCTTAATATCCCGTGGTTTCCATTAGGACCCCGCTGCCACGGGAGGGATGGACAATAGATGCCATGCAAGTTCTTTTCCTTAAGCACGCATGATTATATACGGAATGCATGCCTACATTACTTTGACGAACTAGAGCTAGTTACATATCTCCCCATGTTATAACTGTTGCATGATGAATGTCATCCGACATAATTATCCATCACCGATCCAATGCCTACGAGTTTTTCCTACTGGTCCTTGCTACGTTACTTTGCCACTACTGCTGTCACTGCTGCTACTGTTACCGCTACTGCTATCACTGCTGCTACTATTACCGCTACTGCTGTCACTGCTGCTACTGTTACCATTGCTACTGTTGCTATCACACTACTTTGCTACTGAAACTTTGCTGTAGATACTAAGTCTTTCAGGTGTGGTTGAATTGAAAACTCAACTGCTAATACTCGAGAATATTCTTTGGCTTCCCCTTGTGTCGAATCAACAAATTTGGGTTAAATACTCTACCCTCAAAAACTGTTGCGATCCCCTATACTTGTGGGTTATCAGTTGGCTCTAGATCAGGGGAGCCTGTTGCCGATGACGTGGTCGGTGAGGTGGACACTGGAGGAGCGACCGCATCCTGTGTGTAGGTTGCGGAGTCGCCTACCAGCGATGCCGAGGTAGGCCATAAGACTCCGCTGGTTGGCGACCTAGAGATGCTCCGGCAGGAGACTCCACCGGCTGGCGACGCAGAGGCTAGCCAGCAGACTCCACCGGCCGGTGACTCGGCCGTGGGGTAGACGCCCCCCGCTGGCAAGCGAGGAGAATGTGGTCTGGCCGCCGCTAGTACTGTATAATCTTTTTGCTTGCTGCTCTTTTCTAGCTTTTGAACTTTGTTATCAACAAGTCCACCCACTAGGGGTATAAGTTTGATGTAATTCATTCTCGGCCTTGCGCCGCTATCTTTATTTAAGTACTACAATTATTTTTAACTTGGTTGCCGTCCGCCAGACCGTTCGACACTTTTCTTGCCTTAGTTGTGTTTCCCATGTGCCCTCCTTCCTTTGCCTTCTTTCCTGCCGGCCAGCTAGCTTGCGGGATGTGACCTGGCCAGGGGTGGGCTGTGGGAGGGCAGGGTGTTGGTACTTTAGGATCTTGCAAGTTTGGTTTTGAAGGGACCACTTAGCACGGCCAGACCCGGCACGCCCCTTATCAATTTTTCCTATCCGCCCCGCCCCTTTGCTTGTGTGCCTGCTGTGCCGGACAGCCAGGTTGTGGTCTCTAGTCGGGCAAGGGTTAGACCGTGAGAGAGGGTATAGTACTTTGCCGAGCCAGGGAGGGATTGGGTGGGCCGGTCAATCCCTGGGCTGGCTGGGCCGGTCCGGGGGTGGCCAGTGAAAGGAAATAATAACTATACCATAAATAGGAATGGAAAGGCAGTCCTCGAGTCCTGTTCGGGGGGTGTCGGCTGTTCATTGATTTGCTCAAAGGGAGGAAATACATACATACACTTGCTTCAACTGTAAAATGGGCCGAGGAGCTCCGCGTTCCGTGGGTGCTCCGTCTTAGAGATGGAGGCGTCCTTCTTGTTCTTTCTTGGCTTCTGCACATCGATCAGGTAGTAGGCATTGTTCCTCAACATTTTGCTGATGATGAAGGGGCCCTCCCATGGGATGGACAGCTTGTGGTGGCCGACTGTCCATTGGATCAACGAGAGCACCAGGTTGCCCTCTCGGAATGAGAGGGGCTTGACCCGACAGCTGTGATAGCAGCGTAGGCCTTGCTGGTATATGGCTAATCTGGACAGTGCCACCTCATGTGCCTCCTCGAGGAGTTCAATGCCATCTTCTAGGGCTTCTTTGGCGTCAACCTCCGTGTAGAGAGTGACTCACGGCGAGTCGAACTTGAAGTCAGTGGGGATGATTGCTTCGGCCTTGTATACCAGGAAGATGGGGGTGAAACCGGTTGACCGGTTGGGCGTAGTCCGCAGGCTCCATAGCAGAGCCATCAGTTTCTCGACCCAGGTGCCGACCGAGCACTGCAGCGTCTTGACCAGCCAGGGCTTTTGGCCGGCCATGATGAGGCCATTGGCCAGCTCCGCCTAGCCTTTTGACTGCGGGTGGGCTACACACGCAATGTCTAGCCGGATTCCCCGCGCTTAGAAGTAGCGAGCGAGCATGCCTGTCGGTGAAAGGATCGACACCTATGGGGGCCTCAACGGTCCCCTTTTGCTGGTTTGGCGGGGAGAGGGGTCGCGACAAGAGCAGAGCCAACAGTCAGGGCCCGACAAGGTCGTTTTTACCAAGGTTCGGGCTGTGTGGTGCGTAATACCCTACTCTTGCATGTGTTTAGTTATTCGTTTTGGGTTAATGTAGATGTGTCCCTTTTACAACCTCTCGATTGGTCAAAAAGCCAAAAGTCCTTACTACTAAGCCTTGGGCCTGCTTTTATAGGCGAAGGGGTCGCCACAATGGCTGAGTGGGTGAACGGTGGGTTCACGAGTGGAACAACGCCGATCGACATCCACAGTGTTACTGCGGTGCATTAAATGCTTCGACAGACTTCCTTGACCTCGTCACGGGGGGTTGGACATGTACCCACACGTGGCAACTTCGTGGTGTTGCGCTGGCGTGTGGGAGGACGCGTGGTCCATGCATCGGCGGTGGCGTGTTCATCGGTGGAGGCGTTCACAGGATGCGAAGGCACCCTCAACCCGCGCCTCTCCCGGGCCTTCTCTTCCTTCCTGGCAGGGTTACCTTGCCAGGGGCTCTTCTTGTTCCTCTCGGCAGGGAGGTGATGGCCTGCCATGTCCTATTCAATTTACCCGACAAGGATGGCTTACCGGGGCTGAGTCCTTCTTACTTGGCGGGGGGTCCCACCGTGGCATTGTTTATCTCCCCGGTAGGGAGCTCCTGACGGGGTCTCTTCTCCATCCCCAGCAAGCGAGTGCTTGCCGGGGGCTTGCAATCTGTACTTGGGGGGGGGGCTTCTGAGTCTGGCTTCTGCCCTAAGCTCCAGCGACGCGCCTTGCCGCTAGAGAGGGGCTGCCGGTGTTCGCGCGCTAGTCCGGGGCACTGTACACCCTAGTCTTTCGTGCACCGAGAGGAGCCCCCGGGCCTAGGGGACACAGGCATGCGAGGCGTTGTTGGGCCAGGCCCAAAGCGGTGCACGGACTCGCGGGTGCCGGTCTTATTGGAATTGAGCCGTTACAGGCTTTCTTTCCCCAAGTCGCACATTGAACGCGTGAAGTGGGAGGGTGCGCGGCGTGCGCATGATGGCCTCTTTATTCCCTGAAAACGCCTCTTCCACGTGCAGGACATGCGCAGCGGCGGTCGGGCAAGTGGCGATCGTGGACTCAAAATCCGCGGGCGTGGATGGACCCGCCTCTGCATGCATTGGCGCATCAGGGCGGTTCCATGTTCCGCTCGTGACTTGAGGGCGATTGGGCGAGAGGGGCGGTGGCTTCCGGAGCGAGGAGGGTGGCCTCCGAGCTTTGCCCTATAAATTAGGGTGTTTGCGGAGGTTTTGCCCACCCATCTCACTCACGAAGCCTTCCGCGCCTATCGCCTTGTCTTCTCTTGTTTCTTTTAGATTTGCCGGTGGCACCCGCCCCTAACCATGGTTAGGGGACGGGGCCGGCCTCCGTTGGCCGCCAGTGCGGCAAGGGGATCCCGCTCGGATCATGCCACAGCTTCAGGGGCCGCAGCCAACAGCAGCCCCGTCGACCGTGGAGGGAGAGGCTCGAGGGGCCGACGGCGTCGGGGTCGTGGCTGAGGGAGACGGAGAGCCGCCTCGATCTCCCTCCTAGTGCCTTCTTCTTCGGGTGGCCACTCGGAGGCGACACCATTCGAGTTCATCGTAGAGCTTCATGGCCCCCTTCGGGGTCACTTGCGTCTCCCTCGTGGCTTCGCCTTGGTGATGGAGGTCGAGCGTGATAAGTCCATTTTGCATCATGCTTTCATGTTGATATTTATTGCTTGATGGGCTGTTATATTACTTTGTGGTAACATATTTATGCCTTTTCTTTCTTATTTTTGCAAGGTTTATTTGAAGAGGGAGAATTCAGGCAGCTGGAATTCCGGACTGGAAAAGGGGAAAATCTTAGTCCACTATTCTGCACATCTCCAAATGCCCTGAAAAGTTGCATGGAATTTTTTGGGATTATATAAAAAATATTGGGCGAAAGAAGTACCAGAGGGGGGCCACCAGGGCGCCACAAGCCCTGCCATCGCCCCCTACCCCCTGGTTGCGGAGGGCAAGCTTTTGGGCTGCCTGACGGCCCACTAGCTCCCCTCTTTTGCTATATGAAGGGTTTCGTTCCAGAAAAAATCATTCGGGATCTTTTTCGTGGTTTCGCCGCCGCCACGAGGCGGAACTTGAGCAGATCCAATCTAGAGCTCCGGCAGGACGATCCTGCCGGGGAAACTTCCCTCCCGGAGGGGGAAATCGTCGCCATCATCATCACCAACACTCCTCTCATCGGAGGGGAGGCATCTTCATCAACATCTTCATCAGCACCATCTCCTCTCCAATCCCTAGTTCATCTCTTGTAACCAATCTTTGTCTCGCAACTCCGATTGGTACTTGTAAGGTTGCTAGTAGTGTTGATTACTCTTTGTAGTTGATGCTAGTTGGATTACTTGGTGGTAGAGTTTATGTTCAGATCCTTGATGCTATTCATTACACCTCTGATCATGATTATGATTATGCTTTGGGAGTAGTTACTTTTGTTCCCGAGGACATGGGATAAATCATGCTGATAATAGTCATGTGAGTTTGATATTCGTTCGGTATTTTGATATGCTGTATGATGGTTTTCCTCTAGTGGTGTTATGTGAACGTCGACTACATAACACTTCACCATATTTGGGCCTAGAGGAAGGCATTGGGGAGTAGTAAGTAGATGATGGGTTGCTGGAGTGACAGAAGCTTAAACCCCAGTCTATGTGTTGCTTCGTGAGGGGCTGATTTGGATCCACTAGTTTAATGCTATAGTTAGACTTTGTCTTAATTCTTCTTTTGTAGTTACCGATGCTTGCGAGAGAGGTTAATAATAAGTGGGATGCTTGTACAAGTAAGGGCAGTACCCAAGCACCGGTCCACCCACATATCAAACTATCAAAGTAACGAACGCGAATCATATGAACATGATGAAACTAGCATGACAGAAATTCCCGTGTGTCCTCGGGAGCATTTTTCCTCCTATAAGACTTTGTTCAGGCTTGTCCCTTGCTACAAAAGGGATTGGGCCACTTGCTGCACCGTTGCTACTACTTGTTACTTTTCACTTGTCACGTTTCACCTTGCTACACCATCACTTGTTACCGCTACTTTCAGTGCTTGCAGTTATTACCTTGCTGAAATCCTTTTATCAGAGCCTTCTGCTCCTCGTTGGGTTCGACACTCTTACTTATCTAAAAGACTATGATTGATCCCCTATACTTGTGGGTCATCAAGACTCTTTTTTGGCGCCGTTCCCGGGGAGTGAAGCGCCTTTGGTAAGTGGAAATTGGTAAGGAAACATTTTTATACTCTGCTGAAATTTATTGTCACTTGTCACTATGGAAACTATTCCTTTGAGGTGTTTGTTCGGGGTATCTTCACCACGAATGGAAGCACGAGGAGTTTTTCCTCAACCTGAGGTACCTACTGGAAATATCTTTTATGAAATTCCTTCGGGTATGCTTGAGAAACTGCTGGCTAATCCTTTCACAGGAGATGGATCTTCACATCCAGACTTGCATCTGATCTATGTAGATGAAGTTTGTGGTTTATTTAAGCTTGCAGGTTTGCCCGAGGATGAGGTAAAGAAGAAAGTATTTCCTTTATCTTTGAAGGATAAGGCGTTGACATGGTATAGGCTATGTGATGATACTAGATCATGGGGCTACAATCGGTTGAAATTGGAATTTAATCAAAAGTTCTATCCTATGCATTTAGTACATCGTGATCGGAACTTTATTTATAACTTTTGGCCTCGTGACAGGGAAAGCATAGCTCAAGCTTGGGGGAGGCTTAAATCAATGCTATATTCATGCCCCAATCATGAGCTCTCGAGAGAAATCATCACTCAAAACTTTTATGCTCGGCTTTCTCATGAAGATCGTACCATGCTTGGCACTTCTTGTACCCGTTCTTTTATGAAGAAGGATATTGATCACAAGTGGAATTTATTGGAGAGAATCAAACGCAACTCTGAAGATTGGGAGCTGGACGAAGGTAAGGAGTCAGGTATGAATTTCGAGTTTGATTGCGTTAAATCTTTTGTTGAGACAAACACTTTCAGAGATTTTAGCGCTAAGTATGGACTTGACTCTGAGCTAGTAGCTTCTCTATGTGAATCTTTTGTTGTTCATGTTGATCTTCCCAAAGAGAAGTGGTTTAAATATCATCCTCCTGTAGAAAGCAACATAGCCAAAACCAATCTAATTGAGGAGAAAGTCATTGCTTTTAGTGATCCTGTTGTTCCTTGTGCTTACACTGAGAAACCACCATACCCTGCTAGGATAAAGGATTATTCTAAAGCTCCAACCGTGATACGTAGGGGTTACATTAGACCACTTGCACCCCCTAAGGAGATTAGAGTTGAACCTAGTGTTTCTGTTATCAAAGATCTCTTAGCCGAAGACGTAGACGGGCATGTTATCAAATTCTATGAGGACTCCGCTAGAATTTCTAAGCCTCACGCGAAAGACAAATACGGACCTGTAGTTGGCCTGCCCGTTGTTTCTGTCAAGATAGGAGATCACTGTTACCATGGTTTATGTGATATGGGAGCTAGTGTTAGTGCAATACCCCGTTCCTTATATGATGAAATCAAAGATGAGATTGCAGCTGCTGAGTTAGAACCCATTGATGTCAGTATTACGCTAGCTAATAGAGACACTATCTGCCCTCTGGGAATTGTGAGAGACGTACAAGTCCTGTGTGGTAAGACGAAGTATCCTACTGATTTCCTCGTCCTTGGTACTGCACAAGATAGCTTTTGTCCCATCATATTTGGTAGAACCTTTCTCAACACTGTCAATGCTCACATTGATTGCATTAAGCAGACTGTCAAAGCTAGTTTCGAGGGTGTGTCTCATGAATTTAACTTCTCCAAGTTTGGAAGACAACCCCATGAAAAAGAGTCGTCTGGTAGGGATGAAATCATTGCTCTTGCCTCTATTGCCGTACCTCCTACGGATCCTTTAGAGCAATATCTACTTGTGCATGAAAATGATATGCATATGGAGGAGAGAGATGAGATAGATAAAATTGTGTTAGAACAATATCCTATTCTCAAGAATAATCTGCCTGTTGAACTGCTTGGGGATCCTCCCCCACCAAAGGGTGATCCTGTGTTCGAGCTTAAACAGTTGCCTGATACTGTTAAGTATGCCTATCTTGATGAGAAGGAGATATATCCTATTATTATTAGTCCTCTCCTCTCAGAGCATGAAGAGAAGAAGTTACTAAGAACTCGTAGGAAGCACCGTGCTGCTATTGGATATACTCTTGATGATCTTAAGGGTATTAGTCCTACTCTATGTCAGCACAAGATTAAAACCAATCCTGACTTTAAACCAGTTGCTGATCATCAAAGGAGATTAAATCCTAAGATGAAAGAGGTCGTTAGAAAAGAAATATTAAAGCTTCTGGAAGCAGGAATCATTTATCGTGTTGCTCATAGTGATTGGGTAAGTCCAGTACATTGCGTACCTAAGAAGGGAGGTATCACCGTCATTCCTAATGATAAGGATGAAGTAATCCCACAAAGGATTATTACTGGCTATAGGATGGTGATAGACTTCCGGAAATTGAACAAGGCAACCAGGAAAGATCATTATCCTTTGCCGTTTATCGACCAAATGCTAGAAAGTCTATCAAAACACACACTTCTGCTTTCTAGACGGTTATTCAGGTTTCTCGCAAATACTTGTTGCGCAATCTGATTAGGAGAAAACCACTTTCACCTGCCCCTTCGGTACCTTTGCTTATAGACGTATGCCTTTTGGCTTATGCAATGCACCTACCACCTTTCAAAGATGTATGATGGCTATATTCTCTAACTTTTGTGAAAAGATTGTTGAGGTTTTCATGGATGACTGCTCCATTTACGGGCCTTCCTTTGATGATTGCCTCAGCAACTTTGATCGAGTCTTACAGAGATGCGAAGATACCAACCTCGTCTTGAATTGGGAGAAGTGCCACTTTATGGTTAACGAAGGTATCGTCTTAGGACACAAAATTTCTGAAAGAGGCATCGAATTTGATAAGGCTAAGGTTGATGCAATTGAGAAAATGCCTTGGCCCACAGATATCATAGGTATACAAAGTTTCCTAGGTCATGCTGGTTTCTATAGAAGGTTCATTAAAGACTTCTCTAAGATTTCTAGGCCTCTTACCAACCTCTTGCAGAAGGATGTTCCTTTTGTTTTTGATGAGGATTGCGAGGAAGCTTTCGAAATACTTAAGAAGGCTTTGATAACAGCACCTATTGTTCAACCACCTGACTAGAACTTGCCCTTTGAAATCATTAGCGATGCTAGTGTTTATGCTGTTGGTGCTGTTCTAGGACAAAGAGTTGACAAGAAGTTGAATGTTATTCACTACGCTAGTAAAACTCTAGACAGTTCCCAAAGAAACTATGCCACTACGGAAAAGGAGTTTTTAGCAGTTGTGTTTGCATGTGAAAAGTTCAGATCTAACATAGTTGACTCCAAAGTCACTATTCACTCTGATCATGCTGCTATTAAGTACCTTATGGAGAAGAAGGACGCTAAGCCTAGGCTGATCAGATGGGTTCTCCTGCTAGAGGAATTTGATTTGCACGTCATTGACCGAAAGGGTGCTGATAACCCCGTAGCAGATAACTTGTCTAGGCTAGAGAATGTCCTTGATGACCCACTACCTATTGATGACAGCTTTCCTGATGAGCAATTAAATGTCATCCGCACTTCACATGGTGCACCGTGGTATGACGATTATGCAAATTATATCGTAGCAAAATACATACCACCCAGTTTCACCTATCAGCAAAAGAAGAAATTCTTCTTTGATTTGAGACACTACTTTTGGGATGATCATCACCTTTATAAGGAAGGAGTAGATGGTGTTATTAGACGTTGTGTACCTGAACATGAACATGGACATATCTTGCAGAAGTGTCATTCCAAAGCCTACGGGGGACACCACGCTGGAGATAGAAGTGCCCACAAGGTATTGCAATCAGGTCTCTATTGGCCCACTCTCTTCAAGGATGCCCGTAAGTTTGTTTTGTCTTGTGACGAATGCCAAAGAATAGGGAACATCAGTAAGCGTCAGTAAATGCCTATGAACTATTCACTTGTCATTGAACCATTTGATGTCTGGGGCTTTGATTATATGGGACCCTTCCCGAGTTCCGATGGGTACACTCACATCTTAGTTGCTGTGGATTACGTCACTAAGTGGGTAGAAGCTATCCCCACTAAAAATGCTGATCACCACACCTCCATTAAGATGCTTAAAGAAGTCATTTTCCCAAGATTTGGAGTCCCTAGATATTTGATGACTGATGGCGGTTCACACTTCATTCATGGTGTTTTTATGCTCGCTAAGTATGATGTCAACCATAGAGTTGCATCTCCTTATCATCCTCAGTCTAGTGGTCAAGTGGAGTTGAGTAATAGAGAGATCAAATTGATCTTACAAAAGACCGTCAATAGATCTCGAAAGAATTGGTCCAGTAAACTTGACGATGCACTATGGGCTTATAGGACTGCTTATAAGAATCCCATGGGCATGTCACCATATAAAATGGTTTACGGTCAGGCCTGTCATTTACCTCTTGAGCTGGAACACAAAGCTTATTGGGCAATCAAAGAGCTCAACTTTGATTTCAAACTTGTCGGTGAGAAGCGGTTGTTTGATATCAGCTCGTTAGATGAATGGAGGGCCGAGGCATATGAGAATGCCAAGTTGTTCAAGGAAAAAGTTAAGAGATGGCACGATAAACGAATACTGAAACGAGAGTTCAATGTAGGTGATTATGTCCTGCTATACAATTCTCGTTTGAGATTCTTTGCAGGCAAGCTTCTCTCTAAATGGGAAGGTCCCTATGTTATCGAGGAAGTATATCGTTCCGGTGCTATCAAAATCAATTACACGGAAGGAAATTTTCCTAGAGTAGTAAATGGGCAAAGAATCAAGCATTACATCTCTGGTACTCCCATAAATGTTGAGACAAATATCATCAATGTCATAACTCAAGAGGAGTACATAAGGGATGTTTATCAGCCTGTTTCAGACCCTGAAAACAAAGAGGTATCTGTTTCGGCAAGAAATTGGACTCCGATGCTTTTCCAATAGAAAATTTCCTCCGTTTTAGAATTTTTGGAAAATTAGAAAAATAAAAAGCAGTCCGGAGAGCGCACGAGGCGGCCACAAGCTTGGACACCGCCCCTACCCCCCTGGTGGCGGAGGGAGGGCTTGTGGGCACCTCGTGTGCCTCCCGGACTCTTTTTCTTGCGGAGCACTCCTTTTGGTCTAGACAAAATCAATATATACTCGCCCGAAGGTTTTGATCTCCGTATCGTGCAGTCTTCCTCTGTTTTCGTTTCAAACCTGTTTCTGTGGCAGATCTAGATCACCATGACTTCCCCAAACGCTCCTAAGGACAAGATCTTTGAGAGGGTCATCAATCCCTACCTCACAGAAGTGCTGAAACACCCTCAATCTATTAAGATGAGCGAGGGGATGTTGCACATCCGTGATGTTGAGGGGCCTAAGAAGACCGGGAGCATGGAGACGAGGCTCGAAGCAATGGAGCAACAAGTCTTCAAGTGCCAGGGGATGGTGGAGCGTGGACTCAACGCCAACCACATGATGATCACAGAGTTCACTAGCAATCACAAGATGGATGCCATTGACATTGGGAAACACCTCTCTAGGCTCTATGACAGGGTTGATCAACTTCAGGGCCAGATCTATGACATGCAGAACCAAAACTGTGAGTATGAGTACAGATTTAAATCAATAAGGTTGGCTGCAGATTTGAGGCTTCCGGCGACTCGTTCATCCTGCCATGATGGAGCACCTATGCCTTGGAAGATGGAGGATCAAACTACTCCAACAACTTCACCACCATCACCACCAAAGGAAGACAACTAAGCATTGGTATGGGCAATCCCCTTGGCTTCTGCCAAGCTTGGGGGAGTTGCCCTGGTATCGTATCACCTTTATATCTTTTTCTTTTACCTTTGTTTTAGTTCTTCCCTTTTTAGTTTTTATTTCTTCTCTTAGAGGAATAAGTCTTTAGTATTTAGTTTGAGTCTTTTGCTTTTGTCTCTCCCCCGATGTATTCGAGCTTGCGAGCTATGTAATAAAGAGTATCTTAGTCAAGGGCTTTGCTTTGTGCCATGATCAAAAGTACGAAAAGAACGATATCATGAAAGATCATGAGACGATCTTATGGAAAGTGATAACTTCACTTATGACACGTATGATGATTGAAACTTGTTGAGAATAAATCAACATAGACCCCAGTCATTGTTGCAATCAATAAGAAGTAATAAGGAAACAGAGGTTAACATATAAATATATCATCTTAGACACTTTTTACAATTGTGAGCACTCACCAAACTATTACATGCTTAGGAGTAGATGTTGGACAAGGAAGACAACATAATGAATTGTGTTTGCTTGGTTCCAAACAATGTTATATGATTAGAGATCCCTTAGCATGCGACGATTGCTTCCACCTCATATTAGCCAAAACTCCTGCACCAAGTAGACATACTACTTGTGCATCCATAAACCTTCAACCCAGTTTTGCCATGAGAGTCCACCATAACTACCTATGGATTGAATAAGATCCGTCAAGTAAGTTGTCATCGGTGCAAGCAATAAAAATTGCTCTCTAATATGTATGATCTATTAGTGTGTGGAAAATAAGCTTTGTACGAACCTGTGATGAGGAAGACATAAAAGCGACAGACTGCATAATCAAGTTCTTTATCACAGGAGGCAATATAAAGCGACGTTCCTCCGCACTAAGAGGACACACATTCAAACCTCAAAAGCGCATGAGAACCTCTGCTTGCCTCTGCGAAGGGCCTATCTTGTACCTTTACTTTTTTCCTTTGTAAGAGTCATGGTGATCTTCACCAATTCCCTATTTTGCCTTTGTATTGGCTACCGTCACATGCTTGGTAAAGATCTATATTCATATATCAACTTGGAGTTGAGTACTCATGCTTTATTATTGTTGACTTTACCCTTGAGGTAATTCGTTGGGAGGCAAAACTATAAGCCCCTATCTTCCTCTGTGTCCAGCTGAAACTTTGACACCATGAGTACGACGTGAGTTGTAACAATTGTGGAAAACAAAAGAGATGATTGAGTATGTGGATTTGCCTTACAAGCTCTTATTTGACTCCTTCTAATGTTGTGATAAATTGCAATTGCTTCAATGACTATGGACTATTGTTGGTTACTTCTCGGTAAGGTTTTTGCTTCATGCTTTGTTTTGTGAAGGAATTATTACTTTCCCATAAGAATCTTTTTGATGTATTGCTGTTCTATGTGTGATCATGATGCCCTCATGTCCGTATTATGATTTGGCGACACCTTCGTCCCTAAACATGTGGACATGTTTATAGAACTTGGTTTTCGCTTGAGGACAAGCGAGATCTAAGCTTGGGGGAGTTGATACGTCCATTTTGCATCATGCTTTCATGTTGATATTTATTGCTTTATGGGCTGTTATATTACTTTGTGGTACCATATTTATGCCTTTTCTCTCTTATTTTGCAAGGTTTATTTGAAGAGGGAGAATTCAGGCAGCTGTAATTCTGGACTGGAAAAGGAGCAAATCTTAGTCCACTATTTTGCACATCTCCAAATTCCTTGAAAAGTTACGTGGAATTTTTTGGGATTATATAAAAAATATTGGGCGAAAGAAGTACCAGAGGGGGCCACCAGGGTGCCACAAGCCCTGCCACCGCCCCTACCCCCTGGTGGCGGAGGGCAAGCTTGTGGGCTGCCTGACGGCCCACTAGCTCCCCTCTTTTGCTATATGAAGGGTTTCGTTCCAGAAAAAAAAAATCATTCGGGAGCTTTTTCGTGGTTTCGCCGCCGCCACGAGGCGGAACTTGGGCAGATCCAATCTAGAGCTCCGGCAGGACGATCCTGCCGGGGAAACTTCCCTCCCGGAGGGGGAAATCATCGCCATCGTCATCACCAACACTCCTCTCATTGGAGGGGAGGCATCTTCATCAATATCGTCATCAGCACCATCTCCTCTCCAATCCCTAGTTCATCTCTTGCAACCAATCTTCATCTCGCAACTCCGATTGGTACTTGTAAGGTTGCTAGTAGTGTTGATTACTCTTTGTAGTTGATGCTAATTGGATTACTTGGTGGAAGAGTTTACGTTCAGATCCTTGATGCTATTTATTACACCTCTGATCATAATTATGATTATGCTTTGTGAGTAGTTAATTTTGTTCCTGAGGACATGGGATAAGTCATGCTGATAATAGTCATGTGAGTTTGATATTCGTTCGGTATTTTGATATGATGTATGTTGTTTTTCCTCTAGTGGTGTTATGTGAACGTTGACTACATAACACTTCACCATAATTGGGCCTAGAGGAAGGCATTGGGGAGTAGTAAGTAGATGATGGGTTGCTGGAGTGACAGAAGCTTAAACCCGAGTCTATGCGTTGTTTCGTGAGGGGCTAATTTGGATCCACTAGTTTAATGCTATGGTTAGACTTTGTCTTAATTCTTCTTTTGTAGTTGCGGATGCTTGAGAGAGAGGTTAATCATAAGTGGGATGCTTTTCCAAGTAAGGGCAGTACCCAAGTGCCGGTCCACCCACATATCAAACTATCAAAGTAACGAACGCGAATCATATGAACATGATGAAACTAGCATGACAGAAATTCCCGTGTGTCCTCGGGAGAGTTTTTCCTCCTATAAGACTTTGTTCAAGCTTGTCCCTTGCTAAAAAAGGGATTGGGCCACTTGCTGCACCATTGCTACTACTTGTTACTTTTCACTTGTTACTATTCACCTTGCTACACCATCACTTGTTACCGCTACTTTCAGTGCTTGCAGTTATTACCTTGCTGAAATCCGTTTATCAGAGCCTTCTGCTCCTCGTTGGGTTCGACACTCTTACTTATCGAAAGGACTACGATTGATCCCCTATACTTGTGCGTTATCAAAGCCGCCTCCCGTCTTCTGGCTGCGAGTGCACGAATGCTCTCACGGCGCCATGCAGGTGCACGCGGAGTATCCGAAGGCCCATTCCATGCTACTTGGGCATGGCTGGAAGGCCTTCGCACGTGCTCATGGAATCGAGGCAGCTCTGATGACGGGAGGCCCATATGCTCTTCGTCAAGTTCTATGGGCGCTCCGGTGTGCGTCTCGGCTGCTGCGAAGAAGGCTCGAGCGGCGTCGAATGCTCTGCTTGGAGCGACAACGACGGGGAGGGCGGCATTGGTGACGGTGCTGAGCCTAGTCTCAAGCCCGGTGGAATTAAATCGGGGGACAATTCCCCCCGCTCAGACTGAGTGCTTCCTGGACTGGTGCAACCTGGTCATGCCCCCCCTCCTTGGAGGGGGGCATCTCAACCGGATCCGTCGCCCCTTCCCGTGACTTGACTAGGCCGAACCCGCTCTCGTCGGTACAGTGTTGGTTCCGGAGGAGCCAACATGGATGTACCGCGGGCCTTGCCGCGTCTTGTCTTCATGAACTCCAATTCCTCCACGTAGGTCGATCCTCGTCAAAAGGCAAAGTCTTTAGGTTAGGACAACAACGCTTTGTAAATGGAATCGAATGTATCCATACAAATGAATGAATAGATGCGTCCTTTATTCGACTCGCATTTTGTATGATCATTCCTTTGCACTTTCCGGATGCTTGTGAGCTTGACTTATCCTGCCGCGAGTACTTAGAGGAGCGGATCCTCAGAAAACTCAACAAAGGAGGTCGTCACTGGCAAGAATCCTTGCCACACTCAGTGCAACCATGTAAATCGTCGAGGGCGGCTTGAGGCAAAATATGGTGCTATGTAGCCGTCTGAAACGTTGAACGAGTTCGAAACGAAATGAGGGTGCTATGTGGCCGCTCAAGTCGTTGAACAGGCTCGAAACGAAGTGAGAGTGCACTGATCCTAGCAAGGTCCATCTGCGCGCGAGATTCTCATACAAAAGTCGATGCCTCAAAAGGACACAACTAATCTACCAAGAGTTTGGCAAGAAGTTTGCCTCTGTACTTATCTCGCACGTTGCGATATTCCTAGCCGCAGCGTTTGAAGGTGCTGCCAGGGAGGAATATCCGTACCCCCGGCAAGCTGGTGTTTGATGTCCCACAAGCGTATGGGATCTCAACAGTTTTCGAGGGTAGAGTATTCAACCCAAATTTGTTGGTTCGCACGACGGGAAGCGAAAGAATATTCTCAAGCATTAGCAGATGAATGTGTCAGATTCAACCACACCTGAAAGATTAGTGTCTGCAAGCAAAGTATCAGTAGCAAAGTAGTATGATAGAAACGGTGCCAGAAACGATCTGTTGACAGCAGACTATTGCTAACTGTTGTATCAATGGCGCCAGTAAATAGCACGTTGACGGGGGACTATTCTTCCCAGCAACTGCTCCAGAAAAGTCTTGCAACAAGTAGCAGTGGAGTAGCAAGGAACAGCAGTAGCAGCAGCAACACGTAAGCAACAACAATAGCAACAGTAGCAGCAAAGTGACAGCAGCAGCAAAGTGGACCAATCCATTTTGGAGCAAGGGACAAGCCTAGGCAAAGTAACATAGCGAGAACCACTAGTAAAAGACTCGTAGGCAGTGGATCAGTGATGGATGAGTGTGACGGATATGATTCATCATGTAACAGCTATAACACGGAGATATATGTAACTAGCTCCCGTTCATCAATCTAATGTAGGCATGTATTCCGTATACAGTCATACATGCTTAGGCAAAAGAACTTGCATGACATCTATTGTCCATCCCTCCCGTGGCAGTGGGGTCCTAATGGAAACTACGGGATATTAAGGTTCTCCTTTTAATAAAGAACCGGACCAACACATTAACACGTGATGAATACATGAACTCCTCATACTATGGTCATTTCCAGGAGTGGTTCCGGCTATTGTCACTCCGGGGTTGCCGGGTCATAACGCATAGTAGGTGACTACAACTTGCAATATAGGATCTAAAACACACATATATTGGCGACAACATAATAGGTTCAGATCTGAAATCATGGTACTCGGGCCCTAGTGACAAGCATTAAGCATAGCCAAGTAGTAGCAACATCAATCTAGAACATAGTGGATACTAGGGATCAATCCTCGTCAAGAACTAACTCGATTACATGATAGATCTCATCCAACTCATCACCGTCCAGCAAGCCTACGATGAGATTACTCACGAACAATGAATAGGATCATGGAATTGTCGATGGAGAAAGGTTGATGATGACGATGGCGACGATTTCCCCTCTCCGGAGCCCGGAACGGACTCCAGATGGGCCCTCGAGATGAAGAACAGGATGTGGTGGCGCCTCCATATCGCAAAACGCGATGAAACCTTCTCTCTGATTTTTTTCCAGGCGAAACGGAAGATATAGAGCTGGGATTGGGGGCGGTGGTGCCACGTGGGCCCCACAAGCCTGCGCGGCGCGACCATAGGGGGTGGCTGCGGCTTGTGGGCTTGTGGCCCAGTGGCACGCCCCCTCCGGTGGATCTTTCCGCAGGTATTTTTCTTTTATTCCAGAAAAAATCTCCGTAAATTTTCAGGATGTTCCGAGTTAGTTCCATTCAAATCATGCAAATTAGAGTCCAAAACAAGGGCAAAAGAGTTCGGAAAAGTAGATACGACGGACACATATCAGTGTTGCCTCCAGCGGTCTCCTTGTCGACGAGGTTCTCGCCAGTGGCCTTTGGCCACTGTGAAGGAAAGAGGCACGCCGGGGCGTAACACTTTCTCATCTCTTTTCTAAGAGATTTGCTGGTGGAGCCCCCGAGCGCATCTTTCTGGTGTCATAGCGCTCCAAGGAGAAATGCGAGCTGGAGGGCGCGTAAAGGGGAGGTTCGGGGCCTCAGACGCGTCCTCGACGACCATGCAGCACTCCGGAGATGTGCGACGGTCGGAGTAAGCGTTGGAGGCCTAGCCGAAGCCCCCTGTCACGCCCTCGACAATAGCGCAAGCATTCCAATGAGGTGTGTCGGCCGGGCGATGCACAGCTCGGGGCTTCCGCTCCTTCCACACGCGCTCGCATAACACCTATAGATGCACTATGAACTCTTGCGCAGGCAGAGCATCCACTTCATCCTTCCTCTCATGGAAGATGCTGCGGCGAACTGAGATCCATGGAGCCATCGAACGGCTCGTCGGATCGGGGTGGCGCTGACGCCGGCCCGCTTCCGGCGATCCCCCTACATGGCACGCCAAAGATGTTGGTGAAAGGATCGACACCTATGGGGGCCTCAATGGTCCCCTTTTGCTAGTTTGGCGGGGAGAGGGGTTGTGGCAAGAGCAGAACCAATAATCAGGGCCCGGCAAGGTCGTTTTTACCAAGGTTCGGGCCGCGTGGTGCATAAAACCCTACTCCTGCATGTGTTTAGTTATTTGTTTTGGGTTACTATAGATATGTCCCTTTTACAACCTCTTGATTGGTCAAAAATCCAAAAGTCCTTACTACTGAGCCTCGGGCCTCCATTTATAGGCGAAGGGGTCACCACATTGGCTCAGTGGGTGAACGGTGGGTTCACGAGTGGAACAACGCCGACCGACAGCCACAGAGTTACTATGGTGCATTAAATTCTTTGACAGACTTCCCTGACCTCGTCATGGGGGGGGGGGGGTTGGACACGTACACACACGTGGCAACTTCGGGGTGTTGCGCTGGCGTATGGGCGGATGCGTGGTCCATGCATCAGCGGTGGCGTGTTCGTCGGTGGAGGCGTTCACAAGACGTGAAGGCGCCCTGGGCCCGCCTCTCCTTGGGCCTTCTCTTCCTTCCCGGCAGGGTTACCTTGCCGGGGGCTCTTCTTGTTCCTCTCGGCAGGGAGGTGATGGCTTGCCGAGGCCTTGTCAATTTTCCCGGCAAGGATGGCTTGTCGGGGCTCAGTCGTTCTTCCTTGGCGGGAGAGTCCCGCCGTGGCATTGTTTATCCCCCCGGCAGGGACATCCTGCCGGGGTCTCTTCTCCATTCCCAACAAGCGAGTGCTTGCGTCGAGCTTGCAATTTGTACTTGGGGGCGGGGGGGGGGGGGCTTCTGATTCTTGCTTCCTCCCTAAGCTCCAGCGACGGGCCTTGCCGCTACAGAGGGGCTGTCAGTGTCCGCGCACTAGTTCGGGGCACTGGAGACGCTAGTCTTTAGTGCACCGATAGCGCCCTTGGCAAAATTGGTGTTGTTTGATATGTACCGAACGTATCTATAATTTCTGTCTGTTCCATGATCTTTTGGGTGACATTGTTATATGTTTTGCTACACTTTCATACCTTTTTACACATATTTGGACTAACCTACTAACTCAGTGCACCCAATGCCAGTTTCTGTCTGCTGATGTCTTTTTTGCACAGACTTTTACCCAAATTTCCAAAGTATCAAAAATCCCGAGAAAAATATCTAAAACTCACCGTGATGGAAGCTTTGAGAGCACCTAAGGTGGGCCAGGGCTTGCCCAGGTGGCCTCCCTGCGCGGCTTGGCCCCTGGTTGCGCCCACATGTCACCTGGGTGGGACCCACCTCCTTCGGTGCCCTACTTTGGCTCCTATTTTTACCCCCGTGGAGGAAATCCTGATTTGGGGAACCATTTTCTCCAGAAGCAATTCTGATCTCCACCGACATCACCGACAAGTTTCGGGGGACTAGAATTCCTGTGCCGGCACGCTCGGGGACGGGGAAGTGCCCCGGATTCATCTCCATCGATGTTTCTTACTCCCTCCATGAAGCGGGAGTAGTTTCTCCTCGGGGCCGAGGTCTTCTACAATAGCTATGTGGTTAATTCTCTCTCCCATGATGTGATCTTGAGTGTGATCATAGGTATGTTAATCTAGGGTGATCCCATGATGTTTCCCCTTCTTCGATGTATTGGCTTGATATACTCACTTGATCTTATCTAGTATAATCCCTGAGACCATGGTGACAGCGGTCTATTGGACATGGACTAGAATAATAATTTCATGAGTGATTTCCTCTTTTGTGAATTGATTGAAGATTGAGAGTATCTTGGTGCTTGTTTTTGACTATCCTTGAGATACGTTGTGGTGATTGTGGTACTCTCTTTGGATGGCCGCGGTGACATTGGGAAATCCATAGATGAGAACTACGAACTCTGAGGTGTGCTTTTGTAGTCCTACATAATTCTCGTCCTCTCTTGATCACAAAGGAATGACCTCCGAGTACGTCTCCATTGCATGTTTTAGTGGAAATATCATGTGATTAGACTATGTTAATGTTGTTGGGAGTTGCCACTAGTGAAAGTATGAAGCCTAGGCCTTGTTTCTCACCATTGTTACACCGTTTATGCTCACTTTTGTCACTTGATACCTTGTTGCCATTTTTATTTCAGATTTACAATACCTTGTTTTACCATCCATATCACTTGCCTTTTAACATCTCTTCGCCGAAATAGTGCACCTATACAACTGACAATTGTATTAGGTGTGTTGGGGACACAAGAGACTTCTTGTATCTTAATTGCAGTGTTGCTTGAGAGAGACCATCTTCAGCCTCTACTTCCCAGAGTTCAATAAACCTAAGGTCATCCACTTGAGGGAAATTGGTGCTGTCCTATAAACCTCTGTGCTTGGAGGCCCAACATAGTCTACAAGAATAGAAGCGTGCGTAGACATCAAGCTATTTCTGGCGCCATTGTCAGTGAGGTGAGTGCTTGAAGGTATATCTTTAGATCTTGCAATTATATCTTTTTGTTTCTTGTTTTTATTTCACTGGTTAAGCTTAATGGAAAACAACAAAAATATGAGAGAGCTTTATAAACTTTTTCTTGAACTAGGACATGAAGTGTTTGAGGAGAAAATTAAAAAACCTATGTAACTTTATTATTTGCATAACAATTATGATGGTGGCAATGTTATTAGTATGCTTTATTTGAATATCAATATTGCTAATGACATGGAAAGCTCTAAGCTTGGGGATGACGGGTTTTATGAACATGATATTTTTAGTCGCTCAACTTTTGAGGAGAAAATTTTCTTTGATGATACTATGCTTCCTAAATATGATGATTACCATGATTATAATGATTGCTTTACTCTCACTATTCCTAATAAGAAAGATTTTGCTTATAACAAGAGCAATGATACTTTTATGCTTTTGAATCATGGAAATAATACCTTATGTGATAGTTATATTGTTGAGTTTATTCATGATCCCACTGAAAATTATTATGAGAAGGGAACATATGCTTATATATATTTCAATAATATCAAGTTCCCTCTCTTTATGTTGAAGGTTTTGAAGCTGCACTTGTTTTGCCTTCCTATGCTTATTGCTTTGTGCTTCAATGAATTATTCTATTGCAATATTCCTATGCATAGGAAGCATGTTAGACTTAAATTTGTTTGGTATTTGCTTCTTGATGCTCTCTTTCGTTATACAACTCTTATTCCTATGAGAGCAGCATTAAAATCTTAAGCCTATCTTTATGGCTATAAGGAAAGAGCTCTAGGGAGACAATCCTTGTTATCTTTACTTTGAGTTTTTACTTTCAGTTTTTAGTGGTCTTGATGTTTGTTACTACTGTAGCAACATCATTGTATCTTTATTTTCAGGATTTGTGCCAAGTTTTAGCCTCCAATTGCAAGAAAGTTCAAAAGTTGTGACATGGTGTCCACAAACAGATTCTGTCTACTTGACGGAAAAATTCACCAAAAATCACCAGATCATCTTTTTGATCTGAATTGTTTTGACAGTATGCTCTATATAATTGTATTTCTAGCGTCTGTTCTCAGTTTTTTCATTTGAGTTACAGAAGTGCCCCAAAAAAATTATTTACTACCTGTTGTTCTGTTTTTCCAAGATTGTGCCACGTTTTGCATTTTCATCGTTTTGCAAATCTTAAGCTTGTTTTTTTACTTTGAAAAAACCTTTTGGCAATCATGATAAACAATAGCTATTCATGAAAATCTTTATTTCCAGTACGGAATACAATATTTTATTATGGGTACTAACCACTCTATTGAGCTTATGATGAGTTTCGTATGAAGGGAGTTTTCAAGTATGCGGAGGAAGATGATGAAAGAAGATTCAGGAGTGTCAAGCGCTCAAGCTTGGGGATGCCCCCATGCACCCCCAAGAAATATTCAAGGAGACTCAAGCGTCTAAGCTTGGGGATGCCCCCGTGCATCCCCTTCTCCATCAACAATCATCAGTTCGTCCTTCTCCATGCTATATTTTTATCACTTCATATATTATGTGCTATGCTTGGAGCATCCCAATCTTTACTTTTTTGTTTGTTTTAGATTTGCTTCCTGTTCATAACAAGTGGGAACCCAGCCTTCCTTGTTTTGGAGAGAAACATGATCCACTCCACCCTAGAACACAACATAGGTTTTCATGCTTATCTTTTTGTGTGTTCTTTATCTTTTCATAGCTGCTTTCATGCTTAGCTCTTAGTTTTCATGCTTTATCTTTTTAAGAGCTTTTATTTAGGTTGCTTTTGGAACTCTCTTGATTTATCATGCTTATCTTGTTTAGGGAGTTTTCTTGTTGCAATGAGTTGTGTGTCTTGCATGGGTAGGTAACTAAGGTTGCTATTTAAGTATAATAGTAACTTGCAATAGTTTTGAGGTATTGATTTGAGTAATGTTTCAACTATTGGTGCCAAGAGCTTGATCCTATTAGTGATTGGTGTTGTACTTTGGGAAATCCATGTATTTTTCAAAAACTAAAAAATTAGTTGAGAACTCTAGCTACTAGATTGACCGCTAACCTCTGGAGCGGTTGGAATATATAGAGTACCCTCACTTTACCATGGGTCGAGGATGCAGAAGGATAACCGAACCCCAAAACACTCCTCCCTGGGGTACTTGTCTCTTTGTGAATCTTGTGACTAGATAGAGAGTTACTGATAATAAGTGCATGAGTTCTTCGGACTAATGCGAGTATTCAATTGTTGGCACTTACACCATCCATATTTTTCTTGCCTCTTCGGTACCGTGCATTGCCCTTTCTAATCTTGAGAGTTGGTGCATACTTTGCCGGTGCATCCAAACCCTTGGAATGATACGCTATGTCATCATAAGCCTCATTATATCCTTCCTCAAAACAGCCACCATACCTACCTATCAAGGCATTTCCAGAGCCTTTCCGAGATACATTACCATGTAACACCCACCATCTCATGACTTGATCTTCATGTCATACATGCTTTTGCTTGACTGAGGAGCCGCATGCTAGTTGGGCCTTGCCCTTATTATTGCTACATCACGTGCTAGTTTCATTGCATGTCCTGCTACATTGGTAGAGGCATACATTTGTATACATCATGATAGTTTTCATTTGTCATTATGTTGAGTACTTTTTATAAAGTGTGAAGATCTTTTTATTCTTGTAAAACACAGATCATTGGATGCACCCCCACTAGTTCTATTGGAGAGCTTACCTTAGCTCATATGTGCATCCGTTGCATGGCAATCCCTACTCCTCACATCATATCTATCATTTGGCTTTATCTCGTCTATGGTTGTCCTCATTGATGTGAGGCCTTCACAACTTTTTTGCCTTCCTTCCCCATCATTATTATCTCTGCCATCCTAAGTGCCAACATATCCTGCTTGCGCTCATCCATTGCATGAGCGCTCAAAGTCGAAAGGGAGAGGATCATTTTGACTTGTGCCTGACTAGTGGTTTGGGTATGAGTCAAAATAAGATTCCGAAGGAGACCAAGTGTGAAGTATTAGTAGATTGAGTTCTTAGTTAAACTAAAAATATTTATATACTCTCAACCCATCTCCCACTTCTTGCACGCAAACACCATTTGGAGATATTTGAGTCACGGACAACGAGAGATCTTGCACCTTTATGTTCTTACTTTGCTATTTCCAATACTAAATATAGACTCTTGGTTGTTATTGTCTTGACTTGAATTGCATATCTTACTTGCTTTACTTTGAAGTTCTTATATGTGTGTTAGCATGTCACCATAGAAATTATTTGTGTTATCATTTACCTACTCAAGGACAAGCAGGAATTAAGCTTGGGCATGTTGATACGTCCCAAACGTATCTATAATTTATGTTTGTTCCATGATATTTTGGGTGACATTGTTATATGTTTTGCTACACTTTCATACCATTTTACACATATTTGGACTAACCTACTAACCCAGTGCACCCAGTGCCAGTTTTTGTGTGCTGATGTCTTTTTTGCAGGGACTTTTACCCAAATTTCCAGAGTCCGAAAAATCCAGAGAAAAATATATAAAAATTAGCATGACGGAAGCTTCGAGAGCACCAAAGGTGGGCCAGAGCGGAGCAGAGCTAGCCCAGGCGGCCTCCCTGCGCGGCCTGGCCCCTGTCCGCGCCCACAGGTCGCATGGGTGGGTGCCTGGCTCCTATTTTTACCCCCGTGGAGGAAATCCTGATTTGGGGAACCCTTTTCTCCAGAAGCAATTCCGATCACCGCCGCCATCGCCAACAAGTTTTGGGGGACCAGAATTCCGGTGCCAGCACCCTGCCGGGACGGGGAAGTTCCCCCGGATTCATCTCGATCGATGTTGCTTCCTCCCACCATGAAGAGGGAGTAGTTCCTCCTTGGGGCTGAGGTCTTCTATATTAGCTATGTGGTTAATTCTCTCTCCTATGATGTGATCTTGATTGTGATCATAGGCTATGTTAATATAGGGTGATCCCATGATGTTCCCCCTTCTTCTATGTATTGGATTGATGTACTCACTTGATCTTATCTAGTATAATCCCCGAGACGATGGTGACAGCGGTCTATTGGACATGGAATGATTTCCTCTTTTCTGAATTGATTGAAGATTGAGAGTCTCTTGGTGCTTGTCTTTGACTATCCTTGAGATACGTTGTGGTGATTGTGGTACTCTATTTGGATGGCCGCGGTGACATTGGGAAATCCATAGATGAGAACTAGGAACTCTGAGATGTGCTTTTGTAGCCCTACATAATTCTCGTCCTCTCTTGATCACCAAGGAATGACCTACGAGTACGTCTCCATTGCATGTTTTAGTGGAACTATCATGTGATTAGAGTATGTTAATGTTGTTGGGAGTTGCCACTAGTGAAAGTATGAAGCCTAGGCCTTGTTTTACACCATTGAACACCGTTTACTTTCAGTTTTGTTTCATGTTTGCTTGATGCCATTTTTATTTCAGATTGACAATACCTTGTTTTACCATCCATATCACTTGACTTTTAACAGATCTTCGCTGAACTAGTGCATCTATAAAACTGATAATTGTAGTGGGTGTGTTGGGGAGACAAGATACTTCTTGTGTCTTAATTGCAGGGTTGCTTCAGAGAGACCATCTTCAACCTCTACTTCCCTGAGTTCGATAAACCTTAGGTCATCCACTTGAGAGAAATTGATGCTGTCCTACAAACCTCTGCGCTTGGAGGCCCAACATAGTCTACAAGAATAGAAGCGTGCGTAGACATCATCACTGTCGGCGATGATGATGTTGGGGAGGTCGTAGCGGACGATGATGCCCTTGATGAACGTGATGGCCATCAGGCTTTCAAGTATCTTGATTGGTCTGTCCTCGATCCACTTTGTGAATTTGTCGACAGCCACCAGGAGGTGCCCACGCCACCTCGGGCGGTCTTGAGTGGGCCTACCATGTCCAAGCCCCAGATGGTGAAAAGCCATGTGAGCGGAATGGTTTGCAGTGCTTCGGCCGGCTCGTGACTCTACGCCTTGAAGCGCTGGCAGCCATTGCACTTGTCGACCAGCTAGACGACGAGTAGAATCCATGGAGGAATGCCTTGGCCACCAGGGAGCGCGAGGGTGCGTGGTGGCCACACTCACCCTCGACGCAGCGCTGGAACACCCCATACACGTTGCGCTTGACGAGCTGTAGGATTGAAAGTATGTCTAGAGGGGGGGTGATTAGACTACTTCACAAGATATTTTTTTGCCTTTTCCAATTTTACTTGAGAGGCAACTACGGCAATTATGACAAGTCAAATACACCCTACACATGGAGATCTAATAGTATAACAACAGAAAGTAAACATGCAAGTGTAAATATAGGAGTAAGGAAGAGAGATCAAACACATGAGATTGACACGAAGATTTTTGGCATGGTTCCGATAGGTGGTGCTATTGTACGTCCATGTTAGTGGAGACTTCAACCCATGGAGGGTAACGACTGCGAGAGTCCACGGAGGGTCCTTAAAGAAGTGGTCTTGTCTATTCCATGGAGGACTAGCCTTACTCATGGTAGATCTTCACGAAGTAGGCGATCAACTTGATCTTACAAACATCTTGGTTCAACTCCACCACACGAAGTAGGAGGTTCCCAAGCGACACCTAACCAATCTAGGAGGCACCACCCTCCAAAAGGTAATAGAGATGGTAGATCAATGAACTCGTTGCTCTTGTGCTTCTAAAGATAGTCTCCTCAACACAAATCACTCTCTCACAAAATATGCATGGGTAGGAGAGGTTGATTTGGTGGAAAGAAATTTGGGGAGGCTAGAGATCAAGTTTCAAATGATTGGATTGGAATATCTTGGTCTCAACACATGAGTAGGTGGTTCTCTCTCAGAAAATGGATCTGGCAATGAAGTGTGTGTTCTAAGTGCTTCTCCCATGAATGAGAGGTGGGTGAAGGGGGTATATATAGGCAGCAGCCAAAATCCAACCATTACACACAAAAGAGCAAACTCGGTGACACCGAAGTGGACAACTCGGTGGTACCGATTAGCACTAAAGTGGTGAACTTTTGAATCTGTGTGAGACCAATATATAGAACTTGGGGGCACCGAAAAGGTGACTAACGGTCAAATTGCCAAGCTCGGTGGCACCGATACTCAAACTCGGAAATTCCGATTTTGTGTATCTTGGCAACAGAATGTTGGTCACCCAAACTCGGTAGCACCGATGCAGTTTCAGTTGCACCGATTTTGTGGGAACGGCTAGGGTTCTATGTGAGGTTCAAACTCAGTGGGTCCAATGTGGCAATGATGGTGACACCGAATTTGTGAATATGGAACTTGACAAAGTGCATATGTGGGGAAAATGACTGAGTGTTTTTGTGACTAACTTTGAGCATTTGAGCAATCAGTTCATTTTACTACCTCACCCCCTTTTAATAGTATTGGCTTTCCTATGGACTCAAAAGTGATTTGTCAAAATATAAAATGAAGAGTCTTCTAGCTTGAAGCTTGAGCCATTATTATTCCTTTCTTGCATCAAGGGGTATCTCCACAATAACCTTAAGCCATATCATCTTTTGAACTTTTCTGAATTATACTTGGAAAACATATTAGCCCAATGATGCATATGTTGTGATCAATTATCAAAACCACTCTAGGGAGCAATTGTGCTTTCAATCTCCCCCTTTTTGGTAATTGATGACAACATATAGATCAAAGCTTCGACAAAAGATATAGTCAATGATTAGCATCGACGCTTTGAGAAGTATGTGAAAAGAAAGAGCTCCCCCTAAATTTTTGTGCAATATTTAAATTTTGCGTTTGAATGCAAATGCACAATGTATTAGGATCATGGGTTACTCTTCCATGTCACATCCATCTTGGTGGTGCGTAAAATAAATAACAATGAGCATGACACCAACAAGATAAGTTAGCGGTCATCACATGGATAGCTAAAAGATAATATCATAGCATCCCACAGGATAAAGCATATGATCGAACACACATAGGATCAAGTCATCCAACGAACAAAGTTTTTAAAACCAAACGAGAGAAAATAAAGTAAAAATCTCTCTCTCACACGAAGTCTATGATCTATACATCCCCCCTTTGGCAACAAGTTACCAAAAGTTCAAGAGTATAGACCTACTCATCTCTCTGGGCAGCTGATGATGGAGTCGATAGAAGACGTCTATGAAGGCGTATGCTGAAGTCCTTGGAGCTGGAGGAGTTGATACTGGAGGAGCTTGAGCTGGAGCTAGTGATGAAGGTGTTGAAGCTTGTGCTGAAGATGTGTGTGCTGTCTCTTGAGCAGGAACAACAGCTAACCGAGGCATGGTGCTGTACCTAGTAGTAGTGGAAGGAGGAGATTCATCCTTGTCATCGTCATCATCTTCATCTTCATCTTCATCCTCTGAGCATGGAATCTCCATAGAGTCAACTTCATGTTGAAGCTGTGTGACAATGGTGGTCAACTCAGTTACCTTCACATCCATGTTGTGGAACTTTGTCTCCACGGCACTCTCAAGACTCTTCTGATTTTGCATGATTTACCGATGTTCTTCTCCATGCCTTGGACTAGGCTCACTAGAAAATCCATTTGCTGAGCTAAGTTCTGAGCTGTGGAACTGGAGGTGTCCCATTTCTAGCAGTTTCAGCCTCTGCTGCCAATCTTGCTCCAACTGAGTTGGGATCATTGTCATCCATCACAACCTCATTATCTTCAAACTTAGGCTGAAGAGGTAGATGAGTATGATCAAGTAGATATGCATGCTTGCCTAGCTTGGCATTGATGAGCATCTAAATGTAGGGTGCATATCCACATGATCTCTTCTAATCCGCATCAATTCTCCGAATAGTCTCAACTATCAAATCCATCACTCCAAATCTGGTATGTGTATCTATAAGGTGCAGCAGGTTGATAGAATATCCTCTGATCATCGTATCATCACCTGATTTAGGGCTGAGTGTGTATCACAGTATAGTGTTTGTCCTGGGAATGCCAGCTTGAAGAAAATACACTGATCCAAGCTTGTGACTGACCAAGTACTTATGAGGAATGGTCTTGTACATGTTGGCCATGGAGTTGTGATTCTTCTTAGCTTCTACATATACATCCACATATGATTCTTCCTGCTTGGCTGCACCAATGATAGCAGCCCATTCAGCAATTGTGGCGTCATATCTGTGTCCATCGGTCATCCAGACCAAAGAGTCTTCATAGAAGTGCATAGTTGCATAGAATTGCATGATCAGCTCGTCATTCCAAGGGGTCATCTCTTTCCCAACAAATTTGTCGATGTCTACATCCTTGAAGTTATCTCTGATATGTGCAAAGAAATTTTCATTATCCTTAATGTATGCCCAGTTGACATACCTCATATCACTAACAGTAGGACTTTTGTCAAATAAGACAGTCTCATAAAAGTCTTTATGTTCCTTGGTGTGAAACCTTGGATCAACAACAACTCTCATTCTCATAGGATATGGGTCATGGGCTCTCCACTTTTGCAATCCGGCATCCTTCCTATTCTTCATGTCCTCTGCAACAGGATGGGCAACATTGTGGAGTGGCATGAATAGTCTGAGCTTTGTGAGAACAAGAGCATTCTCATCTCCCTCTTCTTGTGTAGTAGGGGCACTGGATGCAGGGCCTTTTGCTTTAGCAGTTGCAGGTATATCCTTAGTGGTCTTCCTAGAAGCAAGAGCCTTCTTTGCTTTAGCAGCAGGCTTTGGAGCAGACTTCATGGCATCAACCATCAGCTTCTTCTTCTTGGTAGGAACTGGGATCTCCTCAGGCAGTTCTTCCTCAGTAGCTTCCAGATCTGCATACATGGAAGTCTTTCTACCAACAAGATGGACAGTTCTCATCCTTGGACTCTTCACACTTGCTTTCTTTGCAGGTGCATCCTTGGAAAGCTCAGTGCTTTTCTAGGCATACTCAGGAGCTCTCATATCATCCGGAGTAGCAGTGAATTTCTTGACAGCCTTCTTAGGAGACTTGGAAGGAGATGAAGATTCTTCAGGCATAAAGTATAAATCCTCCTCATCAGAATCAAGCTTCCTTCTCTGCCTGGTGGCTACTTTGGATAAGCCATGGGAGCTGGGAGAACTTGGGTGTGAAGCAGACTTCTCTAGACTAGTGCCAGCTTCCAAGTCTACACTGGGTTCTGTGAAGTCATTTTGACTGTCATCTGATCCTAACATACTGACACACAAGCACAATATAAAATAGCAGAACCTGTTGAAAGTGCATGCTATGCCCCTAATCTACTTTTGGTGTTAATGACAACACATACATAGGAAACTAATCCTATTTGTTGAGTGTATCTCAGGATGGCAAGTACTTTAGTAGATTGAGAATTATATGCCAAAGGTGGTCTGAGAAGATCGGGATTTATATGTCAAGAAGGCTCGGGATTGAGAAAAGATGATGTAGACTATCCTTTTGAGTTTACTATTCTTGAGTATAGGGATCCCGCACTATTAAGAGGGGATCACAGGTTTTGCGATGAACTTGCTCATACCACATCTTCACTATTCTGCTCAATACCACATATTCTCTACTCTGCTCCTATCTCAAAAAAGGTCTAATGCCTCGGACTTCCGGCTCCCTTCGGACGTCCGAGGGCTGGTCAAGGGTCGGACGACCGACAGGCTTCGGAAATCCGGAGCTTTGCACCAGAATAACTTGAGCCCTATAACTCGGATTTCCGGCTCCCTCCGGACATCCGAGGGCCGGTCGACCGACCAGCTTCAGAACTCCGGAGCCCTGCACCAGAAGAACGTGAGATCTATAACTCGGATTTCCGGCTCCCTCCGGACGTCCGAGGACCGGACGTCCGACCCCTTCGGAAATCCGGAACTTTGCACCAGAAGAAGTTGAGTCGAATAACTCGGATTTTCGGCCTTCTCCGGACGTCCGGTCCCTGTTCAACTCACAGTGTTTCCAGACATATCTACAGCTCTCGGACGACCGACCCTTGTCGGACGTCCGACCCCTTGCGGACGCCCGGACTTCCGTAAACTGCCGGACGTCCGAACCCTGTGTGACTTAAAGTGTCCCCAACGGCTGTTTTTACACTCCACACTATATATACCCCCTCCCACTTCGTGAGAGGGTGTCCAACACAACTAGAACACCTCCAAGAACACCTTTCTTCTCACTCACTCTTGTCTACACCAAATCTTAGATCCCAAGAGCATTTGTGAGTCCTTTTGAGTGTTGTTCCAATCAAAAGATAGATCGTCTCCCTCTCCTCCTTCCCACCAAAGTGATTTGTGATTTGATCAAGTTTTGAGCAATCCCCGTGATCTTGTTACTCTTGGAGGTTGGAGACTCCTAGGCGGTAGGAGTCTTCGGAGAGGAATCAAACCATTGTGATTTCCCCCGGAAAGTTTGTGAAGGTTTGGAAGCCACCTCAAGGCTTACCACTAGTGGTTGAGAAATGCCTTCGTGGAGTTATCTCAAAGGGAGAATAGGGTGAGCCTTCGTGGCGTTGGTGTGCCTTCGTGGTAACATCCGCCCCTCTAATGGTGACGTAGCTTCCCTCCAAGGAAGTGAACATCGGGATACATGCTAGTCTCTCTTGGAGTTTCGGTTATTCCTAACCCTAACTCTCTACTTGTGTTAATCCTTATTACGTACTTGTATTTGATTATTGTTTACCGCTTGCCTTACGTCACTCTAAATAGCTTACTCCTTGTCATAGCAATTATTAGGCCTACACTCATATTCTGCACTTTTGCCTAAAATTGCTAACTAATTATTAAAATTTGGAACTGTACCTATTCACGCCCCCTCTAGGTCCATCTCGATCCTTTTCAATTGGTATCAGAGCCTCGTGCTCTATTCTTGTGGCTTAACCGCCCTAGAGCGAGATGGACGGGATTCCAACTACGGTAGCTCCAGTGGAGAGGGACGGGACTTCCACGGAAGTCAAGTCTTTCACCTCTGAGGACCTGGAACGGGCCCTTGCCAAGCAAAAATAGGAGCATGATGCTTCTCTTGAGGCCTTGGTCCAAATAAGACTGGCATCATTAACCACGGGGACAGCCACGTCCCCGAGGGCCTCAGGGCCACATGTGCATGGTTCTTCATTTTGCCAACAACCTCCGGAAAGGAACCAAACCAGTGATCCATGGCTTTATGCTAGATCTCAAATTGAGAAACCTAAGTACAATCCTGGAGGAAAACCTCCCTTGCTTGATGACAATTCTGATTTTTCTTTGTGGAGAGTTGGTATGCAGGATCATCTTAGGTACGCCAATGATGAGATGTTGGACATCCTCGAGCATGGGTACAATCCTGTAGATCCAAGGTGCCTCACTCCCAGAGAAACTTATGACAAGCATCTCAATGACACTGCGATCATGTGCATAAGAAAAGGAATGAATGACAAGCAACGGAGACCTTACATTCACATCACAAGTGCCAAGGAACTGTGGGATAGCATTATAAGGACCAAGACCGGTACCTCCACTCTTCGGCTTGCTCAATATGAAATTGCCAAGGGGCAATTACAGAATTTCTGTATGGAAAAGGGTGAATCTCCCAAGCAACTGCTAGAATGGCTCATGACTCTCGCCGCAGACATTGAGTCATGTGACTGTGACAAGACGCAAGATGGCTTCAATCTGACCAAGAGATTCCTCGTGGACAAGTTACTTCATGCTCTTGCTCCGTATCACCATCAAATGGTATGGGACATGAGGCAGCACCATGGTTTCAAAGAAATGACTCCAGATGACATCATATCCACTTTCCAATTATTTGAAGAGTCAAAGGCAAATGCAACAAAGCACCTTGCCATGCATGGCACTTCAACATCAAAGATCAATCTTGCTTTGAAAGCCAAGCATGAATGTGACGAAGAAGAAAGTGAATAAAAAAGGGTGATGCTGACTGCGAAGATGGTGATGATGTTGACTCTGATGAAAGCCCATCTTATGTGGACATTGCTCTCTTTGTAAAGAAGTTCAGTGCATGAAAATTCAAGGGAAGATTCCCAAAGAAGAAGGTAAGGAATTGCTACAACTGTGAGGAAACCAACCACTTCTCCAATGACTGCCCTTATGAGAAGACAGAAGACAAACCAAGGTTTCCAAAGACCTTTGTAAAGAGGAAGTTGCCAAACCCTATGAACTCCAAGCTCAAGAGGACAGATGGAAGAGCAATGGTTGCACAAGAAGAATCAAATCCAGAAGACGTTGGTGGGGTTGCCGGAGTAGCTCAGGATACACAAAACACCTTGAGGCTAGTCAACAAAAGTGGTGATGTTGTTCACTACAACTATATGAAAGACTACAAGGGCAACGCCCACAAGTGTTTGATGGTAAAGACTGTCATGGGAGATGAGGAAGACCAAAGCTCCCATGATAAGGTTAAGGTAACTCCAGGTTAAACTCTTTCAGTCTAGCTTCTACCCCATCTGATGAGTATCTTGATGCGGAAGATCACTATGAGGATAATGACTTAGATCATCCCATGTTTGCTAAAATAAGCAAATTTATGTGCTCTCTTAAAGGAAAGAAGCTCACTATGTTTCGCATACTTATGGAAATGGTGAGTAAGCACACAAATACCATCAAGGAACTCGAATCCCTCGTCACTGAGGAGAAGGAAAGAAATGAAATTCTTGAGCAGAAAGTCCTGTATGAGGAAGCACAAAATGATGCATTATGCTCAAAAGTAGGTGAAAACCTTGATAAACAAGCTAATGATCTTGCCTCCTTGAAAAAGGCTGAATCTGTGTGCAAAGAGTTATTAAATGATAAAAACCGAGTAGTGAACTCTCATTCTTCCCTTTCTAAGGACTGTGAGCGTCTATCCTTGTCTCTCAAAGACAAGGAAGAGAAAGTCACTGTTCTTACAAAGAGATTTGGGGCACTCAAGGTTACTTATCTTGACACTTTAGCTAAGGCTTACTCCTCACCTATTATTAATGTTGATACCTGCACTACTAACTCTAGTAGTGAACTGACATCTATCCTTGAGGAAAACTGTTCACTAAAGGCACAGCTAGACAGAGGTCTCATGACATGTGCACAAGGACAAAAGACTCTCAATGAGATCTTAAGTCGACACAATGGAGGCCTTGCCAAGGAAGGGCTTGGGTTCAATCCAAGCACCGCCAAGAAAAGTGCATCTCCTCTCAAGTGTACCACTCCGCTTAAGGAAATATTTGTACGAGAGGGACACAAGGAGAAAGGTAAGGTTGTGAGTGGGTCGGCCACTAGGGGTTCGCCTACTCTCAACAAGACAACTGAATTCATGCCTCCATCCTATGTACTTCGCAAATCAAAGGAAGGATAGGTTTATGCTAAATTCGTTGGTCCCCGTAATGCATTCCGATTTTATGCTATTTGGGTCCCTAAGACTCTTGTAACTAATGTGAAAGGCCCCATGACGAAGTGGGTACCTCAAACCAAGTCTTAATTCGTTACAGGCTGTTTTCTCCGGAGGAGCCAAATGGGTGATCGACAGTGGATGCACCAATCATATGACCGGAGATAGTAACTTGCTCTAGGACTTCATGCAAGCCATTCGACCATACATGAGCATTGTATTTGGTGGAGGGTCGAAAGGGCGGGTAATTGGGTTGGGCAAGGTGGCAATCACTAATGACATGTCTATTGCAAATGTCATGCTTGTCCAATCTCTTCAATATCATTTACTTTCAGTTCGCCAATTGGCTTCCGTTGGTTATGACACATTATTCGGACTAACGGATGTGAAAGTCTTTAAGAGAGACACTCTCGAAGTGGCCTTTGTTGGAGAGTTGTCTGGCAACCTTTACACAGTTGATTTCTCGAAAGAGAGCACCTTCCATACAACTTGTCTAATGGCCAAGGCCGACATGGGATGGTTGTGGCATCGCCGGCTCGCCCATGTCGACATGAGAAATCTTCAAAATCCCTTAAAGGGCAATCACATCCTTGGACTAACAAATGTATCTTTTAAGAAAGATCGTGTGTGCAGTGCATGCATAGCTGGGAAACAACATCAATCAAAACATCCACCCAAGAACATTGTATCCACTTCAAGGCCGTTAGAGCTCCTTCATGTGGATCTGTTTGGGCCTCCTTCATGGGCAAGTCTTGGAGGGAAAAAGTATGGCTTAGTCATTGTTGATGATTACTCAAGATATACATGGGTGTTCTTTCTCAAGTCCAAGGACGAGACGAAGATCACCTTCATTGATTTTGCCAAACAAGCCCAACGGAAGTTTGACAAGGACATCACGGCAATTAGAAGTGATAATGGCTCCGAGTTCAAGAACTACACCCTAGAAGAATTTCTTAGTGATGAGGGAATTGAACATCAGTACTCCGCACCTTACACCCCTCAGCAAAATGGTGTGACAGAGAGGAAGAATCGGACACTTGTGGAAATGGCAAAGTCCATGTTAGACGAATACAAGTCACCACATAGTTTTTGGGCTGAGGCCGTCAACACAACATGTCATGCATCAAACCGGCTCTTCCTTCGATCAATATTGGAGAAGACTCCATATGAGCTCCTGACTGGGAACAAGCCCAATGTTAAGTACTTTCGTGTGTTTGGATGCAAGTGTTTCATCCTCAACAAACGGGAACGGTTAGGAAAATTTCAATCCAAAACAACTGAAGGGATTTTTGTTGGCTATGGATCAAACTCTCACGCCTACAGAGTCTACAACAAATCCACTGTATGTGTTATAGAAACCTGTGACGTGACGTTTGATGAATTTAATCGCTCCCATGGGGAGCAAGTTGATCTAAATGATGCAGGTAAAGAAGACTCCTCACAAGATATCTTGAACATGGGTGTAGGTGCACTCCTTCCCATGGAACAAAGACCCCATGATGATGATGAAGATGATGAGAGTATTTCTCATCCTCAAGACAGTTCACTGCCCGTACCTCCACAAGATACTAGCACACATATCATGCCAGTTGTTGAGGATCAAGTGGGAGAACATGTCTCTCACTTTGATCACACTCAAGAACCAGTTGATCTTCAAGAGCTAGACCAAAGTATGGATATGCTTAATGATGAACCTCAACAGGTGCAACGCGAAGAGGAATATCTTCCTCCGCACATAAATGATCCGTATGTTGAGGACGTTGATGATGGAAACAAAGTCGAACCTCGTGAAACCCTGACCTCCATCATGCCACGTGTGGCTGGTCGTGTTGATATTGATCAAATCCTCACCGGCGTGTCGGAAGGTAGAGTGACTCGTAAACAATTAACAAACTTTTGTGCTCACTTTTCGTTTGTCTCTAGTACCGTTCCACACAGGGTTCAGGATGCATTGTGTGACAATGACTGGCTCCTTGCTATGCAAGAAGAGTAAAACAGTTTTACACGCAACGAAGTATGGTAATTGGTAGAACGACCAACTGAGGAACATAATGTCATTGGAACTAAATGGATTTTCAAGAACAAGGAAGATGAGAATGGGACTGTCATACGCAACAAGGCAAGGTTAGTAGCACAGGGGTACTCCCAAGTTGAAGGTTTGGACTTTGGTGAGACTTTCGCCCGTGTTGCTCGTCTTGAATCCATTCGCATTTTATTGGCCTATGATGCTTTCAATGGTTTTACTTTGCATCAAATGGATGTGAAAAGTGCTTTTCTTAACGGTCCTCTACAAGAAGAGGTATATGTATCACAACCACCTGGTTTCGTTGACCCTCACCACAAAGACCATGTATACAAACTTCACAAGGCTCTATATGGCCTCAAACAAGCACCCCGTGCTTGGTACGATCATCTTAAGAAGTTCCTACTCGATGATGGCTTTGTGGTGGGGGTGCTCGATCCCACTCTTTTTACTAAGAGGGAAAATGGTGATTTGATCTTATGCCAAATCTATGTAGATGACATCATTTTTGGTTCTCCTAACATCCATTTATGCAAGAAGTTTGCGGCCTCCATGACCAAGACCTTTGAGATGTCACTCAGCACGGACTTGAAGTTCTTTCTTGGGTTTCAAATACAACAATTTCAAGAGGGGATTTTCTTGCCTCAAACTAAGTACCTCAAGGACATTCTTGGAAAATTTGATATGACAAATGCTAAACCAATGAAGACACCCATGGCCACAGATGTAGTTCTAAATGAAGACACCAACGGTACTCCTTTTGACCCATCTACTTACTGCTCCATGATTGGTTCGCTACTTTATCTTTGTGCATCTAGACCGGACATCATGTTAAGTGTAGGCATATGTGCTAGATTTCAAGATTCCCCTAGGGAAAGCCATCATACGATGGTTAAGCATATTCTTAGATACCTTGTTCACACCCCAAAGTTAGGCTTATGGTACCCTAAGGATGCAAAGTTCGATCTTATTGGGTACTCCGATGCGGATTGGGCCAGTGACAAAGTGGGACGGAAATCCACTTCCGGTGCATGTTAGTTTCTTGGTCGCTCCTTGGTAAGTTGGTCCTCGAAAAAGCAGAACTGTGTTTCTCTCTCCACGACCGAGGCCGAATATATTGCAGCCGCAAGCTGTGCAACCCAACTGCTATGGATGAGGCAAACTCTAAAGGATTATGGTATCACATATCGACACGTTCCTCTTCTCTGAGATAATGAAAGTGCCATAAAGATCTCCGAGAACCCCATTGATCACCCTTGCACAAAACATATTGATATTAGGTAACATTTCTTGAGAGACCATGTGCAAAAGGGTGACATCGATATTACCCATGTGGGTACCGACATGCAGCTCGCCGACATTTTCACCAAGCAACTTAGCGTAGCTAGGTTCTGTCAACTTAGGCGTGAACTTGGTATCTTGGAGCTTGATAACATAACTTGAAACCTTGCACACATACACACACTCATATTATGTTTGTGTCTTGATGTGGGCATGCATTTAGGGGGAGTGGGTCATAATTTTGTGTTTTGAGCTTACAAAGTATGCATAAATCAATTTCTGTCCACAAGTAGTATATGTAATGCTTGTAGGAAACTATGTTCGTGCCTCTGCCTCCTCATGAAAAAAAATTCCATGAAAAAACAATCATCATCTCATCATCAAAAATTCCAAAATCAGCCTCTGCCTCCTCCTCTCTCTCGGTCGTCCGACGTGTCACGGACTTTTGGCAGCTCACCTCATTCCGTACGTCCGACCAGTGTCGGTCGTCCAACGGAAAAATCCTCTCCGAACGTCCGACGCCTGTCGGACGTCCGACACATCGGGGCCTATAAATAGATGGGCGCGGGGCTGGGCTTTGCCCTAGACCTCACGCACCCCCTTTTCCCCTGCAGCCGCCGCCGCCAGCTCCAGGAGCGCTCGCCCGCGCCGCCACTCCCGAGGTCTGCCTGATCCCCTCCGCGGATCCTTCTCTTCTTCCTCTGCGGGATCCATCTGCAGGTATCTCCTCCGTTCCCCTCGAGTTTGGTTCCTTCTCTCCCAAGTCCACGTGTTCGTTCATATGGTTTGACCATGTTCGTTCCTCATTTGGTTTCCATCCGTGTAGGTTGTTGTGCACCATGCCCAGGGTAAAGCACGCCGCCCGGAAGGACGTTGCTGGCTCATCCGCTCGTGCCCCTACTGGCACGGGGTCGGACTCGGAAGGGCAACGTCGTTCCTTCAAACGGACTGCCCGGCGTCCTCCTTCTCCATCGCTCCCCTTGTCGTCTGATGGTGATGCCTTTGACTTCGAGGATGAGCTTGCCGCCGAGGACCGTGCTGACGAGCCCGCCGATCGGAGGTCCACGCCAAAGCCCGGGACTCGCAGGGCGTCCTATATGCCACCACCTCCTCCTGCTCAGCCTGCAGGTGAAGCTCGTCGTATCTCACTTGAACCCCCTGCTACCTTAGGTCGTGAAGTCACGAAGTTCACCACGCTTGCCAAGTCTTCATACCTCACTTTCCGCCACGACATTGATCAATTCTCTGTCGTACGTGACTCTACGGACTCACGTTTCCGCACACACGTCCAGGCGGACATTTTTACTACAGTCATAGTTCCTAAGGGTCTCTCTGTTCATCACTTCATAGATCTTGAGCATATTCGCATGCACCCAGCGAAATACCCGGGTGCCATTGAGCTTCTTGAGGCATCGGGGCTTGCTGCCCCGTTTGCTTTTCATCGTGATTTTAACGCTGCTGCCATTCACCAGTTCTGTGCCACATGTTTCTTTGCTCCAAACCACACTGTTAGCTGGATCACTTCTGACGTTCGCTTCACAACTTCTTATGATACGTTTGTTGCCGCACTTGGTTTCCCCAACTCCGACTTCAAAATACATAGGAAGGATCCTAACCATGCACCTAAGTCCATTGAGGCATGTGGGTATCTCCTCAAACCACTCCGTGAGCTTGATGCAGATGAACGCATGAAGGATCTTAACCAGGTATCCATCTGGCGTTCACCTTACTTTATCATCTTTGAGTGTCTTATCAACACCATCTATCCCAAGATGGGTGATAAAGGCTCTTCCAGTGGCTACTGTATTGACATCATGTCACACTTGTACGAGCACCCCAAGAGAAAAAGTAATGTGCCTCACTTCCTTTGGCATGAGATTCGGCTTGCTAGTTTTCAATACAAGCGAGCTTTCCCTCATGCCTCCTTCATCCATGCTCCTATTAATCATGTTGCTGATTTCTCTGTTGCTGTCACTCACACACATCGCAAGTGGGTCATTCCCGCTCACATGGTGGATAACTATGCTCCCAAGAAAACCCCATCCTCCACATCCACTCGCCACACTGCGGCCCGGTCAGCAACCCCCTCATCTAGCTCCGCTCCTCTCGGTCGCTTTGCCAACTTCATTGGCAAGGCACATTCTACTATGATGAAGGCCATCTCTTTCTAGTGTGGTCAAGCCCATGATGTGGTTTCTCGCCTAGTCTCCTCCAAGAATGCCCTCAAGGCTCGTCTGAGAGACTCGGGCGCTCTTGATGTGAGTCATGATGAGGCCCTTCCTGCTGCTCCTCCTTCTTAATTTGGCTTCCCATCTGGTCCTGAGTGGGCTGATTTCCTTGACGAGGATGGTGGCAGTGGCTTGCCTGACGATGAGGATGATGCTGGTGAGCTCTAAGCATGGTTGATGTTGTTGGTGCCTAACTTTTTGGTACTTGGTGCCAAAGGGGGAGTAATGTATCGTAGTTTTTAGTCTTTGGAGATTTAGTCTAAATTTTCATGGTTGAGAAATGTAATGGATAAACTCATGTATGGCTTGCTATGGATTGCTATGATATCATCATAGGCTATTATGTTTTTGCTCCACTACTTCTATGATGATCCATTATATGTTCGATGCACACCTTAAAAGGGAGCTCCGATATTTTATCATGCACATACTAAGGGGGAGCTCCGTACTAAATCTCTCCAAGGCTATAATGTATGTTAAATCTTTTTGAGACCTATGTATATGTTGTCATCAACTACCAAAAAGGGGGAGATTGAAAGTGCATGCTATGCCCCTAATCAACTTTTGGTGTTAATGGCAACACATACATAGGAAACTAATCCTATTTGTTGAGTGTATCTCAGGATGGCAAGTACTTTAGTAGATTGAGAATTATATGCCAAAGGTGGTCTGAGAAGATCGGGATTTATATGTCAAGAAGGCTCGGGATTGAGAAAAGATGATGTAGACTATCCTTTTGAGTTTACTATTCTTGAGTATAGGGATCCCGCACTATTAAGAGGGGATCACAGGTTTTGCGATGAACTTGCTCATACCACATCTTCACTATTCTGCTCTATACCACATATTCTGTACTCTGCTGCTATCTCAAAAAAGGTCTAATGCCTCGGACTTCCGGCTCCCTCCGGACGTCCGAGGGCCGGTCAAGGGTCGGACGACCGACAGGCTTCGGAAATCCGGAGTTGTGCACCAAAAGAACTTGAGCCCTATAACTCGGATTTCCGGCTCCCTCCGGACATCCGAGGGCCGGTCGACCGACCAGCTTCGGAACTCCGGGGCCCTGTACCAGAAGAACGTGAGATCTATAACTAGGATTTCCGGCTCCCTCCGGACGTCCGACCCCTTCAGAAATCCGGAACTTTGCACCAGAAGAAGTTGAGTCGAATAACTCGGATTTCCGGCCTTCTCCGGACGTCCGGTCCCTGTTCAACTCACAGTGTTTCCAGACATATCTACAGCTCTCGGACGACCGACCCCTGTCGGACGTCCGACCCCTTGCGGACGCCCGGACTTCCGTAAACTACCGAACGTCCGAACCCTGTGTGACTTAAAGTGTCCCCAATGGCTGTTTTTACACTCCCCACTATATATACCCCCTCACACTTCGTGATAGGGTGTCCAATACAGCTAGAACACCTCCAAGAACACCTTTCTTATCTCTCGCTCTTGTCTACACCAAATCTTACATCCCAAGAGAATTTGTGAGTCCTTTTGAGTGTTGTTCCAATCAAAAGATAGATCGTCTCCCTTTCCTCCTTCCCACCAAAGTGATTTGTGATTTGAGCAAGTTTTGAGAAATCCCCGTGATCTTGTTACTCTTGGAGGTTGGAGACTCCTAGGCGGTAGGAGTCTTCGGAGAGGAATCAAACCATTGTGATTTCCCCCGAAAAGTTTGTGAAGGTTTGGAAGCCACCTCAAGGCTTACCACTAGTGGTTGAGAAACGCCTTCGTGGAGTTATCTCAAAGGGAGAATAGGGTGAGCCTTCGTGGCGTTGGTGTGCCTTCGTGGTAACATCCGCCCCTCTAACGGTGACGTAGCTTCCCTCCAAGGAAGTGAACATCGGGATACATCCTCGTCTCTCTTGGAGTTTCGGTTATTCCTAACCCTAACTCTCTACTTGTGTTAATCCTTATTACGTACTTGTATTTGATTATTGTTTACCGCTTGCCTTACGTCACTCTAAATAGCTTACTCCTTGTCATAGCAATTATTAGGCCTACACTCATATTCCGCACTTTTGCCTAAAATTGCTAAGTAATTATTAAAATTTGGAACTGTACCTATTCACCCCCCTCTAGGTCCATCTCGATCCTTTTCACCTGTGAAGTCGATATAGGAAAGATAGCCTGGATGACCATCACAAAGTTCATATAGTTTTTGAAAATTTGAAGTCTCAAACTTGGGGTATGATCTTCTGCACAATGTAAATCGGTGGCACCGAGTTAGCATTTTCGGAGTCACCGAGAAAAGAGACTCTCTTAACATAAACTTGGCAGACATTTTTGGTGGCACCAAAAATATCTGCTTGGACTCACCTAGTTGCTTCTCAAGAACCCTAAAACAAGAATCGGTGGAACCGATTTTTCAAACTCGGTCTCACTGAGTTGCATTCTGCGGCAGATCAGATCCAAAATTTCCTACTTATCCTATTCTACTGATCTTATCTGGTGGACAGGAGGTTTTTAGTAAGTGGAAATAAGAATAAAAAGGATACAATGCGTGAGAATTAGACGAGGAACGCAGAGGGGATCGAACCGTACCCTAGCTCGATGGCGGTTCAGCTACGGCGGCGACGATGGAGCAGATTTCGTCGACGATGGCGCTCGGTAGTCAAGGCGATGACTTGGAGTCTCGGGGGGCAGCAAGGGTTTGAGGAATGAACCGTTTTGAAGATGTGAAATCAAAAGGTCCGGTTCACACGTATATACACCCGTGCACTGTCAGTGTCACCGAGATGGCAAAATCGGTGGCACCGAGTTCCTCAATTGTCAGTAGATAGGGAAACTCGGTGTAACCGAGTTGGCGATTTTGGTGGTAACGAGGTGAGAAATCCTGATCAACTTTGGAAAATCGGTGGCTCCGAGTTTGTGGAGTTGGTCACACCAAGTTTTTCAAAGAGGTTTGGGAAGGCAGCCTTTGATGATACGGAACTCTGAGTGCACCTTCACACAGAGGGTCGACAAGTGCTTGTTCAAGTTTTGTGATTTAGCATGAATAGAACTTGAGATGATACAACATAGATTGCTAGAAAAGGGTCCTAGGTATTCTTGTCCATCCAATTGGCAAAAGATAAAACAAAAGCCGAATAACAACAATTGGATGTCCTCGAATGATTAAATACATGCAGACCAACATGCTCACACAATAAGAATGATGATACAAACATGGTGAAGATGCACAAACATCCTAGCAGCTATCAAGCACTTGGGCAATGACAAAGTCATCTATATATGAGTATGTTGACTTAGGAGCCAAGAAAGAATACTTGATCATAGGTCATACCCATCATTATGCACAAGTGGGGTTACCACTTTTACATATGCATTAATGTGTTCATGCCCTTAGGAGATGCTTATACTCAAGTCTTAGAGTGAAGCTCCCCTTGATATGATATCCCCAGAAAGAGGGATCAACTAACCTTGGGCTTTGACGTAGAAGACTTCAAGTAGGTGAAGCAGTGGTGGATGCTCAATGTTGATGAAGATCATGTTGAGTTGGGAGCAATCCTTGTTGTTTTCATACTCTTCTCACCTACATGGGTTAGTCCCAAAGAAAAAGGGAACATATGCAAGAATATCTATGGACATGGAGTGAATCACACATGGGATGATGTCCAAAGATGCATTGATTACCTTGTTCCTTGGTTACCTTTAAGGGAATGTGTGACTCCTTGAACTAATGCGTAAGGTTGAGGTTGATTGCATCTTGTTCTTGCCAAAATGAATAAGAGTGAATTTCATTGGCACAGTCACCCCTCAAGAACTTCTAGTTCTTCCTCTTGGGGATTGATACGTCTCCAACGTATCTATAATTTTTTATGGTTCCATGCTATTATCATGTCAACTTTGGATGTTTTGTATGCATGAATATGCCATTTTGTGTCTTTTTTGGGACTAACCTATTAACTCAGTGCCAAGTGCCAGTTTCTGTTTTTTCCGTGTTTTTTACCTTTTTTAGAGGAGAATATTAAACGTAGTCCAAACAGAATAAAACCCGCGGAATGATTTTTTTCCATAAGAGAAGATACGTAGGGGACTTGAGAACCAAGGCAAAGGACCTCGGGGAAGGTCACAATCCCCCTAGCCGCGGCCTGGGGGGCGTGCCTAGCAGGCTTGTGGGCCCCCCATGGCTCCTTTGCCCTACTTCTTCCGCCTATAAATTCTCTAAAAATCCAAAACCACCACAGAGAGCCACGAAAATACTTTTCCGCCGCCGCAAGCTTCTGTCTCCGCAAGATCCCATCTGCGGACCGTTCTGGTGCCCTGCCGGAGGGGGTATTCGGGCACGGAGGGCTTCCTCATCAACACCATTGCCTCTCCGATGATGCGTGAGTAGTTCACCACAGACCTTCGGGTCCATAGCTAGTAGCTACATGGCTTCTTCTCTCTCTTGGTTCTTCAATACAAAGTTCTCCATGATCTTCATGGAGATCTATCCGATGTAACCTTCTTTTGCGGTGTGTTTGTCGAGATCCGATGAATTGTGGATTTATGATCAGATTATCTATGAATATTATTTGAGTCTCCTCTGATCTCTTATATTCATGATTTCGTATCCTTGTAATTCTGTTCGAGTTGTGGGTTTCATTTGGCCAACTTGATATATAATTATTGGAATGGGAGAAGTAATTGGTTTTGGGTTCATACCATGCGGTGTCCTCACCTAGTGACAGAAGAGGTAGTGAGGCACGCATCGTGTTGTTGCCATCAAGGGTAAAAAGATGGGGTTTATATCATATTGCATGAATTTATCCCTCTACATCATGTCATCTTGCTTAAAGCCTTACTCTGTTTGTCATGAACTCAATACACTAGATGCATGCTGGATAGCGGTCGATGTGTGGAGTAATAGTAGTAGATGCAAACAGTATCGGTCTACTTGTCTCGGACGTGATGCCTATATGTATGATCATTGCCTTAGATATCATCATGACTTTGCGCGATTCTATCAATTGCTCGACAGTAATTCGTTCACCCACCATAATATTTGCTATCATGAGAGAAGCCTCTAGTGAACACTTTGGCCCCCGGGTCTACTTCACATCATATTTTCAGATGTACACTTTTACTTTGTTGCACTTTCCACCTTCTAATCTCACCTTGCAAATAATCGTGAAGGGATTGACAACCCCTTTATAGCGTTGGGTGCAAGTTTTTTTTTGCGCAGGTACATTGGTGCCTCATCTTGATACTCCTACTGGATTGATACCTTGGTTCTCAAACTGAGGGAAATACTTACTGCTACTGTGTTGCATCACCCTTTCCTCTTCAAGGGAAAAACCAACGCAAGCTCAAGAGGTAGCAAGGATCCACACCAAATTGATGGGAATCCTTGGAGTTGTTGTAGAACTTGTTGAGGTAGAGCTAGTAGTATCCTTGGGAACCCACTTGACCTTGGCTTGGGAATCTTCTTCAAATGGGTCAATGTCATCTTGAAGCTTTCCCTTGCCTTTGTGGTCTTGTGGTGGAAGGTCATCTTGTCAGCTTGTTCCTTTGGAAGGAGTGGACTTCTCCTCTTGGGAACAAACTTGGGAGTGGGATATGGACTTTCTTCCCAAACATCTCCATTGTCGTTGAAGTAGCCAACACCTTGTTTCTTCCTATGTCCTCCTTGCTTGCGCACAATTTCTCAAATTGGTTACTTCCGGCAAGACTCTTGAAGACAACTCTCTCTATAATCCCTTTCAGTAGATCATTTTCTTGCTCAAGTGTAACTTGGATAAGATAATTGTTAGTGGAATCAATAGAGTTACTAGCAACAACATTATGTTTAGCTTTAGCATTGTTGTTACTAGATGAAGAGACCTTCTTGCCTTTGTTACTAGTGTTCCTAGGCTTAACTTGTGGAACAAAAGTAGACAAAAGTAATCGTTTGGCTAGATAAGAAGAACTCCTCTTTCGAAGATCATCATTGATTGCTTTTAAGAACTCATGCTCTTGCTCCAAGTTGAGCTTCTCGAAGCGTAGTTTCTCGTGGGTTCTTGCAAGATCTCTATGATATTCTAGAGTAGTCTCATGAGCAAACTTAAGAGTTTTTAATTCTCGAGTTAGTCGTTCCATCTCTTTCTTATCGTCATCATTCAATTTCTCTTGACTAGCATGATAAATAACAAGTTCATTTTTAGTGCCATCATTAGTTTTATCTATAAGCAAGTCGGTCAGATTTCGGGCTCCGCAAAATCCTAAGGATTTGAACACACGGGTGTGTGCGTAGGTTCCTCCCTACTTCACTCCGCCTAGCCTGCAACTCGATGGTAACGGTAAAGAACTCACTGGAGGGTGAGAAGAACACAGAACACAGTACTTTACCCAGGTTCGGGCCGCTGCGAAGCGTAATACCCTACTCCTGCTTTTCGTGGATTGCCTCTCACGGAGGTGATGGGTGAGTTAGCACAATGTTCTTGAGCCTCCGGAAGTTGGGTGACTAAGTGTGTTGTTCTAGGGTTCTGATGGTCTCATGATCCCATTCCCCTCTCAGGTATCCTACCATCTCTATTTATAGTGGTGGCCCGGGTCCTCTTCCCTTATCGTCGGCGGGAAGGGATCACACAACGACCAGTTTCGGTGGGAGACAAGGGAACATGCCTCCCCTGCCAAAAGTGGTCTTCGCCTGCAAAGCCGCTCCCAGTGCCGCAGAGATGAGCGCAGGGGTGATGACCGTCATGCCGGCGGGCGACCAGGGTCTTGTTGCACCAAAAGGGAAACCTTTAGAAGATGCCTTTGGGGTTCTGATTTGCCCGTTCCTTCTTTGCACCAAAAGGGGAAGTTTTCCTGCTTTGCCACCTTCTGATCGCCTACCCTTTCCTGGCGTCACCCTTGAATTATGAGACCCAGCCTTACCTTGGAATATCCACCGCTCCAGAGAAGTCCTGAGGAAGACTTCGTGTGAGTCTTGATGCTCCTCCTCCTCGTGAGGCTTGGTCCGTCACGAGGGCCTTGTTCAGGGTGGAGCTGTTCCCGGTCGATATTGTGTTGACGAAGTAGGCCTGCCCTCTGCCCGCGGCATTTCGGGCCGTCTTCAAGGCTTCGCTAGGAAGCCAACCCCGGCGCGCCTTGGGCCGGGGGGCTAAGCCCCCCTCTAAGAGCCGTATATGAAAATTTCATCTCGTACGGCTCAAGCAGAAACACACAAATTTTCAACGAATATTAGAAAAAAGGTTCAAAACTTCATCAGCCACTGAATCAGGTCGATTTGCCTTGAAGATATCAAATAAAAAAAATCCGGAATATCTTTTTTGTGATGATAATGCCAAAAAATCTCAAGTTTGCGCGTCTTTCTTTCTTCCTTTCGCTTATGTTGGTCATTAGAGGCTTCTTGACCTTTCTTTTCCCTATTTTGGATTTTTTTATGCGTAATATAGAAATTATCTTGTTGTGATCCTATGAATCAGTTCAATTAAAACCTTAGATTGATACTAGAGCCACGATGATTTAGTCTCAAGCTAAACAAAAGGCAAGGGTTCTTCGAATAAGAACCGCTTGATAATCATTTATTGGATCAGTGTAATGACTCGACAAAATCGATAGAAAAAAGTTGTCTTTTGGGCGAACAAAATTGTAAGGAAGAAAATTTCTTTTTTATTTTTATTTATGAACTACTTGCGACCCACGTGTCTCGGAGCTGCGCGACGACACCCTCGCTCCCCGAGGTGCACCAACGGTGCCAGGCCACGATGGTGCGATTCCCAAGCGTCACGCAGGCCATCATTTTGCCCATTGAATGCGACCGCACCCAACGGCCTAGCGGATGTGACCGATCAATGGACAGGTGAAGCGACATGAGTGGCAGTGCTTCCGTCGGCCCACCTCGCGGCCTTCGCGAATCGTGCGATGCCCACGCCCTCGCGTCGGTTGGTGGCTAGGGCTCGCACATAAGTACGCCCTGCCTCCCGTGGGGGAAGGTACCGTATCCTTGGGCTCCTTCTCAACTTCCCCCATCCGCCGCGAGGAGACTTCTTCCCCTTCTTCGCTCTTCATCTTCATGGCATCCCCCGATATGGCTCTGGCCGGGGGAAGCGTGTGGCGCCTCCTATGCCTTCGTCCGCAGCCGGGGGTAGCGGTGGAGGGCCTCCGGAACATTCGCGTTTCCACTCTCGCTGGGTGATGGCTGATGGGTAAGTCCTCCGCTGCGTTTCAGTTGGTTGTCGCTCCGTCTGCTATCCTTGGGTTGACCTTCCTTCTTCTTTAGCATGCCCTCCTCCAAGAAGCCGAAACTCGACAGGCTCCAGGAGGAGGTGGTAGAACTTCGGGCCTGGCTTGAGAGCGTCCATGCCTCCCTCGATGCCGCTCGCCGGGGCGAGGCAGAGGCCAAGGAGGATCTAGCATCGCTGTAGGTGCAGGTCCGGGAGGTGGCGGACGCCGTGCAGGTTGCCCAGGACGAGGCATCATATGCCAGGCTAATGGCGTTCCAGCGCGCCCTGCAGTTCGCCGACATCGCCGACTGGGCGATTGCCGCGACGCGTCGGTTCGCGGGGAGGGCCCCGGCGCTGCCCATCATGAGGAGCGACCGGGGCTACCTCATCTTCTTCCAGGAGGTCGTGGAGGCACTGGAAGCCGGCGTCCACCGCGTGGAGGAGGACAAGGCGTCCAGCGCGCGCGAGCTTCTGGGCCTCGCCCTGACGCTCGTCTTCACCAACGTGCGTCGCCTTGTCCCGGAGCTCTACCTTCGGCTGTCGTCGAGCCGACGCCCGCTTAGCCTCGCCGCCTTCTCCGGGATGGGGTCCGTTTGCATGTCGACGCCTTGGTGGGGGCGGTACGTCGAGGTGCCTTCTTTGAGTGAGGAGGGTGGTCCTGACGCTGGGCCGGCCGATGCTGTGGGCGATGCCAGCAGCCCCTCCCCTTAATGCCCCAAGCTCCTTTGCTGCTCTCCTGTAATGGTGAACCAAGAACTCTGCCCTACTGGGTGTTAAGCTTTTGTTGTTATTACCTTTGTTTCTCTCCTCTTATCTTTCGCTTTTGAGTTCATTGCTTGCGTGATGGTGGTCGTGGTAGCGGGGCTGCAAAGCTTAAGAGCCGTCGTTGTAGTTGCCATAGCGAGGGTGGCATGACCTTCCGGTGGTTCCTCCTTCCTAAGGCACCCCTCGTGCCAGCGCCTGCTTGAGTGCTGGACTCGCTCCTTGCTGCCGCCAAATCCTTAGGCCCTGCATCCTTCGTTAGCGTGCATATTTCAATTCATCGTTAGTTTATCGTAAGGCATGAGGGTCCGGGTTAGGGTCTGTAAGGTACTTAGCTTGTGGGTTTGTGTAAATTCCCTGTGTGGTCCCTCCTAATGGGGACCTGTTTCATAAGCGGGACGAGGTGAACACCCTTTTGGCACTCTATCTCTGCAGGTCCCGGTCCCACACATTTCCTCGCCCCCGTAAGGTCCAACCCGTTACCAAGGCTGTCCCTCGCGGGGCAAGTCCCCGGAACCCTCGGGGAGCCGAGTGGCTTTGCAACCAGTGAGGCTCTTGAGGCGCGCTACTCAAGAGCCCCCCTTGACACTCGAGCCACTATGCGTTGTCAGGCCCCAGTCTTGATGACCGGTAGGCTCCTGAGGCGCGCCCAGGAACCCCCTTTCTAGCGCCCGAGCGATTCCGCACCTCGTCCCTTCGGTCATTTCCCCGGGAGGGGCCCTGGGGCTCCCGAGACTCTTTACGATGGCGTGGAGTAGTGGTCCCCAAATATGTCCTCCGGACGGGTGATTTCAAAGCCTAGTTAAATGAGGAGCGCCAAAGAAATCCATTTTTTCCCCTTTTTGATTTTTCAAACACCGGACAGTAAGACCAGAGAAAATCAACTTAAGAAATCAGCCCGTTCAACCCCAGTGAAAAGTAGTTCGAATCCAAAAGAAAGCAAGTGTCACATCTAGCATTTAAAGCTTGCATAGTCAGTGGTGCACTATATGGGTTTCCTTGCGAGATGCGAGCATGGTCATTGGCAGGCCATGCTGGTTGTTTTGTCTTCGTACCCACCGCGGAGCTAAGGTCTTCCACTAGGTGTGGGGTGGACCCCTTTTGCGCCCTCGGGGGGCCCTGGGCATATACAACCTCAGCTCATTATTACGTGAGAGTGTCACGATGGGGGTGTATATGGGAGGTCGCGAGGATTCTTTGGCCTCCCGAGTGTCCCTACCCATGAGGCATTGGGGCCTGAGCTTCTAGAGTCATTGAGGACTTTGTTGTACCCAGCGCGGAGCTAAGGTCTTCCACTAGGCGTGGGGTGGACCCCTTCCGCGTCCTCGGGGGGCCCTGGGCGTATACAGCCTTGGCTCGTTATTACGTGAGAGTGTCACGGGATGAAGTAGGTTCCAGAAGGATTGAAGGATGATGAAGAGGTGTGACGGGTCGGTGCGGATCTTGCGTGCTTGTGCTCCTTCCTGGGAGGCCTATTATAGGGATTTTATGACTCTACGTTGACAGGTCCCAGTCCCGCGCATATCCCTGCCGTCGTGAGGCGCCTCACGAGGCAAGGCCCCGACGCCTCCTCATGTCGACTAAAACTAGGCGGCTCCAGGGTGGTCAAGTAGCTTTGTGACCGGTAAGGCTCCTGAGGCGCGATGCTCAGGAGCCCCCTTTAACGTTCAAGCGGCTCTACCTCGCTGAGACCCAGTCCCGCACATTTCCCAACCACCATTGCATGTGACCGATTGAACGGATGTAGCTACGGGGTCAAGCCCTGCCACCGCTGATAAGGACTAAATGTGCGTGCACGGTATCAAGAGTGGTAGGTGGCCTTCTGACCGGTAAGGCCCCTTAGGCGCGATGCTCAGGAGCCCCGCTTTGATGCTCAAGCAACTCTGCTTCACAAGGACCCAGTCTCGCACATTTCCCGATCGCCGTTGCATGTGACCGATGGTACGTCTCAAATGTATCTATAATTTTTGATGATTTCATGCTGTTATCTTGTCATCTTTGGATGTTTTATGTACCTTTTATATCTTTTTTGGGACTAACTTATTAATTCAGTGCCAAGTGTCAGTTCCTGTTTTTCTGTGATTTTGGCTCTTTTCAGATCTGATTTTGGAACGGAGTCCAAACGGAATAAAATCCCCTAAATGATTTTTTCCCGAACGGGAGAAGATCAAGGGGCTTGTGGGCCAAGCCAGGAGGGCTCCAGGGAGCCCACAAGTCCCCACTCCGCCACCAGGGGGGAGGCGGCGGTGGCAGGGCTTGTGGCCTTCCTGAGCGTCCCATGACCTAGATATTTGGCCTATATATTCCCTAAAATACAACAAAAAATCACGGGATCCACGAAAATACTTTTCCGCCGGTGCAAGCTTCCGTTTCCGCGAGATCTCATCTGGAGACCCTTCCCGGCGACCTGCCGGAGGGGACTTTGGAGTTGGAGGGCTTCTTCATCATCATCATCGTCCCTCCAATGACTCGTGAGTAGTTCACTTCAGACCTACGGGTCCGTAGTTAGTAGCTAGATGGCTTCTTCTCTCTCTTGGATCTTCAATACAAAGTTCTCCATGATCTTCATGGAGATCTATCCGATGTAATCTTATTTGGCGGTGTGTTTGTCGAGATCTGATGAATTGTGGATTTGTGATCAGATTATCTATGATATATATTTGAGTCTTTGCTAATTTCTTATATGCATGATTTGATATCCTTGTAAGTCTCTCCGAGTCTTGGGTTTAGTTTGGCCAACTAGATCTATGATTCTTGCAATGGGAGAAGTGCTTGGTTTTGGGTTCTACCATGTGGTGACCTTTCCCAGTGACAGTAGGGGCACCAAGGCACACATTAAGTAGTTGCCATCAAGGGTAACAAGATGGGCTATGTCGTTGATATGAGATTGTCCATCTACATCATGTCATCTTGCTTAAGGCGTTACCCTGTTCTTTTGGACTTAATACACTAGATGCATGCTGGATAGCGGTCGACGTGTGGAGTAATAGTAGTAGATGCATACAGTATCGGTCTACTTGTTTTGTACGTGATGCCTATAGATATAATCATTGCCATAGATGACGTCACGACTTTGCGTGATTCTATCAATTGCTCGACAGTAATTTGTTCACCCACCGTCTACTTGCTTTCATGAGAGAAGCCACTAGTAAACACTACGGCCCCCGGGTCTATTCACATCTATCGTTTACAGCTCCGCTTTTACTTTGCTTTGTTACTCTGTTGCTTTCAGTTCTCACTTGGCGAACAATCTATAAGGGATTGACAACCCCTTTATAGCGTTGGGAGCATGCTTTTTGTGTTTGTGCAGGATCTTTTTTGACTCCTCCAGTGGATCGATACCTTGGTTCTCAAACTGAGGGAAATACTTACCACCGTTGTGCTACATCACCCTTTCCGCTTCGAGGGAACACCAACGCAAGGCTCCAAGGCCACGGGGGAAATCCTTTGCATATTTGCCTAGGAAGTCCCTTAAGGCATAGCCATAGCAGAAGGATTCCTGGTGTCGTCGACACGACTATTCCTGTCGCCGTTTTCGGGGAAGCACAGCTGACATCAACCGACTAAACGGCCATGGCTACGGGGTCAAACCCTGCCGCCCCTGATAACGACCGAATGTCCGTGGACGATATCAAGGGTGGCAGGTGGCCTTATGATCGGTAAGGCTCCTAGAGCACCATGCTCTGGAGCCCCTTTCGACGCTCAAGCGACTCTGAGTGTATCTTGTTGACCACAATCTGGTGGAGCCCTAGGGCTCCCCAGTTCCCGTGATGGGGCAGTGCGGTGCGGCAGGGCGGTCGTAGTGACGCCAGCAGAGCAGTGGGTTAGGTCGCCAAGTGGATGTATGGAAGTTGTAAAGGGATCAACTTGGAGGAGTATGCCCTAGGTAGTTGGAGTTCCTGTGGTAAGAAGACACTCCTTAGGGCAGTAAATCCAAAAGACTACCTTGCCTAATAGTTGAAGCCCCCTTGCGCTTCAGGGATGCCTCACGGTGCCCGATCCCCGATGCCCACGCCTGAATCTTGATCGCCGCGGATGATCCGTGCGGCTAGCGTCCCATTGGGGTGTTTGATTCGCCCTCCTGAAGCCCGTGAGTTCGGCCCCACATAGTCCTCCCGCGGGGGAGATGGCTGTTGCCATGCCCCGCGGAGTAAGGGCGCCCCCTATCCGGTCCCTTCTAGGCCCGATCCAGGGTAGAGCCCCCTACGCCCTTCACTCCTGAGGTGAGTAGGCGCCCCGGGGGGAAACATCAAGCCCTTCCTCGTTGGGGGGATCAGGCAGCACCACGTACTCTGGCACGTACAACTCTTCGTAGGCGCTCGCTCGTCCCCTGCGTCCGGCCATCAGTGCGACGGTGGCAGTCCCCCTTTGCGGTGGAGGGGGATCTCCCTTGCCGCGCTGCTTGGAAATCTTTCTACGATAGGCCTCCGCACGGAGATGCTTGTTCCTGTTGCCGCCGTGGGCTGGTCCTAGCGCCGCCCGATTCTTATTCCCTCCTTGGTGTCCCGGCGTATCTGTGTTGTCGTGATTCGTCTGTGCAATTGCCTCCGCCTTATGCTAGTTGCGTCGAAGGGAGCGTTCCTGTCTATCCGCCCCGGGCTTTTGGGGGGCGACCTGGTCTTGGTGATGCATGCCAACATGTACGTCAGTCGTCCCGCCGTTGGCCTCTCGTCCCTGGTGGTTGTCGGCGTGGTGCGCTTCAGGGCCGGTCGCTGCAGCCTGGAGGATGTGGAGGGCAGCGCGGAGCACGTCTCTTTTGGCCCTTCCCAGAGCGGCCAGGGCCCCGAGGCTTGCAGGTTTAGGGGCCGGCACGCAGTGCGAGCCCCCGGTGTCCGGCGCTTGGGCCTTGAAGATGTACCAGGCTGGATGTTGTTCTGGGCGATGGCGATTGGATCCATGACGTGGTACACCCAAGCGTCGAAGCCCCCCGGGGTCGGTCGTTGGCGGAGCATCTCTCTCTCCATCCGCAATGTGTCATGTGCGCTGAGGTCTCCCAAGTCGATGCGGCGCACTGCGGGTGTCCGGGCCTCCGTCCAGGCCCCATGCGCCTGGGTGGCACGGGTGGCCGTCACGGCGGTGGTGATGTTTACGGCTTGGTATGATACGCCTGATCCCGCAACGCTGGTATGCGAGGCTCCAGCCGCGGTGACGTGGTGGTCGGAGATTAGCTCGACGAGGCTCGGAGGAGCCGGTAGATCGCTGGACATTGGTTCAGCGGTCTGGGACGGAGGAAGCTGGAAGAGAACCTTCACACGCCCCCTACCTCGCGCGCCAAATGTCGGATTTCGGGCTCCGCAAAGCCCCAAGGATTCGAACACACGAGAGTGTGCGTAGGTTCCTCCCTGCTTCACCCCACCTAGCCTGCAACTCGATGGTAACGAGGAAGAACTCACTCAAAGGTGAGAAGAGCACAGAACACAGCGGTTTACCCAGGTTCGGGCCGTTGTGAAGCGTAAAACCCTACTCCTGCTTTTGGTGGATTGCCTCTCACGGAGGTGATGGGTGAGTTAGTACAGTGTTCTTGAGCCTCCGGAGGCTGAGTAACCAAATGTGTTGTTCTAGGGTTCCAATGGTCTTATGATCCCATCCCCCTCTCAGGTATCCTACCCTCTCTATTTATAGTGGATGCCCGGGTCCTCTTCCCTTATCGTCTAGACAGGGGAACATGCCTCCCCTGCCAAAAGTGGTATTCGCCTGCAAAGTCGCTGCCAGTGCCATAGAGATGAGTGCAGGGGTGACGTCCGTCCTGCCGGCGGGCGACCAGGGTCTTGTTGCATCGGAAGGGAAACCTTTAGAAGATGCCTTTGGGGTCCTGATTCGTCCTACCTTCTTTGCACCGAAAGGGGAAACTGTCCTGCTCTGCCACCTTCTGATCGTGTGCCCTTTCCGGGCGTCACCCTTGACTCCTGAGGCCGAGCCTTACCTTGGAATATCCGCCAAGCTGGAGGAGTCCTGAGGAAGCCTCCGTGCGAGTCTTGATGCTCCGCCTCCTCATGAGGCTTGGTCCCTCACGAGGGCCTTGTTTAGGGTGGTGCTGTTCCTGGCCGATCTTGTGTTGACGAAGTGGGCCCTCCCTGGGCCGCACGCACATAGGCCTGGGTACCACCGTTCCCAGAAAGCCGACAAAGTCATCTTCTCCTAACAAGTCATCCTCATCACTATTGAAATCAAGATACTCAGGATGTGATTCCTTGGGTCCTTTAGCCATGAAGCAGTTTCCGACTCCCTCATTTGTTGAATCAAATAAGTCATAGGAGTTGGTCGAAACAAGCGCAATCCCGGCAACACCTTCATCTTGACCATAGTCAGAGTTGGAGTGAGAGCTTCTCTTGGAGTGGTGATCAGATTCGGAGCCAGAAACCCATTCACCAACATGAGCTTGATGTCTTCTTCTTGGACTGCTCTTGGTGTATTTGTCCTTCTTCTCCCATTCCTTGCCTCTCCGTGAGTGTCTTAGTTCATAGTGATCTTCTCTACTCCTTCTCTCTTTGTGAGGTGACTCATCTCTTGAGCTTCGTCTTCGAGGTGACCCTTCTCTTCTTTTGTAAGGACCCGAGCACTCATTTGAGTAGTGTCCGGGCTTCCCACAGTTGTAGCAGTTTCGATCACGACTGGACAAACGCTTCTCATCATGTCTTCAACTTGACCTTCTATCTTTGCCTCTACTCTTGTAGAACTTGTTGAATTTTCTGACCACGAGGCTTATCTCTTCATCAGTGACAAGATTGTCTTTTGAAGTAGCGGGAGCATCGCATGAAGCTTTATAAGCACTGCTTGACTTGTTCTGCAGCTCATATTTGTATTTGAGTGACATCTCATGAGCAACAATCCTACCAATGACTTGAGTTGGCTTGATATCTTTGTAATTTGGCATCATTTGGATCAATGTGCACACTGTGTCATACATGCCATCAAGAGCTCTAAGTATCTTCTTGATGATGAATTCTTTGGTCATCTGTTCGCTTACTGAGTCGGCAATCTCATTGGTGATGAGAGCTAGACTAGAGTACATTTGAGTGACTCCTTCACCATCCTTCATATTGAACTTGTCAAATTAACTTTGAAGCACATCCAGCTTAGATTCTCTAACAGATTGAGTACCTTTGTGCATATCAACCAAAGTATCCCAAATCTCTTTTGCATCCTCAAGATGACTGATTTTGTTGAATTCTTACGGGCAAAGGCGGTTGAAGATGATATCGCGGGCTTGAGCATTAAGTTGCAACATCTTTAGTTCATCAGTTGTCGCATCTCGATCTGGTTCATGCCCTTCTCCAAAGAAGTTACCTTGCACACCAACATGAATAACAGCCCAAACATGAGGATTAAAGCCAAGTATGTGCATTTTCATTTTATGCTTCCAACTAGAAAAATTAGTGTCATCAAAGTAAGGAACTCTACGCCGATAATTTCCCTCCCTAGATGCCATAGTCTCCTAGGTTGCTATACCAATGAAATGGATACCAAAGCTCTGATACTACTTGTAGAATCGAAAGTATGTCTAGAGGGGGGTGATTAGACTAATTGACAAGATATTTTTTTGCCTTTTCCCAATTTTACTTGAGAGGCAACTACGGCGGTTAAGACAAGTCAAATACACCCTACACATGCAGTTCTAACAGTATAGCAGCGGAAAGTAAACACATGAGGTTGACACGGCAATTTTTGGCATGGTTCCAGTAGGTGGCGATATCTTACGTCCATGTTAGAGGAGACTTCAACCCACGGAGGGTAACGACTGCGAGAGTCCACATAGGGTCCATAAATAAGCTCCTTGTCTATTCCACCATGGCTTCCATCCACGGAGGACTAGCCTTACTCACAGTAGATCTTCACGAAGTAGGCGATCTCCTTGCCCTTACAAACATCTTGGTTCAACTCCACCACATGAAGTAGGAGGCTCCCAAGCGACACCTAACCACTCTAGGAGGCACCACCCTCCAAAAGGTAATAGATGGGGTAGATCAATGAACTCCTTGCTCGTGTGCTTCTAAAGATCATCTCCTTAACACAAATCACTCTCTCACAGAATATGCATGGGTAGGAGAGGTTAATTTGGTGGAAAGCAATTTGGGGAGGCTAGAGATCAAGTTTCAAATGATTGGATTGGAATATCATGGTCTCAACACATGTGTAGGTGGTTCTCTCTCAGAAAATGGATCTCGCAATGAAGTGTGTGTTCTAAGTGCTTCTCCGACAAATGAGAAGTCGGTGAAGGGGTATATATAGACAGCAGCCAAAATCCAACCGTTACACACAAAAGAGCAAACTCGATGACATCGAAGTGGACAACTCGGTGGTATCGATTAGCACTAAAGTGGTGAACTTTTGAATCGCGATGAGACCGATATATAGAACTAGGCGGCACCGAAAAGGTGACTAACGGTCAGATGGCCAAACTCGGTGGCACCGATACTCAAACTTGGAAATTCTGATTTTGTGTATCTTAGCAACAGAATGTTGGTCACCCAAACTCGATAGCACCGATGCAGTTTCGGTTGCACCGATTTATTGGGAATGGCTAGGGTTCTATGTGAGGTTCAAACTCGGTGGGTCCGATATGGCAAGTTGGTGACACCGAATTTGTGATTGTGGAACCTCATAGAGTGGGTATGTGGGGAAAAATGATTGGGTGTTTTGGTGGCTAACTTTGAGCATTTGAGCAATTGGTTCATTTTACTATCTCACCCCCTTTTAATAGTATTGGCTTTCCTATGGACTCAAAAGTGATTTCTCACAAATATAAAATGAAGAGTCTTCTAGCTTGAAGCTTGATCCAATATTATTCTTTTCTTGCATCGAGGGGTATCTCTACATGAACCTTAAGCCATAGCATCTTTTGAACTTTTCTGAAATATACTTGGAAAACATATTAGTCCAATGATGCATATGTTGTGATTAATTATCAAAACCTCGTTGTTAATGATGGTGTAGGTGGCGGAACACCGTTGGATTTTCGAGCCTCGACCTCGTCGGCGGGCAAGTTGCTCCTTTTGATGTAGTCGAGGAAGGGTTGTGACCACGACCGGGCCGTGACCACCGTTAGCATGGACTCGGCGACTGGGCTTGTTGGGGCGGGGTCAACAGTCGGCACGCCAGCCACCGCGATCCCGGAGCTGGATGGGGTGTACCCCGAGGCAAGGTTGGCAACCCTCGGGCCAGTCGGGGCAGCCCCCGGTGCGGCATGAGCAGCCGGTAAGTTGGTGGGGGGTCGCGGCCTGAGTGCCTGCGGTGGCAGCCCCTCGGCTAGGCAGGGTAGCCCCCGAGTCAGCGCCGGCAACCTCCGGGATAGGAGGAGTAGCCCCCGGGTTAGCCGGGATGAACATGGACTTGGACTCTGGAGATGGCGTAATGGAGGGTTTACGCAAATGCTTGAGAGACATGTCGGCTAGGATGGGTTGCTGGGTGGAGGCGGTATTCGCGAGTGTGTCAGCGACCTTATTACCCGCTCCGAGGACATGGTGGAACTTGCAGCCTTCAAAACTGTCTGTGAATAGTTGGACCAGGAAGCGGTAGCTAGCCATGTTTGCATCCCTAGCGTCCCACTCGCGAGTGACTTGCTGCACCACCAGGTCGGAGTCACCGAAGCATAGAATGCATCAGACGTCGATCTCCCTGGCCAGCCGAAGGCCGTGGGTGAGTGCTTCGTACTCCATCATGTTGTTTGAGGCGGCGAAGTGGATTTGCATGACGTATTGCAGCCGATCCCCTTTCGGGGAGGTGAGGACGATGCCTGCCCCAAGGCCGGTGCGCATATTCGATCTGTCGAAGTGTATGCGCCAATGGGTGGAGTCGGGAGGTGGCGGAAGATACTCCATCTTTGCCCAGACGATGAGGAAATCCACCAATGCCTCGGACTTGACGGTCGTGCGGGACTCGTAGGTGATGTGGAGGTCGGCCAGTTGAATGGACCACTTGGTGATCCGGTCGGTCGTGTCTAGGTTGCCCATGATCTCACCGAGGGGAGCAGTGCTCCCCACCATGATCGGGTGCTCCTAGAAGTAGGGCTTGAGCTTCCGGGCTTCCAGGAATACGCCGTAACACATTTTTTGGTAGTGAGGGTAGTTTTGCTTGGAGCGGACAACACCTTGCTCACATAGTATACCGGCCATTGGACCATCTGGGCTTGGCCCCCCGCTCTAATTGGTTGACGGCCATGACGATGTGGACCACCCGCTGGTCGCCGTGATGTAGAGCAACATTGGCTCCCTGTCGGCCGCCGCGGCCAGCACGGGCACAATGGTAAGCGCGCACTTGAGGTTGCGCAGGGCCTCATCCGCCTGGTCTCTCCAGACAAAGTTGTCCACTTTCTTGAGAAAATGATAGAGGGGGGCTTCTCTTCGAGCCGGCCGATGAATCGTCTGAGTGAGGCAAGGCATGCGGTGATCTTCTCTGGATGGCCAGTGCAGGTTGGTTGGACGAGCCATCCGCTTGATGGCCCAAATCTTCTCTGGATTGACCTCGAACCCCAGTGCAGAAATAAGGAAACCGAGGAGTTGTTCGTCCGGGACACCGAACACGCATTTCTCTCGGTTCAGCCGAATCTCGAACTCACACGAGCTCGTGAATGTTTCTTTGAGATCGTCCAGGAGGGTGCGTCTCTTCTTGGTTTTGACCAAAACATCGTCCATGTAGACGTGTACTTTGCAGCCAAGCTGCTTGTAGAGGCATCGTTACATGCAGCGCTGAAAGGTGGTGCCAGCATTTTTCAGCCCGAACACCATGGTGATGTAACAAAACGCCCCAAAGGGGGTGATGAAAGCTATTTTAATCCGGTCGGCTGGATTAAGCTTAATCCGGTGGGAATCTGAGTAGGCGTCTACGAAGGACAGTAGCTCATAGCTGTCCGTTGAGTCGATCACTTGATGGATACAGTGTAGAGAGAATGGATCCTTGGGGCATGCCTTGTTCAGGCTCGTGTAGTCGTAACACATGCGCAAAGTCTTATTTTTCTTCAGCACTAGGACTGGGTTCGCCAACCATTCTGGGTGGAAGACTTCCATGATGAAGTCGGTTGGCAGCAGCTAGGCGATCTCTTCACCAATGATCTTCCGCCTCTCCTTGGAGCAGCGGCGCAACGGTTGCTTGATCGGCTTTGCCTCCGGTTGGACGTATAATAAGTGCTCGATATACTTTATCAGGACTCCTGGCATGTCCTTTGGGGTCCACGCGAAGATATCCCAGTTCTCACAGAGGAAGTCGACGAGCTTGCTTTCCTATTTGTCGTTGAGGCCACCCCCACCACGACGACTTAGTGGTGGGTCGGCTAGATGCAGGGGGACCATCTTGGTGTCCTTGCAAGTGGTCGTCTAAAACTAGGCTTCCACAACCGACTGCTTCAACTTGGCCTCGTACATAGCCACCGGCTCGCGGGTGAGCGCCACAAGCCAGTCGATCTGTCACCGCTCCTCAATGATGACGAGGGATTCGGGTAGCTTAGTACCGACCAGAGCGCACTCGGTCGACTTCTTGTAATCGCCAGTGATGGTGATGATGTCATGCGGGCCCGACAACTTCATCTTAAGGTAAGCATAGTGGGAGACCTCCATGAAATTGGCCAAGGCGGGCCAGCCCAGGAGTGCCTTGTAGGGGTTGGAGATGTCGGCGACCTCGAACTAGATGGGCTCGCTATGCAAATTCTTCGGTGAGCCAAATAGCACGTCTAGTCGGACCTTACCAATCGGGGAGTAGGAGTAGTCGAGAACGATGCTATGGAACACCATCCGGATTGGTTGGAACTCGGATTCGAGATAGCTAAGCTTGTCCATGGTTTCGCGGTAGAGGATGTTGATGCTGCTACCGCCATCAATGAGCACATGCGTGAAGTGGGAGGTGCTCCTATTGGAGACGAAGGTGGGGTCGAGTACCAGCTGTTACCGCACATCATGGGCATCACGGCTGGGTGGTCCTCGCATCCCCAAGTGTCGGTGCACTAAAGACTGGGGTCTCCTATGCCTCGGACTAGTGCGCGGACACCGGCAGCCCCTCCAGAGCGGCAAGACGCGTCACTAGAGCTTAGGGCGGAAGCAAGACTCACAAGCTACCAAGTACAGATTGCAAGCCCCGGCAAACACTCGCTTGCTGGGAAGGAAGAAGAGACCCCGGTAGGAGCTCCCTACCGGGGAGACAGACAATGCCATGGCGAGACCCTCCTGCCGAGGAAGAAGGACTGAGCCCCGGGAAGCCACCCTTGGCAGGAAGATTGACAAGGCCTCGGCAGGCCATCACCTCCCTGCTGAGAGGAACGGGAAGACCCCCGACAAGGTAACCCTGCCGGGAAGGCAGCAGAACCCCGAGGAGAGGCGCGGTCCCAAGGCTCCCTCGCGACCTGTGAACGCCTCCACCTACGAGTACGCCACTGACAATGCATGGACCACGCGTCCGCCCGCACGCCGGCGCAACACCCCAAAGTTGCCACGTGTGGGTACGTGTCCAACCCCCCAGATGAGGTTAGGGAAGTCTGTAGAAGCATTTAATGCACCATTGACAAGGCAGTAACACTGTAACTGTCGGTCGACACTGTTTCACTCGTGAACCCACCGTTCACCTGCTAAGCCACTATGGTGACCCCTTCGCCTATAAAAGGAGGCCCGAGGCTCAGTAGTAAGGACTTTTTGGATTTTTGTCCAATCGAAGGGCTATAATGAGGGACAGATCTATAATAACCCAAAACGAGTAACTAAACGCATGCAGGAGTACGGTTTTGCGCACCACGTGGCCCGAACGTGGGTAAAAAGATTTTGTCGGGCCGTGACTGTTGGTTCTACTCTTGCCGCGACCCTTCGCCCCGCCCAACCAGCAAAAAGGGGACCGTTGTGGCCCCCATAGGTCTCGATCCTTTCACCGACATCTTTGGCGCGCCGGGTAGGGGTAAGAGGGTCGCGTCAACCTGATCCAGCGGTCAACGGAAGGATTTCTTCATCCACACGATCGCCATGTCTCCCAAAAGGAGGAGCGCAACGGCGGCCGAGACACCCGCGCCCAGTGCACCTGCCACGGCGCAGCCAGGAGGGGGCACGGGCGCGGGAGAGGGAGGTGGAGCCCCGGAACTCCCACAACATTCTGGAAATCACACGTGGGCGAGCGGGACCGTCTGCGGCCCTGACGACCCCGCGCGCGCCGGAACGTCCAACGACGGAGCTGCGCAGCCGACATGCGGCGTGGCTACTTCTAAGGACACCGAAGGGCACGCGGCGATGCCTACGCCACGGCCTTCCCAGGCCACACACGACGGGCGGCCCCAAGATGGCGACCCTTCGCCACCGCGACGACGAACCCCTGGTCCTCAAACCCAGGACACACACGTGACGCAGACGCGCACTGCGACGGGGAAGGGTGGCGCATGCTCGTGTGGCCAAGGAGGGGCCCCTTCTGGCACCACCAGGAGAAAGAGCCCCATGCGTTCCACCCGCGTGTCGCCTCCCCCCTCGCGGGGAAAGCGCTGAAGCGCGTAGTTTCTCCTAGATTTTCCTCCGACGGAGGACAAGCTCAAGGAATTGAGGGCCACCATACAGAGCCTCAACGCCCTCGCCAACGGAGACGAGCAAGAGCAGCCGGAGACGTCGAAACGATCCTCCAACAAACCTTCCCGCGACCGCACGGAGAAGGGCAAAGACGCTGCCGCCACGGTGCATTCCCCGCCGAAGCAGAGGCAACAGGTCGTCATCTCTTATGACTCCACTCGATCCTCTGACACGCGCACCCACCGCGATCAGCGTCACGTCCTGTGGGAGATACGTGAAGAGGATGCTAGGACTCTCATCGAGCGGCGGCGGGAGACACGCCGCCACTCGCACAAACGAGCTGAGACCGTTGCGGACGAGCTCTACCCTATGAGGTGGGTTGCCCGGCCTTTACCGCCGAGCTCCGGCGAGTCTAGTGGCCCATCTCCCGTACCTTCAAGCTGGAGATACCCGAGAAGTACCACGACAAGACTCACCCGTCCGAGTTCCTCAACATCTACACCATCGCGGTGCAGGCTGCCGGGGGCAGGGACGACAAGCTATCTGCCAACTACTTCATGTTGGTGCTTAAGCCCAACATGAGGTCTTGGTTGATGCACCTGCCCAAGAACTGCATATCTTCTTGGAAGGACGTGTGCCAGGATTTCGTTGGTGCCTTTACTGGCGGCCACCGAGCCCCCGGCCAGGAGAGCGACTTGCACATCATCCCCCACAAGGAGGGAGAAACTCTGCGCAAGTACATCTAGAGATTTAGCCGCATTCGGTGCAACATCCGGATGTCCACCAAGCCGCCGTCATCGGCGCATTCCATCAAAACGTGCGCAACAGGAAGATGCGGGAGGAACTGGCGATGAACAAGGTCCGCGATGTCGCCGAGCTCTACGCTCTGGCCGACAAGTGCGCGCGGGCAGAGGAAGGGAGGAGGCTTCCTAGCGAAGGCGCCAGTGCAGAAGCCGACTCCAAAGACGATGACGCTGACCCTCCATTGAGGAAGGGGAAGAAACACAACATCGAGAGGAAGAGCAAGGCCGTGTTTGCTGTCGAGAATTCCGGCGACGTCGACGCCGCCAAGAAGGCTAAGGCGGAAACCCCCTGATAAAGGAGCTGCCGGGTGCAACTCCTGCCATGCCTTGCGGCCGCCGACAAGTCGGATGGCTCCGGCAAACAGTATTTCAAGATCCACCGTACCAAGGGCCACGACCTCCAGTACTACCGCCAAGTCAAGGAACTCGCCAAAAAGCAAAAGGCTGAGTACGAGAGCCGCGACAAGGAGAAGGCCCGAGATGTTGGGGAACGTTGCATGGGAAACAAAAATGTTCCTACGCACACGAAGACCTATCATGGTGATGTACATCTACGAGAGGAGATTAGATCTACGTACCCTTGTAGATCGCACAGCGGGAAGCGTTCAGAAACGCAGTTGATGTAGTGGAACGTCTTCACGTCCCCCGAACCATCCCACGAACCGTCCCGCGATCCGTCCCACGATCCGTTCCGATATAGCGCCGAACGGACGACACCTCCGCGTTCAACACACGTACAACTCGACGATGATCTCGGCCTTCTTGATCCAGCAAGAAAGACGGAGAAGTTGATGAGTTCTCCGACAGTGTGACGGCGCTCCGGTGGTGGTGATGATCTACTCCTGCAGGGCTCCGCCCGAGCTCCGCAGAAATCCGATATAGAGGTCAAACTATGTGGAATAGGTTGGAGTTGCACGTGGCATAGTTGTGTCTAAAAAAGCCCTAAACCAAAAGTGTATATAGGAGGGAGGGGGAGGGGCTAGCCTTGAGGGACAACGCCCTAAAGGTTCGCCGGTCACCAGGAGGAGGAGGACTCCTCCTCCAATTCGGTTTGGGGAGGAGGAGTCCTCTTCTTGCTTCCCACCTCCCTCCTTCCTTTTTCTTTTCCTTTTCTTTTGGTATTTTCTTATGTGGTACCATAGCCCTCTTGGTCTGACTCCACCAGCCCAATAAGGACTTGTGGCGCCACCCTAGGGCCTTGGGCTCACTCCCGGGTGGGTGGGCCCCTCCCGGTGAACACTCGGAACCCATTCGTCACTCCAGGTACACTGCCAGAATTTCCTGAAACTTTCAGGTGACCAAATGAAACCATACTATATATCCATCTTCGTTTCCGAACCATTCCGTAAACCCTCGTGACGTCTATGATCTCATCCAGGACTCCGAGCAACATTCGGTAACCACACATATAACTCAACTATACTAAAACATCATCGAACCTTAAGTGTGCACACCCTGCGGGTTAGAGAACTATGTAGACATGACCTGAGGCACTCCTCGGTCAATATCCAATAGTGGGACCTGGATGCCCATATTGGATCCTACATATTCTCCAAAGATTTTATCGGTTGAACCTCAGTGTCAAGGATTCATATAATCCCGTATGTCATTCCCTTTGTCCTTCGGCATGTTACTTTCCCGAGATTCGATCGTCGGTATCCACATACCTATTTCAATCTCGTTACCGGCAAGTCTCTTTACTCGTTCCGTAATACAAGATCATGTGACTTACACTTAGTCACATTGCTTGCAAGGCTTATGTGTGATGTTGTATTACCGAGTGGGCCCCGAGATACCTCTCCGTCACACGGAGTGACAAATCCCAATCTTGATCCACACTAACTCAACGAACACGTTCGGAGATACCTATAGATCACCTTTATAGTCACCCAGTTACGTTCTGATGTTTGATGCACACAAGGTATTCCTCCGGTGCCAGTGAGTTATATGATCTCATGGTCATAGGAATAAATACTTGACACACAGAAAACAATAGCAATAAAACGACACGATCAATATGCTATGTTCATAGTTTGGGTCTAGTCCATCACATGATTCTCCTAATGACGTGATCCAGTTATCAAGCGACAACACTTGCATATAGAGAAAACCTTGACTATCATTGATCAACTGGCTAGCCAACTAGAGGCTTGCTAGGGACATTGTTTTTTCTATGTATCCACAGATGTATCTATCTTTTCATTCAATACAATTATAGCATGGATAATAAATGATTATCTTTAAACAGGAAATATAATAATAACTATTTATCATTGCCTCTAGGGCATATTTCCAACAGTCTCCCACTTGCACTAGAGTCAATAATCTAGTCCTCACATCGCCATGCGATTTACTTTGTAATAAATCTGACACCCATACAGTTCTGGTGTTGATCATATTTTGCCCGTTGAAAATGTTTAGTCAGCGGGTCTGCTACATTCAGATCCGTGTGTACTTTGCAAATATTCACGTCCTCTCCTTCGACGTAGTCGCGGATGGGGTTCAAGCGTCGTTTGATGTGTCTGGTCTTCTTGTGAAACCTTGGTTCCTTTGCTAAAGCAATGGCACCAGTGTTCTCACAGAACAGAGTTATTGGATTTAGTGCGCTCGGCACAACTCCAAGATCCGTCATGAACTGCTTCATCCAGACACCCTCCTTTGCTGCCTCCGAGGCAGCCATGTACTCCGCTTCACATGTAGAATCTGCTACGACGCTTTGCTTGGAACTACACCAGCTTACCGCACCCCCATTAAGAATAAATACGTATCCGGTTTGCGACTTGGAGTCATCCAGATCGGTGTCAAAGCTTGTGTCGACGTAACCTTTTACGACGAGCTCTTCGTCACCTCCATAAACGAGAAACATTTCCTTAGTCCTTTTCAGGTACTTCAGAATATACTTGACCGCCGTCCAGTGATCCACTCCTGGATTACTCTGAAACCTGCCTGGCATACTTATGGTGAAGCTGACGTCTGGTCTAGTGCACAACATTGCATACATGATAGAACCTATGGCTGAAGCATAGGGGACGGAACTCATTTGTTCTCTATCTTCAGTAGTTGCTGGGCACTGAGTCTTACTCAATTTTATACCTTGTAACACTGGCAATAAGTCTTTCTTGGACTGATCCATTTTGAACTTCTTCAAAACATTATCAAGATATGTGCTTTGTGAAAGGCCTATTAGCCGTCTCGATCTATCCCTATAGATCTTAATGCCTAGAATGTAAGCAGCTTCTTCTAGGTCCTTCATTGAGAAACTTTTATTCAAGTAATCCTTTACGCTCTCCAAAAACTCCACGTTAATTCCAATAAGCAATATGTCATCCACATATAATATTAGAAACGACACAAATCTCCCACTCACTTTCTTGTAAATAAAAGATTATCCAACCACTTTTATAAACCCAAATGCTTTGATCACCTCATCAAAGCGCTTACTCCAACTCCGAGATGCTTGCACGAGTCCATAAATGGATTGCTGGAGATTGCACACTTTGTTAGCATTCTTTGGATCGACAAAACTTTTGGGTTCCATCATATACAACTCTTCCTTAAGAAAACCATTAAGGAACGCCGTTTTTACATCCATCTACCAGATTTCATAATCGAAAAATGCAGCTATTGCTAACATGATTCGGACGCACTTAAGCATTGAAAGTGCGTTATATCGACTAGAGGGGGGTGAATAAGAGATTTTTAGAATTTCATCACTGAGGAAATTCTTTTGAGGAAATTCCTCACTGATGACTAACTTACAGCGGAAACAGTTAAGGATCAGTTGTGCAATTGTTCACAGCAGCAGTATTACAGAATGAAGATTATGAAAACAGATTGCACAACAAGCAGGCACACAGAATACAGATGATGATTTACTCAAGTGAGGAATTTGGGGTTGTGGAAATTCAGAGAAAGTCTTCAGCAAATTCTTCAAACAGTCACAGTGAAAGTCATCAACACATAATACAGATAAAGTAAAGAGTTGAGGAATTAGAACCCGATTCTTGATGAAGACTGTTGTTGATGACCCAGTTCCAACTGCTGTGACAGTTGTACATCTGGTTTGGAGCGGCTTGGTATTGAAACCAAAGGACACCCAGTCCCGGGACACACAGTCCCTACCGTATTCTCCTTGAGCTAAGGACACACAGTCCTCGCCCAACACTCGTGGTAAGTCTTCAAGGCAGACTTCCAAACCCTCACAAACTCGGTCACCCGGCGATCCACAATTGACTGCTGGATTGCTCTAGACCATGACGCCTAACCGTCTGGAGGATGCACAGTCCTCAAAGGTAAAAGGCTTCAGTCCCACACAGGAACAACTTCTTGAGTGATGCTCAATCACTAGATTTGGTTTGTGGTTTCGGTGGGTGGTGTATTTCCTCACTGATGATTTACTCTCGAAAGCTCTGAGGAATTGGGTTGCTCTTATGACAAGTGTCAGTTTCTAGCGGAGCAGCCAACCAGCTAGTGGTTGTGGGGGGCGGCTATTTATAGCCTCGGAGCATCCCGACATGATTTGACATTAATGCCCTTAAATAATATGACCGTTGGAGTGGATAAGATCAGTGACTTGGCATGGCTTATCGAAACGGTCGGGACTCTCAACCGTGAGAGTCCTCATGTCACTCATATTCCTCACTTGAGGCTTTTGGTAGGATTTGGCTTGGGTTGAGCATCATGAGGAAATCCATTCCATAGTGTTACTTTGACCCCCTTTAACAGTACGGTGTTCCTATTCATCAAATGCGAAGAAAGTAAAACAGAAAGCGAAAATCTTCACGCTTCAATTTCTTCAGAACGATTTTCTTCAGGAACCACCGATATTCTCAATATCAATATCTTCATGAGGAATATCAATTTCATCGCAATTTCTTCGCGATTCATTTCTTCAGCTTCAGACCAATTTCTTCAACTGAAGACATATATTTTTAGGGGTCGATATTCTTCAAATATCTCAAACTCCTCAATGACTTATAGATCATGTGTACACTTATAAACACATTAGATACTTAACCTATAAGTCTTCAAACCACCAAAATCACTAAGGGGCACTAGATGCACTTACAAGCATCACTACCGGTGAGAACGTCTCAGCATAGTCAACTCCTTGAACTTGTGAAAAACCCTTTCCCATAAGTTGAGCTTTATAAACGGTCACATTACCATCTGTGTCCGTCTTCTTAGATCCATTTGTTCTAAATAGCCTTGCGGCTTTCAGGTAGTACTTCCAAAGTCCACACTTTGTTCTCATACATAGATCCTATCTCGGATTTCATTGTTGTCTGATGACATGATTACCGTACCACTCAGGACCAGTACGTGATCTTGTCGACCTGCAAGGTCCGATAGGAACTTGATCCGAAGTTTCATGATCATCATCATGAACTTCCTCCTCAACCGGCGTCTCAACGACACGGGTTTCCCCTTGCCATGCGCCACCATCTAGAGGGATTAGAGGCTTGACAACCTTATCAAGTTCTATCTTCCTCCCACTCAATTCTCTCGAGAGAAACTCCTTCTCAAGAAAAGCTCCATTTTTAGCAACAAACACTTTGCCCTCGGATTTGAGATAGAAGGTGTACCCAACTGTCTCCTTTGGGTAACCTATGAAGACACATTTTTCCGCTTTTGATTCCAGCTTTTCACGCAGAAGCTTTTTGACATAAGCATCACATCCCCAAACTTTAAGAAACGACAACTTCAGTCTTTTGCCATACCACAGTTCGTATGGTGTCATCTCAACGGATTTTGATGGTGCCCTATTTAAAATGAATGCAGCTGTATCTAATGCATAACCCCAAAACAACAACGGAAAATCGGTAAGAGACGTCATAGATGCACCATTTCTAACAAAGTACGATTACAACGTTCGGACACAGCGTTACGCTGTGGTGTTCCAGGCGGTGTTAACTGTGCAACAATTCCACATTGTCTTAAGTGAGCACCAAACTCGAAACTCGGATATTCACCCCCACGATCAGACCGTAGGAACTTGATCTTCTTGTTGTGATGATTTTCAACTTCACTCTAAAATTGCTTGAACTTCTCGAACGTTTCAGACTTGTGCTTCATCAAGTAGACATAACCATATGTACTCAAATCGTCAGTGAAGGTGAGAAAATAACGATATCCGACGCGCGCCTCAACACTCATCGCACCGCACACATTGATATGTATGATTTCCAACCAGTCACTTGCACGCTCCATTGTTCCGGAGAATGGAGTCTTAGTCATCTTGCCCATGAGGCATGGTTCACACGTGTCAAGTGAATCAAAGTCAAGTGACTTCAAAAGTCTATTGGAATGGAGTTTCTTCATGCGCTTTACAACAATATGACCTAAGCGGCAGTGCCACAAAAACATGGTGATATAATTGTTAACTCTAACTCTTTTGGTCTCAATGTTATGTATATGTGTATCATCGCTATCAACATTTAATATGAACAATCCTCTCACATTGGGTGCATGACCATAAAAGATATTACTTATACAAATAGAACAACCATTATTCTCTGACTTAAACGAGTAACCGTCTCGCAATAAACAAGATCCATATATAATGTTCCTGCTTAACGCAGGCACTAAATAACAATTATTTAAGTTCATAACTAATCCTGATGGTAACTGAAGTGAAACTGTGCCGACGGCGATTGCATCAACCTTGGAACCATTTCCCACGTGCATCGTCGCTTCATCTTTCGCCAGCCTTCATTTATTCCATAGTTCCTATTTCGAGTTGCAAATATGAGCAACAGAACCGGTATCGAATACCCATGCACTACTACGAGAGTTGGTTAAGTACACATCAATAACATGTATATCGAATATACCTGATTTTTCCTTGGACGCCTTCTTATCAACCAAACACTTGGGGCAGTTGCGCTTCTAGTGACCCAGTTCCTTGCAATAATAACACTCTGTTTCAGGTTTAGGTCCAACCTTGGGTTTCTTCGTCGGATTGGCAACAGGCTTGCCGCTCTTCTTGGAGTTACCCTTCTTGCCTTTGCCGTTTCTCTTGAAACTAGTGGTCTTATTGACCATCAATACTTGATGCTCTTTTCGGAGTTCTGACTTTGCGACTTTCAGCATCGCGAATAACTTGTCGGGTGACTTGTTCATCCCCTGGATGTTATAGTTCAACACAAAGCTCTTGTAGCTTGGTGGCAGTGATTGAAGAATTCTGTCAGTGATAGCTGATGTCTACTACGCAACCTTCTCCTTGTAGACGTTGTTGGGCCTCCAATTGTAGAGGTTTGTAGGACAGTAGCAATTTTCCCTCAAGTGGGTGACCTAAGGTTTATCAATCCGTAGGAGGCATAGGATGAAGATGGTATCTCTCAAGCAACCCTACAACCAAATAACAAAGAGACTCTTGTGTCTCCAACACACCCAATACAATGGTAAATTGTATAGGTGCACTAGGTCGGGGAAGAGATGGTGATACAAGTGCAATATGGATGGTAGATATAGGTTTTTGTAATCTGAAATTACAAAAACAGCAAGGTAACCAATAATAAAAGCAAGCATGAACGGTATTGCAATACTTGGAAACAAGGCCTAGGGTTCATACTTTCACTAGTGAAGTTCTCTCAACAATGATAACATAGTTGGATCATATAAGTAGCCCTCAACATGCAACAACGAGTCACTCCAAAGTCACTAATAGCGGAGAACAAACGAAGAGATTATTGTCGGGTGCAAAACCACCACAAAGTTATTCTTTCTGATCGATCTATTCAAGAGTCCGTAGTAAAATAACATGAAGCTATCCTTTCCGTTCAATCTATCTTAGAGTTCGTACTAGAATAACACCTAGAGACACACATCAACCAAGACCCTAATGTCACCTAGATACTCCATTGCCACCTCAAGTATCCGTGGGCATGATTATACGATATGCATCACACAATCTCAGAATCATCTATTCAACCAACACATAGAACTTCAAAGAGTGCCCCAAAGTTTCTACCTGAGAGTCAAAACGTGTGCCAACCCATATGCATAGGTTCCCGATGTCACGAAACCCGCAAGTTGATCACCAAAACATAGATCAAGTACTCACATGAATATCCCATTGTCACCACAGATAGACACGTGCAAGACATATATCAAGTGTTTTTAAAGACTCAATCCGATAAGATACCTTCAAAGGGGAAACCCAATTCATTACAAGAAGGGAGAGGGGGAATGTCGTGGTTTTGTCACGGCAGATGTCCTCGTGAAAGGACTTAGTGTTGGAGCCATCGCACCTTGGTGGCGACTCAAAGGGGTTATGCGAGAGCGAGACGGAGATTTACCCAGGTTTGGCCCCTCGTGAGGAGGTAAAGGCCTACGTCCTGCTTGGAGTTTTGTATTGATGATGTTTCGATTACAAGGGGGCGTAACTCGCCTGACCTAGCACTCGATGATTTCTTACCTCCCCTCTCCTTCCCTGGGACTCGCCTTTATATACAGGTCGAGTCCTTAGGGTTTACAAGAGTCCTTTCCTTTACATAAATCGTGATTCTTCCTGTCTCTAAGTCGCCATCTTTCCAAGACTTGGAGATCTTCCCTACTACGGACTTCTCCTGAAGGTCCTAAACCGTCATACGACTCCGCGCCTCGCTGGGCCAAGGCCGAAACCACTTGGAGATGAGTCGCCAGCTTGGGTGACCCGGCCCAACTAGGGCGGGTTACCCAACAGATAATATCCCCAATATTAGGCCCCAGATTGACTTCAATTTTTTCAAGCCAATATCCTAACCCAGTTAGGGGCGATTCATCTCACTCTTTTTACGCACCATGCACTTAAACTGCCATCTGTTGCGGAAAAACTCAAGTCGCCGAACCACTTCTTGTTAGCGCCTTCTTATCCCTTTAATCTCGGAAGAGATGATGACGTAATCTCCAACGGATCCTTCGGTATCGCTATCCCGAACATTTTGGGGCGCCATCATGGCGAATCTTTATCTTTTTTGGTAGTTCCCGCTCGTGGCGCCTCGATCCCAGCGCCCGACCTGATAAATAGGCGAGAGGAGGGGACATGGCACAATTCCACCTACCCATCTTGTCGCCCTCTTCTTCCTCGCCGTCGCACCGAGAGCCTCGTCGCCACACGAGAGCTTCGTCGCCGCCCGAGCACTTCGTCGCCGCTCGAGAGCTCCGCCGCCGCCCGAGAACTTCGTCGCCGCCCGAAAGCTTCGCCGTCGTCCGAGCACTTCGTCGCCGCCCGAGAGCTTTGCCGCCATTTCGAGATCTTCGTCGCCGTCCGAGATCTTCGCCGCCGTCCGGGAGCTGCTGAACGTACGACGCTCGCCGCGAATCTTTCTTCGGACGTCTCTAGCTGCATTTACCAGGTCAGCCTCCCGCCATTGTAGGCAGATCTAAGCTTTTCAAGGTTCATGTCCACTGTTTCTTTAGAACATCTCGAATAGCTTCATAATTCCCGGCTAGTTGATGGTGACGATAGTGAACACAGCAACATTTTCCATACCCTCAGTTGCTTAGCCTTGATTTGCAGACTTAGAAAGGATTTCACCGGATCAACCGTACTGTTTTCATCTTGGTCATAGGCCGTTTTACCCAAACCTTTTCGCATTCATTTCTGCATGTTCTATAGATCCATATATTACTGCCTATCGCATGAAACCTGTTTATAGATTCATACTTCACATTTTGGCGGACACCACTGAAGCTCTGAACCATCTTTCCTTTAAGTAGTAAGAATTTCATAAGTCGCCCTTTATCGGCGAGTCAAAAAACTACCTCAGCTATCAGGAAAATTGTTTGGCGAGTCAAATGAATCTGTTTCACCATTTAGTAGATGCTTGGCGAGTTAATTTACCCGTAATTTTGTCCCTTTGTAGCATGGGCACCGTTTTCAAAAGTGATTGGTTCCCGACCAAGGTTGATGACACTCTCCTTAACAACTATGTGAAAACGGGGAATCTGGACCCTCAAGAGGTTATCGGTTGGCGTTCCGGGTTAGGAGAGGAGATCCCCAACCTGAAGGAAGGGGAGATAGTTGTTTTTGTTGAAAACCTTGAACGGGGTTTTAAGCCGCCAGGATCAAAATTCCTCAGGGATGCCATGACCTTTATGAATGCCCGCCTCCAGGACTTAGGGCCCAACTCGATAAGCAATTTATGCCAGTTCCAGGTGTTCTGTGTGGCCTACTTGCGGATGGAACCCTCAGTTCCTTTATTCTGCAGAATTTTCCAATGGCCCTAGCTTGGAGCTTGGGGGTGTCAATGTTCAACGCCGTGGGGATAGTTCATTCCCGTCACTCGCCATGCCAAGCCATCCCAAAGGTTGGGGCGAGTCTTGGTTTTACTGCGAGGAGACTTCGCCTGAGGGTGAGAACAAGCTTCTTGGCTATAGGGAGGATCGCCTTCGAACAAATTCAAACTCCCAGACAAGCTCACCAAAGAAGAGGAGTCAGACTTTATCCCAGTACTGTCTGAGTTAATATCTCTGACAAACAACGGCCTTACTGGGGTTGACTTAATCCGCTGCTGGGTCGAATGGCGTATCCTCCCCTTAAGTCGCCGGGACGGATTAATGTGTGATTTTGACGGCACCCTGGATCACCCCCAGTGCTACTTCCACACAGCACCGACAGAAAATGATGTTGTAACTATCATCAAGAAATTGACCGGCGAACCCACGGCCAAGTGCGACCAAATAGGTCTTAAGCCGTTCTGCAAGATCAACCCGGCGCCAAAGGTAAATAACTTAACCCGCTTTTTCTTTATTCCTTCCGTCTTACTTGAGCTATGACCTCTTATAATAAAAAAATGCCATTTCAGAAAGGTGATAAATTCTGGTCCAAGAGGCCAAAAAAGATGGCCTTGAAGCAGGCCAGGCCGCCTCCAAAGAAGAAGTCCAAGGGCAAGGGCGAAGCCACCGTCACTGAGCCATGTGACGCCGATGAATCCCAAGTCGGCGACGTACTTTCAGAGGTAAAAATCCATCCTCTTTAAGTCGCCATTCATTGTTGATAGTTTTGTGTTTACGCCTGTGTATCTCTTGTGTAGAATGAGGACAATGAAAGCCACGAAGACTCCATAGAGGTAATTTCTGTTTCCTCCGACTCATATTCTCCTCCACCTAAGCCGGCCAGGCGAATTTGTGGGAAAGTTCCCTTCTCACACCCAAATGCTTGTTTGGATCCAAATTTCCTTTTGAAGAAAGCGCAACATGCTTCAAATCGGAAAACTCGGAGTCATTCTGGAAATTTGGTGTCCGGGTTACCAACAAGAACCAAGAAAAGGAAAAATGAGGTATCTTTTAATAGCACCTCTTCATTTCCTTTTGGATCGTGTTTATAACTCGCTCACATCTTGAAGCGTTATTTTTGCAGAGTTCTCCTCCTTCATCCGGCGACTTAGTGATGTCAGCAGTTCCACCGATGATCCGCGTCCCAGGGTAACTCTTTTATAACACTTACCTTGTCCTGATGGTGGTAATGTATGTTTCTTTAAGCACACCCCCTTTTACTTTTAGGGCACAGGCGAAGAAAAGGAAAACTGGCGGATCAACTCCCATTACAGCTTCGAAGTGTGTTGAAAAATCGGCGCCGATCCAGGATAACCCGGCCCAAGATAAACCTGAAGATCAAGTGGATCTCCCAAGCTCGCCCAAGGAAACCATGGAAACGCCTAATCCGCCAAGTCCATTGAAAACAGCAGAAGACCGAGACGTTGTGGTCATCACCGGCACTCGCTTTTCAAAGCCGGCCACAACAGTTTTGTCGAAGCATGTATCATCATCAGCTCAAACTGCTATTGAGCATGAACTTTCCAAGGCTAAGCTCTCCCAGTATGAAAATCTTGAATTCAGAGAACTTTGCTCGGGCTTTGCAAGTCGCCTGGAGGCGAGTTATGAGATGGAAAAAAGTTTGCTTCTCATGCTCAAGAACAAACATGAGGTACGTCTTATTGCATACTATATTATCCTTATTAACCCCAAGGGTCGGGTCATTAGTAAAAAGATGAGCCGGGTCTTAATAGTAAAATGAATCTGTCGACCCGTAACCCCAAGGGCCGGGTCATCTGTGAAAAGATGAGCTGGGTCTTGATAATTGAAGAAAAACTTTCGACCTGTAACCCCCAAGGGCCGGGTCATCTGTAAAAAGATGAGTCAGGTCTTGATAATTGAAGAAAACTTTCGACTTGTAACCCCCAAGGGTCGGGTGATCTGTAAAAAGATGAGCCGGGTCTTGATAAGTGAAGAAAAACTTTCGACCTGTAACCCCCAAGGGCCGGGTCATCTGTAAAAAGATGAGCCGGGTCTTGATACTGTATAATTTGTCTAAAAAATTATACATCAGCCCCCAAGTGTCAGGGATGTTGCTTGCAATAATTCTGAGTCTTGCCCCTTGACTATATATTTCGACAGGAATCACTTACCCAAACTGAATTAGCATTTGGCGACTTGAAGAAAAATTTAACCGATCAGCAGGATGCCCGGGAAAAATCAGAAGAGAAGTGTCAACTGATCTTATCTGAGATGGAGAAGCTAAAAGCCGACTTAAAAAAGTCTCAAGCTGATCAAGATGCCCTGATAAAGCGAGCAGAAAAAGCTGAAGCTAAGTTGGATACTGTGCAACAAGAGCTGGCTGGCTTAAAGCGACATATCTCCAACATGGCACAAGCCGTCTTTGGTAAAAACCAACCCCTCACTTTGCACTTTGTAAATAAATAACTTGTAGAAATCGCTGACCATCATTACTCCTTATACAGGTCCGAGAGCCGCCAATCTTCAGAACGATTGTGTCCTGATGCTGAAGGCGATTTACACGTTGACGGAGCAACTGTATACCGGAAGTGTGCTGACCGTGAAAGCAGTGATGGGTGCCAAGGAACCCATAACATCAATAAAGAAAATGCTTGGCTGCTTATCTACTCTTCTCCTCAAATCGGTGAGCTAACTCGGTCTGCTGCCCAAAAAGGGGCACTGACTACGCTGAGTCGGTGTCTGGCGTATGCTCCAGAAATAAACCCTGAAGAAGTAGCGACAGGCTTTCCCCAGCTCAAGGATGACAGGTCAGAATTTGCTGAAGAATATTACCAGCGTGTTGTCAAAGAATCCCGCTTGGCAGCGACTCAGGTTGCCGCAAGCTTGGATTTATCAAAATACCAAGCCGCCTATGACAACAAGAACAAGAAAGTTAACCCGCCAACCTTTGTAACAACCAGCTTAACTCCGCGTCGACCCAAGAATCCTTTTGACTTGGAGGTGGATCTCTCATCAGTGTTGAATCATGAAGATGAGTTCGTCGCTTTATCCAAGTGTAACTAGGTACTGGGCGACTTGGAAATTGAAGTCGGCCAAAGCTCGCAGCAGGCTGACCCGAGGACATCAGTAGAATAATCCTTCATGGATTTGGCCATAAGAGCCATGTAATAAGTCCTTTAGAGATCAAACTGCTTCTGTGATGTCTTGAAAACCCATATGTCGCCCTTAAGGCGCCTTAGAATGCTTGACTCGCCCTGAAGACGTTTTTTATGATGCTTGACCCTCCATGGCTAGAATAATTTTGATCATTAACCTGTTAGGCTTAAAAACATATGTCAAATCATCTCATTGAGTAATGGATGATAATAAATAATAATCGACCCAAGATATTTGAGGCGAGTCAGAAAAAAGTCTGAAAGACCTTGTGGCAGTGCTAGGAAGCTAAAAAATAGCAATTTCGTTGGCTCATCAGGTCGCGACAGGATAGGACGAGTTATATAAACTCAAGTGCTACCCGAGGGAGACTTTTGTATAAAAAGCTCAAGTATTTAGACCGGCTGAGGCGCGAGTCAAGCTTCAGTGAAGCGGGTTCAGTGAACCAATGGTTTCTCTATTTACCATGTGAGGCGCTAGCCGGTACCAGACATGTTTTAACCAAGGCGAGTTCAGGGTCCATGAGCGGAGTAACTCGCCAAGAGTTCATGGGTCCATATGGCAATTCGGCCAACACACAATCCAGTATAACCATTTGTAATGCGGTAATTTTTCGCAAGCCAAATGGGTAGCAAGGCTGATCTCAGTGAGAGGAAGCCCCCAAGTGACCTATGATTAAGGGAAATACCGTCATAGGATTGTAGAAGCGTATACGCTATTACCACAAAACAACTTGAGAACAAACTTCCCTCAAGTAAGCCGGCCTAATCCACAGAATCATATAAGGCGCCTATGTTTGAATCATGCGCTTGTAGCGACTTCGATCCTCTTTGGCTTATCGATACCCAGTTTTCTAATAAGCGCATCTTGGCGACTTAAGCTCTATGGTATGGATGGTGTCCATGTTTAGGCGACTTGTTGAAGAATAAAAATAAAGATCCATACTTTCAATAAGATGAATTAGCAGGAAAGCCCCCAAGCTGGGAGGCATCAACTTTATTGCTTCATAAGAAATGAAAAACTTACAAAATGTAGAGCTAATAGCTCAAGTGTAATAAGGCCGCAAGTGGGCTATGTTCCAGGGGTGAATTGACTCAGCCTCCGTGGTTGGCCGATCAGGCGGTAGATCCACCAAATAGTAGGACCCGTTGCGAAGGCTTTTGCTGACGACGAACGGTCCTTCCCATGGTGGTGATAACTTATGCATGCCAGTATGATCTTGTATCAATCGAAGCACTAAGTCGCCCTCCTGAAAAGTTCGGCTCTTGACCCGGCGGCTGTGATAACGCCATAAGTCCTATTGATAAATGGTCGATCGGGCTGCAGCTAAATCGCGTGCTTCCTCCAAAGTGTCCAAAGAATCTTGACGCGCCAACTCGTTGTCCTGTTCCACATAAGCGGCAACTCTAGGCGAGTCATGCCTAATGTCAGTGGGAAGAACGGCTTCTGCTCCATATACCAGAAAGAAAGGAGTAAAACCCGTAGAACGGTTCGGGTGGTCTGAATGCTCCGTAGTACTGAAGGTAACTCCTCAACCCAACACCCCGGGGTACGTTCCAAGGGAACCATGAGTCGGGGTTTGATTCCTCGCAACACTTCCTGATTCGCCCGCTCGGCCTGTCCATTAGATTGCGGGTGAGCTACTGTAGAAACATCAAGCCGGATGTGCTCACAATGGCAAAACTCCTGCATCGCTCCTCGAGACAGATTAGTGCCATTGTCAGTAATAATGCTGTGTGGATATCCAAACCGGAAGATCAATTTTTTCAAGAATTTGACCGCTATCTCCGCATCGCAAGCTCCAACCGGTTCTGCTTCAACCCACTTGGTAAACTTATCAACCACCACCAGCAAATGAGTTTTTTTGTTGGACGACATCTTAAAGGGGCCAACCATGTCTAACCCCCAGACCGCGAAAGGCCAAGTGATGGGTATCATCCTTAGTTCTTGAGCTGGCACATGGGCCTGTCGTCCATAACGCTGGCATCCTTCACATCGACGAACTATCTCCTCTGCATCTGCATGGGCCGTCAACCAGAAAAAACCATGACGAAACGCTTTTGAAACCAAGGAACGTGACCCCGCGTGATGCCCACAATCTCCAGAATGAACGTCGTTTAGAATTATGCATCCTTCTTCGGAGGAAACACATCTTTGGAAAACCCCGAAAGTGCTTCGTTTATATAATTCGCCATTGATGATCACCATGGATTTGCTTCGCCGAACGATTTGGCGAGCCAATACCTCATCCGAAGGTAACTCATCTCGGGCGAGATAGGCCAGATACGGAAGAACCCAATCCGGCGTAACATGGAGAGCCGCCACGAACTAAGACTCAGGGTCTGGTATTGCCAACTCCTCCTCCGAGGGTAACCTTACGGAAGGATTATGCAGAGTATCCAGAAAGACATTCGGGGAACCGGCTTACGCTGGGAACCGAGACGTGAAAGGGCAGCAGCTGCTTCATTAAGGCGCCGGTCGATGTGATCGACCTGATAGCCATGGAAGTGACCCGCCACATCAGACACAACCCTCCTGTAAGCCTCCATCAGGGGTCCCGAGAATCCCAAGTACCTGAAACTTGCTGAGCCACCAAATCAGAATCGCCAAAACATCTGGCCCGCGTAAGGTTCATCTCCTTGGCGAGTCGTAAGCCATGAAGTAAAGCTTCGTATTCCGCAGCATTGTTGGTACATGGAAACATGAGTCGGAGGACATAGCAGAATTTGTCTCCTTGAGGCGATATCAGCACCACGCCAGCCCCCGAGCCTTCCAACTGTCTAGACCCGTCAAAATAAATAGTCCAGTATGTAAGGTCAGGCCTGTCTTCCGGGATCTGTAACTCGGTCCAATCGTTGACGAAATCAACCAAGGCCTGAGACTTGATAGCCGTGCGAGGAGTGTATCGCACGTGGTGCGGTCCGAGTTCAATTGCCCACTTGGCGATTCGCCCTGTCGCTTCCCGATTCTGGATGATGTCCCCGAGGGGAGCGGAGCTAACCACCGTGATGGGATGCTCTTGGAAATAATGTTTGAGCTTCCGGCTTGCCATAAAGACCCCATAAACTTACTTCTGTCAGTGTGGGTATCGCTGCTTGGAAAGAGTTAGCACCTCGCTAATCAAATACACCGGGTGTTGCACTGGATATTCCTTCCCTTCCTCCTTCCTTTCGACGACCACTGCCACACTCACCGCTTTGGAGTTTGCCGCAATATACAAAAGCATGGTCTCTTTCTCGGTCGGGGCGGCCAAGACCGGCGGGTTGACCAGCTGTTGTTTTAAGGCTTCGAAAGCTTCATTGGCTTCGTCTGTCCAAACAAAATGGTCATATTTCTTAAGCAATTGATAAAGGGGAATAGACTTTTCTCCCAGACGGCTTATGAAGCGACTTAAGGCCACAATACGACCCGCCATCCGTTGGACTAGATTAATATTCGCTGGTTTCCCAAGGGAAGTAACCGCCTCGATTTTGTCCGGGTTAGCTCCAGTTCCGCGCTCAGATACCAGGAAACCCAACAATTTTCTTGCAGGAACACCAAAGACACACTTGGTGGGATTAAGCTTCACCTGGTATACCCGCAGATTATCAAAAGTTTCCTTTAGGTCGCCCAGTAGTGTTTCCTTCCTGTGAGTTTTAACCTTAATGTCATCAACGTAAGCATGGACGTTGCGTTTGATTTGGCCACGGAGGCAATTTTGGATGCAGCTCTAGTATGTCGCCCCTGCACTCTTTAGTCCAAATGGCATGGACACATAGCAAAAAGCCCCGAAGGGGGTTATAAAAGTTGTTTTCTCCTGATCTTCCACGGCCATCTTGATTTGGTGATATCCGGAATAAGCGTCCAAGAAGCACAAACATTCGCATCCCGGAACAGAATCAATAATTTGATCGATGCGGGGAAGGGCAAAAGGATCCTTTGGACAAGCTTTATTAAGATATGTGTAATCAATGCACATGCGGAAGGTACCGTTCTTGTTGGGCACCAGAACCGGGTTAGCCAACCACTTGGGGTGGAAGACCTCTACGATGAATCCGGCGGGCAAGAGACGGGCAACTTCTTCCCCGATTGCCTTGCGTCGTTCCTCATTGAACCTGCGAAGATATTGCTGAATCGGTTTTGCTTTTGGGTCAACATTAAGATGGTGCTCAGCGAATTCTCTCGGCACACCAGGCATGTCAGAAGGTTTCCATGCGAAGATGTCCCGATTCTCACGGATGAATTCGATGATCGCGCTTTCCTATTTGGGATCTAGACCCCCCCCCCCGATAGTGAACTGCTTGGTTGAGTTGCCAGGGACGAAATCCACTGTCTTAGTGTCGTCTGTTGGTTTGAACTTGAGGGGCGGCTCAGCGTCTGTCATTGGCCTCTTTAAAGGTGACATGTCAGCCGGATAAACATCGGCCTGGTGATATTTAAGCTCTTCCATAGCACAGGCGACTTCTGCATAGGCCGCATCCCCTTCTTCACACTCTCTTGCAATCCTCCTATCACCATCAACCGTGATGGGTCCTTTAGGACCAGGCATCTTGAGTTTAAGGTAAACATAGCAGGGGCGAGCCATGAACCGGGCGTAAGCCGGCCGCCCAAACAGCGCATGATAGGGGCTTTTTAACTTAACCACCTCAAACATAAGCGACTCACGCCTGTAGTTAGACGTTGTTCCAAACACAACTGTGAGCCTAACTCGGCCTATGGGGTATGCCGATTTACTTGGGACAATCCCATGGAATACCGTGGTTGAGGGCGTCAAATCTTTCTCCAATAGGTTCATCCTTCGAAAGGTGTCGAAGTATAATATGTTGATGCTGCTACCACCATCCATCAGTACCTTCGACAAGGTATATCCTCCAACTTGAGGAGCCACGACCAATGCTAAGTCGCCAGGATTGTCAACTCTTGGCGGGTGATCCTCCCTACTCCATGATATAGTCTGCTCGGACCAGTGGAGATATCTAGGGAGTGCTGACTCACATATACTGTACGCTCGGTGACTCACCTTTTTATCACGCCTGCAGGCATTGGTGGTGAAAACGTGGTACTGCCCATTGCTTAACTGCTTGGGGTTGTTGCGGAAACCTCCATTGTCATCCTGCCCCTGCGGAGCCCCCTGTGGGGGTGGTTGTTGAAAGACTCCCGGCGGGTTATACCGTCATTGGTGATGGACCGAATAATGGCCACTGTTTGGCTGCGAGCCGCCCTGAGCCCCGGGTTCGGGGAAGCCGCCGAAGGGGTTCTGGCGTTGATTAGGTGCGCCAAACTGTTCCTGCCGTTGGTCCGGGTCGCCTCCTTGCCCTTTTTTGATCGCCTCCGCCCGAAACTCCCGCATCACGTAACAGTCCTCCTAGGAATAAGTCGCTGGTCCGTTTGCCATGGCGTGGTGCGGGCAGGGGCCCTTGAGTAACTCATTATAGTTGCGTGGTTTTTTGCCACCGTAACCCCTATTCTTCTTCTAGCGCTGGTTGCCATTGTTGGCGTTGGTGTTAGGGACTAAGTCCGAAGACTCTTCCTGCTCCCTTCTTTCGCCATTCACTCCATGATTATGGCGGGCGCGTCCCTGGAACCGAGTATGATTTTTGGATGACTCGCCTTTCCTTGGCGAGTTGGATTTACCACCATCTTCTCCTGGATCTTTGGTGTCATCCGCTTCAGCGTACCTAGTGAGGGTGTCCATTAGCTCCCCCATATCTTGCACCTTTCGCTTGAGTCGTCCTAACTTCTGCACCAAGGGCTCAATGTGGCAGTTCTGCTCCAGGATTAGTACAGCCTGAGCCGCCGTGATACCATCCGACGAATGAATGATTTCCGCGACCCGCCGCGTCCAGCGGTGGGCCGACTCATCTGGGCGTTGAACGCAGTGCTGTAAATCGACTATTGTCATCAGGCGCTTGCACGTCCCTCGGAAATTTTTGACGAAACGCTCTTTTAAGTCGGCCCAAGACTGGATGGAGTTGGGGGGCAAGTTCTTTAACCAAGTACGCGCCGTCCCTTCAAGCATCATTGTGAAGTATCTGGCGCAGACTGGTTTTCTTACATCGACCATTTCCATGGCGATTTCGTAACTCTCGACCCATGATGCTGGCTCAATGTCCGGAGTGTAGTTAGGAACCTTTCTTGGCCCTTTAAAATCCTTGGGTATTCGCTCGTTGCGAAGGGCGGGGGCCAAGCATGGCACCCCCACTTGTCTGCCGCTTCCAACAAGAGGCGCTGGGGCGACTTGGGTGTCCGGGTGATCCCGACCTGGCGGGTCTCGGTGATCAGGCGAGTTGACCTGGGGAAAGGGTCGCGGTCCGCTGGTTATGGCGGGCACGTTCTTTGGTCGACTCCTGGTGCGTCTTGTCTGGGGAGTGGAGTGCAGCCGATCTAGGCTGTGTGAGAACTGGGCGTTTTGGACCATCGCCGTCTTCAACATCTCAATGGCGTTCCTTGCTTCTATCTCAGCTGGAGTGTTGCCATGAATCGGAAGGGATTCTAAATGGCGAGTTGCGGTAAGGACGTTGTCCACCGGGTTGAAAAAGTGACCTCGAGGTGTTAGGAATCGGGGAACGCGATCCACAGCTGGCTGAAACGGCGGGTTTGGTGGCTGGCCCGGCCCTCCCCCCGGGGCGTCTCCTGCCCCGGGAGTTCGTGGAGTGTCGAACAAGCGGGTCGGATTGAGATCAGGGGGTAAACGACCCTGATGCCTCCGCTGATGGACGGCGTCAGATGCGCGCTGATGCCTTTCGAGCTGCCAGTTTTCGGTATTCAAGCGAGCTACCTCAGCGGTAATTTGAGCCTGCCGGGTCTCGATCCCGGCGGCTTCCACCTCAGCGTCCCGCTGAGCCTTTGCCACCCCATCTCTTAGTTTTGTTAGCTCCGTGTTTATCGCGTCCTGGTTTTCTGACGTTATGGGGGTCGCCATGAGCCTTGTTATCTCCGCCGCTAACTCCACCAAGATCGTGGCCGGGCTTCTAGACGTTTCGCCAGCCCCATCTCCGCCTGCCGGGTTTGGCGAGGGCTGAGTCGCCCCTGCCATGTAGAACGCGATCTGACGGCGGGTCCGGTCAAGAACCTCGGGGTCCATGGCTAGGGACAAGCCCCCAAGGCAGCCCCCATGTAGAGACTGAATTGAATCTGAATAGCCCATGGATGACTCGTCATCAGTGTTGACCGGCGTGGTCTCCTGGGTCGCCGATTGTTCTGGTTCCTCAGATCCCTGCGTGAATCCAACGAAGACCGGACGGGTTAGGTTTGGCGTCGCGACAGGGCGGACCTACCTGGCCGGCTCGACAATGTCGGAGGAGATGTCCGGCTCACGCATAGGCGATCCAACCATGCCGACGAAGACGTTGATCTTGCCGAAGGGGATTCTGTAGCCGGATTCGATCGAATCGGCCTCGGGCCCCATAGCAAGTTATCGATGTAGTACTTCCCACGGCGGCTCCGAGTCATGAGCCCCGCTGCATAGCTCCCAGACCCTCGTAGGGCTCCCTTTGAGAACTCAACTCCACCGTGCGCAGGCCCCACGGTGGGCGCCAACTGTCGTGGTTTTTTTCACGGCAGATGTCCTCGTGAACGGACTTAGTGTTGGAGCCATCACACCTTGGTGGCGATTCAAAGGGGTTATGCGAGAGCGAGGCAGAGATTTACCCAGGTTCGGCCCCTCGTGAGGAGGTAAAGGCCTACGTCCTGCTTGGAGTTTTGTATTGATGATGTTTCGATTACAAGGGGGCGTAACTCGCCTGACCTAGCACCCGATGATTTCTTACCTCCCCTCTCCTTCCCTAGGACTCGCCTTTATATACATGTCGAGTCCTTAGGGTTTACAAGAGTCCTTTCCTTTACATAAATCGTGATTTTTCCAATCTCTAAGTCTCCATCTTTCCAAGACTTGGAGATCTTCCCTACTACGGACTTCTCCCGAAGGTCCTGAACCGTCATACGACTCCCGGCCTCGCTGGGCCAAGGCCGAAACCACTTGGAGATGAGTCGCCAGCTTGGGTGACCCGGCCCAACTAGGGCGGGTTACCCAACAGATAATATCCCCAGCACGGAAGAACATCATAAGATCCAACTATAGTAGCAAAGCTCGCGGTACGTCGAGATCAAGACATCTCAAGAACATGAGAGAGAGAGAGATCAAACACATAGCTCCTGGTACATACCCTCATCCCCGAGGGTGAACTACTCCCTCCTCGTCATCGAGATCGCCGGGATGATGAAGATGGCCACCGGAGATGGATTCCCCCTCCGGCAGGGTGCCAGAACGGGCTCCAGATTGGTTTTTGGTGGCTACAGAGGCTTGCGGTGGAGGAACTCCCGATCTAGGTTTCTTTTGGGCGGTTTCTGTATTTATAGGAATTTATGGCGATGGAATTATATCAGTTGGGCCCACCAGGAGTTCACAAGCCTGCTAGGACCGTCCTAGGGGGGCCTCCTGGGCTTGTGACTCCCTCGTGGCTCTTCTGGCCTTCTTCCAAAACTTCAGGGGTCTCTTTTATTCCAAAAAAATCATCGCGAAAGTTTTATTCCATTTGGACTCCGTTCTCAAAAAGGTCAAAAACTCAGAAAAACAGAAACTGGCACTAGGCATTGAGTTAATAGGTTAGTCCGAAAAAAGATATAAAATGGCATATTCATGCATATAAAACATCCGAAGTTGACAAGATAATAGCATGGAACCATCAAAAATTATAGATATGTTGGAGACGTATCAATAGCCTCTTGCGGGAGTTCAATCCTCAACTCAGCTAGACGGCTTGAGTACCCAAACATTTTGAGAACATGTTCACTAACAAACGAATTCTCCTCCATCTTGCAGGCATAGAATTTATCGGAGGTCTCATACCTCTCGATCCGGGCATTCTTATGAAAGATAAACTTCAACTCCTGGAACATCTCATATGCTCCATGACGCTCAAAAGCGACGTTGAAGTCCCGGCTCTAAGCCATACAAGACTGCACATTGAACTACTGAGTAGTCCTCCTTATGTGTTAACCAAGCGTCCTTAACATCTTGGTTAGCCGTAGCGGGTGGTTTATCTCCTAGTGCAGCATTAAGGGCATAATCCTTCTTTTTAGCTTGCAGGAGAAACTTAAGATTACGAGCCCAGTCTACAAAGTTGCTTCCATCATCTTTCAACTTAGCTTTCTCTAGGAACGTATTAAAATTCAGGGTGACTGTCGCGTGAGCCATTGATCTATAACACAAATATTTCAAAGTGGACTTAGACTATGTTAAAGATAATTAGAGTTTAACTAATCAAATTACTTGCTAAACTCCCACTCAAAAAGTACATCTCTCTAGTCATTTGAGTGGTTCACGATCCAAATTCACTAACTCAAGTCCGATCATCACGTGAGTTGAGAATAGTTTCAGTGGTAAGCATCCCTATACTAATCATATCAATTATACGATTCATGCTCGACCTTTCAGTCTCATGTGTTCCGAGGCCATGACTGCACATGCTAGGCTCGTCAAGTTTAACCCGAGTGTTCCGCGCATGCAACTGTTTTGCACCCGTTGTATGTGAACGTTGAGTCTATCACACCCGATCATCACGTGGTGTCTCGAAACAACGAACTGTCGCAACGGTGCATAGACGGGGTGAACACAATTTCGTCTTGAAATTTTAGTGAGAGATCACCTTATAATGCTACCATCATTCTAAGCAAAATAAGGTGCATAAAAGGATTAACATCACATCCAATTCATAAGTGACATGATATGGCCATCATCTTGTGCTTCTTGATCTCCATCACTCAAGCATCGGCATGATCTTCTTGTCACCGGCGCCACACCATGATCTCCATCATCATGATCTCCATCAACGTGTAGCCATCGAGGTTGTCGTGCTATCTATGCTATTACTACTAAAGCTACGACCTAGCAATATAGTAAACACATCTGCAAACACAAATGTTAGTCTAAAGACAACCCTATGGTCCTGCCGGTTGCCGTAGCATCCACGTGCAAGTCGATATTAACTATTACAACATGATCATCTCATACATCCAATATACCACATCACGTCATTGGCCATGTCATACCACAAGCATACCGTGCAAAAAACAAGTTAGACATCCTCTAATTTGTTGTTGCATGTTTTACGTGGCTGCTATGGGTATCTAGTATGATCGCATCTTACTTATGCAAAAACCACAACAGAGATGTGCAAATTGCTATTTAACATCTCCAAGGACCGCCTCGGTCAAAACCAATTCAACTAAAGTTGAAGAAACCAACACCCGCCAGTCATCTTTATGCAACGAGGTTGCATGTCAATCGATGAAACATTGTCTCGTAAGCGTACGAGTTATGTCGGACCGGGCCGCTTCAATCCAACAATACCATTGAATCGAGAAAAGACTAAGGAGGGCAGAAAAATTGAACATCACCGTCCACAAGACCTATTGTGTACTTCTCGAGATAACATCTACGAATGAACCTGGCTCTGATACCACTGTTGGGGAACGTTGCATGAGTAACAAAAAATTTCCTACGCACACGAAGACCTATCATGGTGATATCCTTGTAGATCGCACAGTGGGAAGCGTTAAGAAAAGCGGTTGATGTAGTGGAACGTCTTCACACCACTCGAACCGTCCCACGAACCGTCCCGCAATCCGTCCCACGATCTGTTCCCATCTAGCGGCGAACGGACGGCACCTCCGCGTTCAGCACACGTACAGCTCGACAATGATCTGGGCCTTCTTGATCCAGCTAGAAAGACGGATAAGTAGATGAGTTCTCCGGCAATGTGACGGCGCTCCAGTGGTGGTGATGATCTACTCCTACAGGGCTCCGCCCGAGATCCGCAGAAATCCGATCTAGAGGTAAAACTATGTGGAATAGGCTAGAGTTGCATGTGGCAAAGTTGTGTCTCAAAAAGCCCTAAATCATCACTATATATAGGAGGAAGGGCGAGGGGCTAGCCTTTAGGGACAAAGCTCTCAAGGTGCGCTGGCCGCCAGGAGGAGGAGGACTCCTCCTCCAATTCGGTTGGGAACGAGGAGTCCTCCTCTTCCTTCCCACCTCCCTCTTACCTTTTTATTTTTCTTTTGTTTTGGTATTTTCTTATGTGGCGCCATAGACCTCTTGGGCTGACACCACCAGCGCAATAAGGACTTGTGGCGCCACCCTAGGGCCTTGGGCTCACTCCCGAGTGGGTGGGCCCCTCTCGGTGAACACCCGGAACCCATTCTTCACTCCCGGTACACTATCGGAATTGCCCGAAACTTTCCGGTGACCAAATGAAACCATCCTATATATCCATCTTCATGTTCGGACCATTCCAGAAACCCTCGTCACGTCCGTGATCTCATCCGGGAGTCCGAACAAAATTCGGTAACAACACATATAACTCAACTATACTAAAACATCATCGAACCTTAAGTGTGCAGAACCTGTGGGTTCGAGAACTATGTAGACATGACCTAAGGCACTCCTTGTTCAATATCCAATAGCGGGACCTCGATTCCCATATTGGATCCTACATATTCTCCAAAGATCTTATCGGTTGAACCTCAGTGTCAAGGATTCATATAATCCCGTATGTCATTCCCTTTGTCCTTCGGCATGTTACTTGCCCGAGATTCGATTGTCGGTATCCGTATACCTATTTCAATCTCGTTACCAGCAAGTCTCTTTACTCGTTTCGCAATAGAAGATCCCGTGACTTACACTTAGTCGCATTGCTTGCAAGGCTTGTATGTGATGTTGTATTACCTAGTGGGCCCTGAGATACCTCTCCGTCACACGGAGTGACAAATCCCAGTATCGATCCATACTAACTCAAGGGACACCTTCAGAGATACTTGTAGAGCACATTTATAGTCACCTAGATACGTTATGACGTTTGATGCACACAAGGTATTCCTCCGGTGCCAGTGAGTTATATGATCTCATGGTCATAGGACTAAATACTTGACACGCAGAAAACAATAGCAATAAAACGACACGATCAATATGCTACGTTCATAGTTTGGGTCTAGTCCATCACATGATTCTCCTAATGGTTTGATCCAGTTATCAAGTGACAACCTTTACTATCATTGATCAACTGGCTAGCCAACTAGAGGCTTTCTAGGGACATTGTTTTGTCTATGTATCCACACATGTATCTATGTTTTCATTCAATACAATTATAGCATGGATAATAAACGATTATCTTTAAACAGGAAATATAATAATGACTATTTATCATTGCCTCTAGGGCATATTTCCAACACGAGATGGTGCGGAGGGGTCCGGCAGGAAGAAGGGTGGTTGCGGAGGATACCCCGGCAAGGCCCGAAACAAGCGGGAGGCGTCCGCAAGATGACGAGACAAGGAGGAGGAAGATGAGAACGAAGGCGGCCTAGAGGACGACTCCAGCAACCATGAGTTTCGGAGGGCCACTGATATGATGTGCCTCAACGGAGGCGCGTCGCTACACTCTTCCCACCGCCAACTGAAAAAGTGGGCGGGAGAAGTGACCACGGCCGAGCCCTCCGTCGGGGTCTATGAGCCCTTGAAATGGTCGAGCACGGCCATAATCTTCGATTATGAGAATCACCCTGACCGAGCTACTGCTGTCGAGTGTTTGCCATTATTGGTTTCGCCAACGATCTGCAACCTCAAGGTGGGAAAGATGTTGGTGGATGGCGGATCCGGCCTGAACCTCATCTCCCCTGACGTTATCCGGAGGCTGCAAATCCCAGACGAGGATCTTGAGGAAACGGGAGCGTTTCAAGGGATCAACCCTGGGATGATCCAGCCAAAGGGGAAGATCACGCTGTCAGTAACCTTTGGCAGCGACTAGAACTACAGGACCGAGAAGGTCATCTTCGACGTCGCCGACAAACCATTCGCCTACAATGGGATCCTCGGGCTCCCCGCATTGGCCAAGTTCATGGCGGCATCACACTACGCCTGCAATACGTTGAAGATGCCCGGTCTCATCTGCGTCATCAGCGTTAACGCTGACAAGAAGGACGCGCTTGTTTGCACCAACCACCTCTACAGGGAGGCCGTCACGGCGTCCGCCGACAAGGCGCCCACTCCCGCCACCTCGGCTCACGGCAGTAGGAAGAGGAAGACCGACAAGGAGGCCTGTCAAGCTGGCCCCGCCAAGCGCATCCCCTCAGAGTGCAGTGCTGCTGGAACAGAGGCGCGAGAGAGCTCCGCCGGCAAGGACAAGAAGTCAAAAGCTGCCCTTCCTGAGACCAAGAAGGTGCCCGCCAAGGAGGATGGTACGGGTGGGACTTTCACCATAAGGTGCATCCTGGATAGCAAATAGGAAAGCATGATCATCGCCTTCCTACGGGCGAATCTCGATGTGTTTGCCTGGCAACCATCAGATATCCCCGGCGTTCCCAGGAAGGTGATTGAGCACCACCTAGCTATCTGCCCTCACGTGCGGCCGATCAAACAGAAGGTGAGGAAACAAGCTTTGAAGCAGCAAGAGTTCATTGCCGAGGAGATCAAGAAGTTGGAGACAACAGGCCTAGTTAAGGGAGTCATGCATCCTACATGGTTGGCCAATCCACTCGTAGTGCGCAAGGAGAATAGTAAGTGGCCACTGTGCATCGATTTTACTGATGTCAATAAATCTTTCCCAAAGGACCCTTCCCCTTGCCGCGCATCGACCAGATTGTGGACTCCACTACTAGCTGTGATCTGTTGTCCTTCCTCGACGCCTATTCGGGATATCATTAGATTTTCATGGCCGAGGAAGGTGAAGAGAAGACCGTGTTCATTACTCCGTGCAGCATGTACTGCTTCGTGCGTAAGCCTTTCGGGTTGAAGAATGTCGGATCCACGTTTGCGAGGGTGATCCAGATTGTTTTTGAGCCCCAGCTCCACGGAAACTTGGAAGCTTATATGGATGACATAGTGGTCAAAACCAAGGACAAGGCGACGCTCATACAAGATTTCGAGGAGACATTTGCCAACCTACGCAAGATCAACCTCAAGCTCAACCCTGAAAAGTGCGTCTTTGGTGTCCCATCCAGGAAGCTTCTCGGGTTATTCATGTCCCAGTGGGGAATCGAAGCTAATCCCGACAAGATCAAGGCCATCGAACAGGTCGAGGCACCAAAGCGCGTCAAGCATGTACGGTGGCTGGCCGGCTGTGTTGCTGCTTTGAGGAGCTTCATCTCCAAGTCCGCTGAACACGCCTTGCCCTATTTCAAAATCTTGAAAAAGGAAGGGCCCATGCAATGGAGCCCAGAGGCAGAAGCGGCGTTGCAAGACCTGAAGAAGTATCTTTCCCCTGCGCCAACCCTGGTCACGCCTAGGCCACATGAGCTACTGCTCCTGTACCTGGCCGCGACCAACCAAGTGGTTGGCGCTGCTTTGGTGGCATAGAGGGAAGAGGTTGAAACTACGCCGGCCGAAGCTGCACCATCGAGCGAAGCAGAGCCGGCCCACAAGCAAAGATCCCGAGCCGAGGAGGGGACCAGCGATGCCAGACCGCCGCCATCCGGCGAGCCAACGCGGAAGAAGAAAGTGGTGCGGCATCCCGTCTATTTTGTCAGCTCCCTCCTACAAGGAGCGCGGTCGAGATACTCGGGGGTGCAAAAAATGTTTTTCGGCCTCCTCATGGCCTCAAGGAAGCTGCGCCATTACTTCCAAGCAGATGAGGTCACCGTCGTCACCCATTTCCCGCTACAAAGGGTTCTGCGGAACCCAGATGCCACCGGCAGGATAATGGAATGGGCATTGGATTATCCAGCTTCGGCCTAAAGTTTGAGAACACATCAACCATCCGGAGCAGAGCCCTGGCAGAGTTTATTGTTGAGCGGACTCCAACACCCGACGACGAAATTCAAGAAGAGTGGATCATGTATTTTTACGGTGCTTCTCGCTCCAAGGGGCAGGGGACGGTGTGCTGCTTGTCGCCCCCACCGGAGAACACCTGAAGTACGTGGTGCAGATGTATTTCCCCTGGGAGCAGTCAACCAACAATACCGCCGAGTACAAGGGGCTCCTCGCCAGTCTCAGGATTGCAGCAGACCTTGGACCTAGAAGGTGGATCATCAGAGGCGACTCGCAGTTGGTTGTCCGGCAAGTCAACAAGGATTACCAGAGCCTGTTGATGGAGGCATACATCAAAGAAGTCAGGAAGCTGGAAGAGCGCTTCAACGGTCTACACGCAGAGCACATCCCCCGTGCCGAAAATACTATCGCCGATGACATGTCGAAGCATGCAGCCCTTAAGTTACCTGCGGAACCAGGGACTTTCGTGCTACAGGTCACCCAACCATCTGTGATGACATTAGCCCGGCAAGAAAATAGAAGGAAGTTGGACTCTGACGAGTACTTCCCAGCAGACCTGCTGGGAAATTCTGGCAAGGGTCCTGATGTTTGCTGTGTATCCCTTGCAACGGCGCCAGGAAATAGTTGTGTCGACGGCACCAGGAATCTTTCAGCTACGGCTACGCCTTAAGGGACTTCCTAGGCAAGTATGCAAAGGATTTCCCCCGTGGCCTTGGATCCTTGCGTTGGTGTTCCCTCGAAGCGGAAAGGGTGATGTAGCACAGCGACGGTAAGTATTTCCCTCAGTTTGAGAACCAAGGTATCAATCCGGCAGAAGAGTATCTCAAGATCCTGCACAAACACAAAAGCTTGCACCCAACGCTATGAAGGGGTTGTAAATTGCTTATAGATTGTTTGCCAAGTGAGAACTGAAAGCAACAAAGTAACAAAGCAAAGTAAAAGCGGAGGTGTAAACGATGGATGTGAATAGACCCGGGGGCCATAGTGTTTACTAGTGGCTTCTCTCATAAAAGCAAGTAGAAGGTGGGTGAACAAATTACTGTCGAGCAATTGATAGAACCGCGCAAAGTTGTGACGATATCTATGCAATGATTATTTCTATAGGCATCACGTCCGAAACAAGTAGACCGATACTTTCTGCATCTACTACTATTACTCCACACGTCGACCGCTATCCAGCATGCATCTAGTGTATTAAGTCCAGAAGAACAGAGTAACGCCTTAAGCAAGATGACATGATCTAGAGGGATAATCTCAAACCAATGATAAAAAACGCATCTTTTTACCCTTGATGGCAACTACTTGATGTGTGCCTTGCTGCCCCTACTGTCACTGGGAAAGGTCACCACATGGTAGAACCCAAAACCAAGCACTTCTCCCATTGCAAGAATCATAGATCTAGTTGGCCAAACAAAACCCAAGACTCGGAGAGACTTACAAGGATATCAAATCATGCATATAAGAAATCAGCAAAGATTCAAATATATATCATAGATAATCTGATCACAAATCCAGAATTCATCGGATCTCGACAAACACACCGCCAAAGAAGATTACATCGGATAGATCTGCATGAAGATCATGGAGAACTTTGTATTGAAGATCCAAGAGAGAGAAGAAGCCATCTAGCTACTAACTACGGACCCGTACGTTTGAAGTGAACTACTCACGAGTCATTGGAGGGGCGATGATGATGATGAAGAAGCCCTCCAACTCCAAAGTCCCCTCCGGCGGGGCGCCGGGAAGGGTCTCCAGATGAGATCTCGCGGAAACGGAAGCTTGCGACGGCGAAAAAGTATTTTCGAGGCTCCCCCGATTTTTTACGGAATATTTGGGAATTTATAGGCCAAAGACCTAGGTCAGGAGGCGGCCAGGGAGGCCACACGCCTGCCCACCGCCGCCTCCCCCCTAGCGGCGGAGTGGGGGCTTGTGGGCTCCCTGGAGCCCACCTGGCTTGGCCCAAAAACCCCCTGGTTTTCTTCCGTTCGGGAAAAAATCATTTCGGGGTTTTTCTTCCATTTGGACTCCGTTCCAAAATCAGATCTGAAAAGAGTCAAAAACACGGAAAAAACACGAACTGGCACTTGGCACTGAATTAATAAGTTAGTCCCCAAAAAGATATAAAAGGTACATAAAACAACCAAAGAAGACAAGATAACAGCGTGAAACCATCAAAAATTATAGATACGTTTGAGATGTATCAGGTCCTGCTGGGGAGAGGTTGTCGGGGAAGGCCTCCAGCCTGTCGGGGGCATACCACCCCAGCGGAAGACATGCCTTTGGTCCTTGCCGTCGAGCCACGCGCTCCGACATGGGTACAGCAAATCGTCCAGTACCTTCAGACTGGGTACCTACCCGAAGAGCAGGAAGAAGCACAAAGAGTAGCCCGTCAGTCCAACATGTATCAGTTCATCGACGACACTCTATACACAGGACGACTAAACAGAGTGAAATTGAGATGCATCCCCCAAGATGAAGGCCTGGAGCTGTTGGCCGAGATACACGGGGGCATATGTGGGTCCCACATAGGGTCAAGAGCGATTGCCGGCAAAACATTCTGGCAAGGTTTGTTTTGGCCCACAGCCCTCCAGGATGCAACGGCACTAGTAACCAAGTGTGAAGTGTGTCAGTTCCATTTGAAGAAAGCTCATCAACGAGCTCAACCACTCGAGACAATCCCTCTCTCCTGGCCATTTTCGGTTTGGGGGCTCAATATACTCGACCCTTTCCCCACGCTGCCGGGGGCTTTGAGTACTTGTGCGTGGCAATCGACAAGTTCACAAAGTAGACGGAAGTGGAGCTAGTGAGGAAGGTGACTGCGCAGTCAGCCATTAAGTTCTTCAAGGGAATACTCTGCCGTTTTGGTGTCCCAAATAGAATCATCTTTTGGAATAGTCTGCGCGGACAACGGCACCCAATTCACGAGTCGCGCCTTCATGCAGTACGCCCAAGATCTCGGAAGCCGAATATGCTTGGCTTCTGTTGCCCACCCAAGGAGCAAAGGGCAAGCGGAAAGGGCAAATGCTGAAGTGATGCGAGGGCTGAAAACAAGAACTTTTGACAAGCTATGCAAACATGGAAGGAACTGGATTGACGAGCTGCCAGCGGTTCTTTGGTCGATCAGAATGACACCAAATCAAGCCACCACCCACACACCCTTCTCCCTGGTCTACGGGCTGGAGGCAGTTCTTCCCACATAACTCATTTACGGGTCACCTCAGGTGCTCGCTTACGATGAGCTCGAGCAAGAGAAACAAAGCCAAGACGACGTCGTGCTCCTCAAGGAAAGCCGTCTTCAGGCAGCTATGCGAGCCGCTCCCTACCAGCAAGCCCTGCGTCGGTACCACAGCCGCAAGGTGGGAGCCCGAAGTCTTGAGAAAGGCGACCTTGTACTTCGGCATGTTCAGTCGGCCAAGAACTCAAACAAGTTGACGCTGAAGTGGGAAGGCCCATATAGGGTAGTGCGAGTCACCAGGCCTGGCGCAGTCCGGTTGGAGACAGAGGATGGAATTCCGATGAGCAACTCCTGGAACATCGAACATCTTCGCAAGTTCTACTCATAGGTAGAGGCCGCCGGGTATACCGGCGACCACCTTTTGTGCAAGTCTTGTCGATGTTGCATGTAATGCTTTGTACAAAGCCGGGCAAAGACCCTGAGCGCAGTCAAATAAAGTTTAGCGTCATGCATCATCTAGATTTCTCATGATAGAATCATGCATTTATATAATCTAGGGTTTGGTGTAGCGCATAAACTGACAAGCACCAAGATATCTATGTCTATTTTCTCTTCTTTCTTTCCACAAAGAACAGGTTTTTCTCCGCACAAAAGTTTACGGGTGGAGAAGGGAGGAGACATACAGCATACACGACAGGAACGAGCCCGGAGTCAAAAGGAGAATCGCGGTCCAAATGACAAGTGAGAGAAACTCCGAACAAACTCTAGGTTCAAGGTATAGCTCCTTACCAGCGCCTTCAAACTCTTGTATGGAAAACTTGTGCGTCGAAGAGCCCAGCCACGGATGCTCTAAATACTATCTGGAAGCGTGCATGTCGACTAGCGGCCTTTGGTGGCCGACTCGTTGAAAAGAGGCGTGCTCGATTGTGCGAAGGCAAAACACAGAAGTGACAAGGCACCTCGTCAGTGGTGACGACCCCGGCAAGGAAGCCAAGGCCTATCTCCCATGGCATCCCTGGCAAGACATCCCGGTGGAAACACAACACAAGGATAAACCATACAAAGAAAGGGCGGCTGAAAGGAGATCGCACCCATTCGAGAAAAGTAACGAGTATATTACAAACGCTGATAAGCGCATTTTAAGCTTAAAAATGTCCATGAGTTTAAGATCGCAGGGACAGGGGTACGCGAAGCCGTTAATCCTAGCGGGAGCCTTGCACCCTCTTGACTCGGTCCACCTTGTTGACGATGGGCATAACGAGATCTTTGAGCGCCTCGAGGTCCACGCCCTCCGATATGCACCCCAGGGTGAAGCTCATGCCGGGGATTCGGTACGCCAGTTTGGTAAGGACCTTCAAGAGAACGCCTCGGCAGAGCTCGCGGGACTCGTCAGCAAGGCGCACTGACTTGCTGGCCTGGCGCTGCTTCAAAGTGTCCACCACGCCTTCGAAGAACAAGGTCAACCGGGTGCTATGAGACACCGCTGGGTTCGAAGGGCAGCCGAAGCCCTGAATGCCCATGGCCGACATCTGCGCGTCAACCCTTCCGGCCACGTCGACAAGACGCTCGGTGCACAGCTTGACGTCGCGCGCATAAGCTGCGCGGGCAGCGGTAACGGACTTAAGCTCGTCTGCCTCGCCCTAGAGCTTCACAACTAGGGCCTCCTCGCGAGCTCGACTATCTTGGAGAGCTTGCTCCAAAGAGGCCAGTTTCCCTTGCAGCATGGCGAAGGTGTTGTTGGCGGAGAGGAGCTTGGCGGAAGCATCGGAGGCGGCAGCTTGAGCCTCCGTCACGCTAGAGAGTGTCTTTTCCCTCTCGGTCCTGAGCTCCGAGGCCTCCTTCTCGAGCTCGACGAGGTTCACTTCCAGCTCCCTCACCTTTACGGCAAGCTCCTCCGTGGCCGCTTCGGCGGCAACGGCCCTGTCCGCCATCTTCTTCAACTCCACGGCGAAGTCGGAGGCCTGGGTGGCAAGGGCACTTTTGTGCTGATCCGCCAACCCTTGGGCATGCTTTACCATGAGACGCTCGACCTCCTCGTCTTTTGCACGAAGGCGGTCGCTGAGCGCCCTCTCGCGGCCAACGATGTCCTCCTCCGTTGCGTCAAGGCTGATACGAAGGGAGTTGAGGCGGACCTCTTCGGCGGCATGGCGACTTTTCGCCTCCTCCTCCTCCTTCTGGATGTCGTAAGACTTTAGGAGGAGCTCCTCCCTTTCGGACTTCCACCGGACACGCTCCTCCTGCAGCTCTTGAAATGCTTTGGCAAGTTGTTCTTGCGCCTGATCAAAGCGCTACTAGAACGCCTCCTCCCTCGCCTCAACAACTGTCGCCCGGGAGTCCAGTTTCTCCTTCCGGGTGCGATAAAGGGCCTGGAGCTGGCTCAAGTTGTCCTTCATGCATAGGAAAAATCTGTTCCTCGCCAAGCTTGCTGCCGCAGGCCTCTAGCCCGATAACGACTTCGATCCATCGGCGGTAGAGACCTCTCCATAGAGAGCTACTCCCGCCACGATCTCGCTGACGCGAGTCATCCCCAGCGGGCTAATAAATCGCCCCTTGCCTACATGGATGTACTCGCCGGAAGGAGCGACCGCTGAGGACAAAGGATGGTCCCTCCCAGCTTCCTCGTCGATGAGTGGGGAGCCCGTGTCCGGCGCGGCTTCCTCCATGGCGGCAGCAGAAAAACTGTCGGCATAACCTTCAGGCTCTTCGGCGCTCTCCTCCATGGAGTCCTGGGCGTCCCGGTCCTGCACCTCCGCCGCAGTCTCCACGGCAGCAACCTTGTCGCCCTCAGCCACGACATCCAATGCAATATCCTCAATGACGAGGTCAACAGGTGCCTCACCCAAACAAAGAGAGAGGAGGAAAGAGCCTGAGGTCCGGGAAGAGGAAAAAGAAAAGAAAGGGAAGGGAGGCGTGGGTGTCCCTAGATGGGATACTCACCTTCGTCCAGCAGGGGCGGGGTGGCTGCCCTCTCCCCGGCAACATCGGCGTCCGGTGCGAGGCCCTTAGTCTCCAATCCTACCGGGTCCTCCTTGGCAGTACTCGCCCCGGCAGGGGGGTCGTCCCCGTCTGGCGTGGTGGCCTTTGGTGATTCCGCCTGCTCCCGGGCCTTCCCTGCATGATGAGTAATGTCAGCGGTGAAGACCGCGTCACCGATGCTCGGAAAGGGGAAAGAAATGGTGGACCCACGCTTGGGGCTCTGGTGGGGGCTGACTGAAGTTGACTCCAGCGCCCCGAGGGTGCTACCCGAGGGTCTGTCGCTTGCCAACACCTTTGCCCTCTTGGCCATCCTCTGTGCTAGCGTCTCCGTTTCCCTGCAGAGGCCAAAGTCAAGACAAGTCTCATGAGAAATAACAAGAACGAAAGAGTGAGGGAACGGATGCGTACTCTTCTTCGTCCTCCGAGCTGAAGGTAGAGAAGTCGAAGTTCGGATCCTCCTCGCCGCCAGCAGGAGGCGACGCGCCTCTTGAACACTCGGCGAAGACGGAGACTGGAGTTTGCCGCACCAGGAGCCCAGTATCGGCGCTTCGAAGGACCCATTTGGGCCTTCGGTGGACCAGAGGCTCCTCGGCCTCTTCCTCCTCCTCCTCCATCTTTTCGGGCACATGGACAACGAAGGGGCCATTGGCAGAGGTGTTTTCGGCCTCCCCGGCAAGCGCATCCGTCGCCGCCATCAACTCCCTGTCGTATTCTTGTTCATCGAAGGACCCGACCTTCCTCGCCGCCTCGGCGAGGGCCCTCTCCTTAAGACGGCTGGCTGTGTATGCCACCTCCCCTTCGATGGTGGGGAGGATGAGCACGACCTCCACCACCCTGGCAACCTTCTCCGACAAGGAGTCGAAAAAGGATAAGACGACCTCGTCCGACGGCTGAGCCCAGGTCAGAAGGATGCCATGGGCGTTGCACTCCGGCGTTATTACCGTGAGCGCACCCAAGGCCGGGCTGATCAACAGGGGAATAACGCCCGTTGGAAGCTGGAGCCTGGGGTCGAACTTGAACAACTTGCCGCAGAAGAAGGCATGTTGTAGGACGGTCAGGTTGTTATACAACCCCGACCGCAGCCGCATTATGTCTGTCGCGTTCGAGTACGCCGATGCCAGCCTCCCCCCTCTATGCTGAAGGGGGGCGATCCGCATTTGGATGAAATCGGAGGCCACCATTTCCATTGGGAGCCCTCCGACCCTCAGGCGTAGGATCCTGGTGACGGGGATGGCCAATTTCTCATCGTCTCGGTCGAGGCTGCTCCAGACATCGCCTCGGGCCTCAATCTTGGCGGCTCTGTGCTCGCAGAAGGGCAAAACCCCCTTTTCCCGAATCCAACACCACTTCCCTCGCCACTCCTCCCACTTCTCCCGAAGAGTACCTTCCAAATATGCCTCCATGCACCCGGTCCGTGGAATCCAGGTGATGGGGCCGGAAAGGGCGTCCCCTCTTTGGATACGGGGGATGAGGTAGTGGCGGAAGAGGGCGATGTTGGGGACGATGCCGACGAAGTTTTCATAGAGATGTGCGAATATCGACATGCACGTCACGACATTCAGCGTAAAATCCAGAAGCCGAAAGCCGTAAGTCTGCATGATATCAACGAAGAACTCCGAGAAAGGTGGGCAGAGCCCACAATAGAAGAAATTGGCGAAGAACGGGTACTTATCCGGTTCTGGGCCCGATTCCCCGGCGTTCACAATGGTGGCCGGATGGGCCTTCGTCTTCACCGCCCACATGAAATGGTAGCGGTCCGACAAGGCACGCGCCTCAATCCCCAGAGGGAAGAAGGCAAGCTCCCGCCGCTTCTTCGCCATCTCCTTCTCCGTGTTGGCTCGCTTCCCCTTCTTAGCTCTGCTCCCCTTCGGCGGCATGTCGACGGTAGGAGGGGTAGCTACTGGGGGAAGCGGTTTCGGGAAGGAGAAGGGGGAACAGAGGCTCGGTCTCAAGGAAGAAGATGACAGCGGCGGCGAGATTGGAGGAACAGGAAAGTAAGGAAGCAACCACGCCCCTTGTTCTTTTCCTTTATAGGGAACACATGCCGGCCCTTGGTTGCCCAACTAATGGCTCCACGCGCACGCGGCTACCTCGGCCACTGCACACTCTACACACCCTCCCACTTCGTGCGTTCAATGCGCGATGTGGGGAAAGAAAGCCTGTAACGGCTCAATTTTGATAAGCCCGACGTCCGCAAGTCCGCGCACCGCTTTGCGCCTGGCCCAACAGTGCCTCGCATGCGTGTGTGGCCCAGGCCCCGGGGCTCCCGTCGGTGCACTAAAGACTGAGGTCTCCTATGCCCCAGACTAGTGCGCGGACACTGGCAGCCCCTCCACAGCAGCAAGACGCGTCGCTGGAGCTTAGGGCGGAAGCAAGACTCAGAAGATACCAAGTACGGATTGCAAGCCCCGGCAAGCACTCGCTTGCTGGGAAGGAAGAAGATACCCCGGCTGGAGCTCCCTGTCGGGGAGACATACAATGGCACGACGAGACCCTCCCGCCGAGGAAGAAGGACTGAGCTTCGGGAAGCCAGCCTTGCTGAGAAGATTGACAAGGCCTCGACAGGCCATCACCTCCCTGCCGAGAGGAACAGGAAGACCCCCAGCAAGGTAAACCTGCCGGGAAGGAAGAGAAAGCCCGAGGAGAGGCGCGGGCCCAGGGCGCCCTCGCAACCTGTGAACACCTCCACCGACGAGTACGCCACCGTCGATGTATGGACCACCGTCCGCCGACACGCCAGCGCAACACCCCGAAGTTGCCACGTGTGGGTACGTGTCCATCCCCCCTTGACGAGGTCAGGGAAGTTTGTCGAAGCATTTAATGCACCTCTCACAAGGCGGGAACACTGTAACTGTCTGTTGATATGTCTCAAAGTATCTATAATTTTCCATGGTGTCATGCTATTATCTTGTCATCTTTGGATGTTTTATGTACCTTTTATATCTTTTTTGGGACTAACTTATTAATTCAGTGCCAGTTCCTGTTTTTCTGTGTTTTTGGCTCTTTTCACATCTGATTTTGGAACAGAGTCCAAACGGAATAAAATCCCCGAAATGATTTTTTCCCGAACGAAAGAAGATCATGGGGCATGTGGGCCAAGCCAGGAGGGCTACAGGGAGCCCACAAGCCCCCACTCCGCCACCAGGGGGCAGGCGGTGGCAGGCTTGTGGCCTCCCTGGCGCCCCCCTGACCTAGATCTTGCGCCTATATATTCCCTAAAAATCAGAAAAAACTCAAGGGAGCCCCGAAAATACTTTTCCGCCGCCGCAAGCTTCCGTTTCCGCGAGATCTCATCTGGAGACCCTTCCCGGCACCCTGTCGGAGGGGACTTAGGAGTTGGAGGGTTTCTTCATCATCATCATCGGCCCTCCAATGACTCGTGAGTAGTTCACTTCAGACCTACGGGTCCGTAGTTAGTAGGTAGATGGCTTCTTCTCTCTCTTGGATCTTCAATACAAAGTTCTCCATGATCTTCATGGAGATCTATCCGATGTAATCTTGTTTGGCGGTGTGTTTGTCGAGATCCGATGAATTGTGGGTTTGTGATCAGATTATCTATGATATATATTTGAGTCTTTGCTGATTTCTTATATGCATGATTTGATATCCTTGTAAGTCTCTCCGAGTCTTGGGTTTTGGTTGGCCAACTAGATCTATGATTCTTGCAATGGGAGAAGTGCTTGGTTTTGGGTTCTTACCGTGTGGTGACCATTCCCAGTGACAGTAGGGGCAGCAAGGCACACATCATGTAGTTGCCATCAAGGGTAACAAGGTGGGCTCTGTCATAGATATGAGATTTTCCATCTACATCATGTCATCTTGCTTAAGGCGTTACTCTGTTCTTTTGGACTTAATACACTAGATGCATGCTGGATAGCGGTCGACGTGTGGAGTAATAGTAGTAGATGAAGAAAGTATAGGTCTACTTGTTTTGGACGTGATGCCTTAAGATATAATCATTGCCATAGATATCGTCATGCCTTTTCGCGGTTCTATCAATTTCTCGACAGTAATTTGTTCACCCACCGTCTACTTGCATTCATGAGAGAAGCCACTAGTAAACACTACGGCCCCTGGGTCTATTCACATCTATCGTTTCCACTTTCGCTTTTACTTTGCTTTGTTACTTTGCTGCTTTAAGTTCTCACTTGGCGAACAATCTATAAGGGATTGACATCCCCTTCATAGCATTGGGAGCAAGCTTTTTGTGTTTGTGCAGGCACTTGAGATACTACTTAACTGGATCGATACCTTGGTTCTCAAACTGAGGGAAATACTTACCACCGCTGTGCTACATCACCCTTTCCGCTTTGAGGGAACACCAACGCAAGGCTCCAAGGCCACGGGGGAAGTACTTTGCATATTTGCCTAGGAAGTCCCTTAAGGCGTAGCCGTAGCAGAAGGATTCCTGGTGCCGTTGCTGAGGAGTATCAAGCAACACTCCTATTTCTGGCGCCGTTGGAAGGTCTTTTGTTGAAGTAGCAGAAGTATTTCTGGCGCCGTTGCCGGGGAAGGAGAGGTCTATCCAAGTAGGTCTCACAAACTCATCTCTTGCATTTACATTTTTGCCAGTTGCCTCTCGTTTTCCTCTCCCGCACTTCACATTTGTCGTTTTCATTTGCCTTTTTCCTTTGCCGTTTTCTTTTGCCTTTGTCGTTTGCCTTTGCCGGTTTTCTTGCTTGCTTGTGTGCTTGTTTGTTTGTTGAAGTCATCATGGCTGAAAACACCAAACTTCGCGACTTCTCGAGTACCAATAATAATGATTTTATTAGTACTCCGATTGCTCCCGCCACTAGTGCGGAATCGTATGAAATCAACGCAGCTTTGCTGAATCTTATTATGAAAGAGAAATTCTCTGGCCTTCCTACTGAAGATACCGCATCCCATCTCAATACTTTCATTGAGCTTTGTGATATGCAAAAGAAAAGAGATGTGGATAATGACGTGATTAAGATGAAACGTTTTCCTTTCTCGTTGCGAGATCGCGCAAAAACTTGGTTTTCTTCTTTGCCTAAAAATAGTATTGATTCTTGGGATAAGTGCAAAGATGCTTACATATCCAAGTATTTTCCGCCGGCTAAGATCATCTCCTTACGTAACGATATCATGAATTTCAAGCAACTTGATCATGAACACGTTGCACAATTTTGGGAGAGGATGAAGCTTATGATTAGAAATTGTCCCGCTCATGGCTTGAGTTTGTGGATGATTATACAAATCTTTTACGCTGGCTTGAATTTCGCTTCTCGCAATATCTTGGACTCCGCCTCAGGTGGAACGTTCATGGAAATCACGTTAGGAGACGCTACAAAAATCCTAGACAATATCATGACCAACTACTCTCAGTGGCACACTGAAAGGTCACCTGCTAGCAAAAAGGTACACGCTATAGAAGAGATTAACTCGCTTAGTGCTAAGATGGATGAGTTGATGAATTTGGTTGCTTGTAGAAATGCTACTGTAGATCCTAATGACATGCCTCTATCTTCTTTGATTGAGAGTAGCAACGCTAGTTTGGACGTGAATTTTATTGGTAGGGAACCATTTTGGCAACAACAATGCTTTTAGAGGAAACTATGTTCCTAGGCCTTTTCCTAGTAACTCCTCTAACAATTATGCCAATTCCTACAACAACACTTATGGAAATGACAAAAAATTACCCTCTGATTTAGAGAGTAATATCAAAGAGTTCAACAACTCTCAAAAGATTTTCAATGCGTCCATAGAGAAAAAACTACTCAAAATAGACGATTTGGCTAAAAGTGTTGATAGGATGTCTTGTGATATTGATGCTTTGAAAGTTAGATGCGCTCCTCCCAAGGTCAACTTGGATGAAACTTTGAAAGCTATGCGTGTCTCCATGAATGAGAGCAAAGAAAGAACCGCCCAAATTCGCGCTAGGCATGAATGGTTTAAAAGGGTGCGTTCTAGTGATGCAAATCATGAAGATCTTAAAGTGCTTGGTGTGTCTCCTCTTGAATCTTTGTTTTCGCGTGTCAAACCTTTTGATGGAGGGACTGGATATGAATCCACATTGGTTGAAAAAGGCTCCAATGATTCGGAGTCCACCTATCTTGATGATAAAGGTGTAGAGAGTGGTGTAGAAGAAATCAAGATTTTGGGTAGTAATGAAACTCCCACTTTGGATTTCAAGGAATTCAATTATGATAATTGCTCCTTGTTTGAATGCATTTCTTTGATGCAATCCATTGCAAACTCTCCACATGCTTATAGCCAAAGCAAATCCTTTACCGCGCATATCGGAGATGCTATGATGAAATCTCTTGAAGAGAAGCTCGAACTAGAAGTCTCTGTACCTAGAAAACTTCATGATGACTGGGAACCTACTATCAAAATCAAGATCAAAAACTATGAGTGCAATGCTTTATGTGATTTGGGTGCTAGTGTTTCCGCGATTCCAAAGTCTTTATGTGATATTCTTGGTTTTCATGAGAGTGAAGAGTGTTCTCTTAATTTGCATGTTGCGGATTCTACTGTGAAGAAACCCATGGGAAGGATCGATGATGTTCTTATTGTTGAAAATAAGAACTATGTACCCGTGGATTCCATTGTACTTGACATAGATTGCAATCCTTCTTGTCCCATTATTCTTGGTAGACCTTTCCTAAGGACTATTGGTGCTATCATCGATATGAAGGAAGGGAATATTAGATTTCAATTTCCTTTAAAGAAGGGCATGGAGCACTTTCCTAGAAAGAAAATAAGATTGCCTTATGAATCTATGATGAGGGCTACTTATGGTTTTAGCACCAATGATGACTATACGTGATTCCATCACCTTTTGCCTAGCTAAGCGCGTTAAACAAAAGCGCTTGTTGGGAGGCAACCCAACGATTCTATCCTTTTTCTTTCTGTTTTGTGTTTTCCACACTTTCATAATTCTGTTATGATTGTGTTTTTTGTGTTTCTTTTTTCGTTTGTTCCAAGCAAAACCGTTATGATTAGTCTTTGGGATGATCGTTTGGTCATGCCGGAAAAGACAGAAACTTTCTGCTCACGAAAAGAATTTTCGTTTTCGTAAGATATTTTGAGTTGATTATTTTTGCTTCTGATTTCTACGCAAATTCTTCAGACTATCGTAAGTTTTCAGAATTTTTGAAGTACCAGAGGTATACGAAATATACAGATTGCTACAGACTGGTCTGCTGTTAACAGATTCTGTTTTTGTTGTGTTGGTTGCTTATTTTGATGAAACTATGGATAGTATCGGGGGGTATTAGCCATGGAAGATTGAAAATACAGTAACCCAACATCAGCACAAGTAGAATTTAAGTTTGCTACATTACCTAAGGAAGTGGTGGTTTGCTTTCTCATACTAATGTTATCACGAGTTTCTGTTTAAGTTTCGTGTTGTGAAGTTTTCAAGTTTTGGGTGAAGTTCTCATGGACAAAGAGATAAAGAGTGGCAAGAGCTCAAGCTTGGGGATGCCCAAGGCACCCCAAGAGATTCAAGGATGTCGTAAAAGCCTAAGCTTGGGGATGCCCCGGGAAGGCATCCCCTCTCACGTCTTCAATCCATCGGTAACGTTACTTGGGGCTATATTTTTATTCACCACATGTTATGTGTTTTTGCTTGGAGCGTCTTGTATCGTAGGAGTCTTTTATTTTTGTTGTGTCACAATCATCCTTGCTGCACACCTAGAGAGAGATACATGCACTCACCGTGATATTGTCGAGCTTCACTTATATCTTTTGGTAGACAATTCAACTCACATGTGCTTCACTTATATCTTTTGAGCTAGATACTTTTGCTCTATGTGCTTCACTTATATCTTTTAGAGCACAGCGGTGCGTGGCTTGGTAGTTGATCTATGCTTTGAAAGTAGTCTCAAAAGGGGTAGTTATCCAAAGGGATACGAAAACTTCCACCTTCATGTGCATTGAATAGTTAGAGAAGTTTGATTCCTCTCAATTAGTTTTGAGATATGGTTGTGGTAATATTGAAGTTATGCTAGTAAGGTGTTGTGGATATAGAAATACTTGTGTTGAAGTTAGTGATTCCCGTAGCATGCAAGTATGGTGAACAGCTATGTGATGAAATCTGAGAACGATTAGTCTATTGATTGTCATCCTTTGCGTGGCGGTCGGGATCGCGCGATGGTTTATACCTACCAACCCTTCCCCTAGGAGTATGCGTTGAATGCTTTGTTTTGATTACTAATATAACTTTTGCAACAAGTATATGACTTCTTCATGGCTAATGTTGAGTCCATGGTTGAGATGCACTTTCACCTTCCACCATTACTACCTTCTTAGTGTCGTGCAACTTTCGCCGGTGCACAAAACCCACCATTAGCCTCCCTCAAAACAGCCACCATACCTACCTACTATGGCTTTTTCAAATTCATTCCGAGATATATTGTCGTGCAACTACCACCATGACATGTGCCACCACGTCTACATTGCCATTGCATGATCGTAAGATAGCTAGCATGATGTTTCCATTAATGTCTATGCCATGCTAGATCATTGCCATGGTACACTACCGAAGGCATTCCATATAGAGTCATCGTTGCTCTAAGTTTTGAGTTGAAAGTGTGATGATCATCATTAATGGAGCATTGTCCCATGTGAGGAAATAAAAGAGGCCAAAGAGCCCAACAAAAAAATAAAAAAAATGAGAGAAAAAGAGAGAAGGGACAATGCTACCACTTTTCCACACTTGTGCATATTAAGCACCATGATCTTCATGATTGAGAGTTTCTCGTTTTGTCACCACCATATAGGTAGTGGGAAATTTTCATTTTATAACTTGGATTGTATATTCCAATGATAGGCTTCCTCAAAATTGCCTTAGGTCTTTGTGAGCAAGCAAGTTGGATGCACACCCACTAGTTTTCTTTAAGAGCTTTCACATACTCTTAGCTCTGGTGCATCATTTGTATAGCAATCCCTACTCATTCACATTGATATCTATTGATGAGCATCGCCACAGCTCATTGATATGCCTAGTTAATGTGACCATCTTCTCCTTGTTTTGTCTTGCAACCTCCACCACACTCCACACCATCTATAGTGCTATAACCATGGCTCACGCTCATGTACAGCATGAGAGTTGAAAAGGTTTGAGAAAGTAAAGGTGTGAAACAATTACTTGGCCAATACCGGGGTTGTGCATGATTTAAATTCGTTGTGAAATGATGATAGAGCATAGCAAGACTATATGCTTTTGTAGGGATAACTTTCTTTTGGCCTTGTTATTTTGAAAGTTCATGATTACCTTGCTAGTTTGCTTGAATTATTATTGTTTCCACGTCAATAGCAAGCTATTGTTTTGAATCTAATGGATCTGAACATTCACGTCACATAAGAGGAGTTACAAAGGACATCTATGCTAGGTAGCACGAAAGCATCAAAAATTCATTCTTTATCACTTCCCTACTCGAGGACGAGCAGGAGTTAAGCTTGGGGATGCTTGATACGTCTCAAACGTATCCATAATTTTTGATGGTTTCATGCTGTTATCTTGTCATCTTTGGATGTTTTATGTACCTTTTATATCTTTTTTGGGACTAACTTATTAATTCAGTGCCAAGTGCGAGTTCCTATTTTTTCTGTGTTTTTGGCTCTTTTCAGATCTGATTTTGGAACAAAGTCCAAACGGAATAAAATCCCCGAAATGATTTTTTCCCGAACGAAAGAAGATCATGGGGCCTATGGGCCAAGCCAGGAGGGCTAGAGGGAGCCCACAAGCCCCCACTCCGCCACCAGGGGCGGCGGTGGGCACGCTTGTGGCCTCCCTGGCGCCCCCTCACCTAGATCTTGCGCCTACATATTCCCTAAAAATCAGAAAAAAATCAAGGGAGCCACGAAAATACTTTTCCGCCGCCGCAAGCTTCCGTTTCCGCGAGATCTCATCTGGAGACCCTTCCCGGCGCCCTGTCGGAGGGGACTTTGGAGTTGGAGGGCTTCTTCATCATCATCATCGCCCCTCCAATGACTCGTGAGTAGTTCACTTCAGACCTACGGGTCCGTAGTTAGTAGCTAGATGGCTTCTTCTCTCTCTTGGATCTTCAATACAAAGTTCTCCATGATCTTCATGGAGATCTATCCGATGTAATCTTCTTTGGCGGTGTGTTTGTCGAGATCCGATGAATTGTGGATTTGTGATCAGATTATCTATGATATATATTTGAGTCTTTGCTGATTTCTTATATGCATGATTTGATATCCTTGTAAGTCTCTTCGAGTCTTGGGTTTTGTTTGGCCAACTAGATCTATGATTCTTGCAATGGGAGAAGTGCTTGGTTTTGGGTTCTTACCGTGTGGTGACCTTTCCCAGTGACAGTAGGTGGGCTTTGTCGTAGATATGAGATTGTCCATCTACATCATGTCATCTTGCTTAAGGCGTTACTCTGTTCTTTTGGACTTAATACACTAGATGCATGCTGGATAGCGGTCGACGTGTGGAGTAATAGTAGTAGATGCAGAAAGTATCGGTCTACTTGTTTTGGACGTGATGCCTATAGATATAATCATTGCCATAGATATCGTCACGACTTTGCGCGGTTCTATCAATTGATCGACAGTAATTTGTTCACCCACCGTCTACTTGCTTTCATGAGAGAAGCCACTAGTACACACTACGGCCCCCGGGTCTATTCACATCTATCGTTTCCACTTTCGCTTTTACTTTGCTTTGTTACTTTGCTGCTTTTAGTTCTCACTTGGCGAACAATCTATAAGGGATTGACATCCCCTTCATAGCATTGGGAGCAAGCTTTTTGTGTTTGTGTAGGCTCTTGAGATACTACTTCACTGGATCGATACCTTGGTTCTCAAACTGAGGGAAATACTTACCACCGCTGTGCTACATCACCCTTTCCGCTTTGAGGGAACACCAACGCAAGGCTCCAAGGCCACGGGGGAAGTCCTTTGCATATTTGCCAAGGAAGTCCCTTAAGGCGTAGCCGTAGCAGAAGGATTCCTGGTGCCGTTGCTGAGGAGTATCAAGCAACACTCCTATTTCTGGCGCCGTTGGAAGGTCTTTTGTTGAAGTAGCAGAAGTATTTCTGGCGCCGTTGCCGGGGAAGGAGAGATCTATCCAAGTAGGTCTCACAAACTCATCTCTTGCATTTACATTTTTGCCAGTTGCCTCTCGTTTTCCTCTCCCGCACTTCACATTTGTCGTTTTCATTTGCCTTTTTCCTTTGCCGTTTTCTTTTGCCTTTGTCGTTTCCCTTTGCCGGTTTTCTTGCTTGCTTGTGTGCTTGTTTGTTTGTTGAAGTCATCATGGCTGAAAACACCAAACTTTGCGACTTCTCGAGTACCAATAATAATGATTTTATTAGTACTCCGATTGCTCCCGCCACTAGTGCGGAATCGTATGAAATCAACGCAGCTTTGCTGAATCTTATTATGAAAGAGAAATTCTCTGGCCTTCCTACTGAAGATACCGCATCCCATCTCAATACTTTCATTGAGCTTTGTGATATGCAAAAGAAAAGAGATGTGGATAATGACGTGATTAAGTTGAAACGTTTTCCTTTCTCGTTGCGAGATCGCGCAAAAACTTGGTTTTCTTCTTTGCCTAAAAATAGTATCGATTCTTGGGATAAGTGCAAAGATGCTTACATATCCAAGTATTTTCCGCCGGCTAAGATCATCTCCTTACGTAACGATATCATGAATTTCAAGCAACTTGATCATGAACACGTTGCACAATTTTGGGAGAGGATGAAGCTTATGATTAGAAATTGTCCCGCTCATGGCTTGAGTTTGTGGATGATTATACAAATCTTTTACGCTGGCTTGAATTTCGCTTCTCGCAATATTTTGGACTCCGCCTCAGGTGGAACGTTCATGGAAATCACGTTAGGAGACGCTACAAAAATCCTAGACAATATCATGACCAACTACTCTCAGTGGCACACTGAAAGGTCACCTTCTAGCAAAAAGGTACACGCTATAGAAGAGATTAACTCGCTTAGCAAAAAGGTATCAGTCTACTTGTTTTGGACGTGATGCCTATAGATATAATCATTGCCATAGATATCGTCACGACTTTGCGCGGTTCTATCAATTGATCGACAGTAATTTGTTCACCCACCGTCTACTTGCTTTCATGAGAGAAGCCACTAGTAAACACTACGGCCCCCGAGTCTATTCACATCTATCGTTTCCACTTTCGCTTTTAATTTGCTTTGTTACTTTGTTGCTTTCAGTTCTCACTTGCCGAACAATCTATAAGGGATTGACAAGCCCTTCATAGCGTTGGGAGCAAGCTTTTTGTGTTTGTGCAGGCTCTTGAGATACTCCTTCACTGGATCGATACCTTGGTTCTCAAACTGAGGGAAATACTTACCACCGCTGTGCTACATCATCGTTTCCTCTTCGAGGGAACACCAACGTAAGGCTCCAAGGCCACGGGGGAAATCCTTTGCATATTTGCCTAGGAAGTCCCTTAAGGCGTAGCCGTAGCAGAAGGATTCCTGGTGTCGTTGCTGAGGAGTATCAAGCAACACTCCTATTTCTGGCGCCGTTGGAAGGACTTTTGTTGCAGTAGCATCGGTCGGCGTTGTTTCACTCGTGAAGCCACTGTTCACCAGCTGAGCCACTGTGGTGACCCCTTCGCCTATAAAAGAAGGCCCGAGGCTCGGTAGTAAGGACCTTTTGTCTTTTTGACCAATCGAAAGGTTGTAAAGAGGGACAGATGTACAATAACACAAAACGAATAACTAAACGCATGCGGGAGTGGGGTTTTACGCACCACGCGGCTCGAACCTGGGTAAAAGATCTTGCCGGGCCCTTACTGTTGGTTCTGCTCTTGCCGCGACCCCTCTCCCCGCCAAACCCGCAAAAAGGGGACCGTTGAGGCCCCCATAGGTGTCGATCCTTTCACCGACACCAAGTGATTGGTTTGTCCGACCAGTGCATGTACTGGGTGACCGGAGGGATGATGGTGTGACCTCCAGCGCGTGCTTACACTGGTTGTGCTTGTCGTCTTCTTCGGTGGTGAAGACAACGTAGGTCGCGTTCTGCCGGGGATAGTCATCTCGGGCATCGCCGACCCCTAGAGCGGGCGACGACGGTGGTGGTGGTGGAGCGGGCAACAAAGCATCGCCTCGCGCAATCTTGGTGAACTAGCTGCACTGGTGAGCCGTGTGAGTAGCCGGCTTGGCCCCGCTATGGACCTTGCACAGCCCATCGAGAATAGACTTGAAGGTGTACTTGGACTGCGAGGGTTGCTTGCCCTCGTTGGTGCGATGAAACCGGTGGAGCTCGGGCCATTAGCCATCTTGCCATCATCGACGACGGCGACCTACCAGCTGCCATAGCGGGCATCCGGCTGGTCGGTCTTGCGTTTGCACTGATCCGGCTGGGATCGGTCGGCTGTCAGGGCAGAAGCCGGCCTGGCGATGGTTGTCTTGCCGGCCGCGTCTACGAGCATTGGAAGCTTCATCGAAGGCTCACACACGGTGTACTCGTCGACGATGGCCGTCAGCTCCGCTAGGGTCGGCGATTCCTGGCAGGTGTCCTACCCCTTCTCCAAGTGTGGCAGGTCTCTTTCCTTCCACAAAAAATCATTCTCGATATTTTATTCCGTTTGGACTCCGTTTAATATTCCTTATCTATAATATCCAAAAACAAGGAAAAAACGGAAATTGACACTAGGCTCTAGATTAATAGGTTAGTCCCAAAAATAATATAAAACATCATAATAATGCATATAAAACATCCAAAACAGATAATATAATAGCATGGAACAATCAAAAATTACAGATATGTTGGACACTCATCAAAGTTGCCTGGTGTGTGTCTCGTCGGCCAGTCACGGGCCGATTAGGGTCGATGAGGTCATTGTTGGTCCTCGAGCGAGATCATGTCGGGTTGTGGAACGACTAGGCTGGCTCCTCCTACTGTGCGTTGGTAGCCTCCATAAGAACGCGGATGTGCTCCTACTGTGCCTTGCGGTCCATTCCCTTGAGCTCTCCTAGCTCGCCAAGGGCAGCCCATGTGGCTCTCAAGTTCTTGACGGGAGTCTCTTAGATGGGGCCGCCGCTAGCCAGCTCCTGGCCGACGGGGCCATCGCGGTGTCGTACTTCCCCCAGTCGGCTAGGCCTGGGGACACCTTGCGTTAGGCCGTGGGCTGTGTTGAACTCGCACCAAGCAGCCTCGAACTCAGGCTAGGTAGCCTCCAACACTTTCGCCTCCGCGAGCACGCGCTGGCGGTGTCTGTCTAGTTCCGCAGTTGCGACTGCAAGGTCGGCCAAAACCGGAATGGGCGTGTGCAATGTGTCTACTATAGCATGCAGCACGGTCTAGTATGCCAACGTACCACCCAGCAAGCTGTCGGTTATTACCTCTACACGGCTGCAGAGGTCGTCGAGGTTGGTGGAGAGGTTGTCATTGTCGGACAACGGAAACTCGTGGTAGCTGAGCACCTCCGCGGGGTACTCGTCGGGGACGACCGTGACATAGATGCGGTACGAGCCGAAGGGTATGATGGAGCTGCCGACGGGGAAGTCCGTGTCCTCCAGGCGGTGGGTGTTATCGTTGATGTAGTCGAGCATACCGTAGCGCACGGCCAAGCCGTGCACCACGCACTCGCCAGAAGGGGTGAAGGGTCTTGTCCGGAATGTTACTCCGGCCGGCGTCGCTGCTGGTCCCATGGTGGGCGCCAACTGTCGTGGTATTTCCACGGCACATGCCACGGATGGCTTAGTTCATGGTTTGGGGCCGATGGGTGCCGGTGCCATCTAGGAATAGGTGACGGCAGAAGACACATGGCGCTGATCTATCTAGGTTCAGGGCCCTCCGATGAGGTAAAACCCCTAGTCCTGCTGGTGTGACCATAGGTGATCACAATACAAGGGTGCTCCTCGAGCTGTTCGTGACGAGGGAGGTGGAGCTCTTGCTACCAGTCTCGGTGGGGTGTGTTACGTGGGGTGTTATCAGTGTTCAGGTGCCAGCCAGCCCCTCTCTCTCGGGGTTGGGGTTTGGCTTTATAAGCTAGCCAGAGGTGTACAATTGTGGGGGAAAAGAAGGAGCGGGGCCCAGCTGTGAGCCTCTTCGGCTGGCCACGGGGCCCGTCGAGCGCCACACTGGTCAGCACGCCGGTCGTCACGGGGTTGGTAGGCGCAGTCTTTGCTATAGGGCCGCCTTGCCAGGTCAGCCTCGGAGTGATCGGTGGCCTTGTAGCCTTACCCTGCTCGCATCATGATACCGTGTAGCCTCGTTGGACCTGTCAACATCCACTGTAGCCACGCGCTGCCCTTTGCCTTGGGTCTGATCTTGTCATCGTATGCTGGTATGGGTGGATGGGATGAGCGCTGACCCGCCGGCTGCCGTTGGGGCCAGCTGGCCAGTAACACGACGACCAGATGGGCCACATGTCGTGAGCCGGCCTAGGAGCTAGCCGGCCCCCAAATGTCTTTGAGTGGGGTTTCCTGTGCTTTGGTATACCCAGGGGCCATTACCCCATCAGGGGTCCTCAGGCCGTCGGCCTATCTCTATGGGTTGGACTTATGGGCCACTTCGGGCAGTCGATGACATATATGAGGAAGATTCCACAAGACTTGGTGATCAAGATAAGGACTCCTCTCCACGGACGTAGCCGACTAGGACTCTTGTTATCCTAAGCCTCTGGTGTTTATATAAGCCGAGGCGAGGCTAGTTAATAAACACATTAGAAGTTAAGATCATTACTCATAGGGTTTTGGACCACAACATACGATCTCGAGGTAGATCAACTGTGTATTTGATAGTCCATCATCAATATAAACTAGAGCAGGACGTAGGGTCTTACCTCCATCAAGAGGGCCCGAACATGGGTAAACATTGTCTCCGTTGTCTCCTTTTACCCATCGATCTAAGATCCATAGTTCGGGACCCCCTACCCGAGATATGCTGGTTTTGACACTAACAGGGGGTGAATAGGCAACTACTAATTTTCAGATATTTTAATCAAATTAGGTTTAGCAACAAAAAGGTTGTATAGGTATGCAACTAGATGAACAATCTACTTGATGCTAACAACAACACTAGCAAGAAAACAAAGGATGCAACACAATAAATATTTGCACAAAGTAAAGTTTAGAAGTAATCACAAGTGAAACTGATGGAGATGAGGATGTGTTACCGAAGTTCCTTCCCTTTGAGGAGGAGTGCGTCTCTATTGGAGTGGTGCAGAGCCACAATGCTCCCTACTGCCTCTTGAGCTTGCGTTGGTTTTTCCCTTGAAGAGGAAAGGGTGATGCAGCACAGGAGCAGTAAGTATTTCCCTCAGTTTGAGAACCAAGGTATCAATCCAGTAGGAGAATCACGCCAAGTCCAGAGTACCTGCGCAAACACAAAAGAGCTTGCACCCAATGCTGTAAAGGGGTTGTCAATCCCTTCAAGACTGATTGCAAAGTGAGATCTGAAGGCGGAAAGTGCAACGAAGTAAAAGTGTAAGGCTGAAAATATGGTGTGAAGTAGACCCGGGGGCCATAGTGTTCACTAGAGGCTTCTCTCAAAATAGCAAGTAATACGGTGGGTGAACAAATTACTGTCGAGCAATTGATAGAACTACAAGGATATGAAATCATGAATATAAGAGATCAGAAGAAACTCAATAAGATTTATAGATAATCTGATCATAAATCCACAATTCATCGGATCTCGACAAACACACCGCAAAAGAAGATTACATCGGATAGATCTCCATGAAGATCATGGAGAACTTTGTATTGAAGATCCAAGAGAGAGAAGAAGCCATCTAGCTACTAGCTATGGACCTGAAGGTCTATGGTCAACTACTCACGCATCATCGGAGAGGTCATGGTGTTGATGAAGAAACCCTCCGTATGTGAATCCCCCCTCCGGCAGGCCACTAGAACGTGCCCCAGATGGGATCTTGCGGAGACAGAAGCTTGCGGCGGCGGAGAAGTATTTTCGTGGATCTCTCTCGCAGTTTTGGAATTTTTCTGAATTTATAGGCGGAAGAGGTAGGGCAGACGAGTCACAGGGGGCCCACAAGCCTGCTAGGCGCGGGGCCCCCCTGGCCACGCCTAGGGGGCTTGTGGGGTCCCCTGGTGGCCCCTTCCTGTTGGAAATATGCCCTAGAGGCAATAATAAATTAGTTATTATTATATTTCTTTGTTCATGATAATTGTTTATTATCCATGCTATAATTGTATTGATTGGAAACACAATACTTGTGTGGATACATAGACAAAACATTGTCCCTAGTAAGCCTCTAGTTGACTAGCTCGTTGATCAAATATGGCCAAGGTTTCCTGGCCATAGGCAAGTGTTGTTACTTGATAACGGGATCACATCATTAGGAGAATCATGTGGGACTAGACCCAAACTAATAGACGTAGCATGTTGATCGTGTCATTTTGTTGCTACTGTTTTCTGCGTGTCAAGTATTTGTTCCTATGACCATGAGATCATATAACTCACTAACACCGGAGGAATGCTTTGTGTGTATCAAACGTCGCAACGTAACTGGGTGACTATAAAGATGCTCTACAGGTATCTCCGAAGGTGTTAGTTGAGTTAGTATGGATCGAGACTGGGATTTGTCACTCCGTATGACGGAGAGGTGTCTCGGGGCCCACTCGGTAATACAACATCACACACAAGCCTTGCAAGCAACGTGACTTAGTGTAAGTTGCGGGATCTTGTATTACGGAACGAGTAAAGAGACTTGCCGGTAAACGAGATTGAAATAGGTATGCGGATACTGACGATCGAATCTCTGGCAAGTAACACACCGAAGGACAAAGGGAATGACATACGGGCTTATATGAATCCTTGGCACTGAGGTTCAAAGGATAAGATCTTCGTAGAATATGTAGGATCCAATATGGGCATCCAGGTCCCGCTATTGGATATTGACCGAGGAGTCTCTCGGGTCATGTCTACATAGTTCTCGAACCCGCAGGGTCTGCACACTTAAGGTTCGACGTTGTTTTATGTGTATTTGAGTTATATGGTTGGTTACCGAATATTGTTCGGAGTCCTGGATGAAATCACGGACGTCACGAGGGTTTTCGGAATGGTCCGGGAACGAAGATTGATATATAGGATGACCTCATTTGATTACCGGAAGGTTTTCGGAGTTACCGGGAATGTACCGGGAATGACGAATGGGTTCCGGGTGTTCACCGGGGGGGGCAACCCACCCCGGGGAAGTCCATAGGCCTTCGGGGTGGCACACCAGCCCTTAGTGGGCTGGTGGGATAGCCCAAGAAGGCCATATGCGCCATAGGAAGAAAATCAAAGAAAAAAGAAAAAAAAAGGAGGAGGTGTGAAAGGAAAGAAGGACTCCACCCACCAAACCAAGTAGGACTCGGTTTGGGGGGGAGACCTTCCCCCCTTGGCTCGGCCGACCCCCTTGGGGCTCCTTGATCCCCAAGGCAAGGCCCCCCCTCTCCCACCTATATATACGAAGGTTTTAGGGCTGATTTGAGACGACTTTTCCACGGCAGCCCGACCACATACCTCCACGGTTTTTCCTCTAGATCGCGTTTCTGCGGAGCTCGGGCGGAGCCCTGCCGAGACAAGATCATCACCAACCTCTGGAGCACCGTCACACTGCCGGAGAACTCTTCTACCTCTCCGTCTCTCTTGCTGGATCAAGAAGGCCGAGATCATCGTCGAGCTGTACGTGTGCTGAACGCGGAGGTGTCGTCCGTTCGGCACTAGATCGTGGGACGGTTCGCGGGGCGGATCGAGGGACGTGAGGACGTTCCACTACATCAACCGCGTTCACTAACGCTTCTGCTGTACGGTCTACAAGGGTACGTAGATCACACATCCCCTCTCGTAGATGGACATCACCATGATAGGTCTTCGTGCGCGTAGGAAAATTTTTGTTTCCCATGTGACGTTCCCCAACAGTGGCATCATGAGCTAGGTTCATGCGTAGATGTCTTCTCGAGTACAACACAAAAGTTTTTGCGGGCGGTGATGTGCATTTTTCTGCCCTCCTTAGTCTTTTCTTGATTCCGCGGTATTGTTGGATCGAAGCGGCTCGGACCGACATTACTCGTACGCTTACGAGAGACTGGTTTCATCGCTACGAGTAACTCCGTTGCTCAAAGATGACTGGCGGGTGTCAGTTTCTCCAACTTTAGTTGAATCGGAATTGACCGAGGAGGTCCTTGGATGAGGTTAAATAGCAATTCATATATCTCCGTTGTGGTGTTTACGTAAGTAAGATGCGATCCTACTAGATACCCATGGTCACCACGTAAAACATGCAACAACAAAATTAGAGGACGTCTAACTTGTTTTTGCAGGGTATGCTTGTGATGTGATATGGCCAACGATGTGATGTGATATATTGATGTATGAGATGATCATGTTGTAATAGTTAATATCGACTTGCACGTCGATGGTACGGCAACCGGCAGGAGCCATAGGGTTGTCTTTAAACTAACGTTTGTGCTTGCAGATGCGTTTACTATATTGCTAGGACGTAGCTTTAGTAGTAATAGCATGAGTAGAACGACAACCCCGATGGCGACACGTTGATGGAGATCATGATGATGGAGATCATGGTGTGACGCCGGTGACAAGAAGATCGTGCCGGTGCTTTGGTGATGGAGATCAAGAAGCGCATGATGATGGCCATATCATGTCACTTATGAGTTGCATGTGATGTTAATCCTTTATGCACCTTATCTTGCTTAGAACGACGGTAGCATTATGAGGTGATCTCTCACTAAAATTTCAAGACGAAATTGTGTTCTCCCCGACTGTGCACCGTTGCGACAGTTCTTCGTTTCGAGACACCACGTGATGATCGGGTGTGATAGACTCAACGTTCACATACAACGGGTGCAAAACAGTTGCACACGCAGAACACTCGGGTTAAGCTTGACGAGCCTAGCATGTGCAGACATGGCCTCGGAACACATGAGACTGAAAGGTCGAGCATGAATCGTATAGTTGATATGATTAGCATAGAGATGCTTACCACTGAAACTATTCTCGACTCACGTGATGATCGGACTTGAGATAGTGGATTTGGATCATGTACCACTCAAATGACTAGAGAGATGTACTTTTTGAGTGGGAGTTCTTAAGTAATATGATTAATTGAACTAATTGTCATGAACATAGTCTAATGGTCTTTGCGAATTACGATGTAGCTTGCGCTATAGCTCTACTATTTTTATATGTTCCTAGAGAAAATTTAGTTGAAAGTTGATAGTAGCAAACTTTGAAGAGGATTGTCCTCGTTGCTGCGCAGAAGGCTTATGTCCTTAATGCACCACTCGGTGTGCTGCACCTCGAGCATCGTTTGTGGATGCTGTGAACATCCGACATACACGTTTCTGATGACTACACGATAGTTCAATGCAAAATACTTAATGGCTTAGAAGCAAGGCACCGAAGACGTTTCGAAACGTCACGGAACATAAGTGATGTTCTAAAGAGATGAATTTGTGATTTCATGCTCGTGCCCTTGTTGAGAGGTACGAGACCTCCGACAAGATTCTTTGTCCACAAAGTAAAGGAGAAAAGCTCAATCGTTGAGCGTGTGCTCAGATTGTCTGAGTACGACAATCACTTGAATCAAGTGGGAGTTAATCTTCCAGATGAGATAGTGATGGTTCTCCAAAGTCACTGCCACCAAGCTGTGAGAGCCTCGTGATGAACTATAACATATCAAGGATAGATACAATGATCCTTGAGCGATTCGCGATGTTTGACACTGCGAAAGTAGAAATCAAGAAGGAGCATCAATAGTTGATGGTTTGTAAAACCACTAAGTTTCAAGAAAGGCGAGGGCTAGAAGGGATACTTCGTGAAACGACAAAACAGTTGCTCCACTAATGAAGAGACCCAAGATTAAACCCAAACCCGAGACTAAGTGCTTCTGTAATGAGGGAAACAGTCACTGAGGCAGAGCAACTCTAGATACTTGGTAGATAAGAAGGCTGGCAAAAGTCGAAAGAAGTATATTTGATATACATAATGTTGATGTGTACTTTACTAGTACTCCTAGTAGCACAAGGGTATTGGATACCGGTTCGGTTGCTAAGTGATTAATAACACGAAATGAAAGCTACGACATAAACGGAGACTAGCTAAAGGCGAGGTGACGATACGTGTTGGAAGTGTTTCCAAGGTTGATATGATCAAAACGTCGCACGCTCCCTCTACCATCGGGATTGGTGTTAAACCTAAATAATTGTTATTTGGTGCTTGCGTTAAGCATGAACATGATTAGATCGTGTTTATTGCAATACGATTATTCATTTAAAGAGAATAATGGTTACTCTATTTGCTTGAATAATCACCTTCAATGGTTTATTGAATCTCGATCGTAGTGTTACACATGTTCATGATATTGGTGCCAAAAGACACGAGGTAATGATGATAGTACCACTTACTTGTGGCACTGCCGCTTGAGTCATGTTGGTATAAATTGCATGAAGAGGCTCCATGCTGATGGATCTTTATACTCACTTGATTTTGAATCACTAGTGACATGCAAATCATACCACATGAGCAAGGCCTTGTTTTTCATTGAGATGAAACAAGATAGTAACTTGTTGGAAGTGATACATTTTGATGTATACAGTCCAATGGGTGCTGAGGCACGCAGTGGATATCATTATGTTCTTACTTCAATAAAGATTTGAGCAGATACAAGAGTATTTGCTTAATGAATCACAAGTCTGAAATATTGAAAAGTTCAATTCTGTTTCAGAGTGAAGTTCGTCGTAACAAAAGGATAAACTGTCTACGATATGATCATAGAAATGAATATCTGAGTTACGAGTTTTGGTACGCAGTTAAGACAATGTGGAAATTGTTTCGCAGTTCATGCCACCTGGAACATCATAGTGTGGTGATGTGTCTGAACGTCATAGCCACGCACTATTTGGTATGGTGCATGCTATGATGTCTCTTATCGAATTACCACTATCGTTTATGGGTTATGCATTAGAGACAACCGCATTCACTTTAAATAGGGCACTACATATTTCCGTTGAAATGACACAGTATAGACTGAGGTTTAGAGAAATCTAAACTGTCGTTTCTTGAAAGTTTGGGGTTTTGACACTTATGTGAAAAAGTTTCAGTCTGATAAGCTCGAACCCAAAGCGGATAAATGCATCTTCATAGGATATCCAAAACAGTTGGGTACATCTCCCATCTCAGATCCGAAAGCAAAGTGTTTGTTTCTAGAAACGGATCCTTTCACGAGGAAAGGTTTCTCTCGAAAGAATTGAGTGGGAGGGTGATAGAACTTGATGAGGTTATTGAACCATCACTTCGACTAGTGTGTAGCAGGGCACAGGAAGTTGTTCCTGTGGCGCCTACACCAATTGAAGTGGAAGCTGATGATGGTGATCATTGAGCTTCGGATCAAGTTACTACAAACCTCGTAGGTCGACAAGGTCGTGTACTACTACAGAGTGGTATGGTAACCCTGTCTTGGAGGTCATGTTGTTGAACAATAATGAACCTACGAGCTATCGAGAAGCGATGGTGGGGCCGGATTCCGACAAATGGCTGGAGGCCATGAAATCCGAGAGAGGATCCAGGTATGAAAACAAAGTGTAGACTTTGGAGGAACTACTTGATGGTAGTAAGACTATTGAGTAAAGATGGATCTTTAAAAGGAAGACAGACGATGATAGTGATAAGTCACTATTAAGAAAAGCTCGACTTGTCGCAAAGATGTTTCCGACAAGATCAAACAGTTGACTATGATGAGACTTTCTCACTCGTAGCGATGCTAAAAGTCTGTTAGAATTATGTTAGTAGTTGCTGCATTATTTATGAAATATTGCATGTAGGATGTCAAAACATTGTTTCCTCGACGGTTTCCTTGAGAAAACATTGTATGAGATACAACCATGAGGTTTTGTCGATCCTAAAGATACTAGCAAGTATGCAAGCTCCAGCGATCCTTAAATGGACTGGTGCAAGCATCTCGGAGTTGGAATATACACTTTGATGAGATGATCAAGGATTTTGGGTTTGTACAAGGTTTATGAGAAACTTGTATTTCCAAAGAAGTGAGTGGGAGCACTATAGAATTTCTGATAAGTATATGTGGTTGACATATTGTGGGTCAGAAGTAATGTAGAATTTCTGTAAAGCATACAAGGTTGTTTGAAAGGAGTTTTCAAAGGAATACCTGGATTGCGCTACTTGAACGTTGAGCATCAAAGATCTATGAAGATAGATCGAAAGCGCTTAATAGAAGTTTCAACAAGATGCATGCCTTGACAAGTTTTTGAAGGAGTTCAAAATAGATCAGCAAAGAAGGAGTTCTTGGTTGCGTTGTGAGGTGTGAATTTGAGTAAGACTCAAAACCCGACCACGGCAGAATAAAGAGAATAGACGAAGGTCGTCTTCTATGCCTTAGCCGTAGACTCTAAAGTATGCCATGCTGAGTACCGCACCTGATGTGTGCCTTGCAGCAAGTCTGTTAAGAGGTACACAGAGTGATCCAGGATTGAATCATTCATCAGCGGTCAAAGTTATCCTTAGTAACTAAATAGACTAAGGAATTTTTCTCGATTATGGAGGTGGTTAAAGAGTTCGTCGTAAAGGGTTACGTCGATGTAAGCTTTGACACTAATCCGAATAACTATGAGTAGTGAAACGGATTCGTATAGTAGAGTAGATATTTGGAGTATTTCCGCATAGCACGTAGTAGCAGCATCTATAAGATGACATAAAGATTTGTAAAGAACGCACGGATCTGAAAGTTCCAGAACCGTTGACTAAAACCTCTCTCACGAGCAAGACGTGATCAGACCCCATAACTATATGGGTGTTGGATTCGTTGGAATCACATGGTGATGTGAACTAGATTATTGACACTAGTGCAAGTGGGAGACTGTTGGAAATATGCCCTAGAGGCAATAATAAATTAGTTATTATTATATTTCTTTGTTCATGATAATTGTTTATTATCCATGCTATAATTGTATTGATTGGAAACACAATACTTGTGTGGATACATAGACAAAACACTGTCCCTAGTAAGCCTCTAGTTGACTAGCTCGTTGATCAAAGATGGCCAAGGTTTCCTAGCCATAGGCAAGTGTTGTTACTTGATAACGGGATCACATCATTAGGAGAATCATGTGATGGACTAGACCCAAACTAATAGACGTAGCATGTTGATCGTGTCATTTTGTTGCTACTGTTTTCTGCGTGTCAAGTATTTGTTCCTATGACCATGAGATCATATAACTCACTGACACCGGAGGAATGCTTTGTGTGTATCAAACATCGCAACCTAACTGGGTGACTATAAAGATGCTCTACAGGTATCTCTGAAGGTGTTAGTTGAGTTAGTATGGATCGAGACTGGGATTTGTCACTCCGTATGACGGAGAGGTATCTCGGGGCCCACTCGGTAATACAACATCACAGACAAGCCTTGCAAGAAATGCGACTTCGTGTAAGTTGCGGGATCTTATATTACGGAACGAATAAAGAGACTTGCCGGTAAACGAGATTGAAATAGGTATGCGGATACTGACGATCGAATCTCGGGCAAGTAACATACCGAAGGACAAAGGGAATGACATACGGGATTATATGAATCCTTGGCACTGAGGTTCAAACGATAAGATCTTCGTAGAATATGTAGGATCCAATATGGGCATCCAGGTCCCGCTATTGGATATTGACCGAGGAGTCTCTCGGGTCATGTCTACATAGTTCTCGAACCCGCAGGGTCTGCACACTTAAGGTTCGACGTTGTTTTATGTGTATTTGAGTTATATGGTTGGTTACCGAATGTTGTTCGGAGTCCTGGATGAGAACACGGACGTCACGAGGGTTTCTGGAATGGTCCGGAAACGAAGATTGATATATAGGATGACCTCATTTGATTACCGGAAGGTTTTTGGAGTTACCGGGAATGTACCGGGAATGTACCGGGAATGACGAATGGGTTCCGGGTGTTCACCGGGGGGGCAACCCACCCCGGGAAAGTCCACAAGCCTTGGGAGTGGCACACCAGCCCTTAGTGGGCTGGTGGGACAGCCCAAGAAGGCCCTATGCGCCATAGGAAGAAAATCAAAGAGAAAAGAAAAAAAAGGAGAAGGTATGAAAGGAAAGAAGGACTCCACCCACCAAACCAAGTAGGACTCGGTTTGGGGGGGGAGACCTTCCCCCCTTGGCTCGGCCGACCCCCTTGGGGCTCCTTGATCCCCAAGGCAAGGCCCCCCCCCTCTCCCACCTATATATACGGAGGTTTTAGGGCTGATTTGAGACGACTTTTCCACGGCAGCCCGACCACAGACCTCCACGGTTTTTCCTCTAGATCGCATTTCTGCGGAGCTCGGGCGGAGCCCTGCCGAGACAAGATCATCACCAACCTCCGGAGCGCCGTCACACTGCCGGAGAACTCTTCTACCTCTCCGTCTCTCTTGCTGGATCAAGAAGGCCGAGATCATCGTCGAGCTGTACGTGTGCTGAACGCGGAGGTGCCGTCCGTTCGGCACTAGATCGTGGGATTGATCGTGGGACGGTTCGCGGGGCGGATCGAGGGACGTGAGGACGTTCCACTACATCAACCGCGTTCACTAACGCTTCTGCTGTATGGTCTACAAGGGTACGTAGATCACACATCCCCTCTCGTATATGGACATCACCATGATAGGTCTTCGTGCGCGTAGGAAAATTTTTGTTTCCCATGCGACGTTCCCCAACACTTCCTTGGTTCTCAAGTCTCGTGCGTATCTTCTGTTCCGGAAAAAATATTTTCGGAAGTTTTATTCAGTTTGGACACCGTTTAAAATCCTCCTCTAAAAAGGGTCAAAAACACGGAAAAAAATAGGAACTCGCACTTGGCACTGAGTTAATAAGTTAGTCCCAAAAAAAATATAAAAGGCATACAAAACGTCCAAAGTTTGACAAGATAATAGCATGGAACCATCAAAAATTATAGATACGTTGGAGACGTATCAAGCATCCCCAAGCTTAAATCCTGCTCGTCCTCTAGTAGGGAAGTGATAAAGACTGAATTTTTGATGTGGAATGCTACCTAGCATAGTTGTCCTTTGTAAATTATTTCATGTGACATGAATATTCAGATCCATAAGATTCGAAACAATAGTTTGCTATTGACATGAAAACAATAATACTTCAAGCAAACTAGCAAGTAAATCACGAACTTTCAAAATAACAAGGTCAAAGAAAGTTATCCCTACAAAATCATATAGTTTGGATATGCTCCATCATCCTCACACAAATAATTTAAATCATTCACAACCCCAATATTGGCCAAGTAATTGTTTTCGCACAATTACTTTCTCAAACCTTTTACAACTATCACGCAATACATGAGCGTGAGCCATGGATATAGCACTATAGGTGGAATAGAGTGTGGTGGTTGTGAGACAAAAAGGAGGAGATGGTCACATTGACTCGTCGTATCGAAGGGCTATGGAGATGCCCATTAATAGATATTAATGTGAATGAGTAGGGATTGCCATATAAAGGATGCACTAGAGCTATAAGTATGTGAAAGCTCAAAAGGAGAACTAGTGGGTGTGCATCCAACTTGCTTGCTCACGAAGACCTAGGGCAATTTTGAGGAAGCCCATCATTGGAATATACAAGCCAAGTTATATAATAAAGATTCCCACTACTATATGGTGGTGACAAAATGAGAGGCTCTCAGTCATGAAGAACATGGTGCTATTATGAAGCACAAGTGTGGAAAGAGATAGTAGCATTGTCCCTTCTCTCTTTTTATCTCTTTTTTGGGCTCTTTGGCCTCTTTTTTCTCTCTCTTTTTTTAATTGTGGGCAACTTTGGCCTATTTTTTTAATTTCCTCACATGGGACAATGCTCTAATAATGATGATCATCACACTTTTATTTACTCACAGCTCAAAGCTTAGAGCAATGATGACTCTATAGGAAATGCCTCCGGTAGTGTACCGGGATGTGCAACGATCTAGCTTGGCGTATGACATTTAAACATCTCGCTAGCTATCTTATGATCATGCAATGGAAATATGAGAGTGATGGCACAAGTCATGAGACAGAACGATGGGAGTTGCATGGCAATATATCTCAGAATGGCTATGAAGATGCCATAGTAGGTAGGTATGGTGGCTGTTTTGAGGAGGGCACATGGTGGGTTTGTGCACCGGCGAAAATTGCGCGGTACTAGAGAGGCTAGCAATGGTGGAAGGTCAAAGTGCATATATACCATGGACTCACATTAGTCATGAAGAATTCACATACTTGTTGCGAAAGTTTTTATTAGTAATCGAAACAAAGTGCTAAACGCATACTCCTAGGGGAAGGGTTGGTAGGTGTTAACCATCGCGCGATCCCGACCGCAACAAAAAGGATGACAATCAATAGATCAATTATGCTCCGACTTCCTCACATAGAGGTTCACCATACGTGCATGTTACGGGAATCACTAACTTCAACACAAGTATTTGTAGATTCACAACACCCTACTAACATAACTCTTAATATTACCAAATCCACGTCTCAAAACTAATTGAGAGGAATCAAACTTCTCTTTATACTCAATGCTCATGAAGATGGAAGATTTTGTATCCTCTTTGGGTACCTATAACCTTTGGGACTATTTTCATAGCACAAACCAACTACCAAGTCACGCACCGCCGTTCTCTAAAAGATCTAAGTGAAGCACATAGAGCAAAATTATCTAGCTCAAAAAGATATAAGTGAAGCACGATGAGCATCTAGCAAATTCACGATGAGTGCATGTCTCTCTCAAAAGGTGTGCAGCAAGGATGATTGTGACACAACAAAAATAAAAGACTCCTACGATACAAGAAGCTCCAAGCAAAACACATATCATGTGGTGAATAAAAATATTAGCTCCAAGTAATGTTACCGATGGATTGAAGACGAAAGAGGGGATGCCTTCCCAGGGCATCCCCAAGCTTAGGCTTTTTGGTGTCCTTGAATTTGGCTTGGGATGCCTTGGGCATCCCCAAGCTTGAGCTCTTTCCACTCTTTATCCATTTGTCCATGTGAACATCACCCAAAACTTGAAAACTTCACAACACAAAACTTAAACAGAAACTCGTGATATCATTAGCACAAGAAAACAAACTACCACCTCTTTAGGTATTGTATCAAACTTGATTTCTATTTATATTGGTGTTAGATTACTGTATTCTCACTTTTTCATGGATAGTACCCCCCCCCCCCCGATACTATCCATAGTTTCATCAAAACAAGCAACCAACTCAACAAAAACAGAATCTGTCAAAAACAGACCGGTCTGTAGCAATCTGTATACTTCATATACTTCGGGTACCTCAAAATTTATGAAAAATTACGACTGCCTAGGAAAAAGGCATATCAACCAGCAGAAAAAGAATCAACTCAAAAGCTCTTTCTGAATAAAAATGAAAAATAATCTCGTGAGCGAAAAGTTTCTGTCTTTTTCCTGCAGGATCAAACAACCATCATCAAGACTAGTCATAAAGGTTTTGCTTGGCTCAAACACAAAAAGAAACACAAAATACACAATCATAACAGAATTATGATGGTGTGGACGCAACAAAACAGAAAGAAAAAGATAAATTCATTGGGTCGCCTCCCAACAAGCGCTATTGTTTAACGCCCTTAGCTAGGCATAAGGCGATAGAATCACGTATCGTCGTCTTTGGTGCTCAAACCATAAGTAGCCCTCATCATAGATTCATAAGGAAATATTATTTTCTTTCTAGTAAAATGCTCCATGCCCTTCTCTAAAGGAAATTGAAATCTAATATTCCCTACCTTCATATCGATGATGGCACCAATAGTCCTTAGGAAAGGTCTACCAAGAATGATAGGGCATGTAGGATTGCAATCAATGTCAAGCACAATGAAATCCACGGGTACATAGTTCCTATTTGCAATAATAAGAACATCATTGATCCTTCCCATGGGTTTCTTGACAGTAGAATCCGCAAGATGAAAATTAAGAGAACACTCCTCAATCTCATTAAAACCTAGAACATCACATGAAGACTTTGGAATCGCAGAAACACTAGCACCCAAATCACACAAAGAATTGCATTCAGAGTTTTTGATTTTGATTTTTATAGTAGGTTCCCACTCATCATGAAGCTTTCTAGGGATATAAACTTCCAATTCAAGTGTCTCTTCAAGAGATTTTATCATAGCATCGACAATATGATCGGTAAAGGCCTTGTTTTGGCAATAAGCGTGTGGAGAATTTAGCATGTATTGCATCTAGGAAATGCATTCAATCAAGGAGCAACTATCATAATTGAATTCCTTGAAATCCAAAGTAGTAGTTTCATTACTACTCAAGGTTTTAATATCTTCTACTCCACTTTCAATGCTTTTAGCATCAAGGTAGATGGACTCCGAATCATTGGGGCGTTTTTTAACCAAAGTGGATTCATATCCAGCCCCATCATCATTAGGTCTGACACAAGAAAACAAAGATTCAATGGGAGTCACACCAAGCACTTTAAGATCTTCGTGATTCTTATCACGAGAACACGCCCTTTTAAGCCATTCATGTCTAGTACGAATTTGGGCGGTTCTTTCTTTGCTCTCACTCATGGAAACACGCATAGCTTTCAAAGTTTCATCCATATTGATCTTGGGAGGAGCACATCTATCTTTCAAAGCATCAATATCACTAGACATTCTATCAACGCTCCTCGCCAAATCGTCAATTTTGAGTAGTTTTACCTCTAAGGACGCATTGAAAATCTTTTGCGAGTTGATAAACTCTTTAATATTACTCTCTAGATCAGAGGGTAATCTATTGTAATTTCCATGAGTATTGGTGTAGGAGTTGCCAAAGTTATTAGAGGGGTTACGAGGAAAAGGCCTAGGAACATAGTTTCCTCTAAAAGCATTGTTGTTGCCAAAATTATTCCTACCAACAAAATTAACGTCCAAGCTAGCGTTGCTACTCTCAATCAAGGAAGACAAGGGCATATCATTAGGATCTAAAGGAGCACTTATACTAGCAAACAAATTCATTAACTCATCCATCTTAGCACTCAACGAGTTAATTTCTTCTATAACGTGTACCTTCTTACTAGTAGGTGACCTTTCAGTGTTCCACTGAGAGTAGTTCATCATGATATTGTCTAGGAGTTTTGTGGCTTCTCCTAACGTGATTTCCATGAATGTTCCACCTGATGCAGAGTCCAAGATATTTCTAGAAGCGAAATTCAAGCCAGCGTAGAAGATTTGTATAATCATCCAAAGACTCAAGCCATGAGCGGGACAATTTCTAATCATCAATTTCATTATCTCCCAAGATTCTGCAACATGTTCATGATCAAGTTGCTTAAAATTCATGATATCATTATGGAGAGAGATAATCTTAGCCGACGGAAAATACTTGGATATATAAGCATCTTTGCACTTGTTCCAAGAATCAATACTATTTTTGGGCAAAGACGAAAACCAAGTTTTTGCTCGATCTCGCAACGAGAACGGAAAAAGCTTCAATTTAATCACATCATTATCCACATCTTTCTTCTTTGGCATATCGCGAAGCTCAATGAAGGTATTAAGATGGGATGCGGCATCTTCACTAGGAAGGCCGGAGAATTGCTCTTTCATAACAAGATTCAGCAAAGCAGCATTGATTTCGTATGATTCTGCACTAGTGGCGGGAGCAATCGGAGTACTAATAAAATCATTATTATTAGTATTCCAGAAGTCACAAAGTTTGGTGTTTTCAGTCATGGTGACTTCAGCAAGCAAACAAACACACCAGCGAACAGAAAGCAAGCGAGAGAAAAGGGCGAACGAAAAAGGAAAATATTTTTATAAATTTTTGTTTTTCACAAGTGGGGGAGAGGAAAACGAGAGGCAAAAAATTAATGCAAGAGATGAGTTTGCGACACTTACTTGGATGAGTTCTTGACTTGATCCTCCCCGGCAACGGCGCCAGAAATCGGCACGTTGACGGGAGAGTGTTCTTCAGTTGATCCTCCTCCCCGGCAACGGCGTTAGAAATCCTTCTCCCCGGCAACGGCGCCAGACATCCTTCTGCTGCCTCTTGAGCTTGCGTTGGTTTTTCCCTTGAAGAGGAAAGGGTGGTGCAGCACAGGAACAGTAAGTATTTCCCTCAGTTTGAGAACCAAGGTATCAATCCAGTAGGAGAATCACGCCAAGTCCACAGTACCTGCGCAAACACAAAAGACCTTGCACCCAACGCTATAAAGGGGTTGTCAATCCCTTCAAGATTGATTGCAAAGTGAGATCTGAAGGCGGAAAGTGCAACGAAGTAAAAGTGTAAGGCAGAAAATATGGTGTGAAGTAGACCCGGGGGCCATAGTGTTTGCTAGAGGCTTCTCTCAAAATAGCAAGTAATACGATGGGTGAACAAATTACTGTCGAGCAATTGATAGAACTGCGCAAAGTCATGACGATATCTAAGGCAATGATCATAAATATAGGCATCACGTCCGAGACAAGTAGACCGATACTTTCTGCATCTACTACTATTACTCCACACATCGACCGCCATCCAACATGCATCTAGTGTATTGAGTTCATGACGAATAGAGTAACGCCTTAAGCAAGATGACATGATGTAGAGGGATAAACTCAAACCAATGATGAAAACCCCATCTTTTTACCCTTGATGGCAACAACACGATGCGTGCCTCGCTGCCCCTTCTGTCACTGGGAGAGGTCACCGCACGGTAAACCAAGCACTTCTCCCATTGCAAGAATCATAGATCAAGTTGGCCAAACAAAACCCACAACTCGAAGAGAATTACAATGATATGAAATCATGCATATAGGAGATCAGAAGAAACTCAAATAAGATTCATAGATAATCTGATCATAAATCCACAATTCATCGGATCTCGACAAACACACCACAAAAGAAGATTACATGGGATAGATCTCCATGAAGACCATGGAGAACTTTGTATTGAAGAACAAAGAGAGAGAAGAAGCCATCTAACTACGAGCTATGGACCCGAAGGTCTATGGTGAACTACTCACACATCATCGGAGAGGTCATGGTGTTAATGAAGAAGCCCTCCGTATGTGAATCCCCCCTCCAGCAGGGCACCAGAACGTGCCCCAGATGGGATCTTGCGGAGACAGAAGCTTGCGGCGGCGGAAAAGTATTTTCGTCGATCTCTCTCGCAGTTTTGGATTTTTTCTGAATTTATAGGCGGAAGAGGTAGGGCAGACAAGCCACAGGGGGGGCACAAGTCTGCTAGGCGCGGGCCCCCCTGGCCGCGCCTAGGGGGCTTGTGGGGTCCACTGGTGGCCCCTGCCATGGTTCTCAAGTCTCGTGCGTATCTTCTGTTCCGGAAAAAATCTTTTCAGAAGTTGTATTCCGTTTGGACACTGTTTAAAATCCTCCTCTAGAAAGGGTCAAAAACACGGAAAAAACAGGAACTGGAACTTGGCACTGAGTTAATAAGTTAGTCCCAAAAAAATATAAAAGGCATACAAAACATCCAAAGTTTGACAACATAATAGCATGGAACCATCAAAAATTATAGATACGTTGGAGACGTATCACTCCCCAAGAAGCCACTAGGGCCACCTTATTCTGCTCACGCCCTCACACAATGTGAGGTGTCGTGATTCCACTAGTGGTGCCCTTGAAGGCGGCGACCGAACCTTTGCCAACAAGGTTGGGGAAATCTCCACAACTTAATGGAAGGCTCCCAACACCAACATGACGCTTCACCATAATGGATTGTGGCCTCAAGGTGACCTGTTCCATCTAGGTTTCTCAAACAACCATGAGTAACAAGATCCGCAAGGGATTAGTGGGGGGATCAAATTTCTCTTGGTGGAAGTGTAGATCGAGGCCTTCTCCTCCAAACCCTAGAGAATCAACAAGATTTGATGGATAGGGAGCAAGATTGGGCAAAAATGAGCTTAGGGGCAACAATGGAGCCTTGGGGGAAGAGGTATGTCAACTTGGGGAAGAAGACCCCTTATAAAGAGGTGGGAAAAATTTGACTGTTTTCTGTCCACAAGTCGCGCATAAGTGGTAATATCGTTCAGGTGAGCGGTACTACCGCCGAGTGCAGCGGTTCTTTCCTCAGCATGCAACTAACTCGATCAGGGATGCGGTACTACCACGAGAGCGGTACTACCGCTACTACTAGCGGTACTTCTGCCTGGCGCTGCATGACGAGTGGAACCAGGAGTAGTAGAGGTAGGTAGGGTGGCAATACCTCATGGAGCGGTACTACCGCTCTACTTCAGCTCGAGTGGCGATGGACTCCAGAAGAAAATTATAAGCGGTAGTAGGCATGGATGTGGGGGATCGTAGTACCGCCTAAGCGGTACTACCTCTCCACAACAATGGTACTTCCGCTTGACGCTTTGATGTTCAGTGATTCTCCAGGAGTGGAGCTGTAGGTGGAGCAGTAGTATTCCGCGAGCGATACTGCCGCTCTGTACTATCGCTCAACAAATGCCAAAACATCCTAAATGTAAGCGGTAGTGCCCTCGACACTGGAGGGTGGCGGTACCGCTAGAGTGGTACTACCGCTCCCTTGTGCGGTACTTCTGCTTAATTGATTCTGAAAGTTCCTAAGTAGAAGACATTAGCTCTAAAGTGTGGGGAAGGAAGGAGGGTGCAAATGTGTACGTGTTGATTTCACCCTAACCTTTCCAAATATGGACCCCTTGATAGTACGAATTCCGATGACTTAAAACCACCCAATTGAAATCGTTAAAATGTAACCGTCTTGTCTTTATACATCAACAGGAAAAAAAATTGTCCCATGCCATTCGATAATTTCTGAAATCTAAATGCACACTGTTAGTCTGCAAAGTGCATTGTCATCAATCACCAAAATCACTTAGGGAAAAATGTGCTCTAACAGCTAGAACAAAAAATCTACATTTTTACTCCACTAACTATAGAGGACAGGTTAAGTGCGGCCATCGTTAATGGTGTAAAATTTTACTTGACTAACTTTACTTCGTTGGATCCTCCCTATTTTAGATGATCGATAAGAAATGCCCAAATTTGACTAGCAAAAAATGCGGCATATGCTGCAACAAAATACACATGTTTCTTGCATATCAGTGTTCACCCACGTACTTGAGATTACTGTACCATTCTTTATTTTCATTTCAAAGAAAAATATGTAAAAAATACTATGCCATGTTTGTAGTACTTGTAAAATTAGTATGGCCATTGGTATTTACCTCAACTTTTAACTTAAATGCCAGAAAAGTGAACTGAATTCTTCAACAAGGAAAACTTACCTTGGCTCAAGCTAATCTGGGACACTAACTACAGCAGTGAGCTCCTTGTACAAAGAATGGAAGGATCTAGCTGGTGGAAATGTCACTTCAAACTTCTCCCCCTATTCAAACAACAATACAAGTGTAAAATTGGAGATGGAAGCTTCATTCTGTTTTGGAAAGATTCCTGGCTTGATGAACCTTTAATAAGTAAATACCCAGAGCTTCACTCCTATGTGAGAAATGAGCAAAATTTAGCTACCTCATGGAAATCAACTGAAGATATAGAAATTCTTTTACAAACTTCTCTTCTTGAACAAGCCCATGAGCAATTTCTAGAGCTTCAGAAATTGGTAGAAGACTAGTGGGATCCTCAATCTTTGGATGTCTCGCAAGGATGTGAGCAATGCAAAAAGTACTCCTCCATCAAGATATATCATTCCATTTGTCACAAACAAAATTACAGTTAGTTATTCAAGAAGGTGTGGGAAGGCTCCAATAGGCTAAGGCATAAAATATTTTTCTTCTTGATGCTTCATGTGATAGCTTGGCATATTAGGGATGATAGACTACTCATATTAATAAGTAATTCCTTATTTTACGGAAGCTCATTCGAATAAAACTCACAAGTTAAGCTAGCTTGGCTTGGAGTAGTTCTAGGATGGGTCACTGATCAGGAAGTTGGTCCTCAGTGCGCATGAGTGAGGACAAAGTGTGTAGAAAAGACTAGTATTGATTTGTGGGGCCAATTTGGATCCTGCCAGAAGTAACGACCATCGGTCGGTGTTTCGGGGGCATTACACTTCATGACAAAGTAAATACCAAAAGCCTTCTCATGAGGAAAAACATGCACTTGGAGAGTTATGATTGTGTTTTCCGCAATGAATATGCTGAAGAAACACTAACACGCTTATTTTTCATTATCGTTCCCTCAAAGATTGTTGGCACAACATCATACCCATGAAAAGGATCTGAATTGCTTGCTACGATGACATTTGTTTATCCCAACAACTACTGCCAAAACCAATTGTTGTGGATATAATCATTCAAGGTTGCTGGAACATATGGAAACGGAGAAATGGCAAAGTTTTATGTCGGAATCAAGGCTCCGGGGACCCGAAGAGGTTCGAACCCTGGGGTGCACAAGTTCTGTTGCCTTACTCTACAATGCAACCTCATGGCGATGCTCCGACGTGTTCAAGCTAAGGAAAAATAATAGTGGACACGACCGATTACCCAGGTTCGGGCCACCTCGCGGTGTAAGACCCTACTCCTTCTTGTCTCGACTAGTTGGGTGCGTTCGTGGTTACAAGGGCCCTCTCCCCCTATGGTGGCGGCCTGTCGTCCCTTATATTGGCCCTAATCCTCTTCCCCAGAAAAAACCATGCGGGAAGGGCTGCCCACAAGGACCACTCTGAAGGGGGATAGGATCGCAGCATATCTTGGCAAAAGTAGTGTCCGCCTGCAAAAGCTTCCTCCATGATGCATTGGTGTGCTTGCGGATGACCTCCTGCCGTGGAGATCCTCCCGTCCTGGTCTTCTTGCACCAAAGAGGAAAAACTTCTGGCACTGCTTTGGGAACTGGTGGTGGCCCTGCTCCCTTAGCACGAAAGGGGCAAGCCTCTCATCTACGCCTGTGTGTATGCCTCCTTGTGTCGCGTGGCGTGGCGCTCATTGCCCATGTGACACCGTAGTGCCGCCCAACCGGCCGGGATACCCTTGATTGATCTGCCCCGTGAGAGCCTGAAGGGCAGCCCCGGGAGGCCTCCTTGCGAGGCGGGGCTTGATGCCGTGCCGGACGACGTCCGTAGGGATCCACCTTGCCAGGCGGGGGCCCTCGCGAGTGCCTTGGTTATGAGGTCTGAAGATGGATCATGTTCGGCCCCCAACACGACTTGCGCCTCGGCTTGCACGCACACGGGCCTAGATACACCCAGTCCAGCGGGGCCAACTATAGCCCCCGGGCCCGTAGTGTGAACGATCTCACTGGCGGTCAAGGCGAAATGGTGCAAGCCCCAATTGCATGCGGGCTATGCGTGGTGCATGGTGCACGATGGAACATGGGATACCACCACTTCCCCATGATGCCTTGGCAACTGCACAAGCCCACGTAAAGCCTGAGCGCAGCACGGAGCCATCATTGCTCTCCCTCACCTTGCCTGCGCCTATCTGAGGGGAGGGGGCACGGGTTGGTCTCCTACCAACTGTTATCAATAGGCAAGCTAGGGGGACCCTTGGCTCATCTTCCTTGCTCTCATATCTCTTTCTTGCTCGTTGCTGCATCGATGATGGCACCCGTGAGGTGGTTTCCGCCGGCGAGGAGGGAAAGGTGGCAGAGGAGGAGGTAGAGGCGCCGCAGCTAGCGAGGGGGCGGGGTCGCCCCCCACGCATATGCCATGGCACCCGGAATGCCTCCCTGGGCGTGCCTCACCGGCGTCCCGTGCTGGCACGGGCATTCGAGGAGGAGGTTCGGCCCGCGGATGTGGCCGTGGGGGAGAGGCAGCAGCGGGCAGGGCAGGAGGAACGGCGCGGCTCCCAGGCCTCCCCTGTCGCAGAGCCACTCTGTGGACACGCCACACGAGTCCATCATGGAGATGGAGGGCCAACTTCATACCTTGCTCCACCTCCTGGGCTCCTTCTGAGGAGAGATGGCGAAGCGTGCCCCCCATGGGTCGTGGCTGCAGCCCGACAGCTGGTGCAATGGGCCCTCATGGGTGGCGATCGAATTCACCACCCGCGACTTAATGCACCTCGCGCAGGGGTGGAAGTCATTCTCCATCGCCCGTGGCTTGAAGGAGGTCCACGTCCTCTACTTCAAGTTCGACGGGGTCGTCACACTCTTCATGAAGATCTTTGGGAGAGCCGGCGACCACCTGGACTGCTGCATGGAGAGCGGCAGTAGTGGCTGCAGTTCCTCTTCCGATGATGGTAGCATCAACACTTCTTCCGGGGGCTATGACCATGACGTCTCCTCAGGCGCACGCGTCAATGACGAGGGCTCAGACTAGGCGGAGCTGGCATCAGGGCCGACATCCTCGAGGTGACGCTGCTCGAGGCTGAGGCCCTTTTGTTTTTGTTTCTTACTTCCCTGGAACAAAATGTGATGGCCTCACAAGGGCATGTAAGAAGAAGTATGGCCCATGTGCCTTAAGTTAATATGTGTCAAAAATGAGTTTGCTCTTAGTGCTCCTTGTTAGGTTTGTCCCCTTCCCTCATATTGTCTCAGCGCCCCGCGTCCCTAGGAACCAGCCCCAGAGCCGGGCTCAACTACCACTGGCATACCAGGACGCGGTACCAGGGCCCACCAAGCCACGCAAAGCCATCAGATCAACTCGTCGGAATGAGTCGTGTTATGGCCATTTGTTATTATTTTTTTGCTTGCCTTCGCGTCTTGAGCTGGTAGGGCACAGCCCCGAGCGTACCTCAACCGCCGCTAGCGATTTCAAACGCTAGCAGCTTGTCGCCCTCTCAGCGCGACGTGCCAGACCACATGAGTGATCTATTCCCAAGGGGATCCTTGCATGCATAAGCTTCATTCTGAATGAAGTGCGCCCGCTAGCTCGCACTTGGGTGCCATGCGAGGAGACCAAACACCAAGGGACTTGGTGGGGTGGTGCACGAGTCCCACATTGACTCCTCGCTTATTGCGTTGGTTTCCCTCCAAGCTTAAAGGGTGATGTAGCACAACGACGCCTAGTATCTCCCTCAGTTATGAAACCATGGTATCAATCCAGTAGGAAGATCTACAAGACTATGTAAGCGTTACGTGCACACAAATAACAAATCATCGCAACCCAACGCGAGTAGGGGTTGTCAATTCCTCGTGGGTAAAAAACCGTAAAACGAGAGATTGATAGATGAAAATAAAGTGACGGTAAATAAAATGCATCAAGGTATTTTTGGGGTTTTGATAATAAAGATCTGAAAATAAAAGAGTAAATAAAATGGAAACGCAAATAGCAAAATAGAGATTGCAAATAGATGATGTATAATAGACCAGGGGGGCGTAGGTTTCACTAGTGGCTTCTCTCAAGAAAATAACAAAGGTGGGTAGACAAATTACTACTGGGCAATTGATATAAGAGTGAATAATTATGACGATATCCAAGACAATGATCATGTAAATAGGCATCACGTCCAAGACAAGTAGACCCACTTCTGCATGCATCTACTTCTATTACTCCACACATCGACCGCTATCCAGCATGCATCTAGTGTATTAAGTTCATGGAGAAACGGAGTAATGCTTTAAGAACTATGACATGATGTACAGAAGATCTATTCATGTAGGAATAGACCCCATCATTTTATCCTTAATAGCAATGATACATGTGTGGCATGTCTCTTTCTGTCACTGAGATTGAATACCGCAAGATCAAACCCATCACAAAGCATCTATTCCCATTGCAAGATAAAATATCAAGTTGGCCAGAAAAAACCCAAATATCAGAGAAGAAATGCGAGGCTATAATAATCAATAATGGGTATAATTACATAGATCTGATGATAAACTCACAATTCATCGGATCCCAACAAACACATCGTAAAAGATAGAGTTACATCAAATAGATCTCCAAGAGTCCATTGTATTGAGAAGCAAAACGAGAGATAAAGGCATCTAGCCACTGCCTACGGAGCCATAGGTCTGATATGAACTACTCACACATCATTGGAGGAGCACCAATGAGGATGATAAACCCCTCCATGACCGTGATCCTCTCTGGAACGTGCTCTAGATTGGATTTCATGGCTTCTGGAACTTGCAGCGGCCAAAAAGAACTTTCGACCTATCTTCTAGGGTTTCTGTAATATTATGGTATTTATAGACCTCAGAGGCGGCACAGGAGGTGCCCGAGTACCCCCCCCCCCACTACCCACAAGGGCATGCGAGGGGCCTAGGGCGCACCCAGGTGCTTAGTGGTTCGCTTGGGCCCCCCCTGGTGAGCATCCTTGGTCCTCAAGTTTCCTTCTAGTGCAAAAAAATCCAAAAAGTGTTATGGCATTTGGACTTCATCAGATATTGATTTTTTGCGAAGGAAAAAAACAAACAAAAAACAACAACTGGCACTAGGCACTATGTCAATAGGTTAGTCCCAAAAATGATATAGAGTTGCTATAAAATGATTATAAAACATCCAAGAATGCTAATATAGCAGCATCGAACAATCAAAAATTATAGATACGTTGGAGACGTATCAGCATCCCAAGCTTAATTCGTGCTCGTCCTCGAGTAGGCAAATGATAAAAACATAATTTTTATGTGGAATATTGCCTAACATGTTCATCATATTCTTTTATTTTTAGGATGGACATATGGACGTGTAGATGATTCAAAGCAATAGTCCATAATTTGACATAAAAACTTCAATACTCAAGCATATCAACAAGCAACCAAGTCTTTCAAAATATCAACACTAAAGAACGATATCGCTAGCCGATCATGCTCCATCATTGATCCATTCATGCAACACACGCATATATTAGCTACATCCAATGCTTAAGTATCATAATAGTGTTCCTCAGTTGGTGCTTTATAAGAGAAGACGGAGACTCAAATAAAAAAAATAAAAAAATGCATAAAGTATATAGACAGGCCATTCGCACATGGAAGCATAGACTTGTAGAGGTGCCAAAGCTCAAAGTGAAAAATTTAGAGATAAAATATTTTGGGTGGTATGCTTTTCATGTCACCAAAAACGACTGAGAGTTCCCAACATATTCCATGCTAAAAAAATCATAAGAGGTTCCCAAACTGAAAATAAATTTTATTCCTTTTGCAACCATTCTTTCACATTCCACGGCTAGTCGGATCCATGCGTATTGTCCATACCAACACTTTTCTAGGAATTTATTATTTGACAACATAACATAAATTTTCTTTGCATTTCGGGACTAGGCATCCCTATTACCTCCATACTCTCGTGCAATGACAAGTCAATAAATACTCATCTTGAGAATAACCTATTTAACATGGAAGATAGCGACCACCCCTCGCCGCTTCATGAGCGATATGGGCACACAAAACATAAATTTATTTTGAAGATTAGAGTTGGCACTTGCAAATTTACTTAGAACGGCGATGAAATACCGCATATAGGTAGGTATGGTGGACTCATTTGGCACAACTTAGGGTTTAGGATTTGGATGCACTAGCAGTATTCCCGCTTATTACAAGTGAAGGCTAGCAAATAGATTGAGAAACGTCCAACCAAGGAATGAAAACCATCATGAGCGAACATTAAACAGAACTAACACCAAATAATGCAGCATAATTATTGACTTCATGTGCATGCATAGGGAATCACAAACCTTAAGACCAATATTCTTACTAAAGCATAATTACTCATCAACATAACTCACATATCATTATCTTCATATCGCAAAACTATTGCAACTATCAAGTTTAACATCCAATGATCTTCATGAAAGTTTTATTATATGTCCCCTGGATATCTATCACTTTGGTACTAATTTCATTTAAAGCAAATTGACATTGCAAATAATAAGCTCTCAAACAAATATAAGTGAAGAACGAGAGCACAAGTTTCTTTAAAATTTTAAACTCTCAAAATAATAGAAGTGAAGCAAGAGAGGATTTCTTCAAAATTTCAACTAACTCTCAAAACAATCTAAGTGAAGAATGAGAGAAAATTTCTTCAAAATAACAGCACCACTATGCTCAAAAAGATATAAGTGAAGCAATAGAGCAATTACATGGCTCTAAAAAACTTAAGCGGAGCATAAAGAGCGATTCTAACAAATCATAGGATAATTTGGCTCTCTCAAATAGGTGTGTCCAGCAAGTTTTCTTATGACAAACTAACAAGCGAAGCTAGCAAAGCCTCATATAATACAAGACGCTCCAAGCAAAACTCATGATATGTGACGAATAAAAATATAGCTCCAAGTAAAATTACCGATGGTTGTTAGAAGAAAGAGGGGATGCCTTCTGGGGCATACCCAAGCTTAGTTGCTTGGTACTATTTGGATATTACCTTGGGGTTCCATGGGGAATCCCCAAGCTTAGACTTGTATCACTCCTTATTCCTTCATCCATCGTGATCTCACCCAAAACTTAAAAACTTCAATCACACAAAACTCAACAAAACCTTCGTGAGATCAATTAGTAGAAGGAAACCAATCTTTACTTTAAGTAATGTTGAAAACCCATACCAATTTTGTTTTCGCATTATACCTACTATATTATAACTTTACCATGGCTTATACCCCCCGATACAATTGATAGATTCATCAAAATAAGCACACAACATAAAAAAAACCGAATCTGTCAAAAATAGAACAGTCTGTAAAGACTCAAATTTTACACATACTTATGCAACTCTAAAAATTCTGAAAAACTAGGCTAACGTGGGAAATTTGTATATAAATTTTGTGTAAAAAATTCAGACACTTTTGTCGCTTCTGTGATTTTTTGCTACTCACGCAAAAGTTTCTGTTTTCCAATAAGATCGAAGCAACTATCACACAACATGATCCTAAAGGCTTTACTTGGCACAAACACTAATTAAAATTGTCGGGTCAGGTGTGCACACAGTCACCTCTGGGACCTTTGGGCCCCTTTTTCGTTTGGCGTGGAGGTCGTATCGCACAAAGAGGAGACACTATGAAACAACACGATGATGAGACTCGGGGGTTTTACCTAGGTTCGGGCCGCTGTGAAGCGTAAAACCCTACTCCTTATTTGGTGGATTGATTGGGGAATATGAAGTTTGCACAGAGCTATACCCCGACAAGGGTTGCTGGGGAGAGCTAGCACACGCGTACACTTACACTTGGCTCTAATCCCCCGGGACCTAATCTACCAAGTGTCAAATCTGTGAGTGCTCGAATACCCAAAGATTTGAATCCTTTGCTATGTTGCCTTGGGCCTCCTTTTATATCTCAAGGGTCATCCACAATGGCAACAGACATGATCAGATAGCTAACAGTGCTATCATACCTAACTCTCGCACTTAAGATAGAGCGCCATAAATGCGTCCCTAGGTGGCGAGCGGGGGTGCGTTCCCGACAGGCTTTTGCCACCTATGAGCTGGCCATGGCTTGAGGTCTTCACACGCCTCTGGACGGGTGTCAACAGGTTGCAACCCATCTTCCGACGCGGCGCCACGTAGCTGGCGAGAGCCACCTAGCCGTCTGGGGGCTCGGCACCTCATCGACAAGTGACTCATGTAGCGATGAGATGGAGTTGTGGTAGGTTGGCTCACACCTGCTGGGGAGGCGCCTTGCTGGGTCTTGGTGAGGATGATTGTGTATTTTCCCCCGACAGGTGCCACAGGTTCTTGGCATGTCTTGGGCTATTGGTGTTGGTCTTGCCGACGCCGATGGAAATTGGGGGACGCGTCTGCCGGAGTCTTGGTATTCTTGACGCACTCCTTGACTTCTCGTAGAGCGGCTTCTCTGTACTTGGTCGGGCCTTGATGGAGTGGTAGCATTCCCCAGCAGCCTTAGGTTGTCGGGCCGGTGGATCGTCGTTTGTGCACAAGTGAGGGGAAATAAACACCCCTATTTCTGTACCCCGACAGGAACATAAAAACACAATCATAACAGTCGCATAATTGTGCAAACACTCAAGAATTGAAACAAGAAGTGAAAAATAAATTGTATTCATTGGGTTGCCTCCCAACAAGCTCTTTCTTTATAGCAATTAATATATGCCTGAGATTTTGTTGATGTTCACATGAAAGATAGTAGCTGAAACACAAAGAGAGCATCATGAAGCATAATACAAACACATTTAAGTCTAACATACTTCTTATGCATAGGTATCTCATAAGAAAACAAATTATCAAGACAAGAAATGTCTAACATATGCATGGAAGAAGAAAGAAACAATAACAATCTCAACATGAAGAGAGATAATTTAGTAACATGATTATTTCCATAAATATATTTCCCTCTCTCATAATAATTACATGTAGGATCATATTCAAATTCAACAATATAGCTATCACATAAAATATTTTCTTCATGATCCACAAGCATAAAAGTCTTATAATCTTCCAAGGTAGGGGGTTTAACTTTAACTAAAGTCATGACTACTCCAAACCCACTTTTATCGAAAAAATCACGAGATAGATAATAATCCAAAATAGTGGGATCATTATTACCTAAGTTGTCACTCTTACAAACCCACTTTCAATATTATTGCAAACATTATTATCAATATCATATTCATCGTGAGGATTAAATAAATTTTCCAAATAATAAGAAGCATCACCCCAATCATGATCATTACAATGAGTAGTGGACATGACAAAATTGACATCCCCATTCTTGTAGTTTTGCATATTATTAGCACAATTGACATTAATAGAATTTATAATAACACCATTGCAATCATGCTTCTCATTCAACGAGATATCATGAATCACTTTATAAATATCTTTTTTTAGCACTTCATCACAATATTCAGATTCACGATTTTCAAAAAAAAAACTTCACAAAAATAAACAAGAGCACTCAAGTCACTAGAAATTAGTTCAATAAAATTAGATCTTTCAAAAATATTAGCAAGTGTATGAAGATCGATATGTCTTTACTTTTCCTGTTTATTTTTCTGTTTTCGAGTTTGGCATGAAGGCAATAGAAGCAAGCAAGCGAGAAAAAGGAAAACGGGAAGAAGGCAAATAAAAAGGAAAATATTTTTGTATTTTCCTAAAAACGTTTTAGAATTGTGGGAGAGGAAAATGGGAGGAAAATGGCAAATAATGTAATTGCAAGAAGATGAGAGTTTATGTGTGGGAACCTGGTAGATCTTGAGTTGATCTTCCCCGGCAAGGGCGCTAGAAATCTTGACTCCTCGCTGATTGTGTTGGTGTCCCTCCAAGCTTAAAGGCTGATGTAGCACATCAATGGCAAGTATTTCACTCAGTTATGAAACCAAGGTGTCAATCCGGTAGGAAGATCCACAAGACTATATAAGAGGTACCTGCCCACAAATAAAAAATCCTCGCAACCCAACGCGTGTAGGAGTTGTCAATCCCTCGTGGGTAAAATAAAATGGTAAAAGGATAGATTGATAGATACAAATAACATGATGGTAAATAAAACACAACAAGGTATTTTTGGGTTTTTGATAATATAGATCTGAAAATAAAAGAGCAAATAAAATGGAAATGTGAATAGCAAAATAGAGATTGCAAATAGATGATGTAAAATAAACTCGGGGGCCGTAGGTTTCACTACTGGCTTCTCACGAGAAAGTAGCAAATGGTGGATAGACAAATTACAGTTGGGCAATTGATAGAAGAGAGAATAATTATGACGATATCCAAGACAATGATCATGTATATTGGCATCACGTCCAAGACAAGTAGACTGGCTTCTACCTTCATCTACTTCTATTACTCCACATATCGACCGCTATCCTGCATGCGTCTAGTGTATTAAGTTCATGGAGAAAGTATAAATGGAGTAATGCTTTAAGAACGATGACATGATGTAGACAAGATCTATTCATGTAGGAATAGACTCCATCATTTTATCCTTAATAGCAACGATACATGCGTGACATGTCTCTTTCTGTCACTCAGATTACACACCGCAAGATCAAACCCATCACAAAGCACCTCTTCCCATTCCAAGATAAAAGATCAAGTTGGCCAGACAAAACTCAAATATCGGAGAAGAAATACGAGGCTATAATAATCAATAATGGATATAATTTCATAGATCTCGTCATAAACTCACAATTCATTGGATCCTGACAAACACACTGCAAAAGATAGAGTTACATCAAATAGATATCCAAGAGACCATTGTATTGAGAAGCAAAACGACAGAGAAAGCCATCTAGCTACTACCTACGGAACAGTAGGTCTTATATGAACTACTCATGCATCATCGGAGGAGCACCAATGAGGATGATGAACCCCTCCGTGACCGTGTTCCTCCCCGGAACAGGTTCTAGATTGGATTTCGTGGCTTGTGGACCTTGCGGCAGCTGAAACATTTTTTCGTCTTCTCTTCTATGGTTTCTAGAACATTGTGGTATTTATAGAGCTTAGAGGTGGTGGAGGAGGTGCCTGAGGCCCCCACTACCCACCAGGGCGCGCCAGGGGCCCAAGGCGCGTCCTGGTGCCGAGTGGGCCACGTGGGCCTCCCTTGGTGAGCATCCTTGGTCCTCAAGTTTCCTTCTGGTCCAAAAAAATCTCAAAAAAGTTTTCTGGCATTTGGAGTTCATTTGATATTGATTTTCTATGAAGGAAACGACAAGCAAAAAACAGCAACTAGCACTGGGCACTATGTCAATAGGTTAGTCCCAAAAAACGATAGTATAAAGTTGCTATAAAATAATTCTAAAACATCGAAGAATGATAATATAACAACATGGAACACTGAATAATTATAGATACACTCGAGACGTATCAGTCACCATAGCAAAGGGGATGAGCCGAGCACCGGCACCGCCCCGAAGGGACCGAGTAGAGCACCAGCACTTTGTCAAGCCCCCGCGCGTGTGGGGCCCAAGGGGTGGATGACGGGTGTGATCCGCGGGAGTACCAGCCTCGACAGGTGTCACGCATGTCGCAATTCACCCTGAAGTTGGTGCGGCCTGTAAGGCGCCCTCGATTGTTTTATCCACCAACACGGAGCACGGGGCTTCCACTTGGCATGGGCATAGTCGCGGTTCGACCGTTTTCTGCCAGCGTGAATCATGAGGCTTCCACTTGGCATGGGCATAGTCACATTTCGACTGTTTTTCGCCAGCACGGAGCATGGGGCTTCCACTTGGCGTGGGCATTGTTGCGGTTCGACCGTTTTTGCCAGTGCAAAGCATGTGGATTCCACTTGGCGTGGGCATAGTCGTGGTTTGACCGTTTTCAGCCAGCACGGAGCATGGAGATTCCACTTGGCATGGGCATAGTCGTGGTTTGATCGTTTTTTGCCAGCATTGAGCATGGGGTTTCCACTTGGGCATGGGCACGAGTCCTCCTGAGGCCAAGGAGTGGCGCACCGGGAGGTTCCGTGGCGTGTATAGCCCCACCACATTCTTACGCGAGAGGGTCACGAGCAGAGACTTCAAGGGTTCCAGGTACAAGGTTCAGGAGCCGCTTCCGTAGCCCTCACGCATCTTGCACCCTGCCCTTCGTGCGGTTGCAGGCCCATGCAACCCGTGTCAAGAGGGCAACACAGGGCCTCACAAAGCTTAGTACCCTCATCGTCATCCGAATGCTCAGGGTGACTCGCGCGTGGCGGTCATCCCAAGATCATGACGCGACGGCATCAGGTGCCGGGGGCGCGAATGAGACAACGTGAGTGGGTCCGGCCCGCCTGGCATGGCTCGTCGCTCACGCCGAGCGATGCTATGGGGGCGGACTTCACCACAGGCGCCATGTCGAATTCCCCACAAAATGTTCAAGGGAAACTCGTCGAGCGCGTGGTGAAATGCCAAGCTGGAACCCATACATATTTGGTCGTGCCCTTACTTACCCATCCGCGATGATCCCACGAGAGGATGGGACACCAAGGGCATTTGTGAGGTGTCGTGCGCGAGAGCTGGCCTGCAAGGCAGAGACCAGTCTCTCGGATTTACCAACGCTGTTGGGACGGACCCAAGCATAGACGCCATGTCTAGCCCCCAGTCATGAGGCAACCAAGCGGAGAATCACAAGGGCGCGGCAATTTCAGGTGGCATTGAAACGTCAAACACAAGATTTAGGTGAACAACAAAACTCAACGAAAAGATAATTACGTTTGATACACAACCAAAAAAGTGAGGATGTTGCAAGGACGAAGCCTTGCCGGCTGGAGTTAACCGAGACCCAATGGGAGCCCTTAATTCAACAACCAAGAAGTCACGTGGAAATCAAGTCGCTGGAGGGGCGTCGGGGGGGGGGGGGGGTTGGCGAGGTAGGTCGTGGAAGCTCTCCGCCCCGAGTCAGCTTGTGCCTGAGATCTTCACGGCTTGCCACGGCTCGGCGGCTTGCGTGGCACCGCCGGGAGCCGCGCTAGCCTTCGAAAAGTGACAGCAGCATTTTCCATGCTGAAGGGCATGAGAGCACGGCTGGCGGCAGTGCTCCTGCTCACACTAGCGCGTGAATGCCAGAAGGGGTCCCGGGAGTCATCCATGTTGAGGCCCGTGATGTCGACGCACATGCGCACCTGGTCATTCTTATCGGGGTGGCAGTCGTGCTAGTGGGGCATCGCAGGCTGCACTAGCCGCGCATGGCGCGCGCCTCCCGCAGCTTGTCGATCTCTTAGGAGATGGACCCTTCTGCCCTTGGCGCGTGACGTCATACTTCGTGCTCACAGGGGCACGCGTCAAAGCACGCCTCCAAGTGGTGCACGAGCACCTCCTTCGTCACGCTGGTCAGATCGGACGCTTTCCAAATGGAAATTCCCGAGCCTCACCCGAAGGAGGTGTCGGGCGCGCCTTCCTATGCCAAGGGAGGCCGGCACTAGTCGCGGGCACGGGGCTTGCGGTGCGTGCATCGGATGGTGCATTCCTCGCCTCGTTGGAGTCTTAGGTAGATAGTGACTGCTTCTTCCTTGGGGGTGCCGCCTGGCAGGGCCCAACATCTCCCTCGCTATCCGAATGCTTGTCCGTGATAGCTTTGTAGGTGCGCTCGAGGGAACGAGCCACATCCTTTGCGTCGCATGTGATGGTGATGATGCCGCTCTAGCCAGGCATCTCGAGGATGTTGTAACCATGGTGCGTCGCTGCCATAAACTTGGCCAGTGTCGGGTACCCCAGGATTGCGTTGTACGGTAGGATGATGTGCGCTACATCAAAGTCGATAAGCTCGGTGTGGGAGTTGTCGTGCATGTCAAAGGTCACGGGGAGGCGGACTTGCCCCAGGGGAATACTAGAACCATTGTTCACTCCTGAAAACGACCTGGTAGGCATCAGCTAGTCGTAAGGCACCTGAAGTGTCTCGAAGGTCTCGACAGAGAGCACATTGATATCGGCGCCTCCGTTGATGAGGGTCTTGGTGACCGAGACATTGCTGATGCTAGGGGTGCACAGCATGGGGAGCGCGGCCGCGACGGCCGTGGATCAGAGACCATCCTTGGAGTCGAAAGTGATGGCGCACTGCGACCACCTTAGGGATCGTGCAGCCTCTAGCTTCAGGAGGGAAGCATTCACCTCCCAAGAGAACTGCTTGAACACGTGGTTTGAAGCAGGGGCGTGGGCTCCTCTAAGGATACAAGTTACCGCGCAGGGCTCCTAGTAGTCCACGGCCTCCTCTTCATGTCGGTTGTTGTCGCCCCTCTTGGGCGGTGAAGAGAGTGGCGGAATAGCTGCATTGTCTTGGTGGTGTGCCTCGCAAGGATGTTGGCGCCAGGCGTCCTTATGGGGGCGGCCATGCCAAGCGTCCTCGTGGGGCTTCTCGCGCAAGGCCTCGCAAGGGTTGCCATTGCGGCTGTCCCACTTGCCGCCTCCGCGCCCACTGCCACGAAGGTACCGCGGTCGTTGTGGTTCCAGCGCGAGCCAGCGTGCTCGTCACGGAGGGACCTGAGCTCATGACAGTCCTTGGTGCTATGAGTGCGTATGTTGTGGAAGGTACAGAGAGGACGACGGCCCTTCTCGGGGACGTCATGGCCACGTCTGCGCTTCAGCTCGGCTCCGCCGCGAGCACTGTGGGGCCCTTGCATTTGACCTCCATGGCCTTCGCCTTGCCGTCGTCGGGCGTGGAGTCGGGGTTGTCGCGGATGAATAGGTGGCCCTCTTCCGCCTTGGTGCACTTGTCAATGATGCTGAATAGCTCGAGGGCGGTGATCAAGTTGTCATTGATGGCAAGCTTCTCGCACATGCGGACGTCCATGACACCATTGGAAACGCCATGATGATTGCTTCGTCCGAGGCACGCGGAATCTTGATACGCACCTGGCTGAAGCATTGGATGTACTTACGCAGGGTCTCCCCCGGGCGCTGCTTCATGCGTCGAGGTCGTTGACAGAGAGGGGGCGGTCGTGCGTTCCCTTAAAGTTGGCGACGAACTACGCATAGAGTTTGATCCACGAGAAGATCGATTCCTCGAGCAGGTTCATGAGCCACGAGCGTGCACCATCCTTGAGGGCCATGGGGAACCGGTTCGCCATAACCTTGCCATTGCCACCAGCGTCATCAATGCTAAGTGTGTAGAGCTAGAGGAGCTCCATTGGGTCGGGGACGCCATCGTAGCGGGGGGCAGCTCACGCTTGAACTTGACAGTCCAAACCATCAAGCGCAGCTTGGGGGTGAAAGCTCCAGTGGCCCACGCCGCTCGAGGGGTCACCACGAGCGAGGGCAGCCCGGTTCTGGAGCTCGATCGTTGCGACATGTTGGACGATCTAGTCCTGATGCTCGCAGTGCTACTCAAGGATCTCGCACGTATGCGGCGGTGTGTGATACATCCCAAACGTATCTATAATTTATGTTTGTTCCATGATCTTTTGGGTGACATTGTTATATGTTTTACTACACTTTTATACCTTTTTACACATATTTGGACTAACCTACTAACTCAATCCACCCAGTGCCAGTTTCTGTCTGCTGATGTCTTTTTTGCACGGACTTTTACCCCAATATACAAAGTCCCAAAAATCTCGAGAAAAATATATAAAAATCAGCGTGACGGAAGCTTCGAGAGGCATCAAGGTGGGCCAGAGGGGAGCCAAGGCCTGCCCAAGCGGCCTCCCTGCGCGGCCCCCCTGGCCGCGCCCACAGGTCGCCTGGGTGGGGGCCACGCCCTCTGGTGCCCTCCTTCGGCCTTTATTTACCACTCCGACGGGAAAACCCCATAACAGATCCAGAATCGCGAATTTCTCCATCGTTCCGCCGTCGCAGCGCTTCCGAGATCGGGAGCGTCAGAAGACCTCTTCCTGGCACCCTGTCTGAGGGAGGATTGACCTCCGGGAGCTTCTCCACCATCATGGACGCTTCCCGGACGTCCCGTGAGTAGTCCTCCTTGGACCATGAGTCTGTGACCAGTAGCTATGTGATGTCTTCTCTCCAATCTTGTGCTTCAATGATTAGCCCTTGTGAGCTGCCCTACAAGATCAAGGCATCTATGTAATTTTCCTGCTATTGCTATGCTTGGTTTGCTGGGATCCGATGGATTATGAGATTATGTTCAGATTGTGATGAGTTATATATTTGGTTCTCCTTTTATATTATGTTGTTTAGTAACTCATGCATGTTCTCCGGTGCTTTTTATTGCTTTGGCCGAGTAGTAGATTGTAACTCCAAGAGGGAGAGTTATGCATGATTGTGGGTTCATGCCCCCTGATGTCTAGCTTGAGTGACAGAAACATGAGACTAGGGGATGTGTTGTTGCCACCAGGGAGAAATCAACGGTGCTTGTGACCACAGTTGCAAGGATTGTTTACCTTACACAAAGTTCGTTAATGCAATTGTCTGTTGCTTTGAGTTTACACTTTGGGTGGGGCTCACAACTTAATACCAGCGAGATGTTCTGGATAGATATCTCAAGGTGGATGATTAGTAAGTAGATGTTGATGGATAAACGGTCTACTTGTCTTGGCGTACTGCCCATTACTTTTGAGCCTCTAACTTTCTAGTAGCATGATTAGCATTGCGGTGCGTTTATAATTCTGTCAATTGCCCAACTGTAATTTGTTTACCCAACGTAGTTGTTTATCGTATTTTGGGAGAGAGACACCACTAGTGAATATCATGTGACTCCGGTCCATATTACCACCATTACTTACACCTCCACTATTTACTGCTTTCATTTACTTTTCCATTGCAATCACTACCACTATTCCCGCTTGTGTTTTGATCCTTTGCAAACTACAAGGCCGGAGAGATTGACAACCTCTCTGAACTCGTTGGGAGCAAAGTTATTTGTTGTGTGTGCAGGTCCACGTCTTCTGCTAGCGCCAGAGCAGCGGACACCTACTTGTTGATCCTTGGAGTCCTCCTAGTTCGATAAACCTTACAGTCCCCGTGTAAGGGAAATCTGCTACTGACTACATCTCCACCTTCCACTTGGGGTAACCAACGAGGCGCGAGAAGTATATCCATCAACTCGTCATCAGCGTTCGGCAAACAACCTCGCAGCTTGCCTCATCTTGGGCCCGTGAAGGGGCTCCACCGTCTTGGTCGAGTGGGCGCACGTTCCACCGGGGCTCGACCGGGTCGTTGCGCAAGGGGGTGGAGGAGCTCCATGGGCCACGTCTCCAGCGTGAGACGGAGGAGGGCGAAGCGAGCGGGAGGGTGCCGAGGCCTCCCCGACGGCCGTGACAAGCTCGATGATGCGACCCAGCCAGGCGTCGTAGCTGACATTGGTCGGGCGGTAGCGAAGCAGCTCACGCGCCGTGAGCAGCGCAGCTTGCACGTTCACATGCTCAAGGCGGGCGTGGGAGAGGAATCTGTGGTGGTGCAGCCGTCCTGCTGCACGGAAGGTGGAAGGAGGAATCTTGTTATTTGCGGCCAACGGGGTCGGCGGCAGCACTAGTCGCTTCGTCGACGGAGTAGCCGCGGACGTTGCTATTGGGGCCAACCGGCGCGGTCTGTGCGATGCGGGCCGCCCAACGCTCAGCATGAACACGACGAGCGTCAACCATCGAGTGGGCGGAGCTGGGCCCGAGATGAAGTCAAAGAACCGCAGCGCACCCCTATCTGGCACGCCAAATATCGGAATCGGGGTTCCGGGGACCCGAAGATGTTCGAACTTTCGGGTGCGCAAGTTCTTGTGCCTTACTCTACAGCGCCACCTGACGGCGACGCTCTAGCGTCTTCAAGCTAAGGAAGAAGAACAGTGGACACGACCGATTACCCAGGTTCGGACCACCTCACGGTGTAAGACCCTAGTTTTGCTTGTCTCGGTTAGTTGGGTGCGTCCGGGGTTACAAGGGCCCTCTCCCCCTACGGTGGCGGCCCGTCCTCCCTTACAAGGGCCTAGCGCGGCATGCATCACCCATGTGACACCACATGGCCGCCCGGGCACCGCGCCACCCTTGATCGATCCGCCCCGCGAGAACCTCGAGGGCAGCCCCAGGAGGCCTCCTCGCGAGGCAGGGCTTGACGCGGTGCCCGACGATGTCTGCAGGGATCCACCTCGCGAGGCGGGGGCCCTCGCGAGGGCCTTCGTCGTGAGGTCCGAAGATGGATCATGTTCGGCCCCCGGCACGAGTTGCGCATGGGCCTGTGCGCAGACGGGCCTGGATACCCCTGGTCCAACGGGCCCGACATTTTCCGACAAGAAGTGCCAAGTGTAAATTGTTGGAAATTGAAACTCAAAACAAATCTACAACTTCTCCAGCATAGGACAAAGATTAAGCATTTGAATCAACTCAAAGAGTGGATTACTACACATCTACGATGATGGTAGTCGGATAGAATCATTAATAAGTTTGTTTCCATCATCCAATGAGCCAGCATTGGATAAAATTTCTTTTCTTTTTAGTCTTTACTTGTACACAATGTAACTGTTATCCTGATATTAATAGAAAATTACTGTAAACCAATTGTTGTACGGTTTGCGGTTCAAAAAAGATTGTTTCGCCTATTTTTCAACGAAATTTGTATGTTTAAAACAGTTACATACAGAGCTCTTTCGTGCATCTTCACTATTATGGGTGGCAAAACAAAGTGCAGATTTTTCTATGTGTTTCTTTTCAGATTTCTAACCGGACAGACCAAGTTAGGTCACAAGAGACAGCCGTATGAATCGTAAATTTTGTCTTCTATATATTCTACAGTAGTTGTAGCATCGACAATGCAGCTGCTGGCGGCATCTAGAGGGTGGCTAGGATGAGGAACCTTACATTATAATAATCTAAGCTAGACAGTTAGTGGGTGCTGGCCGGCCTAATAGTCTATGCCTCTGACTAAGTAATCTTGTGATTAGTGGGAGAGTGGGCATGCATCTGACGGGCCAACACGGACGTAGAATATGTTTTTGCAATCTACCGAGTGCACCACGAATCTAAGCAAATGGATATTTTGAAAGAAAAAAGAACTGAGCAAAGGGAGCTATAAAGGTTATTGTTGCAGTTACTCCGCTCCAAACTATATTATCTTCCGCTTTCGCCTATCATTAGTCATTACACATGCAAAAGGCAATGGTAATCAACGAACGGCATGTTGCCTTAGTAATCCCGAGTCCTTGTATCTAGGATAGTTTGTTTTTCTGTTTTAGCAAACAATACCGCATGTCCACGAGTCTGTTCGTGGCATGACCGGTTCTTCCTTCTTTGTAGCTAGATCTGTTGTGCGGGTATCGTGGGATGGCACGAGGTCATGCACGCACAGCGGCATCGCAGGGACGTGGACGAGTGGCCGTGGGATGGCGCGGCCGTGGAGCTCGGGCATGATCTCGTTTCAGTTAGGATTTCCGTTATAAATGAGGAGAGAGAAAACAAAAAACGCTGCAACGTTTGACGCAGCACAAACACTGTCTCTTCCAAGTTTTTCACTCGAGTTTCAGTCGAGCTCGGTGTTCTAGTTTCTGACAAGTGGCATCAGAGCCGTTTGCGAACCTAGGGACGACCATGTCCAACGTCCGCTCTCGTACAACAGCGGCGGCGGACAACGGAGACGGAGGTGGTGGAGATGGGGGAGCTGCAGCAGCTGGCGCGGGGACGCCGGCAACGATGACGCCTCTGGCACGCGGAAGAAGCCGAGGACGTAGCGTCGTTCGGCGGGGCGGCGAGGTCGTCGTCCACGAGCGCGTCGTGCAGGAGCGCGCGAATTTTGGCTCCAACATCTTCTACCCCTCCCTCACGGCCACGAATTACATCGAGTGGGCGCTGGTGATGAAAATCAACCTGCGCGCCCAGGGCTTATGGGAGGCGGTGTCCGGCATCGGCGAGCCGGGCGAACGCGAGGACATGGCCGCGCTCTCGGCGCTGTTGCGTGCGGTGCCGCCGGAGATGGTGCATGTACTCGCAGTGAAGGAGACGACAGCGGAAGCTTGGGACGCGATCAAGCTGATGCGGATGGGGGTGAGCCGCGCACGGGAGGCAACGGCGCAGCGGCTGCGCAAAGAGTTCGAGCAGATCACTTTCAAGGACGGCGAGACGCTCGACGCCTTCGGCATGCGCATCACCAACCTCGCCAACAACCTGTGATCTCTCGGGGATGTGGTTGACGAGGTAAAAAATCGTTCAGAAATTCTTGCGTGAGGTGCCTGGTCAGTATGCGCAGATCGCCTGTTCGATCGAGACTCTCCTCGATCTCAACGGCATGTCCGTCGAGGAATTGATCGGCCGTCTTCGCTCATCGGCGGAGAGGTGCTCGATCGGCAGCGCGGAAGGAACAGGCAGCCAGCTGCTGCTCACGGAGGAGCAGTGGATCGCGCGCGGGAAGAAGAAGGAGCAAGGCCAAGGGTCTGGCTCCAACGGCGGCGGCGCAAAGGGAAACGGCCGCGGCAAGAACAAGAACCACGGCAACGACCGTCGTGGCTCGAACGGCGAACGGGACATGTCGGGGATCAAGTGCTATAACTGTAACAAGTTTGCAGGGCATATCTCACGCGACTGTCCAGAGTCGCGGCATGAACGGAAGGGGCAAAATCAGCAAGCTCACCTGGCCGCAGCGGAGGAAGACAAGCCAGCGTTGCACCTGGTGCAGGCGTGCACCCTCAGCGACGACGATGGGCCTGCACTCCTGATGGCGACCACGGACAGGGTTGCAGCAACGAACGCGCCCAGGCCGGTCGTGACCGGCACGAGGGTGCGCGTCGATCTCGTGGAGGAACGCGTCTTCCTCACCTCCGCGGACCAGGACAACGACAAATGGTTCCTGGACACCGGCGCCAGCAATCACATGACTGGGCGCCGCGACGCCTTCACCGACCTGGACAGCACCGTCGGCGGCACGGTGAAGTTCGGGGACGGGTCCGTCGTGGAGATCAAGGGACGGGGCACGATCCTGTTCGCCTGCGACAACGGCGACCACCGCGCGCTTACCGATGCGTACTACATCCCGCGTCTACGAAGCAACATAGTGAGCTTGGGGCAGCTCGAGGAGAACGGATGCTGCATCGAGCTCCGCAACGGCTTTCTGAAGCTGTTCGACAGGCAACAGAAACTGCTCGCCAAGGTCCCGCGGGCGCGCAATCGCCTGTACATCATCGCGCTGGACATTGCGAGGCCTGCCTACCTCACGGCGGTGATCACCGACGACTCCTGGAGGTGGCACGCACGCTACGGCCACCTCAACTTCGACGCCCTCAGGAAACTTGCACGCCACGGCATGGTGCGAGGGCTGCCACAGATCGACCACGTCGAGCAACTCTGCGATAGCTGCCTCGCCGGAAAGCAGCGCCGCGCATCGTTTCCCAAACAGGCGAAGAAACGCGCGAAAGGGATCCTCGACCTGGTGCACGGGGATCTCTGTGGCCCCATCACACCGGCGACGCCAGCCGGCAGACGATACTTCCTGCTTCTTGTCGATGACAGGAGCAGGTACATGTGGCTCACGCTGCTGACGACGAAGGACTAGGCGGCAACGGCGATCAAGCGCTTCCGAGCCGGAGCCGAGGTGGAGACGGGACGTAAACTGCGTCTGCTCCGCACTGACCGTGGTGGCGAGTTCATCGTGGCCACGTTTGCTGAGTACTGCGCTGACGAGGGGATCGGTCGTCAGCTGACGGCGGCGTACTCGCCGCAGCAGAACGGCGTGGTCGAGCGGAGGAACCAGACGATCGTCTCCACCGCACGAAACCTGATGAAGGCGATGGGCGTACCGGCAAGGTTCTAGGGCGAGGCCGTAACCACCGCGGTCTTCCTCCTGAACAGGTCGCCGACGAAGAGCGTGGAAGGACAGACTCCCTTCGAGCTTGATGATCGGAGCACACCAATGGTGTTCTTCGGCTACGAGCCAGGACCGGCGGCATACCGTGTCTACGACCGTGTCAAGAACCGCGTGCAAGTGTCGCGCGACGTCGTCTTCGACGAAGGAGCACGATGGGACTGGGAGAAGAACGGGACGGCTGCCGACGCCGTGCCGCTCCATGTCGAGGTGTTCACACACCCAGTCACCACGGCGACCACGACAGCTGAGGTCGCCGCCGGGCAGAACTCTGCTCAAAGCTCTGCCGAGCAGGAGGCTACGGCGAGAAGGAGCTGTACACCAGCGCCAAGTTCCACGACAAGCTGGACTACACCATGCACAGCCTCACGGATGGCTGCTACACTTTCATCAGGATCTGCAGCAACGAACACGAGCGCGGCCTCTATGACACCACCAAGGCCGCAGCACCCGATGATCACGAGAGCACGCCACGGCATCGTCAAGCCCAAGGACTTCTCTGACTACGTCATGAAGGCCGACGCGGAGGTGCTCGATTATGATCTGACCGACGCGGAGGTGCTCGATTATGATCTGTGCCTCGTGGATGCAGAAGAACCTGATTCAGTGGACGGCGCACTGAGTGAGGCCTGCTGGAAGGACGCCATGGACGCCAAGCTAGCGTCGATCTGCAGCAACGACACCTGGGAGCTCGCCACGCTCCCACACGGCCACAAAGCCATTGGGCTGAAGTGGGTCTTTAAGGTGAAAAAAGATCCTGCAGGTCATGTGCTCAAGCACAAAGCGCGTCTCGTCGCAAAGGGCTACACGCAGCGACAGGGGGTGGACTTCGACGAGGTGTTCGCGCCGGTGGCGCGCATGGAGACCGTGCGGCTGCTGCTGGCGCTCGCCGCGCACCACGGGTGGCAGGTGCATCATATGGACGTGAAATCTGCGTTCCTAAACGGCGATCTCACGGAGGAGGTCTATGTGCACCAGCCACCTGGCTACATCGACCCCGACGGCAAGGTGCTTCGGCTGCGCAAGGCTCTCTACGGACTTCACCAAGCACCACGCGCTTGGAACGCCAAGTTGGACGCCTCCCTGGTGTCACTTGGTTTCGAGCGATGTCCTCTGGAGCACGCCATGTACAAGAGGAACCACGGCACGACCACGCTGCTCGTCGGCGTCTACGTCGACGACTTGATCATCACCGGCACGGACATCAACGACATCGCCGCGTTCAAGGATCAGATGCACGAGGTGTTCGAGATGAGCGATCTCGGTCTCCTGAGCTATTATCTAGGGATCGAGGTCAGACAAGAGGCGAGCACGATCACGCTCTGCCAGAGTGCATACGTGGGCAAGATCCTGGAGGCTGCATCCATGGTGGGCTGCAACCCCCGCCACACGCCGATGGAAAATTGCCTGCATCTGACAAAAGCAGGCGCCGGGGACGCTTTCGATGCTTCGGGCTATCGGAGCATCGTCGGAATCCTGAGGTATCTCTGCAACACCCGTCCAGACATAACGCACGCTGTCGGGATGGTGAGCAGGTTCATGGAGGCACCCACTGCTCCACACTGGGCTGCAGTGAAGATGATCTTGCGCTACATCAGCGGGACAGCTGGATACGGGTGCAGATACAAGAGGGGCACCACGAGCGAGCCTACACTGGTGGGTTTCAGCGACATCGACCACGCCGGGGATGTTGATGATCGGAAAAGTACCACCGGCGTCGCATTCTTCCTCGACTCCGGCATCATCACGTGGACATCCCAGAAGCAGTCCGTGGTTGCCTTATCGTCTTGCGAGGCGGAATATATCGCAGCGGCAAAGGCAGCTTGCCAAGCTGTGTGGCTGAGCAGGCTGCTCGGGGAACTGACGAACAAGCCTCCGGAGACGGTGAAGCTGTATGTAGACAACAAGTCCGCGATTGAGCTGAGCAAGAACCCAGTGCATCACGAACGAAGTAAGCACATCGACATTCGTTTTCATTACATTCGTAAGTGCATTGAGGATGGCAAGGTGGACATTGATCATGTGAGTACCGATGGACAACTTGCCGACATTCTGACCAAGGCGCCGGGACGAGTCAAGTTTGCAGAAATGAGACTGAAGCTCGGCGTCATGGAGGTTTCTGATGGACTTCAGGATTAAGGGGGTGATTTGTTGCCTTAGTAATCCCGAGTCCTTGTATCTAGGATAGTTTGTTTTTCCGTTTTAGCAAACAATACCGCATGTCCACGAGTCTGTTCGTGGCATGACCGGTTCTTCCTTCTTTGTAGCTAGATCGAGCTGCTGTGCAGGTATCGTGGGATGGCACGAGGTCATGCACGCACAGCGGCATCGCAGGGACGTGGACGAGTGGCCGTGGGATGGCGCGGCCGTGGAGCTCGGACATGATCTCGTTTCAGTTAGGATTTCCGTTATAAATGAGAAGAGAGAAAACAGAAAACGCTGCAACGTTTGACGCAGCACAAACACTGTCTCTTCCAAGTTTTTCACTCGAGTTTCAGTCGAGCTCGGTGTTCTAGTTTCTGACACGGCACGCTCTCTCATTATAAGTCAGCCAAATCTTGAAATCCAGAACAAAGTTTTGTGTGTGGGGGTATGTATGATGTAGAGGCCAGGGCGTGTCCTCTTCTTTTTTCTTCTAAACATGTGCAATGTGTTTTGTGAGTGGCAATGCAAATTTCTCCTATAGAAACAATTTCCCACGGGGTCGTTCACACGAATGGAATACTACTACACATGAATTCATTCAGAATTTCTTTTGTGTGGACGATCGCGTATAACTCGGAGGAAAAGGAGTATGTGCAAATGGGTGGATATTAAATTAGCCGGTGCTCCAGCCTCCAGGCGGAATCTCGGGGAGTGCTTTTCTCACGACACAATCATCGGAGACGCTAGTTTTCAAAAGGGAAATCTAGGGCATCCGTGTGGGTGCCGGATATTATATGAGGAGGGATCAAATTAAGCCAGAAAGGACGCAGAAAGTAGTCGACTGCCAGTAGTGGAAACGCCGACGATGAAGGTCTGAACTGAAACGGCTGTCACGGGGTCAGTGTGGCGGCTGCGCTGCAGAGGTCCGTGTTTTCCGACTACGAGCACCGCACGCACGCCCGCGCAACCGGGCATGTGCCACGAGCCGCGCATGGGTGTGCAGTTGTGCTCGTCCCTTCTACGGCTGACAGACATGGATGCTCTGCTCATCAACAGCTGCTAGTACTAATGATTGTTAGGCCCGGCTTAATTATCGTCTTGCGTGCCCGACCATGCTGCATTAATTAATAAACCGTGGAATCAATTCCTCTAGCAATTAACATCGTATACTGCTGCACACCAATGATTTGGTTCCAGGCCTTCGATTTTTTTTTTTTGTTGTTGCCTAATTTTGTGTTGGTACAACCCTCATGGCTGATTAACCCGTTTGCGATTGCGAATAATTAGCGTTCTGTTAGCCGAACTACCACTCTCCATGATTGGCGGCTTCCGTACAATTTAACGAGATGCAGAGACTCGGCAGAGCTAGCTTAGCTAGTCGGTAACGTGACAAGACTCGGGACAAGAGACGACCCGCTGCTTCCTTCAAGAGAGAGAAAACTCATTGCGGGACTTGCTTGGAGAGCACTTGAACTCTTGAAGTTGTTCTTCTTCGGGTAGCTAGATCCTGACAGTTATTATACTTCAGATTAGTCCAGAATGCATATATAGGATTTACTCCCTCCGTTTCTAAATATAAGTCTTTTAAGCGATTTCACTAAGGGTCTATATACAAAGCCAAATGATTGAATATATACTCTAAAGTATGTTCATATACATCCATATGTCCACTAATGAAATCTCTACAAAGACTTACATTTAGGAACGGAGGAAGTATATACTACTGAATGTTGCAGGAATTAGCATACATTCCCCGTTTTGAATGGACTACACTTAGTACAGAAAATCACTTCCCAATTTTCCAGAATATTCTACGAGATTTTGTGCGGTTATGGGACCGAGCAGAAGGCATTAAGGTCGTGCGTGCAGCTCGAGCAGGAGCGAAGCAGCTTGAGTGGAGCGGTGTAGTAATGATGAGAGCATATACACCGAGGAGCTTTTCTTGAAGTGGTGGACTGGACAAAGGTTGATGTCGCGGGTCCGGACTCGAGTCTCTTCATTCTCGTGTAAGAATAAAACAGATGGTTTCTTTTTCTCTGTTTTCATTTTTTTTATGAGAGCATATGTACGTGGATCTTTTGAATCCGTGTCAAACATCCGCCAAAGTCGTCCGCTTATTGATCAATCATAAAAATAATTCAAAGAAACAACTCAGACATGCCTCAAACATTTAGATTGACCGATATCCCCTAATATTCAGTCTAAATATGTAACAAATACGAGGGCGTCCGGACGCCCAACCACGTCGGACCCTACCCATTCTAGTCGACCCGATCCCACATATATTCATCCCGATACTTTCGCCGAACCAAACCTTGGCCACTTCACTCCTCTTCACTCCCCTTCGTCACCTGAGCTCACCTCCCGTGATCTACGGCCTTCTCCGGCATGGTGAGCAGCGGATCCGAGTCCCTCACCTCCAGATATGTCAATCACGAGCTCATCCCACGCGGCCATGAGGAGGACATGATCGTCCGGCTTGCGCTCCACCGCTCTCGAGAGGTGGCCGTCCGGTAGCAACATGCATACTCCTTCCGTTAGGAATCCATTACGTCCGCACAACCGGTGCATGGATTTGGCATTGCTACCTCACCAGAAGCAGTGCAGTCCGTTTGGCATCCGAACACGGTGACGGACACGCAACCCCTCCGCTGGCGTGACCGAGAACCCACCATGGGCGTCTGCGGACGCAAGCATGGCATGGCGTGCCTACCGTGCGAGGCAACGGGCACGGAAGGCAGCGAAAGCCCTCGTGACGATGGACGTTGAAGAGGCGGAGTCGCATTCTCCGACGCCCCATATGGTGCAGGAGCCGCAACCGCATTGTGGTGAACGTCGGCTCCTCCAAGGAGGGATCCGTCGTCGATCTCTCGTCCATCGACACCGTCCGAGTGACGGGTTGCGACTAGGAAGATTAGGACATGAGAGACGGCGAGAACTCGATTCCCGTGAGCCAGCTACTGTGTGATGTCCTACTCTACCTAATTAATTAATAGTCCCAGATTTACGCAATCTGAGTGTTACATTAATGTCATTCGATTAATGTCATTGATTACAACCTCCCGCAGAGATGGCTAACAAGAGGTCCCACCTGTTTAAGGCCTGGTTGAGACAATATATCCTAAGCTCGAGCTCTTATCTCATATACTCTTTTTTTCTATGGTAACATGTGTCTCATTCATATCAGAAAGATCAAATTACGAGTCACGTTGATCGCAAAAAATTTACAAGTCATATAAAGACCGACATGACAAAACTTAAAAGATAGTAGAATGTCGTTGAGCTGTACACTAACGTCTGCCACCTTCCTTCGGTACCACCGCAACAACCACCAAAGAAAAACTAACGGATTACCTCCTCACCCAAGTTCGACGCAGCTCCATCGCTGATATGCAACTTTGCATCTCCAAGGTGGCTCACCAAAGATGAAGCCATTATCGCTGAACGAATCATACCAGGGCAACACCCCGGACACGCCATCAAACTCCACATCTGACACCCCACCACGATTAAGACCTCAAAGGAGGAAATCATACATATCATCCATCAACCACGAACCTAGAACATGTACGATCTTTCAGAAGTCGTTGATGCAGACCATAATCTGCATCCGCTCCTGGACTATCTCCCAAGCTCCGCGTTGACGCTGGAGCAGAGCCGTCGCAATGGCGGAGCTCGAGGACACAAGTCCACCACAAGGATACCGTCGCCGCCACGATATCCCCAAGTGAACATACTGGTTACCAAATCCATCACCGACCATAGAGACGATTACCTCACCGAAGAAGAATCTGGAGCTTCTTTATTCAGCATCGCTGTCGCCGCTGCCGGAGCCAAGACGTGAGATGATCCTAAAACTAAGCTACTAAGGCCCTAAACCTAAAGCAAAAAACTATCCGCACGCACGGGATCCGGCGACCCCATTTTATGATCGATGACCAAGAGGTCGCCGACGTAGGAGAGCCGCCAATAAATGGCGTTGGAAGATTGGTTCTCTTGGCAGCGACTAGGGTTCTGGTCCACCCCACCCCATGACTCTCTACAATCCTCGTATCTCGTATACTCCCACATCAAAGATGTGTTTGGTTGCTTGTATTAGGTCCACCCAGACTCGCGCGAACAATTTTTGATCTGTTTGGTTGCCTGGTCCGCATTTAAATTTTGGTTTGCACAATCCTTAAAACAGTGCTGAGATAGGCCCACTATGAACGTTTGAATCGGCAGTTTTTAGCGAACCAGACTCGAGTGATGGAGGGGAGGGGAACGCCGTCTTGTGCAGCTACGAGCAGGAAGATGGTGGGAGAGATGGCGCGTCTCTGAAAAAGCGGCGGGACAAATTCGAGCCACCGCCCATCGATAAAGTCGCTCTATATAACCACAGTGACCAACTTGGCAAAACTCCCGTCACCATTTCCCCCTCTTGAGCTTTCCCTCCAGTACAAATCGACTTCGATGACGAGGTAAGTGGCACAACTACCCTTACGACCGGTTAACTGCGGCGGCGAACCGATTGCTCCTCTTATCCGACATGCCACGCGCCTCCTCTGTGATTCCTCTGATGGCATCTCTAAGTTCAATCACCCCTCCCCTCTACTAGTTCTAGCTAGATATGTTGATAGATCTTCCAATATGTTTGACTGTGATGTTGTACTACCTAGTTGTGATGGATTTGAAGCATGCTAGGAGTTTTTCCTTGTCGGCAAGTCCTACTTCTTGAGCTTGCGTTGGTTTCCCTTGAAGAGGAAAGGGTGATGCAGTAAAGTAGATAAGTATTTCCCTCAGTTCGTTGAGAACCAAGGAATCAATCCAGTAGGAGGAACAAGCAAGGCCCCAATGTTAGCACCTACACAAACAATCAAACTCTTCCACCCAACGAAACAAAGGGGTTGTCAATCCCTTCACGGTTATTCGCAAGGATAAGATCTGATAGAGATTGATATAAAAGACTAAAAGTAAAACAGAAGTACATAAGTGCGACAATATATTTTTTGTATTTTTGGTTTATAGATCTGAAAATATAATATGGAAAATAGACCCGGGGGCCATAGGTTTCACTAGATGTTTCTCTCATGAAGGAAAATAATACGGTGGGTGAACAAATTACTGTCGAGCAATTGATAGAAAAGCGAATAATTATGAAGATGTCTAAGGCAATGATTACGCATATAGGCATCACGTCTGTGTCAAGTAGACCGAAACGATTCTGCATCTACTACTATTACTCCACACAACGACCCACTCCTGCTTGCATCTAGAGTATTAAGTTCATGAATAACAGAGTAACGCATTAAGTAAGATGACACGATGTAGAGGGATAAACTCAAGCGATATGATGAAAACCCCATCTTTTTATCCTCGATGGCAACAATGCAATACATGCCTCACTACCCCTACTTTGTCACTGGGTGGGGACACCGCAAGATTGAACCCAAAATTAAGCACTTCTCCAGTTGCAAGAATTACCAATTTAGTTGGCCAAACCAAACCAATAACTCGAAGAGACTTGCAAAGATATGAAATCATGCATATAAGAATTCAGATAAGATTCAAATAATATTCATAGATAATCTGAACATAAATAAACAATTCATCGGATCTTGACAAACACACCATAAAAGAGTATTACATCGGATAGATCTTCATAAAGATCATGAAGAACATGATATTGAAGAACAAAGAGAGAGAAGAAGCCATCTAGCTACTACCTATGGACCCGTAGGTCTGTGGTAAACTACTCACGCATCATCTGCGAGGCAATGGATTTGATGTAGATGCCCTCCGTGATCGAATCCCCATCTGACATGTTACCAGAAAAGGCTCCCAGATTGGATCTCACACAAACAGAGGCTTTCGGCGGCGGAAAAGTATTTTTTGGTGTTTGTCTGGTATTGGGGGAATATTTGGGAATTTATAGGCAAAATATTAGGATTAGGAGACCTGCAGGGGGCCACAAGGCAGGGGGCGCGACCCCCCTAGGGTGCGGCCTGCAGGCTTGTGGCCTCTCGGTAGGTATCCCTTCTCCAAGTCTGGCAGGTTTCTTCTGGTCTAAAAAAATCATTCCGAAGATTTTCGTCCATTTGGACTCCGTTTAATATTCCTTATGTGCAATACTCAAAAACAAGGAAAAACAGAAACTGGCACTAGCTCTAGATTAATAGGTTAGTCCCAAAAGTAATATAAAATAGCATATTAATGCATATAAAACATCCAAAACAGATAATATAATAGCATGAAACAATAAAAAGTTATAGATACGTTGGAGACATATCAAGCATCCCCAAGCTTAATTCCTGCTCGTCCTCGAGTAGGTAAATGATAAAAACAGAATTTTTGATGTGGAATGCTACCTAACATATTTATCCATGTAAAATTCTTTATTGTGGCATGAATGTTCAAATCCATAAGATTCAAAACAAAAGTCTAATATTGATATAAAAACGATAATACTTCAAGCATACTAACAAGGTAATTGTGTCCTTTCAAAATAACATGGCCTTAGAAAGTTATCCCTACAAAATCATATAGTCTGGCTATGCTCCATCTTCACCACACAAAGTATTTAAATCATTCACAACCCCGATGAAAGTTAAGCAATTGTTTCAAACCTTTTATGTTCTCAAACTTTTTCAACTCTTATGAAATACATGAGCGTGAGCCATGGATATAGCACTATAGGTGGAATGGAATATGGTGGAGGTTGCAAAGTGAAAAGGAGGAGAAGATAGTCTCACATCAACTAGGCATATCAACGGGCTATGGAGATGCCCATCAATATATGTCAATGTGAACGAGTAGGGTTTGCCATGCAACAAATGCACTAGAGCTATAAGTGTATGAAAGCTCAAAAAGAAACTAAGTGGGTGTGCATCCAACTTGCTTGCTCACAAAGACCTAGGGCAACTTTAGGAAGCCCATCATTGGAATATACAAATCAAGTTCTATAATCAAAGATTCCCGCTAGTATATGAAAGTGACAAAATAGGAGACTCTCTATTATGAAGATCATGGTGCTACTTTAAAGCACAAGTGTGGAAAAAGTAGTAGCATTGTCCCTTCTCTCTTTTTCTCATTTTTTTGGTGGGCATCTTTGGCCTCTTTTGTTATTTTCTTTGGCTTCTCTGGCCTCTTTTAATTTTTTTGTAAATTTCGGATACTCATCCCAACTTGGGAGGGAATCATAGCTTTCCATCATCCTTTTCTATCACATGGGACAATGCTCTAATAATGCAAATCATCCCACTTTTATTTGCTTACAACTCAAAAATTACAACTCAATTCCTAAAACAAAATATGACTTTATATGCATGCTTCTAGCGGTGTACCGGGATGCGCAATGATCTAGTGTAGTAATGACATATGAACATCATGCTAGCTATCTTACGATCATACAAGGCAATATGACAATGACGATGCGTGTCATAAAAAACGGAACGGTTGAAGTTGCATGGCAATATGTCTCAGAATGGCTATGGAAATGCCATAATAGGTAGGTATGGTGGTTGTTTTGAGGAAAATATATGGTGGTTGTTTTGAGGAAGGTGGGTTTAATGCACCGGCGAAAGTTGCGTGGTACTAGAGAGGCTAGCAATGGTGGAAGGGTGAGAGTGTGTATAACCATGAACTCAACATTAGTCATAAAGAACTCACATACGTATTGAAGAAGTCTATTAGTTATCGAAGCAAATTATTAGACGCATGCTCCTAGGGGAAGGGTTGGTAGGAGTTCACCATCGCGCGATCCGGACTCTCACACAAAAGTTGACAATCATTAAACAAGTCATGCTCCGACTTCATCACATAACGGTTCACCATACGTGCATGCTACGGGAATCGCAAACTTTAACACAAGTATTTCTTCCAATTCACAATTACTTACTAGCATGACTCTCATATTACCATCTTCATATCTCAAAACTATATGCAAGGAATCAAACTTCTCACCATATTCAATGCACTTAATATGAAAGTTTTTATTATATCCCTCTTGGATGCCCATTATATTAGGACTAAATTCATAACCTACACCAATTACCATGTTGTTTTAACAATCTCAAAATAATATAAGTGAGGTACGAGATCTCAATAATTTCTATATAGACACCACCGTGCTCTATAAGATATAAGTGAAGCACTAAAGCAACATTGCCTAGCTCAAAAGATATAAGTGAAGCACATAGAGTATTCTAATAAATTCACGATTCAGCGTGTCTCTCTCAAAAGATGTGTGCAGCAAGGATGATTGTGTCAAACTAAAAAATAAAGACTTATATCACCCAAGATGCTCCAAGAAAAACACATATCATGTGGTGAATAAAAATATAGCCTCAAGTAAAATTATCGATGGATTGAAGACGAAAGAGGGGATACCTTCCAGGGCATCCCCAAGCTTAGGCTCTTTGGTATCCTTGAATATGACTTGGGGTGCCTTGGGCATCCCCAAGCTTAGTATCTTGCCACTCCTTATTCCATAGTCCATCAAATCTTTACCCAAAACTTGAAAACTTCACAACACAAAACTCAACAGAAAACTCATGAGATCCGTTAGTATAAAAAAAATCACCATTTTAGGTACTGTTGTGAACTCATTCTTTATTCATATTGATGTAATATTTACTGTATTCCAACTTCTCCATGGTTCATACCCCCCGATACAACCCATAGATACATCGAAATAAGCAAGCAACACAAAGAAAAACAGAAACTGTCAAAAACAGAACAGTTTGTAGCAATATGTATACTTCGAATACCTATGTAACTCCAAAAATTCTGAAAAATTAGGACGATCTGGGAAATTTCTATATAAATATTTTGTAAACAATTCAGATCAAAATCACGTTTGAGTGAATTTACAAAATTCCTGGACTAAGGGCGAAAGTTTCTGTTTTTCAGCAAAATCAAATTGCAAACACCGTAGACCATCCCAAAGGTCTTACTTGGCTTAAACACTTATTAAAACAAGAGAACACCATTATTATAGAGGTAATAATGTGTGCAACACTCAAAAACAGAAGCAAAAAACAAAAACATAAAAATAAAAATAAAATTGGGTTGCCTCCCAACAAAAGTTATTGTTTAACGCCCCTAGCTAGGCATAACGATTTCAATGATGCTCACATAAAAAGTAGTAATTGAGATATGAAAAAGAGCATCATCAATCTCATGAAAAACTCATTTAAGTTTTACCTACTTCCTATGCATAGGTATTTTGTGGGCAAACAATTTATGGGAACAAGAATCAACTAGCATAGGAAGGCAAAACACGCATAACTTCAAAACTTTGAACACATAAAGAGCAAACTTGATACTATTTGTACAAGCATATGTTCCTCCCTAATAATAAATTTCACTATAATCATGAAGGAATTCAACACTATAACTATCATATAAAATTTTCTCTTCATGATCCACATGCATGCAAAGTTGATACTCTTCCAAAATAGTAGGATTATCAATAACTAAAGTCATGACCTCTCCAAACCCACTTTTATCAAAAAATTCATAAGATTGAACATTCTCCAAAATAGTGGTATCAATAATGCCTAAATTTGAAACTCTTCCAAACCCACTTTTAATATCATATTCATCATGAGTATTAAATAAATTAACAAGATCATAAGAAGCATTATCACCCCAATCATGATCATCGCAATAAGTAGTGGTCATGGCAAACTCATCAAATATAGCATCCCCAAGCTTGTGGGTTTGCATATAATTAGCACAATTGATAGTAATAGAATTTATAACAATATCATTGCAATCACGTTTTTCATTCAAGGAAACATCATGAATCACTTCATCACAATTTTCGGGTTCACGAATATCAACAAAACTTCGTAGAGATAATTAAGTACACTCAACTCACTAGTAATTAGTTATTCATAATTGGATATCTTGAAAAGATTAGCAAGTGGATGAGGATCCATATCAATAGATTTTTAGCAAGCAAAGATGCAAGCAAATAGAAGGCACATGGTAACACAAGCAGACAAAAAGAGATCCGGCGAGAAAAAGGCAAATAAAACGGCAAATATTTTTGGTATTTTCTGAAGATCGTTTAGAAGTGGGGAAGAGGAAAATGGCAAATAAAGTAAATGCAAGAGATGAGTTTGTGATAGGTACTTGGTAAGCTTGATCTTGCTATGTATCCTCCCCGGCAACGGCGCGAGAAATCCTTCTTGCTACTTATTGAGCTTGTGTTGGTTTTTCCTTGAAGAGGAAACGGTGATGCACTAAAGTAGATAAGTATTTCCCTCAGTCTGTTGAGAACCAAGGTATCAATCCAATAGGAGGAACAAGCAAGGCCCCAATGTTAGCACCTACACAAACAATCAAACTCTTGCACCCAACGCGACAAAGGGGTTGTCAATCCCTTCACGGTTATTTGCAAGGATGAGATCCGATAGAGATAGATATAAAATACTAAAACTAAAACAAAAGTAAATAAGTGCAACAATATATTTTTGGTATTTCTGGTTTATAGATCTGAAAATATAATATGGAAAATAGACCCAGGGGCCATAGGTTTCACTAGAGGCTTCTCTCATGAAGGAAAATAATACGGTAGGTGAACAAATTACTGTCGAGCATTTGATATAAAAGCGAATAATTATGAAGATATCTAAGGCAATGATTATGCATATAGGCATCACGTCCGTGTCAAGTAGACCAAAACGATTCTGCATTTACTACTATTACTCCACACATCGAACCACTCCTGCCTGCATCTAGAGTATTAAGTTCATGAAGAACAGAGTAACGCATTAAGTAAGATGACATGATGTAGAGGGATAAACTCAAGCAATATGATGAAAACCCCATCTTTTTATCATCGATGGCAACAATGCAATGTTGGAAATATGCCCTAGAGGCAATAATAAATTAGTTATTATTATATTTCTTAGTTCATGATAATCGTTTATTATCCATGCTATAATTGTATTGATTGGAAACACAATACTTGTGTGGATACATAGACAAAACACTGTCCCTAGTAAGCCTCTAGTTGACTAGCTCGTTGATCAAAGATGGTCAAGGTTTCCTGGCCATAGGCAAGTGTTGTCACTTGATAACGGGATCACATCATTAGGAGAATCATGTGATGGACTAGACCCAAACTAATAGACGTAGCATGTTGATCGTGTCATTTTGTTGCTACTGTTTTCTGCGTGTCAAGTATTTGTTCCTATGACCATGAAATCATATAACTCACGGACACCGGAGGAATGCTTTGTGTGTATCAAACGTCGCAACGTAACTGGGTGACTATAAAGATGCTCTACAGGTATCTCCGAAGGTGTTCGTTGAGTTAGTATAGATCGAGACTGGGATTTGTCACTCCGTGTGACGGAGAGGTATCTCGGGGCCCACTCGGTAATACAACATCACACACAAGCCTTGCAAGCAATATAACTTAATGTAAGTTGCGGGATCTTGTATTACGGAACGAGTAAAGAGACTTGCCGGTAAACGAGATTGAAATAGGTATGCGGATACTAACGATCGAATCTCAGGCAAGTAACATACCGAAGGACAAAGGGAATGACATACGGGATTATATGAATCCTTGGCACTGAGGTTCAAACGATAAGATCTTCGTAGAATATGTAGGATCCAATATGGGCATCCAGGTCCCGCTATTGGATATTGACCGAGGAGTCTCTCGGGTCATGTCTACATAGTTCTCGAACCCGCAGGGTCTGCACACTTAAGGTTCGACGTTGTTTTATGCGTATTTGAGTTATATGGTTGGTTACCGAATGTTGTTCGGAGTCCCGGATGAGATCACGGACGTCACGAGGGTTTCCGGAATAGTCCGGAAACGAAGATTGATATATAGGATGACCTCATTTGGTTACCGGAAGGTTTTCATGCATTACCGGAAAAGTTTCGGGCTCATCGGTAGTGTACCGGGAGTGCCGGGAGGGGTGCCGGGGACCATCGGGAGGGGTGTCACGCCCCAAGGGGTCTCATGGGCTATGGGAAGAGATAAACCAACCCCTAGTGGGCTGGAATAAGTTCCCACTAAGGCCCATAAGGTTTGAGAAGGAAAAAACACAAGGTGGAAAGAGTTTCCAAGTGGGAAGGTGGAATCCTACTCCAAGTAGGATTGGAGTAGGACTCCTCCACCTCCAATTTCGGCCAAACCTTTAGGTTTTGAGGCTGCCTCCTCCCCTCCCTCCCACCTATATATACGGAGGTTTTAGGGCTGATTTGAGACGACTTTTCCACGGCAGCCCGACCACATACCTCCACGGTTTTTCCTCTAGATCGCGTTTCTACGGAGCTCGGGCGGAGCCCTGCTGAGACAAGGTCATCACCAACCTCCGGAGCGCCGTCACGCTGCCGGAGAACTCTTCTACCTCTCCGTCTCTCTTGCTGGATCAAGAAGGCCGAGATCATCGTCGAGCTGTACGTGTGCTGAACGCGGAGGTGCCGTCCGTTCGGTACTAGATCGTGGGACTGATCGCGGGATTGTTCGCGGGGCGGATCGAGGGACGTGAGGACGTTCCACTACATCAACCGCGTTCACTAACGCTTCTGCTGTACGATCTACAAGGGTACGTAGATCACTCATCTCCTCTCGTAGATGGACATCACCATGATAGGTCTTCGTGCGCGTAGGAAATTTTTTGTTTCCCATGCGACGTTTCTCAACATGCAATACGTGCATCGCTATCCCTACTTTGTCACTCGATGAGGACACCGCAAGATTGAACCAAAAACTAAGCACTTCTCCCATTGCAAGAATTACCAATCTAGTTGGACAAACCAAGCCAATAACTCGAAGAGACATCCAAATATATGAAATCATGCATATAAGAATTCAGAGAAGATTAAAATAATATTCATAGATAGTCTGAACATAAACCCACAATTCATCGGATCTCGACAAACATACTGCAAAAGAGTATTACATCGGATAGATCTTCATGAAGATCGTGAAGAACATGGTATTGAAGAACAAAGAGAGCGAAGAAGCCATATAGCTACTAGCTATGGACCCGTAGGTCTGTGGTAAACTACTCACACATCATCGAAGAGGCAATGGAGTTGATGTAGATGCCCTCCGTGATCGAATCCCCCTCCGGTAGATTACCGGAAAAGGCTCCCAGATTGGATCTCACAGAAACAAAGGCTTCCGACGGCTAAAAAGCATTTTTTGGTGTTCGTCTGATATTGGGGTAATATTTGGGAATTTATAGGCGAAAGATTAGGGCTAGGAGGCCTACAGGGGTCCCACAAGCCAGGGCGACCCCCCCCCAAGGCGCGCCCTGCAGGCTTCTGGCCTCCCGACAGGTGTACTGCCCCCTTCTCCAAGTGTGGTAGGTTTCTTCTTGTCCAGAAAAATTCATTCCGTAGATTTTCTTACATTTTGACTCCGTTTAATATTCATTATCTGCAACACTCAAAAACATGAAAAGAACAGAAAATGACACTAGGCTCTAGATTAATAGGTTAGTCCCTAATATAAAATAGCATATTAATGCATACAAAAAATCCAAAACAGATAATATAATAGCATGGAACAATAAAAATATATAGATACATTGGAGACGTATCAGCAAGCATTGATACCTAGTGGTCACGGATGGATTGGTAGTATGTTTAGATGTGTGGTATGCTAGTGTGCAAGTGTTGAACAAGATCATCCATGCGCCCATGATTAGTGTTTTTTTTTGTGTTGACCTATGGTATGCTTTGATGGACTTGCTATGCAGTATGATCGTGCATTCTTACTAATGCTCTTCTGCTAAAATGGTTGTGTGGTTCAGTGCTTGCTCCTGGAGTGCTCCATTGCTTACTGTTGGTATGTTTCATTGCTTGGTGCTTCAACTTATTGCTCTTTTGCACTGTTAAGGCAAGTGGTATGCAACGTTCTTCCATGGGTTTACAGTTCATGTGAAGTTTGCAACCAACAAGTTTCACGGTACAACGACAGCAGCCAGACGGGCTTTAAAACTAAGACGCGACAAAAGAGGCTTACTCCAAATTTGTGCGAGAGCATGAATGCAACAAGGTCGAGGTTGGCACGGTGAATCATCAGTTTGGACTGAAGAACTTTATCATCTTTGTCCAATTCACCGTCATTGCAGATTTGAAGTGTCGTGGCATTGGTGTGCTCGATTTAATCGTGTGTAAGGTGTTATAGTAATGGGTAAGCTCATCAAGTAGGGTACAAGATAAGGATAACTCTATGCTCATATTCAACCAACCAACATGCATTTGTGTGACCACGTGCAATGCTAGCAACCAAACATAGTGCTTAGTATCGTTAGTACGATGCAGGGAGAGGATATGCAGACAACCGATCAACATGTAGACAAATATGCAAAGTGCCAAAAAAACGGCGCGAGCAACCAAACTCACCTCAAGAGTATATAACTGAAATAAATACTAGCAAAAAACATAAATGAAAACAGGAAATTTTAAGCAACAAGCATGTTCATGTCAAACTTCTAGTGTATGCAATTTTCATGGCAAAAAGACATGTGTAGTGATCTCCATAAATATTTTTGAAAAAATGACGCTCCATATTGTATCCACACAATGACACAATGATCTGAGCTCGTCACTTCTCATTAGGGCACAGGCTCAACCTCTCATGCCACTTCAACAGTAGACCCCATTCCTTGTCTCGTGTCCGTGTTCGTTTTCATCCTTTTTTTTATTTTTGATCCAAATAAACATAAAAATGGTCCAACACGTGACCACGTCTTTAAAATATTTAAATCTCGTGATCAGTTTAATCTATTTTTTAAGCAAACTTGCTTTTGATTTAGGGTCAAACTGACAACAAACAGACGTTGCACATCCTTTTCTCGTCCGCCCTCAAGCCCGCGTGTCGCCAGCCACCTACTTTCCATCGGCCCCACTTAAGCCGCACATGAGGACGGACCCGCTTATCACACATATGATCGCCCCAACCGCGTTCTTTTTATTTCGGAAGCCGTGGACCGGCCAGTCCACGCTTTCACTCTCGTCCTCGCATGCCTCCTCGAACCTTGACACCAAACCCTAGCTCCTCCTCATCCTCTCCTTCACCTCCTTGCCGGCCGCCATGGTCTGGAAGTTGATCCCCGTCCGCAAGGGGAGGCAGGACCACGAGGCTAGTTCCTCCTTCGGTCGTCGCCGCTCCACCAGCTCTGCATCGCCAGCATTTAACCTCTCGTCGTCGACGGGCCCTCAGCGCGCTCGGCCATATGTCAATGCTGGGATTTGTCGCCATTGTAGGAGAGGCGACACCACTCCTGTGGAGCGACATGCACATCCCCAATAAATGGCATCTCTCTACTGATCGGTGCCCATTTCGCCAACACCAGTGAGCGGCCTCGCCCGCCATGTGGAGATCGACCGTCGCTGCGCCCGCCTACCATCGGATTTGGTCGACAACCCTAGGTAGGCCGTCCACTCCCCTATGTGGGATACGTGGCTTCGCGACGAGCACGACCTGCAGAGGCAAACTTTCTTTGGCGTTCGTGCTTCGAGCCCGCCATGGGCGCGCCTTACCCTCCACGTGCGCGCTCTCAGCCTCACGCATACGTCATCTCCGTTCCCGTCCCCGCCACCACCACCTCCCATGACCGATGAGGAGGAGGTGGAGCTCATGAGGCGAGTGATGAAGGACTCCGTCTGCACCCATGATGAGGCCAGTGGGAGGGCCTCAAACAGATGTTGGCCCTCTCTTCGGCCGACGACATTGCCATCCCGGAGCTCGACGTTGTGGTTAAGGAGAAGCTCATGTAGGAGGACATGCAGTAGGAGGAGGAGCCCACTCCATGGAACTCGGGCTTGCTCGACCAGTCCTGGTCGTGGACGGAGACGGTGTCGTGTACGCCGGAGTACGTGTCCACCCCGCCCGTGTGGGTGGGTACCGACACATGGTCACCGTCCCCGCCATGGCCAGAGGTTGTGCAGGCGCCTCCCGCCTGGCACGGGCCGCCAACCCACCTATGGACACCGCCGCCCTACATCGACCTTACGGGCGGCAAGGATGACAACGAAAGTGAGATGACAACCCTTATCTAGGCTTTTATAATGCCCTTCTAATTTCAAGTTTAGTTAGAATGTGTTGGACTGGACTTTGTTAACGTTTATGTAATATATTAATGTTTCCAAATTATTTGCATTGTCTATTTGTGTTTAGATTCATATCAAATTTGCAAGCGTAAAAAGGGACAAAATTTAGGATGCGGTGGCCGGTTGGGCACGGCTAGAGATTCTCAAACGGACACGCATGCCCGTTTTCATTTTTTCCAATCTAAAAGGACAAAATACGAATAAAATGGACGTTCGTTTGGGGTCGACAATTAAAGTTCACCTCGGGTAAGAGGAGAGAACACGCAAACACACGCACACACATGCACACAGCCGAGTAAGTACGATACAAGCATCAGTTCATAGCAACATGTCATGATCTTTGGATAGAACATTTTGGTTCTCCATTAGCAATAAATTAGAGCAACTCCAACCGGGCGACTCATTTCATCCGTTTGTATCCGTTTGGGTCGCCGTGAGCACAAAAAAAACCAACACGCCAATCAAAATAGATGCACGTCCATTTTTCATCTATCCACGACCCATTTCAAAACCAAATTTGGGCGGCATTTGCGTCATAGTGGACACAAAGTGGACACGCTCGTCACCCGCCCTCCTCTTCCCCTGGTCCGTCAGTTGGTGGCACGTACGCCAGCCTCTTCCTCCTTGGCCTCAAAAACACCCGCCTGCCTCCGCCCCCCCTCGCCTTCCACCCCCGTCGCCCGCTTCCGCCGACGCCGCCAGCCATCCGTGCCATGCATTCCTTCGGGCGGCCTCGTCTCCCACATCCACCGCCAAGCTCCGCCACTTTCTCTTGACGGGCGGCTCCTCTCCGTCCGATCTCTTCCACAACGCCCACAAGGTCTTCGATGCTTTGCCCAAAGGTACCAATGGACTTCGATGATGAGTATTGTTTTCTACAATGTTCTTTTGGACTCGGATGATTCTTCATCTGTTGATGAGGAGATGGTTGCTGGAAATATGCCCTAGAGGCAATAATAAAATGGTTATTATCATATTTCCTTGTTCATGATAATCGTCTATTGTTCATGCTATAATTGTATTAACAGGAAACAGTAATACATGTGTGAATAAATAGATCACAATGTGTCCCTAGCAAGCCTCTAGTTGGCTAGCTCGTTAGTCAATAGATGATCATGGTTTCCTGATCATGGGCATTAGATGTCATTGATAACGGGATCACATCATTAGGAGAATGATGTGATGGACAAGACCCAATCCTAAGCATAGCACTAGATCGTATTGTTCGTATGCTGAAGCTTTTCTAATGTCAAGTATCTTTTCCTTCGACCGTGAGATTGTGCAACTCCCGGATACCGTAGGAGTGCTTTGGGTGTATCAAACGTCACAACGTAACTGGGTGACTATAAAGGTGCACTACGGGTACCTCTGAAAGTGTCTGTTGGGTTGGTACGAATCGAGATCGGGATTTGTCACTCCGTGTGACAGAGAGGTATCTCTGGGCCCACTCGGTAGAACATCATCATGAGCTCAATGTGACTAAGGAGTTAGTCACACGATGACGTGCTACGGAACGAGTAAAGAGACTTACCGGTAACGAGATTGAACAAGGTATAGGTATACCGACGATCGAATCTCGGGCAAGTTCTATACCGACAGACAAAGGGAATCGTATACGGGATTGATTGAATCCTTGACATCGTGGTTCATTCGATGAGATCATCATGGAGAAAGTGGGAGCCACCATGGGTATTCAGACCCTGCTGATGGTTATTGGCCAGAGAGGTGTCTCGGTCATGTCTGCCTGTCTCCCGAACCCGTAGGGTCTACACACTTAAGGTTCGATGACGCTAGGGTTATAGGGAATTGTTATACGAGGTTACCGAAAGATGTTCGGAGTCCCGGATGAGATCCCGGACATCACGAGGAGCTCCGGAATGGTCCGGAGGTAAAGATTGATATATAGGACGAATGGGTTCGGATACCGGAAGTGTTTCGGGCATCACCGGTAACGTACCAGGACCACCGGCACCACCGAAGGGGGCAACGACCCCGGGAGGTAAGGTGGGCCAAGTGGGGGTGGGAACCAGCCCCTAGGTGGGCTGGTGCGCCTCCCCACTCAGCCCAATGTGCACGGGAGAGAAAAGGGGGGGCAAACCCTAAGCCAGGTGGGCCTAAGGCCCACCAGATGGTGCGCCACCCCCTCCTCCCCCCTCTGGCCGCCGCACCTCCCATCTGGGGGGGCTGCCGCACCCCCTAGGGTGGGAACCCTAGGGGTGGCACCCCCTCTCCCCTCCCCCTATATATATCGGGCACTTTTGGCCATTGAGAGATAGACTTTTCCCTCTCCCTCGGCGCAGCCCTGCTCTTCTTTCTCCTCCTCTCTGCCGGTGCTTGGCGAAGCCCTGCCGGGAGACCTCGTCTCTCCATCGACACCACACCGTCGTCCTGCTGGAGTTCTTCCCCAACCTCTCCCTCCTCCTTGCTGGATCAAGGTGTGGGAGACGTCACCGGGCTGCACGTGTGTTGAACGCGGAGGTGCCGTAGTTCGGCACTAGATCGGAATCGCTGCGAGTACGACTCCATCAACCGCGTTCTAGCAACGCCTCCGCTTAGCGATCTTCAAAGGTATGAAGATGCTCTTACCCCTCTCTTGTTGCTGGTCTCTCCATAGGAAGATCTGAATATGCGTAGGAAAATTTTGAATTTATGCTACGTTACCCAACAGTGGCATCCGAGCCAGGTTTTCTATGCGTAGATTCTATGCACAAGTAGAACACACAAGTTGTGGGCGATGATTTGTCAATTTGCTTGCCGCTACTAGTCTTATTATTTTCTGGCGGTATTGTGGGATGAAGCGGCCCGGACCGACTTTACACGTACGCTTACGTGAGACTGGTTCCACCGACAGACATGCACACCGTGCATAAAGGTGGCTAGCGGGTGTTTGTCTCTCCTACTCTAGTCGGATTGGATTTGATGAAAAGGGTCCTTATGAAGGGTAAGTAGCTTTGGCATATCATCGTTGTGGCTGTCACGTAGGTAAGAAGGCGTTCTTGCTAGAAACCCAAATCAGCCACGTAAAACTTGCAACAACAATTAGAGGACGTCTAACTTGTTTTTGCAGGGTTTGACATGTGATGTGATATGGCCAAAGTTGTGATGTTGCATGTATGATGTATGAGATGATCATGTTATTGTAATAGGTTTCACGACTTGCATGTCGATGAGTATGACAACCGGCAGGAGCCATAGGAGTTGTCTTAATTTATTGTATGAGATGCAACGCCATGTGCTTACTACTTTTACTTCATTGCTAACGGTTAGCTATAGTAGTAGTGATAGTAGTAGTTGGCGTGACGAATTCATGGAGACACGATGATGGAGATCATGATGATGGAGATCATGGTGTCACGCCGGTGACGATGATGATCATGCGATGCCTGAAGATGGAGATCGAAAGAGCAAAGATGATAATGGCCATATCATGTCACTATATGATTGCATTGTGATGTTTATCATGTTTTACATCTTATTGCTTAGAACAACGGTAGCATAATAAGATGATCCCTCTTAAAATTTCGAGAATGTATTCCCCTAAGTGTGCACCGTTGCGAAGGTTTGTTGTCTCGAAGCACCACGTGATGATCAGGTGTGATAGATTCTAACGTTCGCATACAACGGTGTAAGCCAGATTTACACACGCGAAACACCTAGGTTGACTCGACGAGCTTAGCATGTACAGACATGACCTCGAATACAAGAGACCGAAAGGTCGAACATGAGTCGTATGGTTGAATACGATCAGCATGGAGTTGCTCACCATGGTGACTAGTCCGTCTCACGTGATGATCGGACACGGGTTAGTCAACATGGATCATGTAGATGACTAGAGGGATGTCGATTTAAGTGGGAGGTCATACTTAATTTGATTAAATGAACTTAATTGTCATGAACTTAGTCTAAAAGTTGTCTTTATAAATATTGTAGATGGCCAACGTCAACCTCAATTTCAACGCATTCCTAGAGAAAAACAAGCTGAAAGATGATGGTAGCAACTATGCGGACTGGGTTCGCAACTTGAAGCTCATCCTTGAAGCAGCTAAAAAGGCTTATGTCCTTAATGCGCCGCTAGGTGACCCTCCCGCTCCCGCAGCAGCCCAGGACATTCTGAATGTCTAGCAAACGTGGAGTGATGACTACTCTCTGGTTAGGTGTGGCATGTTATGCAGTTTAGAAACGGGGCTCCAAAGGCGTTTTGAGCAACACGGGGCATATGAGATGTTCCAGGAGCTGAAGCTAGTTTTTCAAGCTCATGCCCGTGTCGAGAGATATGAAGTCTCCGACAAGTTCTTTAGCTGTAAGATGGAGGAGAACAGTTCTGTCAGTGAGCACATACTCAAAATGTCTGGGTTACACGGTCGTCTGACTTCACTAGGAGTCGAACTTCCGGATGATGCTATAATTGACAGAATCCTCCAGTCTCTCCCACCAAGCTACAAAGGCTTTGTGCTTAACTACAACATGCAAGGGATGGAGAAGACCATTCCCGAGTTATACTCGATGCTCAAATCTGCAGAAGTAGAAATCAAGAAAGAGCATCAAGTGTTGATGGTCAACAAGACCACTAGTTTCAAGAAAAGCAAGGGTAAGAAGAACTTCAAGAAAGACGGCAAAGCTGTTGCCGCGCCCGGTAAGCCAGATGCCGGGAAGAAGAAAAAGAATGGACCCAAGCCTGAGACTGAGTGCTTCTATTGCAAGGGAAAAGGTCACTAGAAGCGGAACTGCCCCAAATACTTAGCGGACAAGAAGGCCGGCAACATTAAAGGTATATGTGATATACATGTTATTGATGTGTACCTTACCAGCGCTCGTAGTAGCTCCTGGGTATTTGATACCGGTGTTGTTTCTCACATTTGCAACTCAAAGCAGGAACTGCGGAATAAGCGGAGACTGGCCAAGGACGAGGTGACGATGCGCGTCGGGAATGGTTCAAAGGTCGATGTGATCGCCGTCGGCACGCTACCTCTACATCTACCATCGGGATTAGTTTTAAACCTTAATAATTGTTATTTAGTACCAGCTTTAAGCATGAACATTGTATCAGGGTCTTGCTTAATGCGAGACGGCTACTCATTTAAGTCAGAGAATAATGGTTGTTCTATTTATATGAGTGATATGTTTTATGGTCATGCTCCGCTGGTGAATGGTTTATTCTTGATGAATCTCGATCGTGATGCTACACACATTCATAGTGTGAGTACCAAAAGATGTAAAGTTGATAATGATAGTCCCACATACTTGTGGCACTGCCGCCTTGGTCATATCGGCGTTAAGCGCATGAAGAAGCTCCATACTGATGGACTATTAGAGTCTCTTGACTTTGAATCATTTGACACATGCGAACCGTGCCTCATGGGCAAGATGACTAAGACTCCATTCTCAGGAATAATGGAGAGAGCAACCGACTTATTGGAAATAATACATACTGATGTGTGTGGTCCAATGAACGTTGAAGCTCGCGGTGGTTATCGTTATGTTCTCACTCTCACCGATGATTTGAGTAGGTATGGGTATATCTACTTGATGAAGCACAAATCTGAGGCGTTTGAAAAGTTCAAGGAATTTCAGAGTGAGGCCGTGGCTTCCCAAGATCTCTGGATTTGGCACGCTTTCTTCGGCATGGGCGGATCTCATAACGATATAAATGTGCTCCAATGCTCTCCGGTTTTTGCTAGGATGGCAGAAGGCAATTGATGGAGGTTAATGTTGAGATCAATGGCCACCAATACACCAATGCATACTATCTAACTAACGGTATCTATTCACATTGGTCTACTCTTGTGAAGACAATCGCCAATCTTGTAGGAGAGAAGAGAAAGAGATTCACCCAAGTGCAAGAGAGTGTTAGAAAAGGGTAAAATTCATTGTTTTGACCTTTTACCGAAAGTTAAGCCGGATCTGACCCCGGTTGGAAAAAAAACGGATCTGACCCTTTTGCTACTGCCAGAGCCCTTGGCGGTAGGGTATAACAACCTACCGTCGAGGCCGCTGACGGTAGGGTTGCACGCCTATCGTAAAAAAATCAGCAAGTTGCGGACACAGTGCGCGTGTTTGCCTACCGCCAGACCCCTTGGTGGTAGGATCACATGCGCTACCGCCAGCCTCTCCGGCGGTAGGACATTTTCCTACCGCCAGGGGCCTCGGTGGTAGGTTGTTATACCCTACCGTCAAGGGCTCTGACGGTAGCAAAAGGGTCAGATCCGATTTTTTTCCAGCCGGGGTCAAATCTGGCTTAACTTTCGGTAAAAGGTCAAAACAGTGAATTTTGCCTTAGAAAAGATGTAGAGCGTCCCTTTGACGTTCTTCAGTCTCGATGGGGAATCGTTCCATATCCTGCTAGAGCATGGAGCATGCAAAAATTATGGGAGGTGATGACTGCTTGTGTGATCATGCACAACATGATCGTAGATGCCCAGAACGTCTCTGTGATCAAGGGTTTGAGTTTCAGGATGACAATGTTGTGCGTGAACATAGAGGAGAGGCAACATTTGTACAGTTCGTCGAGTTTCATCATAAGATGCGTGACTGAAATACTAGCATGCAGCCGCAAAATTATTTGGTTGAGCATATGTGAATTCATGTCGGCAACCAATAGATGTATCGACAACCTTTTCTTTTAAATGTATCGACTATAAAATATTTTTGTAATTCTTGAACGGTGTAATGTTTTTGTATTGGACATTTATTAATCTAGAACATTTAGAATATTTATCAGTACGATAAAAATGACCATAAGTCTGACACACGGACGAAAAAATGGATCGACGCTTATGCAGATTCATTTGCAAAAAAAAGGCGGATGAGTCGACTTATAAACAGACAAAACAAGGACAAAGCAGGTCCTGAAGTTGGCCTTAGCTTCGCACGCTGAGTATTTTGTGGCGCAACGTGTTCGATGAACAAACTGAACACCAACCCTTGCACATGTACCAGCTCTGTCCGTAGAGATGAAATGAAAGGACGTCCATATTCTGAGATGAAAGGACACGTCCTAGACTACCCCCTAACCGACTCACCTCAGGCCTGTTGTGTTGGGTGGCGCCAAAGGGCCTCTCCAGGACTCCAACCAACGAAAAAGCATGCGTTCCTGCAGATCATGTGGCGTCAAGCTTCAGAATCTCGTACGCAACGGCCGCGCGCTTGGACTCTCTCTTTCCTGTTCGTGTGGTGTGGGACGGAAGTCCCGTACTCGTAGTTTCCCCCCCCCCCCCCCCCCCTTTCTTCTTGTCTGCAGTGGTTAACCCGATTCAGAAACGACTGAACTGGGTGTCTCCAAAAGCGCGAGCAGCTACAGCAGGTGCACTGCATGATTGACGTTCTCTCTGTTGTACCGGCAGGGAGTAGTGAGGGCAGGAAAAGGGAATTGGGAGGGAGGGTGGTGATCCGTTGATTCATTGGTCAGTCCACAAGCCATCGATAGTAGGTGCTCGATGTGTTGTGTGAATGTGACGTGTGTTCGAGTGATCTAGTACGTTAGTAGGTGCTCGATCGATAGCGTTGGTGCAGGTGGTGGCGGCCAGAGGGTTCCAGCGTGACGATCTTCAACGGCGGCCCGACCTGGCTAGGTCACCGGAGAAGAGAGCGTAGCGCATGGTCTTGGAGGGTGGCAAGCTTGTCATCATACCCAGACTTGTTGTCCAACATGGGTAATTTTTTCTTAGATTTTCGTTAGGGAGTCTTCGTGACTAGTTTGGGACTGCGAGGCGACGGTGCCGTCCCAATGCAGGAATAACATTCTCCTTGCCCTTTTTCCGTCCCATTGGTATGCTTCTCGTTGGTGGAGGGCGTGCGACGTGTCTCCGGCGGGTGTTCTAGGATCCGGTCTGTTTAGGTTTCCGATTGATCCGTCGGGATTTAACCGATGGTCGTGGTCTTCGAATTTTCTACTACATGCTTTTATCAACGTTTTCTTCTCTAGGACAATGATCTGTGAAGAGATCCGCTTCGCAAATCGCATCCATCTGTGTCTCCTGTTCCGCATCGATGACTCTTTTGACCGCTGCTTCTAGTAACTCCTAGGTTTATAAAACTTTGCTTCACCGAGGCTGAGTCCCAGAGGCGGCATCAAGATGTGCTCAGGATGCGTCAAGGAAGAAAACTTCAACAGTCGCAATGATTTGGATGCAATTTATTCTTGTATGGGTATGTCTGTTAGTACATGTGATGCTTAATAGTTTTGCCTTTGGCCTTTCCGCAAAAGAATCAACAAGAAATATCCATCCACTCTAACCTCGTATGAAAACTTTTAAAGTTTTTCCTGTGCACGGTCAAATGCTCAAATAATCTTTCTTTTACAATCAAAACCTCCTTTATTCAGTCATAACAATGGTGCATCGTTTACAATCAAGGGAATCAACGCATCGGGCATGGATTCCAACCAAGTATTTGGAGGAGAAAATCTAGCTAGTCTAGCTAGTTCATGAGCTACCTGATTACTCTCTTTATTACAATGTTCATATAATCTTGATTTGTCATGACACTCAATTTTAATAATTTTTCTTTCCTTATTCCTGTGTTTTAGAAATTCCATCGCCCGCACCGCCACCTGCCCCAGGTCCTGATCTGTGGGCTTCTCTCCTGCGGATTCTTGGCGGTGCCGGCGTGGTTGCCGGGCCCTATCTGCGGGTGAAGCCGGTGGAGGAGATTCGGATTGGGGGAAACCCCTTGGTTGGCCCAGGCCGGCCGCGTCGACGACGACGCTCAAGGGCGCCGTTATTCTTTCTGGAGACGACGGTATACATCTGCTCCTCTGCTCCCCTCCCTTGCCTCTCGGGTGAAAACCCTAACTTCGGTGGGCGGCGGCGGCGTCCTTCACGTCGTGACCTTCCTGAAGGCGTCAACTTGAGGGCTGAGTGGTGGTAGGCACTGTATCCTGAACGGTTGCTGGTGGTGGGCACTGCTTCGGAGGAAACCTTAGGATTTGGTCTTCTAGATCGGACGATGGCGGTACTGCGGTGCCGTTTCTCTCTTGGGAGCATCGTTTGTGGAGCAGCGCTGGCAGACTGAGGAAGGAGGTGGAGCGGCTTCGTCTTGCACGGAATTTCGGTGGAGCTGTCAATCCATACCTGATCGACAGGTGCTACGCCGAGTCATGCCTGGTTGGCAGGTGATACGCACGACAGATCTCCCGGAGTCTTCGTATCTGGACGGATGAGCGCAGGGCGGTGGCTTCGTTGGGCGTCGTGGTGGTGTCGACGGATGATTGGACTGGCAAGGATGATGCGGATCTCTTTCCTGAAGATGGGTCAATGGTTCGATGATGTTGGCGGCTTGTAAAACGTGTGCGTGAGGTTTGCGTTTTAGGTGTGCTACACCGGTTGTTGTTCCCGATACGTTATGTGGATGGATTGGAAACAACACCAGTCTTATATATGCGGAGTGAGAGCACTCCACATTATCGAGTTTGTAGGTGTGAGTGGTGGCTTTGGATGGATTGATGTATACTCTTGTTAGACTTTTGTGAAATAATTAACAAAGATGGCTGCATGCATCAATTGATGCAGAGGCCGGGGGTTTAACCTCCTTTTCTAAAAAAAGAAGAAGAAATTCCATCAATCAAAGAGGCTGCATGGGCTTAGGCCACAAGATTACAAGCCTAGAGACCCATACCGGACTGAGCTTCAGTGACTTACTACACTTGCCTTTGGGTGTATGACACGTGGACCCAACAGGTGATTGGCCCACATGTCATACACCAAAGGCAGGTGCCGTTACGTCACTGAAGTTGCGTCCACCAAACACATCCCTAGATGTCAATGTACTTAACCAGTAGGGTAGTGCCGCCAAGGCTACATTTCGTCTTTACTGATTCCTGTTAGGAGGCGATTACGGGGGAGCGAATCCCTTTGTGCGTCGCTGCAGGTTCGCTCGCTCGCTTCGTTTTTTATTTTGTTTGCTTCTCTTTGTTTTGATTTCTTATTTCACTTGTTTTCTTTTCATTTCTCTTTTTTTTTCCTTCATTATACTGCAATGTTATTATTTCGGTTTTCACAGTTTTCTTCAATTTTCTTTCTTCGTTATATTTTTTGTTATTTTTATTCTATTTCTTGGTTTTCTTTGTATTCTATGACTTTCTTTGTTTTTCTATCATTTTAACCAGGTTCCTTTTTTAACACATGTCCATGTCCACCTTTTGTGAGTACACAGTGCACAATTGTAGCGCATGGGTGAAACATTTTGTGTACACTTCGAACATTTTTCAAACACATGGTGTACATTTAAAGAAAACCACATTTTAAACACTTTTTAGAATACAATGTAACTTTTTTCTATATACAGGTTGTATGTATTGTTTATGGCAAATATTTTTTTTGCAAATTATATGAATCATTTTTAAATTAAATAAAAAAATAGAAAAAAATCATAGACATTTTTGGGAACTCTGGTATATTTCTTTAAAACATCATGTATATTTTTAATGTAAATAAATATTTCTAACCTATGAGAACACTCTTTTTAGATTGTATGAACATTTTATAACATGTCATAAACATTCTTCTGTGTCGCTGAAATTTTTCTTTACGATGTAACATACATTATGCTAATGGTAAGGAACATTTTTTTTACATTATACAAACATTTATTTTTACATTGTACACAATGTTTTTTTGTAAATGTCACAAACACATGTTTTTAAACTCGTGCACAAATACAAAAATGTAACATATATGTTTTAGTGAATGAATCATTTTTAATAAAAATATGTGAACATTTGTTTATATTGTGCCAGGTTGCCATAGGAACTTTTTTTGTAGATATTAGAACCTTTATAAAAAGCTACCAATTTTCGGAATTACTGTTTTTTAAACCAGGATATTTTTGGAAATTATGACATTTATTGAGACCAAGTATTTCCTTTTAAAAATTCCCAAACAAATTTTGAAAAAGGTGACATGTTTTTGAACTTGTAACAAATTCTGAAAATCTTTTAAAAAATCCCAAAAGTTTTTTATTTTTTAGCCGTTATGTTCCATATCTCGCACTATTTTTTCAGCGCACCAACATTAGAGAATTTCAAAGATATTAAAAAATTGTGATACTTTTCTTAGAAGGCTGTCATTTTTTTCTCTGAAAAAGAACATGAAAAAGAAAAATGAAAATAGTTGAATGCAAACAGGCCGAAAACCTTCTAGAAGGTTCCCAAAACTGGTATCAGTGCAACGCTGAACGGGCTGGCCTCAGTAGTATCTCGCTTCTCTCAGTCTATGCATTTGCTCGACAAAGTAATGCAAAGAGAGTCATATAGGATATGTGCCTCGGTGGCACGGTGACTATATGCCACTTATAGCGAGATGGAAGAAGCTTATGAGTTAAGCATCTACAGTAATAGCCAACCCATTAGCTTTGGCAGACATAACAAAAACAAGGAAGAAAAATAAGGGAGGGGGACACGTATCAATCCCTGGTCTCCTGGATGATGGGCAGCGCTGCTAGCCACTCGACTCACATCGGGTTTTGCTGAAGTAGAGGAGTGCGACCTACTTGATTCTAAACGAGCCGGGTTTTTAAGAGTTTTCTTGGGGGTTCTAATTATTATTTTCACCGGGTTTTCTGTATTTTCACTATTTCTTTCCTTTTTCTTTTCGTTGTTTTACTATTTTTTTCTTGGTTTTCACTTGTTTTATCTTTCTTTTTCTTTTCATTTTTTTACTTCATTTTTGTTTGTTTCTTTCATGCTTTTCATCCGTCTTTTTTGTTTTCTCTCGGGTTTCATTGTTTTTCTACACACTTTTTTGTTATACATCTAATACATTTTTTAACACATGGCTAAAAAATTCAAATGCTTGATTAATATTTTTTAAATACCAGATTATCATTTCTTGAATATATATTGCCAACATTTTTCTATACACATTTAACTCTTTTTTTCAAATAGTTGATTAAATTTTTTGAACTATTTTTGGTCATAAAATTCGAAGGAATCATTGAGTGAAAAAGGAGCAAACAATACAAATACAAGTTTAACATTTTCTAAATACATATTCAACATTTTTCTGTGCACATCTAACATTTTTCATATACAAGTTTAACATTTTTATACATCGTTAAGATGTTTTCTATCCAGATTTAATATTTTAAAAATAAATTTACTTATTTTGCGTAAACACGGTCAACATTTTCCAATTAATATTTAACATTTCTTAAGTACAAGTTGAACATTTTTTAATACGTGCTCAACATTTTGTACACATTTAACATTTTTCAAATACAAGTATAACATTTTTTGTATACCTGCACAACAGTTTTTTCAAAAGCTTAATTGTGTTCTCTCTCTCTCTATCTATATATATATATATATATATATATATATATATATATATATATATATATATATATATATATATTCGTCATCCAGGGTGCAGAATAAGTTATTCTTCATCCTAGGTAATCTTACTATTGTTTTATAAATAAATTATATTTTGAATACAAATAGTTACATTTAAATTGATCCATTATGTAAAATTTGGCATAAGAAAACAAAAATATAGGCCATATAATCAGAAAAATTGCATTTTATGTATAGTTTTCAATATGTTTTTACATTCGTAATTTTACATAGAAAAAATATTTTTTACAGTGATTATAAATTTTCTTACGATCTCTTTTTATGTATGAAATAAGATAAAATTTGCTAAACGTAAAATTACGATGCATTGATGTTAAAATAGAGGGGGTGAAGAATAACTATTTCTCACCGAGGGTGACGAATAGCGCGACTATATATATATATATATATATATATATATATAGGGTCGTACGATTCATCACCCTAGTGATGAATAGTTATTCTTCAACCCCCTCTATTTTATCGTCGATACACCGTATTAATATGCCTCGTAATTTTGTTCTTACTTCATACCTAAAAGAAGAACATAAAAAATATTAAATCGGAGTAAAAAATATTACACTAGTAAAGTTACGAACTTAAAAACATACTGTAATATATATACATAAAATGCATTTTTTTCTAGTCTTATGATCTATATCTTTATTTTTTTATGCCACATTTTACATAATAAATCAATATACATGTAACTATTTATATACAAAACAATATTTATTTATGAAATAATCATAAGATTACCTCAGATGAAGAATAACTCATTTGAAACCCTAGGTGATGAATAGAATTACTATATGTATATATAGTTTCATAAATTTTTCTATCCATTTATTATTTTTAGATACATGATTAACATTTTTCAAAATATTATGTAATGTATATATTATATATATATATATTTAGAAATTTTGGAAGTGTAAAAGACAAGTAAGAAAAAAAATCAAAGAATGAAATTAAAAAACATAAAAGAAACCCGAAGGATGTGGCCTCCAACGCACGTAGGCCAATCCACCTTGAGCTGACTTGACGCGAGGATTCCCTAGGTCTCGCTTTAAGCCGAACATAGAGGTGCTCCCTGGGCACGGACCTCCTGTTCCCCGACCTTTCAATGAATACGAAAAAAAACAAAGCCCCTATGCGGAGGTTGTATTTTAACAAACGAAAAATAAAGAAAATTGTTTCAAAACATATGCAAGGCCGGGCTCCCAAATTCATCTTCATTCTTTGTGAGATATTGTTTTTTCTGTTTTTTACTTCTTCAAGAAAGTTTTGTGATTTGAAAAAAAAGTTCTGAATTTTAAAAACTGTTACAAAAAAAGCTTCATGATTTTTTATTTTTTCCAGACATTAAGAATGTTTATGAATCTGAAAAAAATGAATAGGGGAGACCGGCCCTGCATATGTCTCACAAATTGTTCTCGTATGTCAACAAACAGAAAATAAAAATAAATACCAAAGAATGGAAAACATAGAAAATACAGAGAGAAAAAAAGAACACCCGTTAATCTTTCCAAAACTGGAAGTTGAGCCTCCCAAAAAAATATACCGAATTGTACTTCGCGTCGGGTGACTAAAAGCGAATAAATTGGCGAGCCCCAAAAAGAAAGCAAGCGGCAAGGGGTATGCATTTGGTGGCTATCCGTTGACCAACACGAGAAATAGGATTCGCCGCGTAGGTGTGACAAAGAATCCTCCCAAAATTTGTGAATCCTATGAGCAATGTAACTACTAGGATTCCCTAAGAAGAAGAATATAACTGCTAAGATTGGAGGAACGTGTGAGCCAACTATAGTTGAGTTCAAGATCCACAACTGCATGTGGCAACAATTTTTGTGGACATGGAAGATGTTGACAAGGAAAGAAGCAAGATTCCCGTTCAGAACGAAACCTATATTGAGGTCTTTCCCTCACGTTAGGGTTTTGTTCCTCCAGGAGGCAATCGCCGCCTTCGTGGAGTTTGGCTGTCCCTGTCGTCGATCTCCCCCTTTGTCGTATGATGCTCCACCTCGATTGTGTATCGCAGGAGGTGGGGTACGTGAGCTAAATTGGGGCGGCAGACGCAGGATTTCTGCAACAACCCGACCGGATCTTCGTCGGGCAAGAGATCTAGATGGCCTCAAGCAAGAACTCCGGGTCCTACGGGGTTAGCGACATCGAGAAGATGATGCAAGAACTTGGGCTCAAGGAGGAAGACATGGACGATGTCATTTTTGACGAGATAGAAGCTATAGAAGATGCGGTACGCTGGTGGCAATTGCAAGGGTGAACACATGCAAAACATACAGTCAGACGTGGTTCTTCCGGGACATGAGGTCAACTTGGGACCTAGCACAAGAAGTAAAATTCAAGCCGTTGGAAAATAACCTCTACACCATCCAGTTCTCGTGTCTCGGGGACTGGGAGAGGGTGATGCATGATGGTCCTTGGCACTTTCGACGAGATGTAGTGATAATCAAGCCATATGACGGGGTGACCAAGTATAGCACCATCAAGTTGGACACAATTGAAATCTGGATATAGATCCATGATGTTCCAGATCTCTATGCACACTTGGTTCAATTGCTTGCGGCCAAGGTAGGAGTTGTTCTGTTTGCAGAACTTCCCTCCCAGGATTTTGTTGGAAACTTCCATCGTGTTTGGGTTAGTATAGATGTGACAAAGCCATTGAAGAATGCGGTGTCTATGATCATGGCTGGTAAGCATTTACGGGTCAATAGCTCCTGTGCGACACATTTGATGCGAATTGGATCATGTGAGACATATTTGATGCGAATTGGATCCTGTGCGACGTTTCTCTGGCCCAAATAGCCAAAGGCCCACTCGGGCGATTAAAATGGTCGTCAACGGGAGTGAGGTTATGTTTAAGACATGTGGGTCCTACTTGGCAGATCGTCAACTTACGGCCCCACTTGACAGTGCATCTACTAACGGGCCCCACTTGACAGTGCATCTATCCCCCCCGGTGCCTGGCCTGTCTGTCTGAACCGCCCGTCTGAAGCTCTGTTGCTCACGACGGTGAGCCGAAGACGGCGGCGACGCTTTTGTTGCAGCGGCGGAGCTTTCGATCTCGGCGACGGCGGCGGCTGTGGTGAGTGAATCCGGAACCCTTGTCGAGCCCGTTCCCTTCTGTGTCATCTCACTGCAGTTCCTGTTTCCCTCCTCTGTTTTTTTGGACGATTTGATCTAGATTTGGGTGGGGCGGAGGGGGGCTAAAGGTGATGGAGCCTCCAGAGACAACAACAACGTTGACTAGGTAATCTGTGCATCCTTTCCATCCTATGCGATGCCTCGTCTGCTTCCGCTAGCTCACAGTGCGCGCCATTGAAAAACAGGGCCGATGATGCTCGGACATTTGAATTCACTATCGAATTCTTTCCTTCTAAGGCGAAGCTAGGTGATGGTATCTTGCGGGACATAGAGGGAGATACTATTGTGAAATGGGAGGTTGAATTATCAGAGATCGATCCACAAGAACTACAGAGCATGGAAGAGAAGGCCGTGAGGAATGTGATGGAAAAAATTGGGGAGAGCATTTTTTGGGGTCCACAGCAAGAGGTAGCATTGTTATGGTTTGATAATTGGAAAGGAGAGTATGTGAGAATTGAGGATGGCGAAGAGATGGTTGATGAAATCGATCGACAAAATGGCTGGACAACCAAACAAAGTACATTTCGTGCAGAGCTGGTTGATCTGAAATCAGATTCTAAGGTTGGATATGTTCCCTCAAAATTGGCTGCACAAATGGTAGATGATGATTGGGCTTCAGAGAGGCAGATAATGCCCATGTGTACGGGTGAGGTGACAGTATTACATGAGGGGGCTGATGCAGATGCACAAGAGGGCTCTGATGGTGTTGCAAGGGTTCTTTCTGTTGATTGGAATTCGGTTGAATTAAATGAACCAACTGATTTAGTCATTGCACCAATGGATGACACTGAGATGGCCAAATTTTTTGGCATTCCAGTACCTGATGAAGATAAGGAAGAGAATGATGAAACTACTAACCCGCTTACTGATGCTCAAAGAGATATATGTGAAGATGTGGATGGACAACTGATGGAAGATGTTGCAGATGATGTTGATGATGCACATGATGATGAGTTGGTAAATGTCTATGACAAGGAAAACCCTGTTATTGCAGTAGGGAAGTTGTTCCCGAACATGGATGAATTTAGAATGTTTTTCAAGACTTATGCCGTCAAACATGAGTTTGATGCCAAGACAAAGTGGACTTACAGAAAAAAGTTTTATGCAAGATGCAGAGGTTTTGATGGAAGTGTCAAGCCTTGCAAGTGGTACATATCTGCTAGACGCCAACCTGATGGAAGTACCATTAGGGTCAATCAAATCCCACACCAACATACTTGTATTACAAGTTCACAGAGAGTATCAACCATGACATCACAGCTTTGGATTGCAGAAAAGATCACTCCTATTTTCGCCAAGAAACCAAATACTACTGCAAAGAAACTTAAAGTAGACTTGGAAAAGCAATACCCAATTAAGGTGAAGTATAACACAGTGTGGAAGGGAAAACAAAGGGCAATGAAAGAATTATATGGTGACTGGGCAAATAGATTTAGGATGCTTTATAATTTCAAAGCAGAGGTGGAGAAGAGGTCACCTGGCAGTGTTGTGGAGATAGATACTGAGGTAACAGAGGAAGGAAGAGTCCTTTTCTCAAAGTTTTTTATGGCTTTAAAGCCTTGCATCGATGGCTTCAAGGCAGGTTGTCATCCATAATTGAGCATAGACTCATCGTTTTTGACCGGAAAGTGGAATGGTCAATTGGCAGCTTGCAATACTTTAGATGGACACAACTGGATGTTCCCTGTTGCTATTGGCTTGTTTCAGTCAGAAACAGAGGTCTCATGGACATGGTTCATGATGCAGTTGAAGAGATGCATAGGTCCAGTGTCACCTTTGGCAGTCCACACAGATGCATGCAAAGGGCTAGAAAATGCAGTCAAGAATGTGTTCCCCAATTGTGAGCAGAGAGAGTGCTTCGGCCATATGTGGATGAATTTGATCAAAAAGTTCAGAGGTGAAGAATTTGGTCGCATGTGGCCAGCAGCAAGATCTTACACTAAATAGACATATTCATATCATCTTGGTAAGATAATGACAGCATGCCCTGAATTTGGTCCATGGGTGAACACCTACCATTCTCTATTATGGTATAGGTCAGGATTTAACACTGCCATCAAGTGTGATCATATCAACAACAACTTGGCAGAAAGTTTTAACAACAAGGTGAAGTAGTTGAAAAACCTGCCTGTGCATGACATGGTTGACCAAATCAGGATCATGATCATGCGCTTGTGGGAATTGAGTAGAAGGATTGGTGATTGTCTGCAAGGGGACAAGCTTCCTGCAGTGGTACAATAGATGGTCAACAGGAGCAGAAATCTTACACATTTATCTGTTGAAAAGTCTTCTGTGTGGGGTGCTGAAGTTAGAGATACCAAAAGTGGTAGAAGGCATGTTGTTAACACTGAAATGCATGAGTGCACTTGTTTGGAGTGGCAACACACTGGGAAACCATGTGATCATGCCATACTTTTCTTGGCCTCCCGACCAAAGATAAACATGCACCCGTATTTGCACGAATATTACTCAGTAGAAAAATTCAAGGTTGCATATGCAACTCAAATTCCAGCACTTACAGATCAGTCTCAGTGGCCTGAAGTGGACATAGAATTTTCCATGTGTCCTCCCCTAACAAAAAGAAAGGCTGGTAGGCCTAAAGAGAGCAGATTCAAGGCATGGGTTGAGAGAGGTGGGAGTAGTAAAAAAGGGAAGGGAAAGAAGGATGGAAAACCAAAAAGATCCCAGAAAGGTAACAAAAATAGATGCAAGTTGTGCCAGGAACTTGGGGACTGAGCTGGATCTTCCAAGTGTTGTTGCACTCCTAAAAGGCCAAAGTATGTGTGCTAATGTTTTTTATGTTTACTATTTGGCTGCATTTTTCAATTACAAACCAATTGACATGCTTAAATTTTTTAGGAGGAAGTGTGCAGCTGAGCCCCTTGTTGTTGAAGATTGCTGGCCAAAGAAAAAGAAAAGAGGCAATGGTTGTAGAAAAAAGAGAAGTTATGGTGAAACAATGCAAACTGAGCAAAATGAGCAAGACTTGGATGTGCTGCAAAATGAGCAACAAGACTTGGATGTGTTCCAAAATGAAGATGTGGTCCAAAATGAGCAAGACTTGGATGTGCTGCAAAATCAAGATGTGGTGCAAAATAAGCAAGATATGGATCTGGTGCCAAATAATTATCTTCCAGCTGATGTTGTGCAAGCTGAGCCTATATTAGAAGTTGTGTTGCCTAACCCTGTTTTTCTAGAAGATGTGGTGCAAAATGAGCAAGATACGGATCTGGTGCCAAATGATTATCTTCCAGCTGATGTTGTGCAAGCTGAGCCTATATTAGAAGTTGTGTTGCCTAACCCTGTTTTTCCAGAAGATGTGGTGCCAACTAAGCCTATATTGGAAGTTTTGTTGCCAACTGAGCTTGATGATATTCCAGCTGATGTAGTGATGAAAACCAAGAGCTTGAGTGAACTGGGTATTGTGGTAAAGCGAAGCATTGATAAAAAGAAGAAGAAGAAGAAGAAGTTGAAGTGAAGTGAACTGGGTGTTGTACTATGCTATAGAACAAAACTTTGCGTGAGACAAATTTCCAGTTGGAGACAAAATTCAAATTTGAGCCAAAATTCAAATTTGAAGTTATTTGGTATGTGGTATGGTGTTGTATTTTTCATATGAAATGTATTTGTGTAATACTATTCAAGTTTGAGACAAATTTCAAGTTTGAGACAAAATTCAAATTTGAGCCAAAATTCAAATTTGAAGTTATTTTTTATGTCATATGGTGTTACAATGATTTATGTACTATTACACATGTTAGGTGATTAATCGGAGAACTTTTATTATGTGAAACTTTGGACATGAAAAATGTGCTCCAAATGAGCTCCAAAACCCCCTCCAAGCCCGTGTGCAAAGCCCCATTTGTAAGCAAGTTTTTTTTGACCTTCTCCAAAACAGCCAAAAAATGAAACTTAACATATTAGTCATATAGAAAGATGATTGGCACAAGTTTTATATTTTTTTAATTTTTTTTGAATTAGTTATAGCCAACCCTAACTTTTGAAACCCGTACAACCTCGTATGTGATAGCCACTTTTGTGAAGGGGTTTTCATGAAAAACTTCATAGTCCAAGTTTACTATTTTTCCTAGCAACCTAGTCATATAGAAAGATGATTGGCACAAGTTTTATATTTTTTTGATTTTTTTTTGAATTAGTTATAGCCAACACTAACTTTTGAAAACAGTACAACCTCGTACGTGATAGCCACTTTTGTGAAGGATTTTCCATGAAAAACTTCATAGTCCAAGTTTATTATTTTTCCTAGCAACCTAGTGATATAGAAAGATGATTGGCACAAGTTTTATATTTTTTTGATTTTTTTAATTAGTTATAGCGAACCCTAACTTTTGAAAACCGTACAACCTCGTACGTGATAGCCACTTTTGTGAAGGGTTTTTCATGAAAAACTTCATAGTCCAAGTTTAATATTTTTCCAAGCAACCTAGTCACATATAATGATGATTGGCACAAGTTATATCTTTTTTTGATTTTTTTAAATTAGTTATGCTCTACCCTAGCCCTTGAAAACCTCTCAAAACCCCTCAAAACCCCGTCCAAACCTCTCAAAACCCAGCACCCCATCGGACCATTGGATCGCCGTGAATGGACGGTCTGGATCGCGCATTAGGGCTACGTCAGCAGCGATCCGTGGCCTTCACTCTGATTGGCTGGCCTTTTTAGCCCTCTTTTTTATTGCTGGATGAGAAGACGCATGCATGCGTTGTTGGGCTTAATTAAAGGCGGCCCACCCTTTTATCCGTTGGATGAGAAGACGCGTACCATCCTTGCATGCATGGGGACCCGCATGCATGCGCGTAGACCTGCCTCCCCTCGCATGCGCATCGATCAAGCGGGAGCACGCCCGACGCCATAGAGAGCAGCAACCCGACCGACGCAGTAGAGGCACGCAACGGCTCAGCCATGCAGAAGCTCGTCGCCCAACCCGACCGACGCAACAGTCATCTTTCGGCTCGTTTTAATTGCTCATGTGCGACGTGTACCCTGTTTTAATTGACCCTGTGCTATGTGGGGTGTGTACACACTCGATGCCCCCTCGATGCCATGCGGTAGCCGTTTCACACTGATGCACACCATGGCTAGCACCCCTATTTAAGCACGGGTTTGAAGCACCCCCTAACATCATCTTCTCCCACCGTCTCCTAGTCCATCTTCTCCTTCTTCTTCATCTCCTAGTCCATCTTCTTCTTCATCTCCTAGTCCATCTTCTCCACCTCCACGCCGGAATATGAACTACTACACCGGGATGACCTACTGTGTGCCGCGCACCATCCCCGAGATGCTCTACCCTCCCCAAGTCCAGGTGGAGAACACCCTACGGGTGTGGGCGATCTCGAGGTGGAGGGGTGCAAGGGCGCTCACCGAGTTCTTCCTCTCCGCCGGCTACCGCCACCTCCCCAGGGGTTCTCCGGTGACGTTCCACGTGGAGGACTGACCAATAATGGCTATCCTATCGGCCTTATTGTGAGGTTCACCAACAGCGTCGATGCTTAGAACCTCCTCGATCGTGTTTTTTTTGGTGTGGATGCGAATTTATCGCATTCACAACATACAACATCTTCACAGATCTGGACAACATCTTCCCCAACGGCAGCATGCACACTCTCCCATACCGCACCGACGGTGACGACGAGTGAAGGAGGCCTTGGAGCTTGGAGCACCCAGTAGTGCCATGGGGAGGAGGAGGAGGAGGAGTTAATTTATCTAGTTAGGGTTTAGGGTCTTATCTATCTATATATGTAATCGTACTATATATCTATGTATTCCTTATTTATCTATGTAATGGTACTATATGTCGTGTTCATATATGTTCTATATATCTATGTCGTGCTTATTTATCTAGGGTACCCATTTATCTATGTTCTATCTAGTTCATATATGTTCTATCTAGTTCTATCTAGTGCATGCAACTGAATGCTCGCGTTCCCGTCAAAAATAATAATAATACTTCTGTATTTGGGTACTCTGTGTATTTAGTGTTAGCGTATTTTGCAAGCGTTGGCCGTTTCGGTTTCCGAGGCAGGCTGGTGTAAATGATGAAAAGACCACACACCAACCCACCATCTCTTCGCACCACTCCCCCATCTCCTCCTACAGAGAAGCCGCCGCTCTCCGTCTCTTCGCTCTCTCCCCCATCTCCTCCCACACGACGCAACCGCCGGCGCCATGGACGAGAGCATTGCCTGGCAGAAGGCCGTGCAAGATCTCGCCGACAACAACCAAGAGATCCGTGAGCAGCTTCGTGAAATCACGGGCTGGTTCCCAAGCATCGAGATGATGCGGAACCACGCCCGTGGCCTGATCAAGGTGATGCGAGAGGATGAGAAGCTCCGTGCCTTCCCCCCGGCTACTGCATCCCACCTTCCTCTGTCCTCCTTTGGGCGATGAGGGAGGTGCAGTGTACCACCGACCCGACGCAGCGCGCAAGGTGGTGGATGTACCGCTCATCCAGGATGACGGCACCGCAGCCGGATCCTACCCGTCTTGCCTCGAGGACGGAGAGGGTGACCGATGCTGTCCTCGCGCTGCCGGCCGCCGTCCTCGACCCTGAAGTGCAGATCATTCCGCCAGTCTTCACTGGCGGAAACAAGAAGAAGAAGCCGGTGGTGCGCCGCTCAGAGCGCCTGAAGAACCTCAAGAAGAACTGAAGTGCGTCGTCAGGGGCTGTTACTGGTTAGGTATGCTGCTATATGTCACCATATAAGTTAGAACTACTTTTGGTATATGGATGTAAGCTCTGGTTGGATGAACTGTTGCTGGTGTTGGCTATACGAACTGATGCTACCCGCAGTTATTTGTTGGTGCGATCTGTGCTATCTGTTATCTGGGATGCTATCTGTTGTTGGATGAACTATTTTTATCTATTTGCTATCTGTTATAAGATAAATTTCTGGTGCTATCTGTTATGTTATCTGCTATCTGTTGTTGGATGAACAACAATCGATTTACATCTGTGTCTCAAAAAATGATCCATCACAACCCATGACCCAATAACGTTTTTTGTTTGACCATGAACTCTGCACCTCCACTCTGTTTTTTTTGAACGAGATGCACCTCCACTCTGTTAACTGAAGAATTGCTGCACATTATGAATTGTTGCATTTTTTTCATCAATTGCTGCATTTTAAAATAATCCATTACAAACACAGGCAGGTTTTGCTTCACATAAATTCAAATTCAGCTAACAAATGAAACTAGATTGACACACTGACTGAAACTCTAACAATTTCTAGTGATTGATGAACATCAAGTAAAAGAAACCCATAGCAATGACACAACAATAAAATGCTCCAGCCATCATATTTTCTTGCTGCTTCAAATCGATCAGTTGCTTTAGTTGCTTGCCCATTTTCTTCAATTCACACCCTAGTTCAGCTTGCCCATAACAATGATCTGATCTGTCCGCCAAATGGGGGGCGTGTTCCACAGCAAGCGGTGCCCCAAAATTGAGCCCTTCGGTTGATCCCTCCAATTTCAACCTCTCAACGTACTCATCGAGCCACTCGAAATACCCACATTTCCGCAGAACCTGAAAAACAGGGTTCGGCAACTCATGAACTCTAGATCCAACCCTAGCTCCATCGCCCAAATTTGAGGAAAAAAGAAAAAATTGGGAGAAATAGACCATACGATTGGTGAAGTAGACAGATCTAACCTTCCCCAGCTGTGGCCTGCTCAAGCATTTCACGAAGTCGCGCCCACGGTTGCCATTTTCTTCCCTCATACAAGTCAGACGCTTCAGAGGCTCCATGCGTGGGCAATCGGGGCATCTTGTTAGCGGCACTAGACCGTACTTCCTCCATTGGGGGGAGGCCGAGCTCGAGCTAGACATCACTTGCCGGCGACGTGCTTCCTCGCCGGAGAAGAGGAAGAAGAAGGTGGGGGAAAGGGAGGAAGGGCAAGCAATGGGGGGGGGGATGGGCTGGCTCGGGTCCGGGCACGCGGGTGAGCACGGCCATGCTTATGTGGATAAGTTGTGGGTCCCGCACACATGCGAGTAAGTGGTGGGTCTCATGTTGACGTGGATAACTCGTGGGTCCCGCGTGTCATAACTTAACCCCTTGAGTTTTGCATTTCATGGTTAAAGAGAGCCATGTCGCATTGCAACTATTGTTTGCTTCAAAGATGTCACACCAGAGAAATTTTGATCAACAACGTCGCAGTGCTTCCATTCCGCGTCAAATACGTCGCACAAGAGCTATTGACCCAGCATTTAGAAGGTAAAATATGAGAAACTGTCGGACTCATGCGCTGCGTGTGGGATGTTGCGTCATCTCTGTAAGGAACATGGATCTGGAATTCACCCCCTTCAGCCTTAGTGTTCAAGGAACTGAGAGCCACATGGTTTATGAAGACGGGACGCGGCCCAGGCGGTGCTCACGGCCGTAGAGGCGGACATCAAGGAGGCCGTGGTGGAGGCCAAGGCCAGGCTATGGGTGACGCTCGAGACACAGACGAGGAACGTGATAATCAGGACGCCGCTGGAGACCAATCCAATCCAGTAGTAGACAGTGTAATGGAAGACCCCTCTAGAAAGAGGCCTAGCAGCATTGAACTTGATACTAACCCTTCAGCTCCACTCAGGGCAATGATCGTAGAGGAAGCCAATTGGCGATTGTTCCTGTGAGCATGTTATGGTCGGACTCCAGTACACACGAAAGAGGCCCAATAGTGGGTCGTATTAGGGGCTTAGCCCAAGTTATCTAGGGTTTAGTGGAGGCTGTCCTCCTATATAAACACATGTCCCCCTTCGATATTAGTCAGACAATAAACAATATTATGTTGTCGTCTCCCTCAGGAGACGGAAGCCCAAACCCTAGCCGCCTCTCTCTCTCTCAGCGACGGCGCCCAACCGTCGGCGCCGGCGTCCCCAGCCTCGCCGGCCGCGCTTCCACCCCTACAACCTACGTCCGAGACCTGGTAGAACCCTAGCCTCTACCAATTTGGTATCAGATTGCTTGGGATCGATGAGTTTGTCGGATCCTTCCACCACCACCGCCACCGCCACCACCGCCTTCCCCGCCACCTTGCAGCAGCCGCCGCCGGCGGCGGCCACCTCAGGTCTGGCCGCCTCCGGTACTGCGGCCCTGGCGGCCGAAGCCACCCCCGTCCTGTCCCCGGCGGAGATGTCCTCGGTGATCCGTGACCTCACCCTGGCGGTCTCGAACCTCCGGACCTTCCTCCAGGCTCCGTACGCGACCCCGCCACTACCGCCTCCGCCGGCGACGCCCTTCGCGCCACCGCCCCCAGCCACCGTCGCGCCCCAGGGCCTGCCGATCAACCAGGTCAGGTGGCCGTCGTCGCCGTCCCCGCAGCTGACGTGGATCGACACGCCGACCTACACGACGACGCTGCTACAGCCGACGGTGTTGCAGCCGCCCGCCACCACCTTCGGGGGGTTCGGCGGGTATACTGACCCGTACGTCGGGAGCTCCGTGGTGCCACAACACTCTCCTTCCGCCGCACTGGGTTGCCACGAGGGCGCCTATGTGGCCTCGCCGCACGTGCAGCAGCCGCCCCGCTTCACCAAGCTAGAGTTCGCCACCTACGACGGCACCGTCGACCCCCTGAACTGGCTCAATCAGCGCGACCAGTTTTTCAGGGGGCAGCGGACCTTGGCGTCCGACCACACATGGATCGCCTCCTACCACCTCCATGGCGCCGCACAGACGTGGTACTACGCCCTCGAGCAGGACGAGGGCGGGATGCCTCCGTGGGAGCGTTTTCGCGACCTGTGTCTCCTCCGGTTCGGCCCCTCATACGTGGGAGCCGCCTGGCCGAGCTCCGTCGCCTTCCCTTCACCACCTCGGTGCAGGACTTCGCCGGCCGCTTCCAGACATTGGCCTGCCATGTGCCTAGCGTCACGTCTTGCCAACGCGCCGAGCTCTTCATCAGCGGCCTTCCCGACCACATCCGCATTGACGTCGAGATGCGCGACCCCCAGGACCTGCAGACGGCAGTGTACTACGCGCGCACGTACGAGCAGCGCGCCAACGCCCTGCAGCAGGCGCTCCCAGGCCACGGCACGCGTCCCCTGACCCGCCTCGCCCCGGCGGCCGCCGCCCCGACATGCCCCGCCCTGCCGGCAACTACTGCGGGTGCCCCCACGCTGACACGCACCTTCCGGCGCTTGACGTCGGCCGAGTAGCTCGAGCGGCGCCGCAAGGGCCTGTGCTTTAACTGCGATGAGCCGTATGCGTCGGGTCATACGTGCGCCCGCCTATTCTACTTGGAGACTGTCGACGACGCGGAGGTGGAGGCCCTCACCGCGGAGCTCGACGCCACCACACTCTCCGAGGCTGGCGTCATGAACTACGGGCCGGTCGATGCGACCGCCTTTGTCATCTCCCTTCATGCCATGGCTGGCATCAAGACGGCAAAGACGATGCTGCTTCCGGTGACGATCAATGAGGAGTGTCTCACCGTGCTCGTGGACACGGGCTCGACGCACAACTTCCTGTCCGGGGATGCCATGCGCCGCCTCGCACTCCAACCGGCGGGCTCGGAGAAGTTCAGCGTCACCGTCGCCAACGGGGACCGCATTGCTTGCCAGGGCGTGGCGCGGAAGGTTCCCATCCTCATCGGCGACGAGCCGTTCTCCATCGACTGCGTCTACATCGACCTCGGATGCTATGACTTCATCCTCGGCATCGACTTCCTATCCACTCTCGGCCCCATCCATTGGGACCTCGATGTGCTATCCCTCATCTTCTGGCACGAGGGCGGCCGTCGCGTTCAGTGGACGGGCATCGGCGGCTCCGGCGCCGCGACTCCGCAACTCCAGTTGATGGCGGCCGCACTGGACGACGCGCATCCCCTCCTGGCCAACCTCCTGCAGCAGCACAGCGACATCTCTGATGAGCCACAGGGCCTCCCTCCCGCACGGTCCTGTGACCACCGCATCCACCTGCTGCCGAACACGACGCCTGTCGCCGTGCAGACGTACCGGTACCATCAGCTGCAGAAAGACGAGCTCGAGCGTCAGGTGGCGGTCATGCCCGCGTAGGGCATCATCCGGGTTTCGACATCGCCATTCTCCGCCCCGGTCCTCCTTGTGCGCAAGGCCGACGACACATGATGCTTCTGCATCGACTACCGCGCCCTCCACGCCCTGACGTCCAAGGACAAGTTCCCCATCCCCGTCGTGGATGAGCTCTTGGACGAGCTACATGGAGCGCGCTTCTTCACCAAGCTCGACCTGCGCTCGGGCTACCATCAGGTGCGCATGCACCCTGACGACATCGAGAAGACGGCGTTCCACACTCACCATGGCCACTTCAAGTTGCTGGTGATGCCGTTCAGCCTCTCCAACACGCCGGGGACCTTCCAGGCCCCGATGAACGACGTGCTCAGCCCATACTTGCGCCGCTTTGTGCTTGTTTTCTTTGATGAAATTATTATCTATAGTGCATCTTGGGCGGAGCACCTACAGCACGTGGCCATCATCTTCAACGAGCTTCGAGCACATCGTCTTCACCTCAAGCGCTCGTTCAGCACGACCTCCGTCGCATACCTGGGGCACGTCATCTCGGCGGACGGGGTAGCGACGGACGCGGACAAGGTCGCCGCCGTCGCCGCGTGGCCGACCCCGCGGTCACCGCGGGTGCTCCGCGGCTTCTTGGGCCTTGCCGGCTACTACCGGAAGTACTTCCGGGACTTCGGCCTCATCTCCACGCCACTGACGCGTCTCCTTCGACGCGACGCCTTCTCCTGGGATGAGGAGGCGAGTACGGCATTCGAGGCTCTCTAGCAGGCGCTCACGACGGGACCCGTCCTCCAGATGTCGGACTTCGATATGCCATTCGTGGTGGACTGCGACGCCTCTGTCATCGGCTTCGACGCCGTCCTCCACCAGGGCGAGGGACCGCTCGCCTTCTTCAGCCGCCCCTTCACCGCTCGCCAACACAAGCTCGCGGGCTACGAGCGCGAGCTTATTGGGCTCGTTCAGGCGGTGCGCCACTGGCGGCCTTATCTTTGGGGCCGGTCGTTCTGTGTGCGCACGGACCACTACAACCTCAAGTTCTTCCTGGACCAGCGCCTCTCCACCGTTCCGCAACACCAGTGGATCAGCAAGCTCTTCGGCTTCGACTTCACCGTTGAGTACCGCCCCGACCGTCTCAACACGGTTGTCGACGCCTTGTCTCGCCGTGACATTGAGGATGTCGCGGACGACGTCGCCACGGCTGGCACTATCATGTGCATCCGCTCTGGGCCATCTTTCGCCTTCATCGACGACATTCGCCGGGCAACTTCAACGGCCGCGGACGCGCAGGGCCTGCGCCAATGCCTTGACGCCGGCAAGCTGGCAGCGCCCTGGTGCCTGGACGAGGGGTTGCTCCTCCATGGCCGCCGCATCTTCGTGCCCGACCATGGCGACCTGCGCCACCAGGTCCTGACCTTGGCGCACTCTGTAGGGCACGAGGGCGTGCAGAAGACTCTCCATCGTCTCCGTGCTGATTTTTACATCCCCGGTGATGGCGCGCTGGTCCATGACTGGGTGCAGTCGTGTGTGACGTGCCACCAGAACAAGACGGAGACACTACGACCCACGGGTCTACTGCAGCCGCTGGACGTACCCTCCCAGGTGTGGGCGGATATTTCCATGGACTTCATCGAGGGCCTTCCCAAGGTGGGCGGCAAGTCCATCATCCTCACGGTGGTTGACCGCTTCTCCAAGTACGCACACTTCATCGCCCGGGGTCATCCATATACAACCGCCTCCGTGGCGCGGGCCTTCTTCGACGGCATCATCCGCCTCCACGGTTTTCCTTCGTCCATCGCCAGCGATCGTGATCCCGTGTTCACGGGACATGTCTGGCGAGATCTCTTTCGACTGGCGGGCGTGAAGCTCCGCATGAACACGGCATTCCACCCTCAGACGGACGGCCAATCTGAGGTGGTCAACAAGGTGATTGCCATGTACGTGCGCTGCGTTACTGGTGATCGTCCACGAGCTTGGGTGGACTGGTTGGTGATGACCCACAAGTATAGGGTATCAATCATAGTCCTTTCGATAAGTAAGAATGTCGAACCCAATGAGCAGAAGGCTCTGATAAACGGATTTCAGCAAGGTAATAACTGCAAGCACTGAAAGTAGCGGTAACAAGTGATTGTGTAGCGAGGTGAAACGTAGCAAGCAAAAAGTAACAAGTAACAAGTAGTAGCAACGGTGCAGCAAGTGGCCCAATCCCTTTTGTAGCAAGGGACAAGCCTGAACAAAGTGTTATAGGAGGAAAAATGCTCCCGAGGACACACGGGGATTTCTATCATGCTAGTTTCATCATGTTCATATGATTCGCGTTTGTTACTTTGATAGTTTGATATGTGGGTGGACCGGCGCTTGGGTACTTCCCTTACTTGGACAAGCATCCCACTTATTATTAACCTCTCTCGCAAGCATCCTCAACTACGAAAGAAGAATTAATACAAAGTCTAACCATAGCATTAAACTAGTGGATCCAAATCAGCCCCTCACGAAGCAATGCATAGACTCGGGTTGAAGCTTCTGTCACTCCAGCAACCCATCATCTACTTACTACTTCCCAATGCCTTCCTCTAGGCCCAAATATGGTGAAGTGTTATGTAGTCGACGTTCACATAACACCACTAGAGGAAAAACAACATACATCATATCAAAATACCGAACGAATATCAAATTCACATGACTATTATCAGCATGACTTATCCCATGTCCTCAGGAACAAAAGTAACTACTCACAAGAAATAATCATAATCATGACCAGAGGTGTAATGAATAGAATCAAGGATCTGAACATAAACTCTTCCACCAAGTAATCCAACTAGCATCAACTACAAAGAGTAATCAACACTACTAGCAACCTTACAAGTACCAATCAGAGTTGTGAGACGGAGATTGATTACAAGAGATGAACTAGGGATTGGAGAGGAGATGGTGCTGATGAAGATGTTGATGGAGATGCCTCCCCTCCGACGAGAGGAGTGTTGGTGATGACGATGGCGATGATTCCCCCCTTCGGGAGGGAAGTTTCCCCGGCAGGATCGTCCTGCCGGAGCTCTAGATTGCATCTGCTGAAGTTCCACCTCGTGGCGGCAGCGAAACCACGAAAAAGCTCCCGATTGATTTTTTCGAGACCAGGACGCTTCATATAGCAAAAGAGGGGGGCTAGTGGGCCTTCAGGCAGCCCACAAGCTTGCCCACCGCCACCAGGGGGTGGTGGCGGAGTGGGGGCTTGTGGGGGCCCTGGTGGCCCCCCTCTGGTAGTTCTTTCGCCTAGTATTTTTAATATAATCCAGAATGAATCCACGTAAATTTTCAGGGCATTTGGAGATGTGCAGAATAGTGGACTAGGATTTGCTCCTTTTCTAGTCTAGAATTCCAGCTGCCTGAATTCTTCCTCTTCAAATAATCCTTGCAAAAGAAGAGAGAAAATGCATAAATATGGTACCACAAGTAATATAACAGCCCAAAAAGCAATAAATATCAACATGAAAGCATGATGCAAAATAGACGTATCAACTCCCCCAAGCTTAGACCTCGCTTGTCCTCAAGCGAAAACCAAGTTCCATAAACATGTCCACATGTTTGGGGACGAAGGTGTCGATAAAACATAATACAGACATGAAGGGATCATAATCACACATAGAACATCAATATATCATAAAGATTCTTATGGGAAAGTAACAATTCCTTCACAAAGCAAAGCATGAAGCAAAAACCTTACCGGGAAGTAACCAACAATAGTCCATAGTCATTGAAGCAATTACAATTTATCACAACATCAGAAAGAGTCAAATAAGAGCTTGTAAGGCAAACCCACATACTCAATCATCTCTTTTGTTTTCCACAATTGTTACAACTCACGTGGTACTCATGGTGTCAAAGTTTCAGCTCGACACAGAGGAAGATAGGGGCTTATAGTTTTGCCTCCCAACCATTTACCTCAAGGGTAAAGTCAACAACAATAAAGCATAAGTACTCAACTCCAAGTTGATATATGAATATAGATCTTTCCCAAGCATGTGACGGTAGCCAAGACAAAGGCAAAAAGGGAATTGGTGAAGATCACCATGACTCTTACAAGGGTAAAAAGTAAAGGTACAAGATAGGCCCTTCGCAGAGGGAAGCAGAGGTTGTCATGCGCTTTTGAGGTTTGAATGCTTGTCCTCTTAGTGCAGAGGAACGTCACTTTATATTGCCTCCTGTGATAAAGAACTTTATTATGCAGTCTGTCGCTTTTATGTCTTCCTCATCACAGGTTCGTACAAAGCTTATTTTCCACACACTAATAGATCATACATATTAGAGAGCAATTTTTATATCTTGCACCGATGACAACTTACTTGAAGGATCTTATTCAATCCATAGGTAGGTATGGTGGACTCTCATGGCAAAACTGGTTGGAGGTTTATGGATGCATAAGTAGTATCTCTACTTGGTGCGGGAGTTTTGGCTAATATGAGGTGGAAGCAATCGTCACATGCTAAGGGATCTCTAATCATATAACATTGTTTGGAACCAAGCAAACACAATTCATTATGTTGTCTTCCTTGTCCAACATCTACTCCTAGGCATGTAATAGTTTGGTGAGTGCTCACAATTGCAAAAAGTTTCTAAGATGATATATTTATATGTGAACCTCTCTTTCCTTATTACTTCTTATTAATTGCAACAATGACTAATGTCTATGTTGATTTATTCTCAACAAGTTTCAATCATCATACGCGTCATAAGTGAAGTTATCACTTTCCATAAGATCGTCTCATGATCTTTCATGCTATCGTTCTTTTCATACTTTTGATCATGGCACAAAGCAAAGCCCTTGACTAAGACACTCTTTATTATATAGCTCGTAAGCTCGAATACATCGGGGGAGAGACAAAAGCAAAAGACTCAAACTAAAAACTAAAGACTTATTCCTCTAAGAGAAGAAATAAAACTGAAAAGGAAAGAACTAAAACAAAGGTAAAAGCAAAAGATATAAAGGTGATACGATACCAGGGCAACTCCCCCAAGCTTGGCAGAAGCCAAGGGGATTGTCCATACCAATGCTTAGTTGTCTTCCTTTGGTGGTGATGGTGTTGTTGTTGTCGGAGTAGTCTGATCCTCCGTCTTCCAAGGCATAGGTGCTCCATCATGGCAGGATGAACGAGTGGCCGGAATCCTCAAATCTCCAGCCAACCTTATTGATTTAAATCTGTACTCATACTCACAGTTTTGATTCTGTAGGTCATAGATCTGGCCCTAAAGTTGGTCAACCCTATCGTAGAGCCTGGAGAGGTGTTTCCCAATATCAATGGCATCCATCTTGTGATTGCTAGTGAACTCCGTGATCATCGTGTGGTTGGCGTTGAGTCCACGCTCCACCATCCCTTGGCACTTGAAGACTTGTTGCTCCATTGCTTCGAGCCTCGTCTCCACGCTTCTGGTCTTCTTAGGCCCCTCAACATCACGGATGTGCAACATCCCCTCGCTCATCTTGATAGATTGAGGGTGTTTCAGCACTTCTGTGAGGTAGGGATTGATGACCTTCTCAAAGATCTTGTCCTTAGGAGCGTTTGCGGAAGTCATGATGATCTAGATCTGCGGCAAAAACAAGCTCGAAACGAAAACAGAGGAAAACTACGCGATACGGAGATCAAAACCTTCGGGCGACTATAAATTGATTTTTTCTGGGCCAGAAGTAGTCCTCCGCAAGAAAACGGAGTCCGGGAGGCACACGAGGTGCCCACAAGCTTGCCCACCGCCACCAGGGGGGTGGTGGTAGAGTGGGCCCTTGTGGCTGCCTCGTTTGCTCTCTGGACTGCTTTTTATTTTTCTAATTTTCCAAAAATTCCATAATGGAAGAAATTTCCTATTGGAAAAGCATCGGAGTCCAATTTCTTACCGAAACAGATACATTTTTGTTTTCAAGGTCTGAAACAGGCTGATAAACATCCCTTATGTACTCCTGTGGAGTTATGACATTGATGATATCGGTCTCAACATTTATGGGAGTACTAGAGATGTAATGCTTGATTCTTTGCCCATTTACCACTCTAGGAAAATTTCCTTCCGTGTTATTGATTTTGATGGCACCGGAACGATATACTTCCTCGACAATATAGGGACCTTCCCATTTAGAGAGAAGCTTGCCTGCAAAGAATCTCAAACGAGAATTGTATAGCAAGACATAGTCACCTACATTGAACTCTCGTTTCTGTATTCGTTTGTCGTGCCATCTCATAACCTTTTCCTTGAACAACCTGGCATTCTCGTATGCTTGGGCTCTCCATTCATCTAACGAGCTGATATCAAACAACCGCTTCTCACCGGCAAGTTTAAAATCAAAGTTGAGCTCTTTGATTTCCCAATAAGCTTTGTGTTCCAGCTCAAGAGGTAAATGACATGCCTTACCATAAACCATTTTATACGGTGACATGCCCATGGGATTCTTATAAGCAGTCCTATAAGCCCATAGTGCATCGTCAAGTTTGCTAGACCAGTTCTTTCGAGATCTATTGCCGGTCTTTTGTAGGATCAACTTGATCTCCCTATTACTCAACTCCACTTGACCACTAGACTGAGGATGATAAGAAGATGCAACTCTATGGTTGACATCATACTTAGCTAGCATCTTGCGGAAAACACCATGAATGAAGTGTGAACCGCCATCAGTCATCAAGTATCTAGGGACTCCAAATCTTGGGAATATGACTTCTTTAAGCATCTTAATAGAGGTGTGGTGATCAGCATTTTTAGTGGGGATAGCTTCTACCCACTTAGTAACGTAATCCACAACAACTAAGATGTGAGTGTACCCATTGGAACTCGGGAAGGGTCCCATATAATCAAAGCCCCAGACATCAAATGGTTCAATGACAAGTGAATAGTTCATATGCATCTCTTGACGCTTACTGATGTTCCCTATCCTTTGGCATTCGTCACAAGACAAGACAAACTTACGGGCATCCTTGAAGAGAGTGGGCCAATAGAAACCTGATTGCAATACCTTATGGGCAGTTCTATCTCCAGCATGGTGTCCTCCGTAGGCTTCGGAATGACACTTCTGCAGGATCTGTCCCTGTTCATGTTCAGGCACACAACGTCTAATAACACCATCTACTCCTTCCTTATAAAGGTGAGGATCATCCCAAAAGTAGTGTCTCAAATCAAAGAAGAATTTCTTCTTTTGTTGATAGGTGAAACTGGGTGATATGTAATTGGCTACGATATAGTTTGCATAATCGGCATACCACGATGCACTAAGTGAAGTGCGGATGACATTTAATTGCTCATCAGGAAAGCTATCATCAATTGGTAGTGGGTCATCAAGGACATTCTCTAGCCTAGACAAGTTATCTGCTACAGGGTTATCAGCACCCTTTCGGTCAACGACGTGCAAATCAAATTCCTGTAGCAGGAGAACCCATCTGATCAGCCTAGGCTTAGCATCCTTCTACTCCATGAGGTACTTAATAGCAGCATGACCAGAATGTATAGTGACTTTGGAGTCAACTATGTAAGATCTGAACTTTTCACATGCAAACACGACTGCTAAAAATTCCTTCTCCGTAGTGGCATAGTTTCTTTGGGCACTGTCTAGAGTTTTACTAGCGTAGTGAATGACATTCAACTTCTTGTCAACTCTTTGTCCTAGAACAGCACCAATAGCATAATCACTAGCGTCACACATGATTTCAAAGGGCAAGTTCCAGTCAGGTGGTTGAACGATAGGTGCGGCTATCAAAGCCTTCTTAAGTATTTCAAAGGCTTCCTCACAATCCTCATCAAAAACAAAAGGAACATCCTTGTGCAAGAGGTTGGTAAGAGGCCTAGAAATCTTAGAGAAGTCTTTAATGAACCTTCTATAGAAACCAGCATGACATAAGAAACTTCCTATACCTCTGATATCTGTGGGGCAAGGCATTTTCTCAATTGCATCAACCTTAGCTTTATCAACTTCAATGCCTCTTTCAGAGATTTTGTGTCCTAAGACGATACCTTCATTAACCATAAAGTGGCACTTCTCCCAATTCAAGACGAGGTTGGTTTCTTCGCATCTCTGTAAGACTCGATCAAGGTTGCTGAGGCAATCATCAAAGGAAGACCCGTAAACGGAGAAGTCATCCATGAAAACCTCGACAATCTTTTCACAAAAGTCAGAGAATATAGCCATCATACATCTTTGGAAGGTGGCAGGTGCATTACATAAGACAAAAGGCATACGTCTATAGGCAAAGGTACCAAAAGGGTAGGTGAAAGTGGTTTTCTCTTGATCAGATTGTGCAACAGGTATCTGCGAGAAACCTGAATAACCTTCTAGAAAGCAGAAGTGTGTGTGCTTTGATAGCCTTTCTAGCATTTAGTCGATGAACGACAAAGGATAATGATCTTTCCTGGTTGCCTTGTTTAGTTTCCAGAAGTCTATCACCATTCTATAGCCGGTAATAATCCTTTGTGGGATTAGTTCATCCTTATCATTAGGAACGACGGTGATACCTCCCTTCTTAGGTACGCAATGTACTAGACTCACCCTATCACTATAAGCAACACGATAAATGATTCCTGCTTCTAGAAGCTTTAATATTTCTTTTCTAATGACCTCTTTCATCTTAGGATTCATTCTCCTTTGATAATCAACAACTGGTTTAAAGTCAAGATCGGTTTTATTCTTGTGCTGACATAGAGTAGGACTAATACCCTTAAGATCATCAAGAGTATATCCAATAGCAGCGCGGTGCTTCCTCAGAGTTTTTAGTAACTTCTTCTCTTCGTGCTCTGAGAGGAGAGCACTAATAATGACAGGATATATCTCCTTCTCATCAAGATAGGCATACTTAAGAGTATCAGGCAACAGTTTAAGCTCGAACACAGGATCACCCTTTGGTGGGGGAGGATCCCCAAGCAGTTCAACAGGCAGAATATTCTTGAGAATAGGATATTGTTCTAAGACAATTTTATCTATCTCATCTCTCTCCTCCATATGCATATCATTTTCATGCTCAAGCAGATATTTCTCTAAAGGATCCGTAGGAGGTACGTTTATAGAGGCAAGAGCAATGATTTCATCCCTACCAGACGACTCTCTTTCATGGGGTTGTCTTCCAAACTTGGAGAAGTTAAATTCATGAGACACACCCTCAAAACTTACGGTGATAGTCTGCTTAATGCAATCAATGTGAGCATTGACAGTGTTGAGAAAGGGTCTACCAAATATGATGGGACAAAAGCTATCTTGTGCAGTACCAAGGAAGAGCAAATCAGTAGGATACTTCGTCTTACCACACAGGACTACAACGTCTCTCACAATTCCCAGAGGGCAGATAGTGTCTCTATTAGCTAGCGTAATAGTGACATCAATGGGTTCTAACTCAGTAGGTGCAATCTCATCTTTGATTTCATCATATAGAGAACAGGGTATTGCACTACCACTAGCTCCCATATCACATAAACCATGGCAACAGTGATCTCCTATCTTAACAGAAACAACGAGCAGGCCAACTATAGGTCCGTGCTTGTCTTTCGCGTGAGGTTTAGCAATTCTAGCGGAGTCCTCACAGAATTTGATATTTAAACCACTTTGATAATAGCAACACTAGGTTCAACTCTAATCTCCTCAGGGGGTGCAAGTGGTCTAATGTAACCCCTATGTATCACAGTTGGAGCTTTAGAATAATCCTTTATCCTAGCAGGGTATGGTGATTTCTCAGTGTAAGCACAAGGAACAACAGGATCACTAAAAGCTATGATTGTCTCCTCAACTAGATTGGTTTTGGCTATGTTGCTTTCTACAGGAGGATGATATTTAAACCACTTCTCTTTGGGAATATCAACATGAGCAGCAAAAGATTCACATAGAGAAGCTACTATCTAAGAGTCAAGTCCATACTTAGCGCTAAAATCTCTAGAAGTGTTTGTCTCAACAAAAGATTTAACGCAATCAAACTGAAAATTCATACCTGACTCCTTACCTTCCTCCAGCTCCCAATCTTCAGAGTTGCGTTTGATTTTCTCCAATAAATTCCATTTGTGATCAATATCCTTCTTCATAAAAGAACCGGCACAAGAAGTGTCAAGCATGGTACGATCTTCATGAGAAAGCCGAGCATAAAAGTTTTGAGTGATGATTTTTCCCGAGAGCTCATGATTGGGGCATGAATATAGAATTGATTTAAGCCTCCCCCAAGCTTGAGCCATTCTTTCCCTGTCACGAGGCCAAAAGTTATAAATAAAGTTCCGATCACGATGTACTAAATGCATAGGATAGAACTTTTGATGAAATTCCAATTTCAACCGATTGTAGCCCCATGATCCAGCATCATCACATAGCCTATACCATGTCAACGCCTTATCCTTCAAAGATAAAGGAAAGACTTTGTTCTTTACCTCATCCTCGGGCAAACCTGCAAGCTTAAATAAATCACAAACTTCATCTACATAGATTAGATGAAAGTCTGGATGTGAAGATCCATCTCCTGTAAAAGGATTAGCCAGCAGTTTCTCAAGCATACTGTAACATCCCAATTTTCTTAAATTCGGATGTTAATAGATCATTCATATGCATCTCATATTTTTCTATGCATTATTTGCTCTTTTGAAAATTTTATTCATTATGTAACTTCGGGCAATTTATTGGAGTGAAGATAATATGACTTCTCCCCTGTCAAATAAAAAGTGCATAATGTTTCGAATATTATTTGGAGTCACTGAATTAGTTTTGCAAATTTTATAATATCCGAAATTATTTTTAGTTGAGTTTTAAAAGCTCGTTGTGTGACCTATTGCATAAAAGCTATTTTCAAAATTTGCATTAGGTGGAACTAGGGTTCCTATAGATATAGTATATATTAGAGATATTATATGTATATGTATATATATTAGTTGTATATATTTTTTCTGTTTTTTTAGTATTATAGTATATCTGTATGTTATTTTCTGGTATTTTATTTAACTAGAATATATATATATATATATATATATATATACTTTTTATTATTTATTATTATTTTTCTTTGCTGGCTGTTTGTTCTTTTTCTTTAAAAAAATGCAACAGGTGTCACCGGGGCCAGCCCCAACGCACCACCAACCCCAGCGCTAGCTAGCAAGGCCACGAGCCCTAGGCTCCTGCCCCGAGCGTTGACCAGGGGGGCTTCGCCCCAAGTGCCCACCAGCCCCAGCGAGCGAGGCACACGAGCCAGCAACAGGGATCGCGCCCCAGCGCACCAGCAGACCGAGCCACCCGGCCAGATCGCCACGAGGGCCAGGCTCCCCACGGCCACAGCCCCTACACCCTGGACCCCACCGCCACAGTCCCTGCTTCGCCAGGACTCCTACCGCGAGCTGGACTCGGAGCAGTACACGCGCACATCACCAGGGACTTTTCCTCGCGAGGGAATAAAGCCCCACGAACCGAAGCCCTGCCCCGATTTCGATTTGTTCCGATCCGCCTTGCATGCACCACGCAGCAGCCTCTAGCACCGTGGAGCAACACCGGAGCACCACTGAAGTTCGTCCGTGTTAGCCGGAATTTGCGCACGTCGTCGGAGTTCGTCCGACCGTCACCGGAGAAGCACCATCGGAGGCACCACACCGAGATGGTTCGTTTTTTCCCGCTGTTCATGGTGAGAACGCACGCACGAGCCGATTCAACAAACCCCGATGAACAGCTTCAGGACGAAATTAAATCTGTTTTTATCTGCTTTTAGATTGGTCAGATTCTCGGTATAATTTTGAAACGCGTTTATCTTTTTGCTCGTAACTCCGAATCAGGAAATTCTTGTTCCTGTGATCTCGTATTGAGGAGTAGAACATGTTAGAACCAGTAGTTTTCAGTTTTACGAAAAATATTTTTTGTTAAATCAGATTTATTTTAGACCTACCGGAGGCCATATTTTGCAAACCGTTCATCCGATTTAGTTGATTCTTTTTGCGTTGTCATCGTATCAGCATGTAGATGATTTTATACCTGCTGCCATGCTATTTATACTTTGGTTTTAAACAAGTTGTTTTATTGCCGATGGTTTTATTTGGTGTTATGTGATTGTGGTGATTGATTGGTGTGATTGTTTGCAACGTGTAGATTGTGCGGAGTGCGACACAAACTATTGTCACGAGTGTGATTTTCTGAACCAAAATCAAGGCAAGTTACATGTTGATCATCCTTTACCTATTATTTTCTATGCATGTAGTATTATATCACCCTATGAAAATTATGCATGTATAGGAATATTATTATTATTGCTATGCTATTGATCTATATCCCTCATCATTGAATATCGTGTTAGATAAAATTTTGCTATGCTATGTAGACGGGGATTGGTTCCTGTATTCATTGATATTGTGTGAGGATTACTACAAAATAAATTGAGTAGTAATTCAGGATATAATACACCTCTGGGAGGATATGGTATTGCTGGGTGGTTTCAAGAACATCATGGTTTCTACCCTCTGAATGTAAGTGGAATGCCGCCCAGGTTCAAAAAGATCAAACAGACTTAGTGACTAGTAGCTTCCTTGTGCGACCACTGGCTAATATGGGCCCTGGCTTAGTTGATCAGTCGTGGAAACCTTACCCGGATGTGCCAGCTGATGTAGCTATGATAGGCGGGATGTGCCTCCTATGGGACTAGGTGACTGCTTCTGAAAGACTTCGTCTCAATCTTCGGGTTGGGTCCAGTGGGTACAGCGTACTAACCTCTGCAGAGTGTATAAACTAATCATGATTAGCCGTGTCCCCGGTTATGGACAATTTTGAGCAGCTAGGCCATTACAGTTGTTGGATGATCTTGACAGATGACACACTTAATAAAATTTGATGGGAAACTTAATAATGGTAATAGGTTGGAGTTGGAGATGCCAATTCAACCATATGTGAGTTATTGTAGCAAACGAACTAAAACTTGACTATTAGGTAGCTATGAGGATAAAATCAGCTTTCTGCAAAATAACCATCGGCCTTTCTTTTGTTATACTATGCATATACATGTAGGTCTGTTATATTACTTTTCCTGTGTAACTTGCCAATACATTCAAAGTATTGACCTATATGGCTGCAACGTATCATGTTGCATGATATTCAGACGAGGAGTAAGGTACCGTTAGGGTCGCGAGTCTTCACTCAACATCGCTAGTGGGCTACGATGGGACTCATCGTTATTATTCTGCTACTTTTCCGCTGTTTGATAGAATAAAGCTAGCTAAGTGCTATGCAGATTGTTATATTTTATAAATTCTGGATCATACGTTATAATAAATGATGCACTTGCTATTCTGGTATTCATCTATACTGTGTGTGCTAGCGAGTCGATCTAGGGACTAGCATAGTAAAGCACAGAGACTCAAATCCTTCGAGGTTTGGTCGTTACACATACCCAAAGGAATTTCATAAAAGATATTTTCAGTAGGTACCTCAGGTTGAGGAGCAACTCCTCGTGCTTCCGTTCGTGGTGAAGATACACCAAACAAACTCCTCAAAGGAAGAGTTTCCATAGTGACAAGTGACAATAGATTTCAGCACAGTATATAAATGTCTCCTTACCAATTTCCACTTACCAAAGGCGCTTCACTCCCCGGCAACGGCGCCAGAAAAGAGTCTTGATGACCCACAAGTATAGGGGATCAATCGTAGTCCTTTCGATAAGTAAGAGTGTCGAACCCAACGAGGAGCAGAAGGCTCTGATAAACGGATTTCAGCAAGGTAATAACTGCAAGCACTGAAAGTAGCGGTAACAAGTGATTGTGTAGTGAGGTGAAATGTAGCAAGCAAAAAGTAACAAGTAACAAGTAGTAGCAACGGTGCAGCAAGTGGCCCAATCCCTTTTGTAGCAAGGGACAAGCCTGAACAAAGTCTTATAGGAGGAAAAATACTCCCGAGGACACACGGGGATTTCTGTCATGTTAGTTTCATCATGTTCATATGATTCACGTTCGTTACTTTGATAGTTTGATATGTGGGTGGACCGACGCTTGGGTACTGCCCTTACTTGGACAAGCATCCCACTTATGATTAACCTCTCTCGCAAGCATCCGCAACTAGAAAAGAAGAATTAAGACAAAGTCTAACCATATCATTAAACTAGTGGATCCAAATCAACCCCTCACGAAGCAACGCATAGACTGGGGTTTAAGCTTTTGTCACTCCAGCAACCCATCATCTACTTAATACTTCCCAATGCCTTCCTCTAGGCCCAAATATGGTGAAGTGTTATGTAGTCGACGTTCACAGAACACCACTAGAGGAAAAAACAACATACAGCGTATCAAAATACCGAACGAATATCAAATTCACATGACTATTATCAGCATGACTTATCCCATGTCCTCAGGAACAAAAGTAACTACTCACAAGACATAATCATAATCATGACCAGAGGTGTAATGAATAGCATCTAGGATATGAACATAAACTCTTCCACCAAGTAATCCAACTAGCATCAACTACAAAGAGTAATCAACACTACTAGCAACCTTACAAGTACCAATCGGAGTCGTGAGATGGAGATTGATTACAAGAGATGAACTAGGGATTGGAGAGGAGATGGTGCTGATGAAGATGTTGATGGAGATGCCTCCCCTCCAACGAGAGGAGTGTTGGTGATGACGATGGCGACGATTCCCCCCTCCGACAGGGAAGTTTCCCCGGCAGGATCGTCCTGCCAGAGCTCTAGATTGGATCTGCTCAGGTTCCGCCTTGTGGCGGCGGCGAAACCACGAAAAAGCTCCCGATTGATTTTTCCAGACTAGGACGCTTCATATAGCAAAAGAGGGGGGGGGGGCTAGTGGGCCTTTAGGCAGCCCACAAGCTTGCCCACCGCCACCAGGGGGTGGTGGCGGAGTGGGGGCTTGTGGGGCCCTGGTGGCTCCCCTCCGGTAGTTCTTTCGCCCAGTTTTTTTAATATAATCCAGAAAAAATCCACGTGAATTTTCAGGGCATTTGGAGATGTGCAGAATAGTGCACTAGGATTTGCTCCTTTTCCAGTCCAGAATTCTAGCTGCCTGAATTCTCCCTCTTCAAATAATCCTTGCAAAAGAAGAGAGAAAAGGCATAAACATGGTACCACAAGTAATATAAGAGCCCAAAAAGCAATAAATATCAACATGAAAGCATGATGCAAAATGGACGTATCAGTTGGCGTGGGCGGAGTACTGCTACAACACGTCCTATCACTCCGCCCTGCGCACCACGCCTTTCGAGGTGGTCTACGAGCGCCTACCTGCGGCGATGGTCCCTTACGAGCCTGGGATGGCTCGGTCCGAGACAGCGGGCGACTTACTCCGCACCCGTGACAACATTCTGGCTGAGGCGCGCCAGCATCTTCTCCAAGCACAGCAGCTGGCCCGAAAGTACTACGATGCTCATCATCGTGAGGCGGAGTTCGCGGTGGGCGATTGGGTGTGGCTGCGCCTCCTCCACAGGACCACGCAGTCTATGGACCCGTGCTCCAAGAGCAAATTGGGACCTCGCTACGCCGGTCCCTTTCATGTGCTGGAGCATGTTGGCACACTCTCATACTGCTTGGAGCTGCCAGCTGGTTCTCGCCTCCACGACGCTTCCATGTCGGCTTACTAAAGGCCTACCGCGGGGACTCTCCTGCAGCGACGCCGACCCTTCCTCCTACTTCGGATGGCCGCCTCCTTCCAGCTCCTGCACAAGTGGCGAAGGTGTTGCAGGCGCAGCAGCGTCGCGACATCTGGCATGTCTTGGTACAGTGGGCCGGCCTGCCAGAGGAGGAAGCGACTTGGGAGAAGCTCGACGATTTCCGCCAGCAGTTTCCAGATGTTCAGCTCGAGGATGAGCTGTTTGAGAAGGCGGGGAGAAATGTTATGGTCGGACTCGAGTATGCACGGAAGAGGCCCAATAGTGGGCCGCATTAGGGGCTTAGCCCAAGTTATCTAGGGTTTAGTGGAGGTTGTCCGCCTATATAAACACATGTACCCCTTCGATATTAATCAGACAATAAACAGTATTCTCTTGTCGTCTCCCTCAGGAGACGGGAGCCCAAACCCTAGCCACCTCTCTCTCTATCTCACTCAGCGCCGGCGCCCAACCGCCCGCGCCGGCATCCCCAGCCTCGTCGGCCGCACTTCCACCCCTACAACCTACGTCCGAGACCTGGTAGAACCCTAGACTCTACCAGAGCAACTCAGTTCTTAGTCCAAGTGTGAAATGAGATCCCAGGAGAACAAGTGTGACAACCCGAGACCGACGCTCGAGAAGATTCCCCTTTTATTCCGTTCTCGTCGTGTGGTTCGTTTGTCTGTCGCATTCATCATCACATCATGTGCAACATCTGCATTGCATCGACATCCCGTTGCCGCCAGTTTTCAAACTCGCATCCATTATTAGTTGCCGATTTTCTCCGTTTTTGTCGTTGACCATTTTGAGACCAACCACACACGCACGCGCCCGCGGCATTGTCAAAACCTTGTTTTTAAAAGTGTGTATAAAATACTCTTGGATTGGGATGAAACTTGGCGTCCGGTCTTATTTTAATATAGATAGGTCGCTTGCCAATTTTCGTCGCAATCGGAGTCCGTCTGGTGCCCGAACGGTCGACCGTAGCGCCACCGTTGTCGGTTATTTGTTGGACGGTTTTGTCGGTTTAAAAATATGTTGTCGGGTGCCATTTTCCCTCTCATCTCCGGCTATCCTACTCTATACAGCCACCTATCTCGTCCTCGCGATCGGAACCGTTTGATTTCGATCGCACGGTTGAAACCGGGGTGAAAAACTGCTAACCCTAGCCCGTTTTATCTATAAATTGGCCCTCCCATGCCAATTTTGTGCCTAACCCTAAGAGCAACTCTAGGAGACCCCGCATCCCGCCCCAACCCGTAAAATAACCGCCAAAATGCGGGTCGGGGTGAAAAAACCAGCCCAATCAGACCCCGCATCCCGCCCCGGCCCGCAAAAAAATTAGGGGGCGCGGCAAAATCCCGACCCCAACCTGGGAAAACGCGGGTTTCCCCCTCGCGGCTGCGGTGCCCTGCATATAAGCGGAAGTGGTTTGTGGGGGGCATTTCATCCCGCGCTTTATCCCACCAACCACCTCTCCTCTCCCCCCTCGCGCCGCCGCTGGCCGCCGCCCAAGATTCCGGCGACAACAGCCGACAGGAGCACGTCGGAAGGCCACCATGCGCACGAGGCCTCCCCTCCCTTCCCCCGTGCGTCAGCGGGCCGTCGGATTTGCAGATCTGCGACACTTCATCGCCGGCCGACAGATTTGGCTTTTTCCGGCCGCCGTTTGGTGCCCCAGGCGATGGAGTGGTCGGGGAGCCTCTCCATCGAATATACTTGTGGTTCTTGTTTTCTTTGGTTTTGCTATTCTAGCCAAGACTTGGTGATATCATGTATCTAATGTTGTTGCAAAAGCAAAGAAAAGCATTGTGCTAGATCAATTTAAGTTGCAAATCTAAGTTTTACGGGCCGGGAGGAGTTGCGCCAGATCAGAACCCACACAAGCCGACCCGTAAAAAAAGTATATTCCGCGAATATGCTTTTTTACGGGTCCATTATGCAGGATCTGGATCTGTGCCAGCCCGTGATGGCCCGCAAAAGCGATTTTTGCATGAACTGCAAATGCGTTTTGCGGGTCGGCTGGATGCGGGGTCTGCTAGAGTTGCTCTAACCCTACCTCGGATACGGGCCACCCAACCGCCACACGAGCCTCCCGCCTCCTCCTCGCACCGCTGGGCCCGCGAGCCCGTAACCGGCCCGCCAAGCCCATCGCGCCGCCGCCTCTCGAGCAGACCCTGCTCCCGAGCGCACCCGCGCCTCCCTGCCTTCCCTCGCAACGCCCCTCGTGCCGCCGCCAGCCGCCCGCCGTCGCCGGAGAGCCGCCAGAGCCCCGAGCCGCCGGATCCGGCCCCCACCTTGCCGCGCCACTCTGCTTCGCTGAGCCGTGCTCTAGAGCTTCCATGAGTTATATTGTGTTGTTGTCTTTCCATGAGTTTTTCTAGTGATCTACAGCTCCTTTGAAGTTGGTTCAATGGAGTTATTTGTAGTCCTTAAGATTCTATAGCATGCTGTAAATTTTCATGCCATTCGGTGCCCCTTAGCATATAGTTTTACTGCTGTCAATATGGCTTTAGATCGAAAACTGCACTATCAAAGTGTGATTTTCACTAAGTCTGAAACTGTGTGCGAGATGCCATTTTGTGAGTTTTTTTCCTAGTGTTCCATGCTTCCATGGTAGTTGTATTTAGTGGGGAGTTGTTGTATATCTTGACCACTACTGCCTCATGTCTTGTTTGAGCATTTTAGAATTAGGTAGCTTGTTGTTTTAGGGCGTAGGATATGGCATGTTGCAGTTTTTGGGCACATGTAGCTATTTCTTGTTTAGCTTGTATTTGTTGAACCGTTGCTCCGTTTTGATCGTGTCATATATGGAACTTTCTTAGAATCTCGTGTTACTTCTTATTATCTTGCTATTTGTATGGTTTGGAATGCTTGTGACTGTTATTTGCATACATATTGCATTCATGGCATCATATCTTGCGATGTTCGTATGTTTTGAACCATAGTGTCGTTGGAGATGTTTCATATATGTAAATGGACTAGAACGACGTGTAGTTTCAGGTGAACCACTTTATTTTGCTGTTTAACAAATATTAAAACATGTTAGTTCAGATCTGGTCATAATTATAAATTAACGTATGGGGTCATCTCGAAGATGCTATATGTCGTTTCCGGCCTTATTTGAAATGCCTAAGTAGGTAGTTTAATTATGCTTCACCTCTTGCCATGTTTAACAACATTTAATATTGCCGTGTACCTAAACAAGAGTGAACTAAATAATTCGAATGCGGAGTTTCGTCAATATGCAACTCGTTGCATATTGAGCTTGACTTAATGTGTAGTGTTTGATTGTGTGAATTGCCATGTCATACGTGCATAATTGATGCCGTCCATGCATCATATGTGTTGTGCATCGTGTGGTGAATATCGTGTGTTGATTCTTGTTTCCGGTTTGCTTCGTCTCGATAGAGTTCCGACCGTTTCAGAGTGTGAGGATCCGTTCGACCACGTCAGATCGTTAGCTTCACGGAGTCGTTCTTCTTCCAAGCAGGATCTCAGGCAAGATGATCATTTGCCTAGATACCATTACTATCAATGCCATGCTAGTTGTCTCGTTTCTTTCATTATGTGTTGCTGCCTACCAACTATTAAATATTAGCCTCTCAACATTGCCATGAAAACCCTCAACCTGTTCACAACCTAGCAAACCACTGATGGGCTATGTTACCGCTTTCTTAACCATGTGTTAGCGTTGCTAGTTGAAGGTGTAGTTGCTTCCATGTGACAACATGGGTTCCTTGTTATATCACACTATTAATGTTATTAATTTAATGCACCTATATACTCGGTAAAAGGTGGAAGGCTTGGTCTTTCTAGCCTGGTGTTTTGTTCCACCTTTGGCCTTTAGTTTCGGCTACCGGTGTTATATTCCCTAATTGAGCGCTCCTAACACGGTCGGGGTTGTCATGGGGACCCCTTTTGATAATTCTTCTTAGATTAAAACTGGTCTGGCAAGACCCAACTTTGATACTACATTTACCTAATAATCTAATAAAAATGCATAAGGACCCGTAGGCACCCGCGGAGTAATTAATCAACCCTCGGGCCAGTGCTCCTTGATACGTCTCCGCCGTATCTATAATTTTTGATTGTTTCATGTCAATATTCTACAACTTTCATATACTTTTGGCAACTTTTTATACTATTTTTGGGACTAACATATTGATCCAGTGCCCAGTGCCAGTTCCTGTTTGTTGCATGTTTTTTGTTTCGCAGAATATCCATACCAAACGAAGTCCAAACGTAATAAAAACTTACGGGGATTTTTTTGGAATATTTATGATTTTTGGGAAGAAGAATCAACGTGGGGCGATGCACGGAGTGCCCACAAGCCCTGTCGCCGCGGCCAGGGGGTGGGCCCGCGGCAGGGGGGCTTGTGGCCACTCCTTAAGGCGGTTGGAGCCCTTCTTTCGCCACCAGAAAGACTATATCCGGAAGAAAATCGTGTTAAAATTTCAGCCCAATCGAAGTTACGGATCTCCGGGAATTTAATAAACGGTGAAACACAGAATCTGGGAGCGCAGAAACAGAAGGACACACAGAGAGAGATCCAATCTAGGAGGGGCTCTCACCCCTCTGCCGCCATGGAGACCATGGACCAGAGGGGAAACCCTTCTCCCATCTAGGTAGGAGGTCAAGGAAGAAGAAGAAAGAGGGGGGCTCTCTCCCCCTCTCTCCCGGCGACGCCGAAACGCCGCCCGGGACATCATCGTGTGACGGCGATCTACACCAACACCTCCGTCATCTTCACCAACATCTCCATCATCTTCCCCCATCTATATTCAGCCGTTCACTGTCCTGCAACCCGCTGTACCCTCTACTTGAACATGGTGCTTTATGCTACATATTATTATCCAATGATGTGTTGCTATCCTATGATGTCTGAGTAGATTACCGTTGTCCTATCGGTGATTGATGAATTGCTATGATTGGTTTAATTTTCTTGTGGTTATGTTGCTGTCCTTTGGTGCCCATCATATGATCGCGCACGTGGATCAAACCATAGGGTTAGTTGTATGTTGATAGGACTAAGTATTGGCAGGCTAGAGTGACAGAAGCTTCAAACCTAGCATAGAAGTTGATGCATATCGGATTGAAGGGGGACCAATATATCTTATTGCTATGGTTGGGTTTTACCTTAATGAACGCTAGTAGTTGCAGACTCTTGCTAATAGTTCCAATCATAAGTGCATAGAATTCCAAGTAAGGGATGACATGCTAGCAGAGGCCTCTCCCACATGATACTTGCTATCGATCTAGTAACGTAGTCAATTGCTTAGGGACAATTCCGCAACTCCTACCACCGATTTTCCACACTCGTTAAACACTCGTAGTTGTTTCTTTATCTAACCAGCCCCTAGTTTTATTTACGTGTTCTTTACTTTCTTGCAAGCCTATCCTATCACTCCTACAAAGTACTTCTAGTTTCATACTTGTTCTAGGTAAAGCGAACATAAAGTGTGTGTAGAGTCGTATCGGTGGTTGATAGAACTTGAGGGAATATGTGTCCTACCTTTAGCTCCTCGTTGGGTTCGACACTCTTACTTATCGAGAAAAGCTACAATTGATCCCCTATACTTGTGGGTTATCACTCCTCATGAGTGTTGGTCCAACCTGAGCGATGTACGACGCCCCCTGGTCACCCAGGGTTTAGCCAACCCGACGTCTAGCTCATCCGTCGTGTCGTGAGAACGAGATACGCGGCTCCTATAGGGATCGTCGACACGTCGGGCGGCCTTGCTGGATTAGTTTTACCTTTTATGAAATATCTTGTGCATCGGGATTCCGGTGATGCTTTGGGTAATCCTAGAGTTGAGGTTTTCCACTAAGGAGTCCGACGAGATCGCGAGTTTCGTGATCGAGGATTTCTATGCGGCTTGTGGTAATTTGTGATGGACCAGTTGGAGCACCCCTGCAGGGTTAAATCTTTCGGAAAGCCGTGCCCGCGGTTATGTGGCAACGTTGAAACTTTGTTTAACACCCGGTTCTAGACGACCTGAAGTAAACTTAATTAAGAACTTGTCAACTGTGTGCGTAACCATACTATCTCTTTCGTGAGCTCCTTCTCCATTCGAGGACAAGGTGGGGTTATGTTTGACGTAAGTAGGTGTTCAGGATCATTCATTTGATCACTATTAGTACACGTCCGATATACGTAGATCACCCCCTCTTATTCTTGTACTCGTAAATTAGCCACCTCAAATAAATGCTTAGTCGCTTGCTGCTGCCTCACCACTTAACCATACCTCACCCATTAAGCTTTGGTAGTCTTGATACCTTTGGAAATGAGATTGTTGAGTCCCCTGCCGCTCACAGATTACTACAACACTAGTTGCAGGTACAGGTAAAGTGATTAAGACGTGAGCGCGATGATTGTTCATTTGGAGTTTCTTCTTCTTCCTCTTCGTCGATCTAGGATGGGTTCAAGGTCGGCAGCCTCTGATAGCAAGGATGGGTGTTGTTCTTTTATCATTTGTTTTCGTCCGTAGTCGGACCCTCCTCTTCTTCATGATGATTATGTATTGTACTGATGTGACTCTGATGTAGCTTGTGGCGAGTGTAAGCCAACTTCATATATCTCTTCTTCTCAGTACATGTACTTGTAACGATATCCATTCTTGCAAAACGACGAGATTTGCTTCTATCCCTGTCGAGGCCCTCATGCCAAAATAAGGATAGGGTCGCATCTTGGGCATTACAAGTTGGTATCACAGCAGTGCCGACCTAGGAGACCCCTTGATTGATCGAACTTGGCCGAGTCGAGTCTAGTGGAAAATTGCTTTGAGTCTAGTTATATATCGGAGAGTAGGATTCTTTTTTCTCCTCTTCTATGCTCTGGTGAGGAATCCTGACATAATAATTTTAATTCTACTCCTCTTCTCTCTCAAAATTGTTTTGGATCACGCGGATTTTTTTGGAATCTATATGATGTCGATGTGACGGAGTTCTGTTTTGGTGCCTCCTGTCTGACTTGATTTCTTCCGGGGAGTTGAGATCCAGGGGATTCTTGAGCACATCATTATCATTCAGGTTTCTTAGTATCTCAGGACAAAGGATGTTCGAAATGGCTTCAATACTAGTAGTGGCGAGAGTAGTCGGGCTTCCCCAGTACTGGTGCAGATAGATCCAGATGTATCGACATACTTAGTATCCTTGTGATTACGAGGGTCTCTGATAGATGAGTTTCCGAGATCTCTGGTTATGTGTTGACAGATGTGATACACTGGACAGGTTAGTATAGGAGTTGAGTGATATATTACTCCTTGTATCTGTGGACCAGATTGCATGACCAGAAATTTAGGGAGTTCTTAGGTGGGAATTCAAGTAGTTACTTATAGGACAATCTTCCAACAAATGCATGATGTGAGGTTAGGGTCCGACATCTAGTGGATTTGTTTGTTCATGGTCGTCTTACAACGGTTCTCGTTGTGTTTTAAAGAGTCCTTGTAGCTTGCTACGACTCGAGGACGCTTCGCATGTCATATGCACTGCCTTGCACTTGATGGCTACTGTAGGATCGAGCCCGTGTTAATATGTCCACAAAAATATCGGACGGAATCTCTGTCATGAATTTGTTCTGACTTGTGTTGTAAGCCGCATTCGTTGTTTTGTTGGAGTATGGTAATTCGAGTTGCTTCGATGTCAAATGGTGATTTCATATCTTTTCCAAGAGGTGTTCCCATATTTTTGTGGGAATGCAAATTCTTTTTCTCAATCAAGTTGTGTTTTCAATTCTTGTCAACCGGGGTCGTCTTCTCAATTCTTTTTCAACCGGCGTGCTTCTCTTCAAGTGAATTCAATCCTCTCCAATTTTGCAAAATCATTCTCTCATTTCTTCCGGAGTTTGTCTCATCCGTCCCTAGTTGTCTTTGTTTTTCCCCACCCTCCCTCCCTTTTCTTAAGTGATTCAATTATCATCCAATGCATTTCTTTTCATCTATGCTTCCGTTCTCTTTTCTTCCGTATTGTTTCCGGTGATTCCTTGTGAAGATTCTCAGGAGCTTCGTGTTCATCTTATTCAATATTGTTATCTTTTCCGTTGAATTCAATTCCGTTATCCGTGTTCATCATATCCTTTTCATCCTTTAAAATCTTTTCCATGTTGAAAATTCTTATCAAGTCTTTCTTGTTTTTTTCATCTCTCCTTATTCTATCCGGAGTGTTGAAGATATCTCAGAAGTTTCTTGTTTTCTATCCTTTCAATTATTTCGAGGGTCCCAACCCCATCAAGTTTCCCTTATATCGGTACAATCTCTCTTTTCTAATCAGTTGTTTCAAGGTGGTTTCTTTTGAGTGGGCCCATAACCCACACGCTTTTCCCACGATCTTATCTGGCTCTTGTAATCTTTCCGGAGTTCTCTAATTCTTTTCAACTATGACATAAGTATGAATTTCATCAGTCATATTCCTTCTCCAAGATCTATTTGAATTCATTCCCATATTTGGCTCAACCTTTCATTCTTCATTATTCCAGAGTGTCTTAGTTATTCTTGGTGGTGTTCTCCTCATCATTTTAAGCTTGGAAGACCGAAGGGGTGTTTCTCTCAAATCTTGGTTCATTCTCCTGAAGATTCATCATTTCAGCTTTGTGTTATCATCATTATTCCGGAGAGATCCCTTTCTTGCTATCCGGTGCATTTCAGATTTGTTTCATTCTCAATCCTCCGAAGGCCATCATTTCAGAAGATTTCTTCGTTCTTTCTTTCCAAGAGCTAGTTTTTATTCATTCTAATGGAGGCTTTGTGATGTTGCTCTCTTCAATCTATCATCTTGTTCTATCAAGATCATGTTCTTTCCTTGTTTTTCAATTTAGTTAGTTTGTTGTGAATCTTCTCAAGATCTTTCCATTGTATCGAATTTTTGTTCCCCTTTTCCTATCGAAGTGGTGCCAAATTTTTGTGTGAATTCTTCCTTGTTTCTTATATCATTCTTCATCTCTTTGTAACCCCCAAGAGTCATTGGTTTCACTCGTTTGTCAAGAAGCAACTAAGTTTTACCTCTTGTTTTTTCTCTTCCTCTTCCCCTTTTCATTCTTGGATCTCAGGTCGAGATCCTCTTGTAGTGTAGGAGAGTTGTGACAACTCGAGACCGACACTCCAGAAGGTTCCCCTTTTATTCCGTTCTCGTCGTGTGGTTCGTTTGTCTGTCGCATTCATCATCGCATCATGTGCAACATCTGCATTGCATCGGCATCCCGTTGCCGCCAGTTTTCAAACTCGCATCCGTTGTTAGTTGCCGGTTTTCTCCGTTTTTTGTGTTGACCGTTTTGAGACCAACCACACACGCACGCGCCCACGGCATCGTCAAAACCTTGTTTTTAAAAGTGTTTATAAAATATTCTTGGATCGGGATGAAACTTGGCGTGCGGTCTTATATTAATATAGGTAGGTCGCGTGCCAATTTTCGTCGCAATCGGAGTCCGTCTGGTACCCGAACGGTCAACCCTAGCGGCACTGTTGTCGGTTATTCGTCAGACGGTTTTGTCGGTTTAAAAATACGTTGACATGTGTCGTTTTCCCTCTCATCTCCGGCTAGCCTACTCTACACAGCCACCTAGCCCATCCTCGCGACCGGAACCGTTTGATTTCGATCGCACGGTTGAAACCGGGGCGAAAAACTGCTAACCCTAGCCCGTTTTATCTATAAATAGGCCCTCCCATGCCAATTTTGTGCCTAACCCTAATCCTACCTCGGGATCCGCGCCACCCAACCGGCACAGCCAGCCTCCCACGTCCTCCTCGCGCCATCGGGCCCGCGAGCCCACAACCCGCCAGCCAAGCCCATCGCATCGCCACCCTCCCGAGCAGGCCCTGCTCCCGAGCGCACCCGCGCCTCCCTGGCTCCTCTCGCCATGCCCCTCGCGCCGCCGCCAACCGCCCGCCGTCAGCGGAGAGCTGCCAGGGCCCCGAGCCGTCGGATCCGGCCCCCACCTCGCTGCGCCGCCCTGGTGCGTCGAGCCGCGCTATAGAGCTTCAGAGCATGTCGTCATGGAGCTGCCGCCGGCCCCAAGGGCCATGTTCGCCCCGCCTCTGGGCTTCCCCCGCGCCGCCCAGGATCTTCGTGCCCAGCTCCGCCCACTCCCCGCCAAAGCTCGGCCACCGCCAGCCCCCATGCCCTCCTCGATCCAAGCGGGATCGGGAGGTGCACGACGGTGTGGCTCGTCCCGCGAGCGCAGCTGCGTGGGCCGCCTCGCGTCCAGCCGCCGGCCCATCTCCTCCGGCCTCGCCCAACCCACCTCTCTAGTGCCCTGAGGCCCAGATCGGTAGCTCCCCCCAAGCCGGCCTACCTCCTCTCCTCGCCTGGGCCGAAGCCCGCAAGGTGAGCAGCCCCTGCCTGCTATTCCCCGCCTCCAACGATGCATAGCTATCTTGCGCCCTTGTGTAGCTCAGTAGTATTAGCAGTTTAGGCCCGTTAGTGTTTTTTTCGTTCGAAGATATATTTAGTTTTAGGAAATTATAGATATTTCAAGCGCTTGTAAATATTAATTCATGCGTCGTATCGCGATGAGTCTTATATGTAACTCGTGTAGAATTTTGCGTGGATTATGATTTTATAACTTGCATGCATGTTTGGAGTGGTTTGACCTGTCGTTTGCCTAGATTTGCATGTGGTCCTAATAGGTTAATATTTTGTAGATATTTTTGTGCGCGTCCGGTTTGTTCAAACCCCGTAGATAAAATGTTCACGATGTTCGAGACGCTTTGTCATGTATTTTAGATAGTGTCTCGTTATTTTGCATGTAGGTGTCGCCAATAGTTCCGCTTTGTCATGTTTAGGACATATTCTCCCATGTATGTGTGACGTTAGTTTTATTTTTCAACCCCACATATTATATATGTTTTCGGGGTAAAAAATCCATAGAATTTAACCGTGCATTTAGTTTTCTCTTTTGAGTAAGTTAGCGTGCATGATATTTCTGCCATGTTTCCATCTTTGTCTATTTTGTGGGATTTATTCCGTGCATGATATGAATTAGTTGTGAACTACAGATATGCCCTTGGATATGTATGCTAGCCCCTGGTATTTTTGGTTGCCTTAGAAATCCATGTTTAGGTGTTGTTTGGTTGTTGTCAACTTACTAGAAAATAGTGCTGATTTGGAGATGCTGAAATATTTCTAAGTCTGAAATCTGTTATATTTTTTTGTTGTCTTTCTATGAGTTTTGCTAGTGATCTACAACTCTTTTGAGGTTGGTTCAATGGAGTTATTTATAGTCCTTAAGATTCTCTAGCATACTATAAATTTTCATACCATTCGGCGCCCCATAGCATATAGTTTTACAGCTGTCAATATGCCTTTAGATCGAAAACTGCACTATCAAAGTGTGATTTTCACTAAGTCTGAAACTGTGAACGAGATGCCATTTTGTGAGTTCTTTTCCTAGTGTTTCATTCTTCCATGGTAGTTATATTTAGTGGGGAGTTGTTGTGCATCCTGAGGACTACTGCCTCATGTCTTGTTTGAGCATTCTAGAATTAGGTAGTTTGTTGTTTTAGGGTGTAGGATATGCCATGTTGCTGTTTTTGGGCAGATGTAGCTATTTCTTGTTTAGCTTGTATTTGTTGAACCGTTGCTCCGTTTTGATCATTTCCTATATGTAACTTGCTTAGAATCTCGTGTAGCTTCTTATTATCTTGCTGTTTTTATGGTTTGGAATGCTTGTGACTGTCATTTGCATACATATTGCATTCATGGCATCATATCTTGCGGTGTTCGTATCTTTTGAACCGTAGCTCCGTTGGAGATGTTCCATATATGTAAATGGACTAGTGAAAAGACGTCGATGACGCCTAGAGGGGGGGGGTGAATAGGCTATTTAAAAACTTCTTCAGATTTGGCTTGAACCTGATGCGAAAATAAACTAAGAGGGTACTTGTCAAGCACAAATCCTAAATGCACTAGGCACTGCAACGTGTATCAACAACACGATCTACTAAGATGGACACAATGCAGTTACTAACAAGCACAAGTAAGTTACACAAACTTACTTGAGCTATATCACACGACAAGTAGGTGAACAACACAAGATACTAGATCACACTATATCACACGATATATCAAGGGCCGCAAGTATGTACGTGTGGATATAGAGGGTAGGCTTGAATGATTAATCTTGTACAAGAAATAGCCAACACAAAATAATGAGCACAACCGATATGCAATGTATGTAGCTCAAGTAACACAAGTAAACCACAAGTAAGGAGTTAGGGTTAAGGATAACCAAGGTCACTGAGACGAAGATGTATCCCGATGTTCACTTCCTTGGAGGGAAGCTAGTCACCGTTAGAGAGGTGGATGTTACCACGAAGGCACACCAACGCCACGAAGGCTCACCCTATTCTCCCTTTGAGATAACACCACGAAGGCATTTCTCAACCACTAGTGGTAAGCCTTTGAGGTGGCTTCCAAACCCTCACAAACTTTTCCAGGGGAAATCACACGAATTGATTCCTCTCTGAAGAACTCCTACCGCCTAGGAGTCTCCAACCTCCAAGAGTAACAAGATCACGGGGAATGCTCAAAACTTGCTCAAATCACAAATAGCTTGGGTTGAGAGAAGGAGAGGGAGAAGATCTATCTTTTGATTGGAACAACTCTCAAAGGGGCTCACAAATGCTCTTGGGATCTAAGATTTGGAGTGAGCAAATGTGTGTGAGGTGGAAATGTGTTCTTATGAGGATAAGGCTGTGTTGGGCAACCCTCTCATGAAGTGGGAGGGGGGTATTTATAGAGTGGAGAGAAAAAGAGCCATTGGGGACACTTTAAGTCACACAGGGTCCGGACGTCCAACAGTTGTCGGAAGTCCGGGCGACCGCGAGGGGTCGGACGTCCGACAGGGGTCGGTCGTCTGGGGCCTGTAGATACGATTGAAACTATTTTGAATTAAACAGCGACCGGACGTCCGACAGGGGTCGGTCGTCCGAGGCCTGTAGGTGTGCCTGAACATATTTGAATTCATCAGTATACGGACGTCCGGAGTGGCCCGAAAGTCCATGTTATACAGCACAAGTTCTACTCGTGGTGGCTTCCGGATTTCCGATGAGTGTCGGACATCCGGTGGTCGGGCATCCGGAGGAAGCCGGATTTCCGAGATATAGTGCACACATTCTACTGGTGTTGACCTCTGGATTTCCGGAGCCTGGGTGGACATCCGGCCCTCGGGCGTCCGGAGGGAGTCGGGTTACCGAGATATAGAACTCAACTTCTACTGGTGCAGGCTTCCGGATTTCCGGGACTTGGCCGGACATCCGGGCCTCGGACGTCCGGAGGGAGCCGGAAGTCCGAGTTAAATGGCTCTGATTTCTCTGGTATAGGATTCCGGATTTCCGAGGTAGTCGGTCGTCCGGCCCTCGGATGTCCGAGGCACTGGTTCTGTTTACAGATAACAGCAAAGCAGTGGAGATGTGGTCTGAGCAGAAAGTGATGATGTAGTTTGAGCAAGTTCATCGCAAAACCTGTGATCCCCTCTTAATAGTGCGGGATCCCTAAGGACTCAAGAATCATAAAAGAGTACTGATGATCCATACTTGAGTGTATACTTTTATTTGCTGATCATCACTCCACACAACTAACGTCAAAGGAACTGATACCTTTGAGTTAGCCCTTTCACCTGAGCTTGATGTTGTTGTTCCTTCTTGGCTCAAGTTGAAAGCAAGACATGATGAAGTCTTCAAGTAGCTTTCCCATACACAATGCGGAAAGCCTAGCTTATGTGTTTATCTTCATTTGTCCACCATGTGTGAACATCCACAAGAATCAAGCATGTAGTGCTCAAGATTGCTTATCTTGATCTTGTCCTATCCACCATGTGAACATCCACAAGAATCAAGCATGTAGTGCTCGGGAATGCTTATCTTGATCTTGTCCTTGTTAGCACATGAGATTGTCCTTATCAACACATGATCATTGGCAATAGTTTCAATGACATATTCGTGTTGATCCACTTGAACTTGCACACCACAATCTTGATGACGATCACCACTTGACGTCATCCTTCATGGGTTGTATGAGATCTTCCTTTTGACGCAAGCCCAATGGAAACACACCTAACCCCCACATAGGAGTCTCACAAAGACCATGGGTTAGTACACAAACACGTAATGGACAATGCTTACCATACCATGGGATCACTTGATCCCTCTCGGTACATCTTATACGCTTTGTGTGTTGATCGATTTACTCTTTGTCTGAGATCTTGATCAACCTAGTGTTTCTATGACCATTCTTTGGATAATAACTTGAATAACATCTTGGTCAACATATAAACTCCTTGAACCCAATAGATGGACTTCAAGAAGTACCTATGGACAAGTCCTACAAATATAACTTAAAGCAACCATTAGTCCATAGGAGTTGTCATCAATTACCAAAACCACATATGGAGATATATGCTCTAACAACTAGAACGACGTGTAATTTCACGTGAACCACTTTATTTTTTTGTTGAACAAATATTAAAACGTGTTAGTTCAAATCTGGACAGAATTATAAATTAACGTATGGGGTCATCTCGGAGATACTATATGTCGTTTTCCGGCCTCATTTAAAATGCCTAGGTAGGTAGTTTAATTACGCTTCACCTCTTGCCATGTTTGACAACATTTCATATTGCCGTGTACCTAAACAAGAGTGAACTAAATAATTCGAATGTGGAGTTTCGTCAATATGCAACTCGTTGCATATTGAGCTTCACTTAATGTGTAGTGTTTAATTGTGTGAATTGCCATGTCATACATGCATAATTGATATCGTTCATGCATCATATTGGTTGTGCATCGTGTGGTGAATATCGTGTGTTGATTCTTGTTTCCGGTTTGCTTCGTCTTGATAGAGTTCTGATCGCTTCGGAGTGTGAGGATCCGTTCGACCACGTCGGTTCGTCTGCTTCACGGAGTCGTTCTTCTTCCAAGCAAGATCTCAGGCAAGATGATCATTTCCCTAGATAACATTACTATCATTGCCGTGCTAGCTGTCTTGTTTCTTTCGTTATGTCTCGCTGCCTACCACCTGTTAAATATTAGCCTCTCAACATTGCCATGAAAACCCTCAACCTGTTCACAACCTAGCAAACCACTGATGGGCTATGTTACCGCTTTCTTAACCATGTGTTAGCGTTTCTAGTTGAAGGTGTAGTTGCTTCCATGTGACAACATGGGTTCCTTGTTATATCACCCTATTAATGTTATTAATTTAATGCACCTATATACTCGGTAAAAGGTGGAAGGCTCGACCTTTCTAGCCTGGTGTTTTGTTCCACCTTTGCCCCCTTAGTTTCGGCTACCGGTGTTATATTCCATAACTGAGCGCTCCTAACACGATCGGGGTTGTTATGAGGACCCCCTTGATAATTCGTCTTAGAATAAAACTGTCTGGCAAGGCCCAACTTTGGTACTACATTTGCCTAATAATCTAATAAAAATGCATAGGGACCCGCGGGCACCCGCGGAGTAATTAATCAACCCCCGGGCTAGTGCTCCTCATGAGTGTTTGTCCAACCTAAGCGATGTCCGGTGCCCCCTAGTCACCCAAGGTTTAGCCAAACCGACGTCTAGCTCATCCGTCATGTCCTGAGAACAAGATACGCGGCTCCTATCGGGATCGTCGACACGTCGGGCGGCCTTGCTGGATTAGTTTTTCCTTTTACGAAATACCTTGTGCATCGGGATTCTGGTGATGCTTTGGGTAATCCCAGAGTTGAGATTTTCCACTAAGGAGTCCGACGAGATCGCGAGTTTCGTGATCGAGGATTTCTATGCGGCTTGTGGTAATTTGTGATGGACCAGTTGGAGCACCCCTGCAGGGTTAAATCTTTCGGAAAGCCGTGCCCGCGGCTATGTAGCAACATGGAAACTTTGTTTAACATCCGGTTCTAGACGACCTGAAGTAAACTTAATTAATAACTTGCCAACTGTGTGCGTAACCATGACTGTCTCTTTCGTGAGCTCCTTCTTCGGTCGAGGACACGGTGGGGTTATGTTTGACGTAAGTAGGTGTTCAGTATCATTCATTTGATCACTATTAGTACACGTCCGATATACGTAGATCATCCCCCTCTTATTCTTGTACTCGTAAGTTAGCCACCTCAAATAAATGCTTAGTCGCTTGTTGCAGCCTCACCACTTAACCATACCTCACCCATTAAGCTTTGTTAGTCTTGATACCTTTGGAAATGAGATTGTTGAGTCCCATGTGGCTCACAGATTACTACAACACCAGTTGAAGGTACATGTAATGTGATTATGACGTGAGCGCGATGATTGTTTATTTCGAGTTTCTTTTTCTTCCTCTTCGTCGGTCTAGGATGGGTTCCAGGCAGGCAGCCTGGGATAGCAAGGATGGACGTCATTCTTTTATCGTTTGTTTTCGTCCGTAGTCGGACCCTGCTCTTCTTCATGATGATTATGTATTGTGCTGATGTGACTCTGGTGTAGCTTGTGGCGAGTGTAAGCCAACTTCATATATCTCTTCTTCTCAGTACATGTACTTGTAACAATATCCATTCTTGCGAAACGACGAGATGCGCTTCTATCCCTGTCGAGGCCCTTGTGCCAAAATAAGGATATGGTCGCATCTTGGGCGTTACAAGAAGGGTAGTGACAGATGGGAATGATGGAAGCAACACCTCTGCAAAAGACCTGGCGGGCTCCCTAGAGGGGCGTCGCCGAGGTCAATGAGTGTCTTTTCTTGGAACTGTTGTGGAGTGGGTAAACCAATGACAGTTTGAGAAATTCGCGATTTCGCGATTAAGTTTACCCCTATCGTGCTTTGTATAGTTGAGACAGAAATTAATGGTGCACGTGTAGAAGCTCTTGCAAACGATCTAGGTTTCGATAACTCTTTTGCTATTAGTAGTCAAGGTAGAAGCGGAGGCCTTGGCATGTTTTGGAACAACACAACTAATGTTAAAATTTTGGGAGACTCTGTTTATCATATACTCCCTCCGTCTGGAATTACTTGTCTAAAAAAATGAATGAAAATGGATGTATCTAGAACTAAAATACATCTAGATGCATCCATTCCTTGGACAAGTTTTTCGGACGGTGGGAGTAGATGCTAAGGTCATGGAAACTGGTCACGATCCGTGGAGAATCACGTGCGTCTATGGGAGGCCCAAACCCACCTCCGCCAGGATTGAGATCCAGTGCCTTGACAGAGCCAAGGCATCGGTGAACAGTGTGGTGCCTTTTCCCTCATTTCTGTTCGTTGGATCGAGAATCGATGGTTGGATGAACATCAAGTGCTCTTCTACACCCGAACAGTAAATTCAAAAAAAATTGTAAAAATGATTTAAAAATCTGAATTTTTTTAAATAAACTTTGATAAAATGTCTAAGAGCTCGCAAAATTTCAGTATGAAATCACATTTGTGGAAGTCGTGACAAAAAAAAAACTGATGTTCGAAAATGCTTTCGAAAGTAGCATTTTCAGGGTTTTGATTTTTTTTTATCACAACTTCCACAAATGTGATTTCATGATGAAAATTTTCGAGTACTTAGAAAATTTGTCAAAGTTTGCCCAGGATTTTTTTTAAAACATTTTGAATACTTTTTCATTTTTTTCGAATTTATTGTTCGGGTGTAGAAGAGCACTTGATGTTCATCCGGCCATTGATTCTCGATCCAACGGACAGAAATGAGGGGCAAGGCATCATACTGTTCACCGGTGCCTTGGCTCTGTCAAGGCACTGGATCTCAGTCCCCTCCGCCACCAAACTTGGGATGTGTTAAAGGGAATTAGCACATTAAGTGACCTACCATGGCTGTGTTTTGGAGACTTCAATGAAGTTTTGCGACGGGAAGAGCACCAAGGAATAGCAAACATAAGCAATGCACAGATACAGGCTTTTCGTGATGCAGTTGACGTGTGCATGCTCATGGACTTGGGATATCAGGGACGATCATCGACTTCTGAGAAGAAAATTATGGGTGGGTCTTATGCCAGAGTGCGACTGGATCGGGCGCTCGCCTCGGCTGAGTGCGACTGGATCGGGCGCTCGCCTCGGCTAGCTGGATGATAAGTTAATCCAAACGCAGCGCTTTCTCACTTGACTGCGGCAACCTCGAACCATGGACCAATTTTGCTGCAGCTCAAAGGCGCGTCTGGTGGGACACCAAGGAAGGTTTTCAGATATGAAACCATGTGGGAGTCACATGAATCATGGAAGGACAAGATCGCAAATAGCTGGAACAATGTAGCGCCTGGCTATGGGGTCGGCGACTTCAGAGATAAATTGCTCATTATTAGCAAGGATATTTCGTCATGGAGCATTGAAACGTTTGGCAGTGTACGAAAGGAGATAAAACAAATCAAGGCCAAACTAGAACCGTTACGTGATGATCCAACCCGGAGTGGTCCATTGCATGCGGAGCTCAAGCTTAATGAAATATTAGTGGAGCTCTATCACAAGGAAGAGCTGATGTGGCGCCAAAGATCCCTTCTCGAGTGGTTATCATCCGGGGACAGAAACACAAAATTCTTCCACATGCGAGCTAGCATACGTGGGGAGAAAAACATGATACGGGCACTTTCGAACTCCTTGGGGGTTGTGACACAGGACCGGCTGAGCTGAAATCGCTAGTGCCGGAATTCTATAAATCTTTGTATGCTACCGAGGGAGTGCAGAGGATGGAGGAAGTACTAAGACATGTTCCTAGGAAGGTCACGCCGGTAATGAACGACATTCTATGTGCTCCATATACTAGCAAGGAGGTGAAGGTTCCCCATGAAAGCACCGGGTCACGATGGCTTTCCTGCGCACTTTTATCACCAACACTAGGATTTCCGCACAGAGGAGATTACTTCGGTGGTGTTGCGAATTATCAGGGGGAAGACAACCCTCAGAGTGTTAATGACAGTCTTGGTGTTGATACCAAAGGTAACTGATGGGGTCATAGTCCTAGGGTAGGGTCATAGACCTGCCCTACATGTCCTACCCAAAGACTACCCCACACAAGGGACAAGACCTTAAGTATGCCCCGACTGTATTAAGGTACCCCCATCATTCAGTCGGTAACTGGCCCAAAACCATCCAGTCGGAGACTAACATTCGGAGAGCATTGGGCCTACCGACTGGATACACTCGGTGCGTCGTAACCTCTGAGGAGAGAAACTGCTATACGTTTCCGGGTGCATTTACTAGCATTTAGAGCATACGTTACTTGTAACGTATGCATTCAATCGCCACTACTCCACCCTTGAATCAGAACCGTTCTGGAGGGCAGCGCACTCTATATAAGCCGCCCTCCCCCACTGGTAAAAGGGTTAGCAAATCTTTGTACTCCATATCACACTCGGTAACAAGCTCCGAGAGCACTGAGACGTAGGGCTGTTACCTCCACCGCAGAGGGGCCTGAACTCATACAACCTCGCCGTAGCTAGGACTCTGCCCATCTCATTCGTACCCTATACATCTACTGTCAGGCTTATACCCACGACAGTTGGCGCCCACCGTAGGGCAGGCGTCTAAGCGACTTCCGGCGAGTTTGCGACTACTTCCTTTCGTCATGTCGTCCGGTGGAGGTTCGAGCATGGGTCAACAGATCCTCTTCGGCGCTCTCTCCTTCGTCGTCGACGATTCGGCGTGGCTTCGGGAGGCACCTCTCGACGTCGAGGCGCTTCCCCGTCGCGGGGCCACGCACTTCCGTGCCGGTGCTCGCGGCGTTCTTCTTCTCCAACAATTGGCTCCATTGCCGGCTTGCACCTTCGTCACGCGCCGCAGCAGGCGATCTCGCAGTCCGCGTCTACAACGTTGGGTGCAGCATGCCCGAGCGCGTCAGTTCGCGTCCTCTCAAGTGGCCGTTCTGGAGTCTGTTGTGTTTGCCCCGCGTCCCCAGTGCTCGGGCTCGGTTCCGACTGCGTTCCCTTCCGAGTACGTGGGCCGCGGGCCTGCAGCAGAAGTTCACATGGCCAACACTCATGAAGATCCCCATCAGACCGGCCGGAACGAGCGCGAAGTCGGTGAAGCATCCGGTGCACGCCGTCCGCCTCGCCGTTCTGCCAGTCGGCACACCCGGCAGAGCAACGTAGAGTTGTTCCGCACGCCTCTCCTCAACTTGGCTGCGGCAGCCAAGATCGCCGATTCCCTCCAGCCGACTGATTCCGAGGCAGGAAGAGGAATCGAGCAGATCCGTGCTCTGTTGCACACGGCTCAGCAGCAGAATTCAGCCGTCTCCCAGTCGCACAATCGGATCCACAACAGTTCCGCCCATGCAAACACGCATCGGTCGGTTCACAGCCCCGGTTCCTATCAGCACCACAGGGGAGGCAGTCGTTCCATGATTCGTGAGGATCGCCGCCGTTCACGCACCCCTCCGCGGGGTGGGCCCTATGGGTCCCGACATCATGATGATCGGCGTTCAGTCGGCGACACTTACGACCCGAGACCCGACGCAAGAGGGCGAATCGCCCAGCGAAGAGTCGATAGGGGTCGAGCCCACCGCGATAGCCACGATCTGGATCGTCCAAGTGGCGGTAGGACCATCGTGTCCGGCCCCGAGTGTTTTAGTCGAGCCATCCGCTCGGCTGACATCCCGCCCAACTTCCGATTGGCTGCGGGAATCGATAAATTTACAGGGGAGTCCAAGCCCGAAAAATGGCTAGACGATTACCAAGTGGCAGTCCAGATCGGAGGAGGGGACGACTATGTCGCTATGAAGCACCTCCCTCTGATGCTCGACGGCTCGGCGCGAGCTCGGCTGAACCAGTTAGCCCCCTCAAGCATTTACAGTTGGGCAAATCTTGCCCGAGTGTTCATCAGGACCTTCGAAGGGACGTGCAAACGCCCTGCAGGCCTTGTGGAGCTTCAGCATTGTGTCCAGAAGCCGAATGAGCCCTTGCGCGACTTCATCCAGCGATGGACGACTCTTTATCACACGGTGGAGAGCGTCACCGAGCATCAAGCAGTCTGCGCATTCAAGGCAGGCGTTCGGTACAGAGAGTTGTACCTAAAGTTCGGCCGGACAGGCGACATCTCCATGAGCAAGATTATGGAGATAGCTACTCGTTATGCAAATGGCGAGGAAGAAGACCGCATCTGGAGCGGCAAACACAAGACAGTCGATGATACCGACGGAGGTAACACTCGGAAGCAGAAACAGAAAGTTCCACCCACACCGCAAGCAGAAGCTGCAGCTGTGACCAGCGCCAAGTTCAAGGGCAAGGGGAAAGCACAGTCTGTCCCCAAGAAGAAGCCGTTCAACAATCCCATCCTGGATCAGCCTTGTCCAATTCACACGAAGATGGACGAAGAAGGCAATCCCATATACGCGAAGCATACCACTCGGCAGTGCCGTCTCCTGATCTAGGGGTTCAACGAAGGGCAACCGAGTGAGAAGAATCCTGAACAAGATGAGGAGGATAAGGAGGATCTGTTCCCCCAAGTCCATGCAACCCTCATGATTTTTGCTGACGTCGAAAGCAAGAGTCGACTGAAGCTAGTGAACAGAGAGGTCAACATGGCCGTTCCGACTGCTCCCAAGTTTCTGAGATGGTCTCAGACTGCGATCACCTTCGATCAGTCGGATCATCCAACGCATGTCCCCACTCCAGGAAGACAGGCTCTGGTCGTCGACCCGGTGGTGGAGGGAGTCCGTCTGCGCAAAGTCCTCATGGACGGCGGTAGCGGACTGAATATCATGTACGCTGACACCCTCAAGGGAATGGGCATTCCGATGTCCAGACTCAACGAGAGCAATATGCAGTTCCACGGAGTCGTCCCCGGGCGGAAGGCCAAGTCACTTGGCCAGATCGCGCTGGACGTCACTTTCGGCTCCGACAAGAACTTTCGCAAGGAGAAGCTCACATTCGAGGTGGTGGATTTCCAGAGTGCTTACCATGCAATTCTGGGCCGCCCGACGTACGTGAGTTTCATGGCACGCCCGTGCTATGTGTACTTGAAGTTGAAGATACCGGGCCCAAAAGGCGTTATCACCATCACCGGCAACCGCCAGCGAGCCGAGGAGTGTCTGCAAGAGGGATCAAGAATCGCCGACCATCAGATGGCGGTGCTCGAGCTCGACGAATACAAGAAGACAGTCGACCCTGCCGACCTGATGCGCTCGAAGAAACCAGCTTCTGAGTCCGCGTTCCAGTCGGCGGGAGAGACGAAGAAAATCAGCATCCACCCGACGCACGAGTCTGCCGCCCTGACGAACATCTCCACCACCCTCGATCCTAAATAGGAAGCCGAGCTCACCCAATTCCTCCGTGAGAACTGGGACATCTTCGCATGAAAGCCTTCTGACATGCCGGGTGTTCCCAGGGAGTTGGCTGAGCACCGACTGCATGTGGATCCCGTTGCTCGACCCGTCCGAGAGCGCCTGCGTCGGTCCGCCGCGCACAAGAGGAAGGCAGTCGGGGAAGAGGTGGCCAAGCTACTGGCTGCCAACTTCATTCGCGATGTTCACCACTCCGAGTGGCTCGCCAATGTCGTCATGGTGCCCAAGAAGGACAAGTCACTCCGAATGTGCATTGACTTCAAGCACCTCAATAAGGTCTGCCCGAAAGACCATTTTCCGCTCCCCCGCATAGATCAAATTGTCGATTCGACTGCGGGATGCGAGCGTTTGTCATTCCTTGATGCCTACTCGGGTTATCATCAGATCCGTCTGTATGGTCCCGATGAGTTGAAAACAGCCTTCATCACCCCATTTGGGTGCTTCTGCTACATCACTATGCCTTTCGGTTTGAAGAATGCAGGAGCTACCTTTATGCGCATGATCCAAAAATGCCTCCTCGACCAGATCGGTCGCAATGTGGAGGCATATATGGATGATATCGTAGTCAAGTCACACAAAGGTTCCGACCTGCTGACTGACTTGGCAGAAACATTTGCCAACCTTCGTAGGTACGATATCAAGCTAAACCCAGCCAAATGTTCATTCGGTGTTCCCAGCGGAAAGTTACTCGGTTTCTTCGTTTCCGAACGAGGGATCGATGTTAACCCCGAAAAGATCGGGACCATCATCTGAATGGATAGGCGGGTCAGAATACACGATGTTCAACGGCTCACAGGTTGCCTAGCGGCTTTGAGCAGGTTTATCAGTCGACTCGGCGAAAAAGCACTTCCTCTGTACCGACTCATGAAGAAGTCAGATACCTTCGAGTGGACAGACGAAGCCCAAGTCGCATTCGACGACCTCAAAGTCCTACTTTCCACCCAGCCGGTTCTTACTGCTCCGCTCAGTAAAGAGCCCCTTCTTCTATATATCGCGGCCACAAATCAAGTGGTTAGTACTGTTCTTACAGTCGAGCGAGAAGAGGAAGGCAAAGCTTACAAAGTTCAGCGGCCAGTGTACTACGTCTCCGAAGTCCTGAGCCCTTCCAAGCATAGGTATCCCCATTATCAGAAGCTTATCTATGGGATCTATTTGACTGCGAAGAAGGTTGCCCATTATTTCCAAGACCACTTGGTATCTGTCGTTTCTGATGCTCCTTTGTCGGAAATTCTCCATAATCGAGACGCGTCAGGCCGAGTGGCGAAGTGGGCGATGGAGATGTTGTACTGTGACATCAAGTTCGAGGCCAAGAAAGCTATTAAGTCTCAAGCCCTGGCTGACTTTATAGCAGAATGGGTAGAACAACAGCAACCGACTCACATCTACTCGGCTCATTGGACAATGTTCTTCGATGGGTCTAAGATGTTGAATGGATCCGACGCTGGTGTTGTGATCATATCACCCAAAGGCGACAAGCTCAAATACGTGCTCCAGATACACTTTGATTCCTCCAACAACGAGGCAGAGTATGAAGCTCTCCTCTACGGATTGCGCATGGCCATGTCACTCGGCGTCCGTCGCCTGATGGTCTACGGCGATTCGGATTTGGTGGTCAATCAAGTGATGAAAGAGTGGGACGTAAGGAACCCCACCATGACGACATACTGCAATGCAGTCAGGAAGCTGGAGAAGAAGTTTGAGGGTCTAGAACTTCATCATGTTCCAAGACTGAAGAATCAAGCAGCTGACGAGTTGGCAAAACTCGGATCCACTCGGAGACCAGTCCCGAGTGATGTCTGTCTCGAGCACCTCCATCTTCCTTCAGTCAAAGAAGATCCCTTCACGGAAGAACCAGTACAACCTAAGAGCACAACAGATTCGACTGAAGTCGATGTGCCTGCTGTGGTCGATCTAGTCACAGAGATTCTGGTAGTCATTCCCGATTGGACTGTGCCGATCATGGCATATATCCTGAGACAGGAACTTCCGGAAGATGAAGTCCAAGCCCGGCAAATAGTTCACAGGTCGAAGGCATTCACTGTCATTGACGGTCAATTGTACAAGGAGAGTGTTTCAGGCGTCCTCCAACGTTGCATTTCCCCAGAGGAAGGACAGTTGATCCTAGAGGAAATCCACTCGGGTACCTGCGGCCATCACGCTTCTTCGAGAGCAATCGTCGCCAAGGCGTTCAGAGCTGGATTCTTCTGCCTACAGGCTAACGAGATGGCCAAAGCTATGGTCGACCGATGTGAAGGCTGTCAGTTCTACTCCAACAAGTCCCACAAGCCAACATCTGCACTAAAAACAATCCCACTTGTGTGGCCATTTGCAGTTTGGGGATTAGACACAGTCGGACCATTCAAGACAGGCCAAGGAGGCTACACACATCTGTTGGTGGCAGTTGACAAGTTTACCAAATGGATAGAAGCCAAGCCCATCAAGAAACTCGATGCCTCAACAGCTGTCAAGTTTGTCAGAGACATCATTTCCAGATTCGGGGTGCCTCACAGCATAATCAGAGACAATGGGACAAACTTTGACTCGGACAGATTCAAAGGGTTCTGTGCGAGTCAGGGTATCCGAGTGGATTTTGCTTCCATAGCACATCCGCAGTCCAATGGACAAGCTGAGCGTGCGAATGGACTTATCCTTCCAGGTTTGAAACCTCGACTCTTGCGAGAGGTAGGACATGCTGCTGGTGCATGGGTCATCGAGTTACCTTCAGTACTTTGGGGCCTCCGCACCACTCCAAACCGATCAACGGGGCGATCGCCGTTCTTTCTCGTCTATGGAGCAGAAGCGTTCCTTCCGAGTGACCTGCGTCACAATGCCCCGCGAGTCGAATTCTTCTCCGAAGCAGAAGCAGAACAAGCAAGGCAAGATGGAGTTGATCTTCTAGAGGAGGAACGCGAGATGGAACTCACTCGCTCAACAATTTACCAGCAAGATCTGCGACGCTTTCACGCACGTCACGTCAGGAGTCGCACATTCCAAGGTGGCGATTTAGTGCTCTGAGTGGATCAGCAAAGACCACACAAGTTGGCTCCGGCCTGGGAAGGGCCTTTCATCATTTCCAAGGTGCTGAATAATGGAGCATACAGACTATACAACATTCAGAGGGAGACAGACGAGCCGCGTGCATGGAATGGAGATCTCCTCAAGCGTTTTTATACGTGATCATCGACTGAAGTGCCTGAAGCAGTGTAACGAACAAGTTTGAAGAAATAATATATTCAGCAGATTCAGAGTTCTCACACAAAAAAAAAACTTAGCTGCGGTCCTGTATCGCCTAAGTACTCACTTCCGCCGAGTGTGCACTATACGTCACACTCGGGGACTTAGCTGCGATCCTGCATCGCCTAAGTATTAACCTTCTCCGAGTGTGCACTATACGTCGCACTCGGAGACTTAGCCGCGATCCTGAATCGCCTAAGTACTAACTTCCTCCGAGTGTGCACTACACGTCACACTCGAAGACTTAGCTGTGATCACGAATCACCTAAGTAATAACTTCCTCCGAGTGTGCACTACACGTCACACTCGGGGACTTAGCTGTGATCACGAATCACCTAAGTAATAACTTCCTACGAGTGTGCACTACACGTCACACTCGGGGACTTAGCTGTGATCACGAATCACCTAAGTAATAACTTCCTACGAGTGTGCACTACACGTCACACTCGAGGACTTAGCTGTGATCACGAATCACCTAAGTAATAACCTCCTCCGAGTGTGCACTATACGTCGCACTCGGCGACTTAGCTGCGATCCTGAATCACCTAAGTATTAACCTCCTCCGAGTGTGCACTATACGTCGCACTCGAGAACTTAGCTGCGGTCCTATATCGCCTAAGTACTCACTTCCGCCGAGTGTGCACTATACGTCACACTCGGGGACTTAGCTGCGATCCTGCATCGCCTAAGTATTAACCTCCTCCGAGTGTGCACTATACGTCGCACTCGGGGACTTAGCTGCGATCCTGAATCGCCTAAGTATTAACCTCCTCCGAGTGTGCACTATACGTCGCACTCGGGGACTTAGCTGTGATCACGAATCACTTAAGTATTACCATTCTCCGAGTGTGCACTATACGTCGCACTCGAAGACTTTGCTGTCATCAAGAATCACCTAAGTAATAACTTCCTCCCAGCGTGAACTATACATCGCACTCGGCGACTTAGCTACGATCCTGAATCACCTAAGTCTTAATCTACTCCGAGTGTGCATTACAAGTCCCACTCGGAGACTTAGACGTGACCAAGAATCACCTAAGTCTTAATCTTCTCCGAGTACGCACTAAGTGTTTTACTCGAAACAACATTTCAACAAAAGACTAAATGTCTTCATTCCGACAACATAAGTCCAAAAACAATAGTCGACTCAGTGCGGATCAAGATTACCCGCACCAATCTAAAAGTATGACGGCCAACAGAAGTGGCCACAGTATCTTACAGGTAAACACTCGGCATACCGAGGATAAAGTTTTATCACGCGTCAGCTGGGCCGGCGTCAGGACTAGAGGGCTCCACAAAAGTGTCCAAGTCGATTCCATCGGCGATGCGGGTGGCAGTCTCAAGGAACGTCTCCATGAAGTCTTCGAATTGAAGCTTCTTCGTGTTGGCGACCTTCAATGCTTTCAGCTTATCTTCTCGCACCTCCTTGCAATGGACTCGGACCAAGGACAGCGCAACGTCAGCACCGCAATGCGCTGCCGATTTCTTCCAGGATTGCACTCGGTCCGGAATCTCCTCCAGTCGCCCTAACAGAGTCTCCATCTCCTGCCGCGACTCGTCTTCCGGCCAAAGCTCCTTCTCAATGCGGCCGATGACTTCTCTCAGTCGGCTGACGAACGGACCCACTTTGCCTACACGGATATGCGCCCGGAGCAGATCCCGGTTGGCGTCCTTGCCGAGTGGCACATTGTCCTTCATGGACCGCTCTACAGCCGCCGCTTCAGCTTCGGCGTCACCACAAAAATCTGCACCAAACGAGCAAACAGACAGTAAAAACCGAGTGCTCGTCACACGGTACAACCACTCGACAAAGCATAAGACTTACCTGCCAGACGAGTCATCATGTGGACAGCCCAGTCGTTGACATACTTCTCCTGAGCTGTCCATCGTTTGTTCCGAACAGCCATTTGATTGTGCAGTTCAGTCCTTTGTTTCTTCAGCCTCTCCACCTCCGCCACCAACGCCCTGTTTGCCTCCAGCGCCTCCTCCAAAGACTTCTCTCGAACTTCCAGCGCGTCCTTCATGCCGTCCATGGCGAGCATTGCAGCTTCCCGTTCACCAGCATACTGGTTCCTCTCCGCCCTCATGGCTTCGTAAGCAGTTCCCATTTCGCAAGTTTTCTACACCACGAAACAAAGGGTAATCAACAAGTTTCTCAATACACAGTATAAGTTCTTCAGACCCCTGTCGACGCAAGCAGTCGACAGCGGTCTCGGGGACTACACCCAGTGGGTTCACTAAGAGTGACCCCACTGGCATGCACCTCAAGCAGGCCCGCCCTATTGAGATGCATGTTTTCACCTACGCCTCAGGGGCTAATACTACTCCACCTGCGTGCAACTTACTCTCGGAGACTCTTACCGCAAGAGTGCTCCGACTGCAATAAGTACTCGCACTCGGACATATTGTCTACGGACATAACTAAACTAAACACCAAATGTATAAAGACAACCGTCGGTGCAAGCACTCGACAGAAGTCTCGGGGACTACACCCACTGGGTTCACTCGGAGTGAACCCATTGCAAATAGCAGACAACATCCAGTGGGTTACAGAAGAAAAGTAAGTACTTACTAGACTACTTACTCGGATGTCATCGCGCAGCTCCAAGCTCCGCTGGTACAAGGCCGCAACGGAGTCATAAGCCCTCTTGGCCTCTCCGGCCATCAGCTCCGCCTGGATCATGGCCCCCTTGGCCGCCCCCACCTGCTCCTCTGGGATGCACCGAATGCTGAATTCAGATGAACCGGGAATCGTGGGAGGTTCCTGGGGCATCCCAAGGTTCGCCCCAGTAGGTTCCTCACCCACCGGTACCGGTTCAGTCGGTGGAGGCACTTCGGTCGGGGGAACATTGACGGCAGGGGCGACAGCAGGAAGAGCGGCCTCAAGGACAGGCTCCAGGACAGGCTCTAGGGCAGGCTCCACGACGGGGTCGGCTCTCCCCTGGTCACCCCCGTCCAGGCAGATCGCCCCTGACAAGCCAAATAACATAACGCCTCAGAAAAAGAAAAGGATGGCGCAGTCTACAGGAATAAAATACCCGATTCTCCCACAACATACCTGGTTGAGACGAAACGACGTCGTCCGTGTCCATGGGGTCGTCCCCTTGGCGAGCCGGCGAGGTCGTAGAAGTGGCAACCCTGTCGAGTGAATTCCATTCAACTTGTAAAGCAGGAGTTCACTCGGTCATCAGAAAGAACTGAAAGTCAGATTCACTTACGTGGAGGTGACGGGGATGGCCATCCTCATCCGCGGCAGAGCCTTCCTAGGTTTGGGCCCACTCGGCTTGGGCGCCCTGGAGGACTGGCCTGCAAGTTCAGCGGCTGCGTCCCTGGCCCTCTTGGTGCCTCGAACACTCGGTACCGCCGGGGCAGCAGGCGGAGCACTCGACGACGTAGGAGGGGCTGAAGGGACGGCAGGCTCATGCCGACGTTTACTCCGATGCTCTGGCCGCGGAGGTGGCGAATCTGGCTCTTCATCCTCCTCCTCTTCCTCGCTGTCTTCCTCCTCCGACTCCCCGCTGTCGGAGACGTATTCGGCGCTTTCCACGCTCCCCTCCTGGCTGCCTTCTTCCTCCTCCTCCTCCGGATTCCCGTTCGAGACGGAGGGAGACCAGTTGGTCCACTCCTGCATGAGGTTCAGTCGGAAACATTAAGCATCACACGGGAATATAAATGAACGACTGAAATCAAGACAGTTCAATGCACTCAGCTAATGCTACTCACCTGATTCGGTGGAGGGTTGTCCGCGCTGTAAGGCGTCACTCGGCGGGCTCCTTTGGGGTTCTCACAGGGACCCGTGATTTGGAGCACCCATGAGGTCACCTTCTCCTCAAGAATGCCCTCCACATTGGTCCGAGTGGAATCCTCGGGCCCTGTGTAGTGCCACATAGCATGGTGGCGGGCCTGCAGAGGCTGGATTTGCCGAACGATGAAGACTTCCAACAGGTCAATACCGGTGACCCCCCTCCTGACATCATCCACGAGTGCCTCGACCAAAGGCTGGATGTCGTTCTTCTCGGCTTTCGAGAGGGCGAGTTGTTTGGGCGGAGCAGGGCGGTCTAGACTAAATGGAGGCAGTCCAGTCGACGCGTTCGGACATGCTATGTCCTGGCAGTAGAACCACGTCGACTGCCAGTTCCTAACCGACTCGCTCAACTGGAGAGCAGGGTAGCTGCTCCGACTCTTCTTCTGAAACCCTAAACCCCCGCAGAGCTGGAGGAGATGCGTCTTGTCATCCGACTGACTAAGATGTTTGATAGTTTGAGAGCGGGCGGAGAAGATATGTTTGAATAAACCCCAATGGGGGGGCAACCGATAAAGCATTCGCACAAAACAATGAAGGCAGAAAGGTGGGCGATGGCATTCGGAGGGAAGTGATGGAGTTGAGCACCAAAATGATTCATGATGCTTTTGAAGAAGGGATGCGAGGGGAGAGAAAAACCTCTGTGAACATGGCTGAGGAGCAAGACGCGCTCCCCCTCCCGTGGCGCCGGCTCGACCTCGTCGTCCGCCGGCAGCCTCCAGGACTTATGCACGAGTTGGCCGTGCTCTACCAGCTCCAGCAGGTCCCCCTCCGTCACCATGGAGGGGAGAAAGTCTCCCTGGATCCACCCCGCCGGCAACGGCCGCTGCCGCCGCTGAGCAGCCGCCGCCTTGGTCTTCTTCTTCTTCCTCGCCTCCATCTTGCTGGTCTGACCTTTGGTCATGGCGGCGACGATGAGCTCTCGAGAAGGAGGAGAAGAGAAGGGTGTATGGGCGCAGGAAGTGGCGAGGAAGACGGAGCAGGCAAGAGCAAAGGATTCGGCGAGCGTAACCGAAGGATCTCGTCGCCCAGAGTTAAATAGAGCACCGACTGGGTCGCTGGCGAGCGGGCCCGGAGTCTTATCTTCCCAACCAGCCGTGGCGATATCAGTGGAGGAGTTGAAGGCACGAGGATCGAGGAGTCAGGCGCTACTCGAGTGCGCTGACGTCGTCCCCGCTAAGCGCGCGGAACCCGAAATTTGAGATCCCGGAAAATTCGCCGCTGTCAGTTGACCGGTCGCATCAAAAGATGCCGCGGAAACACTCGGTTCCCGACAGTCTGTTTCGCAAAACACCTCCGCTCGGATCATTGGTCAGAGGAGGTAAAATGGATAGAGGGAAGCAACGCCCAAGCCGAACCTAGTCCAGTCGGATCTGAACCTCGAGCACTGCTTCGACGTTTCAACCCCAATCCATTCGGGGACTAATGATGGGGTCATAGTCCTAGGGTAGGGTCATAGGCCTGCCCTACATGTCCTACCCAAAGACTACCCCACACAAGGGACAAGACCTTAAGTATGCCCCGACTGTATTAAGGTACCCCCATCATCCAGTCGGTAACTGGCCCAAAACCATCCAGTCGGAGACTAACATTCGGAGAGCATTGGGCCTACCGACTGGATACACTCGGTGCGTCGTAACCTCTGAGGAGAGAAACTGCTGTACGTTTCCGGGTGCATTTACTAGCATTTAGAGCATACGTTACTTGTAACGTATGCATTCAATCGCCACTACTCCACCCTTGAATCAGAACCGTTGTGGAGGGCAGCGCACTCTATATAAGCCGCCCTCCCCCACTGGTAAAAGGGTTAGCAAATCTTTGTACTCCATATCACACTCGGTAACAAGCTCCGAGAGCACTGAGACGAAGGGCTGTTACCTCCACCGCAGAGGGGCCTGAACTCATACAACCTCGCCGTAGCTAGGACTCTACCCATCTCATTCGTACCCTATACATCTACTGTCAGGCTTATACCCACGACAGTAACTAACCCTACACTCCTGTCTGAGTTCAGGCCTATCAGTCTTTCCAAATGTGTTGTACTCCCTCTGTAAACTAATATAAGAGCGTTTAGATTACTACTTTAGTTATCTAAACGCTCTTATATTTCTTTACGGAGATATATAAAATTGCCTCGAAAATGGTCGCGAACAGATTGAAAGTTATTTTGCCGGATATTATTACTTAGGAGTTAGGAGCAGTCGGGCATTTGTACCTGGTAGGTTAATTACGTACAACATCATTTGTGCATACGAATGCTTGCATTTTATGAAAAGAAATAGGTCCAAGACCAATAGCTTGTGTGCCGTGAAACTAGATATGACGAAAGCTTATGATAGAGTCGAATGGGCATATTTACATGTGATTATGGCCAAGCTAAGATTTTCTCCGGCATGGAATGAGGTCGTCATGGGGATGGTTAAATCAGTGTCCTTCTCGGTTCTTTTTAATGGAGAAAAAATCGACAATTTCAAACCAACCAGAGGTATTCGGCAGGGAGATCGAATTTCCCCTTACTTATTTTTATTAGCACCAGTGGACCTTTCGTGCCTTTTAAAATCCAGTTCTCAGTCATGAGTGCTTGGCGGTGTGAAGGTGGCTCCTACAGCTCTTGTGGTGAACCACCTCTTGTTTGCAGATGATAGCCTGTTGCTTTTTAAGTCTAGTGTGGAGGGTGCAAATTTACTTTCAAACCTGCTTCATACTTATTGTGATGCTTCTGGCCAAAGAATCAACAATGACAAGTCATCCATCATTTTTAACAAAGGATGTCCAGATACACTGAGAGGCCAGATAAAAAACATCCTTCAGGTGCAGAATGAGTCACTGAGTGAAAAATATTTGGGTATGCCGATAGAGGTTGGCCACTCAAAAAATGGCACGTTTAGGTATTTGAGGGATAAAGTATGGGAGAAAGTAAGGGGATGGATGGAGAAGCTACTATCAGCAGCGGGTAATTAAGGAGGTCCTAATAAAGTCAGTGGCAGAAGCTATGCATGTCTTCTCAATGTCATGTTTCAGACTTTTAAAGGGTCTCTGTGAGAGTGTGACTACTATTATACCACAGTTTTGGTGGGGATCTAAACAAGGAAAAGGAAAGCCATGCTGGGTAGCCTGGGATGTGTTGACAAAACCGAAGAACTTGGGAGGTTTAGGTTTCAGAGATTTGGAAGTTTTTAACCTAACCCTTCTTTCAAGACAGGCTTGGAGGTGTTTGAATGAACCTAATTCTTTAAGTGCACGTATTCTGAAGGCAGCTTATTATCCAGACTGCTCTATTATGGAGGCGGACTGTTGAGTAAATAGGCAATTTTCCGAGTATATTAATCCACGAAATAATAACTAGCATGGCATTGACTAGACTAATGACATACTGATCTTGAGCTAACCTAGCACATACTACGCATATGGTGGATACATCTATGCAAACAAGTAGTACTGCTAGGATAAATACGAACATGAGGATACACGAGTCATACCCTCCAATCGGCCAGTTGGCCGTAGCAGCAGCGGCGGCGGCGACAGTATCCTCTGCCGTCTTCTTCTCGGCTTCCTCGCGGAGACGGTCAGCTTCGCTTGGTGAAGACATGGCGATGACGAGGGCGACGCGGACGTAGACGAAGCAGACGGACGGAGGCGAGCAGTCGCGTGATCGCTCCCCAAAAACCTAATCGCCCCTCTCCCGTACAGGAACCGGAGAGGCGAGGTTTCGGAGGCCTGCTCTCCCGTCGACCGTGTACGCGGTAAACGGGATGGAGTCGCCGGCGGCGGCAGCAGTTCAAGGAACGAACGCGTGAGGCAGATGTGATCTGATTCTCATGACGACTAGGGTAGGCGATCGCGTGCTTATAAAGGCGGCTGGGTGGAGAGACGTGGGCCAAGCCCACGTCCGAGTCGGTAACAGCCATGATCCAACGTCTCGGATCGTGCCTTGTCCGTTACGTATTCTCCATTCCTGACCGGCAAAAATAAGCGCGTAGGTATGAGCTCGGCTCGGCTCATTCCCGCGGCGCGGCGCGTCGTGGCGAGGCGTGGCGTGGCGAGGCGGGCGGCGGAGGAGGAGTGCGCGAGGGCACCTTCTCTTCTCACTCTCCAATAGCATGTGGAAGAGAGACCCTTATAAAGGGGTCCAAACTCTCCTCCACTAGCGGGGTGGGACTAAACTCCCACCACCTTGTCATGCCACCACCTACATGGGCCCTTGGAGATTTTTCTGAAATTCTCTAATGGGCCTAAAGCCCACCTCCAAATTTCAACAATCCCCCACCAGATCTCAAGGGCACATCGTGTTCCCTCGTTCCAATCACTGTTTTAATATACCAGCATTTCAGTGAAGACCTATTAAGGTTGAGCTTCACCTAGAACAAGTAGCTACACTCCTTTACAACTGAACAATGGACTATGCCTTGAATTGTCAGCTTGGCGTAAAGGAGCTTCACCACAAGTCTTACTAGTACTAGACTGCTGAAGATGACCCCTCGGGTGGAGCATATTAGTCACACTCCTGGCCTATTCATGAGTTTACTAGAGATCACCCAAACCTCATAGACTGTGACCAGCAGTCAAGCTCATATAGGTGTGTTCCTCCAAAGATCGCTCTGTAGGACAGCATCTTGCTTACATATAAGCTTTAGAACACATTAAGACAGTAGTCATCCTACCATACAGTATCCGAGAGTATTGCATCTCCAACGGAGTGGGTTAGTAAAGTTACTCTCCTCAGTTCACCACTGGCTTGTTTTCCCAGGTCCTACTTCACGGGATCTCCGATCATATAGGTTGGATTACTACCATGGCAACTCATGTGGGTCTCATACCCATCTCCCTCGATGCACTATCTATCACAACACGTGATAGCCCTTTAGTAAAGGGATCTGCCAAATTCTTAGCCGTTTGGATATAATCCAACGCTATCACTCCGGAGTTTCTCAAACGTCTGACAGACTTCAATCTCATTCTTATATGTTTGTTGGACTTCATATTGTCCTTTGAACTCTTCACTTTAACATTAACCGTCTGATTATCGCAGTTCATAAGGATAGCCGGAACCGGCTTCTCAACCACAGGTAAGTCCATCAAAAGATCTCGAAGAAATTCTGCTTCGACACCAGATGTGTCTAATGCTGTTAATTCTGCTTCCATTTTCGATCTTGTTAAGATCGTTTGCTTGCAAGACTTCCAGGAAACAGCACCACCCCCAAGAGTAAACATATACCCAGTAGTGGCCTTCATCTCATCAGCATCAGAGATCCAATTCGCATCACTATACCCTTCAAGTACCGATGGGAATCACGTATAGTGAAGCCCGTGGTTGACAGTACCTTTCAAGTAGCGCATAATTCTTTCAACAGCACGCCAATGAACATCGCCCGGGTTTGCAACAAACCGGCTAAGTTTGCTCACAGCAAACGCGATGTCAGGCCTCGTTGCGCTAGCTAGGTACATAAGTGAACCAATAATTTGAGAGAATCTCAATTGATCTATAGCTGTGCCTTTAAACTTTCTAATAAGCACACTAGGATCATATGGTGTTTGACAAATTTTGTAGTCTGAATATCCAAAGCGACTCAAAATCTTATCAACATAGTGGGATTGCAGAAGTGTAATCCCACCCTCATCATCTCTCAACAGCTTGATGTTCAAGATAACATCAGCCACCCCAAGGTCCTTCATCTCAAAGTTTTGAGACAGAAAAGACTTAACCTCCTCAATTACTTTGAGGTTGGTTCCAAATATCAGTATGTCATCAACATACAAGCACAATATAACTCCTTCGCCCCCACCATGGCGATAGTATACACATTTGTCAGCTTCATTAACAACGAAGCCAACAGATGTTAGAGTTGTATTAAACTTCTCATGCCATTGCTTAGGTGCTTGTCTCAGACCATATAAAGATTTCAGCAACTTACACACCTTTCCTTCCTGACCTTCTATCACAAAGCCATCTGGCTGTTGCATATAGATTTCCTCATTTAGCTCTCCATTCAGGAAAGCCGTCTTAACGTCCATTTGATGAACGAGAAGACCATGAGAGGCCGCCAATGAGAGTAGTACTCTAATGGTGGTCAGTCTAGCCACAGGTGAATAAGTATCGAAGATATCTTCCTCTTCTTTCTGGGCATAGCCCTTGGCCACAAGCCTAGCCTTGTACTTTTCAATCGTACCATCGGGCCTAAGCTTCTTTTTGAACACCCACTTGCATCCCAATGGTTTGCAACCATAGGGACGATCAGTGATTTCCCAAGTCCCGTTAGCCATGATGGAATCCATCTCGCTACGGACCGCAGCTTTCCAGTAATCAGCATCTGGAGAAGCATACGCTTCTGAAATAGAAGTGGGATTATCATCGACGAGGTATACGAAGAAATCATCACCAAAGGTCTTTGCGGTCCTTTGTCTCTTGCCCCTACCACGGGCTTCCTCGTCATCCTCCTCAGGATTTTCATCATGTGTCTATTCATAATATTCCATAGGAATGGCAGGCTCAGGAGTTATCTCAGATTCCTGTCTAGAAGTGCTTTGCATATCTTTCATGGGAAATATATCCTCAAAGAATGTAGCATCCCTCGACTCCATTATTGTACCGACCTTCACGTCAGGTACCTCAGATTTCACTACTAGAAATCTATAGCCTACGCTATTCTTAGCGTATCCCAAATTAACGCAATCCATAGTCTTTGGTCCAAGCTTACGCTTCTTGGGGATCGGTACATTGACTTTCGCCAAGCAGCCCCAAGTACGTAAGTACGAGAGTGTCGTCCTTCTCTTCGACCACTCCTCGTAGGGAGTGACCTCATTATATTTTGTAGGAACTTTATTCAGGACATGACACGCGGTCAATATAGCCTCCCCCCACCATGCCTTGGATAAACCCGATGTATCTAATATGGCGTTAACCAAATCAGTTAGAGTACGGTTTTTCCGCTCGGCAACCCCGTTTGACTGGGGTGAATAGGGAGGCGTCCTCTCATGAATAATGCCGTGTTCCGCATAAAATGAATCAAATTCGTTTGAGAAGTACTCTCCACCACGATCAGACCGGACTCGTTTAATTTTCTTTTCAAGTTGATTCTCAACTTCTGCCTTATAGATTTTAAAGTAGTGTAGAGCCTCATCTTTAGTATTTAACAGATACACATAGCAAAATCTAGTGGAATCATCTATCAATGTCATGAAGTATTTCTTTCCACCTTTAGTCAACACACCATTCATCTCACAAAGATCAGAATGTATGAGTTCTAATGGTGCCAAGTGTCTCTCCTCTGTAGCCTTGTGAGGCTTGCGAGGTTGCTTTGCTTGCACACACGAATGGCACTTAGAACCTTTGGCTAAAGTGAAAGTTGGGATTAAATTTAGTTTTGCTAGCCGCGACATAACACCGAAACTTATGTGACAAAGACGTGAATGCCAAACTTCAGATTCATTAACACTCGAATGAATATTGTTCACGACTTTATTACAAAAATCTGCTAGAGAAAGGCGGAACAGACCTCCGCATTCATAACCTTTTCCAACGAAAAGTCCATATTCGTAACTACTACTTTATTAGACTCGAACACCAACTTAAACCCTTCTCTACACAGAAGGGAGCCACTAACGAGATTCTTCTTGATGGCGGGGACATGCTGCACGTTCTTCAGCTGCACGATCCTTCCCGAAGTAAACTTCAGATCGACCGTGCCAACACCAAGAACAGAAGCACTCGCGCCATTCCCCATCAATACGGGCCCGCGACCGGTGGCCTGATAAGAAGAGAACAATGATAAGTCAGCACACACATGAATATTTGCACCCGTGTCCACCCACCAATCGGTGGACTGACAAACTGTAAATACAGTAAGTAAATTACCGTACCCAGATGCACCACTTTCATTGTTGCCCACAATCATGTTTGCAGACTTGGAGTCCTGCCCGGCTTCTTGTACTTGTTTGGGCATTTGTTCGCCCAATGTTCCTCTGAACCACAAGTATAGCAGCCATCTCCCTTCTTATTCTTCTTGAAGGGCTTCTTTCCCTTCTTCTTGAAGTCGGTATTCTGTTGGACATAATTCTTTCCCTTGGGCTTGTGAGAATTGAAGTTCCTCTGATGTACCATATTGGCAGCAGAAGAGCTTTCCACCGCTTTTCCATTGGAGTCCTTTGCTCTCGAGTTCTGCTCAACACTCAGATGGCCGATGATGTCCTCTACTGAGAACTCACGCCTCTGATGTTTCAGAGTAGTAGCAAAGTTCCTCCAGGAATTAGGGAGCTTAGGAATTATACAGCCCGCGACAAACTTGCCCGGCAAATTGCACTTAAGAACCTCAAGTTCCTTAGCTATGCATATTATCTCATGAGCTTGTTCCAATACAGAACGGTTGTCAACCATCTTGTAATCGTGGAACTGCTCCATAACATACATCTCACTCCCAGCATCGGTGGCCCCGAATTTAGATTCGAGCGCCTCCCACAAGTCCTTGGCAACATGCATATGTAAATATGCATCAACCAGCTTATCTCCGATCACGCTAATGACTGCTCCAAGGAATATGACTGCTTAAACATCTTCTCCTGTTCAGGAGTGATAGTTTCCGTAGGAGTGACACCGGCTACCCAGAACACGTTCATAGCCGGACTGCAAAGAGACAAAGGACTGCAAAGAGACAAAGGTATATAAAATTGCCTCGAAAATGGTCGCGAACAGATTGAAAGTTATTTTGCCGGATATTATTACTTAGGAGTTAGGAGCAGTCGGGCATTTGTACCTGGTAGGTTAATTACGTACAACATCATTTGTGCATACGAATGCTTGCATTTTATGAAAAGAAATAGGTCCAAGACCAACAGCTTGTGTGCCGTGAAACTAGATATGACGAAAGCTTATGATAGAGTCGAATGGGCATATTTACATGTGATTATGGCCAAGCTAAGCTTTTCTCCGGCATGGAATGAGGTCGTCATGGGGATGGTTAAATCAGTGTCCTTCTCGGTTCTTTTTAATGGAGAAAAAATCGACAATTTCAAACCAACCAGAGGTATTCGGCAGGGAGATCGAATTTCCCCTTACTTATTTTTATTAGCAGCAGTGGGCCTTTCGTGCCTTTTAAAATCCAGTTCTCAGTCATGAGTGCTTGGCGGTGTGAAGGTGGCTCCTACAGCTCTTGTGGTGAACCACCTCTTGTTTGCAGATGATAGCCTGTTGCTTTTGAAGTCTAGTGTGGAGGGTGCAAATTTACTTTCAAACCTGCTTCATACTTATTGTGATGCTTCTGGCCAAAGAATCAACAATGACAAGTCATCTATCATTTTTAACAAAGGATGTCCAGATACACTGAGAGGCCAGATAAAAAACATCCTTCAGGTGCAGAATGAGTCACTGAGTGAAAAATATTTGGGTATGCCGATAGAGGTTGGCCACTCAAAAAATGACACGTTCAGGTATTTGAGGGATAAAGTATGGGAGAAAGTAAGGGGATGGATGGAGAAGCTACTATCAGCAGCGGGTAATTAAGGAGGTCCTAATAAAGTCAGTGGCAGAAGCTATACATGTCTTCTCAATGTCATGTTTCATACTTTTAAAGGGTCTCTGTGAGAGTGTGACTACTATTATACCACAGTTTTGGTGGGGATCTAAACAAGGAAAAGGAAAGCCATGCTGGGTAGCCTGGGATGTGTTGACAAAACCGAAGAACTTGGGAGGTTTAGGTTTCAGAGATTTGGAAGTTTTTAACCTAACCCTTCTTTCAAGACAGGCTTGGAGGTGTTTGAATGAACCTAATTCTTTAAGTGCACGTATTCTGAAGGCAGCTTATTATCCAGACTGCTCTATTATGGAGGCGGACCTGGGCCAAAACCCTTCTCAGATTTGGCGCGCAATAGTTGACGGCAGAGATATTATGAGGCGGGGTGCAGTTATGAGAATAGGAGATGGAAAGTCTACACATGTATGGCAACACAATTGGATCCCCCGGGCAGGCATGATGAGGCCTCTTGTTTCTCTGGTACCGAACCCACCACAGCTTGTCGTAGATTTAATTGAACCCTCCTCAACATCTTGGAGAGAAGATGTGACCAGACAGGTTTTTGTGCCTGTGGATGCGGAGGCTATCCTGAGAATTCCGCTTTGCACTAGACAGGTGGATGACTTTTGGGCTTGGTCTGAGGATCCTCGAGGTCGCTTCTCAGTGCGATCGGCATATAAGATGACTTACCGTATTAAGATGGGTAGAGAAGCATGGATAGAAGAAGATGAGCACACTTCGGATCTGTAGGGCGAGATGAAGAGTTGGAGGTCTCTGTGGAAACTGCAGGTGACTTCAAAATTGTAAGTTTTCACGTGGAGGCTCCCTCAACATTCACTAGCCACAGGTGATGTCCTGCAACACAGAAATATGGCTGTATCCGACGTGTGTGAAGTTTGTGGGGCGCAGGATAACTAGCGACACTCTCTGCTGGACTGTACAATGTCTAGGAGCACATGGGCGTTGGTAAAGTAGGAGATGGTTCAACACATGTCTATGAATCGAGACGACAATGCAAAGATTTTTTTTTCTATATTTGAATCACTTCCTAATGGTGAGCTTGTCGCCGTTGTCACGCTCTGGGCTATCTGGTTGTCACGGCGGAAAGTCATACATGAAGGTATTTTCCAAACAATATGGTTGTCACGCTCTGGGCTATCTGGTTATCGAGGATCTATACCTGCAAAAAATATCAGTAGCGTCCGACTGCAAGGTGGCTGTGGATGCAATCAAGAATGGCACATCGGCGCAATATGGGGTTGTGGTTCATGAAATGATAGAACATTCTGTAGTTTTCCCTTCTTGTTTGGTTAGTCGTGAATTTAGAACCTCCAATGTGGAGGTTCACAATCTTGCGAAGCACGCCTTAGCTCTCGGGTTTGGTCGCCATGTTTGGTTAAGACTGCCCGGAAATTTGAATTTCGTCCCTGTAAATCTAGTGACGGTTGAATAAAGCTTTGTGAGTTTGTCTAAAAAAAAAGAACCTGTATTTCATTTTATTTTCTTGCCAATAATGTGCCAGGGCAGAACAGAAATTATGACAACCACATAGATTTCAATTATTCTGTTAAATGACTTCCGGTATACATACATATTAGTTTTCAGAAACACAACTTTTTTTTAATCACTGTCAGTCACAGTAACATCTTAACAAACTGCACTTCAAATTGCAGTTAGGTTAACACGCGATCATTGCCTTGTGCTGTTTCACTGAAATATCCAAGTTCTCAACAGAAAATATGTGCACCTGAATCGCAGTCATGCTGGTTCAACTGGAAGGTTTTAACCAACAATGGACAATCATCATGTTCAACAGTTACAACTTATGCATATCCTATTGCAATAGCACTTGAAGCAAGGAATGCAAGACTCACAACCGGAGTGGAGAATATACAACAGTTGCAGCAAAACAGAGCATGGGCAGCAACGGCGCGTCATCGAAGAACCAATCGAATCGTGTTTCTTTCTTGCACGAACCACCGAAAGATTACACTAGAAAGCGAGATCGTTCAGAATGACCGTTCCGTATTTTCTTTTTTCCGAGCTACTGCAGAAGCTAGCAGCTGGTTGTTCTGAATAAGTCTGCTCTTTGCAGTGGTGTGAACCTGTGGCCTGGCTTCTGTTCCTAGACTCAGGCACGTCATGGGTATGCTTCCCTTCGTATGTAGTTATCACAGCATGTGGTTCCTGGGAAGATCTCTCGACATGCTTCTTGACGTCGCAGCCTTGGTAAGTGCACTTGTAATAGCTCCTACATGGACAGAGTACGGAACTCAGGTTCGTGGATTTCTTAGATCTCAAAAACTCTATGAGGATACAGTTTTTCAATTAGGAGTACATTCTCTATGCCAGCTGGCTCTAGTGAAAAATAACAGAAGGTGCATCACCAAACAAACAATTGATAAGCGTGCAGATTGTTCGTCGCCACACTGAGAATAAAAGAAGAAACATATTCCTTATTTGACCAACTATCTATGATGCAGTCAAATGTGTACTCATTCAAATAAACCAGAGCAGCAGTTACAGATTCTACTTAGATCAGCAGCAGGATCTTCATATCAGTTGAATTATAAGATAGGCAAGGCATGGATTCTTTGCCAAATGATTCCATGGCCAATTGTACAGAGGATGGATATTGGCTGTCATTAACAAGCAGTAACAGTCGTGCTTTTTAAGCTTGTCACGTGTATATTTCTCTTGAATGCGAATGTAAAGCTTTTTTCATGCATTGCTGCAAGACAAAAAAAGTCCCATGCCTGCGCAAGTGCAAGTGAGCCATGCGTAGTTGTCAATAACAAATATCAAGTTGATGCCAACAAACTCCACAGGCTTCAACATTAACTAATTAGTATTCAAGGCAGTTAGGACACATTTTTCCAAGATAAAATGATAAATAAGAAACTTCAAATTTAAAAAATAAAAAGGGATAATGGCCTTACCTTGGGTGAGGATTTCCTCTCACCACTTTCTGTCCATACTTGCGCCACCTATAGCCATCGTCCAAAAGATCAACATCGCTTGTTGTACTCACAATAATTTTTTGACCTGGTGCATTCCTGCCTCATGGAAATAATAATAGTAAGCTTAAAGATGCTAATTAGGAAGTGGATGAACTTAGCAAAGTTCCAAGTAGGGAGTTCATGTTCAGCTGTAGGAAATACCTTTCATTTGCATCGGCATCACCAACATCTCCATCAACAGTTCTTATTTCACCATCATCTTCCCGGATATCACTTAAACTAGATAATTGCTCATCTCCCTCTTCCTTCGTTGGCAATAAACCATCCACCATCGTGCCATTTGGCGTTATAGGTTTTGGTTTTCCATAATAACCTTGACAACCTAATAGTGATCTGGTTGAAGGTTCCTCGGCATCATTGAGTTCATCTAACTCGTTCAATAAATCACCACAATCTTTAAACCTCTTTGAGGGAGGTTCATGACAGTGCTGACCTCTATAAACTATTTTAATAATTCGTCCATCTGCAGAGTGCTCCACATTTTTTCTGACCGGGCAGTTCAGGGTACATTTGTAATAGCTCCTTGGACACTTCCCGCCCTTGACTGCCTTCTGTCCATATTTACGCCAATTGTAGCCATCATCAGCAGGTTTATCCAGAGTGATGGAAGAACCTTGGAGTGCTTCCAGAAATCCAGCTGATCCAGTGTTGATACTGTCCAGAGTGGTGGATGAACCTTGGAGCACTTGTAGAACTCCAGCTGATCCAGTGTTGATACTGTCCAGAGTGGTGGATGAACCTTGGAGCACTTGTAGAATTCCAGTTGGTCCAGTGTTCATACTACCACTACCAGTATGTGATGGCAAAGTCGACATACCCTGCATGGATGCCGCGATTACAGAAGTGACATGCTGAGGTGTCAGTACTGAAGTTGCCGGTTTGAAAGAAGAAGAATTGTCCACTCGATCAAGTATACTGTATTTAGGAAAAGCTAGTTGAGGTGCAACCTTCGGATGTAATAACGCCGCTTGTTTTTCCTGCAACTCCTTCTTTTGAGCTACCTGTGCTGCCACCTGTGCTAGGTCTTGTTCATTGAACACATCAAAGTTATCCTGCAAAAGATGAAAAATATAAATACCATTTTTAATAAAACATAGGAGTACTATTGCAATATTAACTAAAAAGATGTACGACATAGCATAGGAAAAGTGTGTATTGATGTGGTCTTGGGCAAATATTGATGCATTGGAATCTGGTCAAGCATCATCTCTCGCAAAAAAAAAACAAGCATCATGAGCTAGATTGCACCTATATGGATACACATATCAGTATCGGGGTGATAGTGATACATAAATACGTCATATCTGAAAAGTGTCAATACGAGGGATACGTTTGACTATTTTTGAAAAATAATATAAAAAATATGCTATCAATAAGCATCAAGCCATTTAGCACATATTTAGTCGGTGTAGTCCATTATCTTCTACGCTCTTATATTTCTTTACGGAGGGAGTATCTTCTCATCCATGGTTCCAACAAAAGCAAGAACCAACAGCCAACTTGTTCACCAAACATAAAAGTTCAGTTAAAGAGAAAGGGGGGAGGAGGAGGAGGGTATCAGCAGCCTTCCATTAGAGAGAATTCTGTATGATAGTGGGGGGAAGGGGAGCCGGGAGCACCGGGGAAAGGCGCCCACCACCGGCACTGCTAGAGTCCGAGAGGTATCGGGGGCAAAAAATCAGTATCCGATACGGGTACACTGGTTGCCGAAAGTATCGGTTTTTTCTTGATCATGAGCAAGCAGTACAATACATGTTGGCTGTTAGGTCGACTATGGCAACTCCATATAGCTGATTGTTGACTATACTACTCCGTAAACCATGGTTTGATTGCGGTCAAGGGATGATGCTCTAACTACTAACAGATCACAAATCTACTCCACCATTTCAAGAACACGCAATAAACATCCGGTTCTTTAAAAGATCGCCCGCCCACTAGTGCGTCCTTGTAGATTGCGACAATTAGCTTGTCTAATTCGACCTGTTAGCACGTGAAAGAAATCGGGGCGCGCCCAGCACGTCATGTGCAGCTGTCGGCAAGGCAGAAGGCACACATCGGCGACCTTGACAGTTACTACCAGTGCACGGAGCGAGGCCGACCCGCGATTAATTTGACGAACGTGCAATGCAGGCCATTCGTCCGGGGAGAGGCTGGTCCCCTTGGGCTGGGCCCCCCCAGGGCCAATTAATTCCAAGGGGCGCCAGCGGCAGTCCGCGGAAATCCCGATCCCGCGGCCTAAAAATAGCAATGCGGAGGGTGCTGGATTGGCCACGAATACAGAGGAAAATCTACCCTGTTCATGCCCGATTCAGTATCTGTACTGCTACCAGTAATTACTAATTGTGTTGTACGTACTTGCCACAGATGGAGTACGTACTAGTAGGATTACATATTAATCAATCAAACAGGACGGCAGCAGCGAGCGAGCGAGCGTGCGATTAGGGAGGGGACGGAGGTGAGATGAGATCGATCGCCGGTACCTGGGGGTACCCGAGGAGCGCGATGGCGCAGAGCGGCGGAGGGGGAGCGAGCTGCGCGAGGGACCCCCCGAAGAAGCCCAGCTGCGCCGCCGCCGGCTGCTCGTCGGGGAAGAGGCTCTCGAGCGCCTGCGGGGACCAGAGGCCGCCGCCGTCGCCGATGGCCGACCACTGGCCGGCCGCCATGGGCGAGCACGCGCGCGCCGGCAACGAGCGAGCTGGATGGAGGGAGGGAGGAGGGGAGGTGGATGGATGGATGCTTTCTGCTGTCAGATTGGTCGCCAACGCCAAGTAGCCCAGTATTTATTCCCCGGGAGCGCGTGTGTGCGATGCGAGTGGGCGAGGCAACAAAAAACGCACGGAGGGCGCTGAATGATTGGTGGCTCCAGCTGCTACGTCCAGGGCCCGGCGGAAGCCCGCGGATTCGCCGCTCCCGCCAGGGCCAGGCAGGGGACGGAAGGAGAACCAGCCCGGATACTTTCCGAAACAGTAACGGAGATATTTGTTCACTCGTTCTAAACATGGTAACCCGGCCGAACAGACGGGCCAATCCAGATATCCGTCACTTAAGAGCATCTTGAGCCGCGTCCCCAACACGTCCTTTTCACATCATCTGTTTTCATCGGTCAAGAAAAAATAATCCACTCGTATATTCAGGAATCGATTTTTCGTCGATAATGGTAGATATTGACATCGACGGTCCCAGCCCGAGATCAATGCGCCGGAGACACCGACGAAAGGAAAAACAACGCATCGGCCCTGTCAGGCAAAAAAGGCTTTTTCTTCTCCGGATCCGCCCCTCGCACACGACACCTTTCGCCACCATGCTGATTCCGACGCGGCCCACCTGCCTACCGTCGCTACGAAGGCCATCTCCTAATGGACGGATGTAGGGTTCGCCGCGGCTTCGCCCCCTCCCTGCTTCTTGGCGAGTTTTCTCGGCGCTCTGGGCACGTACGCGGCTGCGCATCCGTCACACCCATCAGGTATTCGACGATTTGCCTGGGCGATGGACTCCGACGAGGAGGAGGCGTTCATGGGGCTACTGGAGGAGGAAGCTGATGACGACGCCCAAGATGAAGAGTACCTCATGGTCCTCGCCGCTCTGGCCGACCTGTTCGCGAGCAATGCAAAGTCGCGGCGAGGTGGCTTGGCGCCGGGCCGACTGAAGGCAAAGCAGAGGCATCAAGTGGAAGGTTATTTATTGCTCTGCACCGACTACTTCGTCGACGTTCCTGTGCATGACGATAAAGTATTCCGGTGCAGTTATCATATGAGCCGGAAGCTCTTCCTCAAGATTGTGAATTCTATCAGGAAATTCGACACCTACTTCAAGTGCAAAAATGATTGCACCATCACACCTGGATTCATCTCGTTCCAAAAGTGTACGACAGCTATGAGGATGCTTGCGTACGGAGCTCCAGGTGATATTCTGAAAGACTATGGACGCATGGCCGAGTCCACCACTGATACATCTCCAACGTATCTATAATTTTTGATGGTTTCATGCTATTATCTTGTCAAACTTTGGATGTTTTGCATGTCTTTTATATATTTTTGGGACTAACTTATTAACTCAGTGGCAAGTGCCAGTTCCTGTTTTTTCCATGTTTTTGACCCCTTTCAGAGGAGATTTTGAAACGGAGTCCAAACGGAAGAAAATCCCCGAAAAGATTTTTTCTGGAACGGAAGAAGATCGGGAAGCTTGAGAGCCAAGGCAGGGGAGCCTCATGGGCCCCACAAGCCCCCACCCCATGGCCAGGGGGTAGGCCGCGGCCCACAAGCTTGTGGGCCCCCTGAGCGCCCCCTGACCTAGGGTTTGTGCCTATAAATTCCCTAAAAATCTCAAAAAAATCAAGGGATCATCGAAAGTACTTTTCCGCCGCCGCAAGCTTCTGTCTCCGCAAGATCCCATCTGGGCACGTTCTGGTGCCCTGTCGGAGGGGGGATTCGGATACGGAGGGCTTCTTCATCAATACCATGACCTCTCCGATGATGCGTGAGTAGTTCACCATAGACCTACGGGTCCATAGCTAGTAGCTAGATGGCTTCTTCTCTCTCTTGGATCTTCAATACAAAGTTCTCCATGATCTTCATGGAGATCTATCCGATGTAATCTTCTTTTGCGGTGTGTTTGTCGAGATCCGATGAATTGTGGATTTATGATCAGATTATCTATGAATCTTATTTGAGTTTCTTCTGATCTCTCTTATGCATGATTTCATATCCTTGTAATTCTCTTCGAGTTGTGGGTTTTGTCTGGCCAACTAGATCTATGATTCTTGCAATGGGAGAAGTGCTTGGTTTTGGGTTCATACCGTGCGGTGACCTCACCCAGTGACAGAAGGGGTAGCGAGGCACGCATCGTGTTGTTGCCATCAAGGGTAAAAAGCTGGGGGTTTCATCATTGGTTTGAGATTATCCCTCTACATCATGTCATCTTGCTTAAGGCGTTACTCTGTTCGTCATGAACTCAATACACTAGATGCATGCTGGATAGCGGTCGATGTGTGGAGTAATAGTAGTAGATGCAGAAAGTATCGGTCTACTTGTCTCGGACATGATGCCTATATGTATGATCATTGCCTTAGATATCGTCATGACTTTGCGCGGTTCTATCAATTGCTCGACAGTAATTTGTTCACCTACCGTGATATTTGCTATTATGAGAGAAGCCTCTAGTGAACACTATGGCCCCCAGGGTCTACGCCACACCATATTTTCAGCCTTACACTTTTCACTTCGTTGCACTTTCCGCCTTCAGATCTCACTTTGCAAACAATCTTGAAGGGATTGACAACCCCTTTGAAGAGTTGGGTGCAAGCTTGTTTGTGTTTGCGCAGGTACTCTGGACTTGACGAGACCCTCCTTCTGGATCGATACCTTGGTTCTCAAACTGAGGGAAATACTTACTGCTCCTGTGCTGCATCACCCTTTCCTCTTCAAGGAAAAAACCTACGCAAACCAGAGAAGTAACAAGAGGAATTCCTAGCGCCAAGGAAGGACTTCTGTTGCTGCAACAGAAGAATTTCTGGCTCCGTTGCCGGGGAGGAAGATCAACTCAAGAACTCATCCAAGTAGGTGTCGCAAACTCATCTCTTGCATTTACTTTGTTTGTCAGTTGCCTCTCGTTTTCCTCTCCCCCACTTCACCAATTTGCCTTTTTTCCTTTGCCTTTTCGTTCGCCCTTTCTCTCGCTTGCTTTCTGTTCGTCTATGTGGGATAGTCTACATGTCCTCATTGTTAGGGAACGTCGCATGGGAAACAAAAAATTTCCTACGCGCACGAAGACCTATCATGGTGATGTCCATCTACGAGAGGGGATTTTCGATCTACGTACCCTTGTAGATCGCACAACAGAAGCGTTAGTGAATGCGGTTGATGTAGTGGAACGTCCTCCCGTCCCTCGATCCGCCCCGCGAACTGTCCCACGAACTGTCCCGCGATCCGTCCCACGATCTAGTGCCGAACGGACGGCACCTCCGCGTTCAGCACACGTACAGCTCGACGATGATCTCGGCCTTCTTGATCCAGCAAGAGGGACGGAGAGGTAGATGAGTTCTCCGGCAGCGTGACGGCGCTCCGGAGGTTGGTGGTGATCTAATCTCGGTAGGGCTCCGCCTGAGCTCCGCAGAAACATGATCTAGAGGTAAAACCGTGGAGGTATGTGGTCGGGCTGCCTTGAAAAAGTTGTCTCAAATCAGCCCTAATTGCTCCATATATATAGGAGGAGGGAGGGGAGGCTTGCCTTGAGGCTCAAGGAGCCCCAGGGGCTGCGCCACCAAGGGGAGGAGGAATCCTCCTCCAATCCTAGTCCAACTAGGATTGGAAGGTGGAGTCCTTCTCTCTTTTCCCACCTTTCCTTTTTTTCTTTCTCTTCCTTTGGTTTTTATTTCTCTTGCGCAAGACAGTCTTGGGCTGACCCCACCTACTTGGTGCGCCACCCCCAAGGTCCTTGGGCCCTCCCGGGTGGGTGGTCCCCCCTCCCGGTGAAGATCCGGAACCCATTCGTCATTCCCGGTACATTACCGGTAATGCCCGAAAACCTTCCGGTAACCAAATGAAGTCATCCTATATATCAATCTTCGTTTCCGGACCATTCCGGAAACCCTCGTGAAGTCCGTGATCTCATCCGGGACTTCAAACAACATTCGGTAACCAACCATATAACTCAAATACGCATAAAACAACGTCGAACCTTAAGTGTGCAGACCCTGCGGGTTCTAGAACTATGTAGACATGACCCGAGTGACTCCTCGGTCAATACCCAATAGCGGGACCTGGATGCCCATATTGGATCCCACGTATTCTACGAAGATCTTATCGTTTGAACCTCAGTGCCAAGGATTCATATAATCCCGTATGTCATTCCCTTTGTCCTTCGGTATGTTACTTGCCCGAGATTCGATCGTCAGTATCCGCATACCTATTTCAATCTCGTTTATCGGCAAGTCTCTTTACTCGTTCCGTAATACAAGATCCCGCAACTTACACTAAGTCACATCGCTTGCAAGGCTTGTGTGTGATGTTGTATTACCGAGTGGGCCCCGAGATACCTCTCCGTCACATGGAGTGACAAATCCCAGTCTCGATCCGTACTAACTCAACGAACACCGTCGGAGATACCTGTAGAGCATCTTTATAGTCACCCAGTTATGTTGCGACGTTTGATACACACAAAGCATTCCTCCGGTGTGAGTGAGTTATATGATCTCATGGTCATAGGAACAAATACTTGACACGCAGAAAACAGTAGCAACAAAATGACACGATCAACATGCTACGTCTATTAGTTTGGGTCTAGTCCATCACATGATTCTCCTAATGATGTGATCCCGTTATCAAATGACAACACTTGCCTATGGTCAGGAAACCTTGACCATCTTTGATCAACGAGCTAGTCAACTAGAGGATTACTAGGGACAGTGTTTTGTCTATGTATCCACACAAGTATTGTGTTTCCAATCAATACAATTATAGCATGGATAATAAACGATTATCATGAACAAAGAAATATAATAATAACTAATTATTATTGCCTCTAGGGCATATTTCCAACACTCATGGCTAGATCCACCACTTCGAACGATACTCCCGAGAGCACAGTTCTCAATTCCAAACAAATTGAGAAAGAAAACTTAAAGGACGCCTGGTATAGGATTTGCAATGCTCAGAGTAGATCTACTCATAAGCAATCCACTACCGTCTTGCTTCGCAGTTTTTATGTGGGTGTTTCTCCTTGGAATAGGTATATTCTTGACACCATCGTAGGTGGAAATTTCTTGGGTAGCCATACCGTTGATTCTTACGGAGCTGTGATAAATTTGGTAGGCTCACCCCACTCATGGTTAATGGAACTACCTTAACTCTGGAACATGTGATGCGTAGGCTGGACGTTATTGAAAATAAAGTTGCTACGATTGAACTCATTGAGAATTTGGATAAAAAGATCCACAATCAAATCACTCAGTACGGATCCAAGGTGGGAATGGTTTTGAAAAATTTAAAGGAGAAGGAACCCAGAGTTAACGAAAAGCTAGGTCATGATTCCGCTAGGATTGGCAAACTAGAGGATGTTATAACCAACTTGGGTTCCGCTTTTGCCGCTGTGCAAAATACCCCAAATTTTGCCCACAATAAAATCACCAAGTCTGTCTTTGTTCCTAAAAGTAGTGGTGAATCATCCAGCAAGAAAGATGAAAACCTTAAGATGATAAGTGATCACGCCACTTATGGTTTGGACACCAAAGACAACGATACGTGATTCTGTCGCTTATATGCCTAGCTAAGGGCGTTAAACAATAGCGCCTGTTGGGAGGCAACCCAATGAAGTTATCTTTTTCTTTCTGTTTTGTTGCGTCCACACTTTCATAATTCTGCTGTGATTGTATTTTTTGTGTTCCTTTTTGTGTTTGAGCCAAGCACAACCTTTATGACTAGTCCTGGTAATGGTTGTTTGATCTTGCTGGAAAAAGACATAAACTTTTCGCTCACGAGATGATTTTTCATTTTTATTCAGAAATACCTTTTGAGTTGATTACTTTTTCTGCTGAATGATATGCGTTTTGCCCAGGCCGTCGTAATTTTCAGATTTTTTGAGGTACCAGAAGTATACGAAGTATATAGATTGCTACAGACTGGTCTGTTTTTGACAGATTCTGTTTTTGTTGAGTTGGTAGCTTGTTTTGATGAAACTATGGTTAGTATCGGGGGGTAATAGCCATGGGAAAGTGAGAATACAATAGCCCAACACCAATATAGATGGAATTCAAGTTCTCTAGAGTACCAAAAGAAGTGGTAGTTTGTTTTCTTGTGCTAATGTTATCACGAGTTTCTGTTTAAATTTTGTGTTGTGAAGTTTTCAAGTTTTGGGTGATGTTCTCATGGACAAAGAGATAAGGAGTGGAAAGAGCTCAAGCTTGGGGATGCCCAAGGCATCCCAAGCCAAATTCAAGGACACCAAAAAGCCTAAGCTTGGGGATGCCCGGGAAGGCATCCCCTCTTTCATCTTCAATCCATCCGTAACATTACTTGGAGCTATATTTTTATTCACCACATGATATGTGTTTTTGCTTGGAGCGTCTTGTATCGTAGGAGTCTTTTCCTTTTGTTGTGTCACAATCATCCTTGTTGCACACCTTTTTGAGAGAGAGACATGCACTCATCGTGATTTTTGCTAGAATGCTCATAATGCTTCACTTATATCTTTTGAGCTAGATACTTTTGCTCTAGTGCTTCACTTATATCTTTTAGAGCACGGCAGTGCGTGATTTGGTAGTTGGCTTATGCTATGAAAGTAGTCCCAAAAGTGATAGATACCCAAAGTGGATGCAAAAACCTCCATCTTCATGTGCATTGAGTAGAAAGAGAAGTTTTGATTCCTCTCAAATAGTTTTGAGACATGGATTTGGTAATATTAAGAGTTATGTTAGTAGGGTGTTGTGAATCTAGAAATACTTGTGTTGAAGTTAGTGATTCCCGTAGCATGCACGTATGGTGAACCGCTATGTTAGGAAGTCAGAGCATAATTGATCTATTGATTGTCATCCTTTGTGTTGAGGTCGGGATCGCGCGATGGTTTACACCTACCAACCCTTCCTCTCGGAGTATGCGTTTAGCACTTTGTTTCGATTACTAATAAAAAAATTCGCAACAAGTATGTGAGTTCTTCATGACTAATGTGAGCCCATGGTATAGATGCACCTTCACCTTCCACCATTGCTAGCCTCTCTAGTGCCGCGCAATTCTCACCGGTGCACAAACCCACCAAATTCCTTCCTCAAAACAGCCACCATATCTACCTACTATGGCATTTTCATAGCCATTCCGAGATATATTGTCATGCAACTCCCACCGTTCCGTCTCATGACTTGTGCCGTCACTCTCATATTGCCATTGCATGATCGTAAGATAGCTAGCGAGATGTTTCAACGTCATACGCCATGCTAGATCGTTGCACATCCCGGTACACTGCCGGAGGCATTTCCTATGGAGTCATCATCATTGTGATCTTTGAGCTGTGAGTAAATAAAAGTGTGATGATCATCATTATTAGAGCGTTGTCCCATGTGAGGAAAAAAAAGGAAGCCAAAGAGCCCAAAAACAAAAAAAGGAGAAAAGAATAGAAAAGAAAAAAGAGAGGCCTAAGAGCCCAAATAAAAAAAGGAGAGAAAAAGAGAGAAGGGACAATGCTACTATCTTTTTCCACACTTGTGCTTCATAATAACACCATGTTCTTCATGATTGAGAGCTTCTTGCTTTGTCACTACCATATGCTAGTGGGAATCTTCATTATATAACTTGGCTTGTATATTCCAATGATGGGCTTCCTCAAAATGGCCCTAGCTCTTCGTGAGCAAGCAAGTTGGATGCACACCCACTAGTTTTCCTTTTGAACTTTCACATACTTATAGCTCTAGTGCATCTCTTGTATGACAATCCCTACTCATTCACATTGATATCTATTAATGGGCATCTCCATAGCCTTTTGATACGCCGAGTCAATGTGACCATCTCCTCCTTTTTGTCTCACAACCACCACCACACTCTATTCCACCTATAGTGCTATATCCATGGCTCGCGCTCATGTATTGCATGATAGTTATAAAAAGTTTGAGAAAGTAAGAGTGCGAAAACAATTACTTGGCCAATACCGGGGTTGTGCATGATTTACATTAGTTGTGTGAGGATGATGGAGCATAGCCAGACTATATGATTTTGTAGGGATAACTTTCTTTGGCCTTGTTATTTTGAAAGTTCATGATTACTTTGCTAGTTTGCTTGAAGTATTATTGTTTTCATGTCAATAGCAAACTATAGTTTTGAATCTTACGGATCTGAACATTCATGCCACGTGAAAGAAGTTGCAAAGGACAACTATGCTAGGTAGCATTCCACATCAAAAATTCATTCTTTATCACTTCCCTACTCGAGGACGAGTAGGAGTTAAGCTTGGGGATGCTTGATACGTCTCCAACGTATCTATAATTTTTGATGGTTTCATGCTATTATCTTGTCAAACTCTGGATGTTTTGCATGTCTTCTATATATTTTTTGGGACTAACTTATTAACTCAATGCCAAGTGCCAGTTCTTGTTTTTTCCATGTTTTTGACCCCTTTCAGAGGAGATTTTGAAACAGAGTCCAAACGGAAGAAAATCCCCGAAAAGATTTTTTCTAGAACGGAAGAAGATGGGGAAGCTTGAGAGCCAAGGCAGGGGAGCCTCAGGGGCCCCACAAGCCCCCACCCCGCGGCCAGGGGGTAGGGTGCGGCCCACAGGCTTGTGGGCCCCCTGAGCGCCCCCTGACCTAGGGTTTGCGCCTATAAATTCCCTAAAAATCCCCAAAAAAATCAGGGGATCATCGAAAGTACTTTTCCGCCGCCGCAAGCTTCTGTCTCCGCAAGATCCCATCCGGGGCACGTTTTGGTGCCCTGCCGGAGGGGGATTCGGATAGGGAGGGCTTCTTCATCAACACCATGACCTCTACGATGATGCGTGAGTAGTTCACCATAGACCTACGGGTCCATAGCTAGTAGCTAGATGGCTTATTCTCTCTCTTGGATCTTCAATACAAAGTTCTCCATGATCTTCATGGAGATCTATCTGATGTAATCTTCTTTTGCGATGTGTTTGTCGAGATCCGATGAATTGTGGATTTATGATCAGATTATCTATGAATCTTATTTGAGTTTCTTTTGATCTCTCTTATGCATGATTTCATATCCTTGTAATTCTCTTCGAGTTGTGGGTTTTGTCTAGCCAACTAGATCTATGTTTCTTGCAATGGGAGACGTGCTTGGTTTTGGGTTCATACCGTGCGGTGACCTCACCCAGTGACTCAAGGGGTAGCGAGGCACGCATCGTGTTGTTGCTATCAAGGGTAAAAATATGGGGTTTTCATCGTTGGTTTGAGATTATCCCTCTACATCATGTCATCTTGCTTAAGGCGTTACTCTGTTCGTCATGAAGTCAATACACTAGATGCATGCTAGATAGCGGTCGATGTGTGGAGTCATAGTAGTAGATGCAGAAAGTATTGGTCTACTTGTCTCGGATGTGATGCCTTTATGTATGATCATTGCCTTAGATATCGTCATGACTTTGCGCGGTTCTATCAATTGCTCGACAGTAATTTGTTCACCCACCGTGATATTTGCTATTATGAGAGAAGCCTCTAGTGAACACTATGGCCCCCAGGGTCTACTCCACACCTATTTTTAGCCTTACACTTTTCACTTGGTTGCACTTTCCGCCTTCAGATCTCACTTTGCAAACAATCTTGAAGGGATTGACAACCCCTTTGAAGCGTTGGGTGCAAGCTTGTTTGTGTTTGCGCAGGTAGTCTGGACTTGACGAGACCCTCCTTCTGGATCGATACCTTGGTTCTCAAACTGAGGGAAATACTTACTGCTCCTGTGCTGCATCACCCTTTCCTCTTCAAGGGAAAAACCGACGCAGACCAAAGAAGTAACAAGAAGAATTCCTAGCAACAAGGAAGGACTTTTGTTGTCGCAGCAACCACCATTGAGTGTTTCTACAAGTTGTGCAGGCCAGTGGTGGCAGATTTTGGACCACAATATTTGTGGTCACCAAATGCTGAAGACACTGCTCGGATCCTAGCACGAAATGTAGAAAGAGGATTTCCTCGGATGCTTGGAAGTATCGACTGCATGCACTGGAAATGGAAAAAATGTCCATTTTCTTGGCAAGGGATGTACAAAGACGCCAAAGGAGGTTGCAGTGCGGTACTTGAGGCAATGGCCACACATGACCTCTGGATTTGGCACTCCTTCTTTGGTATGCCAGGAACTCATATTTTTTTATTTGTATTGATTTCTGTGCTGAACTATGTGATAAAAAATAACTATTGTTGTTCAATTTGTGCCGAAGCATGCCGAATATGGGCCGAAAGTGGGACAATTTTGCGCCAAAAGTGTGCCAAAAGCGGCGGCTGGGGACACCCTTGGGTAGGCGGCTGGGAACCAGAGCCCCCCACCCGAAGCCGTTTTTTTGAACCGACGCACCCCCAGGCGCCGCTATTTCAGGCCCCTCGGGGGCCAAACGGCTGGAGATGCTCTAAGTTCGGGTATTTTATGTGCTGTGATGAAGATATTTTGTGCTTTTTTTGAATATAGATATTTTGTGCTTTGACACTTTATCTCTACTCCTAATTGGGGAATTGGTAGCTTTCATCTGGGTTTCTTTTCGTCATACCTCCCACCTCCGTCCATTTTTTTATCTCTCCTCCGACCTCCTACAATTAAGCTGCCTTCAACCTACATAACGAAGTAAAAAGCGGACTAAAAAATCCTGATCGAGGCTCCCACGTATGCATCGCTAGAAAGAATCGGATGAAAAAAGACCGACCGGGCACCCACGTGCGACACGAAAAAACCCGAAAGAAAAAGACCCCAAGGCTCCAGCCACGCACCAGATCGCCTCCATCTCGATCCCCAGATCGGTGCCATCGTTGCCACCGCGAACCCTAGGTCGCCTCCATCCCAGAGGCCTTCGTCGTCGTCCCTGCACAGTGAACACGACCCCGTATCCATTCGCCGCCACCCCAGATCCTCTCGCCCCCATCCTGTCTCCCGTGTCTTGCTGGTCATTACCTCTTGGCGACGGCTACCCCTAGTGGCAGTTGCAGGAGAGATGGATCATCATCCTCTCGAACACAACCTATGCGCCCTTCTTGTGATTTCTGGCAGCGGCCATGGCGCTGCCTTCCCACTCTATCGAAGAGGCTCCTGGGGCGGTCAACGATGCCTTTAGAGGCCTTCTGGACGCACAACTTGTCGGGCCTACGGTTGGGCGGCGCCGTGGTCAACATGGCCGTCATGTGGTTCAAGCGCGGTCTCTGGCTGTTGAACCACCAGGCGCTACAGCGCATGTCTGTGCCTTCTGGCACGGTCCTCACCAACGGTGGGGGCTCACCGATGTTGCAGTGCTGCGGGGCGGTGGCCGGGTGATCCACACCGGCATCGACTGTGTGTGTCTGATCCTCGCTGGCAACGTGGCCTTTAGCCTCCCCATCGACGTGGCCCCACCCTCGCCTTCTCCCTTCCCAAGATCTGCAAGTCACTCCCGATCCTGCTCATTTGTAGAGGTCGGCTTCTACTTGCAACAATTTTATTTTCATAGAAGAAGATTACTTCTGATTAACGAAAAAAGTTCTTGTTTGTTCCATGCTTGTGATGTGCAGATACAGCGACGCAGATCCCAACTCCAAATTGCTTAAATTCTCCTTTGTCGACCTTGCTTTAGCATCGCCATAGTACTGATCATTGAGTGTACATTAACATTACTATAGTGAATTAACTTGCAGGGCCTATTACATTTGCTCCTGCACTGCCCCCTCTGCATAAGTATCTGCAGTGTATTATGATAGTATTGTATTCGTAGCAAAGTTGCACAATATTTGGTCTGAATAAATGTCTTGTAATTCTTCCGCACTATTACCGCCGAGGTCATGGGTGGATGAGAAGGCACTGCCGCCATCAATGGAAACAACACCAATCATGCAAGGGCAGAGGCAGGTGGTGGTGGCTATCATACATTTTAGATACATTTTTGCAAATCTCTTTTACAGTTGGTGAAAGGTTTGTTGAACATGTTTGCGGACGATTCTCTCCTGTTTTCCACATAAATGAGCAGCAGTCAATCTTGGTGAAAGGTTTGTTGAACACGTTTGCGACAATGACTGGCCAACTGGTTAACCCATGAAAGTGTTCCATCTTTTTTTCAGATCATTGTCTACCTAATGTGGTTAAGGAGGTTAAGAGTGTTTTTGAGATTACTCAAGAAGTTTTTGAACCAAATATTTGGGCTTGTTGGTCCCTGAGAGAAGGATGCATAAATGTAAGTTTGAAACTACCCAGGAACGTTTGAGGGTGATTCTCATTGACTAGAGTGAGCAATATATGTCATCTAGGAATAAGGAGATCCTCATTAAGTCGGTTCCTCACGCGATTGCAGCCTATGTTATGAGTGTCTTCAAAATCTCGGCCTCGGTTTGTGATGATCTCACATGTATGATACATCAGTACTGGTGGGGAGTTGAGGATGGAAAGAAGAAAATGGCCTGGATGAGCTGGGACAAGTTGAGGCTTCCCAAACCCATGGGGGGAATGGGTTTTAGGGATATGAGGACCTTTAACCAGGCCTTGTTAGCTAAACAAGACTGGAGGCTCCTCGACATGCTAGAGAGCTTGTGTGCGTGACTTATAAAAGCAAAATACTACCCTTCTGGCCAACTGCTGGATACGGTCTTCTCGAGCAATGGTTGTGAGGTCTGGAAGGGTATTTTGCATGGTCTGGAGCTGGTTAAGAAAGGTATCATATGGCGAGTTGGGAATGGTACAGGAATCCGCACTTGGAGGGACCCTTGGATCCCGCGGCCTCACTCCTTCCAGCCTATTACTCCTACAGGAAATTGTCGCTTTAACGAGGTGTCCGATTTCTTGAATGGCAATGGTGCTTGGAGAGCTGATCGACTGAATGAGTTCTTTTGGCCTATGGATGTTGAACATATCCTGAAAATTAGAACTTCTCCGCACCACTGGAGTGATTTCTTGTCTTGGTTTCCGGAGAAGAGTGGCATGTTTACAGTGAGAAGCGCTTATAATTTGGCTACATATGATCACAATGCTACCTTCGCCATTGGTGCTTCTAGTAATAATCCAGATGGGAATCGAACCTTATGGAATCATGTTTGGAAATCTGTGGTTCCTCAAAAGATGAAGATTATAGCCTAGAGATGCGTGACGGGGACTCTGGCAACACAACAATGTAAGAGACACATACACTTTTCGACTAGGTCAACATGTCCGTTATGCGGTGTTGAGGAGGAGGACTCGTTTGATGCATTGATAGCATGTACACATGCGAGAATCATGTGGGTGAACATGCGGCGAAGATGGCCAATTCCAGAAGGCAACCTACACATTTCTGATGGGAAGGAGTGGTTCATGACCTTGTTGTCCAAGTGCTCTATTGATATCAGTGATATGCTAATCATGTTAATTTGGCTAATTTGACAAATACGAAATGATATGACCCATGGGAAGGACGCTCCCCCGTTCTTGCCACCATCGAGTACCTGGATAGCTATTACAAGTCAATTAAGCTCGCTGGACGCTTCCCAATAGAAGAAATTCCGAAGGGGAAGATGCCCTCTTCCGCCATTGCTTTTCCAACTCATGTTGTCCATACAACCGCAGTCCCTTGGCCAGCCATGGCATCGGGCAAGTTGGTCCTTTCGGTCGGTTGCTAATTCCTAAAGGAGGATGCGTCGACTGCTGCTGGTTTGGTGCACATGAACGAGAAGGGGGAGATTTTTATGGCATCTTATCGATACATCTTCCATGCAATGATCCACTGGAGGCAGAATTGCAGGCGATCATGAAAGGTATGGCATTGTCAATATAACACAACTCTGTTGGTGGTGGTGCAATCGGTTTCCTCTGAAGCTCTTTCCAGTTTATCAAGTGGAGTGCTCCTTCGCTTGGCATACGGTCAGCTAGTCTTGGAGATCAAGGCCTTACTAGTTACCAGGGAGTTTTTTTCCCAGAAAGCTAGCCGGTGTCAAAATAGAGTTGCCGATCGGTTGGCAGAGTATAGCCGATCTAAGTGAGCTACCGCTGTGTGTCTAGGCTCGGTTCCACCGTGTATTGAGGACTTGTGGCCTGTCAACTGAAACTCTATGATTATGAAATAAAAGTCCCTTTACCCCCGCAAAAAAGCTAACTAGATAGCAGTAGCATGGGCACAGGAACTCCATGCTATTGCTATGCGTACATGGGCTAGGTGGTGGGCCCCACTTATCACGAGCGCGGCCCATATGCATCGTGTTGCAGCTATTGGGTTTAGTAGTACCGTGGCCTCATACATCTCCAACGTATCTATAATTTTTTATTGTTTCATGCTACTATTTTATCAATATTATATGCTTTGGAGGTCACATTATATCATTTTTGAGAACTAACCTATTAACATAGTGCCTAGTGTCAATTCCTGTTTTTGCCTATTTCCTTGTTTTGCACCTAACGAAGTCCAAACGGAACGAAAATTTATGGTGATTTTTTCTAGAACAACGCGGACCCCTGGAGCATCATGAGGAGACCCGACGCTTCACGAGAGCGCCACAAGATGGGGGCGTCGTGTGAGATTGTGGGCCCCTCATGGCTCTCCTGCACCGCCTCTTCTTCCTATAAATTCACATATATTCCAGAAATCCTAAAGGGGGACCCAAAACCATTTTTCTACCACCGCAAAGTCTCTGTTCCACCATGATCACATCTGGAGGCCTCCGACAACACTCTACTGGAGGGGGAATCGATCACGGAGGCGATCTTCATCAACCTTACTGCCTCCACCATGATGTGTGAGTAATTCACCATGGCCGTATGTGTGAGTAATCCATTTCACCTCACTCGTCGACGGAGACATCATTGCCTGCAAGGTCAGCCACCATGGATTGTGGCCTAGGAACTTGAGAAATGTTACTACCACATTCCATAGAAATGGATTCTTACTTGCCCAAATCCCCACAACTAGGAAGAGCACCTCCATAACCAATATGCAATATATGACGAGGAACAACTAAATTCAAACCATTTTAGTCCTTTCGATAAGTAAGAGTGTCAAACCCAACGAGGAGCGGAAGGAAATGACAAACGGTTTTCAGCAAGGTAATTTCTACAAGCACTGAAATAGCGTTAAGAAGTTGTTTGATAGCAAGATAATTGTAACAAGTGACAAATAGCATTAGTAACAATAGGTGCAGCAAGGTAGCCCAATCCTTTTTTGGCAAAGGACAGGCAAGAACAATTTCTTATAATTGGCAAAGCGTTCTTGAGGGCGCACGGAAATTTCATCTAGTCACTTTCATCATGTTGGGTTAATTACCGTTCGGTATTTTGATAATTTGATATGTGTGTGGACCGATGCTTGGGTTCTTCTCTTACTTGAACAAGCCTCCCACTTATGATTAACCCTCCCACAAGCATCTACAACTATGATAAAAGTATTAAGAATAAATTCTAACCATAGCATTAAACATAGGGATCCAAATCAGCCCCTTACGAAGTAGTGCCTAGACTGGGGTTTAAGTTTCTGTCACTCTCGCAAGCCACCATCTAATTACTACTCCACAGTGCATTCCCTTAGGCCCAAATATGGTGAAGCGTTATGTAGTCGATGTTCACATAACACCACTAAGGGAATCACAACATTCATATCATCAAAATATTGAACTAATATCAACTTCACATGACTACTTGCAACATGATTTCTCCCGTGGCCTCGAGAACAAAAGTAACTACTCACAAGTGATAAACAAGTTCATGACCAGAGAGGTACTAAATAGCATAATAGATCTAAACATATGATCTTCCACCAAATAAACCATAAAGCATCAACTACAGGATGTAATCAACACTGCTAGACACACCCGAGATACCAATCTGAGGTTCCGGTACAAGATTGAGTACAAGAGATTAACTAGGGTTTTTAGAGAAGATGGTGCTGATGAAGATGTGGTACAAGAGATTAACCACGGTGTTATGAGAAACATTGACGACAACTAGTTGTTCATTAGGAAAACTATCATCAATAGGTAGTGGGTCATCAAGAACATTTTCTAACCTAGACAAGTTATCAGCTACGGGGTTCTCAGCTCCTTTCCTTTCCATGATATGCAAATCAAATTCTTGTGGAAAGAGAATCCGCCTAATAAGTCTAGGATTAGCATCTTTCTTTTTTGTAAGATATTTCATAGCAGCATGATCAGTGTGAACAATTACTTTAGAGTCAACAATGTAAGATGTGAATTTATCACAAGCAAATACAACTGCTAAGAATCCTTTTTTCAGTGGTAGCATAATTTCTCTAGGCACTGTCTAGAGTTTTACTAGCATAATGGATAACGTTTAATTTCTTATCAACTCTTTGTCCTAGAACAACACCAACAACATAATAACTAGCATCACACATAATTTCAAAAGGCAAGTTCCAATCACGCGGTTGAATAATAGGTGCAGAAGTTAAGGCTTTCTGAAGTGTTTCAAAGGCTTGTACACAATCATCATCGAAAACAAAAGGAACATCCTTTTGTAACAAATTAGTAAGAGGCCTAGAAATTTTAGAGAAGTCTTTAATAAACCTCCTATAGAAACCAACATGACCAAGGAAACTATGCATACCTTTAATATCCTTAGGACATGGCATCTTCTCAATTGCGTCACATTTAGCCATATCGACATCAATACCTCATTCGGAAATTTTATGACCCAAGACAATACCTTCTATTACCATAAAGTGGCACTTCTCCTAATTCAATACAAGGTTAGTTTTCTCACATCTCTGCAAAACTCGATCAAGGTTGCTTAAACAATCATCAAAATAAGTTCCGTAAATGGAAAAGTCATCCATGAAGACCTCAACAATCTTTTCACAAAAATCAGAGAATATAGCAGTCCTACATCTTTGAAAGGTAGGAGGTGCATTGCATTGTCCAAAAGGCATATGACTATAAGCATAGGTTCCAAAAGGGCAAGTAAAGGTGATTTTCTCTTGATCAGGTTGTGACACAGGTATTTGAGAGAAACCAGAATAGCCATTTAGAAAGAAAAAATGTTTGTGCTTCAATAATGTTTCTAGAGTTTGGTCTTTGAAAGTTAAAGGATAATGATATATTCTAGTAGCTTTGTTTAATTTTATAAAATCAATTAACATTCTATAGCCAGTCACAATTCTTTGTGGAATGAGTTCATTTTTATCATTAGGAACAACAACAATACCTCCTATCTTAGGGACACAATTAACGGGACTTTCCCATCTACTATCATGTGTGGGAGAAATTATACCTTCTTCCACAAGCTTTGATATTTCATTTGTTACCACTTCTTTCATTTTGGGATTCAGTCTTCGTTGGTGATCAACAACGGGTTTAGCATCTGGTGCTATATTAATCATGTGATCACAAAGAGTGGGACTAATTCCCTTAAGATCATCAAGAGTATACCCAATAGCAGCTCGGTGCTTCCTTAAAAATTCAACAATCTTTCTTCTTCATGCTCTGTAAGGTTAGCACTGATAATAACATGGTATATCTTATTTTCATAAAAATAAGAGTATTTCAAAGTGTGAGGTAATTGCTTTAATTCAAACAGAGGATCGCCCTTGGGTGGAGGAGGACCTCCTAGAGTTTCAAAAGGCAAGTTGTGTTTAAGGCTAGGTTTTTGCTCAAAGAACATATTATCTCATTCATTTCTTTCACGCATATGCATATCATTTTCATGCTCTAGCAAATATTGTTCTAACAGATCCGTAGGAGGAATGGCAATAGAAGCAAGACAAATTAGTTCATCTTTACTAGGCTATTCTTTATCATGGGGTTGATTACTAAACTGTGAGAAATGAAACTCATGAGACATACCACCAAAGTTAACACTAACAGTTTCCTTTTTGCAATCTATTTGAGTATTGACAGTGTTCGAGAAGGGTCTACCAAATATTATGGGACAACAATTATCTTGTGGTGAGCCAAGTACTAGAAATTCAGCAGGGTGTTTTACTTCTCCAAACAAGACTTCAACATATCTACCAATCCCAAGTGGTGTGTTGGTGTCTCTATTAGCAACTTTAATAGTAACATCTATGTCTTCTATCTCACGTGGTGCTATCTCATTCATAATTTCTTGATATAAGGTGAAAGGAATAACACTAACACTAGCACCCATATCACATAAACAATGATAGTAATGATCTCCCATTTTCATTGAAACAACACGCATACCAACAACAGGTCTATTCTTATCTTCAGTATCAGTTTTGGCAATTCTAGCAGCTTCATTACAGAAATAAATAACATCTCCATCGATATTTTCTACCAAGAGATCTTTAACCATAATGGTATTAGGTTCTACCTTGATATTCTCACGGGGTTTGGTTTTTCTAACATAACTTTTATTAACCATAGTTGAAGCTTTAGCGTGTTCCTTTATCCTAATAGGGAAAGGAGGTTTCTCAATATAAGCAGTAAGCACAACTGGGTCAACATTGTAAATGATAGTTTCAGCCTCAACTTTAATTGGTTCTTCAATTTTTTTTGTTAATAGGTGGGTGATATTTAAACCATTTCTCTTTAGGAATATCAACATGAGCAGCAAAGGTTTCATAGAATGAGGCTACTATTTGAGAGACAAGTCCATACATAATGCTAAAATCATTCAAAGCATCAACTTTCATAAAAGTTTTAACACAATCAAACTTCGGTTTTATACCTGACTCTTTACCTTCGCCGAGATCCCAATCTTCAAAGTTGAGGTTAACTCTTTCCCAAAGATCCCACCTGAATTCAATAGTCTTCTTCATAAAAGAACTAGAGCAAGAAGTATCGAGCATGGTTTGATCATTATGAGAAAGCCAAGCATAAAAATTCTGAATAATAATTTCTCTGAAGAGCCCATGATTGGGGCATGAATTTAACATTAACTTCAACCTCCCCCAAGCTAGAGCGATACTTACTCCTTCACGAGGCCAAAAATTATAGATAAAGTTCCGATCACGATGAACAAGATGCGTATGATAATTTTTTTGGTGAAACTCCAATTGCAATCGACTCCAGTTCCAAGATCATGTATCATCACATAGCCTATACTATTTTAGTAATTTTCCCCCAAAATATAAAGGGAAACCTTCTTCTTGACTTCATCTGTGAATAAACCTGCAAGCTTAAATAATCCAGAAACTTCATCCACATAGATTAGGTGCATATCGGGATGTTTTGTTCCATCTCCTACATAAGGATTAGCTACCAGTTTCTCTATCATACGCAAAGGAATTTCATAGTAAACATTTCAGTAGGTTCAGCAGGTTGAGGAACAATCTTTGTGTTTCCGGTGTAGGTGAAGATACCCCGAACAAGCCCCTCAAAGGATTACTTTCCATAGTGACAAGTAACAGTAAATTTCAGCACGTAATATAAATTTTGCCTTAGCAAATTCTGCGTACCAAAGGCGCTTCACTCACCGGAAACGGCGCCATAAAATAGTCTTGATGGCCCACAAGTATAAGGTGTTAATCATAGTCCTTTAGATAAGTAAGAGTGTCGAATCCAACCGGAGCGGAAGGAAATGACAAGCGGTTTTTAGCAAGGTAATTTCTGCAAGCACTGAAATAGAGGTAACACGTTGTTTGATAGTAAGATGACTGTAACAAGTGACTAGTAGCAATAGTAGCAATAGGTGCAACAAGGTAGACCAATCCTTTTGTGGAAAAGGACATGCTAGAACAATTTCTTATAATAGGCAAAGTGTTCTTGAGGGCACACGGGAATCTCATCTAGTTACTTTCGTCATGTTGGGTTAATTCGCGTTCGGTATTTTGATAATTTGATATGTGGGTGGACCGATGATTGGGTGTTTCTCTTACTTGAAAAATCCTCCCACTTATGATTAACCCTCCCGCAAGCATCCGCAACTATGAGAAAAGTATTAAGAATAAATTCTAAACATAGCATTAAACATAGGGAACCAAATCAGCGACTTACGGAGTAGTGCCTACACTGGGGTTTAAGTTTCTGTCACTCTCAGATCCCATCCTCTAATTATTACTCCACAATGCATTCCCTTAATCCCAAATATGGTGAAGTGTTATGTAGTCGACGTTCACATAAAACCACTAAGGGAATCTCAACATTCATATCATCAAAATATCGAACGAATATAAACTTCACATGACTACTTGCAACATGATTTCTCTCGTGGCCTCAAGAACAAAAGTAACTACTCACAACTGATAAACATGTTCATGACCAGAGAGGTACTAAATAGGATCTAAACATATAATCTTCCACCAAATAAACCATAAAGCATCAACTACACGATGTAATTAACACTACTAGACACACCCGAGGTACCAGTCCGAGGTTTTGGTACAAGATTGAGTACAAGAAATTAACTAGGGTTTTGAGAGGAGATGGTGCTGATGAAGATTAGCCTCCCCAATATGAGAGGGTTGTTGGTGATGACGATGGCCTCGATTTCCCCCTCCGGGAGGGAAGTTCCTCTGGCGAAATCGCTCCGCCGAAGGGCAAAAGTGATCCTACCCAGGTTCCGCCTCGAGACGGCGACGCTTTGTCCTGAAAGTAACCCTCTTATTTTTAGGGTAAAAGAGAATTTATAACAAAAGATGATCGCTAGAGGTGTGATAGGGGGCCACTAGACATTAGGACACGCCAGGGGGTCCTGGCGCGCCCTGGTGTTTAGTGGACGTTTGGTGGCCCCCCTCTAGTACTTCTTTGCTCTAGTATTTTTTATTTATTATAAAATAAATCTCTGTAAATTTTCAGCCCAATTGGAGATGTGCATAATAGGTATCTATGATGTAGCTTTTTCAGGTCCAGAATTCCATCCGCGACATTCTCCCACTTGATGTAAACCTTGCATATTATGAGAGGAAAGGCATTAGGATTACTCCAGCAAGTGGCAAAAAGCATAAAACAATACAAATAATAGTAAAAGAACATGATGCAAACTGGATGTATCATGGACCTTCGAGCACAGAACACAGTCAATCTTGAATGATAACAAGCATGGATGCAAATTGAGGACGTACCTCCGTCGCCCGGTCACACGGGGGTGTTCATTGTCTCGATGCACCACCTGTATCGAGGGGATCGATGATCTCGAACGTTGCAGCGAGGGGGGCACCCCCGGTGGCAGCACAACCTCGGGAAAACTGGTCAAGGTGTCAACCCACAGTGGTAGAACGTCCACCTCGCCGCGTGCGCTGGATTTGAGGATTCGGCCTCGTGAATCGCCCAGAAGATGAGCTCCACATCCATACACCTGTCATCCCCATGAATCGGGTAGACTTGGTGAATGTCGCGTATCACATGATTTCAATGTGGATGTCCGCCCATTCGCTCCAGTTGGAAAACAGGTCCGACACCACCCTCCACATCTCCCTGCGAGGCTTTGGCGAGTTAGAGTCGGTCAAATGCAGTGAGACTACCGCAGGAGACGGCAGCGCCGCCGGCTCCGTGACTCATGTCACTGAAGCCATTCGACACATCCAAAGCCATGGCGATGTGGCTCGGCCATGCGAATGAAGAGTCGGAGAGCGCTGGTGCGGGAGAGGCTGATGTGGTTGGTGGGTGGGGAGGGCGGTGAGGAGATGGTTTTTTTCACCGTTGATGTGGTTCCCAAGAGGGGGGGGGGGAGAGGCAGGTATCCATCATCGATCTTTGCCACACATACTATATGAGCTACATGATAATGCAAAGGAATATGATGATGAGAACACAAGTCATGAAACAGAACGGTGGAAGTTGCATGTCAATATATCTCGGAATGGCTATGAAAATGCAATGATACGTAGGAATGATGGCTGTTTTGAGGAAGATATAAGGTGGCTGATGTGTGATAGAGCGTATCATATCACGGGGTTTGGATGCACTGGTGAAGGTTGTACCGATCCTCGAGGTGAGAATGGGCAATGCACGGTACCGAAGATGCTAGCCAACATGGAAAGGTGAGAGTGCGCATATCCATGGAGTCACATTAGTCATAAAGAAATCATACAATTATTACAAAGCCCAGTAGCTCCCTCGAAGCAACGTACTACCGCATACCCCTAGGGATAAGGTTGGTAGGAGTTAACCATCACGCACCTCCGACCCAAACAACACATAGGAGTTCCTTCACACATAAGAACGCTCACACATCATCATCACGCCATAACCAATATTTAAATGAGTAATTAATAACTGATACATCTCCAACGTATCTATAATTTTTTATTGTTCCATGCTATATGTTATCATTTTAGAACACTTTTTATGTACTTATCTACCAATTTATAATATTTTTGAGCACTAACCTATTGTCCCAGTGCCTATTACAAGTACTTGTTTTCTTGCGTGTTTTTCCACTTTTTAGGTTTTCGGTACCAAACGAAGTCCAATTGACCTGAAACTTTTTGTGATTCTTTCTGGACGAAAACAAGAACATGGAACATTGGAAGGAGGCAGGAGGGTGCACAAGGGCCTCATAAGCCAATGGGGCGCTTTCTGATGGCTTGTGGCCCCATCGTTGATCTCCCGACTCCGTTCTCCGGCCTATAAATTTCCATCTACCCTAAAAACATCGAGGGAGGTCCCGAAACACTTTTTACACCGCCACAAGTCTCTGTTCCAACAGGAGGCACTACATGGCAACCCCCACTCTCTCTCTCTCTCTCTCTTTGATATTCAATACAATGATCATCACATCTTCGTTTTGATCTATATGATATAACTCTTTTGTATGGTGCATTTGTTGGGATCCGACAAATTGTTGGTTTATGTTCAGATTATTCATGATAAATATTTGAGTCTCCTCTGATATATAATATGATTCTTATGTGCATGATTATGATAGCTTCGTGATTCTCTCCGATCTATTGAAATAGTTTGGCCAACTAGATTGATATTTCTTCGGTGATAGAGGTGCGTTGTAGTAGGTTCAACCTGACGAGTTTCTATATCCCAGTGACAGAAGGGGGAAGGTTGCATCATTGTGTTTCTTCTACTAAGGGTAAAAAGATGTCATTTATTCATATTTGCGCTGTTTACTTTGTCTACATCATGTCATCTTTCTCCAAGCATTACTTCATTTTTCATGAACTTAATACGTAGAGAGGCAAGCATAGAAACGCTCTTGAAGTGAAGTAATAGTAATAGGTGCAGGAAAGAGTCGGCATATTTTTTTATGGATGTGATGCCTATATTTACATGATCATTACCGTGAAAATCGCATAACTATCCGCTCTTCTATCAATTGCCAACAATAATTTGTTTAACCACCATGTGCTTTTTTCATGAGAGATGCCATTAGGGAAAACTATGTCCCCCGGGTCTATTCACAACATATTGCTAAAACCTGCAATACATTGCTTCCATTCATTTGCTTTTATTTTATTTTGCATTTTCAATTATCTACACACGTCATTTGCTTGCAAATAACGAGACCAAGGGGATTGACAACCCTCTTGCCAGCGTTGGGTGCAAGTTGTTTGTTATTTTGTGTGCAGCCGTTGAATACAGGTGTGGTTGATATTCCTATTTATTGAATAAACCTTGGTTGCATAACTAAGGGAAATACTTTCCCGCATTGTGCTGCGATAACCCGTTCCTCTTCATGGAAAACCCAACGCATATCACAAGTATCAAGAAGGATTTCTGGTGCCGTTGCCGGGGAATATCATCACCAAGTATCAAGTAACTACACACAAAATTAGTTCACTTGTTCCTATTTTTATTTGCTGGTATATTTAGTTTGTCTCATAAAAAAATAATACATAAATATTTATCTTTGCTTGCTTAGCTTCTCACTAGATTGCATCTTCGCTCTGTAGTTTGCTTGTTACACTTGTCAGTTTGCTCACTTAGTCACCATGTCTCAAGATACTACTAATTTGTGTGACTTTTCAAATACTAATAATAATGATTTTATTATTACTCCTATACCACCCGCCACTAGTGCGGATGCTTTTGATATTAATGCTTCATTGCTAAATCTTGTCATTAAAGATCAATTTTCAGGAAGTCCTAATGAGGATCCCGCTTCACATCTCAATACTTTTGTGGGACTTTGTGATATGCAAAAGAAAAATGGCCTAGACAATGATATTCTGAAATTAAACTTATTTCCTTTTTCTCTTAGAGATAAATCAAAAGCTTGGTTTTCATCTTTGCCACATAATAGTATTGGAACATGGGATAAGTGTAAAGATGCTTTCATTGCCAAGTAGTTCGTTCCTGCTAAGATCATGTGCCTAAGAAATCAAATAATGAATTTTAAACAGCAAGAACATGAACATGTTTCTCAATCTTGGGAGAGAATGAAATTGATGATAAGGAATTGTCCTAAGCATGGTTTAAACTTATGGACTTATTCAAAATTTCTATGCAGGACCAAACTTTGCATCGAGAAATCTTCTAGATTCTGCCGCAGGTCGTACCTTCATGGAGGTGACCCTAGGAGAGGCCACCAAACTTCTGGACAATATCATGGTCAACTATTTTCAGTGGCATACCGAACGAGCTACAACTGGTAAGAAGGTAAATTCTGTTGAGGAAATCTCTACTTTGAGTGAAAAATGAATGCTCTTATGAACTTGGTTGCTAATAAAAATACTCATGTTGACCCCAATGATATGCCCTTGTATACCTTGATTGAACAAAATAATGATACTATTGATGTGAACTTTGTCTCGCAAAATAATTTCAACAACAATGCTTATAGGGGTAATTTCAATGCAAGGCCGTATCCCGGTAATAATCCTAATGGTTATGGCAATTCTTATGGTAATTCTTATGGAAAATTACTCTACAAATTCTAAAAGGATACCCTCAGATCTTGAGAACACAATATAGGAATTCTTTAATTTTCAAAAAGTTTTCAATAGTATGGTAGAGGAAAACTGCATATTGTCGATACTTTGGCTAAGAATGTGGATATAATTATTCTTAATGTAGAGACTCTTAAAAGTAAAAATTTGCCTCCAAATCATGATTTTTATGAGACTATTAAATATATACAAGTTTCAATCAATGAGAGTAAGGAGAGAACCATTAAATTGAGAGCTAAGCTAGAATTCCTATAAAAGGCTCTTCCACCCGGTTTTTATTGTAATCATGATGAAGAACTTAAAATGATTGGTACTTCTCCTATTGAATATTTGTTTACTTCTCTGCATGTTAATGATAAAGGAACTGGCGATGAGTCAACTATATTTAAGGAGTGCCCCATTTTCTTGGAGGGTGATGATTCTAATGATAAAATTGAAAAAAAGTGGGTTTGGAGAGGTCAAAACTTTAACTAGTGATGTGCCCACTATCTTGGATTACAAGGACTTTATTATGATAATTTGTTTGTATTAGAATGTATTTCCTTGCTGCAATCCATTATTATCTCACCCAATTCTTATGAACAAAATAAAGCTTTTACTCAACATATAGTAGAAGCTATGGTAAAAGCTTATGATGAGAAACTTGAGCTTGGAGTTTCTATTCCTAGAAAGTTGCATGATGAGTGGGAACCTACTATCAAAATTTAAGATAAATAAATATGAATTCAATGCTTTGTGTGACCTTGGTGGTAGTGTTTGAACTATACCTAAAGCTTTATGTGATCTGCTTGGTCTCACTAATATTTAAGAATATTCCCTTAACTTGCATCTTGCGGATTCTACCATTAAGAAACCCTTTAGGGGAATTAATTATTTAATTATAATTGCAAATAAAAATTATTTGCCTATATATTTTATTGTGCTTGATATTGATTACAATCCTACTTGTCCCATTACACTTGGAAGACCTTTCCTACGAACTATAGGTGTAATCATTGATATGAAAGAGGTCAACATTAGGTTCCAATTCCCACTAAATAAAGGGATGGAACACTTCCCTAGAAAGAGAATCAAACCACTTTATGAATATATCGTGAGGTCCACTTATGGGTTCAATCTGAAGGATGACAACACTTGAAACTATGCAATATGCCTAGCTAGGGGCGTAAAACAATAGCGCTTGTTGGGAGGCATCAATAGTTATCTTAATTTTTGCTTTATACTTCCTGATATGATGTGATAACATGACTATTTACTATGCAATGATTGTTTTTTTATGTTTTTAATTAGCGTTTGTGCCAAGTAAAGCCTTTGGGATGATTTGCATGATGAGTAGAATTGACACGGTGCAAAAACAAAAACTTTGACGCCCAGTGCAGAATTTTTATGATTTTACGGGGAAATCTTTTTAAGATGAATATTTTATACAGTACTTACATACAATTTCCTCAGGTCATTATAATTTTTCAGAATTTTTGAGTGACATAAGTACTGAAATTAAATATATTACTACATATTGTTCTCTTTTAAACATATTCTATTTTTGCATGCATAGTTTGCTTGTTTTGATTATGCTATCGATTATATCGGGGGTATAAGCCATGGATAAGTTAGAATATATTACTTATGCTAAAATAAAAGAATAATAAATTTATAACAGTACCTAAAAGTGTTTATTATGTTGCCTATACTAATGGATCTCACGAAGTTTTATTGAGTTTTGTGTGGTTGAAGTTTTCAAGTTTTGGGGATTATCTCGATGGACAAAGGAATCGGAAGTGGCAAGAGCCTAGGCTTGGGGATTCCCAAGGTACCTCAAGGTAATATTCTAGGAAGACTCAAGCATCTAAGCTTGGGGATTCCACGAGAAGGCATCCCCTCTTTCGTCTCAATCCATGAGTATGTTACTTGCAGCTACATTTTTATTCATCACATGATGAGTTTTGCTTGGAGCGTCGGTTGATTTTGTTTACTTTTACTTTCAGTTTGCCATAATAATTGTTTGCTCGACACACCTATTTTAGAGAGAGACTCCATTGTCATAATTTGTTAGAATACTCTATGTGCTTAACTTATATCTTTTGAGCTTAGCAATTGCTCTAGTACTTCACTTATATCTAAGCACGATGGCATGTATATTTTATAGAAATAATATGCCCTTGTTCCTCACTTATATTTGTTTGAGAGTTAACAAAAAGTGACGGTAATTTGCATGGGTCATAAGACTAGATCAAGAATAATGAGTGTTCAATGAGTGATAATTAAAACCACCATGTAGCACATTTAGAGAAATTGTGGTTAATGATATTGATGTGGTGATATGAAAGGGTGTGAGTGCATGATCATTAATTCACAGAGGTGTCGATATTAAGAGATGTTAAAACTTCTTGAACATCTGAAAAACTAAAAGGGCATGGTTATGATGTGTGAGCATTTCTATTCATGTTGAAAACCTAGTGTTGTTTCGAGTCGGAGTCGCGCGATGGTTAATTCCTACCAACCCTCTCCCTGAGGTCATGCGAGTAGTACTTTGATTTGTGATAAGACCAATGAACCTTTGCAATAAGTATATGATCTCTTTATGACTAATGTGACACCATGGAGACACACAATCTCACCTCCTTATATTGGCTAGCCTCTCGAGTACCGTGCATAGCCCATTCTCACCTCAGGGATTGGTGCAAATTTCGCCGGTGCATCCAAACCCCGTGAGATGACACGCTCTGTTGTACATAAGCCTTATTATATACTCCTAAAAACAGCCACCATACCTACCTATTATGGCATTTCCATAGACATTCCGAGATATATTTCCATGCAAATTCTATCATCACTTCACATGACTAGTTCGTTCATCATCATATTGCTTTGCATGATCATATAGAGCTGACATAGTATTTGTGGCAAAGCCACCATTCATAATAGCATTTGTGGCAAAGCCACCAATTATCATATGCTGAATACATGTCAAGCTAGATCATTGCACATCCTGGTACACTACGGGAGGCATTCATATTTGAGTCATGTTACTTCATAGCTCATCATATCGAGTTATCCGTTAGTTGTAAGTAAATAAAAGTGTGATGATCATGAGTATTAGAGCATTGTCCGAGTGAGGAAATAAAGATGGGGTGACCAAATGATCCCACCATATATATATATATTCATCACCCAGGGTTAGATTAAATTATTCCTCATCCGAGGTAATTTTACGACAATTTCATAAATAAATTAAATTTGAAATGCAAATAGATACGTTTATATTGATTCACTACGTAAAATTTGACATAAGAAAACAAAAATATAGGTCATAAAACCAGAAAAATCACATTTTATGAATAATTTACACTATGTTTTTATGTTTGTATATATAGATATATATAGGGTCGTATTTTTGTGTTTGTGTATATATAGATATATGTTTTTATGTTTGTATATATAGCGCGACCCAAACACAATAAAAAATCTATGGGATTTTTTTTGGAATATTTATGATTTTTGGGAAGAAGAATCTACGCGAAGCGATGCCCGAGGAGGTCACAAGCCCAGGAGGCGCGACCCCAACCCTAGGGCGCGGCTAGCAGGCTTGTGACCAATCCCTAAGGCGGTTGGGGCCCTTCTTTCCCTGCAATAAAGATAATAACCGGAAGAAAATCATGTTAAAATTTCAGCCCAATTGGAGTTACGGATCTCCGGGATTTTAAGAAACGATGAAAGGAAAAATCTGGGAGCGCAGAAACACAAGGACACACACTGAGAGAGATCCAATCTCGGAGGGGCTCTCGCCCCTCCACCGCCATGGAGACCATGGACCAAAGGGGAAACCCTTCTCCCATCTAGGGAGGAGGTCAAGGAAGAATAATAAGAAGGGGGGCTCTCTCCCCCTCTCTCCCGGCGGCGCCAGAACGCCGCCCGGGACATCATCGTGTGACGGCGATCTACACCAATACCTCCGTCATCTTCACCAACACCTCCATCACCTTCCCGCATGTATATTCAGCGGTCCACTCTCCCGCAATCCGCTGTACCCTCTACTTGAACATGGTGCTTTATGCTTCATATTATTATCCAATGATGTTTTGCCATCCTATGATGTCTGAGTAGATTTTCGTTGTCCTATCGGTGATTGATGAATTGCTATGATTGGTTTAATTTGCTTGTGGTTATGTTGCTGTCCTTTGGTGCCCATCATATGAGCGCGCGCGTGGATCACACCATAGGGTTATTAGTATGTTAATAGGACTATGTATTGGAGGGCAAGGGTGACATAAGCTTCAGTCTAGCATAGAAATTGATGCATATGGATTGAAGGGGGACCAATATATCTTATTGCTATGGTTAGGTTTTACCTTAATGAACGCTAGTAGTTGCGGATTCTTGCTAATAGTTCCAATCATAAGTGCATAGCATTCCAAGTAAGGGATGTCATGCTAGCAGTGGTCTCTCCCACATAAAACTTGTTATCGGTCTAGTAACGTAGTCAATTGCTTAGGGACAATTCCGCAACTCCTACCACCACTTTTCCACACTCACGTAATTGTTTCCAACCAGCCCCTAGTTTTTATTTGCGTGTCCTTTCTTTTCTTGCAAACCTATCCTATCACACCTAAAAAGCACTTATAATTTCATACTTGTTCTAGGTAAAGCGAACGTAAAGTGTGCGTAGAGTTGTATCGATCGTCGATAGAGGGAATATTTGTCCTACCTTTAGCTCCTCGTTGGGTTCGACACTCTTACTTATCGAGAAAGGCTACAATTGATCCCCTATACTTGTGGGTTATCATTCATCATATATAGAGTCTCATGTCATCTCATCCATATGCTAGTGGGAATCAAAAAAATTACAAACTGGACTTGGATATTCTGATGACGGGCTTCCTCAAATGCCCAAGGTCTTCATGAGCAATCAAGTTGGATGCACACCCCACCTAGCTTCACTAGAGCTTTCATACACTTATAGCTCTAGTGCATCATTTGCATGGCAATCCCTACTCCTTGTGCCAATATCTATCGATGGCATCTACATAGCCCGTTGGTATGCCTACTCAACACGAGACAATCTTCTCCACTTTTCAACCCCTTTGAAACCTACCACCTTATTCTATTCTACATGTATGCTACGTCCAATGGTTCACGCTCATGTATTGCGTGAAGAATAAAAAGTTAATGCATATTGAAAAAGTACGATCCAATTGCCTGAATTAAGCACCGTGGTGCTTTACATTTGTAGTTATGTGGTGAAGATGGAGCCATGCCTTCCTAATATAAGAAAGGTGGATAGGGGTGAAAACAATCTTTGAGGATCGTACACTTTGAAAAATTAATTGTTTTGCTCCTTATACATAAAAATATTGATGTGTTCATATTTTTTAATTCATTATTTCTCAATGAGCATACATGCATAAGATTACATCATGGATAGCATGTCACATCAAAAAATCTGTTTTTATCATTTACCTACTCGAGGACGAGCAGGAATTAAGCTTGGGGGTGCTTGATACGTCTCCAACGTATCTATAATATTTGATTGTTCCATGCTATTATGCTATCATTTTAGAACACTTTTTATGTACTTATCTACCAAATTATATCATTTTTTAGCACTAACCTATTGTCCTAGTGGCAAGTGCCAATTGTTGTTTTCTACGTGTTTTTCACTTTTCAGGTTTTCAGTACCAAATGAAGTACAATTGACCTAATTTTTTTTGATTTTTTCTGGATCAAATCAAGACCGTGGAGCATAGGAAGGAGGCAGGAGGGAGTATGAGGTCCCCACAAGCCAAGGGGGTGTGTTAAAGCACAATTGCTCCCTAAGTTCGTTTTGATAATTGATCACAACATATGCATCATTGGACTAATGATATTATCCAAGTATATTTCAAAAAAGTTCAAAGATGCCTTGGCTATAAGATTGTGAGGATAAGCCCCTTGATGCAAGGAAAGGAATAGGATTGGCTCAAGCTTCAAGCAAGAAGACTCTACATTTTACATTTGAGAGATATCACTTTGAGACCATAGGAAAGCTAATACTATTAAAAGGGGGTGAGGTATTATGATGAATTGGTTGCTCAAGTGCTTAGAGGTAGCCACCAAAAATGCTTAGCCGTTCTCCCATAAAATATATTTGTCCAAAGCCAAACCAACAAAATCGGCGCCACCAACTATTTCCACTCGGCCCTACCGATTTTCCACCACACAAATCCTATGCCAAACCCTACCATCTCAGTATCGCCAACTTTCACATCGGCGCCACCAAGATTAAGTGACCAACTTTCTGTTGAGAAGATTTCAAGAATCGAAATTTCCGAGCTTGAAGTCGGTCTCACCGAGATTTGGATACTGGTCTAGGTCATCGTACCGGTACCATCGAGATTCATATATCGATCTCATCGAGAATTCTAAAGTTGCCACATTTAGTGCAACTTGGTACCACCAAGATTCATTTCGGTGTCACCAAGTTGGGCAATAATGTTGTAATGGTTGGATTCTGGGAGATGCCTATATATACCCCTCCACCTCCTCTCATTCATAGGGGAAGCACTCAGAACACACTTAGACTTGCCAGATCCATATATTTGAGAGAAAGCAACCTATTCATGTGTTCAGATCAAGAGATCCCAATCCAGTCATTTGAACCTTGATTTCTAGCCTCCCAAACTTGCTTTCCACAGGATCAATCTCTCCTACCCATGCCAAATCTGTGAGAGAGTGATTGAGTGTTGAGGAGACTATCTTTTGAAGCACAAGAGCAAGGAGTTCATCGTTCTACCACATCTATTACCTTTTGGAGGGTGGCGCCTCCTAGATTCGTTAGGTGTTGTTTGGGAGCCTCCTACTTCGTGTTGTGGAGTTTAACCAAGAAGTTTGTAAGGGCAAGGAGATCGCCTACTTCGTGAAGAACTACCATGAGTGAGGCTAGTCCTGTGTGGACGGAAGCCATGGTGGAATAGACAAGGCTCCTTCTTTGTGGACCCCTTGTGGGTGGAGCCCTCCAAGGACTCTCGCATCAGTTACCCTCTGTGGGTTGAAGTCTCCGCTAACATGGACGTACGATAGCACCACCTAACGGAACCATGTCAACCTTTGTGTTTGATCTCCCTACCTAACCCTCTACTTTACATTTGCATGTCGTTACTTTCCGCTGCTATACTCTTAGATGTGCATGTGTACGGTGAACTTGACTAGTCATAATTGCTAAAACTGGCCCACAACTAAAATCGGGAAAAGGCTAAGTTTTTATCTTGTTAAGTAGGCTAATCACCCCCCTATAAACATACTTTGATCCTACAGCGCGCCCTGGGGGGCCGTGTCCTGATGGCTTGTGGCCTCGTCGTGGTTCTCCTGACTCCGTTCTCTAACCTATAAATTCCCATCTACCACAAAACCATCGAGGGAGGTCCCTAAAGACTTTTTTACACCGTCGCAATTATCTGTTCCGATGGGAGGCCATCTAGAGCTCCGTTCTGGCACTCTGCCCGAGGGGTGATCGATCACGAAGGGCTTCTTAATCAACCTTGCTGCCGTCATGATGATGTGTGGCTAGTTCACAGCAGACCTACTGATCCATAGCCAGTACCTAGATGGCAATCTCTCTCTCTTTGATCTTCAATACATTGATCATCACATCTTCGCTTTGATCCATATGATGTAACTCTTTTGTACGGTGCGTTTGTTGGTATCCAATGAATTATGAGTTTATGTTTAGATTATTCATTATAAATATTTGAGTCTCCTCTGATATATAATATGATTCTTATGTGCATGATTATGATAGCTTCGTAGTTCTCTTCGATCTATTGAAATAGTTTGGCCAACTAGATTCATATTTCTTCGATGAGAGAGGTGCATTGTAGAAGGTTCAACCTGGCGAGTTTCTATATCCAAGTGGTAGAACGGTACAAGTTGCGTGTTTGTGTTGTTGCTACTAAGGGTAAAACGATTGGGTTTATTCATATTGGTTGAGTTTCCTTTGTTTACATCATGTCATCTTTCTCCAAACATTACTTCGTTTGTCATGAACTTAATACGTAGAGAGGCAAGCACAGAAGCGCTCTTGAAGTGAAGTAATAGTAATAGGTGTAGGCAGGAGTCGACCTATTTGTTTATGGATGTGGTGCCTATATTTACATGATCATTGCCGTGAAAATCGCATAACTATCCGTTCTTCTATCAATTGCCCAACAGTAATTTGTTTACCCACCGTGTGCTATTTTCATGAGAGATGTCATTAGGGAAAACTATGGCCCCCGGGTCTATTCACAACATATTGCTAAAACCTCCAATACTTTGTTGTCATTTATTTGGTTTTATTTTATTTTGCATTTTACAATTATCTACACACATCATTTGCTTGCAAATAATGAGACCAAGGGGATTGACAACCCTCTTGCCCGTGTTGGGTGCAAGTTGTTTGTTCTTTTATGTGCAGCCGCTGAAGACGGTTGTGGTAGATATTCCTATTGGTTCAATAAACCTTGATTTCATAACTAAGGAAAATACTTACCCGCGTTATGTTGCGATAGCCTGTTCCTCTTCCCAGAAACCCCAATGCAGGTCATAGTTTCAATAACATCCTTTAATACCAATATTTCTACTAACAAATAATCATGTATTAATGTCCTTTCATATTACTACATCAATATAATTAACCCGTAATTCTATTTTTGTGAACTGCATGAAAGTTTTTATTATATCCTCCTTGAATATCTATCCTTTTTGGACTAGTCTTATAACCCATACATATTGCCATTGCTATTCCTTAGACTCTCAAAAAAATTTAAGTGAAGCATGAGAGTACAATTATTTCTATAAATTTACACATAGTCATGGTCTAAAAAATATAATTGAAATACTAGAGCAACTGCCTAGCTCAAAAGATATAAATGAAGCAAATAGAGTATTCCAACAAATTTATGATGATCATGTGTCAAATAGGTGTGTCCAACAAAAAATGATTGTGGCAAACCATAATATACAATGCTCCAAGGAAAACACATATCGTGTGATGGATAAAAATGTAGCTCCACGTGACATACCGATAGAATGGAGACGAAAGAGGGGATGCCATCCGGGGCATACCCAAGATTAGACGCCTGGACATTCCTTGAATATTACCTTGGGGGTCCCTTGGACATCCCCAAGCTTAGGGTCTTGACACTCCTTATTCCTTCATCCATCGTTATGTCACCCAAAACTTGAAAACTTCAACACACAAAACTTAATAGAAACCTCATGAGATCCATTAGTATAATAGGCAAATCATATATTTTAGGTATTTCTATAAATTTATTTACATTTAATTGTTTCGTAAGGTACTATATTCTAACTTCGCCATGACTTATACCCCGATATAAGCATCATCAAACCAAGCAAACTATGCAAGCAAAAACAGAACAGTTTGTAGTGGTCAGCACTAAAACCATACTTCTGTAACACCAAACATTCTGAAAATTTAGGAAGACCTAAGAAATTATTATATAAATGCTTTGTAAAGAATTCAGATTAAAAATACATTCCAGTAAAATCTGAGAAATTCTATAGTGTACGTAAAAGTTTCTATTTTTGCACAGGATCAAATATACTATCACCTCAATCATCCCAAAGGCTTTACTTGGCGCAAACAATAATTAAAACACAAAAACACAATCATCAGAGTAGCAATAATCATTTCAGTGCACTAGAACAGAAAATGTTGGGTTGTCTCCCAACAAGCTCCTTCTTTATAGTTGTTAAGATAGAGTTGGGATAATAATGATGCTCACACAAAAGACAAGAATTGAAGCACAAAAAGAGCATCATAAATCATGTGACAAATGCATTTAAACCTAACATACTTCCTATGCATGGGTATTTTATAATCAAACAAATTATCAAGACAAGAAGTGTCTAGCATATGGAAGTAAGAAGAATAAAGCACTAACAATTTGAACATCAAGAGAGGTGAGTGAGTAACATGAAAATTGTTATAACCATATTTGCCTCTCTCATAATAATTACATGTAGGATCACATTGAAATTCGACAATATGGCTATCATATAAAATATTCTCTCCATGATCCACATGCACAAAAGTTTTACAATCTTCCAAGATAGTGGGATTAACATTAACTAAAGTCATGACCTCTCCAAACCCACTTTCAATACTATGGCAATTTCATTATCAATAGTAGATGCATTATGAGGCTTAAATAAATTTTCAAGATCAAAACAAAAACATCCCAATCATGATCGTTAGCAAAATTGAATTTCATGGAATTCATTTTAACATCATAGAAATTATACTTTCTCATTCAATAAATGTATCCCAGTAGCATTTTCATTTATCACTTCATTATTAGCTATCGGTTTACAATAAGAAGCAAGTTTAAAAAAGATTAGCAAGTGGACCAGGATCCATTAGATTCTTGTTTTTACTTTCTGTTTTGGTGTGAAAAAGATAAAAATAACATAAGTAGGAAAGTAAAAAGTAGAATAAGCGAATGATAATCTGAGTGTAGGCACGTGCCGAGAATTTCATGATGTCTCCCCGAAAACGGTGCCAGAAATTCTTCCTGTTACTTGTAAACTGTGTTTGGATTTTTCCCCGAAGAGGAGAGGAGATGCAGCACAATAGAGATAATTATTTCCCTAATTTAGAACCAAGGTTATCGAACCAATAGGTGTATCACGCAAACTTTTGTTAGTAGCACCTACACACATAGAACCAAACACTTGCACCCAATGCGGGCAAGAGGGTTGTCAAGCCCCTTGAACTAGTTTCCTGCAAGGATTAAATATTGATAGATATATAGTATAAATATAAAATAATATAGTATAAAATAAATGGCAGCAATATTTTTGCAGTTTTTGTAATATATTTTGAGTAGACCCCACGGCCATAGTTTTTGCTAGAGGCTTCTCTCTTGAAAATAGCATATGGTGGGTAGACAAATTACTGTTGGGCAATTGACAGAATAGCGCATAGTTGTGACATCTTATTCAAGGCGATGGGCATGCTTCTAGGCATACTATCCATAAACAAGTAGACCGACTCCTTCCTGCATCTACTACTATTACTCCACTCATTGACCGCTATCCAGCATGCATCTAGAGTATTCAGTATGAAACAAAGTAATGCTTGGAGTAAGATGACATGATGTAGAAAAAGTAAACTCAAGCAATATGAATAAAACCCATCATTAATGGAAGCAATATAAATATGTGTCATGTCCCTTTCTGTTACTGGGATTGAGAACCGTAAGATTGAACCCATCACAACACACCACTCCAATGGAAGCTAAATCAATCTAGTTGGCCAAACCAAACCGATCAATAAATCGAAGAGAAATACGAAGCTATAATAACCATGCATAAAATAATTGAAAGAAGACTCACTTAATATTCATGAATAATATGATCATAAACCCACAATTAATTGGATCCCAACAAACACACCACAAAGAAGATTACATCGAATAGATCACCGTGGGAATCACAGTGAACTTTGTATTGAAGACCATAGAGAGAGAACAAGCGATCTAGGTACTAGCTATGGACTCATAGGTTTGTGGTGGACTACTCACACAACATCTTGGATGCAACAAGGTTGATGTAGATGGCATGCGTGATCGATCCCCCCTCTGGCAGGGTACCAAAAAAGGTCTCCAAATGGCCTCCCATCGGAACAAAGACTTGCGAAAGTGAAAAAGTGTTCTGGGTGGCTCCCTGATGTTTTCCATTATTTGAGAATTTATAAGAGTGGAATTATGTGAGACGGAGCCACGAGGGGCCCACAAGGCAAGAGGGCACGCCATGTTGCCTTGCCATCTCCTTATGGGTCGATTGGTCTTCCTCCGAAGCTTCGAAGTCTTATTTTGATAGAGAAGTAATTATCACGAAATTTCAAAGAGTGTGGACTCCATTTGGCACTAATTTCCTGAAAGTCCAAAAACATGCAAAAACTGCAAGTGGCACTTGGCATTTGTTGGAAATATGCTCTAGAGGTAACAATAAATTAGTTATTGTCAAATTTACTTGTTCATGATAAATATGCTATAATTATATAGATTGGAAATTCAAATATATGTGTGGGTACATAGACAACAAAGTGTCCCTAATATGCCTCTATTGGACTAGCTCGTTGATCAAAGATGGCTAAGGTTTCCTTGCCATAGACATGAATTTTCATTTGATAACAGGTTCTCATCACTAGGAGAATGATGTGATGGACAAGAACCAAATCATAAGCACATCGTTTGATCGTATCAAATTTACTGCTATTGATTTGTGCATGTTAATGTATCTGTTCCTATGACCATGAAATCATGCAACACACTTACAATGGAGGAATACCTTGTGTGTATAAAATGTCACAACGTAACTAGGTGACTATAAACATGCTCTACAGGTATCTTCGAGGGTGTGTGTGGAGTTGACATGGATCAAGACTGGGATTTGTCAATTCGTATGACGGAGAGGTATCTCGGGGCCCACTCGGTAATATAACATCACAATAAGCTTGCAAGAAAATGTGTCTCAGGATTTAGACAATGGATCTTGTATTGTGGAACGAGTAAAGGGGATTGCCGGTAAGGAGATTGAACTAGGTATGGGGATACCGACGATCGAATCTCGGGAAAGTAATATACCGATGGACAAAGGGAACTTCATATGGGATTAACTGAATCTTTATCATCGTTGGTTCGATCGATATAGATCTTCGTAGAATATGTAGGAACCAATATGGGAATCTAGGTCCTGCTATTGGTTATTGACCACAGAGGTGTCTTGGTCATGTTTGCATAGTTATCGAACCCGCAGGGTGTGCACACTTGATGTTTGGTGAGGATATAGATATAGTCGAGTTATTATGTTGGTGATCTAAGGTTATTCGGAGTTCTGGATGAGACCCTGGACGTGACGAGGAGCTTTGGAATGGTCGGGAGATGAAGATTGATATATGAGAAGTTGGTATTCGATTTCCAAAAGAGTTCTAGAAAGTTATCGGTTTTGGGACGGTGGTTCCGGAAGAGTTCCAGGGGTCCACCGGGAGGGTCCACCTGTCCGGGAGGGCACCATGGACAGTGAGAGGTGGCACACCAGCCCCTGGTGGGCTGGCTGTCACTCCCACCCAAGTCCCATGCGGCCAAGGAGGAGGGTTGGCCCAGTGGTGGCCATCGCCTCTCCTTCCTTGGGGGCCAAGCCACTTGGTGGCCGCCGCCCCTCCTTCCTTGGGGGCCAAGCCACTTGGTGGACGCCGCCCCACCCTAGGGGAAACCTTAGGGTACCGGCCTCCTCCTCCACCTATATATACTAGAGGAGAGGGAGGGCATACACACCTAAAAAAGGCTTGGCGAAGTCCTGCCGAGATCACACAACCACCGTCGCCGCCACACACCGTCGTGTTGCTGGAGAACTCAGCTACTACTTCACACACGCTCGCTTGATCGAGGTGGTGAGGACTTCATCGAGTTGCACGTGTGCTAAAAACGGAGGTGCCATCTGTTCGCCAGTTGATCAGGACATTTGTGATTGGAACCCGGGACGGATCATGATTGGATCGCGAAGACATTCGACTACATCAACCGCATTTCTCAATGCTTCCACTTAGCGATCTACAAGGGTATGTAGATCTACTCCCCCTGTCGTAGCTAATGATCTCCATAGATTGACCTTGGTGAGTGTAGGATTTTTTTGTTTCTGATGCAACGTTTCCAACAGTGATATCATAACTATGCTGATATGTCTTCAACGTATCTATAATTTTTTATTGTTCCATGTTGTTATATTATCATTCCTGGATGTTTATGATCATTTTATAGCAACTTTATCTCACTTTTTGGTACTAACCTATTGACATAGTGCCCAGTGCGAGTTGCTATTTTTTGCTATTTTTTCCTTTGTAGAAAATCAATACCTGATGAAGTCCAATTGCCACGAAACTTTTTGGAGATTTTTTTGACCAAAAGGAAACTTGAGGACAAGGGATGATCACGAGAGGTGGACCAGGCGGCCCAACCAGGCACCAGGGCACGACCAGGGCCCCTAGCACGGTCTGGTGGGTAGTTGGGGCCTCGGTCACCTCCTCCACCGCCTTTGAGCTCTATAAATACCCTAATATTCTAGAAACACTAGAGGAGTCTGATGTGGATATATACCTAGGGTAGGGTCATAGGCCTGACCTACATGTCCTACCCAAGGGCACAACATTAAGGACTTAAAGATTCCAAGAAAGATTCTGACTGACTCGCCATGGGTTAGTCGGTAGAGCATCCACTCGGAGACTTTCTCCTTCCACTCGACAGAAGACTTCCACTCGGAAGAATAAGAAGCTAGTCGACCGCAAAAGTTTAGAAGTCACTCCAGGAAGGCCAAAGAGCAGGCATTCGACTGGTCATCATAAGTAACATTTATTACGTATGGTATCTAATAACGCACGCCTTTGTCTTCATTACTCAAACCCTTGGTTGCATGGGCCTTGATGAGGGGTAGCACACTCTATATAAGCCACCCTCCCCTCTCGCACAAGACTTCCACCCCCTTTAACACACACACTCCACATGACAAGAGCTCCTGAGCACTGAGACGTAGGGCTGTTACCTCCACGAGAGGGGTCTTAACTCATACATCGTGTATACAAGCTTGCCGTATCTAGGACTCTGCCCTCTCCTTTCGTACCCCTCACCTCTATTGGCAGGTTCGTTCCCATGACAGTTGGCGCCCACCAAGGGGCACACGTCTAAGCGACTCCCGACAAGTTTGCGATTTTCGTTCTTCACCGTGTCTTCGGACGGTGATTTTTTTCTTGGGCAGCGAGATCCGTCTTGACGCGCTCGTCTTCGTTGCTGATGACTCTGCATAGCTTCAGGATGCGCCTCTCGACGTTGAGGTGCTCCCAATCCGCGGGGCAACGCACTTCCGTGCAATTTCCTGCGGCGTTCTCCTTCGGTAACCATCGATCCTGGTGTCGACTGTTCTCCCCGCTGCTCATCTCCACAAGCGATCTGGTCGCTCGCGACTCCGGTGATCGGTGAAGCACGCAGTTGCTCGCCAAGCGTCTTCTCCAGAGATTGCGGCAATCGAGCCCGCCGAATCACTTCGTGACGCGTTCGACTCGGTGTCAGATCAGTCTGATGTCCCTTCCGAGTGCGAGAGCTGCGATCCTACAGCTTAGGTCTTCATGGCGGGTTTATGGAGAGCCCACCCGGGTTCGGTCGCACCGGACGCAAGGCGGGGGAACCGTTGAGTGGACACGTCTGCCAACGTCCTCCAGTTTCCGGTCGATGTCAGCGACAACTGTTTCGGAGTGGACCACAGAAGAACATCAAGGTATTTTGTACTCTGGTTATAAATGTTTCATCTTCCGCTAAGATAGCAGATTCCATTCGGCCATCAAACTTAGAGGCTGGCACAAGGTTAGAGCAGATTCGTACATTGCTGCAAGCAACGCAGTAGTAAAACTCGGCAGTATCACAGTTACTCAATAGATTGCACAGTAATTCACCCGGAGCAGATACAGTTTGTTCGGTTTATAGTCCAAGGTCACCTCGGCATCGCAGAGGCGGAGGTTACCGAGAGGATCAATACAGAGATCATGGGCGAAATCAGTTTGCTCCCCGTTTCCACCGTGATGACCGCCGTCGGGTGCATTCTCCCCCGCAGAGTGGTTCGTATGTGTCCCGACACTACAACGATAGACGGCCGTTCAGTGATGAGCGAAGTCGTGGGTTTGATGCAAGGAATGTACTCGTGCAGACGCGGATTGACAAGGGCAGAGCTCACAGAGATGGTTTTGACAGAGATCGTCCGGGTGGAAGCGGCATCGTGCTCTTCAGCCCCGAGTGTTTCAATAGAGGAATTCGATCTGCTGCTATTCCCCCAACTTCAGGTTGGCGGCTGGAATAAGTAAATATATAGGAGAATCAAAACCTGAAACATGGCTCAATGATTACCTAGTAGCAGTGCAGATTGGTGGAGGAAACGACAATGTTGCCATGAAGCATTTGTCTTTGATGTTAGATGGTTCGGCCAGGGCGTGGCTGAATCAGTTGGCTCCTTCTAGCATCTATTGCTGGGAGGATCTCGCCCGAGTGTTCATCAAAAGTTCGAGGGCACGTCCAAATGCCTTGCTGGTTTGTCTGAGTTACAGCATTGCGTGCAGAAGCCGAATGAGTCCTTAAGAGATTATACCTAGCGTTGGACCACCCTTCATCACACGGTGCAAAACGTTTCTGAGCACCAACCAGTCTGCGTTCTCAAGGCTAGTGTCAGGTATAGGGAACTATATCTGAAGTTTGGTCGAACAAGTGACATTTCCATGAGCAAGTTGATGGAGATTGCCGCTAGGTACGCCAATGGTGAAGAAGAGGACCGCCTCCGCAGCGGAAAGGAAAAGACAGTCGACAATGATGTTGGTGGCGGAAATTCCAATCGGAAGCAGAAGCGCAAGGCTGATGGTTCTGCTCCGTTAGAAGCGGCTGCCCTGGCGGCACAAGGAAAGAATAAGGGAAAACCCAAAGGGCAATTTCCTCCCAAAAAGTGAAAGAATCAGTCGGATGTCCTAGATTTACCGTGTGCAATCCACACGAAGAAAGATGAAGACGACAATTTCATATTGCGCAAACACACTACTCGCCAGTGCAGGTTGTTGATCCAACAGTTCAAAGAAGATCGGTCGAGTGAGAAAACTCCTGAAAAGGAGGATGAAGAAGATAAGGATGATTTCCTAGAAGTCAATGTCACTTTGATGATTTTTGCTGATATAGAGAGCAAAAGTCAATTAAAGGTCATAAACAGAGAGGTCAACATGGCAGTTCCTGCCACCCCATCATACCTCAAGTGGTCTCAGACCCCCATAATGTTTGATCAGTTGGATCACTAGCTCACGTCGCTACCCCTGGCCGACAAGCTTTGGTGGTAGACCCAGTTGTGGGAGGTGTTCGTCTTTGCAAGGTTTTTATGGATGGAGGGAGTGGTTTGAACATTCTGTAGGCAGATACCCTTAAGGAAATGGGCATCCCGATGTCCCGACTCAGTGAAAGCAATATGCAGTTCCATGGAGTCATCCCTGGGAAAAAATGCCAGGTCACTCGGCCAGTTTGCACCTGATGTGGTATTCGGCACAAACAAAGAACTTTCGCAAGGAGAAGCTAACATTCGAAGTTGTGGACTTTCATAGTGCATATCATACCATCCTTGGTCGTCTAGCTTATGCCCGTTTCATGGCCCGCCCATGTTACATTTATCTCAAGATGAAGATGCCAGGGCCCAAGTGCGACATCATAGTCACAGGCAATCTACACAGGGCCGAGGAGTACTTACAACAAGGCTCCAAGATCACCGATCAACACATGTGTGACAACCCGAGACCGACGTTCAAGAACATTCCCCTTTTATTCCGTTTTCGTCGTGTGATTATTTTTAATTGTTGCATCATCATCGCATCATGCCCATCATCAGCATTGCATTGACACCACGTTGCCGCCAGTTTTCAAAACTTGCATCCGTTATTAGTTGTCAGTTCTCTCCGTGTTCGTCGTTGCCCGTTCTGAACCCGACCACACTCGCACGCGCCCGCGACATCGTCAAATTCTTGTTTTTAAAAGTGTGTATAAAACTTTCTCTGATTGGGTTGGAACTTGGTGTGCGGTCTTATTTTAATATAGGTAGGCCGCCTGCCAATTTTTGTCGCAATCGTAGTCCATCTGGTACCCGAACGGTCGACCGTAGCGGCATCGTATTCGGTCTATCGTCGGACGTTTTTCGATGTTTTAAAATTACGTTGCCGAGCAACACTATTTCCCTCTTATCCCCACCTAGCCATTCTACAAAGCCGCTAAGACCTAACCTAGCGTGAGCTCATGACCGGAGCCATTCGATCGAGATCCTACGGTCCAAATTTGGACGAAAGCGGCAAACTCTAACCATCTTCCTCGAAATCCACGCCCCACCAACCCTAGGAGCTAGCCAGCCAGCTCCACCCTCTCCCACCGCGTCAGGCCCTCCCTAGGCCCAGATCCGGCCCGCTTGGGCCCGGATCACCGAGCTCCTAATCCAGCAGCCCCGAGCTCGAGCTCCACCTAGCCAGCCGCTATAGCATACCCGCCGGATCCTGTGCCTCCCTCGCCGACCTAGCCGCACCGGGCTCCGACGAGCCCCGTCGGGTCGACCCCGCACCGCCCCTGTCCTTCTCCCCTCGTTTTCTCCTTCTCAGCCTCTCTGTTTGTCTACCTCCTACAGGTCTGCCATGGATCGGAAGCTTCGGCTCGCCTGCCACCGAGGAAGCTCGCCGCCGGCCTGAACCGGGCTCCCAACCCCCGGATCGGGTCACCGTGGTGCCTCCCGCGCCGGATGTCGCCCCCTTGCACCTCGGCTTCGTCGGAGAGCACCTCCTTGGCCTCCTATCGAGCGAGGGGACGAGCCCGTTGACCAGCAGCCGAGGTTGGCCCATCCGCAGCGCCCCGTCCCAGTCTCTTCCATGCCGGCCTGCCGAGCGCCCTAGGCCAAGCTCGGTCGCCCCAGGTCCCGCGCCGGCCTAGCGCTGACGCCCATCGGCCAGACCACCTCCTCTCTTGGGCCGAAGCCGAAGGTGAGCTGATTCCCCCCGAGCCCACTATTTAGCGCCCATGCGCGTTTTAACTATTCTGCGCCATGCCCTTGTGTAGCCCGTTAATAGTAGTTTTGGCCGAGTAGTTATTTATAGGGTTTGTTTTCGGATTTTATTAATTTTAGGAATATATAGATATTTTCAAACGCCCGTAGAATTTAATCCATATGTCAGATTGGAACGTTTTAAATATGAAACATGTGTAGTTTTCCGCGTAGATTAATATTTTGCAACTTGCATGCATGTTTGAAATAGTTTGACCCGCCGAATGCCTAGGGACGCGTGCTGTCCTAATAGGGGATTATCCCGTATTTATTTTCATGCATGTCCGGTTTGCACGAATCCCGTAGTTTAAATGCTCATGTTTTTAGGGACCTTTTTCCATGTATTTCAGAGTAGTTGTTTGTATTTTTGCATGTAGGTTCCGTCACTAGTTTATTATATCGTGATTAGGACATATTCTCGCATATTCGTGTGGCGTTATTTTTGTTTTGCAACCCCGCATATTATATATGTTTTCGGGGTAGAAAAATCCATAGAATTTAACTATCCATTAGTTTTATATTTTGAGAAAGTTAGTGCGCGTGATATTTTGCCATGTTGCCCTTTTGTTTATTTTGTGGGATTTAATCCGTGCATGATATGAACGAGTTGTCAACTAGAGATATGCCCTTGGATCTGTAGGCTAGCCCCTGGTAATTTTGGTTGCAATAGAAATCCATGTTTAGGTGTGGTTTGCTTGCTCTCAACTTGCTAGAAAATAATGCTGATTTGGAGATGCTGAAATATTTCTAAGTCTGAATTCTGTTATATTTTGTTGTTGTCTTGTCATGAGTTTATCTGGTGATCTATAGCTCTTTTGAGGTTGGTGCAATAGAGTTAGTTGTAGACCTTAAGATTTTCTAGCATGCTATCAATTTTCATGTCATTTGGAGTCCTGTAGCTTATAGTTTTGTTGCTGTCAATATGCCTTTAGATCGTAAACTGCACTGTCTAAAACTGATATTTTCACTAAGTCTGAAACTGTGAGTGAGATGCTATTTTGTGAGTTCTTTTCCTAGTGATCCATGCTCCCATGATAGATGTTATTAGTTGTATGTTGTAATGCATCTTGACCTCTATTGCCTCATGCCTTGTGTGAGCATTTTGGATTTGTCTAGCTAGTTGTTCGAGGGTGTAGAAAATGCTATGTGGCTGATTTCGGCAGATTGTGTCTATTTCTTGTTTAGCTCGTAGTTGTTGAACCGTTGCTCTGTTTTGATCGTGTCCTATATGAACTTGCTTAGAATATCGTGTAGTTTCATATTATCTTGCTGGTTGTATGTTTTGGAATGCTTGTGACTGTCGTTGAACACATATTGCATTCATGCCATTATATCTTGCGGTGTTCGTATCTTTTGAACCGTAGCTCCGTTGGAGATGTTATCTATGTGTAAATGGATTGTAATGAAGCGTAGAATCACGTGAACCTATTTATTTTGCTGTTTAACAAATATTTGAAAGTGTTAGTTCAGATCTGCACAGATTTATAAATTAACGTATGAGGTCTTCTCGGAGATGCTATATGTCATTTCCGACCTCATCTAAAATGCCTAGATAGGTAGACTAATTACGCTTCACCTCTTGCCATGTTTAATCACATTTAATATTGTCAAGTAAATAATCGGGATAGAATTAAATAATCCGTATGTGGAGTTTCGTCAATATGCAACTCGTTGCATATTGAACTTCACTTAAAGTGTAGTGTTTGGTTGTTGTGAATTTTCATGCCATGTCTTGCATATATCCAATCGTTTATGCATCATATGTGTTGTGCATCGTGTGGTGTATATCGTGTGTTGATGCTTGTTTCCGGTTTCCTTTGTCTCGCTAGAGTTCCGCAAGCGTGTCGGGAAGTGAGGACCCGTTCGACTACATCGGTTCGTCTACTTCACGGAGTCATTCTTCTTCCAAGCGGGATCTCAGGCAAGATGACCATTTCCCCAGATACCATTACTATCATTGCCATGCTAGTTTTACCGTTTCTACCGCTATGTATCGCTGCCTATCACCTGTTAAATATGAGCCTCTCAACATTGCCATGAAAACCTTCAACCTGTTCACCAGCTAGCAAACCACTGTTCGGCTATGTTACCGCTTGCTTAACCATGCGGTAGCGTTGCTAGTTGCAGGTGTAGTTGCTTCCATGTGATAACATGGGTTCCTTTTTATACCACCATATTAATTGCTATTTAATTTAATGCACCTATATACTTGGTAAAAGGTGGAAGTCTTGGCCTTTCTAGCCTAGTGTTTTGTTCCACCTTTGCCCCCTTAGTTTCGGCTACCGGTGTTATGTTCCATAATTGAGCGCTCCTAACACGATCGGGATTGTTATGGGGACCCCCTTGATAATTCGTTTTAGATTAAAGCTGGTCTGGCAAGGCCAAACATTGGTACCATTTGCCCAACATAATAAATCTGTTAATACTGAAAGCATAGGGCGTCATGAACCCGAGGAGTAATTCTACACTTCCAAGATCATTCAGTCTCAGTCGTCAGTGATGCTCCATTGTCTAAGATCCTCAACAACAGAGATGCGACCGTTCGAGTGGCCAAATGAGCCATTGAACTCCTATATTTCAATATCAAATTTGAACCATAGAAAGCAATCAGATCTCAAGCGCTTGCTGATTTCGTGGCCGAGTGGGTAGAACAGCAACAACCGACTCAAATTCACTCAGCACATTGGACCATGTTCTTTGATGGTTCTAAAATGTTGAACGGGTGTGATGCCGGTGTGGTTTTGGTATCTTCAAAGGGTGACAAGCTCAACGGTGTTCTCCAGATTCACTTTGATTCCTCCAATAATGAAGTTGAATACGATGCACTCCTCTATGTGTTACGTATGGACATCTCACGTCGTCCGGCGCCTGATGGTATACGGTGACTCAGATTTGGTGGTCAATCAAGTGATGAAGGAATGGGATGTCAGGAACCCTGCCATGACCGGGTATTGCAACAAAGTGAGAAAGCTTGAGAAGAAGTTTGAAGGGTTGGAACTCCATCATATTCCCCGAGTGAAGAATCAAGCAGGCAATGTGTTTCTGGAACACTCAAATTCTCCTTCAGTACAAGAAGATCCCTTCACTAAAGAGCCCCCACAAGAGATAAGCACTTCCAACCCGACTGAGGTTGATGTTCCAGCAGTTATTGATCTGGTCATGGAGCTCTAGTCATTAAGCCCGATTGGACAGTGCCATACATTGCATATATACTAAGGCAAGAAATCCCAGAAGATGGGGTTGAAGCTCGACAAATTGTCCGCAGATCCAAAGCGTTTACTGTAATGAACGGATAACTTTTCAGAGAAAGTGTGAATCGTGTAGCTCAGTGGTGCATCTCTCCTGAAGAAGGTCGATTGATTCTGGATGAAATCCACTTGGGGACCTGTGGTCATCATGCGTCCTCTCGGACAATTGTTGCCAAAGCATACCGAGCTGGCTTTTTCTCGCCGCGCTAATGAAATGGCCATGGAAATTGTGGATCGTTGTGAAGGATGCGAGTTTTACTCAAATTTGTCACATGAACCCGCGTCTTCTCTGAGAACTATTACACTCGTCTGGCCGTTTGCTGTGTGGGGTTAGATATGGTCGATCCTCTCCGCGCCAGAGTGGGTTCACTCATTTTCTTGTGGCAGTCGACAAGTTCACCAAGTGGATTGAAGCCAAACCTGTAAAAAAGCTAGATTCGCGCACTGCTATCAAGTTCATAAAGGAAATAACGTTCCGATATGGGGTGCCCACAGTATTATCACACACAATGGTTCTAACTTCGACTCAGAAGAATTCAAATACTTCTTCTCTGCCCAAGGCACTCGAGTTGATTACGCGTCTGTCGCACACCCCCAAACTAATGGTCAAGCCGAGCGAGCGAATGACCTTATCCTTCAAGGGTTGAAGCCTCGACTCATGTGAGATTTGGAAGATGCAGCTGGAGCTTGGATTACTGAACTACCATCAGTTTTGTGGGGCTTGAGGATGACACCCAATCTGTCGACTGGACGCACTCCTTTCTTCTTGGTTTATGGAGCCGGAGTTGTTTTACCGATTGACCTTCTACACAATTCTCCCCGAGTATAACTTTACTCTGAGGCTGAAGCTCAACAGGCGCGATAGGACGGAGTAGACCTTATGGAAGAAGAGTGCGAACTGGCCTTGATTAGGTCGACAATTTACCAACAAGATCTGCACCGTTTTTATGCAAGACATGTTAGGATCCGGTCATTTCACGAAGGTGGTCTGGTGCTCCGAGTGGATCAACAACAGCCACACAAGCTTGCCCCCGCATGGGAAGGACCTTTCGTCATTACCAAAGTGGTGAACAATGGAGCCTACCACCTCTTCAATCTCAAGAAGAGAATCGATGAACCACGTGCGTGGAACGCAGATTTGTTGCGGCGATTTTACCCTTGACGATCGTGTGATTTGATGTAATAAGAGTGTTCTAAACAATGTTCTTATCGAAGTTATGACTCCCACAGTCTTTTCCGATTCCGATTGTGCAATCTCAAAATTCAAAAACACTCCGAGTGGCGAGCAATCCTCTCACTGGGGAGCTTAGCTGCGAACCAGATTTCGACTAAGTTTCTAAAAACACTCTGAGTGTTGAGCAGTCCTCACACTCGGGGGCTTAGCTACGAACCAGATTTTGCCTAAGTTTCTAAAAACATTGTGAGTGTTGAGCAGTCCTTACACTCGGGGGCTTAGCTGCGAATCTGTCGCCTAAGTTAAAACATACTCCGAGTGGTGAGAAATCCTCTCACTCGGAGACTTAGCAGCAAACCAGATTTCGCCTAAGTTTCTAAGAACACTCCAAGTGTTGAACAATCCTCACACTCGGAGGCTTAGATGTGAATTAGTCACCTAAGTTAAAACATATCCCGAGTGGTGAGCAATCCTCTCACTCGGAGACTTAGATGCGAACTAGATTTTGCTTAAGTTTCTAAAAACACTCCGAGTGTTAAGCAGTCCTCACACTCGGAGGCTTAGCTGTCAACCAGTCGCCTAAGTTAAAACATACTCCGAGTGGTGAGCAATCCTCTCACTCGGAGACTTAGCTACGAACCAGATTTCGCCTAACTTTCTTTAACACTCCAGGTGTTGAGAGGTCCTCACACTCGGGGGCTTAACTGCAAATCAGTCGCCAAGTTAAAACATACTCTGAGTGGTGAGCAATCCTCTCACTCGTAGATTGAGCTACAAACCAGATTTCGCCTAAGTTTCTAAAAACGCTTCGAGTGGTGAGCAATCCTCGCACTCGGGGGCTTAGTTGCGAATCAGTCGCCTAAGTTAAAACATATTCCGAGTGGTGAGCAATCCTCTCACTCTGAGACTTAGGTGCGAACCAGATTTCTCCTAAGTTTCAAAACCACTCTGAGTGTTGAGCAGTCCTCACACTCGGGGGCTTAGCTGCGAATCAGTCGCCTAAGTTAAAACATACTCCGAGTGGTGTGCAATCCTCTCACTCAGAGACTTAGCTGCGAACCGGATTTCGCCTAAGTTTTAAAAACACTCGGAGTGTTGAGCAGTCCTCACACTCGGGGCTTAGCTGCGAATCAGTCGCCTAAGTTAAAACATACTCCGAGTGGTGAGCAATCCTCTCACTCGGAGACTTAGTTGCGAACCACATTTCGCCTAAGTTTCTAAAAACACTCCGAGTGTTGAGCAGTCCTCACACTCGGGGGGTTAGCCGCGAATCACTCCCCTAAGTTAAAAAATACCCCGAGTGGTGAGCAATCCTCTCGCTCGGAGACTTAGCTGCAAACCAGATTTCGCCTAAGTTTCTAAAAGCACTCCAAGTGGTGAGCAATCCTCGCACTCGGGGGCTTAGCCGCGAACAAGATTTCGCCTAAGTGAAATTGCCCTGAGCAATGAATGTAAGGTTCATTTGGAAACCAAATAAATTCAGTCAAGCAAAAGATTGGAAAGGCAAATGCACGTAAAACTTAAGATCTCCAGTTCGGATCAAAGCTGTCCACATGAATGAAAGTACTCAGACTTAAGGCCCGAATGAAGTTTTAATCGGTTACACCATCTCGCGGCATACTGAGGCAAGCAAATTTTAACTATAATCAAAGTTTTTCAAGGCGCGCCAGGACTCGCATGCTCGACGAAGGTATCCAAGTCAATCATGTCAACAATACGGGTAGATCTGTCGGTGAAGGTCTCCATGAAGTTCTCAAACTAAAGCTTCTTCGTGTTGGCCACTTGGAGCGCCTTCAGCTTTTCCTCTTTAGCCTCCTTACAATGGACCTGGACGAGTGAGAGAGCCACGTCGGCTCCACAACGTGCAACAGATTTCTTCCAAGCCTCCACTCGATTCAGAATATGGTTAAGGCGGTTCATCATTGATTCAAGATCGGTCTGGAGAGTATCTTCTGGCCAAAGCTCCTTGTCAATCCTCTCTAAGGCGTCTCTCAGTTGGGCAACATATTCTTGAACTTTCCTGAGACAAGCGTCAATGCGGGACATATTCATGGAGACCACATCTCCAGCGGGCGACTTGGTAGGGTCCAGATTCGGCTCGAGCTCTTGGGTCTCCTTGTCGAAGTCATGACAAAAGTCTGCGCAAAAGGAAAATGGAAAGTGGGCCACAATTTCATTTAGCGAAATTGGAGGAAATTCACTTGGTGGAAAGAAATTACCCGTGAGCATGCAGAACATCTTCTTGGCGAAGTTGCCCAAGTAATTTTCCAAGCCGTTCCTTCTTTTGGTCATTTTTTCCAGCTTCTTGCTCTAGTCGGCCCGTTCTTGCTTCATTTTGGTATTCTCCTCCTCCAATTTACCGATTGTGGTGAGCTTCTTTTCCGCAAGTTCAGTTTTCTCCTTAGCCTCGGCGAGTGGTTTGTCCTTATCTTCAAGAGCCCGCTTCAGGAGGTTCAGATCATTTGTGGTCACCTCCAAATCCAGTTGGAGTTGTTTCTTCTCCTTTTCCAAGTTCGCGTACTTGGTTCCAAGCTCACAAGAGTTCTGAAATCATCAAACAAGTAATTTAGTCGACACTAATATTTCTCCACTCAGGAGTGAAGAATAACAATTCAGTCGACTGGATAGCGGCTCGCCGCCCCACCCCACACCCCTTCAAAGCGTCATATCATGGTTGATGGAAATTATGTCCATGAAATCTGCAGGATAAATATTGTTGGTTCGGACCTATCCATTAACTCAACAAACCGAGTGATGAAAGTACTCAGATACAAAAAAAGGACCCTGAGTCTAAGTTCTTAAGACTACTGCCCGTCGTACACGATCGACACTAGTCTCGGGGACTACACCTAGTGGGTGCACTTAGTGTGCCCCCACTGGATGCGACACCACTCTAACAGGTCTGGCATGTCCGAGTCAAAAAAATAGACAACACAAATATATGAAATAGTTTCAATCAGAACCCCATCGATGCAAGCACTCGACGGTGATCTCGGGGACTACACCGAATGGGTTCACTCAGAGTGCCCCCATTGGACTTATTGTCACTCGTGTAAGTCTGCTGTGTCGAGTGTCGACGATTATCAAAAACCAATCAAAGACCCATGCCAATATCTCCATCAGTCGACATTGGCCTTGGGGACTACAACCAGTGGGTGCACTCAGTGTGCCCCCACTGGATCAGAAAAAAGCATGAATGCGCCAAAAGAAAACACCTAGTCGGTGTAAAGTCAAGGTGGACAAAATGCAATCGGAAATGAACTTACAATCCCACTTACTCGGACATTCGCACAAAGCGTTAAGCTGGCATCATATGCCAACTTGCTGGCCTCATACTCCTCCTTGGTTTGCAACATCATTTGCTCAGCCTGGATCATGGCCTCCTTCCCGTCTCCAGTTTAGTCTTCTGAACTCGTTGTAGAGATAAGCAGACATCATAGGAGTGGGAACTATGGTTGAAGTCGCAAGAGTTAGCGGATATTATTCAATTGACGCTGGGTCACAAGAGTCGAACTTGCTGGAGGGGCACTCGGTAGCGGGATATCAAATCGAGTTTTAGCTCGGGACGAGTCTCCAAGTTCCAAAGGCAGTTCAGCAGTTGATTGGCGTGGTTCTTCATCATCTTCCATATGGATGACATTGGTAGCTGTCGGTCGGTAACGTTAGTCAGTCCAATCGACCAATTTTATCCAGAAAACAGAATAGAATGAAGATTTGTTATACCTCATTGGGACGTGACCACGTGTGCAGCATCCAAGTCCATGGGATCCTCTTTATCTCCAGGAGGTGACATCACCGAGGTAGCAGCTCTTGCAAAGCGAATTCCACTCTTACATCAAGGGCATGAAATTTCACAATGAAAAAATAAAGAAGTAAACACTTATGCTGAAGCGACTGGCACATCGATCCTCATTCGGGGCAGTGCCTTCCGAGGCTTTGGATCATCAGGTTTGGGCTGTTTTGCAGCCTTCTCTGCCGACTCAGTTAATGCAGCTCAGTCATGCTTCATATTCCTAGTGCTTGACACCAGGGTCTTTCTTGGGGTAGCCACCGGATCATGGCGATTCTTGGATCAAGACTCAGTGCGTGGAGGAGACTGAATCTCTTCTTCACTCTCCTTCGAGTCGTCTTCGCTTCCCTTGTTGTCCTCAACATCGTCACTGTTCGTGCTGCCACCTTCGCTCTCCCCACCGGCATCAAGTTGCTCCATGTTCGGCACGGGTGAATGCATGTTTGTCAACTCCTACAAGATATAAAAACAGCAAAGTCAGTCAGCTGGAGATTCAATCACTCGACAAAGATATGAAAGTAATCGACATGGAAATAACTCACCATGTTCCGTGGCTTGTTATGAGCAGAGAAAGCTAAGACCCGTTTGGCTCCTAGTGGATTGTCGCAGGCTCTAGTGATGCCTCCGAGCCACTGAGCCATGGTTTCTTCGGAGACCTCCTCTGGGTGCGACCGAGTGGTATCCCGAGGGCCTGAATAATGCCACATGGCATGGTCTCTCGCTTGGAGAGGTTGGATACACCGACTGATAAATGTCTCAAGCAGGTCCATTCCAGTCACCCCGCCACCATCAGATCTACTAACGCATTCACCAGAATTCCTACCTGGACCTTCTCCTCCTCTAACACAGTCAACATTCTAGGAGCAACAGGATGCTCCAAAGTGAAGGGGGAAGTCCAGTCGACATATTTGGGGCTGCAACGTCTTTGCAATAGAACCAAGTCGATTGCCAGCCTCTGACACATTCAGGGAGGGTCATTTGCGGATACACACTCTTACTCCTCTTCTAGATCCCCAAACCGCCACACAGTTGGATAACATTGGTTCTACTATCATTGGGTTTGGCTTTCTTAATCGACTCAGAACGAATGGTGAAGATATGCTTGAACAGTCCCCAATGAGGAGAGCAGCTCAAGAAACGCTCGCACAACGTTATGAACGCAGCAAGCTGTGCAATAGCATTCAGAGGAAGGTGATGGATTTGAGCACCAAAAAAGTTCAAGAACCCGCGGATGAATGAGTGGGGAGGAAAATAAAAACCTTACTCTACGTGGGTGGTTAGGAGGACTCTGCAGCTATCAGTCCGTCATGGACAAGGTTCAGGACGTCCACCTCCGAGACGGTTGACGGGAGGAAATCCCCCTGGATCCAGCCTGGTGGCATCGCAGCTCAAGCGTCCGATGGCTTCTTGGCGCTTCCTCCCTTCTTGGCCTGCTCAAGTTTCCCCGTCTTCGATTTTGTCATCTCGACGGTGGTGGCAGAGAAAGATCTAAGTGAAGCTCAAGAGGCAGAGGAGATGGAGAAAAGGAGGAGATTGAGAAGGAACACTTTTCCAACCCTAGCGTCAGCTCGTATTATAGCCACCCGAGTGAGTCGGTGACCTATGGGCCCGCGTACTGTGTATATCACGATATGAGAGGAAGCACAAAACATGGCGATAAGAGTTGTGCGATAATGGAGGCGTCAGGCTCTCATTTACCCCGGTTGTTGCATCATCACCGTTCGGCGCGTGCTTACCAAATTTTTGAATCCCGTGAAATCTGGACGTGACAAAGCGACCCGTCACATCAAAAGATCCTATTGATCACTCGGACCAGTTTTCACTTTCAAATTCACTCGAATATCTTCCAAGACAGAATCGATCAGGGTGAATGGCGAATACTTCAATCGACGCCCATTTCTGCCAAGTCTAGACATGCATTCGGAGTTTGGCATGTTTTGAAAAAAATCCGCATCGACCCATTTCCACTCAAACCCCGAACCATTCGGGGGCTAATGATGGGGATATATACCTAGGGTAGGGTCATAGGCCTGACCTACATGTCCTACCCAAGGGCACATCATTAAGGACTTAAAGATTTCAAGGAAGATTTCGACTGACTCACCATGGGTTAGTTGGTATAGCATCCACTCGGAGACTTTCTCCTTCCACTCGATAAAAGACTTCCACACAGAAGAATAAGAAGCGAGTCGACCGCAGAAGTTCAAAAGTCACTCGAGGGAGGCCAAAGAACAGGCATTCGACTGGTCATCATAAGTAACATTCATTATGCCTTTGTCTTCATTACTCGAACCCTTGGTTGCCTGGGCCATGATGAGGGGTAGCGCACTCTATATAAGCCACCCCTCCCCTCTAGGACAAGAGTTCACACCTCCTGTGAGTTCACACCTCCTGTAACACCCACTCCACACGACAAGAGCTCCTGAGCACTGTGACGTAGGGCTGTTACCTCCACAAGAGGGGACTGAAACCGTGTGTACAATCTTGCAGTAGCTAGGACTCTACCCTCTCCTTTGGTACCCCTCACCTCTACTGTCAGGTTCGTTCCCACAATAGAGTCGACAAAAAAGTTTCAGCCGCTGCAAGTTCCATAAGCCACAAAATCCAATCTAGAGCCCGTTCCGGAGAGGGACACGATCATAGAGGGTTTCATCATCCTCATTGGTGCTCCTCCAATGATGCGTGAGTAGTTCATATTAGACCCATGGATCTGTAGGCAGTAGCTAGATGGCTTTCTCTCTCATTTTTCTTCTCAATAAAATGGTCTCTTGGAGATCTATTTGATGTAACTCTATCTTTTGTTGTGTGTTTGTTGGGATCCGACGAATTATGATTTTAGGATCAGATCTATGAAATTATATGCATTCTTGATTATTATAGCCTCATATTTCTTCTTCGATATTTGGGTTTTGTGTGTCCAACTTCATCTTTTTATCTTGCAATTGGAAGAGGTGCTTTGTGATGAGTTTGATCTTGCGGTGCTCAATCTGAGTGACAGAAAGAGACATGACACACATGTATCATCGCTATTAAGGATAAAATGACGGGGTCTATTCCTACATGAATATATCTTGTCTACATCATGTCATCACTCTTAAAGCATTACTCTGTTTCTCCATGAACTTAATACACTAGATGCATGCTGGATAGCGGCCGATGTTTGGAGTAATAGAAGTAGATGCACGCATAAGTCGGTCTACTTGTCTTGGACGTGATGCCTATATACATGATCATTGTCTTCGATATCATCGTAATTATTTGCTTTTCTATCAATTGCCCAATAGTAATTTGTCTACCCACCATTTGCTATTTTCTCGAGAGAAACCACAAGTGAAACCTACGGCCCCCGGGTCTATTTACATCATCTATTCGGAATCTCTAGTTTGTTATTCACATTTCCATTTTATTTGCTCTTTTATTTTCAGATCTATATTATCAAAAACCCAAAACAACCTTGCTTTGTTTTATTTGCCATCACTTTATTTGCATCTACCAATCATCCTTTTACCGTTCAATTTTACCCATGAGGGATTGACAACCCCTGCACGCGTTCGGTTGCATGGATTTGTTAGTTGTGTGCAAGTACCGCTTACATAGTCTTGTGGATCTTCCTACTGGATTGATACCTTGGTTTCATAATTGAGGGAAATACTTTTGGTTGTTGTGCTACGTCACCCTTTAAGCTTGGAGGGGAATCAATGCAAATCAGCGGGGAGTCACAGGTCTATGCAGAGATAACATACACGAGTAGAACACAAAGTGTTTGTGGGCTTTGATGTTCTGATTTATTACTTCCTTAGTCTTATTTTGGTTCGGCGATATTGTGGGATGAAGCAGCCCAGACCAACCTTACCCATCCACGTACGAGAGACTGGTTCCATTGACTGGCATGCAACTTGTTAAATAAAGATGGCTGGTGGGTGTCTTCCTCTCCCACTTTAGTTGAATCGGATTCGACAAAGGCGGTCCTTTAAGAAGGTTAAATATCAACTTAAATATCATTGTTGTGGCTTGCGTAAGTAAGAACGGTTCTTGCTAGTTACCCATAGCAGCCACATAAAACATGCAACAAGAAAGTAGAGGACGTCTGATGCGTCTCCATCGTATCTACTTTTCCGAACTCTTTTGCCCTTGTTTTGGAATCTAATTTGCATGATTTGAATGGAACTAACCCGGACTAACGCTGTTTTCAGCAGTATTGCCATGGTGTTGTTTTTGCGCAGAAATAGAAGTTCTCAGAATGACCTGAAAATTTACGTAGAATTTTTGTGGAATATATAAAAAATACTGGCGCAAGAATCAACGGAGGAAGTGGAGCGTGGAGCCCACAAGCCCACCAGGCGCGGGCCCCCCTGGCCGCGCCTGGCAGGCTTGTGGGGCCCACAACGCTCCACCGCCTCCAATCTCAGCTCTATTTAGTCCGTCTCGCCCGAAAAAAAATCAACGAGAAGAGTTCATCGTGTTTTACGATGCGGAGGCGCCGCCACCTCCTGTTCTTCATCTGGAGGGCAGATCTGGAGTCCGTTTTGGGCTCCGGAGAGGGGAAATTGTTGCCATCGTCATCATCAACCTTCCTTCATCGCCAATTCCATGATGCTATTCACCGTCCGTGAGTAATATCATCGTAGGGTTGCTGGACGGTGATGGGTTGGTTGAGATCTATCATGTAATTGAGTTAGTTTTGACGGGGATTGATCCCTAGTATCCACTATGTTCTGAGATTGATGTTGCTACTACTTTGCCATGCTTAATGCTTGTCATTAGGGCCCGAGTGCCATGATTTCAGATATGAACCTATTATGTTGTCGCCAATATATGTGTGTTCTTGATCCTATCTTGCAAGTTGTAGTCACCTACTATGTGTTATGACCCGGCAACCCCGGAGTGACAATAGCCGGAACCACTCCGGAAGATGACCATAGTATGAGGAGTTCATGTATTCACTAAGTGTTAATGCGTTGGTCAGGTTCTTTATTAAAAGGAGAACCTTAATATCCCGTATTTTCCATTAGGACCCCGCTGCCACGGGAGGGATGGACAATAGATGTTATTCAAGTTCTTTTCCCTAAGCACGTATGACTACATACGTAATACATGCCTACATTACATTGACGAACTGGAGCTATTTACATATCTCTCCATGTTATAACTGTTGCATGATGAATAACATCCGGCATAATCATCCATCACCGATCCAATGCCTACGAGTCTTTTCCTACTGGTCCTTGCTATGTTACTTTGCCGCTACTACTGCTACTTTTACTCCGTTGCTACTGCTCTTACTATGTTGCTACTGCTGTTACTCTGCTGCTACTGGTTACAATTGCTACTGCTGCTATCATACTACCTTGCTACTGATACTTTGCTGCAGATACTAAATCTTTCAGGTGTGGTTGAATTGACAACTCAACTGCTAATACTTGAGAATATTCTTTGGCCTCCCCTTGTGTCGAATCAATAAATTTGGGTTGAATACTCTACCCTCAAACACTGTTGCGATCCCCTATACTTGTGGGTTATCAAGACTATTTTCTGGCGCTGTTGTCGGGGGAGGCACATCTATATTCTCTGAGTCACTTGGGATTTACGTCTGCTGGTCACTATGAGGAATCCGAAAGATCCAAGAACTAAAGTCTTGCCCTCAACTACGAGCATGATGTCTACTACGCAACCTTCTCCTTGTAGACGTTGTTGGGCCTCCAAGTGCAGAGGTTTGTAGGACATTAGCAATTTGCCCTCAAGTGGGTGACCTAAGGTTTATTAATCTGCAGGAGGCGTAGGATGAAGATGGTCTCTCTCAAGCAACCCTGCAACCAAATAACAAAGAGTCTCTTGTGTCCCCAACATACCCAATACAATGGTAAGTTGTATAGGTGCACTAGTTCGGCGAAGAGATGGTGAAACAAGTGCAATATGGATGGTAGATATAAGTTTTTGTAATCTGAAATTACAAAAACAGCAAGGAAACAAATGGTAAAAGTGAGCACGAACGGTATTGCAATGCGTAGAAACAATGCCTAGGGTTCATACTTTCACTAGTGAAGTTCTCTCAACAAAGATAACATAATTGGATCATATAACTAGCCCTCAACATGCAACAAAGAGTCACTCCAAAGTCACTAATATCGGAGAACAAACGAAGAGATTATTGTCGGGTACGAAACCACCATAAAGTTATTCTTTTTTATCAATCTATTCAAGAGTTCGTACTATAATAACACCTTAAGATACATATCAACCAAGACCCTAATGTCACCTAGATACTCCATTGTCACCTCAAATATCCGTGGGCATGATTATACGATATGCATCACACAATCTCAGAATCATCTATTCAACCAACACATAGAACTTCAAAGAGTGCCCCGAAGTTCCTACCGGAGAGTCAAAACGTGTGCCAACCCCTATGCATAGGTTCCCAATGTCACGAACCCGCAAGATGATCACCAAAACATACATCGAGTACTCACATGAATCCACGTGTGCCAATCCATATGCATAGGTTCCCAATTGTCACAAACCCGCAAGTTGATCACAGCAGATAGACACGTGCAAGACATACATCAAGTGTTCTCAAAGACTCAATCCGATAAGATAACTTCAAAGGGGAAACTCAATCCATTACAAGAAGGGAGAGGGGGAAGAACATCATAAGATCCAACTATAGTAGCAAAGCCCACGGTACATCGAGATCAAGACATCTCAAGAACACGAGAGAGAGAGATCAAACACATAGCTACTCGTACATACCCTCATCCCGAGGGAGAACTACTACCTCCTTGTCATGGAGATCGCCGGGATGATGAAGATGGCCACCGGAGATGGATTCCCCCTTTAGCAGGGTGCCGGAACGGGCTCCAGATTGGTTTTTGGTGGCTATAGAGGCTTGCGGCGGCGGAACTCCTGATCTAGGTTTCTTTCTGGAGGTTTCCGTTTTTATAAGACCATATGGCGTCGAGGACAAGTCAGGGGGACCCACGAGGGAGTCACAAGCCCTTGGGGCACGGCCAGGGGGGTTGGGGAGCCCACAGGCTTGTTGCTTCCTCGGGACTCTTCTCGAGTATCTTTTTCTTCCGGTATTTTTGATATTTTCCAGAAAAAGTCTTTTCGGGGATTTTCTTCCGTTTGGACTCCATTTCAAAATCTCCTCTGAAAGGGGTCAAAAACATGGAAAAAACAGGAACTGGCACTTGGCACTGAGTTAATAAGTTAGTCCCAAAAAATATATAAAAGGCATGCAAAACATCCAAAGTTTGACAAGATAATAGCATGAAACCATCAAAAATTATAGATACGTATGAGATGTATCAAGCATCCCCAAGCTTAACTCCTGCTCGTCCTCGAGTAGGGAAGTGATAAAGAATGAATTTTTGATGTGGAATGCTACCTAGCATAGTTGTCGTTTGCAACTTCTTTCACGTGACATGAATGTTCAGATCCGTAAGATTCGAAACAATTGTTTTCTATTAACATGAAAACAATAATACTTCAAGCAAACTAGCAAGATAATCCTGAACTTTTAAAATAACAAGGCCAATGCAAGTTATCCCTACAAAATCATATAGTCTGGCTATGCTCCATCATCCTCACACAACTAATGTAAATCATGCACAACCCCGGTATTGGCCAAGTAATTGATTTCGCAATCTTGCTTTCTCAAACTTTTTATAACTATCACGCAATACATGAGCGCGAGCCATGGATATAGCACTACAGGAGGAATAGAGTGTGGTGGTGGTTGTGAGACAAAAATGAGGAGATGGTCACATTGACTCGGCGTATCAAAAGGCTATGGAGATGCCCATTAATAGATATCAATGTGAATGAGTAGGGATTGCCATACAACAGATGCACTAGAGCTATAAGTATGTGAAAGCTCAAAAGTAGAACTAGTGGGTGTGCATCCAACTTGCTTGCTCACGAAGACCTAGGGCAATTTTGAGGAAGCCCATCATTGGAATATACAAGCCAAGATATATAATGAAGATTCCCACTAGCATATGGTAGTGACAAAGCAAAAAGCTCTCAATCATGAAGAACATGGTGCTATCATGAAGCACAAGTGTGGAAAAAGATAGTAGCATTGTCCCTTCTCTCTTTTTCTCTTTTTTTCATTTGGGCTCTTAGGCCTCTCTTTTTTCTATTTTCCTTTCTTTTCTCTTTTGTTTTTGTTTTTGGGCTCTTTGGCCTCTCTTTTTTCGCACATGGGACAATGCTCTAACAATGATGATCATCACACTTTTATTTACTCACAGCTCAAAGATCACAATGATGATGACTCCATAGGAAATGCCTCCGGCAGTGTACCGGGATGTGCAACAATCTAGCATGGCGTATGACGTTGAAACATCTCGCTAGCTATCTTATGATCATGCAATGGCAATATGAGAGTGACGGCACAAGTCATGACACGGAACGGTGGGAGTTGCATGGCAATATATCTCGGAATGGCTATGAAAATGCCATAGTAGGTAGGTCTGGTGGCTGTTTTGAGGAAGGAATTTGGTGGGTTTGTGCACCGACGAGAATTGTGCTGCACTAGAGAGGCTAGCAATGGTGGAAGGTGAAAGTGCATCTATACCATGGACTCACATTAGTCATGAAGAACTCACATACTTGTTGCGAAAGTTATTATTAGTAATCGAAACAAAGTGCTAAACGGATAATCCGAGGGGAAGGGTTGGTAGGTGTAAACCATCGCGCTATCCCGACCTCAACACAAAGGATGACAATCAATAGATCAATTATGCTCTGACTTCCTAACATAGCGGTTGACCATACGTGCATGCTACGGGAATCACTAACTTCAACACAAGTATTTCTAGATTCACAACACCCTACTAACATAGCTTTTAATATTACCAAATACATGTCTCAAAACTATTTGAGAGGAATCAAAACTTCTCTTTCTACTCAATGTACATGAAGATGGAGGTTTTTGTATCCTCTTTGGGTACCTATCACATTTGGGACAACTTTCATAGCATAAGCCAACTATCAAATCACGCACCACCGTGCTCTAAAGATATAAGTGAAGCACAAGAGCAAACGTATCTAGCTCAAAAGATATAAGTGAAGCACTATGAGCATTCTAGCAAAATCACGATGAGTGCATGTCTCTTTCTCTCAAAAAGGTGTGCATCAAGGATGATTGTGACCAAACAAAAAGAAAAGACTCCTAAGATACAAGACGCTCCAAGCAAAACACATATCATGTGGTGAATAAATATATTGCTCCAAGTAATGTTACCGATGGATTGAAGACAAAAGAGGGGATGCCTTCCTGGGGCATCCCCAAGCTTAGGCTTTTTGGTGTCCTTGAATTTGGCTTGGGATGCCTTGGGAATCCCCAAGCTTGAGCTCTTTCCACTCCTTATCTCATCGTCCATGAGAACATCAGCAAAAACTTGAAAACTTCACAACTCAAAACTTCAACAGAAACTCGTGATAACATTAGCACAAGAAAACAAACTACCACTTCTTTTGGTATTGTAGCAAACTTGAATTCTACCTATATTGATGTTGGGCTACTGTATTCTCACTTTTCCATGTTTAGTACCATCCGATACTAACCATAGTTTCATCAAAACAAGCAACCAACTCAACGAAAACAGAATCTGTCAAAAACATAACAGTCTAAAGCAATCTGTATACTTCGTATACTTCTGGTACCTCAAACAATCTGAAAAATTACGAAGGCCTGGGAAAAAAGCATATCTACCAGTAGCAAAAAGAATAAACTCAAAAGCTCTTTATGAATAAAAATGAAAAATCATCTCGTGAGCGAAAAGTTTTTATCTTTTTCCAGCAGGATCAAACAACCATTACCGAGACTAGTCATAAAGGTCTTCTGATTATGAACAAGGTGTTGTTGCTTGATAACTGGATCACGTCATTAGGAGAATCACGTGATGGACTAGACCCAAACTAATAGACGTAGCATGTTGATCGTGTCATTTTATTGCTACTGTTTTCTGCGTGTCAAGTATTTGTTCCTATGACCATGAGATCATATAACTCACTGACACCAGAGGAATGCTTTGTATGTATCAAACATCGCAACGTAACTGGGTGACTATAAAGATGCTCTACAGGTATCTCCGAAGGTGTTAGTTGAGTTAGTATGGATCGAGACTGGGATTTGTCACTCCGTGTAACGGAGAGGTATCTCGGGGCCCACTCGGTAATACAACATCACACACAAGCCTTGCAAGCAATGTGACTTAGTGTAATTTGCGGGATCTTGTATTACGGAACGAGTAAAGAGACTTGCCGGTAAACGAGATTGAAATAGGTATACGGATACTGACGATCGAATCTCAGGCAAGTAACATACCGAAGGACAAAGGGAATGACATACGGGATTATATGAATCCTTGACACTGAGGTTCAACCGATAAGATCTTCAGAGAATATGTTGGATCCAATATGGGCATCCAGGTCCCGCTATTGGATATTGACCGAGGAGTCACTCGGGTCATGTCTACATAGTTCTCGAACCCGCAGGGTCTGCACACTTAAGGTTCGACATTGTTTTATGCGTATTTGAGTTATATGGTTGGTTACAGAATGTTGTTCGGAGTCCCGGATGAGATCCAGGACGTCACGGGGAGCTCCGGAATGGTCCGGAGGTAAAGACTGATATATAGGAAGTCCTGTTTTGGTCACCGGAAAAGTTTCGGGCTCATCGGTAGTGTACCGGGAGTGCCGGGAGGGGTGCCGGGGAACATCGGGAGGGGTGTCACGCCCCAAGGGGTCTCATGGGCTATGGGAAGAGATAAACCAGCCCCTAGTGGGCTGGAATAAGTTCCTACTAAGGCCCATAAGGTTTGAGAAGGAAAAAACACAAGGTGGAAAGAGTTTCCAAGTGGGAAGGTGGAATCCTACTCCAAGTAGGATTGGAGTAGGACTCCTCCACCTCCAATTTCGGCCAAACATTGAGGGTTTGAGGCTGCCTCTTCCCCCCCCCCTCCCTCCTATATATACTGAGGTATTAGGGCTGATTTGAGACAACTTTGCCACGGCAGCCCGACCACATACCTCTACGGTTTTTCATCTAGATCGCGTTTCTACGGAGCTCGGGCGGAGCCCTGCTGAGATTAGATCACCACCAACCTCCGGAGCGCCGTCACGCTGCCGGAGAAATCATCTACCTCTCCGTCTCTCTTGCTGGATCAAGAAGGCCGAGATCATCGTCGAGCTGTACGTGTGCTGAACGCGGAGGTGCCGTCCGTTCGGCACTAGATCGGATCGGATCGTGGGACGGATCGCGGGACGGTTCGTGGGACGATTCGCGGGGCGGATCGAGGGACGTGAGGACGTTCCACTACATCAACCGCGTTTCTTAACGCTTCTGCTGTGCGATCTACAAGGGTACGTAGATCGGAAATCCCCTCTCGTAGATGGACATCACCATGATAGGTCTTCGTGCGCGTAGGAAAATTTTTGTTTCGCATGCAACGTTCCCCAACAGTGGCATCATGAGCGAGGTTCATGCGTAGATGTCTTCTCGAGTAGAACACAAAAGTTTTTGTGGGCGGTGATGTGTGTTTTGCTGCCCTCCTTAGTCTTTTCTTGATTCCGCGGTATTGTTGGATTGAAGCGGCTTGGACCGACATTACTCGTACGCTTACGAGAGACTGGTTTCATCGCTACGAGTAACCCCGTTGCTCAAAGATGACTGGCAAGTGTCAGTTTCTCCAACTTTAGTTGAATCGGATTTGACCAAGGAGGTCCTTGGATGAGGTTAAATAGCAATTCATATATCTCCGTTGTGGTGTTTGCGTAAGTAAGATGCGATCCTACTAGATACCCATGGTCACCACGTAAAACATGCAACAACAAAATTGGAGGACGTCTAACTTGTTTTTGCAGGGTATGCTTGTGATGTGATATGGCCAATGATGTGATGTGATATATTGGATGTATGATATGATCATGTTGTAATAGTTAATATCGACTTGCACGTCGATGGTACGGCAACCGGCAGGAGCCATAGGGTTGTCTATAAACTAACGTTTGTGCTTGCAGATGCGTTTACTATATTGCTAGGACGTAGCTTTAGTAGTAATAGCATGAGTAGCACAACAACCCCGATGGCGACATGTTGATCGAGATCATGATGATGGAGATCATGGCGTGACGCCAGTGACAAGAAGATCGTGCCGGTGCTTTGGTGATGGAGATCAAGAAGCGCATGATGATGGCCATATCATGTCACTTATGAATTGCATGTGATGTTAATCCTTTATGCACCTTATCTTGCTTAGAACGAAGGTAGCATTATGAGGTGATCTCTCACTAAAATTTCAAGACGAAATTGTGTTCTCCCCGACTGTGCACCGTTGCGACAGTTCTTTGTTTCGAGACACCACGTGATGATCGGGTGTGATAGACTCAACGTTCACATACAACGGGTGCTAAACAGTTGCACACGCGGAACACTCGGGTTAAGCTTGCCGAGCCTAGCATGTGCATACATGGCCTCGGAACACATGAGACCGAAAGGTCGAGCATGAATTGTATAGTTGATATGATTAGCATAGAGATGCTTACCACTGAAACTATTCTCGACTCACGTGATGATCGGACTTGAGATAGTGGATTTGGATCATGTACCACTCAAATGACTAGAGAGATGTACTTTTTGAGTGGGAGTTCTTAAGTAATATGATTAATTGAACTAATTGTCATGAACATAGTCTAATGGTCTTTACGAATTACGATGTAGCTTGCGCTATAGCTCTACTGTTTTTATATGTTCCTAGAGAAAATTTAGTTGAAAGTTGATAGTAGCAAACTTTGAAGAGGATTGTCCTCGTTGCTGCGCAGAAGGCTTACGTCCTTAATGCACCACTCAGTGTGCTGCACCTCGAGCGTCGTCTGTGGATGCTGTGAACATCCGACATACACGTTTCTGATGACTACACGATAGTTCAGTGCAAAATACTTAATGGCTCAGAAGCAAGGCGCCGAAGACGTTTTGAAACGTCACGGAACATAAGTGATGTTCTAAAGAGATGAAATTGTGATTTCATGCTCGTGCCCTTGTTAAGAGGTACGAGACCTCCAACAAGATTCTTTGTCCACAAAGTAAAGGAGAAAAGCTCAATCGTTGAGCGTGTGCTCAGATTGTCTGAGTACGACAATCGCTTGAATCAAGTGGGGGTTAATCTTCCAGATGAGATAGTGATAGTTCTCCAAAGTCACTGTCACCAAGCTGTGAGAGCTTCGTGATGAAATATAACATATCAAGTATAGATACAATGATATTTGAGTGATTCGCGATGTTTGACACTGCGAAAGTAGAAATCAAGAAGGAGCGTCAATAGTTGATGGTTAGTAAAACCACTAAGTTTCGAGAAAGGCAAGGGCTAGAAGGGATACTTCGTGAAACGGCAAAACAGTTGCTGCACTAATGGAGAGACCCAAGATTAAACCCAAACCTGAGACTAAGTGCTTCTGTAATGAGGGGAACAGTCACTGAGGCGGAGCAACTCTAGATACTTGGTAGATAAGTAGGCTGGCAAAAGTAGAAAGAAGTATATTTGATATACATGATGTGTACTTTATTAGTACTCCTAGTAGCATGAGGGTATTGGATACCGGTTCAGTTGCTAAGTGATTAGTAACACGAAATGATAGCTACGGCATAAACGGAGACTAGCTAAAGGCGAGGTGACGATACGTGTTGGAAGTGTTTCCAAGATTGGTATGATCAAAACGTCGCACGCTCCCTCTACCATCGGGATTGGTGTTAAACCTAAATAATTGTTATTTGGTGCTTGCGTTAAGCATGAACATGATTGGATCGTGTTTATTGCAATACGATTATTCATTTAAAGAGAATAATGGTTACTCTATTTGCTTGAATAATCACCTTCTATGGTTTATTGAATCTCGATCGTAGTGTTACACATGTTCATGATATTGGTGCCAAAAGACACGAGGTAATGATGATAGTACCACTTACTTGTGGCACTGCCGCTTGAGTCATGTTGGTATAAATTGCATGAAGAGGCTCCATGCTTATGGATCTTTATACTCACTTGATTTTGAATCACTAGTGACATGCAAATCATACCACATGAGCAAGGCCTTGTTTTTCATTCAGATGAAACAAGATAGTAACTTGTTGGAAGTGATACATTTTGATGTATGTAGTCCAATGGGTGCTGAGGCACGCAGTGGATATCATTATGTTCTTACTTCAATGAAGATTTGAGCAGATACAAGAGTATTTGCTTAATGAATCACAAGTCTGAAATATTGAAAAGTTCAATTCTGTTTCAGAGTGAAGTTCGTCGTAACAAAAGGATAAACTGTCTACGATATGATCATAGAAATGAATATCTGAGTTACGAGTTTTGGTACGCAGTTAAGACAATGTGGAAATTGTTTCGCAGTTCATGCCACCTGGAACATCATAGTGTGATGATGTGTCTGAACGTCATAGCCATGCACTATTTGGTATGGTGCATACTATGATGTCTCTTATCGAAATACCACTATCGTTTATGGGTTATGCATTAGAGACAACCGCATTCACTTTAAAATAGGGCACCGCATATTTCCGTTGAGATGACACAGTATAGAGAAATCTAAACTGTCGTTTCTTGAAAGTTTGGGGCTTCGACACTTATGTGAAAAAGTTTCAGTCTGATAAGCTCGAACCCAAAGCGGATAAATGCATCTTCATAGGATATCCAAAACAGTTGGGTACATCTCCTATCTCAGATCCGAAAGCAAAGTGTTTGTTTCTAGAAACGGATCCTTTCTCGAGGAAAGTTTTCTCTCGAAAGAATTGTGTGGGAGGGTGGTAGAACTTGATGAGGTTATTGAACCGTCACTTTGACCAGTGTGTAGCAGGGCGCAAGAAGTTGTTCCTGTGGCGCCTACACCAATTGAAGTGAAAGCTGATGAGGGTGATCATCGAGCATCGGATCAAGTTACTACAAACCTCGTAGGTTGACAAGGTCGCGTACTACTGCAGAGTGGTACGGTTACCCTGTCTTGGAGGTCATGTTGTTGAGCAAGAGTGAACCTACGAGTTATGGAGAAGCAATGGTGGGCCCGGATTCCGACAAATGGCTTGTGGCCATGAAATCCGAGAGAGGATCCATATATAAAACAAAGTGTAGACTTTGGAGGAACTACTTGATGGTAGTAAGACTATTGAGTAAAGATGGATCTTTGTAAGGAAGACAGACGACGATGGTGATAAGTCACTATTAAGAAAAGCTCGACTTGTCGCAAAGATGTTTCTGACAATATCAAACAGTTGACTATGATGAGACTTTCTCACTCGTAGCGACGCTAAAAGTCTGTTGGAATTATGTTAGTAGTTGTTGCATTATTTATGAAATATTGCACATAGGATGTCAAAACATTGTTTCCTCAACGGTTTCCTTGAGCAAACATTGTATGTGATACAACCAGAAGGTTTTGTCGATCCTAAAGATACTAACAAGTATGCAAGTTCCAGTGATCCTTCAATGGACTGGTGCAAGCATCTCGGAGTTGGAATATACACTTTGATGAGGTGATCAAAGATTTTGGGTTTGTACAAGGTTTATGAGAAACTTGTATTTCCAAAGAAGTGAGTGGGAGCACTATAGAATTTCTGATAAGTATATGTGGTTGACATATTGTGGATCAGAAGTAATGTAGAATTTCTATAAAGCATACAAGGTTCTTTGAAAGGAGTTTTCAAAGGAATACCTGGATTGCGCTACTTGAACATTGAGCATCAAAGGTCTATGGAGATAGATCGAAAGCGCTTAATAGAAGTTTAAACAAGATGCATGCCTTGACAAGTTTTTGAAGGAGTTCAAAATAGATCAGCAAAGAAGGAGTTCTTGGATGCGTTGTGAGGTGTGAGTTTGAGTAAGACTCAAAACCCGACCACGGCAGAATAAAGAGAATAGATGAAGGTCGTCTTCTATGCCTTAGCCGTAGACTCTAAAGTATGCCATGCTGGGTACCGCACCTGATGTGTGCCTTGACTCAATGTCTGTTGAGAGGTACAGAGAGTGATCCATGATTGAATCACTAGCAGTGGTCAAAATTTATCCTTAGTAACTGATTGACTAAGGAATTTTTTCTCGATTATGGAGGTGGTTAAAGAGTTCGTCGTAAAGGGTTACGTCGATGCAAGCTTTGACACTAATCCGAATAACTATGAGTAGTGAAACGGATTCGTATAGTAGAGTAGATATTTGGAGCATTTCCGAATAGCACGTAGTAGCAGCATCTATAAGATGACATAAAGATTTGTAAAGAACGCACGGATCTGAAAGTTTCAGAACCGTTGACTAAAACCTTTCTCACGAGCAAGACGTGATCAGACCCCAGAACTATATGGGTGTTGGATTCGTTGAAATCACATGGTGATGTGAACTAGATTATTGACTCTAGTGCAAGTGGGAGACTGTTGGAAATGTGCCCTAGAGGCAATAATAATTAGTTATTATTATATTTCTTTGTTCATGATAATCGTTTATTATCCATGCTATAATTGTATTGAATGAAGACTTATATACATGTGTGGATACATAGACAAAACACTGTCCCTAGCAAGCCTCTAGTTGGCTAGCCAGTTGATCAAAGATAGTCAGGGTCTTCTGATTATGAACAAGGTGTTGTTGCTTGATAACTGGATCACGTCATTAGGAGAATCACGTGATGGACTAGACCCAAACTAATAGACGTAGCATGTTGATCGTGTCATTTTATTGCTACTGTTTTCTGCGTGTCAAGTATTTGTTCCTATGACCATGAGATCATATAACTCACTAACACCGGAGGAATGCTTTGTGTGTATCAAACGCCGCAACGTAACTGGGTGACTATAAAGATGCTCTACAGGTATCTCCGAAGGTGTTCGTTGAGTTAGTATGGATCGAGACTGGGATTTGTCACTCCGTGTAACGGAGAGGTATCTCGGGGCCCACTCGGTAATACAACATCACACACAAGCCTTGCAAGCAATGTGACTTAGTGTAAGTTGCGGGATCTTGTATTACGGAACGAGTAAAGAGACTTGCCGGTAAACGAGACTGAAATAGGTATACGGATATTGACGATCGAATCTCGGGCAAGTAACATACCGAAGGACAAAGGGAATGACATACGGGATTATATGAATCCTTGACACTGAGGTTCAACCGATAAGATCTTCGGAGAATATGTAGGATCCAATATGGGCATCCAGGTCCCGCTATTGGATATTGACCGAGGAGTCACTCGGGTCATGTCTACATAGTTCTCGAACCGCAGGGTCTGCACACTTAAGGGTCGACGTTGTTTTATGCGTATTTGAGTTATATGGTTGGTTACCGAATGTTGTTCGAAGTCCCGGATGAGATCCAGGACGTCACGGGGAGCTCCGGAATGGTCCGGAGGTAAAGATTGATTTACAGGAAGTCCTGTTTTGGTCACCGGAAAAGTTTCGGGCTCATCGGTAGTGTACCGGGAGTGCCGGGAGGGGTGCCGGGGACCATCGGGAGGGGTGTCACGCCCCAAGGGGTCTCATGGGCTATGGGAAGATATAAACCGGCCCCTAGTGGGCTGGAATAAGTTCCCACTAAGGCCCATAAGGTTTGAGAAGGAAAAAACACAAGGTGGAAAGAGTTTCCAAGTGGGAAGGTGGAATCCTACTCCAAGTAGGATTGGAGTAGGACTCCTCCACCTCCAATTTCGGGCGGAGTCCTGCTGAGATTAGATCACCACCAACCTCCGGAGCACCGTCACGCTGCCAGAGAAATCATCTACCTCTTCGTCTCTCTTGCTGGATCAAGAAGGCCGAGATCATCATCGAGTTGTACGTGTGTTGAACGCGGAGGTGTCGTCCATTCGGCACTAGATCGGATCGGATCGTGGGACGGATCGCGGGACGGTTCGTGGGACGATTCGCGGGGCGGATCGAGGGACGTGAGGACGTTCCACTACATCAACCGCGTTTCTTAACGCTTCTGCTGTGCGATCTACAAGGGTACGTAGATCGGAAATCCCCTCTCGTAGATGGACATCACCATGATAGGTCTTCGTGCGCGTAGGAAAATTTTTGTTTCCCATGCGACGTTCCCCAACACTAAGGCTTTCTTTTCATGATCTACAAGCATAGGAATTTTACTAGTCTCCACATAAGTAAATCTTTTCTCAAGAATAGTAGTGGGAGTATCGTAAAAGACTTGAGCACTACAAATTGTGTCCGCAATGAAAAAGCAAGGTTTAGCAAAGGCGTTCTCGAGAGTATGACAAGTTTTATCATCCCTCTTCTTTAAAGCATAAGTATCCTCACAATAATCATCATAGATAGGGGGCATGCTTTCATCAAAATAATTTTGATCATTCAAAGTGGAAGAACTAAAAAGATCATCTTCATCAAATATAGCATCCCCAAGCTTGTGTCTTTGCATATCATTAGCATCATGGGTATTCATAGAATTCATGCTAACAACATTGCAATCATGCTCATCATTCACATATTCTATGCCAAGCATTCTATGTAATTCTTCTTTCAGCACTTGAGCACATTTTTCCTTCCCATCATGCTCACGAAAGACATTGAAAAGATGGAGCATATGAGGCATCCTCAATTCCATTCTTTTGTAGTTTTCTAGAGAAAGAACAAGAAACCAAAAGATTCGATTGCAAGATCTAAAGATATACCTTCAAGCGCTAACCTCCCCGGCAACAGCGCCAGAAAAATGCTTCGTTGACGGGAGGCGAGTGCCGCTTACCTAGCCTCCCCGGCAACTGCGCCAGAAAAATGCTTGATGTCTACTACGCAACCTTCTCCTTGTAGACGTTGTTGGGCCTCCAAGTGCAGAGGTTTGTAGGACAGTACCAATTTTCCCTCAAGTGGGTGACCTAAGGTTTATCAATCCGCGGGAGGCGTAGGATGGTCTCTCTCAAGAAACCCTGCAACCAAATAACAAAGAGTCTCTTGTGTCCCCAACACACCCAATACAATGGTAAGTTGTATAGGTGCACTAGTTCGGCGAAGATATGGTGAAACAAGTGCAATATGGATGGTAGATATAGGTTTTTGTAATCTGAAATTACAAAAACAGCAAGGAAACAAATGGTAAAAGTGAGCACGAACGGTATTGCAATGCGTAGAAACAATGCCTAGGGTTCATACTTTCACTAGTGAAGTTCTCTCAACAAAGATAACATATATAACTAGCCCTCAACATGCAACAAAGAGTCACTCCAAAGTCACTAATAGCGGAGAACAAACGAAGAGATTATTGTCGGGTACGAAACCACCATAAAGTTATTCTTTTTGATCAATCTATTCAAGAGTTCGTACTATAATAACACCTTAAGATACATATCAACCAAGACCCTAATGTCACCTAGATACTCCATTGTCACCTCAAGTATCCGTGGGCATGATTATACGATATGCATCACACAATCTCAGAATCATCTATTCAACCAACACATAGAACTTCAAAGAGTGCCCCGAAGTTTCTACCGGAGAGTCAAAACGTGTGCCAACCCCTATGCATAGGTTCCCAATGTCACGAACCCGCAAGTTGATCACCAAAACATACATCGAGTACTCACATGAATCCACGTGTGCCAACCCATATGCATAGGTTCCCAATTGTCACAAACCCGCAAGTTGATCACAACAGATAGACACGTGCAAGACATACATCAAGTGTTCTCAAAGACTCAATCCGATAAGATAACTTCAAAGGGGAAACTCAATCCATTACAAGAAGGGAGACGGGGAAGAACATCATAAGATCCAACTATAGTAGCAAAGCCCACGGTACATCGAGATCAAGACATCTCAAGAACACGAGAGAGAGATCAAACACATAGCTACTGGTACATACCCTCAGCCCCGAGGGAGAACTGCTCCCTCCTCGTCATGGAGATCGCCAGGATGATGAAGATGGCCACCGGATATGGATTCCCCCTCCGGTAGGGTGCCGGAACGGGCTCCAGATTGGTTTTTGGTGTCTACAGAGGCTTGCGGCGGCGGAACTCCCGATCGAGGTTTCTTTCTGGAGGTTTCCGTATTTATAAGACCAGGTGGCGTCGAGAGCAAGTCACGGGGACCCACGAGGGAGTCACAAGCCCTTGGGGCGCGGCTAGAGGGGGTGGGGCGCCCCACAGGCTTGTGGCTTCCTTGGGACTCTTCTCCGGTATCTTTTTCTTCCGGTATTTTTGATATTTTCCAGAAAAGATCTTTTCGGGGATTTTCTTCCGTTTGAACTCCGTTTCAAAATCTCCTCTGAAAGGGGTCAAAAACATGGAAAAAACAGGAACACGCACTTGGCACAGAGTTAATAAGTTAGTCCCAAAAAATATATAAAAGGCATGCAAAACATCCAAAGTTTGACAAGATAATAGCATGAAACCATCAAAAATTATAGATACGTTGCAGACGTATTAGAGGACAGGTAAGGAACTGCCATCTAGCACTGCACTTGATTCACCTTCAGTTATGAGTAAGTTTGCGACACCACCTCCTGCTAGAAATCTTGATATGTCGCATGTGCTTGATGATGCTACTTCTGCTGCCCATGATGCTTATGATGATGCTATGCTTGATACTGCTTTGCCTGATGATGCTATGCTTGATACTGTTTTGCCACTAGGTGCATTCCTTGATGCACAAATTGCTAGAGTTGCTGCTAGATGTGATGATATTTCTGAAACTGCTGATACTATTGAAGTAGAACATGCTATTTTGCCTGCTAGAACTAGCTCTCCTAGATATGAATTGCCTGATATGCCTGAGTGTTATGTTATGGAGGGAGAGATAGCTGAGGATTTTCTTGCGTGTAAGGATAGCTATGATGTTGAGAATTTACGGCGCAAGTGGAAAGAAAAAACTCTAAATGCTAGGATGAAATACGACCCGAAGTTTGCTACTTCGCCTATCTTTGTGACCGGTCAGGATTATGAATTCCCTGTCGACACTGATTTAATCACTCTGGTCGAATCTGATCCTTTTCATGGTTATGAGTCTAAAACAGTTGTATCAACTCTTACCAAACCGCATGATATAGCCACCCTATTCACTAGTGAGGAAAAGATCCGCCACTACTATATCCTTAAGTTGTTTCCTTTCTCACTAAAGGATGATGCTAAGGCCTGGTTCACTTCTCTTGCTCCTCATTGTGTGCGTAGCCCCCAGGATATGGTCTACTACTTCTTAGTAAAATATTTCCCTGCCCATAAGAAGCAAGCTGCCTTGCAGGAAATATACAACTTTGCACAAGTTGAAGAAGAGAGTCTCCCACAAGCTTGGGGGAGGCTCGTCCAGCTACTGAATGCTTTGCCTGATCACCCTCTCGAGAAGAACGAAATAATTGATATCTTCTATAATGGACTTACCGATGCTTCTAGAGACCACCTAGATAGTTGTGTTGGTTGTGTTTTTAGGGAACGAACCGTAGAACAAGCTGAGATCCTATTGAATAATATCATGTGCCATGAGAATGCTTGGACTATTCCCGAACCACCTCCTAAGCCAACTCCGAAGAAAAGAGGTATTCTATTCCTCAGTCCTGAAGATATGCAAGAAGCTAAGAAATCTATGCGAGAGAAAGGCATTAAATCTGAAGATGTCAAAAATCTACCACCCATCGAAGAGATCCATGGTCTTGATAACCCGATACACGTAGTACAAGTAAATTCTCTGTGTAGGTTTGATGAGAGTGATATTCCTTTTGATAGACCTGCTAGCCTGTGCCTGGATGGATTTTATAACTTTGTTGCCAAACAATAGAGTTTCAATGATTATGTTAGCAGACAATAGGAGCAGAATGCTCGTATGCTTAGTCATTTAAGTGCTTGTGTGGACAGAAACGTCAATGATCTTAAGCTCTTGAGTAAACATGCCTCTATGGTTGCTACTCAGGTAGAACAAGTACTTAAAGTTTAGAATGACTTGCTCAATGAGTTGAATGACAATTCTGTCAGAGTCGTCACTAGAGGCGGTAGAGTGACAAAGGAACCCTTGTATCCTGAGGGTCATCCGAAGAGAACTGAACAAGATTCTCAAGGAGTTAGGACTGATGCACCTAGTCATCCTAGGAAGAAGAAGAAAGATGATAGGAACCTGCATGCTAGCAACCCTGTTGCTTCTACACCTGAGAGTCCAAACGATGTCTCTGTCTTTGATGCTGAAATGCAATCTGGTGATGAACATGAGCCTAATGATGATATCAATAGTTACGTTCATGATGATGCTCAACCTAGCAATGAAAAGGATGTGGAGATTGAATCTTTTGATCTTGATAACCCACAGCCTAAGAACAAGAGGTACGATAAGAATGACTTTGCTGCTAGGAAGCATGGTAAAGAAAGGGAACTATGGGTTTAGAAACCCATGCCCTTTCCTCCCAAACCATCCATGAAAAAGGTTGATGAGGATTTTGAGCGATTTGTTGAAATGATTAGACCTGTCTTTCTGCAAATGCGTTTGGCAGATATGCTCAAAATGTCTCCATATGCTAAGTACATGAAAGATATTGTGACTAATAAGAGGACGATACCTGAGGTTGAGATTTCCACCATGCTCGGTAACTATACCTTCAAGGGTGGAACTCCTAAGAAACTAGGTGATCCCGGTGTGCCCACTATACCTTTCTCCATTAAAGGCAACTACGTTAGAACTGCGTTATGTGATCTTGGAGCCGGTGTTAGTGTTATGCCTCTTTCTCTTTATCGTAGACTTGAACTGGATAAGTTGACACCCACTGAAACCTCTGTGCAAATGGCCGACAAATCAACTGCTTTCCCTATCGGCATTTGCAAGTATGTGCCCATTGTGGTTACCAACGTCACTATCTTAACAAACTTTGTTATTCTGGATATTCCTGAGGACGATGCCATGGCGGTCATCCTCGGAAGACCCTTTTTAAACACTGTAGGGGCTATTATAGATTGCAACAAAGGCAATGTCACTTTCCATGTCAACGGTAATGAGCATATGGTGCACTTTCCGAATAAACAATATCGAGTACATTGCATTAATGCTATCGAAAAAACTTCATCGATTCTTATTGGGAGGTTTGAATGCCCTATTCCTCCTGTTAAGATGAAGTATGATTTGCTTGTTGGGGAGATTCACATCCTCATTGAGGTGACTGATACGTCTCCAATGTATCTATAATTTTTTATGGTTTCATGCTATTATCTTTTCAAACTTTGGATGTTATGCAAGCCTTTTATATGTTTTCTGGGACTAACTTATTAACTCAGTGCCAAGTGCTAGTTGCTGTTTTCCATGTTTTTTACCACTTACAAAGGAGATTTTGAAACGAAGTCCAAATGGAAGAAAATCCCCGAAAAGATTTTTTTCCGGAACGGAAGAAGATCGGGAAGCTTGAGAGCCAAGGCAGGGGAGCCTCAGGGGTCCCACAAGCCCCCACCCCGCGGCCAGGGGGGAGGCCGCGGCCCACAGGCTGGTGGGCCCCCTGGGCGCCCTCTTCCCTATGGGTTGCGCCTATAAATTCCCTAAAAATTCCCAAAAAAATCAGGAGATCATCGAAATTACTTTTCCGCCGCCGCAAGCTTCTGTCTCCGCAAGATCCCATCTGGGGCACATTCTGGTGCCCTGTCGGAAGGGGGGATTCGGACACGGAGGGCTTCTTCATCAACACCATGACCTCTCCGATGATGCGTGAGTAGTTCACCATAGACCTACGGGTCCATAGCTAGTAACTAGATGGCTTCTTCTCTCTCTTGGATCTTCAATACAAAGTTCTCCATGATCTTCATGGAGATCTATCCGATGTAATCTTCTTTTGTGGTGTGTTTGTCGAGATCCGATGAATTGTGGATTTATGATTAGATTATCTATGAATCTTATTTGAGTTTCTTCTGATCTCTCTTATGCATGATTTCATATCCTTGTAATTCACTTCGAGTTGTGGGTTTTGTCTGGCCAACTAGATCTATGATTCTTGCAATGGGATAAGTGCTGGGTTTTGGGTTCATACCGTGCGGTGACCTCACCCAGTGACATAAGGGGTAGCGAGGCATGCATCATGTTGTTGCCATCAAGGGTAAAAAGATGGGGTTTTCATCATTGGTTTGAGATTATCCCTCTACATCATGTCATCTTGCTTAAGGCGTTCCTCTGTTCGTCATGAAGTCAATACACTAGATGCATGCTGGAATGCGGTCGATGTGTGGAGTAATAGTAGTAGATGCAGAAAGTATCGGTCTCCTTGTCTCGGACGTGATGCCTATATGTATGATCATTGCCTTAGATATCGTCATGACTTTGCGCGGTTCTATCAATTGCTCGTTAGTAATTTGTTCACCCACCGTGATATTTGCTATTTTAAGAGAAGCCTCTAGTGAACACTATGGCCCCCAGGGTCTACTCCACACCATATTTTCAGCCTTACACTTTTTACTTCGTTGCACTTTCCGCCTTCAGATCTCACTTTGCAAACAATCTTGAAGGGATTGACAACCGCTTTGAAGCGTTGGGTGCAAGCTTGTTTGTGTTTGCACAGGTACTCTGGACTTGACGAGACCCTCCTTCTGGGTTGATGCCTTGGTTCTCAAACTGAGGGAAATACTTACTGCTCCTGTGCTGCATCACCCTTTCCTCTTCAAGGGAAAAAACAACGCAAGCCCAGTCTCCGTCAACGTGTCAATTTCTGGCGCTGTTGTTTGACAAGTAGCAGAAGGATTTCTGGCGCCGTTGCCGGGGTGGAAGATCAAGTCAAGGACTCATCCAAGTAGGTGTCGCAAACTCATCTCTTATATTTACTTTGTTTGCCAGTTGCCTCTCGTTTTCCTCTCCCCCACTTCACCAATTTGCCTTTTTCGTTTTCCTTTTCGTTTGCCTTTTTGTTCGCCCTTTTTCTCGCCTGCTCTTTGTTTACTTGTGTGCTTGCTTGCTTGCTGAAGTCACCATGAATGAAAACATCAAACTTTGTGACTTCTCGAATACTAATAAGAATTATTTTATTAGTACTCCGATTGCTCCCGCCACTAGTGCAGAGTCATACGAAATCAATGCCGCTTTGCTGAATCTTGTTACGAAAGAGCAATTATGTGGCCTTCCTAGTGAAGATGCCACATCCCATCTCAATACATTCATTGAGCTTTGCGATATGCAAAAAAAAGGTGTGGATAATGACGTGATTAAATTGAAGCTTTTTCCTTTCTCGTTGCGAGATCGCGCAAAAACTTGGTTTTCTTCTTTGCCCAAAAATAGTATCGATTCTTGGGATAAGTGCAAAGATGCTTATATATCCAAGTATTTTCCGCTGGCAAATATCATCTCTCTCCATAATGATATCATGAATTTCAAGCAACTTGATCATGAACATGTTGCACAATCTTGGGAGAGAATGAAATTAATGATTAGAAATTGTCCCGCTCATGGCTTGAGTCTTTGGATGATTATTCAAATCTTTTCTGCTGGCTTGAATTTCACTTTTAGAAATATCTTGGACTCCGCCTCAGGTGGAACGTTCATGTAAATCACGTTAGGGGAAGCCACAAAGCTCTTAGACAACATCATGACAAACTACTCTCAGTGGCACACTGAAAGGTCACCTACTAGTAAGAAGGTACACGCTATAGAAGAAATTAACTCATTGAGTGCTAAGATGGATGACTTAATGAATTTGGTTGCTAGTAGAAGTGCTCCTTTGGATCCTAATGATATGCCCTTGTCTTCTTTGATTGAGAGTAGCAATGCTAGCTTGGACGTTAATTTTGTTGGTAGGAATAACTTTGGCAACAACAATGCTTTTAGAGGAAACTATGTTCCTAGGCCTTTTCCTAGTAACTCCTCTAATAACTTTGGCAACTCCTACAACAATACTCATGGAAATTACAATAGATTACCCTTTGATCTAGAGAGTAATATCAAAGAGTTCATCAACTCTCAAAAGATTTTCAATGCGTCCATAGAGGAAAAGCTACTCAAAATTGACGATTTCGCTAAGAGCGTTGATATAATGTCTAGTGATGTTGATGCTTTGAAAGTTAGATGTGCTCCTCCCAAAATCAGCATGGATGAAACTTTGAAAGCTATGCGTGTTTCCATGATTGAGAGCCAAGAAAGAACCGCCCAAATTCGTGCTAGACATAAATGGCTTAAAAAGGTGTGTTCTCGTGATGAGAGTCACGAAGATCTTAAAGTGCTTGGTGTGACTCCCATTGGATCTTTGTTTTCTTGTGTAAAACCTATTGATTATGGGGCTGGATATGAATACACTTTGGTTGAAAAGTGACCCAATGATTCAGAGTCCATCTATCTTGATGCTAAAAGCATTGAAAGTGGAGTAGAAGATGTTAAAACTTTGAGTAGTAATAAAATTACTACCGTGGATTTCAAGGAATTCAATTATGATAGTTGCTCCTCGATTGAATGCATTTCTTTGATGCAACCCACACGCTTATAGCCAAAACAAAGCCTTTACCGATCATATCATCGAAGCTATGATAAAATCTCTTGAAGAGAAACTTGAATTGGAAGTCTCTATCCCTAGAAAGCTTCATGATGAGTGGGAACCTACCATCAAAATCAAAATCAAAAACTATGAATGCAATGCTTTGTGTGATTTGGGTGCTAGTGTTTCTGCGATTCCAAAGTCTTTATGTGAGGTTCTGGGTTTTAATGAGATTGAAGAGTGTTCTCTTAATTTGCATCTTGCTGATTCTACTATCAAGAAACCCATGGGAAGGATCAATGATGTTCCTATTATTGCAAATAGGAACTATGTACCCGTGGATTTCATTGTGCTTGACATTGATTGCAATCCTACATGCCCTATTATTCTTGGTAGACCTTTCCTAAGGACTATCGGTGCTATCATCGATATGAAGGAAGGGAATATTAGATTTCAATTTGCTTTAAGGAAGGGCATGTAACACTTTCCTAGAAAGAAAATAAGATTGCCTTATGAATCCATGATGAGGGCCACTTATGGTTTGAGCACCAAAGACGTCGATACGTGATTCCATCGCTTTTATGCCTAGCTAAGGGCGTTAAACAATAGCGCTTGTTGGGAGGCAACCCAATGAATTTATCTTTTTCTTATGTTTTTTGCGTCCACACTTTCATAATTCTGTTGTGGTTGTGTTTTTTGTGTTTCTTTTTGTGTTTGAGCCAAGCAAAACCTTTATGACTAGTCTCGGTAATGGTTGTTTGATCCTGCTGGAAAAAGACAGAAACTTTTCGCTCACGAGATGATTTTTAATTTTTATTCAGAAAGATCTTTTGAATTTATTCTTTTTGCTGCTGGTAGATATGCTTTTTTCCCAGGCTTTCGTAATTTTTCAGATATTTTGAGGTACCAGAAGTATACGAAGTATACAGATTGCTACAGACTAGTCTATTTTTGACAAATTCTGTTTTTGTTGAGTTGGTTGCTTGTTTTGGTGAAACTATGTTTACTATTGGGGGGTACTAGCCATGGAAAAGTGAGAATACAGTAGCCCAACATCAATATAGATAGAATTCAAGTTTGCTACAGTACCAAAAGAAGTGGTTGTTTGTTTTCTTGTGCTAATGTTATCACGAGTTTCTGTTTAAGTTTTGTATTGTGAAGTTTTCAAGTTTTGGGTGATGTTCTCATGGACGATGAGATAAGGAGTGGAAAGAGCTCAAGCTTGGGGGATTCCCAAGGCATCCCAAGCCAAATTCAAGGACACCAAAAAGCCTAAGCTTGGGGATGCCCCTGGAAGGCATCCCCTCTTTCGTCTTAAATCCATCGGTAACATTACTTGGAGCTATATTTTTATTCACCACATGATATGTGTTTTGCTTGGAGCGTCTTGTATCTTAGGAGTCTTTTCCTTTTGTTGTGTCATAGTCATCCTTGCTGCACACCTTTTTGAGAGAGATAGACATGCACTCATTGTGATTTTGCTATAATGCTCGTAATGCTTCACTTATATCTTTTGAGCTAGATACTTTTGCTCTTGTGCTTCACTCATATCTTTAGAGCACGGCGGTGCATGATTTGGTAGTTGGCTTATGCTATGAAAGTAGTCCCAAAGGTGATAGATACCCAAAGAGGATGCAAAAACCTCCATCTTCATGTGCATTGAATAGAAAGAGAAGTTTTGATTCCTCTCAATTAGTTTTGAGACGTGGATTCGGTAATATTAACAGCTATGTCAGTAGGGTGTTGTGAATCTAGAAATACTTGTGTTGAAGTTAGTGATTCCCGTAGCATGCACGTATGGTGAACCGCTATGTTAGGAAGTCGGAGCATAATTGATCTATTGATTGTCATCCTTTGTGTTAAGGTCGGGATTGCGCGATGGTTAACACCTACCAACCCTTCCCCTCGGAGTATGCGTTTAGCACTTTGTTTCGATTACTAATAAAAACTTTCGCAACAACTATGTGAGTTCTTCATAACTAATGTGAGTCCAAGGAATAGATGCACTTTCACCTCCCACCATTGCTAGCCTCTCTAGTGCCGCGCAATTCTCGCCGGTGCACAAACCCACCAAATTCCTTCCTCAAAACATCCACCATACCTACCTACTATGGCATTTTGATAGCCATTCCGAGATATATTGCCATGCAACTCCCACCGTCACTCTTATATTGCCATTGCATGATCATAAGATTGCTAGCGAGATGTTTCAATGTCACACGGCTTGCTAGATCGTTGCACAACCCGGTACACTACCGGAGGCATTTCCTATGGAGTCATCATCATCATTTTGAGCTGCGACTAAATAAAAGTGTGATGATCATCATTATTAGAGCATTGTCCCATGTGAGGAAATAAAAAAAAGAGGCCAAAGATCCCAAGAATAAAAAAAAGAGAAACAAAAGAGGCCTAAGAGCCCAAATGAAAAAAAGAAAAGAGAGAAATAGAGAGAAGGTACAATGCTACCATCTTTTTCCACACTTGTGCTTCATGATAGCACTATGTTCTTCATGATTGAGAGCTTCTTGGTTTGTCACTACCATATGCTAGTGGGAATCTTCATTATATAACTTGACTTGTATATTCCAATGATGGGCTTCCTCAAAATTGCCCTAGGTCTTCGTGAGCAAGCAAGTTGGATGCACACCCACTAGTTCTCCTTTCGAGCTTTCACATACTTATAGATCTAGTGCATCTCTTGTATGGCAATCCCTACTCATTCACATTGATATCTATTAATGGGCATCTCCATAACCCTTTGATATGCCAAGTCAATGTGACCATCTCCTCCTTTTTGTCTCACAACCACCAACACACTCTATTCCACCTATAGTGCTATATCCATGGCTCGCGCTCATGTATTGCGTGATAGTTATAAAAAGTTTGAGAAAGTAAGAGTGCGAAAACAATTACTTGGCCAATACTGGGGTTGTGCATGATTTACATTAGTTGTGTGAGGATGATGGAGCATACCCACACTATATGATTTTGTAGGGATAACTTTCATTGGCCTTGTTATTTTGAAAGTTCATGATTACCTTGCTATTTTGATTGAAGTATTATTGTTTTCATGTCAATAGCAAACTATTGTTTCAAATCTTACGGATCTGAACATTCATGTCACGTGAAAGAAGTTGCAAAGGACAACTATGCTAGGTAGCATTCCACATCAAAAATTCATACTTTATCACTTCCCTACTCGAGGACGAGCAAGAGTTAAGCTCGGGGATGCTTGATACGTCTCCAACGTATCTATAATTTTCGATGGTTTCATGCTATTATCTTGTCAAACTTTGGATGTTATGCATACCTTTTATATGTTTTTGGGACTAACTTATTAACTCAGTGCCAAGTGCGAGTTCCTGTTTTTTTCCATGTTTTTGACCTCTTTCAGAGGAGATTTTGAAATGGATTCCAAATGGAAGAAAATCCCCGAAAAGATTTTTTCCGGAACGGAAGAAGATCGGAAAGCTTGAGAGCCAAGGCAGGGGAGCCTCAAGGGCCCCACAAGACCCCACCCCGCGGCCAGGGGGGAGGTCGCGGCCCACAGGCTTGTGGGCCCCTGGGCGCCCTCTGTCCTAGGGGTTGCGCCTATAAATTCCGTAAAAATCCCAAAATAATCAGGAGATCATCGAAATTACTTTTCTGCCGCCGCAAACTTCTGTCTCTGCAAGATCCCATCTGGGGCACGTTCTGGTGCCCTGCTGGAGGGGGGATTCGGACACGGAGGGCTTCTTTATCAACACCATGACCTCTCCGATGATGCCTGAGTTGTTCACCATAGACCTACGGGTCCATAGCTAGTAACTAGATGGCTTCTTCTCTCTCTTGGATCTTCAATACAAAGTTCTGCATGATCTTCATGGAGATCTATCCGATGTAATCTTCTTTTGCGGTGTGTTTGTCGAGATCCGATGAATTGTGGATTTATGATCAGATTATCTACGAATCTTATTTGAGTTTCTTCTGATCTCTCTTATGCATGATTTCATATCCTTGTAATTCTCTTCGAGTTGTGGGTTTTGTCTGGCCAACTAGATCTATGATTCTTGCAATGGGAGAAGTGCCTGGTTTTGGGTTCATACCGTGTGATGACCTCACCCAATGACAAAAGGGGTAGGGAGGCACGCATCGGGTTGTTTCCATCAAGGGTAAAAAGATGGGGTTTTCATCATTGGTTTGAGATTATCCATCTACATCATGTCATCTTGCTTAAGGCATTACTCTGTTCGTCATGAACTCAATACACTAGATGCATGCTGGATAGCTGTCGATGTGTGGAGTAATAGTAGTAGATGCAGAAAGTATCGGTCTACTTGTCTCGGACGTGATGCCTATATGTATGATCATTGCCTTAGGTATCGTCATGACTTTGCGCGGTTCTATCAATTGCTCGACAGTAATTTGTTCACCCACCGTGATATTTGCTATTTTGAGAGAAGCCTCTAGTGAACACTATGGCCCCCAGGGTCTACTCCACACCATATTTTCAGCCTTACACTTTTTACTTTGTTGCACTTTCCGCCTTCAGATCTCACTTTGCAAACAATTTTGAAGGGATTGACAACCCCTTTGAAGCGTTGGGTGCAAGCTTGTTTGTGTTTGCGCAGGTACTCTGGACTTGACAAGACCCTCCTTCTGGATCGATACCTTGGTTCTCATACTGAGGGAAATACTTACTGCTCCTGTGTTGCATCACCCTTTCCTCTTCAAGGGAAAAACCAACGCAAGCCCAGTCTCCGTCAACGTGTCAATTTCTGGCGCTGTTGTTTGAGAAGTAGCAGTGACCTAGTGACTATTTGAAAATTCTCCGTTCTCTTTTGCGATTCGAAAAGGTTTGTCGAGGAGACTTGATCAACCTCATTGACGGATTTCTGTTGATGACCATGAGATGGATGAATCGAGGAGTTACAAACCTCTGTTCCAAGCTTTCACCTTCGGTTGCTTAGAAGAAAAATGATAGACTTAGTTTAGTTTTCCCTATTTTCTATTTTAGCGTCCCGTGGGAAAGTACCCCTGAAATAAAAGTTCTCCGAACGTCCTGAAAATCAAGTATGATTTTTTTCTGGATTTTTTGAAAAATACTGGGACGAAGAGCTAGTCTGGGGGTTGCACCAGTGGGCCACAAGCCCTGGAGGTGCGTGCACCCCCTGGCCACGCCTACCTGGCTTGTGGGGCCCACGTGCACCCCCTCCACTCATTCCAGCTCTCATCCGCTTCTCCTACCTCCAGAAAAAATCGTTTCGTCGCTCAAACCCGTGTTCTTGCTCCTCCTGCTGGGATTTTCGATCTCCTTGCTCAAAGCACCATTTTCCCAACTGTTTTGGGGAAATTACTCCTTGATAAGTGACTCCTCCATTGGTCCAATTAGTTTTTGCTCTAGTGCCTTATACATCGCGTATTTTTGCTACCTTGGTGACCCTGTTATTGAGCTTTGCATGCTAATTTTAGCTGGTCCCAAGTAGTTTTCATGCATAATATGGCCTCTAGGCACTTCTGGGAGTAGTTGCTACGAGTTTTGTTGAGCCTTATTCACTTTTCCTTAGAATCACTAAAAGTTTCAGAAATTTTCAGAGATAGAAAAGGGAAAAGATGAGGAGGTTCTTAAGAGGCTCTTCAAGCCATGACCCCAAGGATGATGGAAGTGAGAAGAAGCCCAAGTATCCGGTCCCTCGAGTCGTAGAAGTTTGAGCGTGTGAGTGGCCAAGCGATGTGTTCTTACACGCCGCCAGACTTTATGAGGACTTTTATCACTTGGTGAGAACGCAGGCCTTACCGCCTTCATTGAAGATAAGTGTTCGCAATACCTCCTCCTCACCAATATCTTCGTACAAAGCTTTAACTTCTATCCGAGGAAGAACCCTCCTATGGTTGAGTTCAAACTTTATGATATCCCCCAGCGCATGTCACTCCAGGATTTTTGCAATATTTGCAAATTGCCTTATGTTGGGGATATTCATGAACATCGCCCACGGGACTTGGAGGCTTTCATCGATACAATTTTTGTAGGAGAGGAGAGAGGAGTGTCTTTGCGCTAGAGCTGCTAGCATTCATTTTCCCGTGCTTCGGTACTTCTCACTATATGTGGGAAAATGTTGATTGGACGTGGGAAAGTTGGGTCCCTTAGCTCCCTAGAACTGGCGGTCTTGAGCGAAGCCCTTTATAATGATAAAACTTATAGCTTAGGCGCTATAGTAGCTCAACGGTTGAACATGAACCGTTCTAAAGGTGTTGTCTATGGAGGTACCTATGCTACTCGTCTTGCTAGACACTTTGAGATACCTATTAGACTGGACGAGGAATAAGAGATTCTTCTTCCCGAGAGATATCTAGATTAGGATAGCATGGTTCGCCATGACTTTCTTGATAGAGATATAAATAGAAGGATGATTTATAACCTGGTATTTAGTCAGGGTACTCGTGAGACTATTACTTTTCCTTCTCCTTCCTTGTTCAATCTTCATGCAGGCAGGTACATTATTATGCCCTCGGACATGTACGCATATTGGGGCTTAGCCCAACCACAGGTGCCCGTGCCCGAGCCGCCAGTCGAGTACCAGACTCTAGGTTTTCAGTGGGAGCCAGAGGAGCTCACACAGCAGTGGCATCCTCAGTCCACTCGGGACTACCCTAGAGTTGGTTATTTCCCTCCTTGGGAGTAGACCAACTTAGGCCAAAATCCTAAGCTGGGGGAGTACGTGTTCTCACCGACATTACATTCTTGCTTATGCTTTCACTTTGTTCGTCAGTGTTCACACTCTGCCACTGTATCATCCATGCTAGTTTATTTTCTTTTCCTCGTTTTCTTTTCGTGTACCCAAAAAGATTTTTTTTTCTTCTTTTGCTTGTTGGGAGCTTTCCCGTGTAAATAGTTTTCTATTTCATTGGGTCAAGGTAGAAGACCATGGTTACAATGTTTAGTTGCTCTCGCATGCATACCTGTTTAGCTGTCAAGGAGCCATATTACTTTGTCTTCTCCTTTGTGTTTTCCTGCAGATTCCAGCTTTAGTCCAATGCACGAGCACTCTTATTATTGTTCACATCGTTCGGTCGTGCAAGTGAAAGGCAATAATGACGATATATGATGAAGTGACTGAGCTTGGAAAAGCTGGTATGAACTCGATCTATTTTGTTTTTGTAAATATGACTAGCTCACTGTTCCTAGTTCAGCTTTGTTGTGAGAAAAACATGTTTGCAATGACAACTTAATGATCATAGTTGTTGATTCCATGCTTAATTAGCTAGGAGCTTATAATGGTTTGCCTTGGTTGCCAACATGAATTTTGAGATGACTATGATGTAGTATGATAGGATGGTATCCTCCTTTGAATGTTTCAAGTGGCTTGACTTGGCGCATGTTCACGCATGTAATTGAAACAAAATCAACATAGCCTCTATGATGTTCATGTTCATGGTGATTTGTGTCCTACTCATGCTTGCACTCAATGTTGGTATGGACGGTACCCGAGGATTCAGCTAGCCGTGGAGTGTGATTGATTGGTGGTGGGGGAGTCAAAACTTTACATTTCTGTTTGGGAACCGCCTATAGCATGTGTAGCGTGGAAGATGATGAGAGCTCTTAGTCATTGCGTTGACAATGAAAACATGCCACCCAAAATTATTATCTCTGTTTTCAAAGCTTGAGCTCTGGCACCTCTGCAAATCAATGCTTCCCTCTACGAAGGGCCTGTCTATTTATGTTCCTGTTGAGTCTTCCTCCTCTTATAAAAGCACCAATTAGAGAGCACCTCTGTCATTTTTATGCTTTGCTCTTAACTGTGTTGAGTATGACTGTGACTCGATCTTCTTTGCCATGAATTACAATGTTTAGTCAGCCCTTGGTCTTTGAAGGTGCTCTGCATTTATGCTTTGCGGTCTCAGAAAGAGCTAGCGAGATACCATATGTTCGTACTGCTTCATGTTTGTTTTGATTGAAGTGTTGACATTTGAGACTTATTATTATTTGGTCTCTAGTTGATTATGCCATTGATATGAGTTTACCGTGAGACCTAGATGTCATTTGCTTATGTGGTTTGCTTGTGATCTTGCTGAAACTCTGGATATGAGTTAGACATAGTTGCAACAACAAGATCAAACCGTGTTCGTCAAAGTTTTTCTTTTCTCTCTTTCAGTTTGTTAACTGAATTGCTTGAGGACAAGCAAGGCTTTAAGCTTGGGGGAGTTGATACGCCTCCGTTGTATCTACTTTTCCAAACTCTTTTGCCCTTGTTTTGGACTCTAATTTGCATGATTTGAACGGAACTAACCCGAACTAACGCTATTTTCAGCAAAATAGCCGTGGTGTTGTTTTTGTGCAGAAATAAAAGTTCTCGGAATGACCTGAAAATTTACGAGGAATTTTTATGGAATATATGAAAAATACCTGCGCAAAGATCCACCAGAGGAGGTGAGCCAGTGGGCCACAAGCCCAGGAGGCGCGGCCACCCCCCTGGCCGTGCCTACCAGGCTTGTGGGGCCCATGTTGCTCCAATGCCTCCAATCTCAGCTCTATTTAGTCTGTCTCGCCCGGAACAAAAATCAAGGAGAAGAGTTCATCGCGTTTTACGATACGGAGGCGCCGCCGCCTCCTGTTCTTCATCTGGAGGGCAGATCTGGAGTCCCTTTTGGGCTCCGGAGAGGGGAGATCGTCGCCATCGTCATCATCAACCTTCCTTCATCGCCAATTCCATGATGCTCTTCACCATTCGTGAGTAATCTCATTGTAGGATTGCTGGACGGTGATGAGTTGGATGAGATCTATCATGTAATCGAGTTAGTTTTGATGGGGATTGATCCCTAGTATCCACTATGTTCTGAGATTGATGTTGCTACTACTTTGCCATGCTTAATGCTTGTCACTAGGGCCCGAGTGCCATGATTTCAGATCTGAACCTATTATGTTGTCGACAATATATGTGTGTTTTAGATCCTATCTTGCAAGTTGTAGTCACCTACCTTGTGTTATGACCCGGCAACCCCGGAGTGACAATAGCCGAAACCACTCCCGGAGATGGCCATGGTATGAGGAGGTCATGTATTCACCAAGTGTTAATGCGTTGGTCCGGTTCTTTATTTAAAGGAGAACCTTAATATCCCATAGTTTCCATTAGGACCCCGCTGCCACGGGAAGGATAGACAATAGATGTCATGCAAGTTCTTTTCCCTAAGCACTTATGACTACATACGGAATACATGCCTACATCAGATTGATGAACTGGATCTAGTTACTTATCTCTCCGTGTTATAACTGTTGCATGATGAATCACATCTGACATAATCATCCATCACTTATCCAATGCATATGAGTCTTTTACTACTGGTCCTTGCTACTGTTACTCTGTTGCTACTGCTGTTACTCTGCTGCTACTGCTTTCACTGCTGCTACTAGTTACTATTGCTAATGCTGCTATCCTACTACTTTTCTACTGATACTTTGTTGCAGAAACTAAATCTTTCAGGTGTGCCTGAATTGACAACTCAGCTGCTAATACTTGAGAATATTCTTTCACTTCCCCTTGAGCCGAATCAATAAATTTGCGTTGAATACTCTACCCTCGAAAACTGTTGTGATCCCCTATACTTGTGGGTTATCATTCCCCTTGAGTTGAATCAATACATTTGGGTTGAATACTCTACCCTCAAAAACTGTTGCGTTCCCCTATACTTGTGGGTTATCAAGACCATTTTCTGGCGTCGTAGCCGGGGAGGCACAACTATATTCTCTGAGTCACTTGGGATTTACGTCTGCTGGTCACTATGAGGAATCTGAAAGATCCAAGAACTAAAGTCTTGCCCTCAACTACGAGGACAGGTAAGGAACTGCCATCTAGATCTGCACTTGATTCACCTTCAGTTATGAGTAAGTTTGTGACACCACCTCCTGCTAGCAATCTTGATATGTCGCCTGTGCTTGATGATGCTACTTCTGCTGCCCATGATGCTATGCTTGATACTGCTTTGCCTGATGATGCTATGCTTGATACTGCTTTGCCTGATGATGCTATGCTTGATACTGCTTTGCCACTAGGTGCATTCCTTGATGCACAAATTGCTAGAGTTGCTCCTAGATGTGATGATACTTCTGAAACTGCTGATAATATTGAAGTAGAACCTGCTATTTTGCCTGCTAGAACTAGCTCTCTTAGATATGAATTGCCTGATATGCCTGAGTGTTATTTTATGGAGGGAGAGATAGCTGAGGATTTTCTTGCGTGTAAGGAAAGCTATGATGTTAATAATTTACTGCGCAAGTGGAAAGAAAAAACTCTAAATGCTAGGATGAAATACGACCCGAAGTTTGCTACTTCGCCTATCTTTGTGACCGATAAGGATTATGAATTCTCTGTCGACCCTGAGTTAATCACTCTGGTCGAATCTGATCCTTTTCATGGTTATGAGTCTAAAACAGTTGTATCAACTCTTACCAAACCGCATGATATAGCCACCCTATTCACTAGTGAGGAAAAGATCCGCCAGTACTATATCCTTAAGTTGTTTCCTTTCTCACTAAAGGATGATGCTAAGGCCTGGTTCACTTCTCTTGCTCCTCATTGTGTGCGTAGCCCCCAGGATATGGTCTACTACTTCTTAGTAAAATATTTCCCTGCCCATAAGAAGCAAGCTGCCTTGCAGGAAATATACAACTTTGCACAAGTTGAAGAAGAGAGTCTCCCACAAGCTTGGGGGAGGCTCGTCCAGCTACTAAATGCTTTGCCTGATCACCCTCTCGAGAAGAACGAAATACTTGATATCTTCTATAATGGACTTACCGATGCTTCTAGAGACCACCTAGATAGTTGTGTTGGTTGTGTTTTTAGGGAACGAACCGTAGAACAAGCTGAGATCCTATTGAATAATATCATGTGCCATGAGAATGCTTGGACTATTCCCGAACCACCTCCTAAGCCAACTCCGAAGAAAAGAGGTATTCTATTCCTCAGTCCTGAAGATATGCAAGAAGCTAAGAAATCTATGCGAGAGAAAGGCATTAAATCTGAAGATGTCAAAAATCTACCACCCATCGAAGAGATCCATGGTCTTGATAACCCGATACATGTAGTACAAGTAAATTCTCTGTGTAGGTTTGATGAGAGTGATATTCCTTTTGATAGACCTGCTAGCCTGTGCCTGGATGGATTTTATAACTTTGTTGCCAAACAATAGAGTTTCAATGATTATGTTAGCAGACAATTGGAACAGAATGCTCATATGCTTAGTCATTTAAGTGCTTGTGTGGACAGAAATGTCAATGATCTTAAGATTTTGAGTAAACATGCCTCTATGGTTACTACTCTGGTAGAACAAGTACTTAAAGCTCAGAATGACTTGCTCAATGAGTTGAATGACAATTCTGTCAGAGTCGTCACTAGAGGCGGTAGAATGACCCAGGAACCCTTATATCCTGAGGGTCATCCGAAGAGAATTGAACAATATTCTCAGGGAGTTAACACTGATGCACCTAGTCATCCTAGAAAGAAGAAGAAAGATGATAGGGATTTGCACGCTAGCAACCCAGATGCTGTTACCCCTGAGAGTCCAAACGATGCCTTTGTTTTTGATGCTGAAACACAATCTGGTGATGAACATGAGCCTAATGATGATATCAATAGTGATGTTCATGATGATGCTCAACCTAGCAATGATAAGGATGTGGAGATTGAACCAGTTGATCTGGATAACCCACAGCCTAAGAATAAGAGTTACGATAGGAGCGACTTCGCTGCTAGGAAGCATGGCAAAGAAAGGGAACCATGGGTTCAGAAACCTATGCCCTTTCCTCCCAAACCATCCAAGAAAAAGGATGATGAGGATTTTGAGCGATTCGTTGAAATGATTAGACATGTCTTTCTGCAAATATGTTTGACAGATATGCTCAAAATGTCTCTGTATGCTAAGTACATGAAAGATATTGTGACTAATAAGAGGAGGATACCTCAGGTTGAGATTTCCACCATGCTCGCTAATTATACCTTCAAGGGTGGAACTCCTAAGAAACTAGGTGATCCTAGAGTGCCCACTATACCTTGCTCCATTAAAGGCAACTATGTTAGAACTGCTTTATGCGACCTTGGAGCCGATGTTAGTGTTTTGCCTCTTTCTCTTTATCGTAGGCTTGAACTAGATAAGTTGACACCCACTGAAATCTCTCTACAAATGGCTGACAAATCAACTACTTTCCCTATCGGCATTTGCGAGGATGTGCTTGTTGTGGTTGCCAACTTCACTATCTTAACAGACTTTGTTATTCTGGATATTCCCGAGGATGATGCCATGGCGGTCGTCCTGGGAAGACCCTTTTTAAACACTGTAGGGGCTGTTATAGATTGCAACAAAGGCAATGTCACTTTCCATGTCAACGGTAATGATCATATGGTGCACTTTCCAAAGAAACAATATCGAGTACATTGCATCAATGCTATCGAAAAAGCTTCATCGATTCTTATTGGGAGCTTTGAATGCCCTATTCCTCCTGTTAAGATGAAGTATGATTTGCTTGTTGGGGAGATTCACATCCCCATTGAGGTAACCTAGTGACTATTCGAAACTTCTCCGTTCTCTTTTGCGATTCGAAAAGGTTTGTCAAGGAGACTTGATCAACCTCATTGACGGATTTCTTTCGATGACCATGAGATGGATGAATCGAGGAGTCACAAACCTCTGTCCCCAGCTTTCACCATCGGTTGCTTAGAAGAAAAATGATAGATTTATTTTAGTTTCCCTGCTTTCTGTTTTAGTGTCCCGTGGAAAAGTACCCCGAAAATAGAAGTTCTCCGAACGTCCTGAAAATCAAGTATGATTTTTTCTGGAATTTTTGAAAAATACTGAGGCGAAGAGCTAGTCTGGGGGCTGCACCAGTGGGCCACAAGCCCTGGAGGCGCGGGCCCCCTGGCCACGCCTACCAGGCTTGTGGGGCCCACGTGTACCCCCTCCACTTATTCTAGCTCCCATCTGCTTCTCCTACCTCCAGAAAAAATCGGTTCGCAGCTCAAACCCGTGTTCTTGCTCTTCTTGCTGGGATTTTCGATCTCCTTATTCAAAGCACCATTCTCCGAACTGTTTTGGGGAAATTGCTCCTTGGTAAGTGACTCCTCCATTGGTCCAATTAGTTTTTGCTCTAGTGCCTTATACTTTGCGTATTTTTTTTGCCTTGGCGACCATGTTCTTGAGCTTTGCATGCTAATTTTAGCTGGTCCCAAGTAGTTTTGATGCATAATATGGCCTCTAGGCACTTGTGGGAGTAGTTTCTATGAGTTTTGTTGAGACTTGTTCACTTTTCCTTAGAGTCACTAAAAATTTCAGAAATTTTCAGAGATAGAAAAGGGAAAAGATGAGGAGGTTCTTAAGAGGCTCTTCAAGCCGTGACCCCAAGGATGATGGAAGTGAGAAGAAGCCCAAGTATCCGGTCCCTCGAGTTGCAGAAGTTCGAGCGTGCAAATGGCCAAGCGATGTGTTCTTACGCGCCGCCGGACTTTATGAGGACTTCTATTACTTGGTGGAGAACGCAGGCCTTATCGCCTTCATTGAAGATAAGTGTCCGCAATACCTCCTCCTCACTAATATTCGTACAGAGCTTTAACTTCTATCCAAGGAAGAATCCTCCTATTGTTGAGTTCAAATTATATGATATCCCACAACGCCTGTCACTCCAGGATTTTTGCAATGTTTGCAAATTACCTTATGTTGGGGATATTCATGAACCTCGTCCACGGGACTTGGAGGCTTTCATCGATACAATTGCTGTAGGAGAGGAGAGAGGACTGTCTTGTGCTAGAGCTGCTAGCATACATTTCCCGTGTTTCGGTACTTCTCATTATTCGTGGGAAAATGTTTGATTGGCCGTGGGAAATCTAGGTCCCTTAGCTCCCCAGATCTTGTGGTCTTGCACGAAGCCCTTTATAATGATAAAACTTATAGCTTGGGCGCTATAGTAGCTCAACGGTTGAACACGAACCGTTCTAAAGGCGTTGTCTATGGAGGTATCTATGCTACCCGTCTTGCCAGACACTTTGAGATACCGATTAGACTGGACGAGGAAGAAGAGATTCTTCTTCCCGAGAGATATCTAGATTATGATAGCATGGTTTGCCATGACTTCCTTGATAGAGATATAAATAGAAGGATGATTTATAACCTGGTATTTAGTCAGGGTACTCATGAGACTATTACTTTGCCTGCTCCTTCTTTGTTCAATCTTCATGCAGGCAGGTACATTATTATGCCCTCGGACATCTACGCATATTGGGGCATAGCCCAACCACAGTGCCCGTGCCCGAGCCACCAGTCGAGTACCATACACCAGTTTATCAGTGGGAGCCAGAGGAGCTCACACAGCAGTGGCATCCTCAGTCCACTCTGGAGTACCCCGAAGCTGGTTATTTCCCTCCTTGGAAGTAGACCAACTTAGGCCAAAAGCCTAAGCTTGGGGGAGTACGTGTTTCTCACCGACTTTACATTCTTGCTTATGCTTTCACTTTGTTCGTCGGTGTTCACACTTTGCCACTGTATCATCCATGCTAGTTTATTTTCTTTTTCTCGTTTTGTTTACGTGTGTTTGTCTAGTTTGAGAAAAACCCAAAAATGTTTTCTTGTTCTTCTTTTGCTTGTTGGGAGCTTTCCCGTGTAAATAGTTTTCTTTTTCTTGGGGTCTAGGTAGAAGACCATGGTTACAATGTTTAGTGGCTCTCGCAAGCATACCTGTTTAGGTGTCAAAGAGCCATATTACTTTGTCTTCTCCTTTGTGTTTTCCTGCAGATTCCAGCTTTAGTCCAATGCACGGGCACTCTTATTATTGTTCACATCGTTTAGTCGTGCAAGTGAAAGGAAATAATGACGATATATGATGAAGTGACTGACCCTGGAAAAGCTGGTATGAACTCGATCTATTTTGTTTTTGTAAATATGACTAGCTCATCGTTCCTGATTCAGCTTTGTTGTGAGAGAAACATGTTTGCAATGACAACTTAGAGATCAAAGTTTCTGATGCCATGCTTAATTAGCTAGGAGCTTATAATGGATTGTCTTGGATGCCAACATGAATTTTGAGATGACTATGATGTAGTTATTGGGGAACGTCGCATGGGTAAACAAAAAATTTCCTACGCGCACGAAGACCTATCATGGTGATGTCCATCTACGAGAGGGGATGTGTGATCTACGTACCCTTGTAGACCATACAGCAGAAGCGTTAGTGAATGCGGTTGATGTAGTGGAACGTCCTCACGTCCCTCGATCCGCCCCGCGAACTGTCCCGCGATCAGTCCCATGATCTAGTGCCGAACGGACGGCACCTCCGCGTTCAGCACACGTACAGCTCAACGATGATCTCAGCCTTCTTGATCCAGCAAGAGAGACGAAGAGGTAGAAGAGTTCTCCGGCAGCGTGACGACCCTCCGGAGGTTGGTGATGATCTTGTCTCAGCAGGGCTCCGCCCGAGCTCCGTAGAAACGCGATCTAGAGGAAAAACCGTGGAGGTATGTGGTCGGCCTGCCGTGGAAAAGTCGTCTCAAATCAGCCCTAAAACCTCCGTATATATAGGGGGAAGAGGGGGAGCCTTTCCTTGGGGTCCAAGGACCCCTAAGGGTTTCGGCCGAGCCAAGGGGGGAAGGTCTCCCCCCCCAAACCGAGTCCAACTTGGTTTGGAAGGTGGAGTCCTTCTTCCCTTTCCCACCTCCTCCTTTTTTTTCTTTTCTCTTTGATTTTCTTCCTATGGCGCATAGGGCCTTCTTGGGCTGTCCCACCAGCCCACTAAGGGCTGGTGTGCCACCCCCAAGGCCTATGGGATTCCCCGGGGTGGGTTGCCCCCCCCGGTGAACTCCCGGAACCCATTCGTCATTCCCGGTACATTCCCGGTAACTCCGAAAACCTTCCGGTAATCAAATGAGGTCATCCTATATATCAATATTCATTTACGGACCATTCCGGAAACCCTCGTGATGTCCGTGATCTCATCCGGGACTCCGAACAACATTCAGTAACCAACCATATAACTCAAATACGCATAAAACAACGTCGAACCTTAAGTGTGCAGACCCTGCGGGTTCGAGAACTATGTAGACATGACCCGAGAGACTCCTCGGTCAATATCCAATAGCGGGACCTGGATGCCCATATTGGATCCTACATATTCTACGAAGATCTTATCGTTTGAACCTCAGTGCCAAGGATTCATATAATCCCGTATGTCATTCCCTTTGTCCTTCGGTATGTTACTTGCCCGAGATTCGATCGTCAGTATCCGCATACCTATTTCAATCTCGTTTACCGGCAAGTCTCTTTACTCGTTCCGTAATACAAGATCCCGCAACTTACACTAAGTCACATTGCTTGCAAGGCTTGTTTGTGATGTTGTATTACCGAGTGGGCCCCGAGATACCTCTCTGTCACACGGAGTGACAAATCCCAGTCTTGATCAATACTAACTCAACGAACACCTTCGGAGATACCTGTAGAGCATATTTATAGTCACCCAGTTACGTTGCGACGTTTGATACACACAAAGTATTCCTCCGGTGTTAGTGACTTATATGATCTCATGGTCATAGGAACAAATACTTGACACGCAGAAAACAGTAGCAACAAAATGACACGATCAACATGCTACGTCCATTAGTTTGGGTCTAGTCCATCACGTGATTCTCCTAATGACGTGATCCAGTTATCAAGCAACAACACCTTGTTCATAATCAGAAGACACTGACTATCTTTGATCAACTGGCTAGCCAACTAGAGGCTTGCTAGGGACAGTGTTTTGTCTATGTATCCACACATGTAAATGAGTCTTCATTCAATACAATTATAGCATGGATAATAAACGATTATCTTGATACAGGAATTATAATAATAACTATATTTATTATTGCCTCTAGGGCATAATTCCAACAGTCTCCCACTTGCACTAGAGTCAATAATCTAGCCCTCACATCATCATGCGAATTACATTGTAATAAATCTAACACCCATACAGTTCTGGTGTTGATCATGCTTTGGCCGTGGAAGAGGTTTATTCAGCGGGTCTGCTACATTCAGATTCGTGTGCACTTTGCATATATTTACGTGCTCTCCTTCGACGTAGTCGCGGATGAGGATGAAGCGTCGTTTGATGTGTCTGGACTTCTTGTGAAACCGTGGTTCCTTTGCTAAGGCAATGGCACCCGTGTTGTCACGGAACAAGGTTATTGGATTCAGTGCGCTTGGCACCACTCCAAGATCCGTCATGAACTACTTCAACCAGACACCCTCCTTAGCCGCCTCCGAGGCAGCCATGTACTCCGCTTCACATGTAGAATCTGCTACGACGCTTTGCTTGGAACTGCACCAGCTTACCGCACCCCCATTAAGAATAAATACGTATCCGGTTTGCGACTTAGAGTCGTCCGGATCTGTGTCAAAGCTTGCATCGACGTAACCTTTTACGGCGAGCTCTTCGTCCCCTCCATACACGAGAAACATCTCCTTAGTACTTTTCAGGTACTTCAGGATATTCTTGACCGCTGTCGAGTGATCCACTCCTGGATTACTCTGGAACCTACGTGCCATACTTATGGCCAGGCTAACGTCCGGTCTAGTGCACAGCATTGCATACATGATAGAACCTATGGCTGAAGCATAGGGGACGGAGCGCATATGCTCTCTATCCTCATCAGTTGCTGGGCACTGATTCTTACTCAATCTCGTACCTTGTAAAACTGGCAAGAACCCCTTCTTGGACTGTTCCATTTTGAACCTCTTCAAAACTTTATCAAGGTATGTGCTTCGTGAAAGTCCTATCGGGCGTTTTGATCTATCCCTATAGATCTTAATGCCTAGAATGTAAGCAGCTTCTCCTAGGTCCTTCATAGAGAAACTTTTATTCAAGTAATCCTTTATGCTCTCCAAAAACTCTACGTTGTTTCCAATCAACAATATGTCATCCACATATAATATTAGAAACGCCATAGAGCTCCCACTCACTTTCTTGTAAATACAAGATTCTCCAACCACTTGTATAAACCCAAATGCTTTGATCACCTCATCAAAGCGTTTGTTCCAACTCCAAGATGCTTGCACCAGTCCATAAATGGATCGCTGGAGCTTGCACACCTTGTTAGCATTCTTAGGATCGACAAAACCTTCGGGTTGCATCATATACAATTCTTCCTTAAGGAAACCGTTAAGGAACGCCGTTTTGACATCCATCTGCCAGATTTCATAATCGAAAAATGCAACTATTGCTAACATGATTCTGACGGACTTAAGCATCGCTACGGGTCAGAATGTGTCATCGTAGTCAACTCCTTGAACTTTTGAAAAACCCTTTGCCACAAGTCGAGCTTTATAAACGGTCATATTGCCGTCAGCATCCGTCTTCCTCTTAAAGATCCATTTGTTCTGAATAGCCTTGCGGCCCTCAGGCAGTACCTCCAAAGTCCACACTTTGTTCTCATACATGGATCCTATCTCGGACTTCATGGCTTCTAGCCATTTGTTGGAATCTGGGCCCACCATTGCTTCTTCATAATTTGCAGGTTCATTGTTGTCCAACAACATGATTGATAAGACGGGATTACCGTACCACTCTGGAGCAGCACGTGGTCTCGTCGACCTGCGTGGTTCGACAGAAACTTGAACCGGAGTTTCATGATCATCATCATTAACTTCCTCATCAACCGGTGTCGCAACGACAGAGGTTTCCCCTTGCCTTGCGCCACCATCCAGAGGGAATGTTTCAAGTGGCTTGACTTGGCGCATGTTCACGCATGTAGTTGAAACAAAATCAACATAGCCTCTATGATATTCATGTTCATGGTGATTTATGTCCTACTCATGCTTGCACTCAATGTTGGTTAATCTCAATGCATTTTGATGACTCTTGTCGCTCTCTAGTTGGTCGCTTCCTAGTCTTTTGCTAGCCTTCACTTGTACTAAGCGGGAATACTGCTTGTGCATCCACTTCCATAAACCCAAAGTTGTTCCATATGAGTCCACTATACCTACCTATATGCGGTATCTACCTGCCGTTCCAAGTAAATTTGCATGTGCCCCTCTCTAAACCTTCAAGAAATAATCTGTTTTGCATGCCCGAACCGCTCATGTGGTGACAGGGGGCTATCAGTATCTTCCATGCTAGGCGTGTTATCCTCGATATGTGTTTATTCGCTATCATTCACGAGAAAGGGGCCGGTAATTGGAATTCCTAGTTCCATGCTCAAATCGATAAGATAATTGCAAACAAAACTCCCCCTGGATTGATGTTGGTATGGACCGCACCTGAGGATTCGACTAGTCGTGGAGTGTGATTGATCGGTGGTGGGGGAGTCAAAACTTTACTTTTCTGTTTGGGTACCGCCTATAGCATGTGTAGCGTGGAAGATGGTGAAAACTCTTAGTCATTGCGTTGACAATGAAAGCATGCCACCCAAAATTATTATCTCTGTTTTCAAAGCTTGAGCTCTGGCACCTCGCAAATCAATGCTTCCCTCTGCGAAGGACCTGTCTATTTATGTTCCTGTTGAGTCATCATCTTCTTATAAAAGCACCAATTAGAGAGCACCTCTGTCATTTTTATGCTTTGCTTCTAACTATATTGAGTATGACTGTGACTGGATCTCCTTTGCCATGAATTACAATATTTAGTCACCCTTGGTCTTTGAAGGTGCTCTACATTTATGTTTTGCGGTCTCAGAAAGAGCTAGCAAGATACCATCTGTTTGTACTGCTTCATGATTGTTTTGATTAAAGTGTTGACGTTTGAGACTTATTATTATTTGCTCGCTAGTTCATTATGCCATTGATATGAGTTTACCGTGAGACGTAGATGTCATTTGCGTATGTGGTTAGCTTGTGATCTTGCTAAAATTCTGGTTATAAGTTAGACATAGTTGCAACAACAAGATCAAACAAAGTTCGTAAAAGTTTTTCTTTTGTCTCTTTCAGTTTGTCAACTGAATTGCTTGAGGACAAGCAAGGCTTTAAGCTTGGGGGAGGTGATACGTATCCGTCGTATCTACTTTTCCGAACTCTTTCGCCCTTGTTTTGGACTCTAATTTCAATGATTTGAATGGAACCAACCTGGAGTAACGTTGTTTTCAGCAGAATTGCCATGGTGTTGTTTTTGCTTAGAAATAAAAGTTCTCGGAATGACCTGAAAATTTACGCAGAATTTTTGTGGAATATATAAAAAATACTAGCGCAAGAATCAGCGGAGGAAGTGGAGCGTGGAGCCCACAAGCCCACCAGGCGCGGCCCCCCATGGATGTGCCTGGCAGGCTTGTGGGGCCCACAACGCTCCACTGCCTCCAATCTCAGCTCTATTTAGTCCATCTCGCGTGGAAAAAAATCAAGGAGAAGAGTTCATCGCGTTTTACGATACGGAGGCGCCGCCACCTCCTATTCTTCATCTGGAGGGCAGATCTGGAGTCCGTTTTGGGCTCCGGAGAGGGGAAATCGTCGCCATCATCATCATCAACCTTCCTTCATCGCCAATTCCATGATGCTACTCACCGTTCGTGAGTAATCTCATCGTAGGCTTGCTGGACGGTGATGGGTTGGTTCTATTCCGAGAACTTTTATTTCTGCGCAAAAACAACACCATGGCAATTCTGCTGAAAACAGTGTTAGTCCGGGTTAGTTCCATTCAAATCCTGCAAATTAGAGTCCAAAACAAGGGCAAAAGAGTTCAGAAAAGTAGATATGACGGAGACGTATCACTCTCCATTGCGCAATGCTGGTCCAGGAGGGGCCAGCCTGGGTTGCGCCGGGGGTTGGCCCGCTTTTTGTCTTTTTGAACTTCTGTCCGGCGAGCGTAGTTCCTCGCCAAAGACAATAGTTCTAGGTTAGAGTAGATCGTATCATCCATGTAATATCTTTCAGAGTATCCCAAACAAATGAATGAAAAGACTGTTTTCCCTTTCTCTGATTCCATTCTTTGTATGATTCGTCTTTGCATTTTCTAGGAGCTTGCCGGCAACTACCGGCAAGGGTCCTTGCCACGTTCAGTGCAACCATAGAAATCGCCAAGTGCAGCTTGAGACGAAATCAAGCGCTACGTAGCCGCTTGCTCTGTTGATTGGGTTCGAAACAGTTTGAATGCGCTTTGTGGCCGTTCAGGTCGTTTGAACGAGTTCGAAACAAAGACAAGGTGCACTAATCTTTGGAAAGGTCCTAGTATGCACACACTCCACACACAAAGATTGCAAACTTTTAAACAGAAAACAGAGAATCTATCTACTTCAGATCTGAATCTTAGACTTAGAACTTATCTACTCACGCCGTGGTTGCATGGCGCTTGAATCTTTTGCCAGGGCGTCGGGGTCCCCGGCAAGCAGGAAATTACCACTCCTTGCAGCTTTTTCTCCGGCAAAGACTTCTTGCCGACAGCCCGCGACCGTCGTTTGGAGAAAAAGTTGGCCATGGTGTAACCCCCTTACTTTTCTCTTGCTAGGTTGTGCTTGTGGAGCCCCCGAGCGCATCTTGGGCGATGATAGAACGCTCTCAGGGACACAACACTTACGCTGGAGTGTGTGTCGGTGCTTCAGGACGGTTTGGTGCATCCTCAACGACTATGCATCACTCCGCAGAGGTGCGTCCGCTGGAGTATGCACCGAGGCCTCTGTGAAGCTAAGAGGTACGCACTCGACAGCTGCGCGTTGGCCCCGAGCGATGCATCGGCCTTACGTCGCTGACTTTGGAGCTTGCGCCTCCCTGCCTCGCACTCGCGCCGCAAAGCGCTCGCGCAGGCCTTGGGAAGTCGTAGCAGAAGAGAGCGTCCGCCGCGGTACCCCGTTTCCGGGGGAACTTCGGCGCGGTGCCCAAACTTCCAAGAATCTGGTGCTGAGTTTGCTCAGATTTGCGCAAAACTCCACACCCCCTACCTGGCACGCCGAAGATGTCGGTGATGCGAGGTCGACACCTATGGGAATCAACATGAAACCCTTGTGATCGTAGGGAGGGGAGAGGTGACGTGAAGATCAGAGCTAACAATCAACACCCGACAAGCCTTTTTACCCAGGTTCGGGCCGCTTACGCGTAAAACCCTACATCCTGCTTATCTGGTTATATTAAGCGTTTTGTTGTTGATTGTTAAGACCGGGTTATGGGTCTATGTACAAAGAGCCTAACCCCTTTGAAATGAGCTAAGGGCCTCCTTTTATAGGCAAAGGGGTCACCTATAGTGCTTGGTGGTAGGTTCACGAGGAGTTACAGTGAACCTAGGGTGGTGCTTATCCATCTACTGATGTGAGGTGCATTTAATGCACGTCTTGTCCTTGTCAGCGATGTGCTAGTGAAGACACGTATCTAGGTGTTTCGACACGTGGACGATGCGCTGGCGCATGCGGAATGCGCTGGCACTTGGGGGTAGTGGCACTGTGGCAAGGGTGGTTGCCCACGAGTGGCCAGGCCCGTCATCCCAGCAAGGAGCTTGTCGGGGCCTTGAGTCTTTGTCCCGACAAGGGAGCTTGTGGCAAGGGCGGTTGCCCACTAGTGGCCAGGCCCGTCATCTCGACAAAGAGCTTACCGGGGCCTTGAGTTTTTGTCCCGGCAAGGGAGCTTGCCGGGGGCTTCAGTCGTCATCCGGCAAGGGAGCTTGCCGGGGTATTGTACTTGGTGAGTTCATCATGCCTACCAAATGGGCGTGGCCTTTTTCATCTTCTCGGCAAGGCAGGCTTGCCGAGGCCTTGATAATCTTGGGGGTTGCATCTTGACTGGGTCCTGCCATGCCTTGTCGGCACGGGCTCTTCGCGCCCGTGCACAAGTCTGGGGCACTAGGAACCCCAGTCTTTAGTGCACCAACAGTGAACATTATATTGATTTTGTTTATTGTGAGACTATTATTATTGTGAGTTAGAGAATAATGGGTTATTCTGTTTACATGAATAATATCTTATATGATCATGCACCCAAGATGAATGGTTTATTGAATCTCGATTGTAGTGACACCCATTTTCATAGTATTGATGCCAAAAGGTGTAAAGTTAGTAATGGTAGTACCACTTCCTTGTGGCACTTCCGCTTAGGTCATATTGGTGTAAAACGCATGAAGAAACTCCATGCTTATGGATCTTTGGGCTAACTCGATTTTGAATCTCTTGAGACATCCGAACCATGCATATTGGTGTAAAACGCATGAAGAAACTCCATGTTGATGGATCTTTGGACTCTCTCGATTTTTGAATCGCTTAAGACATGCGAACCATGCCTCATGGGCAAGATGACTAAAGACCTCGTTTTCTAGTGAGATGGAACGGGCAAGTGACTTATTGGAAATAATACATTTTGATGTATGCAGTCCAATGGGCGGAGAAGCACGAAGTGGATATCGTTATTTTCTTACTTTACAGTTGATTTGAGTAGATCAGGTATATTTACTTGATGAATCACAACTCTGAAATGTTCTAAAGTTCAAGAAATTTCAGAGTGAAGTCGAAGATCGTCGTGACAAGAGGATAAAATGTCTACGATGTGATCGTCGAGGTGAATATTTGAGTTACTAGTTTGGTATACATTTAAGATAGTGTGGAAATTGTTTCACAACTCATGCCACCTCGAACACCATAGTGTGATGGTATGTTTGTACGTCGTCATCATGCTCTATTATATATGGTGCGTACTATGATGTGTCTTGCCAATTTGCCACTATAATTTTGGGGTTTATGCACTAGAGACAACCACATTCACTTTAAATAGGGACCATCTAAATCCCTTGGGATGACATTGTATGAACTATGTTTTGGCAAGAAACCTAAGCTGTCATTTCTTAGAGTTTAGAGCGGCGACGCTTATGTCAAAAGGCTTCAACCTGATAAGCTCGAAACCAAAGCGGATAGGCGCGTCTTCATAGGATATCCAATAGAAACAGTTGGGCATACCTTCTATCTCATATCCGAAGGCAAAGTGTTTGTTGCTAAGAGCGGATCCTTTGTAGAGAAAGAGTTTCTTTTGAAAGAATTGAGTGGGAGGATGGTGGAACTTTATGAGTTTATTGAACCGCCACTTCAACCAGCGAGTAGAAGGGCGCAGGTAGATGTTCGGGTGGTGCCTACACCATTTAAAGAGGAAGCTAATGATAGTGATCATGAAGCTTTAGATAAAGTTATTACCAAACCTCGTAGGTCGACAAGGACACGTACTGCTCGTGAGTAGTATGGTAATCCTGTCTTGGAGCTCATGTTGTTAGACAACAGTGAACCTGCGACTATGGAGAAGCCATGGTGGGCCCTGATTCCAACAAATGGCTAGAGGCCATGAAATCTGAGATAGGATCCATGTATGAAAACAAAGTGTGGACTTTGAAATATTTTCTTGATGGTCGTAAGGCTATTAAGTACAAGTGGATCTTTAAGATGAAGACAAGTGATGATGGTAAATGTCACCATTTATAAAGCTCGACTTGTCACCAAGAGGTTTCCAACAAGTTCAAGGAGTTGACTACAATGATACATTCTCACCTGTAGCAATGCTCAAGTCTGTTAGAATTATGTTAGCAGTTGCTGCATTTTCCAATTATGAAATTTGGCAGATGGATGTCAAAACATCATTTCCTTAACGGTTTCCTCAAGAAAAGGTTGTATGTGATACAACCAGAAAGTTTTGTCAATCCTAAGGATGTTAAAAGGCATGCAAGCTGTAGCGATCCATTTATGGACTGGTGCAACCATCTCGGAGTTGGAATATGCGCTTTGATAAGGTGATCAAAGCTTTTGGTTTATACAAAGTTTATTAAGAAACTTGTATTTACAAGAAAGTGAGTGGGAGCACTATAGAATTTCTGATAAGTATTGTTGATCCGAAATGATGTAGAATTTGTGGAAAGCATAAAGGGTTGTTTGAAAGGAGTTTTTCAAGGGAAAACCTCGATAAAGCTAAGTGAATATTGGGCATCAAGTTCTATAGAGATAGATAAACACGCTTGATAGAACTTTCAATGAATACATACCTTGACAAGATTTTGAATAAGTTCAAAATGGATCAAGTCAAAGAAGGAGTTCTTGGCTGTATTGTAAGGTTTGAATTTGAGTAAGACTCAAAGCTCGACAATGGCAGAAGAAAGAGAAAGGATAAAGGTCATCCCCTATGCCTTAGACATAGGCTCTATAGTATGCAATGTTGTGTACCACACCTGATGTGTGCCTTTACATGAGCCTATCAAGGGGTACAAGAGTGATCCAGGAGTGGATCACTGAACATCGGTCACAATTATGCTTAGTAACTAGAGGACTAAGGAAATGTTTCTCGGTTATGGAGGTGATAATAGAGTTCATCGTAAAGGGTTACGTCAATGCAAGATTTGACACCAACCCGGTCAATAACCAATAGTGGGACCTAGATGCCCATATTGGCTCCTACATATTCTACGAAGATCTTTATCGGTTGAACCTCTATGTCAAGGGTTCAGTTAATCTCGTATGGTGTTCCCTTTGTCCTTCGGTATGTTACTTGCCCAAGATTCAATCGTCAGTATCTCTATACCAAGTTAAATCTCGTTATCGGCAAGTCTCTTCACTCATTCCGTAATAAAAGATCTCATGGCTAACTCCTTAGTCACATTGCTTGCAAGGCTTATTGTGATGTTGTATTACCGAGTGGGCCCCGAGATACCTCTCCGTCATACGGAGTGACATATCCCAATCTCGATCCACGCCAACTCAACAGACACCGTCGGAGATACCTATAGAGCACCTTTATAGTCACCCAGCTACGTTGCGACGTTTGATGCACACAAGGTATTCCTCCGGTGTTCGGGAGTTGCATGATCCCATGGTCATAGGAACAGATACATTGACATGCAGAAAACAGTAGCAATAAACTGACACGATCATATGCTACTTTATCGTTTGGGTCTTGTCCATCACGTCATTCTCCTAATGATGTGATCCCATTATCAAGTGACAACACTTGTGTATGGCTAGGAAACCTTAACCATCTTTGATCAACGAGCTAGTCAACTAGAGGCTTACTAGGGACAATGTTTTGTCTATGTATCCACACATGTATTTGAGTTTCCAATCAATACAATTATAGCATGGTAATAAACGATTATCATGAACAAGGAAATATAATAATAACCAATTTATTATTGCCTCTAGGGATTATTTCCAATAGTCTCCCACTTGCACTAGAATCAATAATCTAGTTCGCATCACTATGTGATTTCGATGAATCTAACACCCATACAGTTCTGGGGTTTGATCATGTCTTGCTTGTGAGAGGGGTATTAGTCAATGGGTGTGAATCTTTCAGATCTGAGTGTGCTTTACAAATCTCTATGTCATCTTGTAGGTGCTTGATACGTCTCCAACGTATCTATAAATTTTTTATGGTTTCATGCTATTATCCTGTCAAACTTTGGATGTTTTGTATGAGTTTTATATCTTTTTGCGACTAACTTATTAACTCAGTGCCAAGTGCCAGTTCCTGTTTTTTCCGTGTTTTTGACCCCTTTCAGAGGAGGATTTTAAAGGGAGTCCAAACGGAATGAAACTTCCAAAAAGATTTTTTTCCCGAAACAGAAAAAGATCAGGAAGCTTGAGAACAAAGGCATGGGGCCACCAGGGACACCACAAGCCCCCTAGCCGCGGCCACACGGGCCGCGCCTCCCAGGCTTGTGGGCTCCTTGGGCCACCTCTGCCCTAGGTATTTCGCCTATATATTCCCAATAATTCCAGAAAAAATGAAGAGATCATCGAAAGTACTTTTCCGCCGCCGCAAGCTTTTGTCTCGCAAAATCCCATCTGGGGCACGTTCTGGTGCCCTGCTAGAGGGGGGAGTCAGATACGGAGGGCTTCTTCATCAACACCATGACCTCTCCGATGATGCATGAGTAGTTCACCATAGACCTACGGGTCCATAGCTAGTAACTAGATGGCTTCTTCTCTCTCTTGGATCTTCAATACAAAGTTCTCCATGATCTTCATGGAGATCTATCCGATGTAATCTTCTTTTGGAGTGTGTTTGTCGAGATCCAATGAATTGTGGATTTATGATCAGATTATCTATGAATCTTATTTGAGTTTCTTCTGATCTCTCTTATGCACGATTTCATATCCTTGTAATTCTCTTCGAGTTGTGGGTTTTGTTTGGCCAGCTTGATCTATGATTCTTGCAATGGGAGAAGTGCTTGGTTTTGGGTTCATATCGTGCGGTGACCTCACCCAGTGACAGAAGGGGTAGCGAGGCACGCATTGTGTTGTTGCCATCAAGGTAAAAAGATGGGGGTTTCATCATTGGTTTGAGTTTATCCCTCTACATCATGTCATCTTGCTTAAGGCATTACTCTGTTCGTCATGAACTCAATACACTAGATGCATGCTGGATAGCGGTCGATGTGTGGAGTAATAGTAGTAGATGCAGAAAGTATCGGTCTCCTTGTCTCGGACGTGATGCCTATATGTATGATCATTGCCATAGATATCGTCATGACTTTGCTCGGTTCTATCAATTGCTCGACAGTAATTTGTTCACCCACCGTAATATTTGCTATTTTGAGAGAAGCCTCTAGTGAACACTATGGCCCTCGGGTCTACTTCACACCATATTTTCAGCCTTACACTTTTTCTTTGTTGCACTTTCCACCTTCAGATCTCACTTTGCAATCAATCTTGAAGGGATTGACAACCCCTTTATAGCGTTGGGTGCAAGCTCTTTTGTGTTTGTGCAGGTACTCTGGACTTGACGAGATTCTCCTACTTGATTGATACCTTGGTTCTCAAACTGAGGGAAATACTTACTGCACCTGTGTTGCATCGCCCTTTCCTCTTCAAGTAAAAAAACCAACGCAAGCTCAAGAGACGACAGAAGATTTCTGTCGCCGTAGCAGAAGAATTTCTGGTGCCGTTGCCGGGGAGGATCAAGTCAAGAACTCATCCAAGTAAGTGTCGCAAACTCATCTCTTGCGTTTACTTTTTTTCCTCTCGTTTTCCTCTCCCCCACTCCTGAAAAAAAAATTACAAAAAAATATTTGTCTTTTTCGTTTGCCTTTTTCGTTCGCCCTTTTCTCTCGCTTGCTTTCTGTTCGCTTGTGTGCTTGCTTGCTTGCAGAAGTCACCATGACTGAAAACACTAAACTTTCTGACTTCTCGAATACTAATAATAATTATTTTATTAGTACTACGATTGCTCCCGCCACTAGTGTGGAGTCATACGAAATCAATGTCGCTTTGCTGAATCTTGTTATGAAAGAGCAATTCTCCAGCCTTCCTAGTGAAGATGTCGCATCCCATCTTAATACATTCATTGAGATTTGCGATATGCAAAAGAAGAAAGATGTGGATAATGATGTGATTAAATTGAAGCTTTTTTCCTTTCTCGTTGCAAGATCGAGCAAAAACTTGGTTTTCGTCTTTGCCCAAAAATAGTATTGATTCTTGGAATAAGTGCAAAGATGCTTACATATCCAAGTATTTTCCGCTGACTAAGATTATCTTTGTCCGTAATGATATCATGAATTTTAAGCAACTTGATCATGAACATGTTGCACAATCTTGGGAGAGGATGAAATTGATGATTAGGAATTGTCCCGCTCAAGGCTTCAGCCTTTGGATGATTATACAAATCTTCTACGCTGGCTTGAATTTTGCTTCTAGAAATATCTTGGACTCCGCCTGCGGTGGAACGTTCATGGAAATCACATTAGGATAAGCCACAAAACTCCTAGATAATATCATGACGAACTACTCTCAGTGGCACACTGAAAGGTCACCTACTAGTAAGAAGGTACACGCTATAGAAGAAATTAACTCGTTGAGTGCTAAGATGGATGAGTTAATGAATTTTGTTGCTAGTAGACGTGCTACTTTAGATCCTAATGATATTCCCTTGTCTTCCTTGATTGAGAGTAGTAACGCTAGCTTGGACGTTAATTTTGTTGGTAGGAATAATTTTGGCAACAACAATGCTTTTAGAGGAAACTATGTTGCTAGGTCGTTTCCTAGTAACTCCTCTAATAACTTTGGCAACTCCTACAACAATACTCATGGAAATTACAGTAGATTACCCTCTGATCTAGAGAGTAATATCAAAGAGTTTATTAACTCACAAAAGATTTTCAATGCGTCCATAAAGGAAAAACTACTCAAAATTGACGATTTGGCTAGGAGCATTGATATAATGTCTAGTGATATTGATGCTTTGAAAGTTAGATGTGCTCCTCCCAACATCAATATGGATGAAACATTGAAAGCTATGCGTGTTTCCATGAGTGAGATCAAAGAAAGAACCGCCCAAATTCGTGCTAGACATGAATGGCTTAAAAAGGCGTGTTCTCGTGATAAGAATCACGAAGATCTTAAAGTGCTTGGTGTGACTCCCATTGAATCTTTGTTTTCTTGTGTCTAACCTAATGATGATGGGGTTGGATATGAATCCACCTTGGTTGAAAAACGCCCCAATGATTCGGAGTCCATCTATCTTGATGCTGAAAGCATTGAAAGTGGAGTAGAAGATATTAAAACTTTGAGTAGTAATGAAATTACTACTTTGGATTTCAAGGAATTCAATTATGATAGTTGCTCCTTGATTGAATGCATTTCCTTGATGCAATCCATGCTAAACTCTCCACACGCTTATAGCCAAAACAAGGCCTTTACCGATCATATCGTCGAAGCTAGGATAAAATATCTTGAAGAGAAACTTGAATTAGAAGTTTCTATCCCTAGAAAGCTTCATGATGAGTGGGAACCTACTATCAAAATCAAAATCAAAAACTATGAATGCAATGCTTTGTCTGATTTGGGTGCTAGTGTTTCCACGATTCCAAAGTCTTTATGTGATGTTCTGGGTTTTAATGAGATTGAGGAGTGTTCTCTTAATTTGCATCTTGCGGATTCTACTGTCAAGAAACCCATGGGAAGGATCAATGATGTTCTTATTATTGCAAATAGGAACTATGTACCCGTGGATTTCATTGTGCTTGACATTGATTGCAATCCTACATGCCCTATTATTCTTGGTAGACCTTTCCTAAGGACTATCGGTACTATCATCGATATGAAGGAAGGGAATATCAGATTTCAATTTCCTTTAAAGAAGGACATGGAGCACTTTCCTAGAAAGAAAATAAGATTGCCTTACGAATCCATGATGAGGGCTACTTATGGTTTGAGCACCAAAGACGACGATACGTGATTCCATCACCTTATGCCTAGCTAAGGGCGTTAAACAATAGCGCTTGTTGGGAGGCAACCCAATGAATTTATCTTTTTCTTTCTATTTTGTTGCGTCCACACCATCATAATTCTGTTGTGATTGTGTCTTTTGTGTTTCTTTTTGGGTTTGAGCCAAGCAAAACCTTTATGACTAGTCTTGGTGATTGTTGTTTGATCCTCCTCGAAAAAGACAGAAACTTTTCGCTCATTAGATTATTTTCATTTTTATTCAGAAAGAGATTTTGAGTTGACTCTTTTTTATGCTGGTTTATATGCCTTTTTCCCAGGCAGTCGTAATTTTTCAGAATTGTTGAGGTAACAGAAGTATGCGAAGTATAAAAATTGCTACAGACTGGTCTGTTTTTTACAGATTCTGTTTTTTGTTGAGTTGGTTGCTTGTTTTGATGAAACTATGGATAGTATCGGTGGGTAGTAGCCATGGAAAAGTGAGAATACAGTAATCTAACACCAATATAAATAGAAATCAAGATTTCTACAGTACCTAAAGAGGTGGTAGTTTGTTTTCTTGTGCTAATGTTATCACGAGTTTCTGTTTAAGTTTTGTGTTGTGAAGTTTTCAAGTTTTGGGTGATGTTCTCATGGACAAAGAGATAAGGAGTGGAAAGAGCTCAAGCTTGGGGATGCCCAAGTCATACCAAGCCTAATTCAAGGACACCAAAAAGCCTAAGCTTGGGGATGCCCCGGGAAGGCGTCCCCTCTTTCGTCTTCAATCCATCGGTAACATTACTTGGAGCTATATTTTTATTCACCACATGATATGTGTTTTGCTTGGAGCGTCTTGTATTGTAGGAGTATTTAATTTTTGTTGTGTCACAATCATCCTTGCTACACACCCTTAGAGAGAGAAATGCACTCATCGTGATTTTTCTAGAATGCTCGTAGTGCTTCACTTATATCTTTTGAGCTAGATAATTTTGCTCTATGTGCTTCACTTAGATCTTTTAGAGCACGGCGGTGCGTGACTTGGTATTTGGCTTGTGCTATCAAAGTAGTCCCCAAAAGTGATAGGTACCCAAAGAGGATACAAAAACCTCCATCTTCATGTGCATTGAGTAGAAAGAGAAGTTTTGATTCCTCTCAATTAGTTTTGAGACGTGGATTTGGTAATATTAAGAGTTATGCTAGTAGGTTGTTGTGAATCTAGAAATACTTGTGTTGAAGTTAGTGATTCCTGTAGCATGCACATATGTTAGGAAGTCGGAGCATAATTGATCTATTGATTGTCATCCTTTGTGTTGCGGTCGGGATCGCGCGATGGTTAACACCTACCAACCCTTCCCCTAGGAGTATGCGTTTAGCACTTTGTTTCGATTATTAATAAGAACGTTCGCAACAAGTATGTGAGTTCTTCATGACTAATTTGAGTCCATGGTATAGATGCACTTTCACCTTCCAACATTGCTAGCCTCTCTAGTGCCGCGCAATTCTCGCCGGTGCACAAACCCACCATATGTCTTCCTCAAAACATCCACCACACCTACCAACTATGGCATTTTCATAGCCATTCCGAGATATATTGCCATGCAACTCCCACGTTTCGTGTCATGACTTGTGCCGTCACTCTCATATTGCCATTGCATGATCGTAAGATAGCTAGCGAGATGTTTCAAACATCATACGCGAAGCTAGATCGTTGCACATCCCGGTACACTGCCAAAGGCATTTCCTATAGAGTCATCATCGTTCCGACCTTTGAGCTGTGAGTAAATAAAAGTGTGATGACCATCATTATTAGAGCATTGTCCCATGTGAGGAAATAAAAAAAGAGGCCAAAGAGCCCAAATAAAAAAAGAGAAAAAAAGAGGTCCAAGAGCCCAAATAAAAGAAAAAGAAAAAGAGAGAAGGGACAATCCTACTATCTTTTTCCACACTTGTGCTTCATAATATCACCATGTTCTTCATGATTGAGAGCCTCTTGTTTCGTCACCACCATATGCTAGTGGGAATCTTCATTATATAACTTGTCTTGTATATTCCAATGATGGGCTTCCTCAAAATTGCCCTAGGTCTTCGTGAGCAAGCAAGTTGGACGCACACCCACTAGTTCTCCTTTTGAGCTTTCACATACTTATAGCTCTAGTGCATCCTTTGTATGGCAATCCCTACTCAGTCACATTGATATCTATTAATGGGCAACTCCATAGCCCTTTGATACGCCAAGTCAATGTGACCATCTCCTCCCTTTTTGTCTCACAACCACCAACACACTCTATTCCACATATAGTGCTATATCCATGGCTCACGCTAATGTATTGCGTGATAGTTATAAAAGGTTTGAGAAAGTAAGAGTGCGAAAACAATTACTTGGCCAATACCGGGGTTGTGCATGATTTAATTAGTTGTGTGGGGATGATGGAGCATAGCCAGGCTATATGATTTTTGTAGGGATAACTTTCTTTGGCCTTGTTATTTCGAAAGTTCATGATTACCTTGCTAGTTTGCTTGAAGTATTATTGTTTTCATGTCAATAGCAAACTATTGTTTTGAATCTTACGGATCTGAACATTCATGTCACACGAAAGAAGTTGCAAAGGACAACCATGCTAGGTAGCATTCCACATCAAAAATTCAGTCTTTATCACTTCCCTACTCGAGGACGAGCAGGAGTTCAGCTTGGGGATGCTTGATACGTCTCCAACGTATCTATAAATTTTTGATAGTTTCATGCTATTATCCTCTCAAACTTTGGATGTTTTGTATGCCTTTTATTTCTTTTCGGGACTAACTTATTAACTCAGTGCCAAGTGCCAGTTCTTGTTTTTTCCATGTTTTTGACCCCTTTCAGAGGAGGATTTTAAACGGAGTCCAAACGGAGCAAAACTTCCAAAAAGATTTTTTTCGAAACAGAAGAAAATCGGGATGCTTGAGAACCAAGGCAGGGGGCCACCAGGGACCCCACAAGCCCCCTAGCCGCGACCAGGGTGGCCCGCGCCTCCGAGGCTTGTGGGCTCTCTGGGCCACCTCTACCCTAGGTCTTTCGCGCCTATATATTCCCAATAATTCCAGAAAAAATCAGGAGATCATCGAAAGTACTTTTCCTCCGCCACAAGCTTATGTCTCCGCAAGATCCCATCTGGGGCACGTTCTGGTGCCCTGCCGGAGGGGGATTCGGATACGGAGGGCTTCTTCATCAACACCATGACAGTGCGTGAGTAGTTCACCATAGAACTACGGGTCCATAGCTAGTAACTAGATGGCTTCTTCTCTCTCTTGGATCTTCAATACAAAGTTCTCCATGATCTTCATGGAGATCTATCCGATGTAATCTTCTTTTGCGGTGTGTTTGTCGAGATCCGATGAATTTTGGATTTATGATCAGATTATGTATGAATCTTATTTGAGTTCTTCTGATCTCTCTTATGCATGATTTCATATCGTTGTAATTCTCTTCGAGTTGTGGGTTTTGTTTGGCCAGCTTGATCTATGATTCTTGCAATGGGAGAAGTGCTTGGTTTTGGGTTCATACCGTGTGGTGACCTCACCCAGTGACAGAAGGGGTAGCGGGGCACGCATCGTGTTATTGCTATCAAGGCTAAAAAGATGGGGTTTTCGTCATTGGTTTGAGTTTATCCCTCTACATCATGTCATCTTGCTTAAGGCGTTACTCTGTTCGTCATGAACTCAATACACTAGATGCATGCTGGATAGCGGTCGATGTATGGAGTAAGAGTAGTAGATCCAGAAAGTATCGGTCTACTTGTCTCGGACATGATGCCTATATATATGATCATTGCCTTAGATATCGTCATGACTTTGCACGGTTCTATCAATTGCTCAACAGTAATTTTTTCACCCACCATAATATTTGCTATTTTGAGAGAAGCCTCTAGTGAACACTATGGCCCCCGGGTCTACTTCACACCATATTTTCGGCCATACACTTTTTCTTCGTTGCACTTTCCGCCTTGAGATCTCACTTTGCAATCAATCTTGAAGGGATTGACAACCCCTTTATAGCATTGGGTGCAAGCTCTTTTGTGTTTGTGCAGGTACTCTGGACTTGACGAGATTCTCCTACTGGATTGATACCTTGGTTCTCAAACTGAGGGAAATACTTACTGCTCCTGTGCTGCATCGCCCTTTCCTCTTCAAGGGAAAATCCAACGCAAGCTCAAGAGACGACAGAAGATTTCTGTCGCCGTAGCAGTGCTATTACCAACGTGCCATTTTGGAACTATTCCAAATGACTGCTCCACTATACGAATCGGGTTTACTACTTAGAGTTTTCTGGATTAGTGTCAAAGCTTGCATCGGCGCAACCCTTTACGAGGAACTCTTTTAAGACCTCCACAATCGAGAAAAAATTTCTTAGTCCTCTAGTTACTAAGGATAACTTTTGACCGATGTCCAGTAATCCATTCGTGGATCACTTTCCTACCCCTTGACTAATTCATGACAAGGCACCTATCACGTGCGGTACACAGCATATCATACTATAGAGCCTATGGCTAATACATAGTGGACGACCTTTGTCCTTTCTCTTTCTTCTGTCGTGGCCGGGCTTTGAGTCTTACTCAAATTCACACCTTACAAACAACCAAGAACTCCTTCTTTGCCGATCTATTTTGAACTCCTTCAAAAACTTGTCAAGGCATGCATTTCATTGAAAGTTTTATCAAGCATCTTGATCAATCTCTATAGATCTTGATGCTCAATGTTCAAGTAGCTCAATCCAGGTTTTCCTCTTAAAACACCTTTTCAAACAACCCTATATGCTTTCCAGAAATTCTACATCATTTCCGATCAACAATATGTCAAACACATATACTCATGAGAAATTCTGTAGTGCTCCCGCTCACTTCCTTGGAAATACAAGTTTCTCACAAACTTTGTATAAACCCAAAAGCTTTGATCATCACATCAAAGCGCATAACCAATTCCTAGATGCTTACTCCAATCCTTAGAAGGATCACTAGAGCTTGCATACTTGTTAGCATCCTTAGGATCGACAAAATCTTCTGGTTGTATCACATACAACCTTTCCTCAAGGAAACCGTTAAGGAAACAATGTTTTGACATCTATGTGCAAGATGCAGCAAGTGCTAACATAATTCCAACAAACTTTTAGCATCGCTACGAGTGAGAAAGTCTCTTCACATTCAACTCCTTGAACTTGTCGGAAACCTCTTTGCAACAAGTCGACCTTTCTTAAATGGTGACTTTCACCATCATTGTATGTCTTCCTTTTAAAGATCCATCTGTACTTAGTAGTCTTATGACCATCAAGTAGTTCTTCCAAAGTCTACACTTTGTTTTCATACATGGATCCTCTCTCGGATTTCATGGCCTCCAGCCATTTGCCGGAATCCGGGCTCACCATCGCTTCTCCATAGCTCGTAGGTTCATTGTTGTCCAACAACATAACCTCCAAGACAGGGTTACCGTACCACTCTGTTGCAGTACGTGACCTTGTCGACCTACGAGGTTTGTAGTAACTTGATCTGAAGTTTCATGATCACTATCATTAGCTTCCGCTTCAATTGGTGTAGGCGCCACAAGAACAGCTTCATGTGCCCTTCTACTCTCTGGTTGAAGTGACGGTTCAGTAACCTCATCAAGTTTCCACCATCCTCCCACTCAATTCCTTCGAGAGAAACTTTTCCTCGAGAAAGGACTCGTTTCTAGAAACAAACACTTTGCTTCCGGATATGAGGTAGGAGATGTACCCAACTATTCTAGGTATCCTATGAAGATGCATTTATCCACTTTGGGTTCGAGCTTATCAGACTGAAACTTTTTCACATAAGCGTCGTAGCCCCAAACTTTTAAGAAACGACAACTTAGGTTTCTCCAAACCATAGTTCATACGTTGTCATCTCAATGAAATTACGTGGTGCCCTATTTAAAGTGAATGCAGTTGTCTCTAATGCCTAACCCAAAATGATAGTGGTATTTCAATAAGAGACATCATAGTATGCGCTATATCCAATAGGGCGCGGCTATGACGTTTGGACACACCATCACACTATGGTTCTCCAGGTGGCATGAGTTGCGAAACAATTTCCACATTGTCTTAACTATGTACCAAACTAGCAACTCAGATATTCATCTCTATGATTATATCGTAGATATTTTAGCCTCTTGGCACGACGATCTTCACTTTGAAATAGCTTGAATTTTTCAATATTTCAGACTTGTGATTCATCAAGCAAATACCCATGTATCTACTCAAATCGTCAGTGAAGTAAGAACATAATGATATCCACTGCGTGCCTCAGCACTCATTGGACTGCACGCATCAAAATGTATTACTTCCAACAAGTTACTTTCTTGTTCCATCTCACTGGAAAAATGAGTCCTTCAGTCATCTTGCCCATGTGGTATGATTTGCATGCCTCAAGTGATTCAAAATCAAGTGAGTCCAAACGATCCATCCGCACGGAGTTTCTTCATGCGTTTATACCAATAGGCATGGTTTGCATCTCTCAAATGTTTCAAAAATGAGTGAGTACAAAGATCCATCAGCATGGAGCTCCTTCATGCCTTTTATACCAATATAACTCAAGCGGCAGTGCCACAAGTAAGTGGTACTATGATTACTACTTTGTATCTTTTGGCATCAATATTATGAACATGTGTACCACTACGATCGAGATTCAATAAACCATTGAAGGTATTTATTCAAGCAAATAGAATAACCATTATTCTCTTTAAATGAATAATCGTATTGCAATAAACAAGATCTAATCACGTTCATGGTCAACGCAAACACCAAATAACAATTATTTAGGTTTAACACCAATCCCGATGGTAGAGGGAGTGTGCGATGTTTGATCAAATCAACCTTGGAAACACTTCCAACACATATCGTCACCTCGCCTTTAGCTAGTCTCTGTTTATTCCGTAGCTTTTATTTAGAGTTACTAACACTTAGCAACCGAACCGGTATCTAATACCCTCGTGCTACTAGGAGTACTAGTAAAGTAAACATCAATATGATGTATATCCAATATACTTCTGTCGACTTTGCCAGCCTTCTCATCTACCAAGTATCCAGGGTAGTTCCTCTTCAGTGACTGTTCCCCTCATTACAGAAGCACTTAGTCTCGGGTTTGGGTTCAACCTTGGGTCTCTTCACTAGAGCAGCAACTCGTTTGCCGTTTCATGAAGTATCCCTTCCTGGCCTTGCCCTTCTTGAAACTAGTGGTTTTACTAACCATCAACAATTGATGCTCCTTTTTGATTTCTACTTTCGCGGTGTCAAACATCGCAAATAGCTCAAGTATCATCATATCTATCCCTAGTCTATTATAGTTCATCACGAAGCTCTAGTAGCTTGGTGGCAGTGAATTTGGAGAACCATCACTATCTCATCTGGAAGATTAACTCCCACTCGATTCAAGTGATTGTAGCACTCACACAATCTGAGCACATGCTCAACGATTGAGATCTTCTCACTTACTTTGTAGACAAAGAATCTTGTCGGAGGTCTCATACCTCTCAACAAGGGCATGTTGCCTCTTGAGATTGCGTTGGTTTTTCCCTTGAAGAGGAAATGGTGATGCAGCAGAGGAGTAGTAAGTATTTCCCTCAGTTTGAGAACCAAGGTATCAATCTAGTAGGAGAATCAAGCCAAGTGTCTAGAGTACCTGCGCAAACACAAACAACCTTGCACCCAACGCTATAAAGGGGTTGTCAATCCCTTCAAGATTGATTGCAAAGTGAGATCTGCAGGCGGAAAGTGCAACGAAGTAAAAGTGTAAGGCTGAAAATATGATGTGAAGTAGACCCGGGGGCCATAGTGTTCACTAGAGGCTTCTCTCGAAATAGCAAATATTACGGTGGGTGAACAAATTACTGTCGAGCAATTGATAGAACCGCGCAAAGTCATGACGATATCTAAGGCAATGATCATACATATAGGCATCACGTCCGAGACAACTAGACCGATACTTTCTACATCTACTACAATTACTCCAAACATCGACCGCTATCCAGCATGCATCTAGTGTATTGAGTTCATGACGAACAAAGTAACACCTTAAGCAAGATGACATGATGTAGAGGGATAAACTCAAACCAATGATGTAAACCCCATCTTTTTACCCTTGATGGCAACAACACGATGCGTGCCTCGCTACCCCTTCTGTCACTGGGTGAGGTCACCGCATGGTATGAACCCAAAACCAAGCACTTCTCCCATTGCAAGAATCATAGATCAAGTTGGCCAAACAAAACCCACAACTCGAAGAGAATTTCAAGGATATGAAATCATGCATATAAGAGATGAGAAGAAACTCAAATAAGATTCATAGATAATCTGATTATAAATCTAGAATTCATCGGAACTTGACAAACACACCGCAAAAGAAGATTACATCGGATAGATGTCCATGAATATCATGGAGAACTTTGTATTGAAGATCCAAGAGAGAGAATAAGCCATCTAGCTACTAGCTATGGACCCATAGGTCTATGGTGAACTACTCACACATCATCGGAGAGGTCATGGTGTTGATGAAGAAGCCCTCCGTATCTAAATCCCCTCCGGCAGGGCACCAGAATGTTCCCCAAATGGGATCTTGCGGAGACAGAAGCTTGTGGCGGTGGAAAAGTATTTTCATGGATTTCTCGCGCCGTTTTGGATTTTTCGGGAATTTATAGGTAGGAGAGGTAGGGCAGACGAGCCACAGGGGGCCCACAAGCCTGCAAGGCGCGGCCCCCTGGCCGACCGTAGGGGGATTGTGGCCTCCCCTGGTGGCCTCTGCCTTGGTTCTCACGTCCCCTGCGTATCTTCTGTTCCGGAAAAAATCTTTTCAGACGTTTTATTCCGTTTGGACACCGTTTAAAATTCTCCTCTGAAAAGGGTCAAAAACGCGGGAAAAAACAGGAACTGGCACTTGGCACTGAGTTAATAAGCTAGTCCGAAAAAAGATATAAAAGGCATACAAAACATCCAAAGTTTGACAAGATAATAGCATGGAACCATCAAAAATTATAGATACGTTGGAGACGTATCAGGGAACGATCATGAAATCCCAATTTCATCTCTTGGAACATCTCATATGTTCTGTGACGTTCAAAACATCTTTGGCGCCTCAATTCTAAGCCGTTAAGCATTACGCACTGAACTATCACGTAGTCATCAAAAACGTGTATGTCAGATGTTCACAACATCCACACACGACACTCAAGGTTCAGCACACCCAGCGGTGCATTAAGGACATAAGCATTCTGCGCAGCAATGAGGACAATCCTTAGTTTACGAACGCAGTCCGCATGATTGCTACTATCATCTTTCAACTAAATTTTCTCTAGGAACATATCAAAAACAATAGAGCGACAGCGCAAAATCCAACATAATTTGCAAAGACCTTTTGACTATGTTCATGATAATTGACTTTACCTAATCATATTCCTAATAACTCCCACTCAAATAGACATCCCTCTAGTTATTCGAGAGGCGCATGATCCAAATCCACTAACTCAAGTCCGATTATCACGTGAGTTGAGTATAGTTTCAGTGGTGAACATATCTATGTTGATCATATCAACTATATAATTCATGCCCGACCTTTCGGTCTCTTGTGTTCCGAGGCCATGTCTGTACATGCTAGACTCGTCAAGTTTAACCCGAGTGTTCTGTGTGTGCAACTGTTTTGCACCCGTTGTATGTGAACGTTGAGTCTTTCACACCCGATCATCACGTGGTGTCTCGAAATGAAGAACTGTCGCAACGGTGCATAGTCGGGGAGAACACAATTTCATCTTGAAATTTTAGTGAGGGATCACCTTATAACGGTACCGTCGTCCTAAGCAAAATAAGGTGCATAAAAGGATTAACATCACATGCAAATCATAAGTGACATGATATGGACATGAACTTGTGCTTCTTGATCTCCATCACCAAAGCACCGGCATGATCTCCATCGTCACCGGCGCCGCACCATGATATCCATCATCATGATCTCCATCATCGTGCTGCCATCGAGGTTGTCGTGCTATCTATGCTATTACTACTAAAGCTACTACCTAGTGATATAGTAAAAGCATATGCAAGCACAAACGTTAGTTTAAAGACAACCCTATGGCTCCTGTCGGTTGCCGTAGCATCGACGTGCAAGTCGATATTTAACTACTAAAACCTGATCATCTCATACATCCAATATATCATATCATGTCTTTGGCGATATCACATCACATGCATACCCTGCAAAAACAAGTTAGACATCCTCTAATTTGTTGTTGAAATTTTTACGTGGCTGCTATGGGTATCTAGTTTGATCACATCTTACTTACGTAAATCCACAGCAGTGATGTGCAAATTGCTATTTAACCTTCTCCAAGAACCACCTCGGTCAAATCCAATTCAACTGAAGTTGAAGAAACAGACACCCGCCAGTCATCTTTATGCAACAAGTTGCATGTCAGTCGATGAAACTGGTCTCTCGTAACCGTACAAGTAAAGTTGGTCCGGGCCGCTTCAATCCAACAATACCGCTGAATTAAGAAAAGACTAAGGAGAACAGCAAATTGAACATCAACGCCCACAAACTCCTTTGTGTTCTACTCGAGATATCATCTACGCATGAACCTAGCTCATGCTGCCACTTTTGGGGAACGTCGCATGGGAAACAAAAATTTCCTACGCACATGCAATACCTATCCATGATGATGATCATCTACGAGAGGGGAGAGTGAATCTACATACCCTTGTAGATCGCTAAGCAGAAACGTATATAACGTGGTTGATGTAGTGGAACATCTTCGCGATCCAAATCGCAGCCCGTCCCCTGATCTCATCACGATCCGTCCCGCGATCCCATCACAATCCATCCCGATCTAGTGCCAAATGGACGGCACCTCCGCGTTCAGCACACGTACAACTCGATGATGATCCCCGCCTTCTTGATCCAACAACAGGGGCGGAGAGGTAGATCAGTTCTCTAGCATGGCGGCATGGTGTTGGTGGTGGTGGAGCTATTCGAGCAGGGCTTCGCCTAAGCACCGTTGAAACTAGACTAGATGAGAAACAAATCTAGAGAGAGGGGGCAGCACGTGGCTGTTTTTCTATGTCTCAAAAACCTTCAATACCTCTAGTATATATAGGAGGGAGGGAGGGGAGGAGGCAGCCTCAAACCCTCAAGGTTTGGCCGAAATTGGAGGTGGAGGAGTCCTACTCCAATCCTACTAGGAGTAGGATTCCTCCTTTCCACTTGGAAACTCTTTCCAACTTTCCACCTTTGGGTTTTTTGCCTCTCAAACCTCATGGTCCTTAGTGAGAGCTTATGTCAGGCCACTAGGAGCTGGTCTGTATCCTCCCACAGCCCATAAGGCCCCTCGGGGCGTGACACCCCTCCCGATGGTCCCCGGTACACTACTGATGAGCCCGAAACTGTTCCGGTGACTAAACAGGACTTCCTATATATCAATCTTTACCTCCAGACCATTCCGGAGCTCCTCGTGACATTCGGGATCTCATCCGAGACTCCCAACAACTTTCGGTTACCAACACCTATAACTCAACTATACCGAAACGTCACCGGACCTTAAGTGTGCAGACCCTGCGTGTTCGAGAACTACACAAACATGACCGAGACACCTCTACGGTCAATAACAAATAGCGGGACCTGGATACCCATATTGGCTCCTACATTTTCTATAAAGATCTTTATCGGTGGGACCTCTATGTCAAGGATTCAGTTAGTCTCGTATGATGTTCCCTTTGTCCTTCGGTATGTTACTTGCTCAAGATTCGATCGTTAGTATCTCTATACCTAGTTTAATCTCGTTATCGGCAACTCTCTTTACTCGTTCAGTAATACAAGATCTCATGGCTAACTCCTTAGTCACATTGCTTGCAAGGCTTACTGTGATGTTGTATTACCGAGTGGGCCCCGAGATACCTCTTTGTCATACAGAGTGACAAATCCCAGTCTCGATTCACGCCAACCCAACAGATACCTTCGGAGATACCTGTAGATCACCTTTATAGTCACTCTATTACATTGCGACGTTTGATATACACAAGGTATTCCTCCGGTGTCCGGGAGTTGCATGATCTCATGGTCATAGGGACAGTTATATTGACATGCAGAAAACAATAGCAATAAACTGACACGATCATACGCTACATTTATAGTTTGGGTCTTGTCCATCACATCATTCTCCTAATGATGTGATCTCGTTATCAAGTGAAAACACTTGTCTATGGCTAGGAAACCTTAACCATCTTTGATCAATGAGCTAGTCAACTAGAGGCTTACTAGGGACAGTGTTTTGTCTATGTATCCACACATGTATTTGAGTTTCCAATCAATACAATTATAGCAGGGATAATAAACGATTATCACGAACAAGGAAATATAATAATAATCAATTTATTATTTCCTCTAGGGCATATTTCCAACAGCCTGCCCCTCCCGTGGTTGTTGTTTCTGCCCGAAGTAGGACGAGGTGGACGGGTTTGGTGATGACGAGCCTCCCACTCCTCCCAAGTGAGGAGTAGGCGGCCACCCAGGCCGCTGTCGCCGCCATGCGCATCGTCGAGGCGGTCTTGCACGACGCGCAGTCTTCCGGTGACCTCATCCAGTGAGAGTGTGCTAATGTTCAGCAGCGTCTCGATTGCGATGGCCACCTGCGCGAACTGTTGCGGCACAACATGAAGAAATTTTGCAACTACCTTTGATTCCTCCAGGTTTTCTCCAAGAGCGTGTGCAGTCCGGAGATGATGCTGGAGAGGCAAAGAGAGAAGTCGTCGATTATCTCCCTGTCGCGGAAATTGATGCTCTCAAAATCGTGGCGGAGCTTCTGCCCGTTGGCCTCCCGCACCCGTGTGGCACCAAGGCCCTGCGTGACGATGGCATCCCACGCCTCCTTGGCGTTCTCCTTCTCACCTACCACGAGCAGTACATCTGCTGGTAGGCCTCAAAGGATGGTGATCATGGCGTTGCGCTCGTCGTGGTAGGAGGCCTCACCGTGAGCCACCTCCCCCCACCACCCATGGACCTGGAGGTAAACCTTCAGGAGCAGCGCCCACTCTGCGATTTGGTGCGTGTCAGCATTGGGAGCGCACCACTCGAAGACGTCTGCTGCACCATCGTGTCACCGCGGCACCGAGTCCTTCCCCGATCGTGGGACGGCACGCGGAGGCGAGGAGGTGTTTGTGACCGGGCGCCGCCGGTTGTCGGGGTTCCCGCCATGGCTTTGATGCCACTTGTCACAACTTGTTACCAGCGAACTTGAGGCTCTTTTAATGGCGAGTGGTTTTGTGCAGCGCAAAGTGTCGGCTGCTTTTCGGTTCTTCTCCTCTTTATTTACTGAAAATGAAACAACCAGGCCGCGGTCCTGGCGCTCCTACTGGATCGTGCCATCCCACGATCGAGCACTTAGTCCACGGCCCGAACAAACTCTGTGCATATCGCACATACCGCGTCTTTCGGGAGATGGGCTAACTAACCTGACGGCTAAACCCACGCTAAATGAACTTGATTGAAAAACCTCTAGCTGAAACTTGACTGAAGAAAAACTAACACTTACAGATCAAAGTGCTAGCTAGTCTAGCTTATTGTGCAACAGCCATCCATGGCGACGTGGGGCTCCTGCTCGTACACAGAGACTGAGGGGTGAGAAAGATAAAGAGAAGAAAGGAAGGAGCAGGCACGGGGCTAGGCTCTGGCCTGACCTGATGCTTGCGACCGTGAGCGTTGGCCTTCTACCAATCCGATGCAGCTTCGGCAAGCGGGCAACGCGAAGGCGAGGTCGGCGAGCTAGGGGTCTTGCACGCGCGTCCACGCACAGCTTCAGAACGGGGCAGAGGAGGCAACTCGGGGTTGGGATCCTCTCGATCCAAAGCGAGGCTGGGGAGGTTGCTGCCTCCGGGGTCGAGGGAAGATCCGGTGGCCGCGTGTTGGTTGGCTCGGGTTGGATCCCGATGGAGAGAGGAGTGGCGGCAGGCGACGGGACAAGAGGGCATCTAGGGCTAGGGTAGGATTACCGGTTTCGTATATAAATATCCACTCTTTTCTAAGTGGGGTCTAATTGGCCCTTCGATCTAAATCGAACGGTCGCGCTAAAAAAATGCGTTAGGGTCGTATTGAAAAACCGATGATGGTTTGGGGTGTCACGGGGTTGATCCGGATCCAATGGTCACGACCGCTCGGTTCGGGCACCGGGAGGTTTTCGAACTAGATTGCGGGAAGGTGGGTGCACTGTGCAGAGGAGCTAGGCGGAGATGAGAGGGAAAACGGGTAACCCGACGATAGAGTTTAAAATATCAAAACGTCCAACAATTGACCGGCTATAGTGTCGCTATATATTTAAGGATACGGGTATCAAACGAACTCCAATTGCGAAGAAATTTGGCATGCTGCCTACCTACATTAAAATAAGACCGCACGCCAAGTTTCAACCCGACCCAAGAAATTTTATACACACTTTTAAAAACAAATATTTTAATGGTGTCGCGGGCGCTTGCAGTGTGGTTGGTCTCAAAACGGTCAACGATGAACACGGAGAGAACCGGCAACTAATAACGGATGCAAGTTTTGAAAACTGGTGGCAACGGAGTGCCGATGCAATGCAGATGATGCGAATGATGCGATGATAAATACGACAGACAATCTAATCGCACGGCGGCAATGGAATAAAAGGGGAATATTTTGCAGCGTTGGTCTCGGGCTGTTACATCGGGCCGGGTCGGGTCGGGCCGACCGGGCCGGGTATCCCATGGCCAGGTATACATTGGATACATATCACATGGTAGGAGGTGGGTTGTTGTGAGGAGGCAGGAAATGAAGGACGGATGCGGGAGTAGTGCGGTCGAAATGGTGGACTCGTCAATTTTGAGAGGATTTGGGTTGCGTCTGGGCGTTCCATATCCGTGTCATATATGGGTCGGGTATGGGGAATACCTATCTAAGCATTTGGACCGGGATTGTCAGGTCCGGATGAGTGTTAATTTTCTCTCATGACATTATTTTGTGAGGTTGGCAAAGGAAATATATTAGTATCGCGGGGATACCAATTACAGCCAACCTCTACAACAACGCAATGACCTAGAGATATTGCGGATGCACACAACCCAAAAACAAAACAAAAAATGAAAGATCTCGCTACACTGATCAATCCCTTGTAACAACAACACAGACCACCTCCAAGACAACACCCGAAATCGAAATTTATCGCAAGCAACGCCTCCAAGAAGGAAACAGTGCACAAGCAGTGTCGTTGTGCTATCATAGATCTTAGATTTTCACCCTAGAGAAAATTTGCGCTCTCAAAAACTATGCCTTCAACAAGTCCACTTCCAAGCACAACCAATTAAGGCCAGACCTTATGTTTTCACCCTGAAATCTAAGACTGTACTCCTCCTGTGTTGTCGCTCCCACTTACCGATGTCGTTGCTACAAGTCAGGAAACACCAAGCAAAATCCTCATCACGTGAAAGACTTGATCCGCCATTACTAAGCCTCAGACCTTACCCACCATGACCTTCTCCGCTATTGTCTTCACAATGGAAATTGAAATACTGACATGCCCCATAATGTCAACAAACAACGAAGCTTCGTGTCATGCCCTCTTGAATCCACACGGGCTAAAATAGGGGCGCACATGACCGAATCCCATCCGTTCCAACAGTCTACATGCGTCAAGCACCCAAAGGAGATCTCCGGCAGAGCCTTCCGGAACTCGCCAACGACCACATCAAAGAGGCCCAACATCAAGTAGAACACTATGTTGGCATTAAAAGAACCTAGGACCGCCTCCATTATTTAAGCCAAACTAGTAGGCCCCCACACGGCCTTTCAAAACTATGGAGGAGAAGGCAACCACGGCGTCGCCTACGTGAACACCCCACCGGCCCCTGCCTTGCCACTTCGGCTCGCACCACATCACGGCTAAAGGGCCACGACAACCAGCGCTACGATCTCCCTGCGGCAATAGAAAAGCAGCGGTGAGGCTAAGACCAAGGGTTTTCAAAAGATCCTTGAGATCCACACACCTCCGCCGCTAGATCATCCCCACAGGGACCTCTTGCGACAAACCTGGGCTCGGGATCTCGTTATCCACCGCTCGTAGGCGTCGCCACAAGGATTCGCCTTGAGACCCATCATCAACAATGGATGGGACGCCATCACTGTCATGTTTGGAGCTATCGATCCCAGATCCTTGCACTGCAGATTGGATGACGCCCTTTGTGAAGCCGCCCTCCATGTCGTGCCGCTAAAAGAAGCACCCCAAGGAAGAGGGTGTGTGGCTGATCCGATCCGCCGCCATGCGCTAGCCCTTCCAACTGTGCCATGGCCACGAGTTGCGAGGGCCCCACCGTTCCTTTCACTGATGGCGCACAGGATTTCCTGACGGCCTCCTGAGGGGATGACGAGGGAAGGCATAGGATGAAGGAGGAGCTGGCGGCTAGGGTTTCTCCCCTGGTCGCCCTAGGGAGGTGGCGCAATGGAAAATGGTAAGGGGGGTTATGTGGCCCTGGTTGTATATGTTCTTAGATCAGTACTTAGATCAAGTAGATGATTGACATATGCCAATTTGGATCTGGTTACCCATGGCAGCATCAGTACTTAGATCAAGTAGATGATCGCCACATGCCAATCTGGATCTGGTTACGCATGGCACCGGAGAGCAGTGGAGATCACAACAGCCATGACGACTTGAAACAGAAATATGGCCAGATTCCGCATGCGTGGTCAGCCTAAGGCCAACTCCAATGCGCGACCCTAAATGGTCTAACCACACTTGTTTGGGGGTAAACAGACAGAACAGGTCTTCCAACGTGCGAGAGAAAACGGACCAATGTTTGTTTTTTGTCCGCTTTCGACCCATTTTCGGCCCAACTTTTGGCCATGTTTGTGGCCGAACGGACACGCACGAATGGACAGGACGTGTGCCCTTGTTTTCCACCTGACCCGCTCGTCGGGGACACAGCCGCCCCACTTTCCCTCCATTTTGCCCAAAACTCTTCCGCGCCCCCTCTCCCTAGATCTACCTAGATCTCCAAGCGAAGAAGTTTGAGATGGACGAGGCCGTGAAGAGGAGGAATCGTGACATCAAGGAGGCCGCTCAACTCAAAAAGCTTAAGATCGATGCCACCAATGCCGAGACCAAAGTAAAAGAGGTGGCACTCGTCTTCGTGAGCATTGATAAGAATAACAAGTCACCAGAGAAGAAGGCTTGGTTCGCGAACCAGCACAGGAAGATGTTCGCTCGCCACGGCCTCAACTAGATGAGACCCCGGCCGTGACCGTTGTCCATTTTGAAGGTTGGCTGGTGTATCGGTCGCTGGCTTCATTGTCGACGCCAAAAACTCGTCCATTTTAAAGACTGTCTCGTGTGCCAGCATTAGCTTTGTGACTCACCCAAGAAACTTGTCCGTTTTGAAGGCCCACTCTTGTGTCGGGCGCTGGCTATGTTGTCGGCATGAAACTTGGATGACCATTCTATAGTCCGTTGTGTTTGTTGTCGGCTGGCATGAATTGGCGAGAACTCGTCTGCTGACGTGAACATCCTTTTGTGTTTTCATATTTTGCTAGCACATATGTCCGTGCATTGTAACGGGGTGTGTGTGCCGAGGTATAGAATAAATTCATATTATGCTTTAATGTCCACTATTACAATACATGCATGCATGGCCATAGAATAAACATGGCAGGTTAGATGGAATTGTTAAGTTCCTTTAACTGTGAGAACTAACACCTGATTGAATGGTTAGATGCGCAATGGTAGCCCAATCCCAACAAGGATTAAACGTCAGGTTTGACGCTTCAGTATCTATTGAAGACTAAATGTTCTTTTAGTTGTGTGCGATATTTCCGTCCATGACGAGACACTTGTGGTTAAGTTAAAAAACTCGTCTTGCAGTTTCTCGAAGAAGCTCATAAGGTAGGATGAGGAAAAGTTTGCATTTTGTAGTAACTCATTTCTGTTGCCACTTTTTGTGTTCGTCGTCGTCATCGATGATGGTAGGATTTTGGTGTCCACAGTTGAAAAGAAAATGATGAAGCCGCATTCATTCCCTTCGACCACATCTCATTCAGCTTCGCACTATCATCGGACGAAAGAGTAGTGTTGTGTTGAAATGGGATTTTTATAGATATTTTTAATATTTGAATGGAAGTTTGTTTACCATTGACTTTTTTAAGAGAATGTTGGTTGTTTGGTTACTTCATTTTTATTTTTATTTTTGCAACATTTGGACTTGACCCAAACACAAGAATTTCACGTAGACATCAGGTAGGTTGTTTCTCTATAAAAAGAAAACACACACTTTGAAGAGACCAGACAGATACGCACATATCGTTCCAATTTAGAGGGTGCTTGGATCCAAGGGACTTATTTTAGTCTGACTAAAAATAGTCTCTTTAAGAGGCTAAAGTTCCAAGCATCCCTGACTAAAGAGGGGCTAAAACTAGTCTTGAGACTAAATTTTTTAGTGAGGGGTATCCCTACTAAAATGTGGATTAGTCCTCTCTCTCCTCATTTAACTCCTCTTCTTTAACACACGCGAGTTCTAAATTGGAGGGTTTGGTGGATAATAAATGTTCATTAACTTGGTTTTAGTCTCTTTAGTATATTTTGATCCAAGCATGGGTGAGGCTAGCAAGTTTTAGTCCCACTACTTTTAGTCATAGGATTCAAACGTATCCAAACACCCTCTTAAAAGAAAACGTCGCTGCCAGCCGCATTACACGTGTTTTTTTGCGTCGAACATTACACGTTAATTAAATCGACCGGGTCGAACAGCTGCCATGTATGCCTCGCTCCGAACCTGGACTCGAAGAACCTAAAACAATACGTTCGTTAAAAATGTACTACCAGCCAACCCCTAGTCGCAAACAAAATTGTGGTTGAATGGTTAAAGGGACCATAGTATTTTTAGTTCATCAGGGTTCAAGTTCTGATGCTTGTATTATTTTCAGTGGAGAAGACGTCTCCGTCGACGACGAGGCCTATGGTGACTTCGTAAATCTCAAGATCACATGTCGGCTCACTCTTTCGGAGGTGCTCATAGGGATAGGGTGTGCGTGTGTGTTCTCATAGGAATGAGTGTATGTGTGTGTATATGATCGCTTGCATGTGTATTGTGTTAAAAAAAGCCAACCCCTAGTCGAAGAGAAAAAAACCAGCAGTAACCATCCGTTTGTTTGGGTGCACGTATTTGGGGATCTCAGAGCAGCCTCCATCACTACCAAACTTAGCGACACCGCTCTCCCTTTCTCGGGTGGATCCCTGTCCCATAGAGCATCTCCACTCGCCCCCCCCCCCCCCCCAACAAGCCCCCAGGCTGTCCTTTGTTGCATCGGCGGCAAAAAATTGGTCGAGTCACATCCCCAACTCCTCGTTTAGCGTCGGTTTGGACCGAAATAAGAGTCGGTGAATCCGAGCCAGACCCAGCCCCCCAGGGGGCGCGTGGAGGCGCCGACCGAAGCAAAAAAGTCGAGTGGGTCCGTGCTATCGGCGACAGACGGGCCTATTCCCGTCGTTTTCTCCTCCCTTTCCCTCCGTTTCCTTGTTACTTCCCTGATAACCCACAAGTTTAGGGGATCGCAACAGTTTTCGTGGGTAGAGTATTCAACCCAAATTTATTGATTCGACTCAAGGGGAAGCCAAAGAATATTCTCAAGTATTAGCAGTTGAGTTGTCAATTCAACCACACCTGAAAGATTTAGTATCTACCGCAAAGTATCAATAGCAAAGTAGTGTGATAGCAACAGTAGCAATAGTAACCAGTAACAGCAAAGTGACAGCAGTAGCAGCAAAGTAACTTAGCAAGGACCAGTAGGAAAAACTCGTAGGCATTGGATCGGTGATTGATGATTATGCCGGATGCTATTCATCATGTAATAGTTATAACAAGGAGAGATATGTAACTAGATCCAGTTCGTCAATGTAATGTAGGCATGGATCCGTATGTAGTCATACGTGCTTAGGGAAAAGAACTTGCATGACATCTATTGTCCATCCCTCCCGTGGCAGCGGGGTCCTAATGGAAACTACGGGATATTAAGGTTCTCCTTTTAATAAAGAACCGGACCAACGCATTAACACTTGGTGAATACATGAACTCCTCATACTATGGTCATCTCCGGGAGTGGTTCCGGCTATTGTCACTCCGGGGTTGCCAGGTCATAACACATAGTAGGTGACTACAACTTGCAAGATAGGATCAAGAACACACATATATTGGCGAGAACATAATAGGTTCAGATCTGAAATCATGGCACTCGGGCCCTAGTGACAAGCATTAAGCATGGCAAAGTAGTAGCAACATCAATCTCAGAACATAGTGGATACTAGGGATCAATCCCCGTCAAAACTAACTCGATTACATGATAGATCTCATCCAACCCATCACCGCCCAGCAAGCCTACGATGATATTACTCAGAACGGTGAAGAGCATCATGGAATTGGCGATGAAGGAAGGTTGATGATGACGATGGCAACTATCTCCCCTCTCCGGAGCCTAGAACGGACTCCACATCTACCCTCCAGATGAAGAACAAGAGGTGGCGGCGCCTCCGTATCGTAAAACGCGATGACTCTTCTCCTTTATTTTTTTTCCGGGCGAGCCGGACTAAATACAGCTGAGATTGGAGGCGGTGGAGCGTTGTGGGCCCCACAAGCCTGCCAGGCGCGATCAGGGGGGTCCGCACCTGGTGGGCTTGTGGGCTCCACGCTCCACTTTCTCCACTGATTCTTGCGCCAGTATTTTTTATATATTCCACAAAAATTCTCCGTAAATTTTCAAGTCTTTCCGAGAACTTTTATTTCTGCGCAAAAACAACATCTTGGCAATTCTGCTGAAAACAGCGTTAGTCCGGGTTAGTTCCATTCAAATCATGCAAATTAGAGTCCAAAACAAGGGCAAAAGAGTTTGGAAAAGTAGATACGATGGAGACGTATCAACTCCCCCAAGCTTAAAACCTTGCTTGTCCTCAAGCAATTCAGTTGACAAACTGAAAGACACAAAAGAAAACTTTTACGAACTCTGTTTGATCTTGTTGTTGCAACTATGTCTAACTCATAACCAGAATTTCAGCAAGATCACAAGCTAACCATATAAGCAAATGACATCTAGGTCTAACGGTAAACTCATATCAATGGCATAATCAACTAGCGAGCAAATAATAATAAGTCTCAAACGTCAACACTTCAATCAAAATAATCATGAAGCGGTACGAACAGATGGTATCTCGCTAGCTCTTTCTGAGACCGCAAAACATAAATGCACAGCACCTTCAGAGACCAAGGGCTGACTAAACAATGTAATTCAGGGCAAAGAAGATCCAGTCACAGTCATACTCAATATCAGTTAAAAGCAAAGCATAAAAATGACAGAGGTGCTCTCTAATTGGTGCTTTTATAAGAAGAGGATGACTCAACAGGAACATAAATAGACAGGCCCTTTGCAGAGGGAAGCATTGATTTGCAGAGGTGCCAGATCTCAAGCTTTGAAAGCAGAGATAATAATTTTGGGTGGCATGCTTTCATTGTCAACGCAATGACTAAGAGTTCTCACCATCTTCCACGCTACACATGCTATAGGCGGTTCCCAAACAGAAAAGTAAAGTTTTGACTCCCCCACCACCAATCAATCACACTCCACGACTAGCCGAATACTCGGGTGCCGTCCATACCAACATCAATCCAGGGGAGTTTTGTTTGCAATTATCTTTTCGATTTGAGCATGGAACTGGGCATTCCAATTACCGCCCCCTTTCTCGTGAATGATACTGAATAAACACATATCAAGCATAACACGCCTAGCATGGAAGATACTGATAGCCCCCTATCACCACATGAGCGGTTCGGGCATGCAAAACAGATTATTTGTTGAAGATTTAGAGAGTGGCACATGCAAATTTACTTGGGACGGCAGGTAGATACCGCATATAGGTAGGTATGGTGGACTCATATGGAACAACTTTGGGTTTAAGGAAGTGGATGCACAAGCAGTATTCCCGCTTAGTACAAGTGAAGGCTAGCAAAAGACTGGGAAGCGACCAACTAGAGAGCGACAACAGTCATCAAAATGCATTGAGATTAACCAACATTGAGTGCAAGCATGAGTAGGACATAAATCACCATGAACATGAATATCATAGAGGCTATGTTGATTTTGTTTCAACTACATGCGTGAACATGCGCCAAGTCAAGCCACTTGAATCATTCAAAGGAGGATACCATCCTATCATACTACGTCACAGTCATCTCAAAATTCATGTTGGCATCCAAGAAAAACCATTATAAGCTCCTAGCTAATTAAGCATGGCATCAGAAACTATGATCTCTAAGTTGTCATTGCAAACATGTTTCTCTCACAACAAAGCTGAATCAGGAACGATGAGCTAGTCATATTTACAAAAACAAAATAGATCGAGTTCATACCAGCTTTTCCACGCTCGGTCACTTCATCATATATCGTCATTATTGCCTTTCACTTGCACGACCGAACGATGTGAACAATAATAAGAGTGCTCGTGCATTGGACTAAGCTGGAATCTGCAAGCAAACACAAAGGGGAAGACAAAATAATATGGCTCTTTGACAGATAAACAGATATGCATGCGAGAGCCACTAAACATTGTAACCATGGTCTTCTACCTTGACCCAAAGAAAAAGAAAACTATTTACACGGCAAAGCTCCCAACAAGCAAAAGAAGAAAAAGAAAATCTTTTGGGTTTTCTCAAACTAGACAGATGCATGAAAAGAAAACGAGAAAAAGAAAATAAACTAGCGTGGATGATACAGTGGCAAAGTGTGAACACCGACTAACAAAATGAAAGCATAAGAAAGAATGTACAGTCGGTGAGAAACACGTACTCCCCCAAGCTTAGGCTTTTGGCCTAAGTTGGTCTACTCCCAAGGAGGGAAATAACCAGCTCCGGGGTACTCCGGAGTGGACTGAGGATGCCACTGCTGTGTGAGCTCCTCTGGCTCCCACTGATAAACTGGCGTCTGGTACTCAACTGGTGGCTCGGGCACGGGCACCTGTGGTTGGGCTAGGCCCCAATATGCGTAAATGTCCGAGGGCATGATAATGTACCTGCCTGTATGAAGATTGAACAAAGAAGGAGCGGGCAAAGTAATAGTCTCACGAGTACCCTGACTAAATACCAGGTTATAAATCATCCTTCTATTTATATCTCTATCAAGAAAGTCATGGCGAACCATGCTATCATAATCTAGATATCTCTCGGGAAGAAGAATCTCTTCTTCCTCATCCAGTCTAATAGGTATCTCAAAATGTCTGGCAAGACGAGTAGCATAGATACCTCCATAAACAACGCCTTTAGAACGGTTCGTGCTCAACCGTTGAACTACTATAGCGCCCAAGCTATAAGTTTTATCATTATAAAGGGCTTCGCGTAGGACCGCAAGATCTGGGGAGCTAAGGGACCCAGCTTTCCCATGGCCAATCAAACATTTTCCCACAAATAGTGAGAAGTACCAAAGCACGGGAAAATGTATGCTAGCAGCTCTAGCGCAAGACACTCCTCTCTCCTCTCCTACAGCAATAGTATCGATGAAAGCTTCCAAGTCCCTTGGACGAGGTTCATGAATATTCCCAACAAAAGGCAATTTGCAAAAAATGCAAAAATCCTGGAGTGACATGCGCTGGGGGATATCATATAATTTGAACTCAACCATAGGAGGATTCTTCCTTGGATAGAAATTAAAACTTTGCACGAAAATATTAGTGAGGAGGAGGTATTGCGGACACTTATCTTCAACGAAGGCGGTAAGGCCTGCGTTCTCCACCGAGTAATAAAAGTCCTCATAAAGTCCGGCGGCGCGTAAGAACACATCGCTTGGCCATCCGCACGCTCGAACTTCTGCAACTCGAGGGACCGGATACTTGGGCTTCTTCTCACTTCCATCATCCTTGGGGTCACGGCTTGAAGAGCCTCTTAAGAACCTCCTCATCTTTTCTTTTTTCTATCTCTGAAAATTTCTGAACAAGGCCAAGGAGACCTACAATCTGGATGCGCCTGCCCCGGCTACGGTAGAAGGGCACCCCGATGGCACCAAAAAAGCTAGGGGGATGAGGGACGTGGCGCCCGCTGCCGAACGGCTGCAATCTTCGATCGAGCATTGCATCACCGGTGCCAAGAGCAGCGCTGCCAGGAGGGAGGAGAAATCCGACGCGCGATGGTTTGCGTTGATGACGAACCAGCACGTCAAGCTTGACCTTCTCAGGACCAACGTCGCCGCAAAGAAGAGGAACACCGACTTGGCATTCTTGATGGGGGCAGACACATCGACGATGGACGAGCATGTGAAGGCGTGGTACCTCATGAAGCGTGACCTCATCTTAAACCAGATGCCCGTGCCGATGACGACCACATCGGTTACGATGGCAACACCAACAACGATGCCCAACCCGAGCGTAAAAACCACGCCGATGACGAGCCCGACTACGACGACGACGAGCCCGGCCAGTCCCCCTTCAGAGGAGCCGCACTATGCCGAGTCGACCGTTAGATTCGTTTCATACCTATTGTCCCTTCCTTTTGATCGCCGAATTATTGGGTGTGTTTGATCATCAAACTATGGCATGTTGATCACCGACTTGTGGCATGATGATCTCCGAACTTGTGGCGTCTTTTTGACAACGGGAAAGTCAGATTTAAAATAGTTGGCATCTGGGGGCCGAAACGTGGGGCGCGGTTGGAAACTCGCTCGTCCCGAGAGCGAAAAAAGCCTTGGCGTAACGCCAAAAAGGCACTTGTGAGGTGCGCTCGTGCCAAAAGGGTGGAGTTGCTCTATGAGGAAACCACTACACGCATCCGAGTCCTCGATCCGGGAGGACTCCATGGATCTCGAGCTAACTCGCGGGATCGAGTAGCTCGACCACCGCTCGGAGCTGCCTCGTCGGGGCATCATCGCCCCGACCCTGCCGGTGAGCGCCTCTCTGTCTTTGGGTTTCGCGGCAACTCACCTCATCCTCTGTGGGTAAAATTTACTGTTTTGACATTTTTCGAAAAGTTAAGCCGGATCTGACCCTGGCTGGGATTTTTTTTGGATCTGACCCTTTTGATACCGCGAGAGAATTTGGTGGTATGGTATAACAACCTAACGCCAAGGCCCCTGGCGGTAGGGTTTCACTCCTACCGTAAAAATACCTGTAAGTTGCGGATATAGTGCGTGTGAGTGCCTACCGCCGGACCACTTGGCGATAGGGTCACATGCGCTACCGCCAGCCTCTCTGGCGGCAGGCCATTTTCCTACAGCTAGGGGCCTCGGCGGTAGTTTGTTATACCCTACCGCCAAGGGCTGTGGCGATAGCAAAAGTGTCAGACCCAAAAAAAATCCCAACCGGGGTCAAATCTGGCTTAACTTTTCAAAAAAGGTCAAAACAGTGAATTTTACCTCCTCTATGGCCGGAGGCTCCGGCCATCCAAGCTGTGCACATGCTCACCCTCTCCCTTTTCTTTCCTAAAGCCTTCTCTGCTCTGTTTGTTGCGTGTGTTCGCATCTTTACCTGTTAATTGAACTGCTTCTTACTGAATCAGCACAGTGTGCACATATATCAACCGATCAGATTAAGTCTAACCGAGCGATGAGGGATTATGTGGGGAGAATATCAGATAATTATTATTTTTGCCATAATAGACGATGTACGAAAATATCATTTTTTTAGCATTTGTAACCTTTATTAAAACTGGATGTTGATAAGGATACAAATGATATCGGGCGTAGTAACAAGCCACAGGTGGTGCACGGAGACAAAAAAACCGCTGCTTTTGCAAGAGCATGTGCTTCGGCATTAAACTTCCTATTCTCATGTACAAAACAAATTTCATAAAAATTACTAGGTCGATGGTTTATCTCACTCAAAACCGATATACGGTGGCAAGAAAGTTCTGAACCAATCATGAAGATCGCGACAGCATAATCCGAAGCCACGCAGATAGAATTTAGATTAAGATCTACCGCCAAAGCAAGGGCTTCATTGCATGCTTGTGCTTTCAAAGAGGGAGGATCCGTAAGGCCATCAAAGACTCTTGCTGAAACTCTTAGGAAAGCTCCTCCTCTATCACGTCATATCACACCTGCAACACCCTTCCTAGCACATCTGGACACGTCACCATCTGCATTAAGCTTCGCGTCCACGTCGGTTGGTGGAAGCCAAACTGATCTTGTTGCTCTTGTCCTCGTCCTTTCAACTGTTACATGCAGGTTCTTGCGCATCACATGCAAGTCCCTACTCGGGCGTGATTTGTTCATAGCCAATCAATGTCCTCTAGGAACTTTGTGATGAAAACCGAGATGCACAGGGGGCTTTGGTACTGATCATCAGAGATAGCATGCCATCGTGCCCACCATATGGCCCACATCATAATCAAGATTTGAACAACTTCCTTCTTTGGTAAAGTGTCCAGTAGCCAAAACATCCATAATCTAGTGTCTTCGGTTCGGTTTGAGATCATAACCTCTGTCAATTCCTCGTCGGCCAGTGCCCAAACACACCGTGACATATGGCACTCAATCAAAGAGTGTCTCCAAGTATCAACCGTCGCATGCATATTGAGCAAGCCGGCGTATCTGTCATCTTCCTTTGTTTCCTAATCGCTCCAGTTGGAATGGATGTCTTGGCTAGCCGCCAAGCGAAAACTTTGATTTTAGACGGGATGCTTAAATTCCAAAGTTTGCCCCAATATTTCTTGTCCGCTTCGCACTATGAGTGCCCGGGGACATGCTCCAACCAGTTCGTTCTCTGCTGTTTTGTAGAAGCCAGTAAACGGTATGCAGATCGTACTGTGCCTCTTCTTTCATAGTGCCAAGCCCAAAAATCAGCTTGAACTCGTGTACTCAATGGGATATTCAATATCGCGTCCTTGTCCATTGCATAAAAATGCTCATCCAAGACATGGATATTCTAGTCAACATAGGTCTGATCGATCAACTCTTACACTTGATGCGGCGGGTTTGAGGTCTTTGGACACACCGACCGCAACTTATGGTCTCGCAGTATCCAATTATCGTGCCACATACTCGTCCCATTCCGAGTCCCTATCCTCTTGATGATACCTAGTTTAAGGGTGTCACGTCCTTCGTGTATAGAGTGCCAGACCTGAGACGGATTTCTTCCCAACTCGGCCTTCACTACGGTGCAAGTAGGGTAATAAACTGCCTTCAGTATTCGTGCACTAAGAAAATAACTGGCTTTATCTTTTAATTAAAGAAAAAATAGTTGGCCCAATTGATTGCTTTGAGGCCTACTTAGCCCGTGGAACAGACGCACAGCGAGACGTGTTCGTGCGAAATCAATAATTACCGTGTACTCTTTCAAAGATCACTCCAACCCCTAGGTCGCGACAAGTGGCGCACTGCATGCGTGCCACTTGTTGTAACCTCAGAGTTTTCCCTTTTTTCGTAGATTCATTTTTGCAAAACGCTTTATCTCCTAAACTGTGCGTCCAAATCTCGAACCGATTTTACCATTGGATTTCTCATGTCGAGATCTTCAAAATTAGATCCCATGTTGATAGGTTTTGAAGAACTTTTTTTTCTTGAAAAAACCCAGACCAAAAAAATCATGCCTCCCGTGATAAAAAACAAAAAACACGTTTTTTTTACTTTTTTCCCTTTTCAAGAGGCATGGCCGTGCCTCTCGTAAAGGAAAAACATGCCTCTCACGAAAGCAAAATCATGCGTCTCTCGAAAAAACGCACTTTTCCCTTTCCGAAAGGCACGGGCATGCGTGTCACAAAGGCAAAAACCGTGCCTCTCGCAGAAGCAAAACCGTATCTCTTGCAAAAAAAAACAGAAAACGCGTTTTTCTCTTTCCAAGAGGCACGGTCGTGCCTCTCGCGGAAGCAAAACCGTGCCTCTTGCAAAAAACACATTTTCCCCCTTTTCGAGAGGCACAGTCGTGCCTCTCGCGTAAGCAAAACCATGCCTTTCACCAAAAAAAACAGAAAACATGTTTTTTTTGTTTCCGAGAGGCACGGCTGTGCCTCTCGACTAGGCAAAAACATGCCTCTCATAAAGGCAAAACCGTGCCTCTCGTGAAAAAAAAACAAAAAAGTATTTTTTTCGAAAACAAATTGAATTTTTTTGTCAAAAAAATAAGAACGAGCGGTGAAAAACCAAAACACCAAAATAAAACAATCTGAAAAGCCAAAATCGCGTGCGAAAAAATAGAAAACGAAATCCCGAGAAAGCACTCACAATGTGACACGTGACGACAACTGAAAACGCGTCAAGTGACGTGACAGCGCGAGGGTATTCTATGAAAGGCTCCGGAAGAAGCGCCCGCTTACTAGTGACTCCTGTGTTCGTGTGAGCGAGCGAGCAAAACACACTAAAGAATCTGACGTAAAAAATTACGGTGACGAACGAAAATGGACGAAAGATTATCGGCGAAGCAATGAGCGAGCAGATAGATCTGGCTGGGTCCTTGTTTTTTTCACCAGACTCGTTTATCATCTACTCCCTCCGATTTCATTATAAACTATATAAGAATGTATATAAACATATTTTAAAGTATAGGTTCATCCATTTCGTTTCACTATAAACTATATACGAATGTATATAGACATATTTTAAAGTGTAGGTTTATTTATTTCGCTTCGTATGTAGTTTATAGTAAAAAAGATGTCTTATATTTAGAAATTATAAAAGAATCTCTTCTTATTTTATCTAACATGGTTGGTTTGCTAGGTGAGCTGGTTCATATGAGCGTTCGAAAACAGGCATATCTATAGATTCGGACAAACACGGCTTTATTGCCACCCCCAAACAACGGACGTCCATTTAAGGTGTTGGATGCGTTGGAGTTGGCCTAAGAGCAACTTTAACGGGTTGACCCAAACGGACGGCGATTTTGTCCATATTTTGTCCGTTTGGATCGGCCAGGTGGACACGAACGTCAGTTTCCGCAAATGGGTCGACGCATGCGTCCAACGCTGGCCGGATTCATTTTTATCGGCGTGCGAAAAAAGTATATAAATGCATAATTAAACATTAAAAGCCGACCACGAAGGCCGGCGAGAGTCCACGCGTCCGCATTACACTAATTAAACATAAAAAAACTAAAACTACGAGGGCAGCCCTAGGCGTCGGCGTCGTCGTCGGAGCCGGTGAGGTCGACCAGTGTAGGCGCAGGGCCGACCCAGGGGAACGCCTGTTCCACAGCTCAGCTACCTGCGCCTCCGTCGTCTGTCATGCCGGCGCGGGATGTGCTGGTGGCGGTGGCAGCGCAACAGCAAGGGCACGCTCCTCCTCCTCCTCTAACTCTTGTCGCTCCTCCTCCGCCTCCTTCTCCAGCTCCATCAGCCGAAGGCCTTCGGCGCGCTTCGCCCGCAGGTGTTGCGTCCTCCAGTGCTCGAGGTAGGCTTGCTCCTGCTGCGGTGAGAATTCGTTGACGACGTCGGTCCACTGGTAGACCTCTCACGGCTCCGTGGGCTCGGGCTTCGGCGGAGGTGGCACGACGCAGTCGTCGGCGACCGACAGCGCGATGGCCTCCGCGAGCAGCTGCTGGTACGCCGCCTCCTCGTCGGCCCTGCGTCATGCTTCCTCCTCGCTGTCACGGAGAACAGGTGTCAGTGCCGCCTACGTGCCGCCTAGTAGGCAGCCTCAGCCTCCTGGTCCTCGTCGCTGACGACAGGCGAGGGCGACGGAGGGCCTCCTGCCTGCACTTCGCGCACGCCACGACGGCGCTGCTCCTCGTGCGCCACCGCGAACCACAGCTCCCAGTTAGGGGAGTCGGCCGCGTACGCAGGGTCTCGCCACTGCTTCGACGGCGGCTCACCTCCTCCGCATGCACCCGCGTCGATCGCGACACGGGCGGTACCGGAATCCTCCCCGGATCCAGATTCCAACCATGCGGCAACGTGACATCGGGGTAAGGGAACGGTGCTCCCAGTGCCACCGCGCTTGGTGCACAGGGACGCTAACACGATGGCGGCGAGGAGATGGTTCGGGGGTAGAGCGGGGCCTTGCCCTTGTTTGGGAAGCCGCCAGCCATGGTGATAGAGGAGGTGGCGGGATGTGGACGGACGGGGTTCTCGAAGCAGATGGCGGAACCCACCGCACGCTCGGATTAAAAAAACAACCACGGTCGCTGACGCGTGGGTCCGAAGATGGCGGCCCTCATAAATAATGTTGACCACGGTGGTTGGGGACGGACATCGAGAGGGCACGCGTGTTTGCTTCACGTCCGTGCCGACGCATTTCAGGCTCAAATTTGGGTCATCAATGGGTCAACGCGGACGTAGAGCGAACATGTTTTTAAAATGGGTCGACACCTTGGGCCATCATTTTTATTCGCGTCGACCCAAACAAACGACGACTGATGAAATGGATCACCCCATTAGAGTTGCTCTAACATACGCCGGCGACCCTATTAGAGTTGCTCTAACATACGCCGGCCGTGCGTGTCCGGTGCTGCTTCCCATCCTTAGGTCTCCATCACCAAACTCGCAAGTTGCAGCATGCTAGGCAGGATTACTGCGACAACCGCGCAAATTGCGGTCTGAACTGTTGAGCATGGCTGTTAGTTATGCCTAACAGTTTGTTATACCAAGAGAAAAAAATCAGTTAAGCCTACAAACGAACAGTTATTCGAAGAACAAATTTCAAAAACAAGATTGGCATGAAGTTTAGTGCTTAGTTTTTTAAAAAGAAAAATAGTGGTTAGATCTAATCTATAATAACTTCAAAAACGATTTACGAGAAATGGAGCACCCCACCCTTATACTATGATGAAATCCACAATAATAATGGCCAGGCGTTTCTGGCATACAGTTTGCACCGTCCCAGATCAATCAATTATTGACACCAAGTACATATATAAAACCATAGGAAACACAAGGGTCCCAAATGTTACGGATGATAGGTAGTGGTAAGCAGATGTGCTACACCCAGCAATCACTGCACTTGACTCCGGCTTAGGTGAATGTCTCACTCGATAGAGTTCCTTCTTTAATACTTCGTCTTTCTTTAGCTTAAATTTGACAGATAATGGATCACTCAGTTTATCTTGGCCCCTTCGCTCCGAGGAAGTTACCTGGGGCCGACGTCCTTGACTGCGCAGATCTGCTCCTCCCCCATGGCCGACATGACAGTCAGCGCCAAATCCTTCCCCTCAGCAAATCCATCCTTGAGCTGAATTGAATGGCCAAGCAGATTTATGAGGTCATCAATTTGGACATTCTTACCTCATAAGAAGTACCCCCCTCATAAATTAATGTAAGAGTGTTTAGATCACTACTTACATTAGTTTACAGAGGGAGTACGTACTTACTAGTAATGTCTAAGGCATATATGTGGTTACAATGCATAAATGATAAAGTAACAAAAGTAATCACGGTTACAGTGCAATTCAACAGAAAAATTCAGACGTCGAGGAAGATGGATGGCAAGCAGATCGAGATGCATAAACGATGAAGTGAAAGTAAACTAGGCAACACAACAGAGGTGGAAAGGAAACGGCAAGAAGCCAAGAACATTTCTAAACATTGGAGTTTTATTCATCTATGCGCTTCATACTTTACAAACATACTGAAGAGAGAGAATGCAAAACGCGTTACGCCAAAAAAAAAGAGAGAAAAAATCAAGAAAGACTCAGATGCAACATTTTAGTGTGGGTACTGGCTTATATGCATACAGCAACCATGTAGGGTCATGGAGAAGAATGAATGAAGTATCGGCTTTTCAAAACCAGAAGAAAGGAAAACAGATGATAAAGTTAGGTGGGAAGAGTAAACGTCTAGATTTCCTCTAGTTCTTACGCCAGCTATTTCACAAGTGTGAACTGTCTAAAAGTTCCTACCATCCAGATAAACATGAAATCAATAAATTGAGATACCCGCATAAGGCAAGATTCAACATCTCAAGTTAGGCAAGTTTAATAAAGTTAGGTGTGTGTCTGGTTCTAGCCACACCTAAGGCAAGATTCTTTATTTGAGAAATAAGTCCCACATGTTATACACACAAAAACTGTGGGAAGATTTCCTTAGGCAAACCAAAAGTGTGGCCAAGAATTTTAATAACACGTAAAGTAAGGCAAGTGTAGCAAAATTAGTCACCAACCAAACAGGTTCTCAAATACAGAAGATAGCAATCATAGATATGGCTTATTATTACGCCTAAAATAAATTCCAAATAAAACTGATAACTAAGATCAGAAATGTCAACACCACTCAGGATATTTTGGAGTATAGAGAGAACTAACAGAATATAAGTGGTGATATAACTCGTATCAAGCAAAAAAGATAGCATAAAGAACCTAACAAATGAGTAAGGACATGTCCTTACCACGAATATACACATGCAAAAATAAGAACAAAATGCTTAAAGATTGTCAATCAAACCTGGGTCAGGATAGCATCATCAGTTGGGAGTTTAAGATCATCCTTAGTGCTACCATTCTCAGTAAGAAGGCTCACCTAAAACAAATAATATAGTAAGTATCGAAGCCAACAACAATGCACAATAAAATTCATTTTTCTTGATTATAACAGAACGTACAAATCCATCCTCTGATATGTCAATCAGCTGATACTCAGTACGGTCTACATGTGGCACCTGAAAAATATAGAATAATGAGTTTATTTGTAAAACAGAACCAACCAAAGTTCTGACTTAAACATTCATAAATAAACTTACATCGCAGTTGTGGGATGAAGGAACAATGTCCTCAAGCTTTTTACCATTGAATATATCTAAGGCAACAAAGTGGCATTTAGCATGACCGTGCTTTCCAGTCTTTGAGGTAGAAACCTCCACCACCTGTAGCACAAAATCACATAAGAGACTCGAAAATCAATGGGAAAAAAGCACCACATAATTGCAGGCATAAGCCTTGATACTGTCTAATCACAGTGATAGCGATAAGAACTTACAGGAAAGAACAGGTGGAGAGATGTGTACTAAAAAGGTAAGAACAACAATCACCATGAGTACCTCACATAGTGCACAACATGCTAGATAAACATGGATAAATTAGTTTTAGCTTTTGAGTCAATTAACTGTTTGTCCCTTCCGAATTTCAAGAAACAGAACAAATTTATGATCGAGGATTTCTTTGGAGAAGTCAAGGCAAAAGATTGAGAAAGAAAGGTATTGCTTCCTCCAGTAGGTCTATGTACATGCAGGAAGCTTTAAATCTCAATCATATTCAATCCAAACATGTCGACAGTGCCTATTACACTTCGATTCCAATCTTAATTTTCCGACGTGTTATAGCTAAATCACCGACTGTACAGATATATAGTTTAAATAGCCTGAGTGGAAATCCCTTTTTGGTTACCAAACTACTCCCTCCGTCCCAAAATAAGTGTCTCAACTTTAGTTCGTTGAGACACTTATTTTGGGACGGAAGGAGTATTTCATTGTACCCCACAAAATACTAGGAAAATATTATTAATATTACAGGAATAATGGACGTTAGCAATTTTAGTTGTATAATATCCCATCACATGACTTCTGTTTGGATATCATCTAGCCACGTCTTCCCCTGTTTCAAGCCCCTCCTAATTAATCGTGCACAGTACATGGTCAAAATAGCTCCCCTCCCCTATAAATAACAACTCCACCCTTTTCCTTGGGCTTATATACTGCCAATCAGTCAATCCACAGTGATACGGAATCCATCCTACGACAACTCTCAAACAGAAAATAGCAGCATCCGGGGATAACAACATCAGTATTCCATCATAGCACGGCGGCCATGAACAACAGCATCGGAATTTCCGATCACACACAAACAAACCATCCAACCGGGATCAGAGGCAAATACGTACCTTGCAGGGGCGGTTCTTGATGACGAGGTAGCCGCCCTTCCGGATGGCGCCGGCCTGCATAGGGTAGGTCTTGGACGCCCCGGCATCGGCCTTGGACTCGAACTGGTGGTCCTCGGAGTCCGACATGGCGACCTTAGTTACTAATTAGCTACTCCCCCTGAACAAACCAAATCCAAGCAACGAGATTAAGGCTTCGAAGCTCCAAATCAAAGAATCCTTGGCCACTATGACACCCGAACTGCCAGAATAGGAACTGAATCCCGCGAGTTCACCTGGGCTGGATGGATCACGACGCGCGAGGAGGAGAGAGGGAGGGGCGCTGATGATGATAAGTGATAAGCTCGCGCCGAATCCTAGGGTTCGAGCGCATTTATAGCGCTAACAGCGCGTGCTCCGGCCACACCCACCTGCCTACCTCTGCTGATTGGACCGACCTGTGAGGATGACGGTGGGGCCGGAGAAGGTGCGGGCCCGCATCTCGGCGGAAGAGGGGCTTTTGTCGATGGGTGGAGGGAGAGATCGGGGCCGTCGGTTTGGTCGGGGGGGGTGGCAACAGGTGTACGGCTGCGGAAGGCAGGGCATCTCTTCGCGTTCGAACCACGCCATGGGGCGGCTCGAGCATCTTTCTCTCTGTTCTTTTCTTCTGCCTTTCTATGGCTTCTTTTCGCTGATCGGTGATCAGAAAACTCAAGTCAAATATCTGATTCCGATAGGATAGGGATTCCTTGCGAGGACGTCACGGTGCACTATATTGGGATGACTGTTGTGTTGAATTGCCTATTTGCTTAGTATTACCTCTGTTTAAAAGGCACAATTAAATTTATGTGCATTTTCATAATAGACAAGGTTTAAGACTCATTGCATTCACTTCTAACAGTTAATTAGTACTTCAAGTCCGGCACACGTATTTAGATCATCAATTTGATTAATTTAATAAGAGACATATATAACAAAAAATGTATCATTAGAAACTTTAGATGTTCTATTTTCTAATGATATAATTTTTATGTTAAACAATATATTTTATATAAGTTAAATTGACGATCGAGGTACACGTACATGCCTTCTAAACTGTGACGGAGAAAGTACTTTTATATGCATGTGTAGTGTGAATGTTATTTTTTACCCCATCTCACAGCCACTCAATAGCCACGTAGGTTCAATAGAATTTTCAAACACGCCTTTTAAACCGTGACGGAGGGAGTACTTTCTTCGTAAGTTAATATAAAAAGGGGGAAAAGATAACGTCCACACGCATTGATCTGCGTTCATTTATGCTTTGCATTAATTTTGGCATTTTTGGCATTCTTTTTAGGCCATGTAGAACTGAGCTCGTGTGTGGGTATTTAGCCACTTCGCCCACACGCCCGTTTTTTTAGGAGGAATCTTTTTGATTTTTGGCTTTAAAATGGTTTATTTTCTAATTAAAAATCTGTTTTTAACATTAAATCCGTCTCGACATGATCTTTAAAAGATATCATGTTGATATATTTTGATGGAAAAAAAATCAGTCAACAGTCGCCATGATGTTACAGTGTAGTTGTCATAGTGTTTACACCACACTTCTCATGACATATTTTATCTATTTTTTCTTCTAGATTTAAAGCTATCGTTATATTTTCAACTATTTTTTACGACAATTTTTTATTAATTAACCATGATAATTTTTAGTAATTAACCACGGCAAATTTAATGTATGGATCATGGCAATTTTTAGTAATCCATCACGGCAAATTGAGTTTATAGATCATGGCAATTTTAGAATTTTAACCATGATCGATGAAAAACAAATTGACCAAAAGTTGTCATGATGTTTATATTCTAGTTGCCATAATGTTTACACTAAAGTTGTCATGACATGTTCTACCTATTTTTTTCTTTTAGATTTAAAGCTATCGCTATTTTTTTAACTATTTTTGACGGCAATTTTTATTAATTCACCATAACAATTTTTTTCATCATGGTAATTTTAGTTTATTGTTCATGGCAAGTCTTTGTTTCTTAATTCCCTGTTTTAGAATATGTCAAAATTTAGTTTTAAATGCAGAAGAAAAAATAGGTGAAACATATCATAACAACTTTAGCGTAAACACCATGGCAACTACAGTGTAACATCATGACAATTGTTGCCCGAAAAAATCATCGAAACATATTGATATGAGATCTAGTTTCGAAGATCTCGTCGCGATGGATTTAATGGTGAAAACGGATCTTTAATCGGATTTTTTATTTATAAGATAAAACATTTTAAAAACCAAAAATCCAAAAATATACCCACATGCATGCATGCGGTGTGGGCGTTAGCTGTTTTGCCCACATGGGAGCGTATGGGTTGTTTCTCTTACACACCACACGGGATGTGTGGGCAACACCCCTTAACTCCCACACGCGTGGCGTTGGATGATCCAGACGTTTTTATATTAGTTTACAAAGGGAGTAATAAATAGGTATTTTTTATTAAATTAATCGACGAGTAAATCATTAGCATAACATTAATAAAATTAAAGTTGATATTTGATCACGCAAGAATACACTACGTTAACAGCAGATATATCTACGTATAATGCTAGCATAGCTAAAACAGAAATCAATAGTAGCGATATAGACAAGTTATACCCACCAATCGGCCATGTAGAGGCCGCGGCGATGGCAGCAACGTCCTCGATGGTCTTCTTCTTAGTTTGGAACTTCTTGACGGTGGCATGATCGACGTCGGTGGACATGGTGATGACGAAGGCGACACAGATGTAGAGGAAGCTGACGAACGGTCGCGACCAGTCGCGTAGGAGACTGTGACATCCACAGCTTTTGTTAGAGTAATTTCTGTAATTAAGCTACAATAATCTTATACTAATGATGCCACGTCGCCGGGATTACTATTGTTAATCTCGCGTAGTTTCAAACCAATGCAAATTAAAATTTTAAAATAAAGTAAAACAATAGAAGTCCCCAATTATCAAAACTAAAACGTTCCAGTTGTAGCAAATGAATAATGATTAATATTTTCTAAAACTAAAATGAAGTAAAGAGTAAAAGATATAACTAAACAAAAGGGTTAAAATAAACTAAAAATGTAAATAAATAAAAGAAAAAAAACGGCCCAACTGGGCCAACCAGCCCAGCCGGCCACCCAGCCCACCATACCCTCGGGGGTATAAAACCCCCCAAACCTAGCCCCACTCCAACTCCCTCCCACCTATGCCGCCACTCCACCCCGCAGCGCTGCCCACCAACCCCCACTCACCCGTCGAACCCACCCATCCCCACGAGGGGAACCTCCCTCAGCGTGCCTCCCTCGCTCGCCTCGCATCCCCCATTGCCACCACCCACCATCGAGCCCCCCACCTCGCCTCCCCTGGTTTCCCTCCCCTCGTTCACCCACCCCCAGCGCCTCCCAGATCCCCATCGCCTCTCGCGCCACCAGGCCCTCCTCCGTCCGCCTCGCACGGGTCGAGCCCCCCACCGGCCGAGCCCCTCGCTGGCCGGCCCTCCGGCGGCCCCTCCTCCTCCGGCCCGCCTCCGACCGAACAAGCCCTTCCCCTCCGGCCCTCCTCCGGCCCGTTCCGGCCGCCTCCAACCGCCGCACCACCGGCTCCCCACCGGTCGGCCCCCTCCTCCGGCTCCTTCCTCTCCTTCGGCCGACCCCGCCGTCATTGGTTCGTCTCCACCGCACCACCAGTCGGTTCCTACATTGCCGGACTGCACCACCTCCACCTCGCCGGTCCTCCTCGCCCCGGCCACCTCTACACCAAGTCGATGCTTACACTACGGCCGCGGTGAGCCCTCGGGATCCTCTCCTCCACCCCGTTTTCCCCGCATTTCGCCGAGCCGGCGGCCCCGTACTCGCACCCACCACCTCGCCTCTGCGCCGTGTTCCCTCTTGCTAGTCAGGAGGAGGAGGGGATTAGCACCTGAGATTCTTTAGAGAAAAGAAGAGAAGGAAAACAGGATATATGTGTGTATATGTATGAAAATATGTGTGTATGTATGATTGTACGTGTATAAAAATTATATACAGATTGTGTGTGTGTGTGTGTTTTCTGTGTGTGTGGGGCCGATGGACCACTACCATGTGGGGCCAACCCCCCACTCTCACTGACATGGAGGCCCCACCCCCTGTGTTGAAATAAAAATGAATAAAAATAATAATATATAATTAATTAATTAATTAAATCAATTAGTGTAATTAGATAGTTTTAGTACCTGTTAAGTTGATAGGAAAATGACATGTGGGTCCAGCCCAATTAACGATTAATTAAAAACTGTTAATTTAATTATGTTAGTTAATTAACCTAAGCAGTATATGACAGCTGCGCCCCACCCCACTAATTAACCTGATTAAATATTTATTAAATCCTAAAAATAAATGTGCGTGTGACATATGGGACCCACTGGTCATATTTGACCTGTCAAAGTTGTTGTTGACTGCTGATGTCATAATTGAAATATCTGAATTATTTAAATCTGATTAATACCTAATATTGAATAAAACTTTAAACATTAATATAAAATAAACCGTAAGTCAGATAAAAATATTTTGAACATGAAAGTTCATCTGCAAAATGAGATGAATCCGGATACGTTATCCGTTCGTGTGTCACACGTCCCTAGCATAGCAAACATGGAACTTTTCAATCGTTTTTATCTGACCGGTAGTAGCGAGAGAATCGAGAAATGTCATCCGATATTTTCCCGACCAGTCTATGACGGATAGCACTGCATTAGCTCATGCCTAACCCTGCTTTGACATGTCTGTTGGGGAACGTTGCATTGGAAACAAAAAAACTCCTACGCACACGAAGACCTATCATGGTGATGTTCATGTACGAGAGGGCGGATCCACATACCCTTCTAGATCGCTAAGCGGAAAGCGTTAAGAAACGCGGTTGATGTAGTGGTATAGCTTCGTAATTCAAATCACCGTCGTCCCACGATCCGTCTCGATCTAGCACCGAACGGACGACACCTCCGCGTTCAGCACACGTACAGCTCGGTGACGATATCCGCCTTCTTGATCCAGCAAGAGAGACGGGGAAGTAGATGAGTTCTCCGGTAGCGTGACGGCGCGCCGGTGATGGTGATGATCTATTCCTGCAGGGCTTCGTCCGAGCACCGTAGAAATCCGATCTAGAGGAAGAACTACGAGGTATAGGTTTGAGTTGCACGTGGCAAAGTTGTGTCTTAAAAACCCTAATACCTCTAGTATATATAGGAGGAGGGGAGGGGCTAGCCTTGGGGCTCAAGGGAGCCCCTAGGGTGCCGACCGAAGTGGAGAGGAGGACTCCAACTCTAATTCGGTTTGGGGAAGGAGGAGTCCTCCTCTTCCTTCCCACCTCCCTCTTCCTTTTTTCTCTTTGGTTTTTCTTCCTAGCTGACATGGCCCTCTTGGGCTGGCCTGGTGCGCCACCCCTAGGCCACCAAGCGTACTCCCAGGTGGGTGGGCCCCTCCCGGTGAAGATCCGTAACCCATTCGTCACTCCCCGTACACTGTCAGTAATGCCCAAAATCTTTCCGGCGACCAAATGAAACAATCCTATATATCAATCTTCGTTTCTGGACCATTTCGGAAACCATCGTGATGTCTGTGATCTCATCCGGGACTCCGAACAACCTTCGGTCACCAACACCTATAACTCAACTATACCGAAACGTCACCGAACCTTAAGGGTGCAGACCCTGCGGGTTAAAGAACTATGCAGGCATGACCTGAGACACTCCCCGGTCAATATCCAATAGCGGGACCTCGATGTCCATATTGGATCCTACATATTCTATGAAGATCTTATCGGTTGAACCTTTGTGCCAAGGATTCATATAATCCCGTATATCGTTCCCTTTGTCCTTCGGTATGTTACTTGCCTGATATTTGATCGTCGGTATCCCGATACCTGTTTCAATCTCGTTACCGGCAAGTCTCTTTACTCGTTTCGTAATACAAGATCCCGTGACTATCACTTGAGTCACATTGCTTGCAAGACTTATATGTGATGGTGTATTACCGAGTGGGCCCCGAGATACCTCTCCGTCACACGGAGTGACAAATCCCAGTCTTGATCCATGCTAACTCAACGGTCACCTTCGAAGATACATGTAGAGCACCTTTATAGTCATCCGGTAACGTTGCGACATTTGATACACACAAGGTATTCCTCCGGTGTCAGTGAGTTACATGATCTCATGGTCATAGGAATGAATACTTTACACGCACAAAACAATAGCAACAAAATGACACGATCACATGCTACGTTTATAATTTGGGTCTTGTCCATCACATCATTCTCCTAATGATGTGATCCACTTATCAAGTGACAACACTTGCGTATGGTTAGAAAACCTTAACCATCCTTGATCAACTGGCTAGTCAACTAGAGGCTTACTAGGGACATTGTTTTGTCTATATATCCACACATGTATCTATGCTTTCATTCAATATAATTATAGCATGGATAATAAACGATTATCTTGAAATAGGAAATATAATAATAACTATTTTATCATTGCCTCTAGGGCATATTTCGAACAGTCTCCCACTTGCACTAGAGTCAATAATATAGTCTCACATCGCTATGCGATTTACATTGGAATGAATCTAACACCCATACAGTTCTGATGTTGATCATGCTTCGCTCGTGGAAGAGGTTTAGACAGCGGATCTGCAACATTCAGATCTGTGTGCACTTTGAAAATATTTAAGTCATCTCCTTCGACATAGTCGCGGATGAGGTTGAAGCGTCGTTTGATGTGTCTGGTCTTCTTGTGAAACCTTAGTTCGTTTGCTAGAGCAATGATACCACTGTTGTCACAGAACAAGGTTATTGGATTTAGTGTGCTCGGCACAACTCCAAGATCAGTCATGAACTGCTTCATCCAGACACCCTCCTTAGCTGCCTCCGAGGCAACCATGTACTCTGCTTCACATGTAGTATCTGGTACGACGCTTTGCTTGGAACTGTACCAGCTTGCCGCACCCCCATTAAGAATAAATACGTATCCAGTTTGATATTTAGAGTCATCCGGATCAGTGTCAAAGCTTGCATCGACGTAACCTTTACGACGAGCTCTTCTTCACCTCCAGAAATGAGAAACATTTCCTTAGTCCTTTTCAGGTACTTCAGAATATTCTTGACCGCCGTGTAGTGATCCACTCCTAGATTACTTTGAAACCTACCTGCCATACTTATGGCCAGGCTGACGTCCGGTCTTGTGCACAACATTGCATACATGATAGACCCTATGGCTGAAGCATAGGGTATGGTACTCATCTTTTCTCTATCTTCCGCAGTTACTAGACAGTGAGTCTTACTCAACTTTATACCTTGTAACACTGGCAAGAACCCCTTCTTGGACTGCTCCATTTTGAACTTCTTCAAAACTTTATCAAGGTATGTGCTTTGTGAAAGTCCTATTAGGCGCCTCGATCTATCCCTATAGATCTTAATGCCTAATATGTAAGCAGCTTCTCCTAGGTCTTTCATTGAAAAACATTTGTTCAAGTAATCCTTTACGCTCATTAAAACTCCACATTGTTTCCAATCAGCAATATGTCATCCACATATAATATTAGAAACGCTACAGAGCTCCCACTCACTTTTTTGTAAATACAAGATTCTCCAACAACTTGTATAAACCCAAATGCTTTGATCACCTCATCAAAGGTCTTATTCCACTCCGAGATGCTTGCACCAGTCCATAAATGGATCGATGGAGCTTGCATACTTTGTTAGAATTCTTTGGATCGACAAAATCTTCGGGTTGCATCATATACAACTCTTCCTTAAGAAAACCGTTAAGGAATGTTGTTTTCAGATCCATCTGCGAGATTTCATAATCGAAAAATGCAACTATTGCTAACATGATTCGAACGGATTTAAGGATGGCTACCGGTGAGAATGTCTCATCGTAGTCAACTCCTTGAACTTGTGAGAAACCCTTTGACACAAGTCGAGCTTTATAAACGGTCACATTACCGTCCACGTCCGTCTTCTTCTTAAAGATCCATTTGTTCTGAATAGCCTTGCAACCTTCACGTAATACTTCCAAAGTCCACACTTTGTTTTCATACATAGATCCTATCTCGGACTTCATGGCCTCCAGCCATTTGTTGGAATCCGGGCCCACATTTGCTTCTTCATAATTCACAGGTTCATTGTTGTCTAATAACATGATAGATAAGAGAGGATTACCGTACCACTCATGAGCAGTACGTGATCTTGTCGACCTGCGAGGTCCGACAGTAACTTGATCTGAAGCTTCATGATCATCATCATTAGCTTCCTCCTCAACCGGCGTTGCCTCGACAAAGGTTTCCCCCTTGCCCTCCGCCACCATCTAGAGGGAGCAGAGGTTCTACAACCTCATCAAGTTCTATCTTCCTCCCACTCAATTCTTTCGAGAGAAACTCCTTCTCAAGAAAAGCTCCATTCTTAGCAACAAACACTTTGCCCTCGAATCTGAGATATAAGGTGTACCCAACTGTCTCCTTTGGGTGACCTATGAAGACGCACTTTTCCGCTTTGGGTTCCAGCTTTTCAAGCTAAAGCTTTTTGACGTAAGCATCCATCCCCAAACTTTAAGAAATGACAACTTTGGCCTCTTGCCATACCATAGCTCATATAGTGTCGTCTCAACGGATTTTGATGGTGCCCTATTTAAAGTGAATGCAGTTGTCTCTAATGCATAACCCCAAAACGATAACGACAAATTGGTAAGAGACATCATAGATCGCACCATATCTAACAAAGTACGATTACGACGTTCGGACACACCATTACGCTGTGGTGTTCCAGGCGGTGTCAACTGTGAAACGATTCCACATTGTCTTAAGTGAGCGCCAAACTTGAAACTCAGATATTCGGCCCCTCGATCAGATCGTAGGAACTTGATCTTCTTGTTATGATGATTTTTAACTTCACTCTGAAATTTCTTGAACTTTTCGAACGTTTCAGACTTGTGCTTCATCAAGTAGATATATCCAAACCTACTCAAATCATCAGTGAAGGTGAGAAAATAACGATATCCGCCGCACGCCTCCAACTCATCGGACCGCACACATCAGTATGTATGATCTCCAACAAGTCACTTGCATGCTCCATTGTTCCGGAGAATGGGGTATTAGTCATCTTGCCCATGAGGCATGGTTCGCACGTGTCAAGTGATTCAAAATCAAGTGACTCCAAAAGCCCATCAGCATGGAGTTTCTTCATGCACTTTACACCAATATGACCTAAGCGGGAGTGCCACAAAAAGGTGGTGCTATCATTGTTAACTCTACATCTTTTGGTCTCAATGTTATATATATGTGTGTCATCACAATCAAGATTCAATATGAACAAACCCCTCACATGGGGTGCATGACCATAAAATATATTACTCATAAAAATAGAACAACCATTATTCTCTGACTTAAATGAGTAACCGTCTCGCAATAAACAAGATCCAGATATAATGTTCATGCTCAACGCAGGTACTAAATAACAATTATTTAAGTTCATAACTAATCCTGATGGTAATTGAAGTGAGACTGTGCCGACGGCGATTGCATCTACCTTGGAACCATTTCCCACGCGCATCGTCACTTCATCCTTCGCCAGCCTTCATTTATTCCGCAGTCCCTGCTTCGAGTTGCAACAGAACCGGTATCAAATACCCACGCACTACTACGAGAGTTGGTTAGGTACACATCAATAACATGTATATCACATATACCTGGTTTGGCGTTGGCCGCCTTCTTATCAGCCAAATACTTGGGGCAGTTGCGCTTCTAGTGACCCATCCCTTTGCAATAATAGCACTCTGTTTCCGGCTTAGGTCCAGCCTTGGGTTTCTTCATCGGATTGGCAACACTTTTTCCGCTCTTCTTGGAGTTACCCTTCTTGCCTTTGTCGTTTCTCTTGAAACTAGTGGTCTTATTGACCATCAACACTTGATGTTCTTTCCGGAGTTCTGACTCTCGACTTTGAGCATCGCGAGTAACTCGCCGGGTGATTTGTTCATCCCTTGCATGTTATAGTTCAACACAATGCTCTTGTAGCTAGGTGGCAGTGATTGAAGAATTCTGTCAGTGATAGCCTCTTGCGGGAGTTCAATCCCCATCTCAGCTAGACGGTTTGAGTACCCAGACATTTTGAGCACATGTTCAATGACACAAGAATTCTCCTCCATCTTGCAAGCATAGAATTTATCGAAGGTCTCATACCTCTCGATCCGGGCATTCTTCTGAAAGATAAACTTTAACTCCAGGAACATCTCATATGCTCCATGATGTTCAAAGCGTTGTTGAAGTCCCGGTTCCAAGCCATACAAGACTGGACATTGAACTATTGAATAGTCCTCCTTACGTGATTGCCAAGCGTTCAAAACATCTTGGTTAGACGTAGCGAGTGGTTCATCTCCTAGCGCAACATCAAGGACATAATTCTTTTTCCCAACTTGTAGGATGAGCCTAAGATTACGAGCCCAGTCTACAAAGTTGCTACCATCATCTTTCAGCTTAGCTTTCTCTAGGAACGTATTGAAATTCAGGGTTGCTACTGTGTGAGCCATTGATCTACAACATAAAATATTGCAAAGTGGACTTATACTATGTTCAAGATAATTAGAGTTTAAATAATCAAATTACTAATAAACTTCCACTCAAATAGACATCCCTCTAGTTACTTGAGTGTGGCATGATCCAAATTCACCAACTCAAATCCGATCATCACGTGAGTTGAGTATAGTTTCAGTGGTAAACATCTCTATGCTAATCATATCAAATATACGATTCATGCTCGACCTTTCCGTCTCTTGTGTTCCGAGGCCATGTCTGCACATGCTAGGCTCGTCAAGTTTAACCCGAGTGTTCCACGTGTGCAACTGTTTTGCACCCGTTGTATGTGAACGTTGAGTCTATCACACCCGATCATCACGTGGTGTCTCGAAACAACGAACTGTCGCAACGGTGCACAGTTGGGGAGAACACAATTTTATCTTGAAATTTTAGTGAGGGATCACCTTATAATGATACCGTCATTCTAAGCAAGATAAGGTGCATAAAAGGATTAACATCACACGCAATTCATAAGTGACATGATATGGCCATGATCTTGTGCTTCTTGATCTCCATCACCAAAGCACCGGCATGATCTTCATCGTCACCGGCGCCACACCATGATCTCCATCATCGTGTCGCCATCGAGGTTGTCGTGCTATCTATTCTATTACTACTAAAGCTACAACCTAGCAATATAGTAAACGCATCTGCAAGCACAAACGTTAGTTTAAAAACAACCCTATGGCTCCTGCCGGTTGTCGTAGCATCGACGTGCAAGTCGATATTTAACTATTACAACATGATCATCTTATACATCCAATATATCACATCATGTCTTTGGCCATATCACATCACATACATACCCTGCAAAAAACAAGTTAGACGTCCTCTAATTTGTTGTTGCATGTTTTACGTGGCTGCTATGGGTATCTAGTATGATCGAGTCTTACTTACGCAAAAACCACAACAGAGATGTGCAAATTGCTATTTAACCTCTCTACAAGATCGCCCCAGTCAAATCCAATTCATATAAAGTTGAAGAAACCGACACCCGCCAGTCATCTTTATGCAACTGGTCTCTCGTAAGCGTACAAGTAATGTTGGTTCGGGCCACTTCAATCCCACAATATCGTCGAATCGAGAAAATACTAAGGAGTGCAGCAAATCGAACATCAATGCCCTCAAAAACTTTTGTGTTCCACTCTAGATTACATCTACACATGAACCTAGCTCATGATGCCATTGTTGGGGAACGTTGCATGGGAAACAAAAAATTTCCTACGCACACGAACACCTATTCATGGTGATGTTCATATACGAGAGGGAGATCGGATCCACATACCCTTGTAGATTGCTAAGCGGGAAGCGTTAAGAAACGCGGTTGATGTAGTGGTACAGCTTCGTGATTCAATCACCGTCGTCCCACGATCCGTCCCGATCTAGCACCAAACGGACGGCACCTCCGCGTTCAGCACACGTACATCCTCGATGACGATCTCCACCTTCCTTATCCAGCAAGAGAGATGGGGAATTAGATGAGTTCTCCGGCAGCGTGACGGCGCGCCGGTGATGGTGATGATCTATTCCTGCAGGGCTCCGCCCGAGCTCCGTAGAAATCCAATCTAAAGGAAGAACTACGAGGTATAGGTTTGAGTTGCACGTGGCAAAGTTGTGTCTCAAAAACCCTAAAACCTCTAGTATATATAGAAGGAGGGGAGGGGATAGCCCTGGGGCTCAAGGGAGCCCCTAGGGCGCCGGCTGAAGTGGAGAGGAGGACTCCAACTCCAATTCGGTTTGGGGAAGGAGGAGTCCTCCTCTTCCTTCCCACCTCCCTCTTCCTTTTTTTTCTCTTTGGTTTTTCTTCTTAGCCGACATGGACCTCTTGGGCTGGCCTCACCAGCCCACTAAGGGCTGGTGCTCCACCCCTCGGCCACCAAGCTTACTTCCGGGTGGGTGGGCCCCTCCCGGTGAAGATCCGGAACCCATTCGTCACTCCTGGTACACTACGGGTAATGCCCTTTTTGGAGACCAAATGAAACAATCCTATATATCAATCTTCATTTTCGGACCATCCCAGAAACCCTCGTGACATCCACGATCTCATCCGGGACTCCGAACAACCTTCGGTCACCAACACCTATAACTCAACTATACCGAAACGTCACCGAACCTTAAGTGTGCAGACCCTACGGGTTCGAGAACTATGCAAACATGACCTGAGACACTCCCCGGTCAATATCCAATAGCGGGACCTGGATGTTTATATTGTATCCTACATATTCTACGAAGATTTTATCGGTTAAACCTTTGTGCCCAGGATTCATATAATCCCATATCATTCCCTTTGTCCTTCGGTATATTACTTGCCCGAGATTTGATCGTCGGTATCCCTATAACTATTTCAATCTCGTTACCGGAAAGTCTGTTTACTCGTTCCGTAATACAAGACCATGTGACTAACACTTGAGTCACATTGCTTGCAAGGCTTATATGTGATGTTGTATTACCGAGTGGGCCCCGAGATACCTCTCTGTCACACGGAGTGACAAATCCAGTCTTGATCCATGCTAACTCAACAAACACCTTCGGAGATACCTGTAGAGCACCTTTATAGTCACCCAGTAACATTGCGATGTTTGATACACACAAGGTATTCCTCAGGTGTCAGTGAGTTACATGATCTCATGGTCATATGAATGAATACTTGACACGCAGAAAACAATAGCAACAAAATGACACGATCACATGCTACGTTTATAATTTGGGTCTTGTCCATCACATAATTCTCCTAATGATGTGATCCAGTTATCAAGTGACAACACTTGTGTATGGTCAGAAAACCTTAACCATCTTTGATCAACTGCCTAGTCAACTAGAGGCTTACTAGGGATGTTGTTTTGTCTATATATCCACACATATATCTATGCTTTCATTCAATACAATTATAGCATGGATAATAAACGATTATCTTGAAACAGGAAATATAATAATAACTATTTTATCATTGCCTCTAGGGCATATTTCCAACAATGTCATGCTTAGTGTTTGCATCGGTGTTATATTTATTGTTTCTTCCCTCCTCTTCTTACAGGTAGACCCCGAGACTGACGCTGCTGCCGAGTAAGACTACCCTCCCGATGACCAGCTAATACGCACCAAACGTATCTATAATTGTTGCTTGTTCCATGATCTTTTGGGTGACATTGTTATATGTTTTGCTACACTTTTATATCATTTTACACATATTTGGACTAACCTACTAACTCAATGCACCCAGTGCCAGTTTCTGTCTGCTGATGTCTATTTTGCACGGACTTTGACCAAATTTTCCGAAGTAGGAAAAAATCGAGAAAAAATATATAAAAAATCAGCGAAACAGAAGCTTCCGGATCACCGAAGGAGGGCCATAGGGGGGCCATGGGCCTCCCAGGCGGCCTGCTGGCGCGGCCAAGCCCTAGGTCGCGCCAGGAGGTCATTTGGGCGGGTCCGACCTTCTCCGGTGCCCTCCTTTGGCCTATATTTAGAGTCATGAGAGGAAACCCCCGCTGACTTTCTAGAATCGCGAATTTCTCCATCGTTCCGCCGCCGCAGCGCTTCCAAGATCGGGAGCGTCAGGAGACCTCTTCCCGGCACCCTGCCGGAGGGAAGATTGACCTCTGGGAGCTTCTCCACCGCCATGGAGCTTCCCGGACGTGGCGTGAGTAGTCCTCCTTGGACCATGAGTCCATGAACAGTAGCTATGTGATGTCTTCTCTCCAATCTTGTGCTTCAATGGTTAGTCCTTGTGAGTTGCCCTACATGATCGAGGCATCTATATAATTCTCTTGCTATTATTATGCTCGGTTTGTTGGGATCCGATGGATTATGAGATTATGTTCAGATTTTTATGAGTTATATATATTTGATTATCCTTTTATATTATGTTCCTTAGTGATTCATGCATGTTTTCCGTTGCTATTTTTTTGCTTTGGCCAAGTAGTAGATTGTAACTCCAAGAGGGAGATTTATGCATGATTGTGGGTTCATGCCCCTCGATGTATAGCTTGAATGGCAGAAACATGAGACTAGGGGATGTGCTTGTTGCCAGCAGGAGAAAACAATGGTGCTTGTAACCATGGTTGCAAGGATTGTTTACCTTATGCATAGTTCATTAATGCAGTTGTCCGTTGCTTTGAGTTTACACTTTGGGTGGGGCTTGCAACTTAATACCGGCGAGATGTTCTGGATAGATATCTCAAGGTGGATGATTAGTAAGTAGATGCTGATGAATAAACAGTCTACTTGTCTTGGCATACTGCCCATTACTATTGAACCGCTAACTATCAAGTAGCATAATTAGCATTGCGGTGTGATCATAATTCTGTCAATTGCCCAACTGTGATTTGTTTACCCTAGCATAGTTGTTTATCGTCTTTTGGGAGAGAGACATCACTAGTGAACATCATGTGACTCCGGTCCGTATCACCATCATTGTTTACACCTCCATCATTTACCACTTTCATTTTCTTTCCGTTGCAATCATTATTACCTTCCCGCTTGTGTTTTGATCCTTTGCAAACTACAAGGTCGGAGAGATTGACAACCTCTTTGTACTCGTTAGGAGCAAAGTTATTTGTTGTGTGTGCAGGTCCATGTCTTATGCTAGCGCCAGGGTGGAAGACACCTACTTGTTGAGCCTAGGAGTCCTCCTGGTTCGATAAACCTTACAGTCTTCCCGTAAGGGAAATTTGTTGCTGACTACATCTCCACCTTCCACTTGGGGTAACCAACGAGGGGCGAGAAGTATATCCATCAACTTTTTATCAAGCGAATTTCTGGCGCCGTTGCCGGGGACTCGAGTCTTCAAGATAGGGGAGTTGCACACTATCTTTTACCTTTGCTTTTTAGTCTTGTTAGTTTGCTTTTTAGTTTTTTCTTTAGAGTCTTATACCAAAAACCACAAAAAATTAGTTACTTTGCTTTTAGCTGTTAAGCATGTTAAGGTTTGATGCTTGGAAGGAATTTGAGGTCCTAGATTTCCATCAAAGGAATGGAGAAAATATGAAGGAAGCATGGGATAGAATTTATGAAGCACACAAAAGAATTATGCCTTGGATACCTATCAAAATTGTGCTTAGAAATTTTTATCATGGTCTCTGTATATGGTGCAAACACTCTCTTGATATTATAGCTAAAGGAGATTTCTTAGAGTGTGATGAGGCAAGAGCTCTTGATATTATACATGGTCTATCTAATAATCTTGTTTATAATCATGGTTATGACACCATTATAGATAGACTTGCTATTATTGAAGGGAAAATAGATGCTCCAGACTTAGGAGAAAGAGAGAAACCCATGGTTGATAAGGAGCAGATTTTGAAAATAGATGATGAGTGGGAACCTTTTGTTAGAATTAGCATCTCTAACCAAGACTTTCTTGCTTATTGTGATATTGGATCCATGGTTTCTACGATGCCAAAAGTTGTTTATGATTCTCTCTGGTTAGACATGGAAATAATTTCATCTTATCATGAACATGTTGTAGCGCCCAAGATGCGACCCTATCCTTATTTTGGCACGAGGGCCTCGACAGGGATAGGAGCGCATCTCGTCGTTTCGCAAGAATGGATATCGTTACAAGTACATGTATTGAAAAGATGTGTATAAGGAGTTGGCTTACACTCGCCACAAGCTACATCAGAGTCACATCAGTACATTACATACAATCATCATGAAGAAGAGCAGGGTCCGTCTACGGACGAAAACAAACGATAAAAGAACGACGTCCACCCTTGCTATCCCAGGCTGTCGGCCTGGAACCCATCCTAGATCGATGAAGAAGAAGAAGAAACACCAAATGAATAATCAACATGCTCGCGTCTTAATATCACTTTACCTGTACCTGCAAGTGGTGTTGTAGTAATCTATGAGCCACACGGGACTAATCAATCTCATTTCCAAAGGTATCAAGACTAGCAAAGCTTAATGGGTGAGGTATGGTTAAGTGGTGAGGCTACACCAAGCTTAGCGGCTAACTTACGAGTACAAGAATAAAGAGGGGGATGATCTACGCATAGCGGATGTGATATGTTGATGATCAAATGAATGATCATGAACACCTAGTTACGTCAGACATAACCCCACCGTGTCCTCGATCGTAGAAGGAGCTCACGAAAGAGACAGTCACGGTTACACACTCAGTTGGCATATTTTAATTAAGCTTAATCCGAGTTATCTAGGACCGGATGTTAAACAAAGTTTCCACGTTGCCACATAACCGCGGGCATGACTTTCCGAAAGATTTAACCCTGCACGGGTGCTCCAACTAGTCCATCACAAATTACCACAAGCCGCATAGAAATCCTCGATCACAAAGCTCACAATCTCGTCGGACTCCTTAGTGGAAAACCTTGATGACCCACAAGTATAGGGGATCTATCGTAGTCCTTTCGATAAGTAAGAGTGTTGAACCCAACGAGGAGCAGAAGGATCTGACAAGTGGTTTTCAGCAAGGTAATACCCGCAAGCACTGAAATTATCGGTAACAAGTAGTTGTGTGGTGAGGTGATTCGTAGCAAGTAGCAAGTAACAAAAGTAACAACGGTTCAACAAAGTGGACCAATCCCTTTTGTAGCAAGGGACAAGCCTGGACAAAGTCTTATAAGAGGTAAAACGTTCCCGAGGACACATGGGAATTTCTGTCAAGCTAGTTTTCATCATGTACATATGATTCTCGTTCGTTACTTTGATAGTTTGATATGTGGGTGGATCGGTGCTCGGGTATTGCCCTTACTTGGACAAGCATCCCACTTATGATTAACCCCTCTGGAAAGCATCCGCAACTACGAAAGAAGAATTAAGACAAAGTCTAACCATAGCATTAAACTAGTGGATCCAAATCAGCCCCTTACGAAGCAACACATAAACTAGGGATTAAGCTTCTGTCACTCTAGCAACCCATCGTCTACTTACTACTTCCCCATGACTTCCTCTAGGCCCAAATAATGGTGAAGTGTTATGTAGTCTAAGTTCACATAACTCCACTAGAGGAAAAACAACATGCAACACATCAAAATATCGAACGAATACCAAATTCACATGACTACTTGTAGCATGACTTATCCCATGTCCTCAGGAACAAAAGTGAGTACTCACAAAACATAATCATATTCATGACCAGAGAGGTAATGAATAGCATCAAGGATCTGAACATATAATCTTCCACCAAGTAATCCAACTAGCATCAACTACAAAGAGTAATTAACACTACTAGCAACCTTACAAGTACCAATCGGAGTCGCGAGACGGAGATTGGTTACAAGAGATGAACTAGGGTTTGGAGATGAGATGGTGCTGATGAAGATATTGATGGTGATGAGTCCCTCCGATGAGAGGAGTGTTGGTGATGACGATGGCGACGATTTCCCCCTCCGGGAGGGAAGTTTCCCCGGCAGGATCGTCTTGCCGGAGCTCTAGATTGGTTCTGCTCAAGTTCCGCCTCGTGGCGGCGGCGAATCCTCCGAAAAGCCTCCTCTTTATTTTTTTCAGACCGAAACCCTTCTTGTAGCAAAAGGGGGAGCCAGAGGGCCAAGTGGGAGCCAACAAGCCCCCTAGCTGCGGCCAGGGGGGAGGCCGCACCTAGCAGGCTCGCGGCCTCCTGCTCGCGCCCCTCTGTTACTTCTCCGGCCCAGTATTTTTTATAAATCCCAAAAAAATCCATGTTGATTTTCACAGCTTTTGGAGTTGCGTATAATAGGTATCTCAAACTTGCTCCTTTTTCGGGCCAGAATTCCAGCTGCCGGCATTCTCCCTCTTCATGTAATCCTTGCAAAATAAGAGAGAAAAAGCATAAGTATTGTACCGTGAAGTGTAGTAACAGCCCATAAAGCGATAAATATCAATATGAAAGCATGATGAAAAATGGACGTATCAACTCCCCCAAGCTTAGACCTCGCTTGTCCTCAAGCGAAAGTCGAGATCAATAAATATGCCCACATGTTTAGAGAGAGAGGTGTCGACCAAACAAGATACGAACATGCATGCATCATGATCATTGTCAGAACAACAATACCATCATATCTTCTCTTATGCTAAAGTGACAACTCGTTCACAAAGTAAAGTATGGATCAAGAACCTTACCGAGAATTAACAACCGATAGCCTTTAGTCATTGAAGCAATTGCAATTTATCACAACATCGGAAAGAGTCAAATAAGAGCTTGTAAAGCAAATCGACATACTCAATCATCTTTTCATTCTCTAGAATTGCTACAACTCACGTGGTACTCATGATATCAAAGTTTCAGTCGGACACAGAGAAATATAGGGGCTTATAGTTTCGCCTTCCAACCATTTACCTCAAGGGTGATGTCAACAATAATAATTCATGAATGCTTACTTCCAAGTTTACATATGAATATAGATCTTTCCCTAGAATATGACGTTAGCCAAGATAAAGGCGAAACAAGGAAGTGGTGAAGATCACCATGACTCTTTCAAGGGCATAAAGTAAAGGTACAAGATAGGCCCTTCGCAGAGGGAAGCAGAGGTTGTCATGCGCTTTTGAGGTTTCGATGTGTGTCCTTTTAGTGTGGAGGAACGTCACTTTATATTGCCTCCTGTGATAAAGAACTTTATTATGCAGTCTGTCGCTTTAATGTTTTCCTCATCACAGGTTCGTACAAAGCTTATTTTCCACACACTAATAGATCATACATATTAGGGAGCAATTTTTTATTGCTTGCACCGATGACAACTTACTTGAGGGATCTTATTCAATCCATAGGTAGGTATGGTGGACTCTCATGGCAAAACTAGGTTGAAGGTTTATGGATGCACAAGTAGTATCTCTACTTGGTGCGGGAGGTTTGGCTAATATGAGGTGGAAGCAATCATCACATGCTAAGGGATCTCTAGTCATATAACATTGTTTGGATCCAAGCATACACAATTCATTATGTTGTGTTCCTTGTCCAACATCTACTTCTAAGCACGTAATAGTGTAGTGAGTGTTCACAATCATAGATGGTGTCAAAGATGATATATTTATATGTGAACCTCTCCTTCTTTATCACTTCCTATTAATTGCAACCATGACCAAGGTCTACGTTTGTATACCCTCAACAAGTTTCAATCAACATTCTTTTTATATGTGAAGGCATCACTTCCCATAAGATCATTACATGATTTTTTATGCTTTTGTTCTTTTCTCAGTCTCTTGATCATGGCATGAGGCAAGGCCCTTAACTAAGACACTATTTATTATATGACTCACGATCTCGAATACATCGGGGGTGACACAAAGCAAAACTCAAGCCTAAAACACTAAGACCTTTAATCTACTAGAGAAATATAAAACCAAAAAGGAACAAACTAAGAAAAGGTAAAGGCAAAAGATGTGATGGTGATACGATACCGGGGCAATTCCCCCAAGCTTGGCACCAGCCAAGGGGATTGCCCATACATGTGCTTAGTTGTCTTCCTTTGGAGGTGATGGTGGTGGAGTTGTTGCAACATGGGTTTGATCCTCCGTCTTCCAAGGCATAGGTGCTCCATCATGTAAAGATGACTGAGTCTCCGGAATCCTCAAATCTGCAGCCAACTGTATTGATTTAAATCTATACTCATACTCATAGTTTTGGTTCTGCAGGTCATAGATCTGGGCTTGGAGGTGATCAATCCTATCATAGAGCCTGGAGAGGTGCTTCCCGATGTCATTGGCATCTATCTTGTCCTTGTTGGTGAACTCTGTGATCATCATGTGGTTGGCGTTGAGTCCACGCTCCACCATCCCATGGCACTTGAAGACTTGTTGTTCCATTGCTTCGAGCCTCGCCTCCATGCTTCCGGTCTTCTTGGGCCCCTCAACATCACGGATGTGCAACATCCCCTCACGCATCTCGATAGATTGAGGGTGTTGCAGAACTCCCGCGAGGTAGGGATTGATGACCTTCTCGAAGATCTTGTCCTTCGAAGCTTTTGGGGACGCCATAGCGATCTAGATCTGCAGCACAAACATGGTCGAAACGAAAACAGAGGAAAACTGCGTGATATGAGGGTCAGACATTACAGGAGAATATATTATGATTTTTTTCTGACCAAAAGGAGTACTCCGCAAGGAAACGGAGTCCGGGAGGCACACGAGGTGGCCAAAATCCCCCCAGGCGCGGCCAGGGGGTGGCCCGCGCCTGGCAGGCTTGTCTCCTCCTCGTGCGCTTTCCGGACTACTTCCAAATTTTCTATTTTTTTCAAAAATTCCAAAACGGAGGAAAAATCCTATTGGAAAAGTTTTGGAGTCGGTTTACTTACCAAATCACATACCTCTTCGTTTTCGGAGTCTGAAACAGGCTGATAAATATCCCTTAGGTACTCCTCCGGAGTTATGGTATTGATAATATTGCTTTCAACATTTATGGGAGTACGTGAGATATAATGCTTGATTCTCTGCCCATTTACCACTCTTGGACAATTACCTTCCGTGTTGTTGATCTTGATAGCACCGGAATGATATACTTCCTCAACAATGTAAGGACCTTCCCATTTAGAGAGAAGCTCGCGTGCAAAAAATCTTAAACGAGAATTATATAGCAAGACATAATCACCTACTTTGAACTCACGTTTTTGTATCCTTTTATCATGCCACCTCTTAACCTTTTCTTTGAACAACTTGGCATTTTCATATGCGTGAGTTCTCCATTCATCAAGTGAGCTAATATCAAATAACCTCTTCTCACTAGCAAGTTTGAAATCAAAGTTGAGCTCTTTGATTGCCCAATAAGCCTTATGCTCTAGCTCAAGAGGTAAATGACATGCTTTACCGTACACCATTTTGTACGGAGACATGCCCATGGGATTCTTATAAGCAGTTCTATAAGCCGAGAATGCATCATCGAGCTTCTTAGACCAATTCTTTCTAGACCTATTGACAGTCTTTTGTAGAATTAGTTTAATCTCTCTATTGCTTAGCTCTACTTGACCACTGTACTGAGGGTTATAGGGGGATGCAATTCTATGGTTGACATCGTACTTAGCAAGCGTTTTACGGAAAGCACCATGAATGAAATGTGAACCACCGTCGGTCATTAGATATCTAGGGACTCCAAATCTAGGGAAAATAACTTCTTTAAGCATCCTGATAGAAGTGTTGTGATCAACACTACTGGTTGGGATAGCTTCTACCCACTTAGTGACGTAATCAACAACAACTAGGATATGAGTATACCCGTTGGATTTTGGAAAACGTCCCATATAATCAAAGCCCCAAACATAAAATGGTTCAATGACAAGTGAATAGTTCATAGGCATTTCCTGACGTTTACCGATATTACCTATTCTTTGACATTCATCACAAGATAAGACAAACTTACGGGCATCCTTGAAGAGAGTGGGCCAATAGAAACCTGATTGCAATACCTTGTGTGCAGTTCTATCTCCCGCATGGTGTCTTCCGTAGGCCTCAGAGTGACACTTCTGTAGGATCTATCCCTGTTCATGTTCAGGTACACAACGTCTAATAAAACCATCTACTCCTTCCGTATAAAGGTGAGGATCATCCCAGAAGTAATGTCTCAAGTCAAAGAAGAATTTCTTCTTTTGCTGGTATGTGAAACTAGGTGGTATATATTTGGCAACGATATAGTTTGCATAATCAGCATACCACGGTGCACTACATGAAGTATTGATGACATTCAATTTCTCATCAGGAAAGCTATCATCAATAGGTTGTGGGTCATCAAGAACATTCTCCAACCTAGACAAGTTATCTGCTACTGGGTTATCAGCACCCTTCCTGTCGACAACGTGCAAATCAAATTCTTGTAGCAAGAGAACCCATCTGATAAGTCTAGGTTTAGCGTCCTTCTTCTCCATGAGGTACTTAATAGCAGCGTGATCAGTGTGAATAGTGACTTTGGAATCAACTATGTAAGACCTGAACTTTTCACATGCAAACACGACTGCTAAAAATTCCTTTTCCGTAGTAGCATAGTTTCTCTGGGCACTGTCTAGAGTTTTACTAGCGTAGTGAATAACAGTCAACTTCTTATCGACTCTTTTCCCTAGAACAGCACCAACAGCATAATCGCTAGCATCACACATGATTTCAAAAGGTAAGTTCCAATCAGGTGGTTGAACAATAGGTGCAGTTATCAAAGCCTTCTTAAGTATTTCGAAGGCTTCCTCACAATCATCGTCAAAAACAAAAGGAATATCCTTTTGCATGAGATTGGTAAGAGGCCTAGAAATCTTAGAGAAGTCTTTAATGAACCTTTTATAGAAGCCAGCATGACCAAGGAAACTTATTATACCTTTGATATCTATGGAGTATGGCATTTTCTGGATTGCATCAACCTTAGCCTTATCGACTTCAATACCTCTTTCAGAAATTTTATGTCCTAAGACGATGCCTTCATTAACCATAAAGTGGCACTTCTCCCAATTCAAGACCAGATTGGTGTCTTTACATCTGTGCAGGACTCGATCAAGGTTGCTAAGGCAATCATCAAAAGAAGACCCGTAAACGTTAAAGTCATCCATGAAAACCTCAACAATCGTTTTACATAAGTCAGAGAATATAGCCATCATACATCTTTGAAAGGTAGGAGGTGCATTACATAAGCCAAAAGGCATACGTCTATAAGCGAAGGTACCGAAAGGGCAGGTGAAAGTGGTTTTCTCCTGATCAGATTGTGCAACTGGTATTTGGGAGAAACCAGAATAACCGTCTAGAAAGCAGAAGTGTGTGTGTTTAGACAGTCTTTCTAGCATTTGGTCGATAAAAGGCAAAGGGTACAGATCTTTCCTAGTGGCTTTATTCAATTTCCTAAAATTGATCACCATCCTATAGCCAGCAATAATCCTTTGTGGGATCAATTCATCCTTATCATTAGGGACAATGGTAATACCTCCCTTCTTAGGGACGCAATGCACCGGACTCACCCAATCACTATGAGCAACAGGATAGATAATACCTGTGTCCAGGAGCTTTAGTATTTCTTTTCTTAGTACCTCTTTCATCTTAGGATTTAATCTCCGTTGATGATCAGCAATTGGCTTGGAATCAGGATCAGTTTTAATCTTGTGCTGGCATAGAGTGGGACTAATGCCCTTAAGATCATCAAGAGTATATCCAATAGCAGCACGGTGCTTCCTCGGAGTTTTTAGTAACTTATTTTCTTCATGCTCTGAGAGGCTAGCACTAATTATAACAGGATATATCTCTTTTTCATCAAGATAAGCATACTTAAGAGTATCTGGCAACTGTTTAAGCTCGAACACAGGATCACCCTTTGGTGGGGGTGGATCTCCAAGCAGTTCAACAGGCAAGTTATTCTTAAGGATAGGATATTGTTCTAAGACAACTCTATCTATCTCATGCCTTTCATCCATATGCATATCATTTTCATGCTCAAGCAAATATTGCTCTAACGGATCAGTAGGAGGCACGACAATAGTGTTGGAATTATGCGCTAGAGGCAATAATAAATATAGTTATTATTATAATTCTTGTATCAAGATAATCGTTTATTATCCGTGCTATAATTGTATTGAATGAAGACTTGTGTACATGTGTGGATACATGGACAAAACACTGTCCCTAGCAAGCCTCTAGTTGGCTAGCCAGTTGATCAAAGATAGGTAGGGTCTTCTGACTATGTACAAGGTGTTGTTGCTTGATAACTGGATCACGTCATTAGGAGAATCACGTGATGGACTAGACCCAAACTAATAGACGTAGCATGTTGATCGTGTCATTTTGTTGCTACTGTTTTCTGTGTGTCAAGTATTTTTTCCTATGACCATGAGATCATATAACTCACTGACACTGGAGGAATGCTTTGTGTGTATCAAACGTCGCAACGTAACTAGGTGACTATAAAGATGCTCTACAGGTATCTCCGAAGGTGTTCGTTGAGTTAGTATGGATTGAGACTGGGATTTGTCACTCCGTGTGACGGAGAGGTATCTTGGGGCCCACTCGGTAATACAACATCACACACAAGCCTTGCAAGCAATGTAACTTAGTGTAAGTTGCGGGATCTTGTATTACGGAACGAGTAAAGAGACTTGCCGGTAAACGAGATTGAAATAGGTATGCGGATACTGACGATCGAATCTCGGGCAAGTAACATACCGAAGGACAAAGGAATGACATACGGGATTGTATGAATCCCTGGCACTAAGGTTCAAACGATAAGATCTTCGTAGAATATGTGGGATCCAATATGGGCATCCAGGTCCCGCTATTGGATATTGACCGATGAGTCAATCGGGTCATGTCTACATAGTTCTCGAACCCGCAGGGTCTGCACACTTAAGGTTCGACGTTGTTTTATGCGTATTTGAGTTATATGGTTGGTTACCGAATGTTGTTCGGAGTCCCGGATGAGATCACAGACGTCACGAGGGTTTCCGGAATGGTCCGGAAACGAAGATTGATATATAGGATGACCTCATTTGATTACCGGAGGGTTTTCGGAGTTACCGGGAATGTACTGGGAATGACGAATGGGTTCCGGGTGTTCACCGGGGGGGGGGGGGCAGCCCACCCCGGGGAAGCCCATAGGCCTTGGGGGTGGCGCACCAGCCCTTGGTGGGCTGGTGGGACAGCCCAAGAAGGCCCTATGCGCCATAGATAGAAAATCAAAGAGAAAAGAAAAAAAGGAGGTGGGAAGGGAGAGAAGGACTCCACCTTCCAATCCTAATTGGACTAGGATTGGAGGAGGACTCCTCCTCCCCTTGGTGCGCAGCCCTTGGGGCTCCTTGAGCCTCAAGGCAAGCCTCCCCTCCCTCCTCCTATATATATGGAGCTATTAGGGCTGATTTGAGACAACTTTTCCAAGGCAGCCCGACCACATACCTCCATGATTTTACCTCTAGATCGCGCTTCTGCAGAGCTCGGGCGGAGCCCTGCTGAGATTAGATCACCACCAACATCCGGAGCGCCATCACGCTGCCGGAGAACTCATCTACCTCTCTGTCTCTCTTGCTGGATCAAGAAGGCCGAGATCATTGTCGAGCTGTACGTGTGCTGAACGCGGAGGTGCCGTCTGTTCGGCACTAGATCGTGGGACGGATCGCGGGACGGATCGTGGGACGGTTCGCGGGGCAGATCGAGGGACGTGAGGACGTTCCACTACATCAACCGCGTTCACTAACGCTTGTGCTGTGCGATCTACAAGGGTACGTGAATTTCTCCATCATTTCGCCGGCGCAACGCTTCCAAGATCGGGAGCGTCAGGAGACCTCTTCCCGGCACCCTGCCAGAGGGAGGATTGACCTCTGGGAGCTTCTGCACCGCCATGGACGCTTCCCGGGCATGTCATGAGTAGTCCTCCTTGGACCATGAGTCCATGCCTAGTAGTTATGTGATGTCTTCTCCCCAATCTTGTGCTTCAATGGTTAGTCCTTGTGAGTTGCCCTACATGATCAAGGCATCTATGTAATTCTCTTGCTATTGCTATGCTCGGTTTGTTAGGATTTTATGGATTATGAGATTATGTTCATATTATTATGAGTTATATATTTGATTGTCCTTTTATATTATGTTACTTAGTGAATCATGCATGTTCTATGTTGCTATTTATTGCTTCAGCCAAGTAGTAGATTGTAACTCCAAGAGGGAGGGTTATGCATGAGTGTGGGTTCATGCCCCTCGATGTCCAGTTTGAGTGACAGAAACATGAGACTAGGGGATGTGCTTGTTGGCACCAGGGAGAAAACAACGGTGCTTGTGACCACGGCTGCAAGGATTGTTTACCTTACGCATAGTTCGTTAATGCAGTTCTCTGTTGCTTTGAATTTACACTTTGGGTGGGGCTTGCAACTTAATACCGGCGAGATGATTAGTAAGTAGATGCTGATGAATAAATGGTCTACTTGTCTTGGCGTACTGCCCATTACTATTGAACCTCTAACTATCAAGTAGCATAATTAGCATTGAGGTGCGATCATAATTCTGTCAATTACCCAACTGTGATTTGTTTACCCTAGCATAGTTGTTTATCATCTTTGGGGAGAGAGACATCACTAGTGAACATCATGTGACTCTAGTCCATACCACCATCATTGTTTACACCTTCATCATTTACCGCTTTCATTTACTTTTCCGTTGCAATCACTATTACCTTCCCGCTTGTGTTTTGATCCTTAGCAAACTACAAGGCCGGGAGATTGACAACCTATCTATACTCGTTGGGAGCAAAGTTATTTTTTGTGTGTGCAGGTCCATATCTCCTACTAGCGCCAGGGTGGAAGACACCTACTTGTTGAGCCTAGGAGTCCTCCTGGTTCGATAACCTTACAGTCTCCGTGTAAGGGTAATTTGCTGCTGACTACATCTCCATCTTCCACTTGGGGTAACCAATGAGGGGCGAGAAGTATATCCATCCACTCGTGATCACCAGCCCTTTGCCGCGGAGTGCTACTGTGAGAACAGACCTTCCCTGGCACGGCGCCAGGAATCCTGCTGCTACGGCTACGCCTATAGGGACCTCCTTGGCAAATATGCAAAGGATTTCCCCGCGGCCTTGGAGCCTTGCGTTGGTGTTCCCTTGATGAGGAAAGGGTGATGTAGCACTGCGGCGGTAAGTATTTTCATCAATTTGAGAACCAAGGTATCAATCCAGTAGGAGGAGCGTTCAAGTCACAAGTACCTGCGCAAACACAAAGAGCTTGCACCCAACGCTATGAAGGGGTTGTCAATCCCTTATAGAATGTTTGCAAAGTGAGAATTGAAAGCAAAAAGTAAACAAAGAAAAATAAAGGTGAAAGTGGAAACGGTAGTTGTGAATAGACCCGGGGGCCGTAGTGTTCACTAGTGGCTTCTCTCATGAAAGCAAGTAGACGTTGGGTGAACGAATTACTGTCGAGCAATTGATAGAACCACGCAAAGTGGTGACGTTATCTAAGGCAATGATTATATCTATAGGCATCACGTCCAAAACAAGTACACCGATACTTTCTGCATCTACTACTATTACTCCACACGTCGACCGCTATCCAACATGCATCTAGTGTATTAAGTCCAAAAGAACAGAGTAACGCCTTAAGCAAGATGACATGATGTAGATGAACAATCTCAAATCTATGATGAAAGCCCATCTTGTTATCCTTGATGGCAACAACATGATGCATGCCTTGCTGCCCCTTCTGTCACTGGGAAAGGTCACCACACGGTATGAACCCAAAACCAAGCACTTCTCACATTGCAAGAATCATAGATCTAGTTGGCCAAACAAAACCCAAGACTCGGACAGACTTACAAGGATATCAAATCATGCATATAAGAAATCAGCAAAGACTCAAATATAATTCATAGATAATCTGATCACAAATCCACAATTCATCGGATCTCGACAAACACACCGCCAAAGAGGATTACATCGGATAGATCTCCATGAAGATCATGGAGAACTTTGTATTGAAGATCCAAGAGAGAGAAGAAGCCATCTAGCTACTAACTACGGACCCGTAGGTCTGAAGTGGACTACTCACGAGTCATTGGGGAGGCGATGATGTTGATGTAGAAGCCCTCCAACTCCAAAGTCCCCTCCGGCAGGGCACCGGGAAGGGTCTCCAGATGAGATCTCACGGAAACGAAAGCTTGCGGCGGCGGAAAAGTGTTTTCGTGGATGCCTTGATTTTTTGTGCGATTTTAGGGAATTTATAGGCCAAGGAGCTAGGGTAGGGGAGCGCCAGGGAGGCCACAAGCCTGGTTGTCGCGGGCTCCCCTGGCCGCGACAACAGGGCTTGTGGGCTTCCTGTGGGCCCCCTGCCTTGGCCCTCAAGCCTCCCGATCTTCTTCTGTTGTGGAAAAATTTATTTCGGGGATTTTATTCCGTTTGGATTCTGTTCCAAAATCAGATGTGAAAAGAGCCAAAAACACAGAAAAAACAGGAACTGGCACTTGGCACTGAATTAATAAGTTAGTCCCAAAAAAGATATAAAAGGTATATAAAACATCCAAAGTTGACAAGATAACAACGTGAAACCATCAAAAATTATAGATACGTTTGAGACGTGTCAAACATCCCCAAGCTTAACTCCTGCTCGTCCTCGAGTAGGGAAGTGACAAAGAATGAATTTTTGATGCTTTCATGCTACCTAGCATAGATGTCCTTTGTAACTCCTCTTATGTGACATGAATGTTCAGATCCATTAGATTCAAAACAATAGTTTGCTATTGACGTGGAGACAATAATAATTCAAGCAAACTTAGCAAGATAATCATGAACTTTCAAAATAACTAGGCCAAAAGAAACTTATCCCTACAAAATCATATAGTCTGGCTATGCTCTATCATCCTTGCACAACGAATTTAAATCATGCACAACCTCGGTATTGGCCAAGTAATTGTTTTCACACCTTTACTTTCTCAAACTTTTTCAACTCTCACGCAATACATGAGCGTGAGCCATGGTTTTAGCACTATAAGTGAAATGGAGTGTGGTGGAGGTTGCAAGGTAAACAAGGATAAGATGGTCACATTGACTAGGCATATCAATGAGCTATGGAGATGATCATCAATAGATATCAACGTGAATGAGTAGGGATTGCCATACAAATGATGCACTAGAGCTAAGAGTATGTGAAAGCTCTTAAAGAAAACTAGTGGGTGTGCATCCAACTTGCTTGCTCACGAAGACCTAAGGCAATTTTGAGGAAGCCTGTCATTGGAATATACAAGCCAAGTTATATAATGAAAATTTCCCACTAGCTATATGGTGGTGACAAAACGAGAGACTCTCAATCATGAACATCATGGTGCTTAATATGCACGAGTGTGGAAAGGTAGTAGCATTGTCCCTTCTCTCTTTTTCTCTCATTTTTTGGTGGGCTCTTTGGCCTCTTTTTTTGGGGTGGGCGTATTTGGCCTCTTTTATTTCCTCACATGGGACAATGCTCCATCAATGATGATCATCACACTTACAACTCAAAACTTAGAGCAATGATGACTCTATATGGAATGCCTTCGGTAGTATACCGTGACAATGATCTAGTATGGCATATACATCAATGGAAACATCATGCTAGCTATCTTATGATCATGCAATGGCAATGTAGAAGTGGTGGCACATGTCATGGTAGTAGTTGTATGGCAATATATCTCGGAATAGCTTTGAAAAAGCCATAGTAGGTAGGTATGGTGGCTGTTTTGAGGGTGGCTACATGGGTGGTTTTGTGCACCGGCGAAAGTTGCACGACACTAAAGAAGATGGCGATGGTGGAAGGTGAAAGTGCATCTAAACCATGGACTCAACATTAGTCATGAAGAACTCATATACTTGTTGCAAAAGTTTTAGTAGTAATCGAAACAAAGCATTCAACGCATACTCCTAGGGGAAGGGTTGGTAGGTATAAACCATCGCGCGATCCCGACCGCCACACAAAGGATGACATTCAATAGACTAATCATGCTCAGACTTGATCACATAGCGGTTCACCATACGCGCATGCTACAGGAATCAATAACTCCAACACAAGTATTTCTAGATCCACAACACCTTACTAATATAACTTCAATATTACCACAACCACAACTCAAAACTAATTGAGATGAATCAAACTTCTCTAACTATTCAATGCACATGAAGGTGGAAGTTTTCATATCCCTTTGGATAACTACCCCTTTTGAGACTACTATCAAAGCATAGATAAACTACCAAGCCATGCACCGCTGTGCTCTAAAAGATATAAGTGAAGCACATAGAGAAAAATCAACTAGCTCAAAAGATATAAGTGAAACACATGTGAGCTGAATTGTCTAACCAAAGGATATAAGTGAAGCTCGATAAATCACGGTGAGTGCATGTCTCTCTCTCTAGGTGTGCAGCAAGAATGATTGTTGACACAACAAAAAAATAAAAGACTCCTATGATACAAGACCCTCCAAGCAAAACACATAACATGTGGTGAATAAAAATATAGCCCCAAGTAACGTTACAGATGGATTGAAGACGAAAGAGGGGGTGCCTTCCCGGGGCATCCCCAAGCTTAGGCTTTTACAACATCCTTGAATAAACTTGGGGTGCCTTGGGCATCCCCAAGCTTGAGCTCTTGCCACTCTTTATCTCTTTGTCCATAAGAACTTCACCCAAAACTTGAAAACTTCACAACACGAAACTTAAACAGAAACTCGTGATAACATTAGTATAAGAAAGCAAACCACCACTTCCTTAGGTACTGTAGCAAACTTAAATTCTACTTATGTTGATGTTGGGTTACTGTATTTTCAATCTTCCATGGCTAATACCCCCCGATATTATCCATAGTTTAATCAAAATAAGCAACCAACTCAACAAAAATAGAATCTGTTAACAGCAGACTAGTCTGTAGCAATATGTATACTTCGTATACTTCTGGTACTTCACAAATTATGAAAAAATACGTCAGTCTGAAGAATTTGCGTAGCAATCAGCAGCAAAAATAATCAACTCAAAAGCTCTTACAAAAAAAATGAAAATTATTTTCGTGAGCAGAAAGTTTCTGTCTTTTCCAGCATGACCAAACGGTCATCGCCAAGACTAATCATAACGGTTTTGCTTGGCACAAACGCAAAAAGAAACACAAAAAACACAATCATAACAGAATTATGAAAGTGTGGAAAACACAAAACAGAAAGAAAAAGGATAGATTCGTTGGGTTGCCTCCCAACAAGCGCTATTGTTTAACGCCCTTAGCTAGGCATTGAAAATTCAATGATGCTCACACAAAAGACAAGAATGGAAGCACAACGAGAGCATCATAAAGCATGTGAAAATCACATCTAAGTCTAACATACTTCCTATGCATAGGCATTTTATAGGAAAACAGATTTTCAAGACAACCAATAGTTACTATATGCAAGGAAGAAGAAAGAGACAATAGCAATCTCCACATAACGAGAGGTAATTTGGTAACATGATAGTTTCTACCACAATATTTTCCTCTCTCATAGCAATTACATGTGGGATCATATTCGAATTCACCAATGTAACTATCACATAGGATATTCTTTTCATGATCCACATGCATGCAAAGTTGACGCTCTTCAAAAATAGTGGGATTATCATCAACTAAAGTCATGACTTCTCCAAACCCACTTTCAATATTATTTCAAATATCATTGCAACAAGTAGTGGACATAGCAAAACTAGCATCCCCAAGCTTAGGGTTTTGCATATTTTTAGCATGATTGTCACTAATAGAATTTATAGTGAAACCATTGCAATCATGCTTTTAATTCAAGGAGCCCTCGTGAATCATTTCATAAACTTATTCATCATGATTTTCAGATTCACGCATCTCAAGCAAAACTCCATAAAGATAGTCAAGTGCACTCAACTCACTAGCAATTGGATCAAACATAATTGGATCTCTTAAAGAGATTAGCAAGTGGATGAGGATCCATATCACTAGATTTTCAGCAAGCGAAGATGCAAGCATATTGAAGGCACATGGCACACAAGCGAACAGAAAGGCAAGCGAAAGAAAAGGGCGAACGAGAAGGCAAATGTAAAAGGCAAACGAAAAAGGCAAAGGAGAAAGACAAATGAAAACGGCAAATGTGAAGTGGGGGAGAGGAAAAAGAGAGGCAACTGGCAAAAAAGGTAAATGCAAGAGATGAGTTTGTGACACCTACTTGGATAGATCTTGACTTGATCTCTCCTCCCCGGCAACGGCGCCGGAAATCCTTCTGCTACTGCGACATCAGACCTTCCCTCGCACGGCGCCAGGAATCCTGCTGCTACAGCTATGCCTATAGGGACCTCCTTGGAAAATATGCAAAGGATTTCCCCGCGACCTTGGAGGCTTGCGTTGGTGTTCCCTTGAAGAGGAAAGGGTGATGTAGCACAACGGCGGTAAGTATTTCCCTCAGTTTGAGAACCAAGGTATCAATCCAATAGGAGGAGCGTTCAAGTCACAAGTACCTGCACAAACACACAGAGCTTGCACCCAATGCTATGAAGGGGTTGTCAATCCCTTATAGATTGTTTGCAAAGTGAGAACTGAAAGCAAAAAGTAAACAAAGCAAAATAAAAGTGAAAGTGGAAACGATAGTTGTGAATAGACCCGGGGGCCGTAGTGTTCACTAGTGGCTTCTCTCATGAAAGCAAGTAGACGGTGGGTGAACGAATTACTGTCGAGCAATTGATAGAACCTCGCAAAGTGGTGACGTTATCTAAGGCAATGATTATATCTATAGGCATCACGTCCAAAACAAGTAGACCGATACTTTCTGCATCTACTACTATTACTCCACACGTCGACCGCTATCCAACATGCATCTAGTGTATTAAGTCCAAAAGAACAGAGTAGCGCCTTAAGCAAGATGACATGATGTAGATGAACAATCTCAAATCTATGATGAAAGCCCATCTTGTTATCCTTGATGGCAACAACATGATGCATGCCTTGCTGCCCCTTCTGTCACTGGGAAAGGTCACCACACGGTATGAACCCAAAACCAAGCACTTCTCCCATTGCAAGAATCATAGATCTAGTTGGCCAAACAAAACCCAAGACTAGGACAGACTTACAAGGATATCAAATCATGCATATAAGAAATCAGCAAAGACTCAAATATAATTCATAGATAATCTGATCACAAATCCACAATTCATCGGATCTTGACAAACACACCGCCAAAGAGGATTACATCGGATAGATCTCCATGAAGATCATGGAGAACTTTGTATTGAAGATCCAAGAGAGAGAAGAAGCCATCTAGCTACTAACTACGGACCCGTAGGTCTGAAGTGGACTACTCACGAGTCATTGGAGAGGTGATGATGTTGATGTAGAAGCCCTCCAACTCCAAAGTCCCCTCCGGCAGGGCACCGGGAAGGGTCTCCAGATAAGATCTCGCGGAAACGGCAGTTTGCGGCAGCGGAAAAGTGTTTTCGTGGATGCCTGATTTTTTCAGCGATTTTAGGGAATTTATAGGCCAAGGAGCTAGGGTAGGGGAGCGCCAGGGAGGCCACAAGCCTGGTTGCCGCGGCCCCCCTGGTCGCGGCAACACGGCTTGTGGGCTCCCTGTGGGCCCGTGCCTTGGCCCTCAAGCCTCCCGATCTTCTTATGTTCTGGAAAATTTTATTTCGGGGATTTATTCCGTTTGGACTCCATTCCAAAATCAGATATGAAAAGAGTCAAAAACACAGAAAAACAGGATCTGGCACTTGGCACTGAATTAATAAGTTAGTCCCAAAAAAGATATAAGAGGTATATAAAACATCCAAAGTTGACAAGATAACAGCATGAAACCATCAAAAATTATAGATACGTTGGAGACGTATCACGGAGCAACAAGGCAAGCAAACCCCCTTGATCATTCCTATATCGCCAATTTCCTTCTCCCTCATGCTTGCATTAGAATTTTGCTATTGTTGTAGTTAGTTCCTATATCTGATGCACAACCTAATTTTGATGAACTGCTACATTCCAGTACCCACTTTACACTACTTATTATAGGTGGAGCAGTCATCCCCTCCGACCCTTAGACCAGCCGCACCACTTTATCATCGATTCTAGATCCCTGATCGACGAGCCAAGACCCGACACAACACTTACACCCCCTTAGTTGTACGACGCTACAGAGCTACTATCGGGTACCTAGGGTGACACCTCGCGTAGTACTCATGATGTTATATTTGTAGTGCAGCTAGTCGGTCGTGGTTATCAAGGGTGATTCCTCCTTCACCACTCCCGACGATGACCCTATCGTGCAACCCCTCAAGTGTGAGACCCTCGAGGGTGATTCCTCTAAGTCCACCTTGACAGTTACATCGTTTGGGATCCAATGAGGGTGATACCTCGGATCCCCCCTGATGTTACAGCCACACAGTTGCTTCACCATGTTACTGTTGGAAATATATCCTAGAGGTAATGGTAGAGGCGAAGTTGTCACTGTCTTTCGATGAGATCGTGGATATCGTTTTGGTAGAGTTGACTTTGACGATCCGACTACGAATGTGTGAGGACGTCGCGCCTTAGCAATCGTTAAACGAACTCCGAGAGGTTATTGACCACGCCGGAGCACGATCAACCTAACCATGAAGGTCTGTTTCCTGCACGCAAATGAAGAACAAGCAAGAAACTAAGATGCAATCAAGATATTGACCACTTGGTAGAGGCGAAGTTGTCCCTGTCTTTCGATGAGATCGTGGATATAGTTTTGGTAGAGTCGACTTTGACGATACGACTACGAACGTGTGAGGACGTCGCAGCTTAGCAATCGTTAAACCAACTCCGAGAGGTTATTGACCACGCCGGAGCATGCTCAACCTGACCACGAAGGTCTGTTTCCTGCACGCAAACGAAGAACAAGCAAGAAACTAAGATGCAATGAAGATATTGCGAATATAAGAGGAAAGATTTATTGATGAAGGTGGGGTTCTGTGACGCCTTTGTCTAGTCGTAGAACACAAATGAAGAACGCGAAGTTGCAACTTTGGCGAACTTGTAATCTAAACAAAACTCAAGCAAAAAAGCTACTAGGTTGATCTACTTATATAGGAGCAAGGGGTGGCGGCCAAGGAGGTGGGAGGACATCCCAAGGCAGCCTAAAACTAACCCTAGGTCGTACAAGGCCTATGGGCCCAAGTGGAGGTGGTGCAACACCTTTGGACTTATTGTTTCACTCGGATTCTGGTGCAACGTCATTTTATTTGGTCGAGATCTCCAAGCTCCGGACGTATTTGAAGGTGATTCCAATTGGGACTGAAAGCCAGTAAAATATACTTTGCAGCCCAAAAATGATCACGCAATTCGGAGTCCGGATGAAAACGTTGAAGGCGTTTTGGTACAGGTATGTCTGTGCAGTCCGAATCTGAGTCGAGAACGTGAAAGACTTGGACTCTATCTTCTCTTGGGCTAAAAGTGACGTGAGAGAACTTCTTGAACAACAACTAATTATTTCCTTTGACATGAGAGGACCTCTTGAATAGCATCCAACCATTTCCTCTTCCCTTGTCATCACACGTGATTCATACAAGTGTTCGACCATTCTGCATTTAGGCATAAAATAAAAACTGGTGAAGTATTTTTGTTTCGAATAACATAAATAAATTATTGCATGAATTTTATCAGAAATCACCTCAAATAAATACGCATAAGAAATGATTGTGATAATATCAAAGGTAGTCATGTCCTCATCAGGTAATAATAAATTGGTTATTATTATATTTCCTTGCTCATAATAATCGTTTATTATCCATGCTAGAATTATATTGATTCGAAACTCAAATACATGTGTGGATACATAGACAACACACTATCCCTAGTGAGCCTCTAGTTGACTAGCTCGTTGATCAAAGATGGTCAAGGTTTCGTGGCCATAGAAAATTGTTGTCATTTGATAACGGGATCACATCATTAGGAGAATGATGTGATGGACAAGGCCCAAACTATAAATGTAGCATATGATCGTATCGGTTTATTGCTACTGTTTTCTGCATGTCAATGTATCTGTTCCTATGACCATGAGATCATGCAACTCCCGGACACCGGAGGAATACCTTGTGTGTATCAAACGTCGCAACGTTACTGGGTGACTGATGACCCACAAGTGTAGGGGATCTATCGTAGTCCTTTCGATAAGTAAGAGTGTCGAACCCAACGAGGAGCAGAAGGATCTGACAAGTGGTTTTCAGCAAGGTATTCTCTTCAAGCACTGAAATTATTGGTAACAGATAGTTGTGTGATAAGATGATTCGTAGAAAGTAGCAAGTAGCAATAGTAACAAAGGTGCAGCAAAGTGGCCCAATCCCTTTTGTAGCAAGGGACAAGCCTGGACAAACTCTTATAGGAGGTAAAGCGCTCCCGAGGACACATGGGAATTTCTGTCAAGCTAGTTTTCCACATGTTCATATGACTCGCGTTCGCTACTTTGATAGTTTGATATGTGGGTGGACTGGTGCTTGGGTGCTTCCCTTACTTGGACAAACATCCCACTTATGATTAACCCCTGTCTCTAGCATCCGCAACTATGAAAGAAGAATTAAGACAAAGTCTAACCATAGCATTAAACTAGTGGATCCAAATCAGCCCCTTATGAAGCAACGCATAAACTATGGTTTAAGCTTCTGTCACTCTAGCAACCCATCATCTACTTATTATTTCCCAATGCCTTCCTCTAGTCCCAAATAATGGTGAAGTGTTATGTAGTCGACGTTCACATAACACCACCAGAGGAGAGACAACATACAACACATCAAAATATCGAACGAATACCAAATTCACATGACTACTTATAACATGACTTATCCCATGTCCTCAGGAACAAAAGTAACTACTCACAAAGGATAATAATATTCATGACCCGAGAGGTATTGAATAGCATCAAGGATCTGAACATATAATCTTCCACCAAGTAATCCAACTAGCATCAACTACAAAGAGTAATTAACACTACTAGCAACCTTACAGGTACCAATCGGAGTCGCGAGACGGAGATTGGTTACAAGAGATGAACTAGGGTTTGGAGATGAGATGGTGATGATGAAGATGTTGATGGTGATGAGTCCCCTCCGATGAGAGGAGTGTTGGTGATGACGATGGCGACGATTTCCCCCTCCGGGAGGGAAGTTTACCCGACAGGACTACCCTATCGGAGCTCTAGATTGGTTCTGCTCAAGTTCCGCCTCGTGGCGGCGGAGATTCCTCCAGAAAGCCTCCTCTTGATTTTTTTATGGAACGAAATGCTCCTTATAGCAAAAGAGGAGAGCCAGAGGGCCAACATGGAGCTCACAAGCCCCCTAGGCGCGGCCAGGGGGGTAGGCCATGATAACCCACAAGTATAGGGGATCGCAATAGTTTTCGAGGGTAGAGTATTCAACCCAAATTTATTGATTCGACTCAAGGGGAAGCCAAAGAATATTCTCAAGTATTAGTAGTTGAGTTGTCAATTCAACCACACCTGAAAGATTTAGTATCTGCAGCAAAGTATTAGTAGCAGAGTAGTATGATAGCAACAGTAGCAGCAGAGTAACAGCAGTAGCAACAGAGCAACAGTAGCAACAGTGACAGTAGTACCGGCAAAGTAACATAGCAAGGACCAGTAGGAAAAGACTCGTAGGCATTGGATCGGTGATGGATGATTATGCCAGATGCTATTCATCATGCAACAGTTATAACACAGAGAGGTAAGTAACTAGCTCCAGTTCGTCAATGTAATGTAGGCATGTATTCCGTATGTAGTCATACGTGCTTAGGGAAAAGAACTTGCATGACATCTATTGTCCATCCCTCCCGTGGCAGCGGGGTCCTAATGGACACTACGGGATATTAAGGTTCTCCTTTTAATAAAGAACCGGACCAACGCATTAACACTTGGTGAATACATGAACTCCTCATACTATGGTCATCTCCGGGAGTGGTTTCGGCTATTGTCACTCCGGGGTTGCCGGGTCATAACACATAGTAGGTGACTACAACTTGCAAGATAGGATCAAGAACACACATATATTGGCGACAACATAATAGGTTCAGATCTGAAATCATGGCACTCGAGCCCTAGTGCCAAGCATTAAGCATGGCAAAGTAGTAGCAACATCAATCTCAAAACATAGTGGATACTAGGGATCAATCCCCGTCAAAACTAACTCGATTACATGATAGATCTCATCCAACCCATCACCGTCCAGCAAGACTACGATGAGATTATTCATGAACGGTGAAAAGCATCATGGAATTGGCGATGAAGGAAGGTTGATGATGACGATGGCGATGATCTCCCCTCTCCGGAGCCCAGAACGGACTCCAGATCTGCCCTCCAGAGGAAGAACAGGAGGTGGCGGCGCCTCCGTATCGTAAAACGCGATGAACTCTTCTCCTTGATTTTTTTCGGACGAAAGAGGCTAAATAGACCTGAAATTGGAGGCGGTGGAGCAACGTGGGCCCCACAAGCCTGCGAGGCGTGGCCAGGGGGGGCGCCTAGTGGGCTTGTGGGCTCACAGCTCCACTTCCTCCGTTGAGTCTTGCGCCAGTATTTTTATATATTCCAAAAAAAATCTCCGTAAATTTTCAGGTCATTCCGAGAACTTTTATTTCTGCGCAAAAACAACACCATGGCAATTCTGCTGAAAACATCGTTAGTGCAGGTTAGTTCCATTCAAATCACGCAAATTAGAGTCCAAAACAAGGGCAAAAGAGTTTGGAAAAGTAGATACGATGGAGACGTATCAGGTCGCGCCTAGCAGGCTTGTGGCCTCGTGCTGGCTCCCCTCTGGTACTTCTTCGGCTCAGTGTTTTTTATAAATTCCAAAATAAATCCTCGTTGATTTTCACGACTTTTGGAGTTGCGCAGAATAGGTATCTCAAAATTGCTCCTTTTTCAGGCCAAAATTCCAGCTGCCGGCATTCTCCCTCTTCATGTAAACCTTCCAAAATAAGAGAGAAAAGGCATAAGTATTGTTCCATGAAGTGTAATAACAGCCCATAAAGCGATAAATATCAACATGAAAGCATGATGAAAAATGGATGTATCAGTGACTATAAAGGTGCTCTACAAGTATCTCCAAAGGTGTCTGTTGGGTTGGCATGGATCAAGATTGGGATTTGTCACTCCGTGTGACGGAGAGGTATCTCGGAGCCCACTCGGTAATATAACATCACAACAAGCCTTGCAATCAATGTGACTAAAGAGTTAGTTACGAGATATTGTATTACAGAACGAGTAAAGAGACTCGTCGGTAACGAGATTGAACTAGGTATGGAGATACCGACGATCGAATCTCGGGCAAGTAACATACCGAAGGACAAAGGGAACAACATACGGGATTAACTCAATCCTTGGCATAGAGGTTCAACCGATAGAGATTTTCGTAGAATATGTAGGAGCCAATATGGACATCTAGGTCCCGCTATTGGTTATTGACAGGGGGGTGTCACAGGTCATGTCTGCATAGTTCTGGAACCCGCAGGGTTTGCACACTTAAGGTTCGGTGATGTTTCGGTACAGTTGAGTTATAAGTGTTTGTAACTGAAGGTTGTTCGGAGTCTCGGATGAGATCCTAGACGTCACGAGGAGCTCCGGAATGGTCCGGAGGTAGGATTGATATATAGAAGTCCTATTTTGGTCACCGGAAAGGTTTCGGGGTCATCAATAGTGTACCGAGAGTGTCGGGAGGGTACCGAGGGGCCATCGTGAGGGGTGTCTCGACCCAAGAGGCCTCATGGGTTGTGGGAGGATTCAAACCATCCCCTAGTGGGCTGGCCGAACCAACCACTAAGTCCCATGGCTAGAGGTGGGAAAAACACAAAGGAAAGGAAGGGAAGGAGTCCAAGTAGGAAAGGAATCCTACTTTGTAGTAGGATTGGAGGTGGACTCTTCCACCTCCTCCTATTTTGCCAAACCCCTAGAGGGTTTTTGGGATGCCTCCTCCCCACCCTCCCTCCTATATACACTAGAGGATTTAGAGGGAAAAGCTAACCCTAATTGCCACGTGCTCCCTCTACTTCATCTAGATCGGTTTCTCCTCTAGTCTATTTTGGCGGTGCTTAGGCGAAGCCCTGCTGGATTAGTTCACCACCACCACCACCACCACGCCGTGCTGGAGAACTCACCTACCTCTCTGCCCCTCTTGCTGGATCAAGAAGGCGGGGATCATCATTGAGCTGCACGTGTGCTGAATGCAGAGGTGCCGTCGGTTTGGCACTAGATCGGGATGGATCGTGATGGGATCGTGGGATGGAGATCTACAAGGGTATGTAGATTCACTCTCCCCTCTCGTAGATGATCATCACCATGGATAGGTATTGCGTGTGCGTAGGAATTTTTTTGTTTCCCATGCAATGTTCCCCAACAGTGGCATCATGAGCAAGGTTCATGCGTAGATGATATCTCGAGTAGAACACAAAAGAGTTTGTGGGCGTTGATGTTCAATTTGCTGCCATCCTTAGTCTTTTCTTGATTCGGCGGCATTGTTGGATTTAAGCGGCCTGGACCAACCTTACTTGTATGCTTACGAGAGACCGGCTTCGTCGACTGAGATGCAACTTGTTGCATAAAGATGAGTGGCGGGTGTCTGTTTCTTCAACTTTAGTTGAATTAGATTTGACCAAGGTGGTCCTTGGAGAAGGTTAAATAGCAATTTGCATATCACTGTTGTGGTTTTGCATAAATAATATGCGATCATACTAGATACCCATAGCAGCCACGTAAAGCATGCAACAACAAATTAAAGGACGACTAACTTGTTTTTGCAGGGTATGCATGTGATGTGATATGGACAAAGACATGATATGATATATTGGATGTATGAGATGATCATGTTATAATAGTTAAATATCGACTTGCACGTCGATGCTATGGCAACCGGCAGGAGCCATAGGGTTGTCTTTAAACTAACATTTGTGCTTGCAGATGCGTTTACTATATTGCTAGGTAGTAGCTTTAGTAGTAATAGCATAGATAGCACGACAACCTCGATGGCGGCATAATGATGAAAGATCATGATGATGGAGATATGATGATGGAGATCATGTCGGTGCTTTGGTGATGGAGATCAAGAAGCACAAATTCATGGCCATATCATGTCACTTATGATTTGCATGTGATGTTAATCCTTTTATGCACCTTATTTTGCTTAGAACGACGGTAGCATTATAAGGTGATCCCTCACTAGAATTTTAAGATAAAATTGTGTTCTCCCCGACTGTGCACCGTTGCGACAGTTCATCGTTTCGAGACACCACGTGATGATCGGGTGTGATAGACTCAACGTTCACATACAATGGGTGCAAAACAGTTGCACAAGCGGAACACTCGGGTTAAACTTGATGAGCCTAGGATGTACAGACATGGCCTCGGAACACAAGAGACCGAAAGGTCGAGCATGAATCATATAGTTGATATGATCAACATGGAGACGTTCACCATTGAAACTATACTCAACTCACGTGATGATCGGACTTGAGTTAGTGGATTTGGATCATGCGCCACTCGAATGACTAGAGGGATGTCTATTTGAGTGGGAGTTCTTAAGTAATATGATTAATTGAACTCATTATCATGAACATAGTCAAAAGGACTTCGCAAATTATGTTGTAGCTTGCGCTGTAGCTCTACTGTTTCAGATATGTTCCAAGAGAAAATTTAGTTGAAAATTGATTGTAGTAATTATGCAGACTGAGTCCGTAAACTGAGGATTGTCCTCATTGATGCGCAGAAGGCTTATGTCTTTAATGCACCGCTCGGTGTGCTGAACCTCGAGCGTCGTGTGTGGATGTTGGGAACATCTGGCATACACGTTTTTTGATGACTACGTGATAGTTCAGTGTGTAATGTTTTGAACGTCACAGAACATATGAGATATTCCAAGAGATGAAATTGGCATTTCGTGCTCGTGCCCTTGTTGAGAGGTATGAGACCTCCGGCAAGATTCCTTGTCTACAAAGTAAGGGAGAAAAGCTCAATCGTTGAGCATGTGCTCAGATTGTCTGAGTGCTACAATCGCTCGAATTGAGTGGGAGTTAATCTTCCAGATGAGATAGTGATGGTTCTCCTAAGTCACTATCACCATGCTACTAGAGCTTCGTGATGAACTATAACATATCAGGGATAGATAGGATGATCCTTGAGCTATTCGCGATGTTTGACACCGCGAAAATAGAAATCAAAAAGGAGCATCAATTGTTGATGGTTAGTAAAATCACTAGTTTCAAGAAGGGCAAGGGCAAGAACGGATACTTCATGAAACGGCAAACCAGTTGCTGCTCTAGTGAAGAGACCCAAGGTTGAACCCAAAACCCGAGACTAAGTGCTTCTGTAATGAGGGGAACAGTCAGTGAAGAGGAACTACCCTAGATACTTGGTAGATGAGAAGGTTGTCAAAGTCAACAGAAGTATATTAGATATACATGATAATGATGTGTAATTTAATGGTACTCCTAGTAGCACGAGGGTATTAGATACCGGTTCGGTTGCTAAGTGTTAGTAACTCGAAATAAAAGCTATGGAATAAACTGAGACTAGCTAAAGGCGGGGTGACGATATGTGTTGGAAGTGTTTCCAAGGTTGATGTGATCAAACATCGCACGCTCCCTCTACCATCAGGATTCATGTTAAACCTAAATAATTTTTATTTGGTGTTTGCGTTGAGCATGAACATGATTAGATCGTGTTTATTGCAATACGATTATTCATTTCAAGAGGATAATGGTTATTCTATTTGCTTGAAAAAAATACTTGCAATGGTTTATTGTATATCGATCGTAGTGATACACATGTTCATAATATTGATGCCAAAAGATACAAAGTAGTAATGATAGTACCACTTACTTGTGGAACTGCCGCTTGAGTTATATTAGTATAAAATTCATGAAGGAGCTCCATGCTGATGGATCTTTGTACTTAGTCATTTTTGAAACGTTTGAGACATGCAAACCATGCCTATTGGTATAAACGCATGAAGAAACTCCATGCAGACGGATCGTTTGGACTCACTTGATTTTGAATCACTTGAGGCATGCAAATCATACCACATGGGCAAGATGACTGAAGGCTACGTTTTTCCAGTGAGATGGAACGAGAAAGTAAGTTGTTGGAAGTAATACATTTTGATGTGTGCAGTCCAATGAGTGCTGAGGCACGCAGTGGATATTGTTATGTTCTTACTTCACTGGCGATTTGAGTAGATACAGGAGTATTTGCTTGATGAATCACAAGTCTGAAATATTGAAAAGTTCAAGCTATTTCAGAGTGAAGATCATCGTGACAAGAGGATAAAATGTCTTCGATATGATCATAGAGATGAATATCTGAGTTGCGAGTTTGGTACACAGTTAGGACAATGTGGAAATTGTTTCACAACTAATGCCACCTGGAACACCATGGTGGGATGGTGTGTCCGAACATCATAGCCGCGCCCTATTGGATATGGTGCATACTATGATGTCTCTTATTGAATTACTACTATCGTTTATGGGTTAGGCATTAAAGACAACCACACTCACTTTAGGGCACCACGTAATTCCATTGAGATGACACCGTATGAACTATGGTTTGGAGAAACCTAAGATGACGTTTCTTAAAAGTTTGGGGTTGCGACGCTTATGTGAAAAAGTTTCAGTGTGATAAGCACGAACCCAAAGCGGATAAATGCATCTTCATAGGACACCCAAAACATTTGATACCTCCTATCTCAGATCCGGAATCAAAGTGTTTGTTTCTAGAAACGGGTCGTTTATCGAAAAAAGTTTCTCTCGAAAGAATTGAGTGGGAGGATGGTGGAACTTGATGAGGTTATTGAACCATCAGTTCAACCCGTGTGTAGCAGGGCGCATGAAGTTGTTCCTGTGGTGCCTACACCAATTGAAGTGGAAACTAATGATAGTGATCATGAAACTTCGGATCAAGTTACTACAAACCTCGAATTCGACAAGGTCACGTACTGCTACAGAGTGGTACGGTAACCTTGTCTTGGAGGTCATGTTGTTGGACAACAATGAACCTACGAGCTATGGAGAAGCGATAGTGGGCCCGGTTTCCGGCAAATGGCTGGAGGCCATGAAATCTGAGACAGGATCCATGTATGAAAATGAAGTGTAGACTTTGGAAGAACTACTTGATGGTCGTAAGACTATTAAATACAAACGGGTCTTTAAAAGGAAGACACATGATGATGGTGAGAAGTCACCATTAAGAAAGCTCGACTTATCGCAAAGATATTTCCGAGAAGTTCAAAGAGTTGACTATGATAATACTTTCTTGCTCGTAGCGATGCTAAAAGTCTGTTGGAATTATGTTAGAAGTTGTTGTATTATGAAATATTGCACATAGGATGTCAAAACATTGTTTCCTCGACAGTTTCCTTGAGGAAAGGTTGTATGTGATACAACCAGAAGGTTTTGTCGATCCTAAGGATGCTAACAAGTATGCAAGCTCCAGCGATCCTTCTATGGTCTAGAGCAAGCATCTCGGAGTTGGAATATATGCTTTGATGAGATGATCAGCGTTTTTGGGTTTATACAAGGTTTGTGAGAAACTTGTATTTCCAAAGAAGTGAGTGGGGGCACTACAGAATTTCTGATGAGTATATGTGATTAACATATTGTTGATCGTAAATATTGTAGAATTTTTGGAAAGCAAAAGGGTTTTTTGAAAGGAGTTTTTCAAAGGAAAACCTGGATTGAGCTACTTGAACATTGAGCATCAAGATCTATGGATATAGATCAAAACGCTTAATAGAACTTTCAACGAAATGCATGCCTTGACAAGTTTTTTTGAAGGAGTTCAAAATAGATCAGCGAAGAAGGAGTTCTTGGCTGTGTTGTAAGGTGTGATTTTGGTTAAGACTCAAAAAGCCTGACCATGACAGAAGAAAGTGAAAGGACGAAGGTCGTCCCCTATGCCTTAGTCGTAGGATTTATAGTATGCTATGTCGTGTACTGCACCTGATGTGTGCGTTGCCATGAATCTGTCAAGGGGTACAAAAGTCATAAAATGTATCCTTAGTAACTAGTGGACTAAGGAATTTTTCTCGAATATGGAGGTGATAAAAGAGTTCGTCGTAAAGGGTTACATCGATGCAAGCTTTGACACTAATTCAGATGACTCTCAGTACTAAGCCGGATTCGTATAATGGAGTAGTCATTTGGAATAGTTCCAATGGCGCGTGGTAGCAACAACTATAGGATGACATTGAGATTTGTAAAGCACACACCGATCTGAAAGGTTCAGACCCGTTGACTAAAACCTCTCTCACAAGCAAGACATGATCGAACCCCAGAACTGTATTGGTGCTGGATTCATTACAATCACATAGTGATGTGAACTAGATTATTGACTCTAGTGCAAGTGGGAGACTGTTGGAAATATACCCTAGAGGCAATAATAAATTGGTTATTATTACCTTTCCTTGTTCATAATAATCGTTTATTATCCATGCTAGAATTGTATTGATTGGAAACTCAAATACATTTGTGGATACATAGACCATACATTGTCCCTAGTGAGTCTCTAGTTGACTAGGTCGTTGATCAAAGATGGTCAAGGTTTCTTGGCCATAGACAAGCGTTGTCACTTGGTAACGAGATCACATCATTAGGAGAATGATGTGATGGAGAAGACCCAAACTATAAACGTAGCATATGATCGAATCAGTTTATTGCTACTATTTTCCGCATGTCAATGTATCTGTTACTATGACCATGAGATCATGCAACTCCTGGACACGGAAGCAATACCTTGTGTGTATCAAACGTCACAACGTTACTAGGTGACTATAAAGGTGCTCTACAGGTATCTCCAAAGGTGTCTGTTGGGTTGGCATGGATCAAGACTGGGATTTGTCACTCCGTGTGACGGAGAGGTATCTCGGGGCCCACTCGATAATACAACATCACAACAAGCCTTGCAAGAAATGTGACTAAGGAGTTAGTTACGGGATCTTGTATTACGGAACGAGTAAAGAGACTTGCCGGTGACGAGATTGAACTAGGTATGGAGATACCATCGATCGAATCTGGGCAAGTAACATACCGAAGGACAAAGGGAACAACATACATGATTAACTGGATCCTTGACATAGAGTAGAATATGTAGGAGCCAATATGGACATCCAGGTCCCACTATTGGTTATTGACCGGGGAGTGTCTCAGGTCATGTTTGCATGGTTCTCGAACCCGCAGGGTCTGCACACTTAAGGTTCAGTGATGTTTCGGTATAGTTGAGTTAGAGGTGTTGGTAATCGAAGGTTGTTCAGAGTCCCAAATGAGATCCTGGACGTCACGAGGAGCTCCGGAATGGACCATAGGTAAAGGTTGATTTACAGGAAGTCCTGTTTTGGTCACCGGAAAAGTTTCGGGCTCATCGGTAGTGTACCGGGAGTGCCGGGAGGGTACCGAGGGGCTATCGGGAGGGGTGTGTCGACCCAAGAGGCCTCATGGGTTGTGGGAGGAGTCAAACCTGCCCCTAGTGGGATGGACTAACCAACCACTAAGGCCCATGCGGCTAGAGGTGGGAAAAACCCAAAGGAAAGGAATGGAAGGAGTCCAAGTAGGAAAGGAATCCTACTTGGAGTAGGATTGGAGGTGGACTCTTCCACGTCCTCCTATTCGGCCGAACCCCTAGAGGGTTTTTGGGCTGCCTCCTCCCCTCCCTCCCTCCTATATATACTAGAGGATTTAGAAGGAAGAGCTAACCATAATTGCCACGTGCTCCCTCTACTTCATCTAGATCGGTTTCTCCTCTAGTCTAGTTCGGACGTGCTTAGGCAAAGCCCTACTGGATTAGTTCACCACCACCACCATGCTGTTGTGCTAGAGAACTCATCTACCTCTCCGCCCCTCTTGCTGGATCAAGAAGGTGGGGATTGTCATCGAGCTGCACGTGTGCTGAACGCGGAGGTGCCGTCTGTTCGGCACTAGATCGGGATGGATCATGATGGGATCGCGGGACGGATCATGATGAGATCGCGGGACGGGCTGCGATTCGAATCGCGAAATTGTTCCACTACATCAACCGTGTTATATACGCTGCCGCTTAGCAAACTACAAGGGTATGTAGATTCACTCTCCCCTCTCGTAGATGATCATCACCATGGATAGGTATTGCGTATGTGTAGGAAATTTTTTGTTTCCCATGCAACGTTCCCCAACAGTTACTGGGAACATTGATGAATAAATGTTAGGCGGGTGGATTCCCGCATGGATGTGTCAATTAGTTAATTAAGACGTTAATGGATTTGGGTATTTGATCTTGGTTGGTCGGAAGGCCTTATTACGCACTAACCGTCTACGTGCGAGAAGTTATGGGTACTCGACGTCGTGGTATCAGCCGAATCTTTTCAGACGTCAGCAATGGAGCGACGCGCGCTCGAGTGGTCCGGATATGCATCGCGCTTGTAATAAGGAGTGCTAGGAATGACATCGGCCACCCTCGCATCATGCAGGAGTGCAAAGGGTGATGGGCCCATGACCCCTGCGTGCTTAGGATTTAGACCGGCGGGCTGGCCTGTCTGTTGAGTCTAGGTGGGGCTACGACATGTCGATGTTTCGAGGACGGGCATGACCCAGGAAAGTGTGTCCGGCCAGAGTTTATCGAGCGTGACGGGGAATATGTTGTGCACCCCTGCAAGGAAAAACTTATCTATTCGAAGAACCGTGTCCACGATTACAGGACAACTTGGAGTTGTGCCCCGATCTTATACAACTACAATTGTTACTTAACTGGAATTGTTGTTGTGGGATTGCTTCCTCGCAGGGAGTCGAGGAAGAATCTCTAGGCGAGACCTCTTATTAATATTGCTGCAACAATATGTCTATCATTTGTGTTACCTGTTCTACTCTCGTCTATTGCTGCAAGACCCCTGAAGATGCTAGTCTTCGATAGGACTAGGCCTTCCCTCTCTTTCTCACATTATTGCAGTCGGTTCGCATATAACCCCTTCCTTTGATATTGATACATACTTAGCATAGTTCTGATGTTAGTCTTGCAAGTACTTTGGATGAATACTCACCGTTGTTTTGCTCCCCCTTTTCCCCTTGATCCGATGCTGCGACCAGATGATGGAGCCGAGGAGATGGAGTATCCCGCCGCCGATGACTGCTACCCTGACGGTGCCTACTGCCACGTGGAGGCTGTTGAAGACCACGAGTAGTTAGGAGGCTCCCAGGCAGGAGGCCTCGCCTCATTCGATCGTTGTATCTTTTGAGCTAGCCTTCTCTAAGGCACCTCATGTTTAATGTCTGTACTCAGATATTTGTTGCTTCCGCTGACTCGTGTGTTTATTGAGCTTCTGCATTCTAGCCCTTGAGGCCCCTGGCTTGTAATATGTAGCTTGGATGTTTTATTTGTGTCTAGAGTTGTGTTGTGAAATCTTTCTATGAGTCCTTGAGCTTGGTCGTACGCATTTGCGTGTATGATTAGTGTATGATCAAATCGAGGGCGTCACAAGTTGATATCAGAGCCGACTGCTTATAGGTAGCCCCCTTTCCAACTCCTTGGCCGAAGTTGAGTCTAGTACTTGAAAATATTACTAACTTTGATGATGTGGCTTATGGACCCACATCTCAATCGAGTGGTATTATTATCTTTAACTACTTTTTTATACTCTGGGTTCTACTCTCTTTATCTTTCGGGTTAAATACTTTTGCTAACTCTAACTCTAGGTTCTCGTAACTAGTTTCCTTCCGGAGAGCCTCTCAACCCAGATGATGGTTTGATTCATCAGTAGACTCCAAAGATACTCTCCGATGTTCTCTCAAGAAATTGTGCCCATCGCTTTTGCGATTTCCCTTCCTTTGTCAACCACTATGGATGACTACATACAAATGTCATTCATATTTTCTTTCCAGATGCTCTTGTTATACAAGGTACGGTGAATTATCTTATAGGGGATTCGTTTGTCCTTAGTTATTCACGACTTACACAAAGTCCTTCGAATTACTCTTCTATCTTCCGAAATCCTCAATAGCCTGTTGTGCTTGACCTTTCTCACCTGCTTGCATTATGGTTAAATCCGTATGTCTAGCCACAGTCATTAAAATCCTTTGTGATTTTCTTGTGATCTTAGTGATTCTACATTTGTGTGAATGCACACAATCATCTGTTGATACTCATAAATTACCTTTCCGGCTCACGCATCCTTCCAGACAGAGCTGGTTCTCGGCAAATCAACCTTGGTTGATTGTCATCTAAGTACTTCCAACTTGCTTGTATTTGATCGGAGCATCTAATTCTGATACACAACCAGGAAATCATAAATTCCTTTGGCATTTAAGTATCCATATTCTTTTAGATGTTCTATAATCCGATGCCTTGTATTTTACCTCCCTCTAATTGAGTACCGACACTCACATGATGTCGTTTGTGGACCGTCAAACCCATTGTTGGGTTATTATCCGATGGCATCCTTTGCTTTCAAAAATTCTTGTGATATGCTTCCCCTAACACATGGTGCCATTGGTAAATTGTGTTTTCTCCCTCTGATAAGTTGTATCCTATGCTTTTGTCGGCCATGCTCTGTTGTCAAGCATGTGTTAATTACTCTTGAAGTTTGTGGTATATGTTCCTAAGATGCCCCAATGGGTTGAACCTATGCCTTCCTAAAACAATATGATCTGACGAGTTTTCATGAGTCTCACTCTTCTGGTGTTTTGCCAGATAATCTTTCCAAGCTACAACCTCATCAAAGGCGAGGAGTACATGGAAGCTGATGCATGGATGAAGTGGGAGTCGACCTTGAACATTGTGTTCATGCCCATGGAAATGACGTTGATCTTACCATAGAAACTTCTCGTATCAACAATCATTCATTCTGTGGTTTAATTTGGTATCTGTGATCTTGTCCTTTGCAATAGTGGTTCCGACAGCCTTTCGCTTCATTATTCCTTTACTTGATGTCGTCGCTGAGCGATTACACCTTCATGAAACTTCTTGACAAATGTGTGGTGAGAAATACCATCCTTTCCCCTCGATGATTTGTGTTATCATCGACAAACCTTATTGCCTTCGCTCCAACACAAACTTGATCATGTTTCGTGTTGTCCCTTAAGTTCCTTGCTATTCATCTTATGTTATCTTCTACCTTGGAGTATTACTATCTTTTATGTCAAGAATGCCGTGAGAATTGCACACGTCTTAAGAATTCTTGATATAGTAATACTTCTCGCCATCACCATTCATTTCTTAGTCCCGTGTTGTTTCAAACCGGAATACCAACAAGTGAACTTTCATGTGTGATCCCAATACTTCTCGCAACCCTATTGCCTTGAGGTTAACAACGTATTGTTTCATTCTTGGTGTGTTGGTTGTTGGCTCACCATTCTAGCATTGGTCGTGCTACTCATTCTGTATTTCCGAGTCCACCCTTCGACCAGTGTTTAATTGTTGTTGTTCCCTCGAGCATACGACATTATACCATTCGACTTGACAAATGCTATCTCCTTGATATTATAATTTTTGAAATTCATCCCTGTCAAAATCTTGAGGGATTGTTGTTGAGCGCATCAGCCACACCCTCAACTTCTCCATGTTCCACGATGAAGCTCTTGAAAGCATTATCCTTGTGCCTAGCTCATGAAGGATATGTTTGATAGAAGAAGTGTTTTTTCGACGGTTCACGTGCATTCTTGCTGCCGTGAATATGTGAAAATTTTGTTTTGCTCCCTCTAGGATCATCACAATTAATTCATGCATGTGCAAAGTGATATATGTTTTGAAGATTGCTATCTTCATTTCGTATAACTTCCCCTAGCACCCCAAGCCACTGACTAATATGATCAAGGGAAAAGAAGTTCCTTCATAAGAGCTAATTGAGGCTTACACAAGGACCTTGATATCCTTGATGAGGGTTCTCAAATCAGAACTCGGTTGCATTGTGTTGTAAGAATTCCACGTGGGCACGAATGTCTTGACATTGTGTTCATGTGTGTTACAATCCAACTCATAATCCAATACTTGCTTCTGTAGTTCATATTCCGAGAATCTTGCATTATCATCCCGTCTGTTTTTGGTGGCCCCCTTTTCCGCTCACACATCCTGAGCCTGAAGTGTCCTCACACCAATCTGATCTGAATCTCGGGCAGATACGATGGTTGGAACATTTTCCAATAATTATAACTTTGGTCTTATGTAACCCGGTACGGTGATGTCTTGTCTGGCACACCAGGCCGCAGGACCTATTGTTATAAATTCTTCTATATGTAAGATTCGCCATATTCCATGCAGAAACTATATGACTTATTTTATAAGTTAATTTTGATGAATCCTTTGTGTACCCAAAGTCCAACCTTTATTTGATGACCATGTCGATGCTACCTCGAAGCACAAATGTGGTACTTCAATTGTCAATGGAAACATTGGAAGCGCAATGCTAGATTGTTCTTGATCAATTATCCAAACCGTATGGTATGGGTAAACATCATGATTCTTCTTGCCCTTTTATCAAAATGGTTATGTACTAGATGACCTATGATGTATACCATACTCTATATTTTCCTCGGGAATGGTATACTCTAAAACTTGTGTGTATGAACACATTTTCCTATCCATTGGTCTGTTTGACTTTTTGTGTGGCATAACTTATCTAAGCAGTGATAATTCCATTCTTAGGTAAAAATCTCGGTATACAACTCTATCAGTAAAACCCTGTTACTATTGTGGATAACATTCCGGTAGCCGCCGATGTACGAGAGCCTTGCCTATTGGTCCGCCTCGTTTCAATGAGCAGGAAAATGGTTCTATTCGTCCCCCGCCATTGGTACCGACGTTGTTGCTAACATAACAGACACGCTATCCTCTGACATGTCTTGCTACCAAGACCATGCAAGATATCATCCCTCTGCCTAGTCTCGGCCCACATGGTGGACCCATAACCCAAAGTTCCACATGATCGAAACCTGGCTATCATGTACATCTTTGACTCCAAAGTATCCTTTGCGCTTGGCTTCGTATGAAATTCCCGAGCCACCGTTCAATGGGACCATGTTGAAATGGACGTTGTCATTGGTTTTCCCAAATCTTAGAAAGGTAATGATGCTATTCTTGTCGTCATTTACCGACTATCCAAAGTTGCACATTTTTCGCATCGTCAAAGAAAAAATTAATGCTAGTCAACTGGCAGATCTTTATATGTCAAGAATTGTTTCACTTCATAGTATTTCGTTGGTAATCAACTTGGACCATGGCAGCTTGTTCACTTCAAAATTCCGGGAAAGATTTTTAGAAAGCTATGGGTACTCATCTATTCTTCAGCACCGCATTTCATCCTCAATCCCAGGGACAAGTTGAACGAGTCAATCAAATTCTCGAGGACATGCTTCGAGCTTGTGTCATTTCTATTGGTAAGAAATGGGAGGAATCTCTCACGTATGCCGAGTTCTCCTACAACAATAGCTATCAAGCTAGTCTGAAGATGGCCCCTTTCGAAGTATTGTATGGACGAAGGTGTCGAACTCCTCTGAATTGGTCAGAAACTGGGGAACGATCACTCTTCGGTCCGGATATTATCCAACACGCAAAAGATCAAGTCCGCATTATTCATGAGAATCTAAAGGCTTCTCAGTGATACGTCTCCAACGTATCTATAATTTTTGCTGGTTCCATGCTATTATCTTGTCAAACTTTGGATGTTTTGTATGCCTTTTATATATTTTTTGGGACTAACTTATTAACTCTGTGCCAAGTGCCAGTTCCAGTTTTTTCTGTGTTTTTGACCCTTTTCACAGGAGGATTTTAAACGGTGTCCAAACGGATAAAACTTCTGAAAAGATTTTTCCGGAACAGAAGATACGCACGAGACTTGAGAACCAAGGCAGGGGCCCCCAGGGGACCCCACAAAACCCCTAGGCGCGGCCAGGGGGACCCGCACCTAGCAGGCTTGTGGGCCCTGTGTGGCTCGTCTGCCCTACCTCTTCCTCCTATAAATTCAGAAAAAATACAAAACTGCAAGAGAGATCCGCGAAAATAGTTTTCCGCCGCCGCAAGCTTCTGTCTCCGCAAGATCCCACCTGGGGCATGTTCTGGTGCCCTGCCGGAGGGGGATTCGGATACGAAGGGCTTCTTCGTCAACATCATGACCTCTCCGATGATGCGTGAGTAGTTCACCATAGACCTTCGGGTCCATAGCTAGTAGCTAGATGGCTTTTTCTCTCTCTTGGATCTTCAATACAAAGTTCTCCATGATCTTCATGGATATCTATCCGATGTAATCTTCTTTGCGGTGTGTTTGTCGAGATCCGATGAATTGTGGATTTATGATCAGATTATCTATGAATCTTATTTGAGTTTCTTCTGATCTCTTATATGCATGATTTCATATCCTTGTAATTCTCTTCGAGTTGTGGGTTTTGTTTGGCCAACTTGATCTATGATTCTTGCAATGGGAGAAGTGCTTGGTTTTGGGTTCATACCGTGCGGTGACCTCGCCCAGTGACAGAAGGAGTAGTGAGGCATGCATCCTGGTGTTGCCATCAAGGGTAAAAATATGGGGTTTTCATCATTGGTTTGAGTTTATCCCTCTACATCATGTCATCTTGCTTAAGGCGTTACTCTGTTCGTCATGAACTCAATACACTAGATGCATGCTGGATAGCGGGCGATGTGTGGAGTAATAGTAGTAGATGCATAAAGTATCGGTCTACTTGTCTCGGATGTGATGCCTATATGCATGATCATTGCCTTAGATATCGTCATGACTTTGCGCGGTTCTATCAAATTGCTCGACAGTAATTTGTTCACCCACCGTATTATTTGCTATTTTGAGAGAAGACTCTAGTGAACACTATGGCCCCCGGGTCTACTCCACACCATATTTTCGCCCTTACACTTTTACTTCGTTGCACTTTCCGCCTTCAGATCTCACTTTACAATCAATCTTGAAGGGATTGACAACCCCTTTATAGCGTTGGGTGCAAGCTCTTTTGTGTTTGCGCAGGTACTCTGGACTTGGCGCGATTCTCCTACTGGATTGATACCTTGGTTCTCAAACTGAGGGAAACACTTACTGCTCCTGTGCTGCATCACCCTTTCCTCTTCAAGGGAAAAACCAACGCAAGCTCAAGAGCCAGCAGAAGGATTTCTGGCGCCGTAGCAGGAGGATTTCTGGCGCCGTTGCCAGGGAGGATCAAGTCAAGAATTCATCCAAGTTAGTGTCGCAAACTCATCTCTTGCATTTACCATTTTTCCTCTCGTTTTGCTCTCCCCCACTTCTGAAAAACAAAAATTTACAAAAATATTTGCTTTTTTCCTTTGCCTTTTTCTATTGCCTTTCCTTTGCTTGTGTGTTATGTGCCTTCAATATGCTTGCATCTTCGCTTGCTGAAAATCAAATGATATGGATCCTCATCCACTTGCTAATCTCTTTAAGAGATCCAATTATGTTGATCCAATTGCTAGTGAGTTGAGTGCACTTGACTATCTTTATGGACTTTTGCTTGAGATGCGTGAATCTGAAAATCGTGATGAAATTTATGAAGTGATTCACGAGGGCTCCTGGGATGAAAAGCATGATTGCAATGGTTTCATTATAAATTCTATTAATGACAATCATGCTAAAAATATGCAAAATCCTAAGCTTGGGGATGCTAGGTTTGCTATGTCCACTACTTGTTGCAATAATCATGATGGGGGCGATGATTTTTCTTATGATCTTGAAAAAAAATTAAGCCTCGTGATTAATATGATATTTGCAATAATATTGAAAGTGGGTTTGGAGAAGTCATGACTTTAGTTGATGATAATCCCACTATTTTTAAGAGCGTCAACTTTGCATGCATGTGGATCATGAAAAGAATATCCTTTGTGATAGCTATATTGTTGAATTTGATTATGATCCCACATGTAATTGCTATGAGAGAGGAAATATTGTGGTAGAAACTTTCATGTTACCAAATCACCTCTCGTTATGTTGAGATTGATATTGTCTCTTACTCCTTCCTTGCATATGGTAACTATTGGTTGTCTTGACAATCTGTTTTCCTATAAAATGCCTATGCATAGGAAGTATGTTAGACATATATGTGATTTTCACATGCTTTATGATGCTCTCGTTGTGCTTCAATTCTTGCCTTTTGTGTGAGCATCATTGAATTATCAATGCCTAGCTAAGGGTGTTAAACAATAGCGCTTGTTGGGAGGCAACCCAATGAATTTATCTTCTTTTTTTCTGTTTTGCTGCGTCCACACCATCATAATTCTGTTATGATTGTGTCTTTTGTGTTTCTTTTGGTATTTGAGCCAAGCAAAACCTTTATGACTAGTCTTGGTGATGGTTGTTTGATCCTGCTGGAAAAAGACAGAAACTTTCTGCTCACGAGATTATCTTTCATTTTTATTAAGAAAGAGCTTTTAAGTTGATTCTTTCTGCTTCTGGTTGATATGCCTTTTTTCCAGGCAGTCGTAATTTGTCCAAAATTTTGAGGTACCATAAGTATACGAAGTATACAGATTGCTACGGACTGGTCTGTTTTTGACAGATTCTGTTTTTGTTGAGTTGGTTGCTTGTTTTGATGAAACGATGGATAGTATCGGGGGGTACTAGCCATGGAAAAGTGAGAATACAGTAATCTAACACCAATATAAATAGAAATCAAGATTGCTACAGTACCAAAAGAGGTGGTACTTTGTTTTCTTGTGCTAATGATATCATGAGTTTCTGTTTAAGTTTTGTGTTGTGAAGTTTTCAAGTTTTGGGTGACGTTCTCATGGACAAAGGGATAAAGAGTGGAAAGAGCTCAAGCTTGGGGATGCCCAAGGCATCCCAAGACAAATTCAAGGACACCAAAAATCCTAAGCTTGGGGATGCCCCGGGAAGGCATCCCCTCTTTTGTCTTCAATCCATCGGTAACATTACTTGGAGTTATATTTTTATTCACCACATGATATGTGTTTTGCTTGGAGCGTCTTGTATCGTAGGAGTCTTTTCTTTTTGTTGTGCCACAATCATCCTTGATGCACACCTTTTGAGAGATACATGCACTCATCGTGAATTTGCCAGAATGCTCATCATGCTTCACTTATATCTCTTGAGCTAGATAATTTTGCTCTATGTGCTTCACTTAGATCTTTTAGAGCACGGCGGTGCGTGACTTGGTAGTTGGTTTGTGCTATGAAAGTAGTCCCAAAGGTCATAGGTACCCAAAGAGGATACAAAAACTTCCGTCTTCATGTGCATTGAGTAGAAAGAGAAGTTTGATTCCTCTCAATTAGTTTTGAGACGTGGATTTGGTAACATTAAGAGTTATGTTAGTAGGGTGTTGTGAATCGGGAAATACTTGTGTTGAAGTTAGTGATTCCCGTAACATGCACATATGGTGAACCGCTATGTCAGGAAGTCAGAGCATAATTGATCTATTGATTGTCATCCTTTGTGTTGCGGTCGGGATCACGCGATGGTTTACACCTACCAACCCTTCCCCTTGGAGTATGCGTTTAGCACTTTGTTTCGATTACTAATAAAAAATTTCGCAACAAGTATGTGAGTTCTTCATGACTAATGTGAGTCCATGGTATAGATGCACTTTCACCTTCCACCATTGCTCGCCTCTCTAGTACCGCTCAATTTTTGCCGGTGCACAAACCCACCATATGCCTTCCTCAAAACAGCCACCATACCTACCTACTATGGCATTTTCATAGCCATTCCGAGATATATTGCGATGCAACTCCCACCGTTCCGTCTCATGACTTGTGTCGTCACTCTCATATTGCCATTGCATGATCGTAAGATAGCTAGCGAGATGTTCCAACGTCATACGCCAAGCTAGATCGTTGCACATCTCGGTACACTGCCGGAGGCAATTCTTATAGACTCATCATCGTTCTAAGCTTTGAGCTGTGAGTAAATAAAAGTGTGATGATCGTCATTATTAGAGCATTGTCCCATGTGAGAAAAAAGGCCAAAGTTGCCCACACAAAAAAAGAGAAAAAAGAGGCCAAATAGCCCAAATAAAATAAAAGAGAGAGAGAAAAAGAGAGAAGGGACAATGCTACTATCTTTTTCCACACTTTTGCTTCATAATAGCACCATGTTCTTCATGATTGAGAGCCTCTTGTTTTGTCACCACCATATACTAGTGGGAATCTTTATTTTATAACTTGGCTTGTATATTCCAATGCTGGTCTTCCTCAAATTGCCCTAGGTCTTCGTGAGCAAGCAAGTTGGATGCACACCCACTAGTTCCCCTTTTGAGCTCACATACTTATAGCTCTAGTGCATCCTTTGTATGGCAATCCCTACTCATTCACATTGATACCTATTAATGGGCATCTCCATAGCCCTTTAATACGCCGAGTCAATGTGACCATCTCCTCCTTTTTGTCTCACAACCACCACCACGCTCTATTCCACCTATAGTGCTATATCCATGGCTCACGCTCATGTATTGTGTGATAGTTGAAAAAGGTTTGAGAAAGTAAGAGTGCAAAAACAATTACTTGGCCAATACCGGGGTTGTGCATGATTTAAATTAGTTGTGTGGGGATGATGGAGCATAGCCAGACTATATGATTTTGTAGGGATAACTTTCTTTGCCCTTGTTATTTCGAAAGTTCATGATTACCTTGCTAGTTTGCTTGAAGTATTATTGTTTTCATGTCAATAGAAAACTATTGTTTTGAATCCTACGGATCTGAACATTCATGTCACATGAAAGAAGTTACAAAAGACAACTATGCTAGGTAGCATTCCACATCAAAAATTCAGTCTTTATCACTTCCCTACTCGAGGACGAGCAGGAGTTAAGCTTGGGGATGCTTGATACGTCTCCAACGTATCTATAACTTTTGATGGTTCCATGCTATTATCTTGGTAAACTATGGTTGTTTTGTATGCCTTTTATATCTTTTTTGGGACTAACTTATTAACTCCGTGCCAAGTGCCAGTTCCTGTTTTTTCCGCGTTTTTGACCCTTTTCACACGAGGATTTTAAACGGTGTCCAAACGGAATAAAACTTCCGAAAGGATTTTTTCCGGAACAGAACATACGCATGAGACTTGAGAACCAAGGCAAGACCCCCCAGGGGACCCCACAATCCCCCTAGGCGCGGCCACGGGGGGCCCGCGCCTAGCCGGCTTGTGGGCCCCGTGTGGCTCGTCTGCCCTACCTCTTCCGCCTATAAATTCAGAAAAAATCCAAAACTCTGAGAGAGATCCATGAAAATACATTTCCGCCGCCGCAAGCTTCTGTCTCCGCAAGATCCCATCTGGGGAACGTTCTGGTGCCCTGCCAGAGGGGGGATTCGGATACGGAGGGCTTCTTCATCAACACCATGACCTCTCCGATGATGCGTGAGTAGTTCACCATAGACCTTCGGGTCCATAGCTAGTAGCTAGATGGCTTTTTCTCTCTCTTGGATCTTCAATACAAAGTTCTCCATGATCTTCATGGAAATCTATCCAATGTAATCTTCTTTGCGGTGTGTTTGTCGAGATCCGATGAATTGTGGATTTGTGATCAGATTATCTATGAATCTTATTTGAGTTTCTTATGATCTCTTATATGCATGATTTCATATCCTTGTAATTCTCTTCGAGTTCTGGGTTTTGTTTGTCCAACTTGATCTATGATTCTTGCAATGGGAGAACTGCTTGGTTTTGGGTTCATACTTTGCGGTGACCTCACCGAGTGACAGAAGGGGTAGCAAGGCACGCATCATGTTGTTGCCATCAAGGGTAAAAAGATGGGGTTTTCATCATTGGTTTGAGTTTATCCCTCTACATCATGTCATCTTGCTTAAGGCGTTACTCTGTTCGTCATGAACTCAATACACTAGATGCATGCTGGATAGCGGTCGATGTGTGGAGTAATAGTAGTAGATGCAGAAAGTATCGGTCTACTTGTCTCGGACGTGATGCCTATATGTATGATCATTACCTTAGATGTCGTCATGACTTTGCGTGGTTCTATCAATTGCTCGACAGTAATTTGTTCACCCACTGTATGATTTGCTATTATGAGAGAAGACTCTAGTGAACACTATGGCCCCCGGGTCTACTCCACACCATATTTTCATCCTTACACTTGTACTTCATTGCACTTTCCGCCTTCAGATCTCACTTTGCAATCAATCTTGAAGGGATTGACAACCCCTTTATAGCGTTGGGTGCAAGCTCTTTTGTGTTTGCGCAGGTACTCTGGACTTGGTGCAATTCTCCTACTAGATTGATACCTTGGTTCTGAAACTGAGGGAAATACTTACTGCTCGTGTGCTGCATCACCCTTTCCTCTTTAAGGGAAAAACCAACGCAAGCTCAAGAGGCAGCACTCAGTCTCGTCAAAAGAGTGAGTATGCCCGTCATCATCAAGATATGGTCTATCAACCTGGCGAAAAGGCTTATCTTCGTGTCACACCAATGATAGGTGCACACCATTTTGGGATCAAGGGCAAGTTAGCTCCTCGCTATATTGGTCCTTTCACTGTTCTCGAAAGGCGTGGAAAAGTATCTTATCAATTGGAACTGCCGGCGAACCTTTCTCAGGTTCACAATGTCTTCCATGTGTCTCAGATTCGCCGCTGCTTCAAAGATCCTAGTGTGTTGATTCAAAAGTTCAAAGGCATGACTAAATATCAATTGAGGAACTCTAAAATTATTGGTTCAGTAATCTATCTAGCGAGCACAACGAGGCCTGGCATCGCGTTTGCTATGAGCAAACTGAGCTAATTTGTTATCCATCCGGGTGATGTACATTGGCATGTTCTTGAAAGAATTATCCACTATTTGGAAGGTACTATTAACCATGGACTTCACTATAACGGATACCCATCGGTACTTGAAGGGTATAGTGATGCGAATTGGATCTCTCATGCTAATGAGATGAAGGCCACACTGGGTATATGTTTACTCTTGGAGGTGTCATGTTCATAGAAGTCTTGCAAGCAAACAATCTTAATGAGATCGACAATGGAAGCAGAATTAATATCATTAGACACATCTGGTGTCGAACCAGAATGGCTTCGAGATCTTTCGATGGACTTGCGAGTGGTTGAGAAGGCGATTTAGGCTATCCTTATGATTTGCGATAATCAGACAGTTATTCTCAAGGTAAAGGGTTCAAAGGACAACACGAAGTGCAACAAACATATAAGAATGAGATTGAAAGTTGTTGGACGTTTAAGAAACTCCATAGAGATAGCGTTATATTTTATCGGCTAAGAATCTGGCAGATCCATTTACTAAATTGGCTATCACATGTTGTGATAGATAATGCATCGAGGGGGTGGGTATGATGCCTACCTGAGTTGCCATGGTGGTAACCCAGCCTATGTGACCAGAGATCCCATGAAGTAGGACCTAGGAAAAACAAGCCAGTGGCTAACTAAGAAGAGTAACTTTACTAATCCACTACGTTGGAGATGCGATACTCTCGAATGTTGTATGGTAGGATGACTACTGTCTTAATGTCTTCCAACACTTATATAAGCCAGATGCTATCCTGCAAAGCGATCTTTGTACGAATACACCTATGTGAGCTTAACTGCTAGCCACAATCTATGAGATTGGGGTGATCTCTAGTAAGCTCATGAATATGCCAGGAGTGTGACTAATATGCTCCATCCAAAGGGTCGGCCTTCGACACCCTAGTACTAGTAAGACATGTGGTGAAACTTCTTTATGCCAAACTAACCATTCAAGGGATAGTCCATTATTCTGTTGTGAAGGAGTGTATCCACGTGCTCTAGGTGAAGTTCAACCTTAACAGGTCTTCACTTAATACTCGTATATTAAAACAGTGATCGGAATAGAGGCCATACTGGGCCCTCGAGATCTGCTGGGGGATTGTTGAAATATGGGGTGGACTTTAGGCCCGCATAACAATTTCAAAAACTTCTCTAAGGTCCTATGTAGGTATCATGACAAGGGAGTGGTGGGAACTTTAGTACCACCCCACTAATTGGAGAGGAGTTGGACCTTCTTATAAGGGATTTTCTTTCACATGCTATTGGATCTTGAGAGGAGAAGTGGTGTAACACCCTGAGACCGATGCTCCAGATTCCTTCCATGTATTTCATAGTTGTCGTGTGTTTTAATTTGCTTGCAGCATTCATCATCATATCATCCGCATCATTCGCATTGCATCAGCACTTTGTTGCCATCATTTTTCAAAACTTGCATCCATTCATAGTTGTCGGTTCTCTCCATTCATGTCGATGACCATTTCTTGACCAACCACGCACGCACGCGCTCGCGACATCACTACATATTGTTTTTTAAAAGTGTGTATAAAATATCCTTAGAATGGGTCAAAAGTTGGCGCGCATTCTTAACTTATCATAGGTAGACTGCTTGCCAAATTTCATCGCATTCGCAGGTCGTTTGATACCCCAAAAACAATTGTACCGGCACCATCATCGGTTAGATTAGCAGACGTTTTGTTGGGGAACGTTGCATGGGAAACAAAAAAAATCCTACGCACACGAAGACCTATCATGGTGATGTCCATCTACGAGAGGAGATTAGATCCACATACCCTTGTAGATCACTAAGCGGGAAGTGTTAAGAAACGTGGTTGATGTAGTGGTACAGCTTCGTGATTCAAATCACCGTCGTCCCACGATCCGTCCCACGATCCGTTCCGATCTAGCGCCGAATGGACGACACCTCCGCGTTCAGCACACGTACAACTCGATGACGATCTCGGTCTTCTTGATCCAGCAAGAGAAATGGATACGTAGATGAGTTCTCCGGCAGCGTGACGGCGCTCCGGTGGTGGTGATGATCTACTCCTGCACGGCTCCGCCCGAGCTCCGCAGAAATCCGATCTAGAGGAAGAACTACATGGTATAGGTTTGAGTTGCACGTGGCAAAGTTGTGTCTCAAAAATCCCTAAACCACCAATATATATAGGAGGAGGGGAGGGGCTAGCCTTGGGTCTCAAGGGAGCCCCAAGGGCGTCGGGCGAGTGAGAGGAGGTGGAATCCCACCCCAATTCGGTTTGGGGGAAGGAGTCCCCTCCTTCCTTCCCACCTTGCTCTTTCCTTGTTTTTTCTTTTCTTTTGGTTTTTTCCACTTGTGGATCCATGGCCCTATTGGGCTAGCTTCACCAGCCCACTAAGGGCTGGTGCGCCACCCTAGGGTCACTGGGCTCACTCCCGGGTGGGTGGGCCCCTCCCGGTGAATACCCGGAACCCATACGTCACTCCCGGTACACTGCCGGTAATGCCCGAAACTTTTTGGTGACCAAATGAAACCATCCTATATATCAATCTTCGTTTCTGGACCATTCCGGAAACCCTCGTGATGTCCTTGATATCATCCGAGACTCCAAACAACCTTCGGTAACCACACATATAACTCAACTATACTAAAACATCATCGAACCTTAAGTGTGCACACCCTGCAGGTTGGAGAACTATGTAGACATGACCCGAGACACTCCTCGGTCAATATCCAATAGCGGGACCTGGATGTCCATATTGGATCCTAAATATTCTATGAAGATCTTATCGGTTGAACCGCTGTGCCAAGGATTCACATAATCCCGTATGTCATTCCCTTTGTTCTTGGTATGTTACTTGCCCAAGATTCGATCGTCGGTGTCTGTATACCTATTTCAATCTCCTTACCGGCAAGTCTCTTTACTCGTTCCGTAAAACAAGATCGCGTGACTTACACTTGAGTCACGTTACTTGCAAGGCCTATTTGTGATGTTGTATTACCGAGTCGGCCCCGAGATACCTCTCCGTCACACGGAGTGACAAATCCCAGTCTTGATCCATACTAACTCAACGGACACCTTCGGAGATACCTGTAGAGCACCTTTATAGTCACCCAGTTACGTTGTGACATTTGATACACACAAGATATTCCTACGGTGTCAGTGAGTTATATGATCTCATGATCGTAGGAATGAATACTTGACACGAAGAAAACAATAGCAATAAAATGACACGGTCACATGCTACGTTCATAGTTTGGGTCTAGTCCATCACATGATTCTCCTAATGATGTGATCCAGTTATCAAGTGACAACACTTACGTATGATCAGAAAACCTTAACCATCCTTGATCAACTGGCTAGCCAACTAGAGGCTTGCTAGGGACATTGTTTTGTCTATATATCCACACGTGTATCTCTGCTTTCATTCAATACAATTATAGCATGGATAATAAACGATTATATTGAAACACGAAATATAATAATAACTATTTTATCATTGCCTCTACGGCATATTTCCAACAGTCTCCCACTTCCACTAGAGTCAATAATCTAGTCCTCACATTGCTATCCGATTTACATTGTAATGAATCTCACACCCATACAGTTCTGGTGTTGATCATGCTTCGCTCGTGGAAGAGGTTTAGTCAGCGGATCTGCTACATTCAGACCTGTGTGCACTTTGCAAATATTTACGTCCTCTCCTTCGACGTAGTCGCGGATGATGTTGAAGCGTCGTTTGATGTGTGTGGTCTTCTTGTGAAACCTTGGTTCCTTTGCTAAAGCAATGGCACGAGTGTTATCGGATTTAGTCCGCTTGGCACAACTCCAAGATCCGTCATGAACTGCTTCATCCAGACACCCTCCTTAGCTGCCTCTGAGGCAGCCATGTACTCCGCTTCACATGTACAATCTGCTACGACGCTTTGCTTGGAACTGCACCAGCTTACCGCACCCCCATTAAGAATAAATACATATCCGGTTTGAGACTTATAGTCATCTGGATGAGTGTCAAAGCTTGCGTTGACATAATCCTTTATGACGAGCTCTTCATCACCTCCATAAACGAGAAACATTTCCTTAGTCCTTTTCAGGTACTTTAGAATATTCTTGACCGCCGTTCAGTGATCCATTCCTGGATTACTTTGAAAAATGTCTGCCATACTTATGGCGAGGCTGACGTCCGGTCTAGTGCACAACATTGCATACATGATAGACCCTATGGCTGAAGCATAGGGGACGGTACTCATCTTTTCTCTATATTCCGCAGTTACTCGACACTGAGTCTTACTCAATTTTATTCCTTGTGATACTGGCAAGAATCCCTTCTTGGACTATTCCATTTTGAACTTCTTGAAAACTTTATCAAGGTATGTGCTTTGTGAAAGTCCTATGAGGCGTCTCGATCTATCCCTATAGATCTTAATGCCTAGAATGTAAGCAGCTTCTCGTAGGTCCTTCATAGAGAAACCCTTGTTTAAGTAATCTTTTATGCTCTCTAAAAAGTCCACATTGTTTCCAATCAGTAATATGGCATCCACATATAATATTAGAAACGCCACAGAGCTTCCACTCACTTTCTTGTAAATACAAGATTCTCCAACAACTTGTATAAACCCAAACACTTTGATCACTTCATCCTCTAAGATGCTTGCACCAGTCCATAAATGGATTGTTGGAGATTGCATACTTTGTTAGCATTCTTTGTATTGACAAAACCTTCGGGTTGCATCATATATAACTCTTCCTTAAGAAAACCGTTAAGGAACGTCGTTTTGACATCCATCTGCCAGATTTCATAATCGAAAAATGCAGCCATTGCTAACATGATTCTGACGGACTTAAGCATCGCTACCGGTGAGAACGTCTCATCATACTCAACCCCTCGAACTTGTGAAAAACCCTTTGCCACAAGTCGAGCTTTATAAACAGTTACATTACCGTCCACGTCTGTCTTCTTCTTAAAGATACATTTGTTCTGAATAGCCTTGCGGCCTTCAGGTAATACTTCCAAAGTCCACACTTTGTTTTCATACATAGATCCTATCTTGGACTTCATGGCCTCCAGCCAGTTGTTGGAATCCGGGCCCACCATTTCTTCTTCATAATTCGTAGGTTCATTCTCTAAAACAATATGATTGATAAGACAAGATTACCGTACCACTCAGGAGCAGTACGTGATCTTGTCGACCTGCGAGGCCCGATAGGAACTTGATCCGAAGTTTCATGATCATCATCATTAACTTCCACCTCAACCGGCGTCGCTTCAACAGTGGTTTCCCCATGCCCTGCGTCACCATCTAGAGGGATTAGAGGTTCGACAACCTCATCAAGTTCTACCTTCCTCCCACTCAATTCTTTTGGGAGAAACTCCTTCTCAAGAAAATCTCCGTTCTTAGCAACAAATACTTTGCCCTCAGATTTGAGATAGAAGGTGTACCCAACTGTCTCCTTTGGGTAACCTATGAAGACTCACTTTTCCGCTTTGGGTTCCAGCTTTTCAGGCTGAAGCTTTTTGACATAACAATCACATCCCCAAACTTTAAGAAATGACAACTTTGGCCTCTTGGTATGTTACTTGCCCGAGATTCGATCATCGGTATCCGTATAACTATTTCAATCTCGTTACCAGCAAGTCGCTTTACTCGTTCCGTAATCCAGGATCACGTGACTTACACTTGGGTCACATTGCTTGCAAGGCTTGTTTGTTGATGTTGTATTAACGAGTGGGTCCTGATACGTCCATTTTGCATCATGATTTCATGTTGATATTTATCGCTTTATGGACTATTATATTACTTTCTGGTACCATACTTATGCCTTTTCTCTCTTATTTTGCAAGGTTATTTGAAGAGGGAGAATACCGGCAGCTGGAATTCAGACTGGAAAAGGAGCAAGTCTGAGACCTCTATTCTGCGCAACTCCAAATGCCCTGAAAATCAACGTGGATTTTTTTGGGAATATATAAAAAATACTGGGCGAAAGAAGTGTGAGAAGGGAGCTGCCAGGGGCCCACAAGCCTGGTAGCCGCGGCCTGCCCCCCATGCCGCGGCTACAGGGCTTGTGGGCACCCTGGTGGCCCACTGGCCCCCCTCTTCTGCTATATGAAGGGTTTCGTCCGGAAAAAAATCAAGGTGGAGCTTTTTCGAGGAGGCGCCGCCGCCACGAGGCGGAACTTAAGCAGAACCAATCTAGAGCTCCGACAAGACGATCCTGCCGGGGCAACTTACCTCCCGGAGGGGGAAATCGTCGCCATCGTCATCGCGAACACTCCTCTCGTCGGAGGGGAGTCATCTCCATCAACATCTTCATCAGCACCATCTCATCTCCAAACCCTAGTTCATCACTTGTAACCAATCTCCGTCTCGCGACTCCGATTGGTACTTGTAAGGTTGCTAGTAGTGTTGATTCTCTTTGTAGTTGATGCTAGTTGGATTACTTGGTGGAAGAGTTTATGTTCAGATCATTGATGCTACTCATTACCTCTCTGGTCATGAATATGATTATGCTTTGTGAGTAGTTACTTTTGTTCCTCAGCACATGGGATAAGTCATGCTAATAGTAGTCATGTGAATTTGGTATTCGTTCGGTAATTTGATATGTTGTATGTTGTTTTTCCTCTAGTGGTGTTATGTGAATGTCGACTACATAACACTTCACCATTATTTGGGCCTAGAGGAAGGCATTGGGGAGTAGTACGTAGATGATGGGTTGCTAGAGTGACAAAAGCTTAAACCCCAGTCTATGCGTTGCTTCGTAAGGGGCTGATTTGGATCCACTAGTTTAATGCTATGGTTAGACTTTGCTTAATTCTTCTTTCGTAATTGCGGGTGCTTGCGAGAGGAGTTAATCATAAGTGGCATGGTTGTCCAAGTAAGGGTAGTACCCAAGCGCCGGTCCACCCACATGTCAAACTATCAAAGTAACGAACGCGAATCATATGAACATGATGAAAACTAGCATGACCGAAATTCCCGTGTGTCCTCGGGAGCGTTTTTCCTCCTATAAGACTTTGTTCAGGCTTGTCCCTTGCTGCAAAAGGAATTGGGCCACTTTGCTGCACCATTGCTATTACTTGTTACTTGTTACTTTTCACCTGCTACGTTTCACCTCACTACACCATCACTTGTTACCGCTACTTTTAGTGCTTGCAGTTATTACCTTGCAGAAAACCGTTTATCAGAGCCTTCTTCTCCTCGTTGGGTTCGACACTCTTACTTATCGAAAGGACTACGATTGATCCCCTATACTTGTGAGTTGATTATGTCACTAAGTGGGTAGAAGCTATCCCCACTAGAAATGTTGATCACCACACCTCTATTAAGATGCTTAAAGAACTCATTATCCCAATATTTGGAGTCCCTAGATATCTGATGACTGTTGGCGGTTCACACTTCATTCATGGTGTTTTCCGTAAGATGCTCGCTAAGTATGATGTCAACCATAGAGTTGCATCTCCTTATCATCCTCAGTCTAGTGGTCAAATGGAGTTGAGTAATAGGGAGATCAAATTGATCTTACAAAAGACTGTCAATAGATCTCGAAAGAATTGTTCTAGCAAACTTGACGATGCACTATCGGCTTATAGGACTGCTTATAAGAATCCCATGGGCATGTAACCATATAAAATGGTTTACGGTAAGGCCTGTCATTTACCTCTTGAGCTAGAACACAAAGCTTATTGGGCAATCAAAGAGCTCAACTTCGATTTCAAACTTGCCGGTGAGAAGCGGTTGTTTGATATCAGTTGATTAGATGAATGGAGGGCCCAGGCATATGAGAATGCCAAGTTGTTCAAGGAAAAGGTTAAGAGATGGCACGATAAGAGAATACAAAAATGTGAGTTCAATGTAGGTGATTATGTCCTGCTATACAATTCTCGCTTAAGATTCTTCGCAGGCATGCTTCTCTCTAAATGGGAAGGTCCTTACGTTGTCGAGGAAGTATATCGTTCCGGTGCCATCAAAATCAACAACACGGAAGGTAATTTTCCGAGAGTGGTAAATGGGCAAAGAATCAAGCATTATATCTCTGGTACTCCTATAAATGTTGAGACAAATATTATCAATATCGTAACTCCAGAGGAGTACATAAGGATGTTTATCAGCCAGTTTCAGACTCTGAAAACGAAGAGGTATGTGTTTCGGTAAGTAATTGGACTCCAAACTTTTCCAGTAGGAAATTTTCTCCGTTTTGGAATTTATGGAAAAATAGAAAAATAAAAAGCAGTCTGGAGAGCGCACGAGGCGGCCACAATCTTGGTAGTCACGCCTGCCCCCCTGGCCGCGGCTACAGGACTTGTGGGAACCTCGTGTGCCTCCCGGACTCCGTTTTCTTGCGGAGCACTCCTGGTCCAGAAAAAATCATTATATATACGCCCGGGGGTTTTGATCTCCTTATCGCGCAGTGTTCGTCTATTTTTCGTTTCGATCATGTTTCTGTTGTAGATCTAGATCGTCATGACTTCCCCAAAAGCTCCTAAGGACAAGATCTTCAAGAAGGTCATCAATCCCTACTTCACGGAAGTGTTGCAACACCCTCAATCTATTGAGATGCGTGAGGGCATGTTGCACATCCGTGATGTTGAGGGGCCTAAGAAGACCGGAAGCATGGAGACGAGGCTCGAAGCAATGGAGCAACAAGTCTTCAAGTGCCAAGGGATGGTGGAGCGTGGACTCAACGCCAACCACATGATGATCACGGAGTTCACCAACAAGCACAAGATGGATGCCAATGACATTGGGAAGCACCTCTCCAGGCTCTATGACAGGGTTGATCAACTCCAGGGCCAGATATATGACCTGCAGAACCAAAACTGAGAGTATGAGTATAGATTTAAATCAATACGGTTGGCTGCAGATTTGAGGATTCCGGCGATTGGTTCATCCTGCCATGATGGAGCACCTATGCCTTGGAAGACGGAGGATCAAACTCATGTTGCAACTCCTCCACCACCACCACCAAAGGAAGACAACTAAGCATTGGTATGGGCAATCCCCTTGGCTTTTGCCAAGCTTGGGGGAGTTGCCCTGGTATCGTATCACCTTTATATCTTTTGCTTTTACCTTTGTTTTAGTTCTTTCTTTTTCAGTTTTTACTTTCTTCTCTTATTGGAATAAGTCTTTAGTGTTTAGTTTGAGTCTTTTGCCTTGTGTCTCCCCCGATGTATTCGAGCTTGCGAGCTATATAATAAAGACTATCTTAGTCAAGGGCTTTGTTTTGTGCCGTGATCAAAAGTATGAAAAGAACGATAGCATGAAAGATCATGAGATGATCTTATGGAAAGTGATAGCTTCACATATAACAAGATGATGATTGAAACTTGTTGAGAATAGACCAACATAGACCCCAGTCATTGTTGCAATTAATAAGCAGTAATAATGAAAGAGAGGTTCACATATAAATATATCATCTTAGACACTTTCTATAATTGTGAGCACTCACCAAACTATTACATTCTTAGAAGTAGATGTTGGACAAGGAAGACAACATAATGAATTGTGTTTGCTTGGTTCCAAACAATGTTATATGTCTAGAGATCCCTTAGCATGTGTCGATTGCTTCCACCTCATATTAGCCAAAACTTCTGTACTAAGTAGAAATACTACTTGTGCGTCCATAAACCTTCAACCCGGTTTTGCCATGAGAGTCCACCATACCTACCAATGGATTGAATAATATCCCTCAAGTAAGCTGTCATCCGTGCAAGCAATAAAAATTTCTCTCTAATATGTATGATCTATTAGTGTGTGGAAAATAAGCTTTATACGAACCTGTGATGATGAAGACATAAAAGCAACAGACTGCATAATAAAGTTCTTTATCACAGGAGGCAATATAAAGTGACGTTCCTCCGCACTAAGAGGACACACATCCAAACCTCAAAAGAGCATGACAACCTGTGCTTCCCTCTGCGAAGGGCCTATCTTGTACCTTTACTTTTGTACTTGTGAAAGTCATGGTGATCAACACCAATTCCCTATTCCGTCTTCATCTTGGTGAACGTCATATGCTAGGGAAAGATCTATATTCATATATCAACTTGGAGATGACTACTTATGCTTTATTATTGTTGACTTTACCCTTGAGGTAAATGGTTGGGAGGCAAAATTATAAGCCCCTATCTTTCTCTATGTCCAACTGAAACTTTGATACCATGAGTACCATGTGAGTTGCAACAATTGTGGAAAACAAAAGAGATGATTGAGTATGTGGATTTGCTTTACAAGATTTTATTTGACTCTTTCAGATGTTATGATAAATTGCAATTGCTTCACTGACTATGGAATGTTGTTGGCTACTTCTCGGTAAGGTTTTTGATTCGTACTTTGCTTTGTCAAGGAATTGTTACTTTCCCATAAGAATCTTTATGATGTATTGCTGTTCTATGTGTGATCATGATGCCCTCATGTTCGTATTGTGTTTTATCGACACCTTCATCCCTAAACATGTGGACATGTTTATGGATCTTGGTTTTCGCTTGAGGACAAGCGAGGTCTAGGCTTGGGGGAGTTGATACGTCCATTTTGCATCATGATTTCATGTTGATATTTATCGCTTTATGGACTGTTATATTACTTTGTGGTACCATACTTATGCGTTTTCTCTCTTATTTTGCAAGGTTTATTTAAAGAGGGAGAATACCGACACCTGGAATTCTGGACTGGAAAAGGAGCAAGTCTGAGTCCTCTATTCTACGCAACTCCAAATGCCCTGAAAATCAACGTGGAATTTTTGGGAATATATAAAAAATACTGGGCGAAAGAAGTGCCAGAGGGGAGCTACCAAGGGCCCACAAGCCTGGTAGCCACGGCCTGCCCCCCTGGTCGCGGCTACAGGGCTTGTGTGCAGCTTGGTGGCCCACTGGCCCCCCTCTTCTGCTATATGACGGGTTTCGTCCGGAAAAAATCAAGGTGGAGCTTTTTCTAGGAGGCGCCGCCGCCACGAGGCGGAACTTGAGCAGAACCAATCTAGAGCTCCGGCAGCACAATCCTGTCGGGGAAACTTCCCTCTCGGAGGGGGAAATCGTCGCCATCGTCATCACCAACACTCCTCTCGTCGGAGGGGAGTCATCTCCATCAACATCTTCATCAGCACCATCTCATCTCCAAACCCTAGTTCATCACTTGTAACCAATCTCCATCTCGCGACTCCGATTGGTACTTGTAAGGTTGTTAGTAGTGTTGATTACTCTTTGTAGTTGATGCTAGTTGGGTTACTTGGTGGAAGATTATATGTTCAGATCCTTGATGCTACTCATTACCTCTCTGGTCATGAATAGGATTATGCTTTGTGAGTAGTTACTTTTGTTCCGGAGGACATGGGATAAGTCATGCTAATAGTAGTCATGTGAATTTGGTATTCGTTCGGTAATTTGATATGTTGTATGTTGTTTTTCCTCTAGTGGTGTTATGTGAACGTCGACTACATAACACTTCACCATTATTTGGGCCTAGAGGAAGGCATTGGGGGATAGTAACTAGATGATGGGTTGTTAGAGTGACAGAAGCTTAAACCCCAGTCTATGTGTTGCTTCGTAAGGGACTGATTTGGATCCACTAGTTTAATGATATGGTTAGACTTTGTCTTAATTCTTCTTTCGTAGTTGCGGATGCTTGCGAGAGGGGTTAATCATAAGTGGGATGCTTGTCCAAGTAAGGGCAGTACCCAAGCGCCGGTCCACCCACATGTCAAACTATCAAAGTAACGAACGTGAATCATATGAACATGATGAAAGCTAGCATGACAGAAATTCCCGTGTGTCCTCGGGAGCTTTTTTCCTCCTATAAGACTTTGTTTAGGCTTGTCCCTTGCTGCAAAAGGGATTGGGCCACTTTTCTGCACCGTTGCTATTAATTGTTACTTGTTACTTTTCACCTGCTACGTTTCACCTCACTACACCATCACTTGTTACCGCTAATTTCAGTGCTTGCAGTTATTACCTTACTGAAAACCGTTTATCCGAGCCTTCTGTTCCTCGTTGGGTTCGACACTCTTACTTGGAGAAAGGACTACGATTGATCCCCTATACTTGTGGGTCATCAGGCCCCGAGATACCTCTCCATCACACGGAGTGACAAATCCCAGTCTTGATCCATATTAACTCAACGATCGCGATTGGAGGGTCGAAACCCCCCTAGAAACAACTAACCCTAGCCCCCTTCCCAACCTAAACACCCCTACCAATATTACAAACCCTAGCCATCCCTAACCTTCAGCCACCACCTCCACCTTGAAATCTGCATGCTTTTCCCGGCCACTCCTCGTTAGATTGCCCAAGGCCCAGCCGCTCAGAGGCGCCCCAGGACAAGCCCAACCACCTACATCGCCACGCCGAAGGCCCATGTTGAGCCTCCTATAATCCCGCCCATGCACGTCTAATTGCTATTTTACACTCACCTGCTTTGTTTGTTCTGATTGCCTCAGATTCGGCCCAATGCTTGTTTTTTCTATCCAACGATTTTCTCTTTTATCCAGGGAATTGCCGTTTTACAGAAAAGGCCTCTATGTTCATGCATTTAATAACTCACCAACCGTGCATCATATGAAAATGATTTAAACATGTAAAATGTTCAGAATTTCATGTACATTAATAATATCCAACCTTCACACATGTTTAAATTGTTTAAACCTCCCGTTTTCATTAATTTGCATCAATTCCATGTTAAAACGGTTTATTTCATACCTATTAAACTGTAACTCCAATTAAAATGTTGTATATATGTAACTTTCCTAGAAAAACATGTAGAATAACATGGTGCACTTTATTTTCTTGTTTAATAAATATAAAATGTGTTCATGCAAAACAAGACCAAATTCATAATTTGAATATGGGGTCATTTATAAATGCTATATGTTGCTTCCGCCCTCATTTATAAATGCCTAGATAATGCAGTTGTTTATGATTTCACCGTTTGCCATATTTAACAACAATTAAATTTATTGGGGTATCTAAACGAGAGCGACATAAATATTTGAACGTGGAGTTTGTTAATATGCAACTCGTTCCATATTGAATTTCACTGAATTTGTAGTGTTTGATTGTTGCACCTTGCCATGCCATGCATAATTAAATGGACATGCATCATACTTGATTGTGCATCATGCCATGAATTTGTTGTGTTGTTTACTATGTCATTTGTTTGATTGTGGATTGCTTCTTCTCGATAGAGTTCCGAAATCGATTCAGAGTGTGAGGATTCGTTCGACTACGCCCGTTCGTCTACTTCACCGATCCGTTCTTATTCCAAGCGGGATCTCAGGCAAGATGATCGTTTCCCTAGATACCACTACTATCATTTACATTCTAGTTGTCTTGTTTCTATCTCTATGTCTCGCTTCGTACCACTTGTTTGTCAAGACTCCTAAAATGACATGATAAGCCTCTAACCTTCCCCATCCAAGCAAACCATTTTTTGGCTAAGTTACCGCTTGCTCATCCCTTCTTATAGTGTTGCTAGTTGTAGGTGCACGTTGTTTCCATGTGACAGCATGGATATCTTGGGATATTAGAATGTTCTTGTTATTCAATTTAATGCACATATACACTTGGTAAAAGGTGCAAGGCTTGGCATTTTTCTCGGTGTTTTGTTCCACCTTTGTCGCCCTAGTTTCCGATTACGAGTGTTATGTTACATACTGAGCGCTCCTAACATGCTTGGGCTTGTTATGGGGACCCCTTGATTTTCATTTTGGGGTCAAACTCTTCTCGCAAGGCCCAACATTAGTACTACATTTGTTTAACTTTAAAAAACTTGCATAGGGACCCGACGACACACGTGGATAAGTAATCAACAACCCAAGCGATGGCTCCTCATGAGTGTTGGTCCAAAATGGAAGTAGCCGGGGCTGCCAACGAGTGTGACGGCCGGAAACTTAGCCAATCCGTCCGTGTCCTGAGAACGAGATACGGGTGCACGAGGACTCTGAGGATACCTTGGCGTAGGATCGAAATTATGTCTAGAGGGGGGGGGGGGGGTGATTAGACTACTTGACAAGATAATTTTTTGCCTTTTCCCAACTTTAGTTGAGAGGCACCTTTGGTAAGTACACCCTACACATGTAGTTCTAAGAGTATAGCAACGGAAAGTAAAACATGCAAGTGTAAAGTAAAGGAGTAAGGTAGGGAGATCAAATGCATGAGGTTGACATGGCGAATTTTGGCATGGTTCTGATAGGTGGTGCTATCGTACGTCCATGTTAGTGGAGACATCAACCCGCGGAGGGTAACAGTTGCGAGAGTCCACAGAGGGCTGATACGTCCATTTTGCATCATGCTTTCATGTTGATATTTATCGCTTTTTGGGCTCTTATTTCACTTCACGGTACAATACTTATGCCTTTTCTCTCTTATTTTGCAAGGACTACATGAAGAGGGAGAATGCCGGCAGCTGGAATTCTGGCCTGAAAAAGGAGCAAGTTTGAGATACCTATTCCGCGCAACTCCAAAAACCGTGAAAATCAACGAGGATTTTTTTTGGGATTTATAAAAAATACTGGGACGAAGAAGTACCAGAGGGGCGCTAGCAGGAGGCCACAAGTCTGCTAGGCGCGGCCTCCCCCCTGGCCGCGCCTAGGGGGCTTGTGGGCTCCCACTTGGTCCTCTGGCCCCCCTCTTTTGCTACAAGAAGGGTTTCGGTCTGGAAAAAATCAAGAGGAGGCTTTTCGGAGGATTTGCCGCCGCCACGAGGCGGAACTTGAGCAGAACCAATCTAGAGCTCCGGCAGGACAATCGTGCCGGGGAAACTTCCCTCCCGGAGGGGGAAATCGTCGCCATCGTCATCACCAACACTCCTCTCATCGTAGGGGACTCGTCACCATCAACATCTTCATCAGCACCATCTCATCTACAAACCCTAGTTCATCTCTTGTAACCAATCTCCGTCTCGCGACTCCGATTGGTACTTGTAAGGTTGCTAGTAGTGTTAATTACTCTTTGTAGTTGATGCTAGTTGGATTACTTGGTGGAAGATTATATGTTCAGATCTTTGATGCTACTCATTACCTCTCTGGTCATGATTATGATTATGCTTTGTGAGTAGTTACTTTTGTTCCTGAGGACATGGGATAAGTCTTGCTATAAGTAGTCATGTGAATTTGGTATTCGTTCGATAATTTGATGTGTTGTATGTTGTTTTTCCTCTAGTGGTGTTATGTGAACGTCGCAAGTAGTAAGTAGATGATGGGTTGCTAGAGTGACAGAAGCTTAAACCCTAGTTTATGCGTTGCTTCGCAAGGGGGTGATTTGGATCCACTAGTTTAATGTTATGGTTAGACTTTGTCTTAATTCTTCTTTCCTAGTTGCGGATGCTTGCGAGAGGGGTTAATCATAAGTGAGATGCTTGTCCAAGTAAGTTAAGTACCCAAGCGCTGGTCCACCCACATATAAAACTATCAAAGTAGCGAACGCGAATCATATGAACATGATAAAAACTAGCTTGACAGAAATTCCCATGTGTCCCCGGGAGCGTTTTACCTCCTAGAAGAGTTTGTCCAGGCTTGTCCCTTGCTACAAAAGGGATTGGGCCACTTTGCTGCACTGTTGTTACTTTTATTACTTGCTACTTGCTACGAATCATCTCACCACACAACTACTTGTTACCGATAATTTCAGTGCTTGCAGATATTACCTTGCTGAAAACCACTTGTCAGATCCTTCTGCTCCTCGTTGGGTTCGACACTCTTACTTATCGAAAGGACTATGATAGATCCCCTATACTTGTGGGTCATCAAAACTCTTCTCTGGCGCCGTTTCCGGGGAGTGAAGCACCTTTGGTAAGTGGAATTTGGTAAGGAAACCTTTATATAGTGTGCTGAAATTTATTGTCACTTGTCACTATGGAAACTAATACTTTGAGGGGCTTGTTTGGGTATCTTCACCTCGAACGGAAGCACAAAGAGTTGCTCCTCAACCTGCTGCACCTACTTAAAATATTTTCTATGAATTTCCTTCGGGTATGCTTGAGAAACTGCTGGCTAATCCTTTTACAGGAGATGGAACATCACATCCAGACTTGCATCTAATCTATGTAGATGAAGTTTGTGGTTTATTTAAGCTTGCAGGTTTGCCCGAGGATGAGGTCAATAAGAAGGTCTTTCCCTTATCTTTGAGGGATAAGGCGTTGACATGGTATAGGCTATGTGATGATACTGGATCATGGAAGTACAATCGGTTGAAATTGAAATTTCATCAAAAGTTTTACCCTATGCATTTAGTACATCGTGATCGGAATTATATTTATAATTTTTGGCCTCGTGACAGAGAAAGCATCGCTCAAGCTTGGGGGAGGCTTAAATAAATGTTATATTCATGCCCCAACCATGAGCTCTTGAGAGAAATTATCATTCAGAACTTCTATGCTCGCCTTTCTCATGATGATCGCACCATGCTTGACACTTCTTGTACCGGTTCTTTTATGAAGAGAGATATTGACTTCAAATGGAATTTATTGGAGAGAATTAAACGCAACTCTGAAGATTGAGAGCTTGATGAAGGTAAGGAGTCAGGTATGAATTTCAAGTTTGATTGCGTTAAATCCTTTCTTGAAACAAATACCTTTTGTGATTTTAGCGCTAAGTATGGACTTGACTCTGAGATAGTAGCTTCATTGTGTGAATCATTTGCTGCCCATATTGATCTCCCCAAAGAGAAGTGGTTTAAATATCATCCTCCCATAGAAGTCAACGTAGTTAAACCCAATCCAGTTGAATAGGAATTCATTGCCTATAATGATCCTATTGTTCCCAGTGCTTACATTGAGAAAACACTTTTCCCTGTTAGGATAAAGGATCATTCTAAAGCTTCAACTATGATACGTAGGGGCTACATTAGAACACCTACACCCCCTGAGCAAATTAGAGTTGAACCTAGCATTGCTATTATCAAAGATCTCATGTCCGACAATGTTGATGGCCATGATATTCACTTCTGTGAAGATGCTGCTAGAATTGCTAAACCACATGCTAGAGACAAACATAGGCGTGTTGTTGGCACGCCTGTTGTTTCTATTAAGATAGGAGATCATTGTTATCATGGTTTATGTGATGTGGGTGCTAGTGTTAGTGCAATACTTCAATCCTTATATGATGAAATTAAAGATGAGATTGCACCTGTCGAGATAGAACCCATTGATGTCACTATTCAGCTTGCCAATAGAGATACTATCTGCCCTGTGGAAATTGTTAGGGATGTTGAAGTCTTGTGTGGTAAAATGAAGTATCTTGTTGATTTCCTCGTTCTTGCTACCACACAAGATAGCTTTTGCCCCATCATATTTGGTAGACCTTTTCTCAATACTGTCGATGCTCATATTGACTGTGAGAAGCAAACTTGCTTGAGCATGAAAATGATATGCATATGGATGAAAGTGTCACGCCCAAGATGTGACCCTATCCTCAATTTGGCACGAGGGCCTCGTCAGGGATAGAAGCGCATCTCGTCGTGTCGCAAGAATGGATATCGTTACAAGTACATGTACTGAAAAGAAGAGATATATATTTATAGAATTGGCTTACACTCGCCACAAGCTACATCAGAGTCACAGCAGTACAATACATAATCATCATGAAGAACAGCAGGGTCCGACTACGGACGAAAACAAACAAGAAAGAAGAACAACGTCCATCCTTGCTATCCCAGGCTGCCAGCCTGGAACCCATCCTAGATCAATGAAGAAGAAGAAGAGTAAGCAACTCCAAATGATCAATCAACGTGCTCGCTTCAAGTAACCTTTACATGTACCTGCAACTGGTGTTGTAGTAATCTGTGAGCCACAGGGGACTCAGCAATCTCATTTCCAAGGTATCAAGACTAGCAAAGCTTATTAGGTGAGGTATGGTTAAGTGGTGAGGTTGTAGCAGCGGCTAAGCATATATGAGGTGGCTAACTTACGAGTACAAGAACAAAGAGGGGGAAGATCTACGCGTAGCGGACGTGAACTATTGATGATCAAATGAATGATCCTGAACACCTACCTACGTCCGACATAACCCCACCGTGTCCTCGATCGGAGAAGGAACTAACGAAAGAGACAGTCATAGTTACGCACACGGTTGGCATGTTTTAATTAAGTTAACTTCAAGTTATCTAGAACCAGTGTTAAACAAATTTCCACGTTGCCACATAACCGCTGGTACGGCTTTCCGAAAGATTTAACCCTGCAGGGGTGCTCCAAATAGTCCATCACAAATTACCACAAGCCGCATAGAAAACCTTGATCATGAAGCTCGCGATCTCGTCGGATTCCTTAGTGGAAAACGTCAACTCTGAGATTACCCAAAGCATCACCAGAATCCCGATGCACAAGATATCTCGTCAAAGGTAAAACTAATCCAGCAAGGCCGCCCGGCGTGTCGACGATCCCGATAGGAGCCGCGTATATCGTTCTCAGGACACGACGGATAAGCACACCGTACGGTGGCCTGATAGAAATCTCCCAAGTTGCCCTGGGTTGGCCCCGCAAACGGCTCTAGTTTTGGACCAGCACCATCAGCACTGGCCCCCCTGTATTATGTAGAATTACTCCTCGGGTAGCGCTAACTCCCTATGCATTTCAGTTTTATCAGAATTATTATGTTGGGCAAATAGTACCAATGTTGGGCCTTGCCAGACCAGCTTTAATCTAAAACGAATTATCAAGGGGGTCCCCATAACAACCCCGATCGTGTTAGGAGCGCTCAATTATGGAACATAACACCGGTTGCCGAAACTAAGGGGGCAAAGGTGGAACAAAACACCAGGCTAGAAAGGTCGAGCCTTCCACCTTTTACCAAGTATATAGGTGCATTAAATTAAATAGCATTTAATAGGGTGATATGACAAGGGACCCATGTTATCACATGGAAGCAACTGCACTTGCAACTAGCAACGTGAACACAGGGTTAAGCAAGCGGTAACACAGCCAATCAGTGGTTTGCTAGGTTGAACTGGTTGAAGGTTTTCATGGCATTGTTGAGAGGCTGATATTTAACAGGTGGTAGGCAACGAGGCATAAACGGTAGAAACGGTAAAACTAGCATGGCAATGATAGTAATGGTATCTGGGGAAATGGTCATCTTGCCTGAGATCCTGCTTGGAAGAAGAACGACTCCGTGAAGCAGACGAACCAATGTAGTCGAACGGGTCCTCACAATCCGACACGCTTGCAGAACTCTATCGAGACGAAGCAAACCGGAAACAAGCATCAACACACGATATTCACCACACGATGCACAACACAAATGATGTGTGAGCAGCTGATCACATGCAAGACACGGCATGACAATTCACGACAAACAAACACTACACATTAAGTGAAGTTCAATATGCAACGAGTTGCATATTGACGAAACTCCACGTTCATTTATTTAGTTCTATCCCGATTAGGTACACGGCAATATTCAATGTGGTTAAACATGGCAAGAGGTGAAGCATAATTAAACTACCTATCTAGGCATTTTAAATGAGGTCGGAAACGACATATAGCATCTCCGAGACGACCTCACATGTTAATTTACAATTCTGTCCAGATCTGAACTAACACATTTAATTAGTTGTTAAACAGCAAAACAAATAGGTTCACATGATACTACACGTCGTTACAAGCAATTTACACATAGAAAAAATCTCCAACGGAGCTACGGATCAAAAACTACGAGCTAAACAAGAAATCACTACAATCTGCCAAAATCAGACACATAGCATTTTCTACGCCCCACAACTACGAGCTACAAAATCCCAACATGCTCAACCAAGGCATGAGACGATAGAGGGCAAGAAGCACTACAACATACAACCAACAACACCTAGCATGGCATCAAGGATCACAAGGAAAAGAAGTCACAAAATGGCTTCTCACACACAATTTCAGACTTAGAGAAAACAACAGTTTATGAAGCTGCAGTTTTTGATCTGAAGGCATATTGATAGCAGCAAAACCATAAGCTACAGGACTCCAAATGGCATGAAAAATCACAGCATGCTAGAGAATCACAAGGTCTACAACTAACTCCATTGCACCAACCTCAAAAGAGCTACAGATCACAAGATAGAAGCAAGACAAGACAGCAACAAAATATAACAGATTTCAGACTTAGAAATATTTCAGCATCTCTAAAAACATCACTATTTCCTAGCAAGTAAAGATCAATCAAAGTACACCTAAACATGGATTCTATTGCAACTAAAAAAATACCAGGGGTTAGACTAAACATCAAAGGGCAAATCTCTAGTTGACAACTCCTTCAAACAAAGCACGGAATAAATCCTACAAAATAGACAAGAGGCAACATAGCAAAATATCGCGCGAACTAACTTGCTCAAAAACTAAAACTAAATGCACAAAAAAATCCCATGGATTTTTCTATGCCGAAAACATATAAAACATGTGGGGTTGCAACACAAAAATATTGCCACACGTAAATGCGAGATAATGTCCTAAACAAGGAAAATAAACTAGCGGCAAATACCTACACGCAAAAATACCAACGACTACTCTAAAATATATGGCAAAGGGGTTCCTAAAACATGGACATTTTATCTAAGGCATTCGAACAATCCGGGCGCGCGCGAAAAAAATAACTACGAGCCAAAGCATTATAGACAGCACATGAATCTAGGCATCCGGCATGCTAAACAACGTCAAACAAATATGCAAGTTATAAATTTGGATTCTAAGCGAAATTCTACACCAAAACCATATACAACTCATCGCGATCCGACTTACGAAATAAAACTTACACGCGTTCTAATATATGATTTATTCTCTGGAATATATATTAACTCCGAAATTACTAATTAATCTAACCGGGCCTACAGGGAGCGAATGATGACTAAAGGGCGCTCGGAGTGAGGAATAGGGGCGGGGCTTACCACCTTGGGCCGGCCTGGTGCAGTGGGCTCGGGGGTCGGTCGCGGCCTGGGCCGGCTTGGGGCGAAGGAACCTGGCCTCGGCCTGGTGGGTTGCTGGCCGCAGCGGGGGAAGGCCCAGGCGGGAGGAGGCTGGCCAGGGAGGGCGTTGCGGCGCCGACGCTGGCCCGGCGCTGGCACAGGGGCGCAGGGAGGCCGACTGCCTCGGCGGTCAACGCCCCCTCGCTCGATCAGATCTGGCTCGGTCCAGATTGAGAGGGAACGGCGCCGCCCGGCTACGGGATCAAGGCCCTCGATCGGAGGACTGGCTGGCGCAAGGAACTGCGTGCTAACGCGAGCACGGAGGCGGGGCAGAGCTCGGGTCTGGAGCTGCGAGCAGGAGGGCGGCGGGATCGAGGGAAGGGCTCAGCGCGGGCTCTCCATTTTGGGCAGGAGGCGGCGCTTGTTGGAAAATGCCCTAGAGGCAATAATAAATTAGTTAATATTATATTTCTTTGTTCATCATATTCGTTTATTATCCATGCTATAATTGTATTGATTGGAAACACAATACCTGTGTGGATACATAGACAAAACACTGTCCCTAGTAAGCCTCTAGTTGACTAGCTCGTTGATCAAAGATGGTCAAGGTTTCCTGACCATAGGCAAGTGTTGTCACTTGATAACGGGATCACATCATTAGGAGAATCATGTGATGGACTAGACCCAAACTAATGAATGTAGCATGTTGATCGTGTCATTTTGTTGCTACTGTTTTTCTGTGTGTCAAGTATTTCTTCCAATGACCATGAGATCATATAACTCACTGGCACCGGAGGAATACCTTGTGTGTATCAAACGTCACAACGTAACTAGGTGGCTATAAAGATGCTCTACAGGTATCTCCGAAGTTGTCCGTTGAGTAAGTATGGATCAAGACTGGGATTTGTCACTCCGTGTGACGGAGAGGTATCTCGGGGCCCACTCGGTAATACAACATCACACACAAGCCTTGCAAGCAATGTGACTTAGTGTAAGTTGCGGGATCTTGTATTACGGAGTGAGTAAAGAGACTTGCAGGTAAACGAGATTGAAATAGGTATGCGGATACTGACGATCGAATCTCGGGCAAGTAACATACCGAAGGACAAAGGGAATGACATACGGGATTATATGAATCCTTGGCACTGAGGTTCAAACGATAAGATCTTCGTAGAATATGTAGGATCCAATATGGGCATCCAGGTTCCGCTATTGGATATTGACCGAGGAGTCCCTCAGGTCATGTCTACATAGTTCTCGAACCCGCAGGGTATGCACACTTAAGGTTCGACGTTGTTTTATGCATATTTGAGTTATATGGCTGGTTACCGAATGTTGTTCGGAGTCCCGTATGAGATCACGGACGTCACGAGGATTTCCGGAATGGTCCGTAGATGAAGATTGATATATAGGATGACCTCATTTGATTACCGAAAGGTTTTCGGAGTTACCGGGAATGTATCGGGAATGACGAATGGGTTCCGATGTTCACCGGGGGCAAGCCCACCCGGGGGAAGCCCATAGGCCTTAGGGGTGCCACACCAGCCCTTAGTGGGCTGGTGGGACAGCCCAAGAAGCCCTATGCGCAGGAGAAAGAAAAATCAAAGGGAAAAAAAAAGGAAGTGGGAAAGTGGAGAAGGACTCCACCTTCCAATCCTAGTTGGACTAGGATTGGAAGGGGAGGACTTCCCCCCTTGCTTCGGCCGAACACCTTGGGGCTCCTTGAGCCCCAAGGCAAGGCCCCTCCCCTCCCACCTATATATACGGAGGTTTTAGGGCTGATTTGAGACAACTTTGCTATGGCAGCCCTACCACATACCTGCACGGTTTTTCCTCTAGATCGCGTTTCTGCAGAGCTCGGGCAGAGCCCTGCTGAGATTAGATCACCACCAACCTCCGGAGCGCCGTCACGCTGCCGGAAAACTCATCTACCTCTCCGTCTCTCTTGCTGGATCAAGAAGGCCGAGATCATCGTCGAGCTGTACGTCTGCTGAACGCGGAGGTGCCGTCTGTTCGGCACTAGATCGGAGCGGATCGTGGGACGGATCGCGGGATGGTTCGTGGGACGGTTTGCGGGGCGGATCGAAGGACATGAGGACGTTCCACTACAGCAACCGCGTTTATTAACGCTTCTGTTGTGGATCTACAAGGGTACGTAGATCGGAAATCCCCTCTCGTAGATGGACATCACCATGATAGGTCTTGTGCGTGTAGGAAAATTTTTGTTTCCCATGCGACGTTCCCCAACAGTGGCATCATGAGCTAGGTTCATGCATAGATGTCATCTCGAGTAGAACACAAAAGTTTTTGTGGGCGGTGATGTGCGATTTTCTGCCCTCCTTAGTCTTTTCTTGATTCCGCGGTATTGTTGGATCGAAGCGGCTCGGACCGACATTACTCGTACTCTTACAAGAGACTGGTTTCATCGCTACGAGCAACTCCGTTACTCAAAGATGACTGGCGAGTGTCGGTTTCTCCAACTTTAGTTGAATCGGATTTGATCGAGGAGGTCCTTGGATGAGGTTAAATAGAAATTCATATATCTCCGTTGTGGTGTTTGCGTAAGTAAGATGCGATCCTACTAGATACCCATGGTCACAACGTAAAACATGCAACAACAATTAGAGGACGTCTAACTTGTTTTTGCATGGTATGCTTGTGATATGATATGGCCAACGATGTGATGTGATATATTGGATGTATGAGATGATCATGTTGTAATAGTTAATATCGACTTGCACGTCGATGGTACGGCAACCGGCAGGAGCCATAGGGTTGTCTTTAAACTAACGTTTGTGCTTGCAGATGCGTTTACTGTATTGCTAGGACGTAGCTTTAGTAGTAATAGCATGAGTAGCACGACAACCCCGATGGCGACACGTTGATGGAGATCATGGTGTGGCGCCGGTGACAAGAAGATCGTGTCGGTGCTTTGGTGATGGAGATCAAGAAGCACATGATGATGGCCATATCATGTCACTTATGAATTGCATGTGATGTTAATCCTTATGCACCTTATTATGCTTAGAACGACGGTAACATTATGAGGTGATCTCTCACTAAAATTTCAAGCTCAAATTGTGTTCTCCCCAACTGTGCACCGTTGCGACAGTTCGTCGTTTCGAGACACCACGTGATGATCGGGTGTGATAGACTCAACGTTCACATACAACGGGTGCAAAACAGTTGCACACGCGGAACACTCGGGTTAAGCTTCACGAGCCTAGCATGTGCAGACATGGCCTAGGAACACATGAGACCGAAAGGTCGAGCATGAATCGTATAGTTGATATGATTAGCATAGAGATGCTTACCACTGAAACTACTCTCGACTCACGTGATGATCGGACTTGAGATAGTGGACTTGGATCATGTACCACTCAAATGACTAGAGAGATGTACTTTTTGGGTGGGAGTTCTTAAGTAATATGATTAATTGAACTAATTGTCATGAACATAGTCTAATGCTCTTTGCGAATTACGATATAGCTTGCGCTATAGCTCTACTGTTTTTATATGTTCCTAGAGAAAATTTAGTTGAAAGTTAATAGTAGCAAACTTTGCGGACTCAGTCTGTAAAACTGAGGATTATCCTCGTTGCTGCGCAGAAGGCTTATGTCCTTAATGCACCACTCAGTGTGCTGCACCTCGAGCGTCGTCTGTGGATGTTGTGAACATCCGACATACACGTTTCTGATGACTATGCGATAGTTCAGTGCAAAATACTTAATGGCTTAGAAGCAAGGCGCCGAAGACGTTTTGAAACGTCACGGAACATAAGAGATGTTCTAAAGATATGAAATTGTGATTTCATGCTTGTGCCATTGTTAAGAGGTATGAGACCTCCGACAAGATTCTTTGTCAACGAAGTAAAGGAGAAAAGCTCAATCGTTGAGCGTGTACTCATATTGTCTGAGTACGACAATCGCTTGAATCAAGTGGGAGTTAATCTTCCAGATGAGATAGTAATGGTTCTCCAAAGTCACTGCCACCAAGATGTGAGAGCTTCGTGATGAACTATAACATATCAAGGATAGATACATTGATCCTTGAGCGATTCACGATGTTTGACACTGCGAAAGTAGAAATCAAGAAGGAGCATCAATAGTTGATGGTTAGTAAAACCACTAAGTTTCAAGAAAGGCAAGGGCTAGAAGGGATACTTCGTGAAACGACAAAACAGTTGCTGCACTAATGAAGAGACCCAAGAATAAACCCAAACCCGAGACAAAGTGCTTCTGTTATGAGGAGAACAGTCACTGAGGCAGAGCAACTCTAGATACTTGGTAGATAAGAAGGCTGGCAAAGTCGAAAGAAGTATATTTGATATACATGAAGTTGATGTGTACTTTACTAGTACTCCTAGTAGCGCGAGGGTATTGGATACCGGTTCGGTTTCTAAGTGATTAGTAACACGAAATGAAAGCTATGGTATAAACGGAGACTAGCTAAAGGCGAGGTGACGATAAGTGTTGAAAGTGTTTCCAAGGTTGATGTGATCAAACGTCGCATGCTCCCTCTATCATCGGGATTGGTGGTAAAACCTAAATAATTGTTATTTGGTGTTTGCGTTGAGCATGAACATGATTGGATCATGTTTATTGCAATACGATTATTCATTTAAAGAGAATAATAGTTGTTCTATTTGCTTGAATAATTACCCTCAATGGTTTATTGAATCTCGATCGTAGTGTTACACATGTTCATAATATTAGTGCGAAAGATACAAAGTAATAATGATAGTACCACTTAGTTGTGGCACTGCCACTTGAGTCATGTTGGTATAAAATGCGTGTAGAAGCTCCATGCTGATGGATCTTTGTACTCACTCATTTTTGAAACGTTTGAGACATGCAAACCATACCTGTTGGTATAAATGCATGAAGAAACTCCATGAGAGATGGATCGTTTGGACTCACTTGATTTTGAATCACTTGAGACATGCAAAACATGCCACATGAAACAAGAGAGTAACTTGTTGGGAAGAATGCATTTTTGATGTGTGCAGTCCAATGAGTGCTACGTCACGCAGTGGATATCGCTATGTTCTTACTTCACTGACGATTTGAGTAGATACAGGAGTATTTACTTGATGAATCACAAAGTCTAAAATATTGAAAAGTTCAATTCTGTTTCAGAGTGAAGTTCGTCGTAACAAGAGGATAAACTGTCTAAGATATGATCATAGAAATGAATATCTGAGTTACGAGTTTTGGTACGCAGTTAAGACAATGTGGAAATTGTTTCGCAGTTCATGCCACCTGGAACACCATAGTGTGATGATGTGTCTGAACGTCATAGCCACGCCCTATTTTGATATGGTGCATACTATGATGTCTCTTATCGAATTACCACTATCGATTATGGGTTATGCATTAGAGACAACTGCATTCACTTTAAATAGGGCACCGCATATTTCCGTTGAGATGACACAGTATAGATTCAGATTTAGAGAAATCTAAGCTGTCGTTTCTTGAAAGTTTGGGGTTGCGATGCTTATGTGAAAAAGGTTTCAGTATGATAAGCTCAAACCCAAAACGGATGAAAGCATCTTCATAGGATATCCAAAACAGTCGGATACATCTCCTATCTCAGATCCGGAAGCAAAGTGTTTGTTTCTAGAAATGGATCCTTTCTCGAGGAAAGGTTTCTCTCGAAAGTGTTGAGTGGGAGAGTGGTGGAACTTGATAAGGTTATTGAACCATCACTTCAACCAGTGTGTAGCAGGGTGCAGGAAGTTTTTCGTGTGGCGCCTACACCAATTGAAGTGGAAGCTGATGATAGTGATCATTAGAGCTTCAGATCAAGTTACTACAAACCTCGTAGGTCGACAAAGATCGTGTACTGCTACAGAGTGGTACGGTAACCCTGTCTTGGAGGTCATGTTGTTGAGCAACAATGAACCTACGAGTTATGGAGAAGCAATGGTGGGCCCGGATTCCGACAAATGGCTGGAGGCCATGAAATCCGAGAGAGAATCCATGTGTGAGAACAAAGTGTAGACTTTGGAGGAACTGCTTAATGGTAGTAAGACTATTAAGTAAAGATGGATCATTAATAGGAAGACAGACGATGATGGTGATAAGTCACTATTAAGAAAAGCTTGACTTGTCGCAAAGATGTTTCCGACAAGATCAAATAGTTGACTATGATGAGACTTTCTCACTCGTAGCGATGCTAAAAATCTGTTAGAATTATGTTAGTAGTTGCTGCATTATTTATGAAATATTGCACATAGGATGTCAAAACATTTTTTCCTCGACGGTTTCCTTGAGGGAAGATTGTATGTGATACAACCAGAAGGTTTTGTCGATCCTAAAGATACTAACAAGTATGCAAGCTCCAGCGATCCTTCAATGGACTGGTGCAAGCATCTCGGAGTTGGAATATACACTCTCATGAGATCATCAAAGATTTTGGGTTTGTACAAGGTTTATGAGAAACTTGTATTTCCAAAGAAGTGAGTGGGAGCGCTATAGAATTTCTGATAAGTATATGGACATATTGTGGATCAGAAGTAATGTAGAATTTCTGTAAAGCATAAAAGGTTGTTTGAAAGGAGTTTTTCAAAGGAATACCTGGATTGAGCTACTTGAACGCTAAGCATCAAGATCTATGGAGATAGATCGAAACGCTTAATAGAAGTTTCAACAAGATGCATGCCTTGACAAGTTTTTGAAGGAGTTCAAAATAGATCAGCAAAGAAGGAGTTCTTGACTGTGTTGTAAGGTGTGAATTTGAGTCAGACTGAAAACCCGACCACGGCAGAATAAAGAGAATAGACGAAGGTCGTCTTCTATGCCTTAGCCGTAGACTCTAAAGTATGCCATGTTGAGTACCGCACCTGATGTGTGCCTTGCCTCAAGTCTGTTAAGAGGTACAGAGAGTGATCTAGGATTGAATCACTAAACAGTGGTCAAAGCTATCCTTAGTAACTAATGGAAGGAATTTTTCTCGATTATGGAGGTTGGTTAAAAGAGTTCGTCGTAAAGGGTTACGTCGATGCAAGCTTTGACACTAATCCGAATAACTATGAGTAGTGAAACGGATTCGTATAGTAGAGTAGATATTTGGAGCATTTCCGAATAGCACGTAGTAGCAGCATCTATAAGATGACATCAAGATTTGTAAAGAACACACGGATCTGAAAGTTTTTAGAACCGCTGACTAAAACCTCTCTCACGAGCAAGACGTGATCAGACCCCAAAACTATATGGGTGTTGGATTTGTTAGAATCACATGGTGATGTGAACTAGATTATTGACTCTAGTGCAAGTGGGAGGCTGTTGGAAATATGCCCTAGAGGCAATAATAAATTAATTATTATTATATTTCTTTGTTCATGATAATATTTTATTATCCATGCTATAATTATATTGATTGGAAACACAATACTTGTGTGGATACATAGACAAAACACTGTTCCTAGTAAGCCTCTAGTTGACTAGCTCGTTGATCAAAGATGGTCAAGGTTTCCTGACCATAGGCAAGTGTTGTCACTTGATAACGGGATCACATCATTAGGAGAATCATGTGATGAACTAGACCCAAACTAATGAACGTAGCATGTTGATCGTGTCATTTTGTTGCTACTGTTTTTCTGCGTGTCAAGTATTTGTTCCTATGACCATGAGATCATATAACTCACTGGCACCGGAGGAATACCTTGTGTGTATCAAACGTCACGACGTGAATGGGTGGCTATATATATGCTCTACAGGTATCTCCGAAGGTGTCCGTTGAGTAAGTATGGATCAAGACTGGGATTTGTCACTCTGTGTGACGGAGAGGTATCTCGGGGCCCACTCGGTAATACAACATCACACACAAGCCTTGCAAGCAATGTGACTTAGTGTAAGTTGCGGGATCTTGTATTACGGAACGAGTAAAGAGACTTGCCGCTAAACAAGATTGAAATAGGTATGCGGATACTGACGATCGAATCTCAGGCAAGTAACATACCGAAGGACAAAGGGAATGACATACGTGATTATATGAATCCTTGGCACTAAGGTTCAAACGATAAGATATTCATAGAATATGTAGGATCCAATATGGGCATCCAGGTCCGGCTATTGGATATTGACCGAGGAGTCCCTCGGGTCATGTCTACATAGTTCTCGAACCCGCAGGGTCTGCACACTTAAGGTTCGACGTTGTTTTATGCGTATTTGAGTTATATGGTTGGTTACCAAATGTTGTTCGGAGTCTCGGATGAGATCACGGACGTCACGAGGGTTTCTGGAATGGTCCGAGACGAATATTGATATATAGGATGACCTCATTTGATTACCGGAAGGTTTTCGGAGTTACCGGGAATGTACCGGGAATGACGAATGGGTTCCGGATGTTCACCGGGGGGGGCAAGCCCACCCGGGGGAAGCCCATAGGCCTTAGGGGTGCCACACCAGCCCTTAGTGGGCTGGTGGGACAGCCCAAGAAGCCCTATGCGCAGGAGAAAGAAATATCAAAGAGAAAAAAAGGGTAAGTGGGAAAGTGGAGAAGGACTCCACCTTCCAATCCTAGTTAGACTAGGATTGGAAGGGGAGGACTTCCCCCCTTGCTCCGACCGAACCCCTTGGGGCTCCTTGAGCCTCAAGGCAAGGCCCCTCCCCTCCCACCTATATATACGGAAGTTTTAGGGATGATTTGAGACAACTTTGCCATGGCAGCCCGACAACATACCTCCACGGTTTTTCCTCTAGATCGCGTTTCTACGGAGCTCGGGCGGAGCCCTGTTGAGATTAGATCACCACCAACCTCCGGAGCGCCGTCACGCTGTCGGAGAACTCATCTACCTCTCTGTGTCTCTTGCTGGATCAAGAATGCTAAGATCATCGTCGGGCTGTACGTGTGCTGAACGTGGAGGTGCCGTCCGTTCGGCACTAGATCGGAGTGGATCGTGGGACGGTTCGCGGGACGGTTCGCGGGACGGTTTGCGGGGCGGATCGAGGGACGTGAGGACGTTCTACTACATCAACCGCGTTTATTAACGCTTCTGCTGTGCGATCTACAAGGGTACGTAGATCGGAAATCCCCTCTCATAGATGGACATCACCATGATAGGTCTTCATGCGCGTAGGAAAATTTTTGTTTCCCATGCGACGTTCCCCAACAGCGTTGTCGGGACGTGGGGAGAGGATCGAGGCGAGGGGCTGTGTACGCCAGGGTTAGGTCTAGGTTGACTATATACAGTAATTGGGTTAGAGTAAATGGCATCCGGACCCTCCGATTAAATCGCACGATCGGAAATAGCTGGGTTAGGGAGTCCAATTGACAAACCGATGACGGTTTGCGGTAAAACCGGGTTGATCTGGACCCAACGGTCACGAGAACCCGGTTCGGGTTTCGGGAGGTTTCCGGACTAGGCTACGCATTCGGTGCACTGTGTAGAGGGGCTAGGCGGGGATGAGAGGGAAAACGGGCGGCGCGGCAACGTGATTTAAAACACCGGGACACGTCCGACGATAGACCGAATACGATGCCGCTACGGTCGACCGTTCGGGTACCAGACGAACTCCGATTGCGACGAAACTTGACAGGCGGCCTACCTATATTAAAATAACACCGCACGTCAAATATCAACCCAATCAGAGAAAGTTTTCAACACACTTTTAAAACAGGGTTTGACGATGTCGTGGGCGCGTGCGTGTGTGGTCGGGCTCAGAACGGACAACGACGAGAACCGGCAACTAACAACGGATGCAAGTTTCAAAAACCGGCGACAACGGAGATGCCGAAGCAATGCAGATGATGCGCATGATGCGACAAAAGAAAATAGACACACGACGAAAACGGAATAGAAGGGGAATCTTCTGGAACGTCGGCAATGGGCTGTCACTGAAAGGGATGAGATAGATAGAGTTGTCTTAGAACAATATCCTATCCTTCAGAAAAATTGGTTGTTGAACTGCTTGGGGATCCACCCCCGCCAAAGGGCGATCCTGTGTTCGAGCTTAAACAGTTGTCTGATACTCTTAAGTATGCTTATCTTGATGAAAAAGAGATATATCCTGTTATTATTAGTGCTACCTCTCAGAGCATGAAGAAATGAAGTTACTAAAAACTCTGAGAAAGCACCATGCTGCTATTGGATATACTCTTGATGGTCTTAAGGGCATTAGTCCCACTCTATGCTAGCACAAGATTAAAACTGATCCTGATTCCAAGCCAGTTGCTGATCATCAATGGAGATTAAATCCTAAGATGAAAGAGGTAGTAAGAAAAGAAATACTAAAGCTCCTAGAAGCAGGTATTATCTATCCTGTTGCTCATAGTGATTGGGTAAGTCCGGTGCATTGCGTCCCTAAGAAGGGAGGTATTACCGTTGTCCATAATGATAAGGATGAATTGATCCCACAGAGGATTATTACTAGCTATAGGATGGTGACCGATTTTAGGAAATTGAATAAAGACACTAGGAAAGATCATTACCCTTTGCCTTTTGTCGACCAAATGCTAGAAAGATTGTCTAAACACACACACTTCTCCTTTCTAGACGATTATTCCGGTTTCTCCCAAATACCAGTTGCACAAGCTGATTAGGAGAAAACCACTTTCACCTGCCCTTTCGGTACCTTTGCTTATAGATGTATGCCTTTTGGCTTATGTAATGCACCTGCCACCTTTCAAAGATGTATGATGGCTATATTCTCTGACTTTTATGAAAAGATTGTTGAGGTTTTCATGGATGACTTCTCCGTTTACGGCTCTTCTTTTGATGATTGCCTCAGCAACCTTGACCGAGTCTTGCAGAGATGTAAAGATACCAATCTTGTCTTGAATTGGGAGAAGTGCCACTTTATGGTTAATGAAGGCATCGTCTTAGGACATAAAATTTCTGAAAGAGGTATTGAAGTCGATAAGGCTAAGGTTGATGCAATCGAGAAAATGCGATACCCCACAATATCAAAGGTATAAGAAGTTTCCTTGGTCATGTTGGTTTCTATAGGAGGTTCATTAAAGACTTCTCTAAGATTTCTAGGCCTCTTACCAATCTCTTGCAAAAGGATATTCCTTTTGTTTTTGACGACGATTGTGAGGAAGCCTTCGAAATAATTAAGAAGGCTTTGATAACTGCACCTATTGTTCAACCACCTGATTGGAACTTACCTTTTGAAATCATGTGTGATGCTAGTGATTATGCTGTTGGTGTTGTCCTAGGGCAAATAGTTGATAAGAAGTTGAATGTTATTCACTATGCTAGTAAAACTCTAGACAGTGCCCAAAGAAATTATGCTACTACGGAGAAGGAATTTTTAGCAGTCGTGTTTGCATGTGAAAAGTTCAGATCTTACATAGTTGATTCCAAAGTCACTATTCACACTGATCACGCTGCTATTAAGTACCTCATGGAGAAGAAAGACGCTAAACCTAGACTTATCAGATGAGTTCTCTTGCTACAAGAATTTGATTTGCATGTCGTCGATAGGAAGGGTGCTGATAACCACGTAGCAGATAACTTGTCTAGGTTGGAGAATGTTCTTGATGACCCGCAACCTATTGATGATAGCTTTCCTCATGAGCAATTGAATGGCATCAATACTTCACGTAGTGCACCGTGGTATGCTGATTATGCAAACTGTATCATTGCCAAATATATACCACATAGTTTCACATACCAGCAAAAGAAGAAATTCTTCTTTGATTTAAGACATTACTTCTGGGATGATCCTCACCTTTATAAGGAAGGAGTAGATGGTGTTATTAGACGTTGTGTACCTGAACATGAACAGGGACAGATCCTACAGAAGTGTCACTCCGAGGCCTACGGAGGACACCATGTGGGAGATAGAACCGCACACAAGGTATTGCAATCAGGTTTCTATTAGCCCACTCTCTTCAAGGATGCCCGTAAGTTTGTCTTGTCTTGTGACGAATGTCAAAGAGTAGGTAATATCGGTAAACGTCAGGAAATGCCTATGAACTATTCACTTGTTATTGAACCATTTGATGTTTGGGGCTTTGATTATATGGGACCTTTTCCAAAATCCAACGGGTATACTCATATCCTAGTTGCTGTTGATTACGTCACTAAGTGGGTAGAAGCTATCCCAATCAGTAGTGCTGATCACAACACTTCTATCAGGATGCTTAAAGAAGTTATTTTCTCTAGATTTGGAGTCCCTGGATATCTAATGACCGACGGTGGTTCACATTTCATTCATGGTGCTTTCCGTAAAATTCTTGCTAAGTACGATGTCAACCATAGAATTGCGTCTCCCTATCACATTCAGTCCAGTGGTCAAGTAGAGCTAAGCAATAGAGAGATTAAACTAATTCTGCAAAAGATTGTCAACAGGTCTAGAAAGAATTGGTCTAAGAAGCTCGATGATGCACTGTGGGCTTATAGAACTGCCTATAAGAATCCCATGGGCATGTCTCCGTACAAAATGGTGCATATGAAAATGCCAAGTTGTTTAAAGAAAAAGTTAAGAGGTGGCATGATAAAAGGATACAAAAGCGTGAGTTCTATGTAGGTGATTATGTCTTGCTATATAATTGATATAAAAAAATGGGAAGGTCCCTGTATTGTTGAGGAAGTATACCGTTCTGGTGCTATCAAGATCAACAACATGGAAGGTAATTGTCCGAGAGTGGTAAATGGGCAGAGAATCAAGCATTATATCTCAGGTAATCCCATAAATGTTGAAAGCAATATTATCAATACCATAACTCCGGAGGAGTACCTAAGGGATATTTATCAGCCTGTTTCAGACTCTGAAAATGAAGAGGTATGTGATTTGGTAAGTAAACAGACCCCAAAACTTTTCCAGTAGGAATTTTCCTCCGTTTTGGAATTTTTGAAAAAATAGAAAAATTTAAAGTAGTCCGGAAAGCGCACGAGGAGGCGACAAGCCTTCCAGGCGCGGGCCACCCCCCCTGGCCGCGCCTGGGGGGCTTGTGACCACCTCGTGTGCCTCCCAGACTCCATTTTCTTGCGGAGTACACCTTCTGGTCGAAAAAAAATCATTATATATTCTCCCAAAAGGTCTGGCCCTCGTATCACGCAAATTTCCTCTGTTTTCGTTTCGAGCCTGTTTCTGCTGCAGATCTAGATCACTATGGCATCACCAAAAGCTCCGAAGGACAAGATCTTCGAGAAGGTCATCAATCCCTACCTCGCGGGACTGCTCCAATACCCTCAATCTATTGAGATGTGTGAGGGGATGCTGCACATCCGTGATGTTTAGGGGCCCAAGAAGACCGGAAGCGTGGAGGCGAGGCTCGAAGCAATGGAGCAACAAGTCTTCAAGTGCCAAGGGATGGTGGAGCGTGGACTCAACGCCAACCACATGATGATCACGGAGCTCACCAACAAGCACAAGATCGATGCCAATGACATCGGGAAGCACCTCTCCAGGCTCTATGACAGAATTGATCATCTCCAAGCCCAGATCTATGACGTGCAGAACCAAAACTTTGAGTATGAATATAAATTTAAATCAATACGGTTGGCTGCAGATTTGAGGATTCCGTAGACTCGTTCATCTTTCCATGATGGAGCATCTATGCCTTGGAAGACGGAGGATCAAACCCAGGTTGCAACAACTCCACCACCATCACCTCCAAAGGAAGACAACTAAGCATGGGTATGGGCAATCCCCATGGCTTATGCCAAGCTTGGGGGAGTTGCCCCCGTATCGTATCACCATCACATCTTTTGCCTTTACCTTTTCTTAGTTCGTTCATTTTTTTTGTTTTTATCTTTCTCTAGTAGAATAAAGGTCTCAGTGTTTTAGGCTTGAGTTTTGCTTTGTGTCACCCCCGATGTATTCAAGCTCGTGAGCCATATAATAAAGAGTATCTTAGTTAAGGGCCTTGCCTCATGCCATGATCAAAAGAATGAGAAAAGAACAAAAGCATGAAAGATCATGTAATGATCTTATGGGAAGTGATGGCTTCACATATAAAAAGAATGTTGATTAAAACTTGTTGAGGGTAGACAGACGTAGACCTTGGTCATTGTTGCAATTAATAGGAAGTGATAAAGAAGGAGAGGTTCACATATAAATATATCATCTTTGACACCATCTATGATTGTGAACACTCACTAAACTATTGCATGCTTAGAAGTAGATGTTGGACAAGGAAGACAACATAATGAATTGTGTTTGCTTGGTTCCGAACAATGTTATATGACTAGAGATCCCTTAGCATGTGACAATTGCTTCCACCTCATATTAGCCAAAACTCCCGCACCAAGTAGAGATACTACCTGTGCATCCATAAACCTTCAACCCAGTTTGCCAAGAGAGTCCACCATACCTACCTATGGAGTGAATAAGATCCCTCAAGTAAGTTGTCATTGGTGCAAGCAATAAAAAATGCTCCCTAATATGTATGATCTATTAGTGTGTGGAAAATAAGCTTTGTACGAACTTGTGATGAGGAAGACATAAAAGCAACAGACTGCATAATAAAGTTCTTTATCACAGGAGGCAATATAAAGTGACGTTCCTCCACACTAAGAGGACACACATCCAAACCTCAAAAGCGCATGACAACCTCTGCTTACCTCTGCGAAGGGCCTATCTTGTACCTTTACTTTTTGCCCTTGAAAGAGTCACGGTGATCTTCACCAATTCCTTATTTCGCCTTTATCTTGGCTAACGTCATATGCTAGAGAAAGATCTATATTCGTATGTCAACTTGGAAGTAAGTATTCATGAATTATTATTGTTGACATTACCCTTGAGGTAAATGGTTGGGAGGCGAAACTATAAGCCCCTATCTTTCTCTGTGTCCGACTGAAACTTTGATCTCATGAGTACCACGTGAGTTGTAGCAATTGTAAAAGACAAAAGGATGATTGAATATGTGGATTTGCTTTACAAGCTCTTATCTTCAATAACTAAAGGCTATCGGTTGTTAATTCTCGGTAAGGTTCTTGGCCCATACTTTATTCTGTGAAGGAATCATCACTTTAGCATGAGAGATTGTATGTTGGTATTGTTGTTCTGACTATGATCATGATGCCTGCATGTTCGTATCTTGTTTTGTCGACACCTCTCTCTCTAAACATGTGGGCATATTTATTGATCTCGGCTTTCTCTTGAGGACAAGCGAGGTCTAAGCTTGGGGAGTTGATACGTCCATTTTGCATCATGCTTTCATGTTGATATTTATCGCTTTTTGGGCTGTTATTTCACTTCACGGTACAATACTTATGCCTTTTCTCTCTTATTTTGCAAGGATTACATGAAGAGGGAGAATGCCGGCAGCTGGAATTCTGGCCTAAAAAGGAGCAAGTTTGAGATACCTATTCTGCGCAACTCCAAAAGTCGTGAAAATCAACGAGGATTTTTTTGGGGATTTATAAAAAATACTGGGCCGAAGAAGTAGCAGAGGGGCGCCAGCAGGAGGCCACAAGCCTGCTAGGCACGGCCTCCCCCTGGCCGTGCCTAGGGGGCTTGTGGGCTCCCACTTGGCCCTCTGTCCCCCCTCTTTTGCTACAAGAAGGGTTTCGATCTGGAAAAAATCAAGAGGAGGATTTTCGGAGGATTTGCCACCGCCACGAGGCGGAACGTGAGCAGAACCAATCTAGAGCTCTAGCAGGACGATCATGCCTGGAAAACTTCCCTCCCGGAGGGGGAAATCGTCGCCATCGTCATCGCCAACACTCCTCTCATCGGAGGGGACTCGTCACCGTCAACATCTTCATCAGCACCATCTCATCTCCAAACCCTAGTTCATCTCCTGTAACCAATCTCCGTCTCGCGACTCCGATTGGTACTTTAAGGTTGCTAGTAGTGTTAATTACTCTTTGTAGTTGATGCTAGTTGGATTACTTGGTGGAAGATTATATGTTCAGATCTTTGATGATACTCATTACCTCTCTGGTCATGATTATGATTATGCTTTGTGAGTAGTTACTTTTTTTCCTGAGGACATGGGATAAGTCTTGCTATAAGTAGTCATATGAATTTGGTATTCGTTCGATAATTTGATGTGTTGTATGTTGTTTTTCCTCTAGTGGTGTTATGTGAACGTAGACTACATAACACTTCACCATTATTTGGGCCTAGAGGAAGGCATTGGGAAGTAGTAAGTAGATGATGGGTTGCTAGAGTGACAGAAGCTTAAACCCTAGTTTATGCGTTGCTTTGCAAGGGGCTGATTTGGATCCACTAGTTTAATGCTATGGTTAGACTTTGTCTTAATTCTTCTTTTGTAGTTGCGGATGCTTGCGAGAGGGGTTAATAATAAGTGGGATACTTGTACAAGTAAGGGAAGTAACCAAACGACGGTCCACCCACATATCAAACTATCAAAGTAGCGAACGTGAATCATATGAACATGATGAAAACTAGCTTGACATAAATTCCCATGTGTCCTCGGGAGCGTTTTACCTCCTATAAGAGTTTGTCCAAGATTGTCCCTTGCTACAAAAGGGATTGGGCCACTTTGCTGCACCGCTGTTACTTTTGTTACTTGCTACGAATCATCTCACCACACAACTACTTGTTACCGTTAATTTCAGTGCTTGCAGATATTACCTTGCTGAAAACCACTTGTCAGATCCTTCTGCTCCTCGTTGGGTTCGACACTCTTACTTATCGAAAGGACTACGATAGATCCCCTATACTTGTGGGTCATCAAGGGCTCCACCCACAAGGGGTCCATGAGGAAGCGGCCTTGTTTATTCCACCACGGCTTCCGCCCACGAAGGACTAACCCTTACTCACGGTAGATATTCACGAAGTAGACGATCTCCTTGACCTTACAAACATCTTGGTTCCACTCCACAACACGAAGTAGGAGGCCCCCAAGCGACACCTAACCAATCTAGGAGGCACCACCCTCCAAAACGTAATAGATGTGGTAGATCAAATAACTCCTTGCTCTTGTGCTTCTAAAGATAGTCTCCTCAACACAAATCACTCTCTCACAAAATATGCATGGGTAGGAGAGGTTTATTTGGTGGAAAGCAGTTTGGGGAGCCTAGAGATCAAGTTTCAAATGATAGGATTGGAATATCTTGGTCTCAACACATGAGTAGCTGGTTCTCTCTGAGAAAATTCGATCTTGTAGTGAAGTGTGTGTTCTGAGTGCTTCTCCCATGAATGAGAGGTGGGTGAAGGGGTATATATAGGCAACACATAAAATCCAACCGTTACACCTAAAGTGGCAAACTCGGTGACACCGAAGTTAGAAACTCGGTGGTACCGATTAGCACAGAAGGTGGAACTTTTAAATCTCGGCGAGACCGATATACACAACTCGGTGGCACCGAAACGGTGGATAACAGTCAGATGCCCAAACTCGGTGGCACTGAACACAAACTCAAAAATTCTGATTTTGTGTACCGAGGCAACAGAATGTTGGTCACACTGAACTCGGTAGCACCGATATGGATTCGGTTGCACCGATTTGGTGGGAATGGCTAGGGTTTCTGTCTGAGTTCAAACTCGGTAGGTCCGAAATGTGGAAGTTGGTGACACCGAATTTGAGTATGTGGAATTTGACAGAATGGTTATGTGGGAAAATGACTGAGTATTTTGGTGGCTAACTTTGAGCACTTTGAGCAATCAGTTCATTTTACTACCTCACCCCCTTTTAATAGTATTGGCTTTCCTATGGACTCAAAAGTGATTTCTCACAAATATAAAATGAAGAGTCTTCTGCTTGAAGCTTGAGCCAATATTATTCCTTTCTTGCATCAAGGGGCATCTCCACATAAGCCTTTAGCCATAGCATCTTCTGAACTTTTCTGAAATATACTTGGAAAACATATTATTCCAATGATACATATGTTGTGATCAATTAACCAAACCACCCTAGGGAGCAATTCTGCTTTCACTTGGGCTATCTCGAGGTTGAGATTTTCCACCGCAACTTGTGGTTAGTTTGTGATGGATGATTTGGAGCACCCCTACAGGGTTAAGTCTTTTTCAGATCCGTACCCATGGTTATGTGCAAACTTGGAAATTGTTTAACACCCAGCTATAGCAAACTCAAAGTAAAATCAAATAATATACACCAACCGTGTGCATAACCATGACCATCTCTTCTTGTCACGTTTGAAGCAAGAAGGGAACACGATGGGATTATGATGGTCTTGTAAGTAGGTGTTGATGACCATTTCTTGATCATTACTAGTTCACGTCCGTTTATGCGTAGACCACTCTTCTTATTCTTGTACTCGTAAGTTAGCCACACAAATAAATATTTAGCGCTTGTTGCAGCCTCACCACTTAACCTTTCCTCACCCATTAAGCTTTGCTAGTCTTGGTACCCTTGGAAATGAGATTTCTGAGTCCCCGTGTCTCACAGATTACTACAACAATAGTTGCAGGTAGACGTAATGCGATGCTTTGACGTGAGAGCGATGCTTGTTCTATTTGGAGTTCTTCTCCTTCTTCTTCCTCGTCGATCATAGAATGGGTTCCACGCCCGCAACCTAGAATAGCAAGATGGATGTCGCTTTTATCGTTTGATTTCGTTTGTAGGTGAACCCTGCTTTATGTATGATGATTGATATGGATGATTGTATTGAGATGATCATTATTTAGTTTGTGGCGAGTGTAAGACGATTCCATACACTCATCTCCTTTTTACATGTACTTGTAATGGTATCCATACTTGCGAAAAATGAGATGCACTTCTATCCCTATCAAGGCCCTCGGATTCGGATGAGGATAGTTGTTGGGGATATTACCTGTGAATGACCCGCCCTAGTTGGGCCGGGTTATTCATTAGGCGATTCACCCAAACAATTATTTGGGCCTTGTCTTGGCCGAATCAAGGTCGTATGACGGTTTATAACTCCTGGAGGGTCTCCAAACTTCGGAAGATGGCGACTTAGAGACCACAGGGGTCACGATTTGTAGGAAGGAAAGTATCCTTGTAAACCCTAGGGGTTCGACCTGTATATAAAGGCGAGTCCCAGGGGACGAAAGGCAGGTTAGAAATCATCGAGTGCTAGGTTCGGCGAGTTACGCCCTCCTTGTAATCGAAACCATATCTATACACACCAAAGCAGGACGTAGGCTTTTACCTCCTTACGAGGGGCCGAACCTGGGTAAATCGCCGTGTCTCTCCCGCTTAACCCCTTTGAGTCGCCACCAAGGTGCGATGGCTCCAGTACTAAGTCCTTTCACGAGGACATCTGCCGTGACAAAACCACGACAGTTGGCGCCCACCGTGGGGCTGCCGCACGGTGGAGTTGAGTTCTCAAAGGGAGGCCTACCAGGGTTTGGGAGTTACGCGACGGCGCTCATGACTCGGAGCCGCCGCGGGATAACCTACATCGACAACCGGCAATGGGGACCTGAAGCGGATTCGATTGAATCTGGGTACAGGGTCCCCTTCGGCAAGATCAACATCTTCATCGGCATGATCGGATCATCTGTGCCTGAGCCGGACACCTCCACCGACATCGTCGAGCCGGCCAGGTACGTCCGCCAAGTCATAATGCAAAACCTGACTCGCCCGGTCTTTGTGGGGTTCACACAGGGATCGGAGGAGCCAGAGCGCTCAGCGACTCAGGAAACTACACCGGTCAACTCTGATGACGAATCATCCATGGGCGACTCAGACTCAATCCAGTCTCCTCATGGGGATTGTCTCGGGGGCTTGTCCGTGGACATGGACCCAGAAATCCTTGACCGAACCCGCCGCCAGATCGCCATCTACATGGCTGGGGCGACTCAACCCACACAAAACCCTACTGGAGGCGATGGAACTGGCGAGACGTCCAGGAGCCCGGCCGCAGTCCTGGTGGATTTAGCGGCGGAGATCACAAGGCTAATGGTGACTCCCCTCACACCAGAGAACCAAGAGGAGATAAACACAGAGCTGGCGAAACTCAGAGAGGCGGTGGCAAAAGCTCATCGGGACGCCGAGATGGAGTCCGCCAGGATCGAGACTCGGCAAGCTCAAATTACGGCCGAAAGGATGCGTTTAAACACTAACAACTGGCGGCTCGAGAGGCAGCAGCGCGCGTCCGACGCCGTCCATCAGCGGAGACACCAGGGTCGCCTGCCCCATGACCTCAATCCGACTCGCCTGTTCGATACTCCACGAACCCCTGGGACGGGAGCCGCCCCGGCAGGAGGACCAGGCCGCCCACCTAACCCGCTGGCTCAGCCGGTTGAGGATCACATTCCCCAGTTCCGAACGCCTCAAGGCCACTTTTCCAACCCGGTAGATAAGGTGCTTGCCGCAACTCGCCATCTGGAGTCTCTTCCGATTCACGGCAACACCCCAGCCGAGATAGAAGCAAGGAACGCCATCGAGATGTTGAAGACGGCGGTGGTTCAAAACGCCCAGTTCTCACATAGCCTCGAGAGGTTGCATTCCACCCCTCAGGCAAGTTATACCAGGAGCAGGCCAGAGGATCAGCCCGCCGCAAACAGCGGGACGCGACACGTCCCACAGGACAACCCGCCTGAACGGAACCCGCCAGGCCGGGATCTCCCGAACATCCAAGACGCCCCGCCCCCCTCGTCGGGGGCGGAGGGCGAGTTGGGGTACCATGCTTGTCCCCGGCCCTTCGGAACGAAAAGATGCCCAAAGACTTCAAGGGACCAAGGAAAGTGCCTAATTATACACCGGACCTCGAGCCGGCGTCGTGGATCGAGAGTTATGAAATCGCCATGGACATGCTCGACGTAAACGAGGCGGTTTGCGCCAGATGCTTCACGATGATGCTCGAGGGGTCAGCACGCACTTGGTTGAAAAACTTGCCTCCCAATTCCATCCAGTCCTGGGCCGAGTTAAAAGAGCGTTTCATCAAAAACTTCCGAGGAACTTGCAAACGTCCGATGACGATCGTCGATCTACAGCACTGTGTTCAGCGCCCAGATGAGTCGGCCCACCATTGGTCACGCCGGGTTGCAGAAATTATTCATTCGTCAGATGGTATTACGGCGGCTCAAACTGTGCTCATCCTCGAGCACAATTGCCATTACGAACCCTTGGTACAAAAATTGGGGCGACTCAAACGAAAGGTCCAACACATGGGCGAGCTGATGGACACCCTCACTAGATATGCTGAGGCCGATGATACCAAAGATCCTGGCAAGGATGGTAAGGCTAATTCGCCTAAGAAGGGCGAGTCATCCAAAAATCATACCCGGTTCCAGGGGTGTAACCGTCACAATCAAGGGACCAATGGCAAGCGGAGACCACAGGAGGAGCCCTCGGACTTAGTCGCCAATACCAAAGCCAACAACGGCAAGAAGAAGAATCGGGGGTTCAGCGGGAAGAGGCCGCGTAACTACGAAGAGCTACTCAAAGGCCCTTGCCCGCACCACGCCACGACAGACGGCCCGGCGACTCACTCTTGGGAAAAATGCTTCGTGATGCGAGAGTTTCGGGCGGAGGCGATCAAGAAGAGTCAAAGCGATGACCCGGACCAGCGCCAAGAGCAATTCACCGCACCCAACCAAAGACAGAACCCCTTCAGCGGCTTTCCCGAACAGGGGGCTCAGGGAGGCCCGCAGCCAGGCGGCGGCCAATACCGGGTGCACCACCAGTAGCGGTATAACCCGCTAGGAGCTTTCCAGCAGCCACCCCCACAGGGGGCTCCGCAGGGTCAGGACGACAATGGGGGCTTCCGCAGCAACCCCAAACAGCTAAGTAATGGGCAGTATCATGTTTTCACCACTAATGCTTGCAGGCGTGATAAGAAGGTGAGTCACCGGGCGTATAGTGTATCCGAACCGGTGGTTCCGAGATACCTCCATTGGTCTGAACAGACCATAACGTGGAGCAGGGAGGACCACCCGCCGAGAGTTGATAACCCGGGCGATCTGGCGTTGGTTGTGGCTCCCCAAGTTGGGGGTTACACCCTATAAAAAGTACTAATGGATGGTGGCAGCAGCATCAATATCCTATACTTTGACACTTTCCAAAGGATGAATCTATTAGAGAAAGACCTGATGCCTTCAACCATGGTTTTCCATGGAATTGTCCCAGGCAAGTCGGCTTATCCCATAGGCCGGGTCAGGCTCACTGTGACGTTTGGAACTGCGCAGAATTATAGGACGGAGTTGCTAATCTTCGAGGTGGTCAAATTGAAAAGCCCCTACCATGCGTTGTTTGGGCGGCCGGCTTACGCCCGCTTCATGGCTCGCCCGTGCTATGTCTACCTCAAGCTCAAAATGCCTGGTCCCAAAGGACCCATCACGGTTGATGGAGATAGAAGGATCGCAAAGGAATGTGAAGAAGGGGACGCGGCTTATGCGGAAGTCGCCTGCGCTGCGGAAGAGCTCAAACACCATCAGGCCAATGTTGACCCGGCGGATATGTCACCCCTGAAGAAACCGACTACAGACTTTGAGTCGCCCCTCAAGTTCAAACCAACGGATGACACTAAGACAGTCGATTTCGTGCCTAGCAATTCATCCAAGCAGTTCACCATTGGGACGGGTCTGGACCCCAAATAGGAAAGCGCGCTCATCGAATTCATCTGTGAGAATCGGGACATCTTTGCATGGAAACCTTTTGACATGCCTGGTGTGCCGAGAGAATTCGCTGAGCACCATCTTAATGTTGACCCAAAGTGCAAACCCATCCAGCAGTACCTTCGCAGATTTAATGAGGAGCGGCGCAAAGCGATTGGGGAAGAAGTCGCCGGCTTGCTAGCCGCTGGGTTCATCGTGGAAGTTTTTCACCCCAAATGGCTGGCTAACCCGGTTTTGGTACTCAAGAAGAATGGTACTTTTCGTATGTGTATTGACTACACAGACCTCAACAGAGCTTGTCCAAAAGACCCCTTCGCTCTTCCCCGCATCGACCAAATCATTGACTCGGTGGCGGGATGCGAACGATTGTGCTTTCTGGATGCCTATTCAGGATATCACCAAATCAAGATGGCCGTGGAAGATCAGGAGAAGACGGCCTTCATAACCCCCTTTGGGGCCTTTTGTTATGTGTCCATGCCCTTTGGACTCAAGAGTGCGGGGGCGACTTATCAACGTTGCATCCAGAATTGCCTCCGTAACCAAATTGGTCGCAACGTCCATGCCTATGTCGACGATATTGTCATCAAGACCCGCCAGGGGGAGACGCTACTGGAGGATCTCAAGGAAACGTTCGATAATCTACGAGTACATCAGATGAAACTAAATCCTACCAAGTGTGTTTTTGGTGTGCCTGCAGGGAAATTGCTGGGTTTCCTCGTATCGGAGCGCGGCATCGAAGCTAACCCGGACAAGATCGAAGCGGTTACATCCCTCGGAAAGCCGGCGAACGTTAATCAAGTTCAACGACTGGCGGGTCGCATTGCGGACTTAAGTCATTTTGTGAGTCGCCTGGGGGAGAAGGCAATCCCTCTTTATCAATTATTGAGGAAATCCGATCGATTTGTTTGGACAAATGAGGCAGACGAGGCGCTCGAGGCCCTGAAACGCCAATTGGTTAACCCGCCGGTCCTGGCAGCCCCAACTGAAAAGGAGCCCATGCTTCTGTATATCGCGGCAAATTCCAAAGCAGTAAGTGTGGCAGTGGTCGTTGAGAGAAAGGAAGAAGGGAAGGAATACCCAGTGCAATGCCCAGTATATTTTATCAGCGAGGTGCTAACTCTTTCCAAGCAGCGGTACCCACATTGGCAGAAGTTGGTATATGGGGTGTTTATGGCGAGTCGAAAACTTAAGCATTATTTCCCAGAACACCCTATCACAGTGGTTAGCTCTGCGCCCCTTGGGGACATCATCCAGAATCGGGAGGCAACAGGGCGAATCGCCAAGTGGGCAATAGAACTTGGGCCTCATCACATACAATATACTCCCCGCACAGCCATCAAGTCCCAGGCATTAGTTGATTTCGTCAACAACTGGACAGAGCTACAGGCTCCGGAAGACCGTCCTGATCTCACTTACTGGGCTATTTACTTTGATGGATCTAGGCATCTGGAAGGCTCGGGGGCTGGTGTGGTGTTGGTATCCCCTCAAGGAGATAAGTTCTGTTACGTTCTCCGACTCATGTTTCCGTGCACTAACAATGCGGCGGAATACGAAGCTTTGCTTCACGGCTTGCGACTCCCAAGGAGATGAACCTAACACGAGTTAGATGTTTTGGTGACTCCGATTTGGTGGCACAACAAGTTTTGGGTACCTGGGATTCTTGGGACCCCATGATGGCGGCTTACAAGCGATCCGTGTCTGATGTGGCGGGTCATTTTCATGGTTATCAGGTGGACCATATTGATCGGCGCCTCAACGAGGCAGCTGACACCCTCTCACGACTTCGCTCCCAAAGAAAGCCGGTTCCTCCTAATGTTTTTCTGGATATCTTACATAAACCATCCGTGATTCTACCATCGGAGGAGGAATTGGCAATACCAGATCCCAAGTCTGAGCTCGTGGCGGCTCTTCATGTCACTCCGGATTGGGTTCTTCCTTATCTGGCTTATCTCGCTCGGGGCGAGTTACCGGCAAACAAATTCTTGGCTCGTCAAATCGTTCGGCGCAGCAAATCCATGGTCATCATCAATGGCGAGTTATATAAACGGATCGCCTCTGGAGTTTTTCAGCGATGTGTTTCCTCCGAAGAAGGATGCATAATCTTAAATGATATCCATTCCGGAGATTGTGGGCATCACGCCGGGTCACGTTCTTTGGTATCAAAGGCTTTCTGTCATGGTTTCTTTTGGCTGACGGCCCATGCAGATGCAGAAGACATAGTTCGTCGGTGCCAAGGGTGCCAGCGTTATGGGCGGCAGGCTCATGTGCCGGCTCAAGAATTAAGAATGATCCCCATCACTTGGCCTTTTGCAGTCTGGGGGCTGGACATGGTCGGCCCTTTTAAAATGTCTTCTAATAAGAAGACCCACCTGCTGGTGGCGGTTGATAAATTCACCAAGTGGGTTGAGGCGGAACCTATTGGAGCTTGCGATGCGGAAACAGCGGTCAAATTCTTGAAGAAGTTGATTTTCCGGTTTGGATATCCGCACAGTATCATTACTGATAATGGTACTAACTTGTCCCAAGGGGCGATGCAGGAGTTTTGTCATCGAGAGCATATCCAACTTGACGTTTCTGCAGTCGCTCACCCACAATCTAATGGGCAGGCAGAGCGGGCGAATCAGGAAGTTTTGCGAGGGATTGAGCCCCGACTCATGGTTCCCCTGGAAAAAACCCCAGGATGTTGGGTTGAAGAACTACCTTCAGTGTTGTGGAGTATTCGGACCACCCCGAACCGATCCACGGGTTTCACCCCTTTCTTTCTGGTCTACGGAGCAGAGGTTGTTCTTCCTACTGACATAAGGCATGACTCACTTAGAGTCGCCGCATATGTGGAACAAGACAATGAGCTGGCGCGTCAAGACTCTTTGGATGCCTTAGAGGAGGTGCGTGACCTGGCTGCAGCCCGTTCAGCTATCTACCAACAGGATCTGCGGCGTTATCACACCCGCCGGGTTAAAAGTCGGACCTTTCAGGAAGGCGACTTGGTTCTTCGGTTGATACAAGATCGTGCAGGCATGCACAAGTTGTCACCACCTTGAGAAGGGCCATTCATCGTCATCAAGAATCTCCGCAATGGCTCTTATTATTTGGTGGATCTCCGGCCTAATCGGCCAACCACGGAGGCTGAGTCAACTCGCCCCTGGAATATTGCCCATCTGCGGCCTTATTACACTTGAGCTCTTAAGCTCTACATTTTGTAAGTTTTTCAGTTTTATTATGAAGTAATAAAGTTACAAATACTCCCTAGCTTGGGGGCTTCTTCATTAAAAAGCAATTGTGTCATCCTGTTGCGACCTTATGAGCCGACAGAATCATGCATTTAGGGTGTGTGCTCGAGCTTTCTGACTCGCCTCATCCTGTCGCGACCTTATGAGCCGACGAAACCTGCATTTAGGGTGTGTGCTCGAGCTTTCTGACTCGCTTCATCCTGTCGCGAACTTATGAGCCGACGAAACCTGCATTTAGGGTGTGTGCTCGAGCTTTCTGACTCGCCTCATCCTGTCGCAACCTTATGAGCCGACGAAACCTGCATTTAGGGTGTGTGCACGAGCTTTCTGACTCACCTCATCCTGTCGCGACCTTATGAGCCGACGAAACCTGCATTTAGGGTGTGTGCTCGAGCTTTCTGACTCGCCTCATCCTGTTGCAACCTTATGAGCCGACGAAACCTGCATTTAGGGTGTGTGCACGAGCTTTCTGACTCGCCTCATCCTGTCGCGACCTTATGAGCCGACGAAACCTGCATTTAGGGTGTGTGTACGAGCTTTCTGACTCGCCTCATCCTGTCGCGACCTTATGACCCGACGAAACCTGCATTTAGGGTGCGTGCTTGAGTTTTCTGACTCGCCTCATCCTATCGCGACCTTATGAGCCAACGAAACCTGCATTTAGGGTGCGTGCTTGAGTTTTCTGACTCGCCTCATCCTGTCGCGACCTTATGAGCCGACGAAATTGATACTTTTATTTAATGGCATAGCCTTGAGGGTTTTTTACCTTTTTCTGATCCCTCTGGGAAATATTTGTTATCACTTATTTAGTTTCATATATGCTGTTCTCAAAGCCTAAGTCGGGTTAATGATCAGAACTACTTCATCCATGGCGAGTTAAGCATCTTAAAGGAGTCTCAAATATTTCAAAATCGCCTTACGGGTGACATAAAGATTCTTGCAAAGGGTATCACCAAAACAGTACCGACTTATGAAAAAATACCTATTACATGGCTCTCAGGCCAAATTCAATAAGGTTTATTCTGCTCGCGCCTTAGGATCATTCTGCTGTGAGCTTTGGCCGACTTCGATTTGCAAGTCGCCCAGTACCCAGTTGCACTTAGACAAAGCTGCGAAGTCATCTTCATCAGTCAGGATTGATGCCAGGTCTGCTTCCAAGTCAAAAGGGTTCTTGGGTCGCCGAGGAGTTAGACTGGTCGTCACAAAGGTTGGCGGGTTGACTTTCTTGTTTTTGCTATCATAAGCCGCCTGATACTTTGATAGATCAAGACTTGCTGCAAGTTGGGTTGCTGCCAGCCGGGAGTGCGTGACGACACGTTGATAGTCATCTTCAACGAATTCTGACCCATCGTCTTTAAGCTGAGGAAAGCCTGCTGGTACCTCTTCCAGGTTGATCTCTGGAGCATACGCCAAGCAGCGACTCAGGGCAGTCAGAACACCCTTTCGGGCGGCTGACCGAGTTAGCTCGCCAATCTGAGGGGGAAGTGTGGATAAGCAGCCAAGCACCTTCTTTATGGAAGTTATAGGTTCTTTGGCACCCATCACAGCTTTAACAGTCAAGACACTGCCGGTGTACAGTTGCTGTGTCAGCGTGTAAATCGCCTTCAGCATCAGCACGCAGTCTTCTTGAAGGTTGCCGGCTCTCAGACCTGAGCAAGGAGTCATGATGATCAGCGACTTATGATAAGAATTATTTAAAAAAAATAAAGAGGAGATCAAAAGTTTAAGTAAGCTTACCTAAGACGGCTTGCGTCATGTTGGAGATATGACATTTCAAGCCGGACAATTCCTATTGTACAGTGGCCAGCTTGGCTTCAGCCTTCTCTGCTCTTTTTATGGCAGCATCTTGGTCAGCTTGAGCTCTTTTCAACTCGGCTTTGAGTTTCTCCAGCTCAGTCAAAGCCAATCGATATTTCTCCTCCGACTTAGCTCGGGCGTCTTGTTGACCCGATAAGTTTTTCTTTAAATCGCCAAGCGCCGATTCGGTCTGAGCAAGAGTTTCCTGTTGAAAGTACAAAACAAGGGCAAGTCTCAGAATTATTGCAAGCAATATCCCTGACACTTGGGGGCTAATGTATAATTTTTTCTTTTCAGATGAAATTATACAATATCAAGACCCGTCTCATCTTTTTACTGATGACCCGGCCCTTGGGGGTTACTGGTCACAAAGTTTTTCTAAATTTTTCAAGACCCGGCTCATCTTTTTACTGATGACCCGGCCCTTGGGGGTTACTGGTCGCAAAGTTTTTCTAAAAAATTTCAAGACCCGGCTCATATTTTTACTGATGACCCGGCCCTTGGGGGTTACTGGTCGCAAAGTTTTTCTAAAAAAATTTCAAGACCCGGCTCATCTTTTTACTGATGACCCGGCCCTTGGGGGTTACTGGTCGCAAAGTTTTTCTAAATTTTTCAAGACCCGGCTCATCTTTTTACTGATGACCCGGCCCTTGGGGGTTACTGGTCGCAAAGTTTTTCTAAATTTTTCAAGACCCGGCTCATCTTTTTACTGATGACCCGGCCCTTGGGGGTTAATGGGAGTAATATAGTATAACAAAACTTACCTCATGTTTGTTTTTTAACATCCGCAGCAGGCTTTTCTCCATTTCATAGCTCGCCTCCAGGCGACTTGAAAAACCAGAGCAGAGTTCCTTCAACTCCAGATTTTCATATTCGGAAAGCTTCGCTTTGGAGAGCCCAGACTCGGGAATGGCTTGAGAGGAGGATGCCACATGCCTTGACAAAACCGTTGCCGCCGGCTTAGAGAAGCCGGTACCAGTAATAACTACAGCATCCGGGTCTTCTGTGGTCATCAATGGACTTGGCGACTTAGGAGCATCCATTGCTTCCTTGGGCGAGTCTGGAAGGTCCATTTGATTTTCAGGCTCGCCTTGGCCCGGGTTGTCCTGAATCGGTGCTGATTCTTTGATGGTTTCTGAAGTTGCGACAGGGGTTGACCCGCTGGTTTTCCTTTTCTTGGCCTGTGCGCTAAAAGAAGGGAGAAGCACATTATGGGACTGAAAGATCATTACCCTCAGGATTCAAAGCAAGATTATCAAAAGACTTACCCTGGAACTCGAATCATTGGTGGAAGTGTCGACATCACTGAGTCGCCAGATGTAGGAGGAGAGTTATGCAAGAGTTATATGTCAACAGTATAGGCGCGTTACATGCCTGATCCAAAGAGACATGAAGAATTGTCATTTATAAAGTACCTCATTTGGTTTCCTCTTGTTTGTTGCTGGTAAGCCGGACACCAGATCACCGGAATGACTTCGCGTCTTCCGATTTGAAGTATGTTGTGCTTTCTTCAGTAGGAAATTTGGGTCCAAACAAGCATTTGGGTGTGAGAAGGGAACTTTCCCACAAACTCGCCTGGCCAGCTTAGGTGGGGAAGGAGATGAATCGGAGGAAACAGAAATTACCTCAACAGAGTCCTCCTGGCTTTCGTTGTCTTCGTTCTATTACAAGAGAAGGGAGAGATATAAATACAAAGATTAACAGTAGTGGATGGCGAGTGAAAAGAGGATGAATTTTTACCTCCGAAAGTGCATCGCCGACTTGAGATTCATCGACTTCGGATGGCTCAGCCGTAGCAGCTTTGCCCTTACCCTTGGTTTTCTTTGAGGGCGGCTTAACGTTTTTCATGGCTGGCCTTTTGGGTTTCCTGGACCAGAACTTATCGCCTTTCTGAAATAGCACATGTTACAAAACCACAATATAAATGAAGCATAAGGAGTAAAAGACCAAAGGCGGGTTAGATTTGTTCACCTTGGGCGCCGGGTTAATTTTGCAGAAAGGCTTGAGGCCGATTTGGCCGCATTTTCCCGCAGGCTCTCCAGCCAGCTTCTTGATAATGGTAACAATGTCCTTTTCTGTTAAAGCCGTATGGAAATAACATTGAGGATGATCCAGGGTGCCATCAAATTCGCACATCAGACCGTCCTGGCAGCTCAGAGGGAGGATACGCCATTCGACCCAGCAGCGGATTAGGTCAACCCTAGTAAGGCCGTTGTTCGTCAAGGATCTTAATTCGGACAGTATTGGGATGAATTCTGATTCTTCCTCCTCGGTGAGCTTGTCTGGAAGCTTGAAGTTGGTTGGAAGGCGAGTTGGCCTGTAGCCCAGAAGCTTGTTTTTGCCTGCAGGAGAAGTCTCTTGACAGTAGAACCAAGACTCGCCCCAACCTTTGCGATGGCTAGGCATGGCGAGTGAGGGAAACGGGTTATCCCTGCGGCGTTGGACATTGACGCCTCCAAGTTCCAGGCTGGGGCCGTTGTGGAATTCCGTTTGGCGATTCAGATGGAAAAAGTGCCAGAATAAAGGAACAGAGGGCTCAATCCGCAGACAAGCCTCACAGAAAACTTGGAATTGGCATAAGTTACTTATGGAATTGGGTCCCAAATCCTGGAGGCGGACATTCATGAAAGCCATGGCGTCTCTAAGAAACTTCGATCCGGGCGGCTTAAAACCTCGCTCCAGGTGTTCAACAAAAACGACTATTTCCCCTTCTTTGGGGTTAGGGAGATCTTCTCCGAACCCGGTGCGCCAGCCAATAACATTCTGAGGGTCCAAGCTGCCCGTTTTCACATAATCAGCTAATATGGTGTCATCAACCTTGGTAGGAAGCCAGTCACTTTTGAAGACGGCGCCCATGCTACAAAGAAGTAAAGTATGAACTTACATGCCTCGAACATCTACTGTAAGGAATGAAATCAGTTCATTTAACTCGCCGAGTACTTTGACTAAGGGAAGGGCTTGACCCGCCATATCAAAAGGCAGAGTTGGGCTACTATGGCGACTTACGGAATATGGCTATTCACGAGGGCTGCGTTCTAAAGATGGTGAAGACGTTCGTTCGAAGTATCAGAGTATGAAGACTACAAACAGTTTTTTGCAAATAGTAGGTAAATGATGGATCTACCAGGCAAATGAAAAAACCTGAGAAAAATGACTGGATGCAGCAATTTATTGCCAGATGACGCCCTTCGCTTGATGAAACACTATTCTAAAGATTCACAAGTAAATGCGGATAAGTAAAGGTATTCAAAGCATTGGCTATCTCATCGACATTCATGCTAATCGGTTCAGGGTAGGCGACGTCTGTTTGCAAGGAACATCAAGAACATGGCAGTGGCTGGAGCTTCAAGAAGAGATTGAGTCTATTCCTAAAATGGGCGGAGGCCTAACCTGATGCTTTCGGGCGAAAGAGGCCGACGGTGATGGAGGTTGTTGAAGAAGCACGGGAGTCCCGTCGAGCGAAGAGGTCTTCGGCGGCGGCAGAGTTCGTGGCGAACGGTGAGATGGTCGACGGCGATGCAGTGGACGACGGCGGCGGACGGATCGGCCGTGGCGCGAAGCTGGACGACGGCGAAGGCCTATAGGCGGCGCCGAAGCTCCTCGCGTGAAGGCGGAAAGCACGGTCGGCGGCGGATTCCTCGGGAGGCGATGAGATTTTCTCGCTGCAATGATGGGGAGGAGGTTGACGAGACTGGTAGGTGGGAAGCGCCAGTCCTGTCCCCCCCCCCCCCCCCCCCGCCGTCTATTTATCAGAGCGGGTGCTGGAATTGAGGCGTCGTGGGCGGGAACCGCTGGGGAATAAAAAGATTCGCTATAAATGCGTGCCGGAGATTTCGGGATAACGATGCGCTAAGATCCGTTGGGGTTGTGACAGTCTTCCCGAAAATCAAGGGATAAGAAGAGGCCAACCAGAAATGGTTTGGCGACTTAAAGAATTTTCGGTGCCCGATGGCGGGTTTACAATTTCTGACATATGAAGACAAATGAGGAATGAATCGCCTTCAACTGAGCGGAAGTATTGGCATGAAAAAGAAGTTCAAGTCAATTTGGGGCCTAATGTTGGGGATATTACCTGTGAATGACCCACCCTAGTTGGGCCGGGTTATTCATTAGGCGATTCACCCAAACAATTATTTGGGCCTTGTCTTGGCCGAATCAAGGTTGTATGACGGTTTATAACTCCTGGAGGGTCTCCAAGCTTCGGAAGATGGCGACTTAGAGACCACAGGGGTCATGATTTGTAGGAAGGAAAGTATACTTGTACACCCTAGGGGTTCGACCTGTATATAAAGGCGAGTCCTAGGGGACGAAAGGGCAGGTTAGAAATCATCGAGTGCTAGGTTCGGCGAGTTACGCCCTCCTTCTAATCAAAACCATATCAATACACACCAAAGCAGGACGTAGGCTTTTACCTCCTTACGAGGGGCCGAACCAGGGTAAATCGCCGTGTCTCTCCCGCTTAACCCCTTTGAGTCGCCACCAAGGTGCGATGGCTCCAGTACTAAGTCCTTTCACGAGGACATCTGCCGTGACAAAACCACGACAATAGTGCCGCATCTTGGGAGTTACAAGTGGTCCTTGCACACTCCTCCTATGTCGCTCGCCTCGTCACGTCGCGTTGTGTCGCGGGTTGCGGGATTGAGCACCTATTTTTGTCGGTCAGCAACGGAGAGTCCGTAACAGACATGTCACGTATTCGAGTCGTCAGATTCTGGGTTGTTGCTGACTCGTACGTGGGTTCAACCCACGTCTCTGTTAGAAATATGCCCTAGAGGCAATAATAAAATGGTTATTATCATATTTCCTTGTTCATGATAATCGTCTATTGTTCATGCTATAATTGTATTAACAAGAAACAGTAATACATGTGTGAATAAATAGATCACAAAGTGTCCCTAGCAAGCCTCTAGTTGGCTAGCTCGTTAGTCAATAGATAATCATGGTTTCCTAATCATGGGCATTAGATGTCATTGATAACGGGATCACATCATTAGGAGAATGATGTGATGGACAAGACCCAATCCTAAGCATAGCACTAGATCGTATTGTTGTATGCTAAAGCTTTTCTAACGTCAAGTATCTTTTCCTTCGACCGTAAGATTGTGCAACTCCTGGATACCGTAGGAGTGCTTTGGGTGTATCAAACGTCACAACGTAACTGGGTGACTATAAAGGTGCACTACGGGTATCTCCGAAAGTGTATGTTGGGTTGGTATGAATCAAGATCGGGATTTGTCACTCCGTGTGACGGAGAGGTATCTCTGGGCCCACTCGGTAGAACACCATCATGAGCTCAATGTGACTAAGGAGTTAGTCACACGATGACGTGCTACGGAACGAGTAAAGAGACTTACCGGTAACGAGGTTGAACAAGGTATTGGTATTGTCGTGGGTATAAGCCTGACAGTAGATGTGTGGGGTATGAATGAGATGAGCAGAGTCCTAGCTACGGCGAGGTTGTATGAGTTCAGGCCCCTCTGCGGTGGAGGTAACAGCCCTACGTCTCAGTGCTCTCGGAGCTTGTTACCGAGTGTAATATGGAGTACAGTGATTCGCTAACCCTTTTACCAGTGGGGGAGGGCGGCTTATATAGAGTGCACTGCCCTCCACAACGGTTCTGATTCAGGGGTGGAGTAGTGGCGATTGAATGCGTACGTTACAGGTAACGTATGCTCTAAATGCTAATAAATGCACCCGGAAACGTACGGCAGTTTCCCTCCGGAGAGGTTACGATGTACCGAGTGTATCCAGTCGGTTAGCCTGGTGTCCTCCGAATGCTAGTCTCCGACTGGATGATTCAGGGCCTGTTACCGACTGGATGATGGGGATTCCTTAATTCAGTCGGGGCGGACTTAGGGTCCTGTTCTTTGTGTTGGGTAGTCCTTGGGTAGGACACGTACGGCAGGCCTATGACCCTACCCTAGGACTATGACCCCATCATTAGTCCCCGAATGGATTGGGGTTGAAACGCCGAAGCGGTGCTTGAGGTTCGGATCCGACTGGACTAGGTTCGGCTTGGGCGTTGCTTGCCTCTATCCATTTTATCTTTCCTGACCAGCGATCCGAGTGGAAGTGCTCGCGAAACGGACTGTCAGAAATCGAGTCCTTCTGCGGCATCTTTTGACGCGACCGGTCAACTGACAGCAGCGGATTTTCCGGGATCTCAAATTTCGGGTTCCGCGCGCTCAGCGGGGATGACGCCAGCGCGCTCGAGTAGCGCCTGACGCCTCGATTCACGTGCCTACAATTCCTCCACTGATATCGCCTCGGCCGGTCGGGCGGATAGGGTTTCGGGGCCACCCACCAGTGACTCAGTCGGAACTCTATTTAAATCTGGGCGGCGAGGCTTCTTCGCTACGCCTTGCCGAATCTTTTGCTCTCGCCTGCTCCGACTTCCCCGCCACCTCTAGCACGCCTACTTCCCTTCCTTCTCCTCTCTCTTCGAGGGTTCGCCGTCGCCTCCATGACCAAGGGTCAAACCAGCAAGATGGAGGCAAGGAAGAAGAAGGGCAAGGCGGCGCCTGCTCAGCGGCGGTAGCGGTCGCTGCCGGCGGGGTGGATCCAGGGAGATTTCCTCCCTTCGTCGGTGACAGAGGGAGACCTGTTGGAGCTGGTGGAGTACGGAATGCTCGTGCACAAGTCATGGAGACTGCCGGCGGAGGACGAGGTTGAGCCAGCGCCTCGGGAGGGGGAGCGCGTCCTGCTCCTCAGCCATGTCCACCGAGGTTTTTCTTTTCCCCCGCATCCTTTCTTTAAGGGTATCCTGAATCACTTCGGGGCTCAACTCCACCACTTTCCTCCGAATGCCATCGCCCACCTTTCTGCTTTTATCGTTTTGTGCGAGTGCTTCATTGGTTGCCCCCCCCCATTAGGGTTTGTTCAAACACATCTTCTCCGCCCGATCCCAAACTATCAAACGTCTTAGTCAGTCGGACGATAAGACGCACCTCCTCCAGCTCTGTGGAGGTTTAGGATTCCAGAAGAAGAGTCGGAGCAGCTATCCTGCTCTCCAGTTGAGTGAGTCGGTTAGGAACTGGCAGTCGACGTGGTTCTACTGCCAGGACATCGCCTGCCCGAATGCGTCGACTCGGCTGCCTCCGTTTAGTCTAGATCGGCCCGCCCCGCCTAAGCAGCTCGCGCTCTCGAAGGCCGAGAAGAACGACATCCAGCCTTTGATTGAGGCACTCGTGGATGTCGTCAGGAAGGGGGTCACCGGTATAGACTTGGTGGAAGTCTTCGTTGGTCGGCGGATCCAGCCGCTGCAGGCTCGCGACCATGCTATGTGGCACTACACAGGGCCCGAGGATTCCACTCGTACCAACGTGGTGGGCGTACCCGAGGAGAGGGTGACCTCGTGGGTGCTCCAAATCACGGGCCCCTGTGAGAACCCCAAAGGAGCTCGCCGAGTGAAGCCTTATAGCGCGGACCACCCTCCGCTGAATCAGGTGAGTGGCATTAGCCGAGTGCATTGGACAATCTTGATTCCAGTCACTTATTTATATCTCCGTGTGATGCCTAATGTTTCCGACTGTACTTCATGCAGGCGTGGACCAACTGGTTCTCCCCCGTCTCGAACGGGAATCCGGAGGAGGAAGAGGAGGAAGGCAATCAGGAGGGCAGCGTGGAGAGCGTTGAATACGTCTCTGACAGCGGGGAGTCGGAGGAGGAGGACAGCGAGGAAGAGGAAGAGGATGAAGAGCAAGACTCGCCTCCTCCACGGCCAGAGCATCGGAGCAAGCGCCGACACGAGCCCGCCGTCCCTTCAGCTCCTCCTGCGTCGTCGAGTGCTCCGCCTGCCGCTCCGGTGGTCTCGAGTGTTCGAGGCACCAAGAGGGCCAGGGACGCCGCCGCGGAGCCCGCAGGCCAGTCTTCCAGGGCACCCAAGCCGAGTGGGCCCAAACCTCGGAAGGCTCTGCCGCGAATGAGGGTCGCTATCCCCGTCACCTCCACGTAAGTGAATCTAACTTTTGGCTCTTTCTGTTATCCGAGTGAACTCCTGCTTTATAAGTCGAATGGATTTCACTCGACAGGGTCGCCACCTCTGCAACCTCTCCGGCCCGCCAAGGGGACAACCCCATGGACACGGACAACGTCGTTTCGTCCCAACCGTTGAGTTGTAGGAGAGTCGGGTGTTTTATCCCCGCGGACTGTGCCATTCTTTCTTTTTCTGAGGCGTCATGTCATTCGGCTTGTCAGGGGCGATTTGCCTGGACGAGGACGACCAGGGGAGAGCCGACCCCGCCGTGGAGCCTGTCCTGGAGCCTATCCCCGAGGCTGCTCCTCCTGCCGCCACTCCTGCCGCCGATGCTCCACCGACTGAAGCGCCTCCACCGACTGAACCGGTGCCGGTGGGGGAAGAACCGACTGGGGCGAACCTTGGGATGCCTCAGGAGCCTCCCACGATTCCCGGTTCGTCGAATGCTGAATTCAGCATCCGGCGTCTTCCACAGGAGCAGGTGGGAGCGGCCAAGGGGGGCATGGTGCAGGTGGAGTTGATGGCTGGAGAAGCCAAGAGGGCTTATGACTCCGTTGCGGCCTTGTACCAGCAGAGCTTGGAGCTGCACGATGATATCCGAGTAAGTAGTCTAGTAAGTATTTGCTTTTCTCCTGTAACCCACTGGGTGTTATTGTTTTTTCTGCAATGGGTTCACTCGGAGTGAACCCAGTGGGTGTAGTCCCTGACACTTCTGTCGAGTGCTTGCACCGACAGTTGTCTTTACACATTTTGCCTTTAGTTTGGTTGTGTCTGTAGATAGGATTGCCGAGTGCGAGTACTTGTTGCAGTCGAGTGCTCTTGCGGTCTCCGAGAGTAAGTTGCACGCAGGTCGGGTAGTATTGGCCTCTGAGGCGTCGGTGAAAACATGTATCTCAATAGGGCAGGCCTGCTTGAGGTGCATGCCAGTGGGGTCACTCTTAGTGAACCCACTGGGTGTAGTCCCCGAGACCGTTGTCGACTGCTTGCGTCGGCAGGGGTCTGAAGAACTTAGACTGTGAACTGATAAACTTGTTGATTACCCTTCGTTTCTTGGTGGCAGAAAACTTGTGAAATGGGAACTGCCTATGAGGCCCTGAGGGCGGAGAGGAACCAGTTCGTTGGTGAACTTGATGCTGCTATGCTCGCCATGGCCAGCATGAAGGATGCGCTGGAGGGACGAGAGAAGTCCTTGGAGGAAGCTCGGGAGGCGAACAAGGTGTTGATAGAGGAGGTGGAGAGACTGAAGAAACAGAGGACTGATCTGCACAATCAGATGGCCGTTCGGAACAGACGATGGACAGCTCAGGAGAAGTATGTCAACGACTGGGCTGTGCAGATGATGACTCGTCTGGCTGGTAAGTCTTATGTTTTGCCGAGTGCTTGTACCGTGTGCTCTACACTCGGTTTTTATTGTCTGCTTGCCCGTTTGTTGCAGACTTTTGCGGTGATGCTGAAGCTGAAACGGCGGCTGTGGAGCGGTCCATTAAGGACAATGTGCCACTCGGTGAGGACGCTAACCGGGATCTGCTCCGGGTGCATATCCGCGTAGGCAAAGTGGGTCCTTTCATCGGCCGACTGAGAGAAGTCGTCGGCCGAATTGACAAGGAACATTGGCCAGAAGACGAGCCGCGGCAGGAGATGGAGACTATGTTGGCGCGACTAGAGGAGATTCCGAGCCGAGTGCAATCGTGGAAGAAATCGGCAGCGCGTTGCGGTGCTGATGTTGCGTTGTCCTTGGTCCGCGTCCATTGCAAGGAGGTGCGGGAAGATAAGCTGAAGACATTGAAGGTCGCCAACACGAAGAAACTTCAATTCGAAGACTTCATGGAGACGTTCCTTGAGACTGCTACCCGCATCGCTGATGGAATCGACTTGGACACTTTTGTGGAGCCCTCCAGTCCTGGCGCCGGCCCAGCTGACGCGTAATAAAACTTTATCCTCAGTATGCCGAGTGTTTACCTGTAAGATACTCTGGCCACTTCTGTTGGCTGTCATACTTTTAAATCAGTGCGGGTAAGCTTGATCCGCACCGAGTCAGCTATCGTTTCAAGACTTTTGGAATTGGAGTGAAAACATTTAGTCTTTTGTTTGAATGTTGTTTCGAGTGCAATGCTTCGTGCATACTCGGAGAAGATTAATACTTAGGTGATTCTTGATCACAGCTAAGTCCCCGAGTGTGACGCGTAGTGCACACTCGGAGGATGTTAGTACTTAGGTGATTCTTGGTCACATACAAGTCTCCGAGTGCGACATGTAGTGCACACTCGGAGGAAGTTAGTACTTAGGCGATTCAGGATCACAGCTAAGTCTCCGAGTGCAACATGTAGTGCACACTCGTAGGAAGTTCTTACTTATGTGATTCTTGATCACAGCTAAGTCCCCGAGTGCGACGTGTAGTGCACACTCGGAGGAAGTTAGTACTTAGGCGATTCAGGATCGCAGCTAAGTCCTCGAGTGCGACGTGTAGTGCACACTCGTAGGAAATTATTACTTAGGTGATTCTTGATCACAGCTAAGTCTCCGAGTGCGACGTGTAGTGCACACTCGGAGGAAGTTAGTACTTAGGCGATTCAGGATCGCAGCTAAGTCCCCGAGTGCGACGTGTAGTGCACACTCGGAGGAAGTTAGTTCTTAGGCGATTCAGGATCGTAGCTAAGTCCCCGAGTGTGACGTGTAGTGCACACTCGGAGGAAGTTAGTTCTTAGGCGATTCAGGATCGCAGCTAAGTCCCCGAGTGCGGCGTGTAGTGCACACTCGGAGGAAGTTAGTTCTTAGGCGATTCAGGATCGCAGCTAAGTCCCCGAGTGCTGCGTGTAGTGCACACTCCTAGGAAGTTATTACTTAGGTGATTCTTGATCACAGCTAAGTCCCCGAGTGCGACGTGTAGTGCACACTCGTAGGAAGTTATTACTTAGGTGATTCTTGATCACAGCTAAGTCCCCGAGTGCGACGTGTAGTGCACACTCATAGGAAGTTATTACTTAGGTGATTCTTGATCACAGCTAAGTCCCCGAGTGCGACGTGTGGTGCACACTCGGAGGAAGTTAGTTCTTAGGCGATTCAGGATCGCAGCTAAGTCCCCGAGTGCGGCGTGTAGTGCACACTCGGAGGAAGTTAGTTCTTAGGCGATTCAGGATCGCAGCTAAGTCCCCGAGTGCGGCATGTAGTGCACACTCGTAGGAAGTTATTACTTAGGTGATTCTTGATCACAGCTAAGTCCCCGAGTGCGACGTGTAGTGCACACTCGTAGGAAGTTATTACTTAGGTGGTTCTTGATCACAGCTAAGTCCCCGAGTGCGACGTGTAGTGCACACTCGTAGGAAGTTATTACTTAGGTGATTCTTGATCACAGCTAAGTCCCCGAGTGCGACGTGTAGTGCACACTCGGAGGAAGTTAGTACTTAGGTGATTCAGGATCGCAGCTAAGTCCCCGAGTGCGACGTGTAGTGCACACTCGGAGGAAGTTAGTTCTTAGGTGATTCTTGATCGCAGCTAAGTCCCCGAGTGCGACGTGTAGTGCACACTCGGAGGAAGTTAGTACTTAGGCGATTCAGGATCGCAGCTAAGTCCCCGAGTGCGACGTGTAGTGCACACTCGGAGGAAGTTAGTTCTTAGGCGATTCAGGATCGCAGCTAAGTCCCCGAGTGCGACGTGTAGTGCACACTCGGAGGAAGTTAGTTCTTAGGCGATTCAGGATCGCAGCTAAGTCCCCGAGTGCGGCGTGTAGTGCACAGTCGGAGGAAGTTAGTTCTTAGGCGATTCAGGATCGCAGCTAAGTCCCCGAGTGCGACGTGTAGTGCACACTCATAGGAAGTTATTACTTAGGTGATTCTTGATCACAGCTAAGTCCCCGAGTGCGACGTGTAGTGCACACTCGTAGGAAGTTATTACTTAGGTGATTCTTGATCACGGCTAAGTCCCCGAGTGCGACGGTTAGTGCACACTTGGAGGAAGTTAAAACTTAGGCGATTCAGGATCGCAACTAAGCCCTCGAGTGCGACGTGTAGTGCACACTCGGAGGAAGTTAGTACTTAGGCGATTCAGGATCGCAGCTAAGTTTTTTTTTGTGACCGGAGTCTGCGACTGTGGGAGAACTCTGAATCTGCACAAAACTGAATTTGTTGTATATATTATTTCGTCAAAACTTGTTCGTTACACTGCTTCAGTCGACGATCACGTATAAAAATGCTTGAGGAGATCCCCGTTCCACGCGCGCGGCTCGTCTGTCTCCCTTTGAATGTTGTAGAGTCTGCATGCTCCGTTGTTAAGCACCTTGGAGACGATGAAAGGCCCTTCCCAGGCCTGAGCCAACTTGTGGGGTCTTTGCTGATCCACTCGGAGCACTAAATCGCCTGCTTGGAATGTGCGACTCCTGACATGACGCGCATGAAAGCGTCACAGATCTTGTTGGTAAATTGTTGAACGAGTGAGTGCCATCTCGCATTCCTCCTCCAGAAGATCGACTCCATCTTGCCTTGCTTGTTCTGCTTCAGCTTCGGAGAAGAGTTAGACTCGTGGGGCATTGTGAAGCAGGTCACTCGGAAGGACCGCTTCTGCTCCATAAACGAGGAAGAACGGTGATCGCCCCGTTGATCTGTTCGGAGTGGTGCGGAGGCCCCAAAGGACTGAAGGTAACTCGGTGACCCATGCACCAGCAGCGTGTCCTACCTCTCGCAAGAGTCGGGGCTTCAAACCTTGAAGGATAAGTCCATTCGCACGCTCAGCTTGTTCGTTGGATTGTGGATGTGCTACGGAAGCAAAATCCACTCGGATACCCTGACTCGCACAGAAGCCTTTGAACCTGTCCGAGTCAAAGTTTGTCCCATTGTCCGTGATTATGCTGTGAGGTACCCCGAATCTGGAGATGATGTCCCTGACAAACTTGACAGCTGTTGAGGCGTCGAGTTTCTTGATGGGCTTGGCTTCTATCCATTTTGTAAACTTGTCGACTGCCACCAACAGATGTGTGTAGCCTCCTTGGCCTGTCTTGAATGGTCCGACTGTGTCTAATCCCCAAACTGCAAATGGCCACACAAGTGGGATCGTCTTTAGTGCAGATGTTGGCTTGTGGGACTTGTTGGAGTAGAACTGACAGCCTTCACATCGGTCAACCATAGCTTTAGCCATCTCGTTAGCCTGTAGCTAGAAGAATCCAGCTCTGAACGCCTTGGCAATGATTGCTCTCGAAGAAGCGTGATGGCCGCAGGTTCCCGAGTGAATATCCTCTAGGATCAACTGCCCTTCTTCTGGGGAAATGCAGCGTTGAAGAACGCCTGAAACACTCTCCTTGTACAATTGACCGTCAATGACAGTGAATGCCTTCGACCTGTGAACTATTTGCCGGGCTCGAACTTCATCTTCTGGAAGTTCTTGTCTTAGGATATATGCAATGATCGGCTCAGTCCAATCGGGAATGACAACTAGAATCTCTGTGACCAGATCAACCACAGCAGGTACATCGACTTCAGTCAGATCTGTTGCGCTCTTGGGTTGTACCGGTTCTTCTGTGAAGGGATCTTCTTTGACTGAGGGAAGATGGAGGTGCTCGAGGCAGACATCACTCGGGACTGGTCTCCGAGTGGATCCGAGTTTCGCCAACTCGTCAGTTGCTTGGTTCTTCAGTCTTGGAACATGATGAAGTTCTAGACCTTCAAACTTCTTCTCCAGCTTCCTCACTGCATTGCAGTATGTTGTCATGGTGGGGTTCCTTACGTCCCACTCCTTCATCACTTGGTTGACCACCAAATCCGAATCGCCGTAGACCATCAGGCGACGGACGCCGAGTGAGATGGCCATGCGCAACCCATAGAGGAGAGCTTCATACTCGGCCTCGTTGTTGGAGGAATCAAAGTGTATCTGAAGCACGTACTTGAGCTTGTCACCCTTTGGCGATATGATCACAACACCAGCGCCAGATCCATTCAACATCTTAGACCCATCGAAGAACATTGTCCAATGAGCCCAGTAGATGTGAGTCGGTTGCTGTTGTTCTACCCATTCTGCTATAAAGTCAGCCACGGCTTGAGACTTAATAGCTTTCTTGGCCTCGAACTTGATGTCACAGTACAGCATCTCCATTGCCCACTTCGCCACTCGGCTTGATGCATCCCGATTGTGGAGAATTTCCGACAACAGAGCATCAGAAACGACAGATACCAAGTGGTCTTGGAAATAATGGGCCACCTTCTTCGCAGTCATATAGATCCCATAGATAAGTTTTTGATAATGGGGATACCTCTACTTGGAAGGGGTCAGGACTTCGGAGACGTAGTACACTGGCCGCTGAACTTTGTATGCTTTGCCTTCTTCTTCTCGCTCGATTGTAAGAACAGTACTGACGACTTGATTTGTAGCCGCGATATATAGAAGAAGGGGCTCTTTACTGAGCGGAGCAGTAAGAACCGGCTGGGTGGAAAGTAGGACTTTGAGGTCATCGAATGTGACTTGAGCTTCGTCTGTCCACTCGAAGGTATCTGACTTCTTCATGAGTCGGTACAGAGGAAGTGCTTTTTCACCGAGTCGACTGATAAACCTGCTCAAAGCCTCTAGGCAACCTGTGAGCCGTTGAACATCGTGTATTCTGACCGGCCTCTCCATTCGGACGATGGTCCCGATCTTTTCGGGGTTGACGTCGATCCCTCATTCGGAAACGAAGAAACCGAGTAACTTTCCGCTGGGAACACCGAATGAACATTTGGCTGGGTTGAGCTTGATATCGTACCTACGAAGGTTGGCGAATGTTTCTGCCAAGTCAGTCAGCAGGTCGGAACCTTTGCGTGACTTGACTACGATATCATCCATGTATGCCTCCACATTGCGACCGATCTGGTCGAGGAGACATTTTTGGATCATGCGCATAAAGGTAGCTCCTGCATTCTTCAGACCGAAAGGCATAGTGATGTAGCAGAAGCACCCAAACGGGGTGATGAAGGCTGTTTTCAACTCATCGGGACCATACAGACGGATCTAATGATAGCCCGAATAGGCATCAAGAAATGACAAACGCTCGCATCCCGCAGTCGAATCAACAATTTGATCTATGCGGGGGAGCGGAAAATGGTCTTTCGGGCAGACCTTATTAAGGTGCTTGAAGTCAATGCACATTCGGAGTGACTTGTCCTTCTTGGGCACCATGACGACATTGGCGAGCCACTCGGAGTGGTGAACCTCGTGAATGAAGTTGGTTACCAACAGCTTGGCCACCTCTTCTCCGATTGCCTTCCTCTTGTGCGCGATGGACCGGCGCAGGCGCTCTCGGACGAGCCGAGCAGCGGGATCCACATGCAGTCGGTGCTCAGCCAACTCCCTGGGTACACCTGGCATGTTAGATGGTTTCCATGCGAAGATGTCCCAGTTCTCACGGAGGAATTGGGTGAGCTCGGCTTCCTATTTAGGATCGAGGGTGGTGGAGATGTCCGTCGGGGCGGCAGAATCGTCCGTCGGGTGGATGCTGACTTTCTTCGTCTCTCCCGCCGACTGGAACGCGGACTCAGAAGCTGGTTTCTTTGAGCGCATCAGGTCGGCAGGGTCGACTGTCTTCTTGTATTCGTCGAGCTCGAGTACCGCCATCTGATTGTCGGCGATTCTTGATCCCTCTTGCAGACACTCCTCGGCTCGTTGGCGGTTGCCGGTGATGGTGATAACGCCTTTTGGGCCCGGCATCTTCAACTTCAAGTACACATAGCATGGACGTGCCATGAAGCTCACGTATGCCGGGCGGCCCAGAATTGCATGGTAAGCGCTCTGGAAATCCACCACCTCAAATGTGAGCTTCTCCTTGCGAAAGTTTTTGTCGGAGCCGAAGGTGACGTCCAACGCGATCTGGCCGAGTGACCTGGCCTTCCGTCTAGGGACGACTCCGTGGAACTGCATACTGCTCTCGCTGAGTCTGGACATCGGAATGCCCATTCCCTTGAGAGTGTCAGCGTACATGATGTTCAGTCCGCTACCACCGTCCATGAGGACTTTGCGCAGTCGGACTCCTTCCACCACCGGGTCGACAACCAGAGCCTGTCTTCCTGGGGTGGGGACATGCGTTGGATGATCCGACTGATCAAAGGTGATCGCAGTCTGAGACCATTTAAGGAACTTGGGAGCAGTCGGAACGGCCATGTTGACCTCTCTGTTCACCAACTTCAGTCGACTCTTGCTTTCGACGTCAGCAAAAATCATGAGGGTTGCATGGACTTGGGGGAACGGATCCTCTTTATCCTCCTCATCTTGTTCAGGATTCTTCTCACTCGGTTGCCCTTCGCTGAACCCCTGGATCAGGAGACGACATTGCCGAGTGGTGTGCTTTGCATATATGGGGTTGCCTTCTTCGTCCATCTTTGTGTGGACCGGACAAGGCTGATCCAGGATGGGATTGTTGAACGGCTTCTTCTTGGGGGCAGACTGTGTTTTCCCTTTGCCCTTGAACTTGGTGCTGGTCACAGCTGCAGCTTCTGCCTGCGGTGTGGGCGGAACTTTCTGTTTTTGCTTCCAAGTGTTACCTCCGTCGGCATCGCCGACTGTCTTGTGTTTGCCACTCCGGAGGCGGTCCTCTTCCTCGCCATTTGCATAGCAAGCTACTATCTCCATCATCTTGCTCATGGAGATGTCGCCTGTCCGGCCGAACTTTAGGTACAGCTCCCTGTACCGTACGCCTGCCTTGAATGCGCAGACTGCTTGATGTTCGGTGACGTTCTCCACCGTGTGGTAGAGAGTTGTCCATCGCTGGATGAAGTCGCGCAAGGGCTCGTTCGGCTTCTAGACACAGTGCTGAAGCTCCACAAGGCCTGCGGAGCGTTTGCACGTCCCTTCGAAGGTCCTGATGAGCACTCGGTCCATATCTGCCCAACTGTAAATGCTTGAGGGGGCCAACTGGTTCAGCCAAGCTCGCGCCGAGCCGTCGAGCATCAGAGGGAGGTGCTTCATAGCGACATGGTCGTCCCCTCCTCTGATCTGGACTGCCACTCGGTAGTCGTCTAGCCATGTTTCAGGCTTGGATTCCCCCGTAAATTTACCGATTCCCCCTGCCAATCGGAAGTTGGGCGGGATGTCAGCCGAGCGGATGGCTCGACTAAAACACTCGGGGCCGGACACGATGGTCCTGCTGCCACTTGGACGATCCAGATCGTGACCATCGCGGTGGGCTCGACCTCTGTCGACTCTTCGCTGGGCGATTCGCCCTCTTGCGTCAGGTCTTGGGTCATAAGTGTCGTCGACTGAACGCCGATCATCATGATGTCGGGAACCATAGGGTCCACCCCGCGGAGGGGTGCGCGAGCGGCGGCGATCTTCACGGATCATGGAATGGCTGCCTCCCCTGTGGTGCTGATGGGAACCAGGGCTGTGAACTGACCGATGCATGTTTGCCTGGACGGAACTATTGTGGATCCGATTGTGCGACTGGGAGACTGCCGAATTCTGCTGCTGCGCCGTGTGCAACAGAGCACGGCTCTGCTCGATTCCCCTTCCTACCTCTGAATCAGTCGGTTGGAGGGAATCGGCAATCTTGGCAGCTGCAGCCAAGTTGAGGAGAGGTGTGCGGAACAACTCCACGTTGCTCCACCGGGTGTGCCGATTGGCGGAACGACGAGGCGGACGGCGTGCACCGGATGCTTCACCGACTTCGCGCTCGCTCCGGCCGGCCTGATGGGGATCTTCATGGGTGTTGGCCATGTGTACTTCTGCTGCAGGCCCGCGGCCCGTGTACTCGGAGGGGAGCTCAGTCGGAACCGAGCCCGAGCACTGGGAATGTGGGGCAACCACAACAGACTCCAGAACTGCCACTTGAGAGGACGCGATCTGATGCGCTCGGGCATGCTGCACCCAACGTTGGAGACGCGGACTGCGGGAACGCTTGTTGCGGCACATGACGGAGGTGCAAGCCGACAATGGAGCCGATTGTTGGAGAAGAAGAACGCCGCGAGCGCCAGCACGGAAGTGCGTGGCCCTGCGACGGGGAAGCGCCTCGACGTCGAGAGGCGCCTCCCGAAGCCATGCCGAATCATCGACGGTGAAGGAGAGAGCTCCGAAGAGGATCTGGTGATCCATGCTCAAATCTCCACCAGATGACATGACGAAAGGAAGTAGTCGCAAACTTGCCGGAAGTCGCTTAGACGCCTGCCCCAAGGTGGGCGCCAACTGACGTGGGTATAAGCCTGACAGTAGATGTGTGGGGTACGAATGAGATGGGCAGAGTCCTAGCTACGGCGAGGTTGTATGAGTTCAGGCCCCTCTGCGGTGGAGGTAACAACCCTACGTCTCAGTGCTCTCGGAGCTTGTTACCGAGTGTAATATGGAGTACAGTGATTCGCTAACCCTTTTACCAGTGGGGGAGGGCGGCTTATATAGAGTGCGCTGCCCTCCACAACGGTTCTGATTCAGGGGTGGAGTAGTGGCGATTGAATGCGTACGTTACACGTAACGTATGCTCTAAATGCTAATAAATGCACCCGGAAACGTACGGCAGTTTCCCTCCGGAGAGGTTACGATGTACCGAGTGTATCCAGTCGGTTAGCCTGGTGTCCTCCGAATGCTAGTCTCCGACTGGATGATTCAGGGCCTGTTACCGACTAGATGATGGGGATTCCTTAATTCAGTCGGGGGCAGACTTAGGGTCCTATTCTTTGTGTGGGGTAGTCCTTGGGTAGGACACGTACGGCAGGCCTATGACCCTACCCTAGGACTATGACCCCATCAGGTATACCGACGATCGAATCTCACGCAAGTTCTATACCGACAGACAAAGGGAATTGTATACGGGATTGATTGAATCCTTCACATCGTGGTTCATCCGATGAGATCATCGTGGAGCAAGTGGGAGCCCCCATGGGTATCCATACCCCGCTGATGGTTATTGGCCAGAGAGGTGTCTCGGTCATGTCTGCCTGTCTCCCGAACCTGTAGGGTCTACACACTTAAGGTTCGGTGACGCTAGGGTTATAGGGAATTGTTATACGAGGTTACCGAAAGTTGTTCGAAGTCCCGGATGAGATCCCGGACGTCACGAGGAGCTCCGGAATGGTCCGGAGGTAAAGATTGATATATAGGACGGATGGTTTCGGACACCGGAAGTGTTTCGGGCATCACCGGTAATGTACCGGGACCACCGGGACCACCGGAGGTGGCCCCGGGGGTCCACCGAAGGGGGGCAACGACCCCTGGAGGTAAGATGGGCCAAGTGGGGGAGGGAACCAGCCCCTAGGTGGGATGGTGCGCCTCCCCACTCAGCCCAATGCGCAGGGGAGAGAAAAGGGGGGCAAACCCTAAGCCAGGTGGGCCTAAGGCCCACCAGGGGTGCGCCACACCCCTCCCCCCCCTTGGCCGCCGCACCAGCCCCCATCTAGGGCTGCCCCCCCCCCCCCCCCAGGAGGGGTAAACCCTCAAGGGGGCGCAGCCCCTCCCTTCTCCTATATATACCGGGCACTTTTGGCCATTGGGAGATAGACTTCTCCCTCTCCCACCCCTGCCCTTCTTCCTCCTCCTCTATGTCGGTGCTTGGCGAAGCCCTGCCGAGAGACCTCGTCTCTCCATCGACACCACGCCGTCGTGCTGCTGGAGTTCTTCCCCAACCTCTCCCTCCTCCTTGCTGGATCAAGGTGCGGGAGACGTCACCGGGCTGCACGTGTGTTGAACGCGTAGGTGCCGTAGTTCGGCACTAGATCGGAATCACACCGCGATCTGAATCGCCGTGAGTACGACTCCATCAACCGCGTTCTAGTAACGCTTCAGCTTAGCGATCTTCAAAGGTATGAATATGCTCTTACCCCTCTCTCATTGCTGGTCTCTGCATAGGAAGATCTGAATATGGCGTAGGAAAATTTTGAATTTATGCTACGTTACCCTACAGTGGCATCCGAGCCAGGTTTTCTATGCGTAGATTCTATGCACGAGTAGAACACAAAAGTTGTGGGCGATGATTTGTCAATTTTCTTGCCGCTAATAGTCTTATTCTTTTCCGGCGGTATTGTGGGATGAAGCGGCCCGGACCGACTTTACACGTACGCTTACGTGAGAGTGGTTCCACTGACAGACATGCACACCGTGCATAAAGGTGGCTAGCGGGTGTTTGTCTCTCCTACTCTAGTCAGATTGGATTTGATGAAAAGGGTCCTTATGAAGGCTAAATAGCTTTGGCATATCATCGTTTTGGCTGTCACGTAGGTAAGAAGGCGTTCTTGCTAGAAACCCAAATCAGCCACGTAAAACTTGCAACAACAATTAGAGGACGTCTAACTTGTTTTTGCAGGGTTTGACATGTGATGTGATATGGCCAAAGTTGTGATGTTGCATGTATGAGATGATCATGTGATTGTAATAGGTTTCACGACTTGCATGTCGATGAGTATGACAACCGGCAGGAGCCATAGGAGTTGTCTTAATTTATTGTATGAGATGCAACGCCATGTGCTTACTACTTTTACTTCATTGCTAACGGTTAGCTATAGTAGTAGTGATAGTAGTAGTTGGCGTGATGACTTCACGGAGACACGATGATGGAGATCATGATGATGGAGATCATGGTGTCACGCCGGTGACGATGATGATCATGCGATGCCTGAAGATGGAGATCGGAAGAGCAAAGATGATAATGGCCATATCATGTCACTATATGATTGCATTGTGATGTTTATCATGTTTTTCATCTTATTGCTTAGAACGACGGTAGCATAATAAGATGATCCCTCTTAAAATTTCGAGAACGTATTCCCCTAAGTGTGCACCATTGCGAAGGATCGTTGTCTCGAAGCACCACGTGATGATCGGGTGTGATAGATTCTAACGTTCGCATACAACGGGTGTAAGCCAGATTTACACACGCGAAACACCTAGGTTGACTCGACGAGCTTAGCATGTACAGACATGACCTCGAATACAAGAGACCGAAAGGTCGAACATGAGTCGTATGATTGAATACGATCAGCATGAAGTTGCTCACCATGTTGACTAGTCCGTCTCACGTGATGATCGGACACGGGTTAGTCAACATGGATCATGTATCACTTAGATGACTAGAGGGATGTCGATTTAAGTGGGAGTTCATACTTAATTTGATTAAATGAACTTAATTGTCATGAACTTAGTCTAAAAGTTGTCTTTATAAATATTGTAGATGGCCAACGTCAACCTCAATTTCAACGCATTCCTGGAGAAAAACAAGCTGAAAGATGATGATAGCAACTATGCGGACTGGGTTCGCAACTTGAAGCTCATCCTTGAAGCAGCTAAAAAGGCTTATGTCCTTGATGCGCCGCTAGGTGACCCTCCCGCTCCCGCAGCAGCCCAGGACATTCTGAACGTCTGGCAAACGCGGAGTGATGACTACTCTCTGGTTAGGTGTGAAATGTTATACAGTTTAGAAACGGGGCTCCAAGGGCGTTTTGAGCAACACTGAGCATATGAGATGTTCCAGGAGCTGAAGCTAGTTTTTCAAGCTCATGCCCGTGTCGAGAGATATGAAGTCTCCGACAAGTTCTTTAGCTGTAAGATGGAGGAGAACAGTTCTGTCAGTGAGCACATACTCAAAATGTCTCGGTTACACGGTCGTCTGACTTCACTTGGAGTCGAACTTCCGGATGATGCTATAATCGACAGAATCCTCCAGTCTCTCCCACCAAGCTACAAAGGCTTTGTGCTTAACTACAACATGCAAGGGATGGAAAAGACCATTCCCGAGTAGTACTCGATGCTCAAGTCTGCAGAAGTAGAAATCAAGAAAGAGCATCAAGTGTTGATGGTCAACAAGACCACTAGTTTCAAGAAAGGCAAGGGTAAGAAGAACTTCAAGAAAGACGGGAAAGTTGTTGCCGCGCTCGATAAGCCATATGCCGGGAAGAAGAAAAAGAATGGACCCAAGCCTGAGACTGAGTGCTTCTATTGCAAGGGAAAAGGTCACTGGAAGCGGAACTGCCCCAAATACTTAGCGGACAAGAAGGTCGGCAACGTTAAAGGTATATGTGATATACATGTTATTGATGTGTACCTTACCAGCGCTCGTACTAGCTCCTGGGTATTTGATACCGGTGTTGTTGCTCACATTTGCAACTCAAAGCAGGAACTGCAAAATAAGCGAAGACCGGCAAAGGACGAGGTGACGATGCGCGTCGGGAATGGTTCAAAGGTCGATGTGATCGCCGTCGGCACGCTACCTCTACATCTACCGTCGGGATTAGTCTTAAACCTTAATAATTGTTATTTAGTACCAGCTTTAAGCATGAACATTGTATCAGGGTCTTGCTTAATGCGAGACGGCTACTCATTTAAGTCAGAGAATAATGGTTGTTCTATTTATATGAGTGATATGTTTTATGGTCATGCTCCGCTGGTGAATGGTTTATTCTTGATGAATCTCGATCGTGATGTTACACATATTCATAGTGTGAGTACCAAAAGATGTAAAGTTGATAATGATAGTCCCACATACTTGTGGCACTGCCGCCTTGGTCATATCGGCGTTAAGCACATGAAGAAGCTCCATACTGATGGACTATTAGAGTCTCTTGACTTTGAATCATTTGACACATGCGAACCGTGCCTCATGGGCAAGATGACTAAGACTCCATTCTCAGGAATAATGGAGAGAGAAACCAACTTATTGGAAATAATACATACTGATGTGTGTGGTCCAATGAACGTTGAAGCTCGCGGTGGCTATCGTTATGTTCTCACTCTCACCGATGATTTGAGTAGGTATGGGTATATCTACTTGATGAAGCACAAATCTGAGACATTTGAAAAGTTCAAGGAATTCCAGAGTGAGGTCGAGAATCAACGTGACAGAAAAATCAAGTGTCTACGATCTGATCGTGGAGGAGAATATTTGAGTCACGAGTTTGGCACACACCTAAGGAAGTGTGGAATCGTTTCACAACTGACGCCGCCTGGCACACCGCAACGCAAAGGAGTGTCTGAACGTCGTAATCGCACTTTACTAGTTATGGTACGATCTATGATGTCTCTTACCGACTTACCGCTATCATTTTGGGGATACGCATTAGAAACTGCAGCATTCACTTTAAATAGGGCACCGTCTAAATCCATTGAGACGACACCGTATGAACTATGGTTTGGCAAGAAACCTAAGTTGTCGTTTCTTAAAGTTTGGGGCTGCGATGCTTATGTGAAGAAACTTCAATCAGAAAAGCTCGAACCCAAAGCGGAGAAATGCGTATTCATAGGATACCCTAAGGAAACTATTGGGTATACCTTCTATCTTAGATCCGAAGGTAAAACCTTTGTTGCCAAGAATGGATCCTTTATAGAGAAAGAGTTTCTCTCGAAAGAAGTAAGTGGGAGGAAGGTAGAACTTGATGAGGTAATTACACCCCCTCTCGAACAGGATAGTAGCACAGCGCGGGAAGTTGTTCTTGTGGCGCCTACACCAACTGAAGAGGAAGTTAATGATGATGATCATGAAGCTTCGGATCAAGTTACTACTGAACCGCGAAGGTCCACAAGGGCACGCTCCGCACCAGAGTGGTACGACAACCCTGTGATGGAAATCATGTTGTTAGACAACGGTGAACCTTCGAACTATGAAGAAGCGATGGCGGGCCCGGATTCCAACAAATGGCTTGAAGCTATGAAATCCGAGATAGGATCCATGTATGAGAACAAAGTATGGACTTTGGTGGACTTGCCCGATGACCGGCGAGCCATAGAAAATAAATGGATCTTCAAGAAGAAGACTGATGCAAACGGTAATGTAACCGTTTACAAAGCTCGACTTGTCGCAAAGGGTTTTCGACAAATTCAAGGAGTTGACTACGAAGAGACTTTCTCTCCCGTAGCAAAGCTGAAATCAATCTGAATCATGTTAGCAATTGCCGCCTTTTATGATTATGAAATTTGGCAAATGGACGTCAAAACAGCGTTCCTTAACGGGAACCTTAAGGAAGAGTTGTATATGATGCAACGAGAAGGTTTTGTCGACCCTAAGGGTGCTAACAAAGTGTGCAAGCTCCAGCGCTCCATCTATGGGCTGGTGGAAGCATCTCGGAGTTGGAACATTCGCTTTAATGAGGTGATTAAAGCGTTTGGGTTCATACAGTTTACGGAGAAGCCTGTCTGTACAAGAAAGTGAGTGGGAGCTCTGTAGCTTTCCTCATACTATATGTGGATGACATATTATTGATGGGGAACAATACAGAAATGTTGGAGAGCATAAAGGCCTATTTGAACAAGAGTTTTTCAATGAAGGACCTTGGAGAAGTTGCATACATATTAGGCATCAAGATCTATAGAGATAGATCAAGACGCCTCATAGGTCTTTCGCAAAGTACATACCTTGACAAGATATTGAAGAAGTTCAATATGGAAAACTCAACGAAAGGGTTCTTGCCAGTTTTGCAAGGTATGAGATTGAGTAAGACTCAGTCGCCGACCACGGCAGCAGAAAGAGAGAAGATGAGTTCTGTCCCCTACGCTTTAGCCATGGGCTCTCTAATGTATGCCATGCTATGTACCAGACCTGATATAAACCTTGCCATAAGTTTGGTAGGGAGGTACCAAAGTGATCCCGGTATGGAACACTGGACAGCGGTCAAGAATATCCTTAAGTACCTGAAAAGGACCAAGGAAATGTTTCTCGTTTATGGAGGTGACGAAGAGCTCGTCGTAAAGGGTTACGTCGACGCTAGCTTCGACACAGATCCGGATGACTCTAAGTCACAGACCAAATACGTATATGTGTTGAATGGTGGGGCAGTGAGCTGGTGCAGCAGCAAGCAAGAAGTCGTGGCAGCATCTACATGTGAAGCGGAGTACATAGCTGCTTCAGAAGCAGCTCATGAAGGAATTTGGATGAAGGAGCTCATCACCGACCTTGGAGTGGTTCCAAGCGCGTCGGGTCCAATGACACTCTTCTGTGATAACACTGGGGCCATTGCCATAGCCAAGGAGCCCAGGTTTCACCGGAAGACGAAGCACATCAAACGCTGCTACAACTCCATCCAGGACCATGTCCACAGTGGAGTGATAGATATTTGTAAAGTACACACGGATCTGAATGTTGCAGACCCGTTGACTAAACCTCTTCCACGAGCAAAACATGATCAACACCATAATTCCATGGGTGTTCGATACATCACAATGTAACTAGATTATTGACTCTAGTGCAAGTGGGAAACTATTGGAAATATGCCCTAGAGGAAATAATAAAATGGTTATTATCATATTTCCTTGTTCATGATAGTCGTCTATTGTTCATGCTATAATTGTATTAACAGGAAACAGTAATACATGTGTGAATAAATAGATCACAAAGTGTCCCTAGCAAGCCTCTAGTTGGCTAGCTCGTTAGTCAATAGATAATCATGGTTTCCTGATCATGGGCATTAGATTTCATTGATAACAGGATCACATCATTAGGAGAATGATGTGATGGACAAGACCCAATCCTAAGCATGGCACTAGATCGTATTGTTCGTATGCTAAAGCTTTTCTAATGTCAAGTATCTTTTCCTTCGACCGTGAGATTGTGCAACTCCCGGATACCGTAGGAGTGCTTTGGGTGTATCAAACGTCACAACATAACTGGGTGACTATAAAGGTGCACTACGGGTATCTCCGAAAGTGTCTGTTGGGTTGGTACGAATCGAGATCGGGATTTGTCACTCCGTGTGACGGAGAGGTATCTCTGGGCCCACTCGGTAGAACATCATCATGAGATCAATGTGACTAAGGATTTAGTCACACGATGACGTGCTATGGAACGAGTAAAGAGACTTACCGGTAACGAGGTTGAACAAGGTATTGGTATACCGACGATCGAATCTCGGGCAAGTTCTATACCGACAAACAAAGGGAATTGTATACGGGATTGATTGAATCCTTGACATCGTGGTTCATCCGATGAGATCATCATGGAGCAAGTGGGAGCCACCATGGGTATCCAGACCCCGCTGATGGTTATTGGCCAGAGAGGTGTCTCGGTCATCTCTGCCTGTCTCCTGAACCTGTAGGGTCTACACACTTAAGGTTCGGTGACGCTAGGGTTATAGGGAATTGTTATACGAGGTTACCGAAAGTTGTTCGGAGTCCCGGATGAGATCCCGGACGTCACGAGGAGCTCCGGAATGGTCCGGAGGTAAAGATTGATATATAGGACGGATGGTTTCGGACACCGGAAGTGTTTCGGGAATCACCGGTAACGTATCGGGACCACTGGGACCACCGGAGGTGGCCCCAGGGGTCCACCGAAGGGGGCAACGACCCCGGGAGGTAAGATGGGCCAAGTGGGGGAGGGAACCAGCCCCTAGGTGGGCTGGTGCGCCTCCCCACTCAGCCCATGCGCAGGGGAGAGAAAAGGGGGGGCAAACCCTAAGCCAGGTGGGCCTAAGGCCCACCAGGGGTGCGCCACACCCCTCCTCCCCCCCTTGGCCGCCGCACCAGCCCCCATCTAGGGCTGCCCCCCCCCCCAGGAGGGGGAAACCCTCAAGGGGGCGCAGCCCCTCCCTTCTCCTATATATACCGGGCACTTTTGGCCATTGGGAGATAGACTTCTCCCTCTCCCTCGGCGCAGCCCTGCCCTTCTTCCTCCTTCTCTGTGCCGGTGCTTGGCGAAGCCCTGCCGGGAGACCTCGTCTCTCGATCGACACCACGCCGTCGTGCTGCTGGAGTTCTTCCCCAACCTCTCCCTCCTCCTTGCTGGATCAAGGTGCGGGAGACGTCACCGGGCTGCACGTGTGTTGAACGCGGAGGTGCCGTAGTTCGGCACTATATCGGAATCACACCGCGATCTGAATCTCTGCGAGTACGACTCCATCAACCGCGTTCTAGTAACGCTTCCGCTTAGCGATCTTCAAAGGTATGAAGATGCTCTTACCCCTCTCTTGTTGCTGGTCTCTCCATAGGAAGATCTGAATATGGCGTAGGAAAATTTTGAATTTATGCTACGTTACCCAACAGTCTCTCCACCCAGACGCACATATATATGAAGCATTGGCCAACCCTAGAAGCCACAAACACATCACAACTTCTCCACACACACTACCCATGTCGTTCCTTTTGTTACTGCTATTGCCGGTGACTCCATCACATTCACCACATACACGGTTGACGGGAGAGCAAGCCTGCGAAACCCCACCTCTTCAGGTCATGTACGGGAGAGGGGCGATTAGGTTTTTGTGGGAGCGTCTCTGTGAGGCCCTCTATTTGATCGTACACTACTCATACACGCAAATGCGTACGACCAAGCTCAAGGACTCATGGGAAGATATCACAACACAACTCTAGACACAAATAAAACATACACGCTTCATATTACAAGCCAGGGGCCTCGAGGGCTAGAATACAGAAGCTCGATAAACACACGAGTCAGCGGAAGCAACAAATATCTGAGTACAGACATTAAACATGAGGTGCCTTAGAGAAGTCTAGGACAAAAGAATAGGATCTTTGAAGCAGCGGCGAAGCTGAGACACATGGAAGACATCATGAACCTGAGAAAGGTTCGCCGGCAGTTCCAATTGATAAGCTACTTTTCCACGCCTTTCGAGAACAGTGAAAGGACCAATATAGCGAGGAGCTAACTTGCCCTTGATCCCAAAACGGTGTGCACCTATCATTGGTGTGACACGAAGATAAGCCTTTTCGCCAGGTTGATAGACCATATCTTGATGATGACGGTCATACTGACTCTTCTGACAAGACTAAGCAACCTTCAGATTCTCATGAATAATGCGGACTTGATCTTCAGCGTGTTGGATAATATCCGGACCGAAGAGTGATCGTTCCCTAGTTTCTGACCAATTCAAAGGAGTTCGACACCTTCGTCCATACAATACATCGAAAGGGGCCATCTTCAGACTAGCTTGATAGCTATTGTTGTAGGAGAACTCGGCATACGGGAGAGATTCCTCCCATTTCTTACCAAAAGAAATTACACAAGCTCGAAGCACGTCCTCGAGAATTTGATTGACTCGTTCAACTTGTCCTTGGGATTCAGGATGAAATGCGGTGCTGAAGGACAGATGAGTCCCCATAGATTTCTAAAAATCTTCCCCAGAATTTTGAAGTGAACAAGCTGCCAACGAAATACTGTGAAGTGAAACAATTCTTGACATATAGAGATTTGCCAGTTGACTAGCATTAATTGTTTCTTTGACGGCGAGAAAATGTGCAACTTTGGACAGTCGGTCAATGACGACAAGAATAGCATCATTACCTTTCTGAGATTTGGGAAAACCAGTGACAAAGTCCATTTCAACATGGTCCCATTGAACGGTGGCTCGGGAATTTCATACGAAGCCAAGCGCAAAGGATACTTTGGAGTCAAAGATGTACAGGATAGTCAGGTTTCGATCCTGTGGAACTTTGGGTTATGGGTCCATCATGTGGGCCGAGAGTAGGCAGAGGGATGACATCTTGCACGGTCTTGGTAGCAAGACATGTCAGAGGATAGCGTGTCTGTTATGTTAGCAACAACGTCGGTACCAAGGGCGGGGGACGAATAGAACCATTTTCCTGCTCGTTGAAACGAGGCGGACCAATAGGCAAGGCTCTCGTCCACCGACGGCTACCAGAATGTTATCCACAATAGTAACAGGGTTTTAGTGAACTTGCTCATAGCAAACATAATGGTTAGTGAACCAATAATTTTAGAGTTTCTCAATTGATATTTAGTCATGCCTTTGAACTTTCTCAATTGATATGGCGTTTGAGAACTTTTGTAGTTCGAATATCCAAAATGACTCAAAATCTTCTCAACATAATGGGATTGCAAAAGTATAATCCCACACTCATCATGTCTCGATAGATTGATGTTCAAGATAACATCATCCATCCCAATCTCCTTCATCTCAAAGTTCTGAGATACCAATGACTTAACCTCCCCAATCACTTTGAAGTTAGTTACAAACATCAGTATGTCATCAACATACAAGCACCGTATAACTCCTTCACCCCCACCATGGCGATAGTATACACATTTGCCAGCTTCATTAACAATGAAGCCAACAAACACTAGTGCAGGCGGCTCCAATACACATGGTTTTTACCCCCTTTCACGACATAGTTTAAAACCGTCACCTTGCATGTGTGGGTGATAGGGGGGCCTATCCCACACGACACAGATAAATCGCTGGTGATGCCTCGTCTGGTCACACACGCCAGGAAAAAATAAATCATGTGCGATTGGGAGGGCCATCACAAACAAACATATTGTAGAAGTCGTGTGAGATATTCTTAGCATCCCACACAGTGAATCCCAAATACGCGTTTCCATTTGTATTGTACATCACACATAATTTTCTACATATAATCGTCTATGGTAGGGGTGTCCATCACACACGATAGTTATAATTCTGTTGATTGTGTTATTCAACACATCACACACGATGCCTAGAAGAAACTGTTTGGCATAGGGTTGTCCATTACACACACTTTTTATGTGGAAACATTTATGATAGGTAGCCTAACACACACCGCTGTTAGCCGCAAGTCATGTGTGATTGTTCACTAATCCAACAAGCAAACTTTCTAGAAATTGGGTTGGTTTGTTGAGGTCATTGCCCACAGTGTTGTGTGAGAAAATGTCTGCAATAGGAAAACCCAACAATATGCAGCCTAATTTCCATATTATTTGTAATCCATATAGGAATCAGATTGATATTTCATATCAAACACACAATATAATTCATATTTGTATAAAGGCACCAGGATTTCATAATTGGAATACATTAGAGTAAAAACATCATATAGGCATTAGTACCTATCTACCCAATTACACAGCGGGACCAAGTTTCACATGCAACATCTAAAACCTTTGGAAAGTAGCATCATTGATGGTAAATAGATATATGAATCTCGTCTAGAAAACTATTGAAGCGTAAGGCAAATATTGAGCCTTCATTGATGTTGTAGGTCCTTGCAACTTTAGGCCACTGCCTATGGATGGTTGCCCGCCCATCCTTCATCCTTTTGAGAAAGACTTCAAGACTATACCGTGGGTGTTGTATGAATACCTTCCACACCTCTCAACCATACAGGTGGTTTGAGACGTAATCATCCATGACCTGCGTTGTAAAGGACTGGAAACAAAGATATGCATAAATTTCATTTCCAGAAATTGAAATGGCGCAAAGGGAAAAGGACAAGGTAAAAGAGATAGTACGATCCTATAGTTGCGTGATGTCTTCTTCATTGTGCACACAAACATCTTGTTGTTTTTCATCGCTAGTTTCTTTATCTTAACAATCTTTTTGAGTTTCTTGATTTGATTGATATTCATGAACATCTCAACTCCCACATGCGAAATTGATCGAACAGTGGGTCTAAATATCTTACAACAGGACCTACATGTTCAAGACCAAATTATTAGAAACCTAAATATTACAATGGTTCCTACAATTGCACAATAATGTGCTATTAACGAGAGGACTATTCATGTGCAAACCTCGACAGTAAACTTTGGTGTCACCCATTGCCCTCCCCCCCAACATATATAAGATAGATATTGATCAGGTTATAAGTGAGATTTGGCGTAGTATCAGTAAAATATGTTAATAAAAAATAAACACATTGCAGATCCAACATATTAATTTGAGCCACATGGAAAAGCAAGTTATCTAAACCAAGTGTACGAAGAACTATAGCAATCGTATATGTTTCACATGTGTTTAGTACATCCAAATTCGATTTATTTCTCGCATGCATAACAATACAAAATTGTACCAACAATAATCTAACATCATATTGGAGAATTGAACCAAACAGTTAAATGATCACCACAACAAATGAACTAAATGGTTAACTAAGCACCACATTGCATAATAGAAGGTTAGATTGCATAGTACCATTACATTGGACATTTCACTAGAATTTCTAAATGAAAGGCAAGAGCAACACATGCAATAGGTAAACCAAACATGCTTAATCAGCGTAGCTAGCTGAAAATAGGTCCTTAGTAATAAAGCTAAGAAAAAAACAAGCTATTCCTCATCGTCGGAGATATCGAGGACGATGGGCTCCTTAAACCTCGAAGAGGGCGAGGCTTCCACATCCTGGGTGCCCTCCTCGTAGTGGTGAGTGGCATGAGCCTGTCCGGGCAACAACCTGACTGCTATGGATCTCAGGTAAGCACGGGCACACTGAGAAAACACCTTATAGTCTTCGTCGAAGGCACCTGCGGTGCCCTCGAGAAAAGACCATGAGATGTCATTTAAAGTAGCCAACCGCGTGCGGGGCGTCAATGGTGGCCTCAACGATGATGTGTCCTCCAAGATCTGGGTGTCGGCATGCATGGCAGCCATTACGACCTCATCCGCGGTGCAACCGCGATTTGTTTCTCTGCTACCAAATGCTCCTTGAGATCCTGGCTATACTGCGTGCACCATGGCTTTCGGCTCAGGCTGCAGGTGGGAGCGGGGTTAAATGGGACTAATCAGACCATCCCATTTAAATTGCTTTAATGGTATCCCATTGGATAGGAAAAAATTAAGTGGGCTTTGGGTGCCCACCTCACCCACGAGCATCTTCCCAGGATAGATTTCTCTCCTGACAAAGGAGGCGCTATGGTGCACAAGCACACTCCCCGCCGCTGCCGATCCATGCACACCGTCGCCGCACCCTCGCTATTCCTCCTCGCACCTAGCCCCCCGTCTCACAACTTCTCCTTCCTCTACCCCTGTTGGACTCAATGGATAGGTCGCCATGAGTGTCAACCTCCACACCAAGGTTGTTGTTGACGCTCAATATCACCACCAGAAGTTTAAGATTCATTTTGTCCTTGTATGTATAATTTGCTCAATCTGACCAAGTGCTGATAATTATGTGGTCCTCTCCTCCTCTTCTAAGCCTACACATTGTGCTATTATGTGGTTCATGTAAGATAGAAGTGGAGATACGAATGTTAGTTAATCACTCGAGTAGTGGTGAAGTTAATCAGCCACCATCATTAAAGAAGAAAAAATTGAATTAGGTGAATTTGGATCGTGACTGATTATCTCTAAATTAGATTGCCCTTCTCAAGCTTATTTCTCTATCCTAATACACACACACACACATATAGAACAAATGTTATCTACCACCCGGTGTTAGTTATCATCACTTGAGTTTTGTATATTGTATGTAGTATCTATAAAATCAAATACTATGTATGCATAATATGTAGTATATAATAATGTTTAAAAAGTACATATACTACTTTTTTGTAATATATCTCGCATTTTAAGTATGCTCCTTTTTACGTACAGATATATATGTATTTCATAAATATAATAAAAACTATGGATCAACTTGCATTTTTTTCATGACTCACTTTAAGGTATCTTATATATAGCATATCAGCATACTTTAAATAATAAATTAGTATATATATACCACCACATGATAGTATATGAGACCTAGGTGGTAGGATGTATTTTTCCTATATGTGTGTGTGTGTGTTGACATCACTTCTTAAGACCTTATTCTAACACCAAACCAAATTATTCTCACACTACTCTCGCACTATTCTACCGATCGAAAAAAAACTGCGGAGAAGCATAAAAAAACCAAACCCACCCAAGCCACCTTTTTCCATGTAACTTCTCCCCACCCACCCCGCACGACCCAATTCTCTCGACACCAACCTCCCGACCTCCACCGCCTACCTCCGCCGGCGCCGCCCCTCCACGCCTCCATACGCGCCAGCGCCACACAGACCTGCCTCCTCCTATGCGTCGGAGCCGGCTGTAACAACCCAGAACCGACGCTCTAGAAGATTCTCCTTATAGTTCGTTATGGATGTGTGTTTTATTTGGTTGTTTCATTCATCATTGCATCTTGCGCATCATCCGCATTGCATCGACACTCTGTTGCCGTCATTTTTCAAAAACTTGCATCCGTTATTAGTTGTCAGTTCTCTCCGTTTTTGTCGTTGACCATTTCGAGACCAACCACACACGCACACGCCCGCGACATCGTTAAAATATTGTTTTTAAAAGTGTGTATGTAAGTTTCTCGGATTGGGTTGAAAGTTGGTGTGCGGTCTTATTATAGTGTAGCCAAGCCGCCTCAAAATTTCATCGCAATCGGAGTTGATATCTAAACCGTTAAACTATAACGGCATTATAACCAGTCAAAGATATCTTATTAGACACGCAGTTTTTATATGATATGCACGGACTAGCAACACAAGCATGTGAAACATTTAGAGTGCTCGAAGTGTTAACGTCCAAAGATGAAGCGTTGCAATAATATAGTGATGAAGGATCATCAACAATAAACCCACTTTCATTATTGCAATGGTCACCACTACTCACCATATCATTACCTTGTGGCAATCCACATGTAGGTGAAGTAGATGAAGTTGAGAAGACCACACGACCAGAGGTGGAGGGAGAACAATCATCCCTGCAAATCTTGGACACACCATATTTACCTTGAAGCTTTGTCCACAACTCATGAGCATCCCGGAATGGCATGAGTTGAAATATAACTACATTACTCAAAGCATCAAAAAGCACATTAGAAGCTTGAGCATTGAGATAAGAGTTTTTCTCATCCTCTAAAGATATACTTTGAGAATCCTTTGGAGGAGAAAAACCCATATCTACAATTCGCTCTAAATTTGGGTCCATGACCCTAAAGTGATTAAGCATGTGAATTACCCAATCATCAAAATTTGTGCCATCGAAACTAAGAGTGTCAGTGAATCCTAAACCCCTAGTCGACATCCTTACTCTCTAGGTGGTTAAACCTAATAAAGAGAGACCTAGCTCTGATACCAATTGAAAGGACGTGGATGTCGCCTAGAGGGGGGGTGAATAGGCGCTTTAAAATAATTAAGGTTTAGGCTTGAACAAATGCGGAATAAAACTAACGTTTAATATGTCAAGCACAAAACCTACAAACAACTAGGCTCACATATGTGCACCAACGACTTATGCTAAGCAAGATAAACAACTAAGTGATAGCAAGATATATTACAATAAACAATATGTCTATCACAAAGTAAAGTGCATAAGTAAAGGGTTCGGGTAAGAGATAACCGAGGCACGGGGAGACGATGATGTATTCCGAAGTTCACACCCTTGCGGATGCTAATTTCCGTTAGAGCGGTGTGGAGGCACAATGCTCCCCAAGATGCCACTAAGGCCACCGTAATCTCCTCACGCCCTCGCACAATGCAAGATGCCGTGATTCCACTAAGGGACCCTTGAGGGCGGTCACCGAACCCGTACAAATGGCAAACCTTGGGGGCGGTCACCGAACCCGTACACGTGGCAACCCTTGGGGGCGGTTACCGGTACCCGTACAAATTGCTCGGGGCTATCTCCACAACCTAATTGGAGGCCCCAACGCTTGCCCGGAGCTTCACACCACAATGATTGAGCTCCGAGACACCACCAAGCTTCTAGGATGCCAAAGCATCCACGAAGAACAATATCTAGGGTACTAAGTACCAAAGGTAGTAAGCTTCTCAACTTCTCACTTCCACGTATCACCGTGAAGAACTCAAACCGATGCAACTAATGCAATGGCAAGAACACACGAAGTGGTCAAGTCCCTCACACTCAAATCCCTCCACAACAACAAAAGCTATGGAGAAATATGAGAGGAAGAACAAGGAGCTCACAAAGAACTCCAAGATCTAGATCCAAGGGGTTCCCCTCACATAGAGGAGAAAGTGATTGGTGGAGATGTGGATCTAGATCTCCTCTCTCTTCTCCCTCAAGAACAAGCAAGAATCATTGGAGGGATTGAGAGTAAGCAAGCTCTAAGAATGTCAACAATGGAGGCAGAACAAGAGCTCAACGGATGGATGAAGCCAAGGGGGAAGAAGACCCCCTTTATATAGTGGGGGAAGGAATCAGACCGTTACCCCCACTCTCTGCTCGAGCTCTAGCGGTACTACCGCTGGCTGCAGCGGTACTACCGCTGGCACTCCAGCGGTACTACCGCTGACCAGGGGCGGTACTACCGCCAGCTAGCGGTACTACCGCTGGTACTCTAGCGGTACTACCGCTGGCCCTAGCGGTACTACCGCTGGGCCCCTGGTAGTGCAAAGGCACTACCACCGCCAAGAAAGTCTTCGCAAAAAGGTCAATCCACGAACAACCGCTAGGCAGGCGGTACTAAGCTCCTGGAGCGGTACTACCGCTGACCAGGGGCGGTACTACCGCCAGCCAGCGGTACTACCGCTAGGGCCAGCGGTACTACCGCTAGGGCCAGCGGTACTACCGCCAACTCTAGCGGTACTACCGCTAGGTCCAGCGGTACTACCGCTCGCCACTGAAACAGCCATAACTTTCGCATACGAGCTCTGAATCGAGTAAACCCAAGCTTGTTGGATTCAGGACGACAAGAGCTATCCAAACAGCGACTGGAAGTCTTAAGACCATGCATATATGAAAATGCCAATGATATAGAGATGTGAGATCTCTATGAATGAAGAACCGACAAAAACTCCAACATCGAAAACATCATAGTAGATGCATATGGACTCCGTTTTCGATGAACTCGAGCTTGTCACGAAGATGACCATAAGCTCTAAAATTCACAAAGAGAAACACCAAACAAGAACCAAGAAGTATGATGCAAGGATGCAAATGGTTTGAGCTCTCAACGAACGATACGATCAAGCTACTCACTTGAGAGCCCCCCTTGATAGTACAGCAATCTATCCTAACCAGAAAACCTATCAAGGGCAAACCTATACCTTGCACCTCGTCCTCTTGAGCTAGATGATGATGATCTTGGCTTCCTCAAGATGGACCACCTTTCTTGATTGCGTTGGCTTGATGAAGACTAGTTGATTGCTCCCCCATACTCACTATGGGTGAGCTACTCTTCAGCATATCTTCACAAGTCCATTGCCACCACAATGGACGACAAGCTTCAAGCATGCTATCTTTGTGCTGATCCACTTGAACTTGCACATCGCAATCTTGATGACGATCACAACTTGACGTCATACTCCATGGGTTGTATGAGATCTTCCCTTTGACGCAAGCCCATGGAAACACACCTAACCCCCACATAGAACTCTCACAAAGACCATGGGTTAGTACACAAACACGTAATGGACAATGCTTACCATACCATGGGATCACTTGATCCCTCTCGGTACATCTTGTACGCTTTGTGTGTTGATCATCTTGATTTACTCTTTGTCTGAGATCTTGATCAACCTTGTGTCTCTATGACCATTCTTTGGATAATACTCAAGCCCATGGAAACACACCTAACCCCCACATAGAACTCTCACGAAGACCATGGGTTAGTACACAAATACGTAATGGACAATGCTTACCATACCATGGGATCACTTGATCCCTCTCGGTACATCTTGTACGCTTTGTGTGTTGATCATCTTGATTTACTCTTTGTCTGAGATCTTGATCAACCTTGTGTCTCTATGACCATTCTTTGGATAATACCTTGAATACCACCTTGGTCATCATATAAACTCCTTGAACGCAACAGATGGACTTCAAAAAGTGCCTATGGACAAATCCTATAAATATAACTTAAGGCAACCATTAGTCCATAGGAATTGTCATCAATTACCAAAACCACATATGGAGATATATGCTCTAACATCCTCGACCTCCCCTCCTCTCGCGCGTGAACACGTCCGTCTGCCACAGCACGTGCAACCTCTCTCTGGTTTGGAGGAGCCCATCCCCGAGCTCTCCTCCTCGACCTCGTGCTCCTCTGCGCCGCCACCTATCGCGCCGAGTCCGACCATCGCTTCCCAATGCCGCACCAAGCCCTCTCTAGTGCCTCCCTGCTAGGGCTGCAAACGAGTCGAGTTCGAGTGAGTTGTACTTGGCTCGACTCAGTCCATATTAAAATTTGAGCTAGCTCATACTGAATGAAGCTCAAGATCGAGCCGTAAAACATGACTCATGCTTAGCTTGTAACGATCTCGAGTCGATCTCGAGTTACTTTCGAGCTAAATGAGACCGTAGAAGAAAGGTTCACTTCGGCTTAAAGTACTCTAAATTACATGCACCCTATCCAAAAGTATTTTACACGTTAATAGTGTTACCATAACACAGACCTTGAAAAGGAACCGCAGACGTATTCAGATATCATTCAACGTGAAAATGGAAACAGGGCTTACTTCAATCGATTGTAGTCGACATGTCATTCTTCAAAGAGCTCATCTTGCAGTAGATGATGGTCTTCCTGGAAGAAAGATAGGAAAACCAAGGAGAATATGCTTTGGAATTTGGCCCAAAAGAAACAGAATATTAACACACACCCGATCATGTACCGTAATAAGGTCTAAATTTTCTCTACACTTAATTAAACTTCCATGTTTGCTAGTAAATAAAATGGAGAAAAAACATGGACAACATATATGGTAGTAAATCATTCTATTTCCATTTAATATATAACACGATCATTTAACATGATGATGTTAAGCCGAGCTATCGATCTAAAATCGAGCGAGCTAGTATTGGCTCAAGATCGACTCGTTTCTTGATCGAGCTACACATAGTGTTCATATTCAGCTCGTTTCTTTTCGAGTAGATCTCGAGTCGAGACAAAAGACGAGTCGATCTCGAGTGGCTCACGAGCCTCGAGCTTTTCTTGCAGCCCTACTCCCTGCTCTACTACACCTCCTCGCGCCCAAGAACGATCTGCCCCCCATGGGAGTCCCCATCGCTAGCAAGCCCGCGAGCTCCCGCTCATCCCTGCTACGAGCAAGCCCACCTACCGTGCTGCTCTGCGGTCGTGCCGCCCCTCCGTCCGAGTTTTTATCATGTGGTTTGCATTCTTTTCGAGAGAGATGCCTCTAGTGGACACATGCCCCTCCAGATCAATTCTTCCATCAATACAAACTCCTACAAGATTATTATTCCACATTTGCTTTTATTTTGGTCATACCACTATCTATCTATTTGCTTTTAACTTTGTAACTAGCAGGACAGGGGGCTTGACAACCCCCTTGCCAAGTTTGGTGCAAGTATTATTTTTGTTTGTGTGTAGGCATGTTAATCTTGCTAGCTTGGTGATTCTTACTGGTTCAATTAAACCTTAGTTCTCAACTCAGAGAAATACTTTGCTTATGTGCTTCTTATAAAACAATAACAACAGAACGTTATATTCGGTCAATTGATCCCTAATATTTGGATCACGATCCGCCACTGACCAACCTCATGCTCGAGCAACACCACACCTGTTTGTTTCCCTTCTCTTTTCTGGATCCAACACCACACCTGCTAGCAAACCAACTGTGCATGCGAATTGCCAGCAGCGAACAGCCACCTACCTGCAAACTATGCACAACAAAATGATGCGAGATCAGGCGTAAAAACGCGACCTCGTCCCACAGCAACGTCAAAAGCGGTCGCACCGAGCAGGAGAAGCCAAGCCACCTCGCACTAGTCAGTCCACCGCGCCGCACCCCGAAAGCCCAAGCCCCTCTTCCATGGCGGCGCCAGTGCCGCCGGGGCCGGAGGTGTTCGACGTCGTCATCTTCGGGGCCTCGGGCTTCACTGGCAAGTACGTCATCCGCGAGGCCCTCAAGTTCCTGCCCCCCAACGCCTCCCCGCTCCGCTCCCTCGCGCTCGCCGGCCGCAGCCGGGACCGCGTCGCCGCCGCGCTCCGCTGGGCGGCCGCGCCGGGCCCCGCCCCCGACGTCCCCATCCTCGTCGCGGACGCCTCCGACCCTGCCTCCCTCGCCGCGGTCGCGGCGCGGGCGCGCGTCCTGCTCTCCTGCGCGGGGCCCTTCCGCCTCCACGGCCGCCAGGTGGCCGCGGCCTGCGCCGAGGCGGGGGCCGACTGCCTCGACATCTCCGGCGAGCCCGAGTTCATGGAGCGCGTCGAGGCCGACCTCCACGAGGTCGCCGCCAAGAACGGGTCGCTGATTGTCTCCGCCTGCGGGTTTGACTCCATCCCCGCGGAGCTCGGGTTCTTGTTCAACTCCAGGCAGTGGACGCCGCCCTCCGCACCTGTGAGCGTGGTCGCGTACGTCAACCTGGAGTCGGACAGGAAGATCGTCGGGAACTTCGGCACGTTTGAGTCGGCCGTTCTCGGGGTGGCCAACGCCAACCAGCTGCAGGCGCTGCGCCGGTCCAGGCCAAGGCCGGCCAAGCCCAGGGTAATTTACTAAAATTCCCACATTGCGGTTTCGCAATTGATTTACTTATTTCAGCACAGCAATCTACTTGGATGGTAGCAATTCATGAGGGCATTGACAGTACCCCATCATAGAAACTAATACAGTCAGTTAGAAGGAGGATTTATATCTTTCCTGATCCTGATTTTCATGATACTGGCACATACCGTAACACTGCTAAATGGTACTCCCTTATATTATGGGATGGAGGGAGTAGATTTATTGGGTCAAATCCCTGATCCTTGTCTTTGCACCTGTTAAACCTAATCCAGAATTTACATTTTCGGACAGATTTAGCGCTTCCCACTAAACTTCTGTTGATTTTTTTTTCTGAAATAGTCGGTGTGTGCTACATACCCTCACGATGAATTTAGCTTAGCTTTGAATTAGAGTAGACAGAAACCAGGCGAGCTAGAGTGTTGATGCTGTTAGTTACGGAAATCCTATGTCTATGTAAGACTTTTGCAAAAACTGTTGGTACTACTCCCTCCGTTCAAAAATATAAGATGTATTGCATATTTCAACATGGACTACATACGGACTGAAATGAGTTAACAAACAAACCAAAACGGGTCTATATACATCCGATTAAGAAAAAAGTTAGAACATCTTATATTTGTGAACAGAGTAGGTAGTTCTTTTTGAATTGTAAGTACCCCATGGTTATAGCTAACTATCTTTACATCCTATGTAATTCTTTTGTTCGGCCGTGTATGTTCTGCTAACTGCCTGCTCCAAGGACTATAAAATCAATCTGACATATATCATGGACCAACTACTAACTACTGAATAATCCTTAAGCTCGGATTAACATTGGTCCTCTCACATGTTGAATGGTGTCTACCATACCTTTTGTTGTGTAAACGTATGTGCTACACTGCTACTTCATGAAGAATGAGCACTTCTAAGTGGCTAATATTACCCCTTTGCCATTTTCTTGGTAGTAATACACTCCACGTTTGCCTTGCTTGCCCTTAATAATGGATTCATTCTTTCATTTGGGCCCGTTTTGATTGGATATAATTTGCGTTGTTGATCTAAGTACCGATGTGGCGATGCCCACACAAAAATTAGTGTGGTTGAATGTTTTATAAAGACAAAGCAAAATGGGTTGGTGTCAGCAATGCCACAATCTGAATTCAAATTAGGTCTGGTAGCTACCCTGGTCTTTGTTGTGATAGATTGGACATGGCATATAGAATCTTCAATATCTTTAGATGTTTTATAGTGTCGTAGTATAAAGATCCTAGCGAAGATGTCCACCACATTTGTTATAGCCTTTGAATGTATGAATCCAATGTATGCGATGATGAATTTGTTAAACTATGATGGAATCAAAATTTTATTCAAGAATGATCACATTTGATGCTAAGGGTTCTCCTTCTGGGTAGATTCTGGGGCCTCCACCTCCCAAAGGATCACTGATTGAGCATGACAAGGCACTAGGATTGTGGGTGGTGAAGTTACCTTCTGCTGACACAGTGGTTGTGAAGAGAACCCTAGCAAAAGTGACAGAGCATCCCGACGGTCTTCCTGGTGTGGATGAAACCTCAGAATTTGTGGAGCACAGGAAGGAATTCTGGTCCTCTATCAAACCTGCGCATTTCGGTGTGAAGATCGGCACCCGTTCCATCCTGGGCCTTTTGCGGTGGCTGTGTACTGGACTTCTCATCGGCATCCTTGGGGGTTTCTCCTTGGGTAGGTCTCTCTTGCTAAAATTCCCCGAGTTCTTCTCCCTTGGGTTGTGCAGAAAGACGGGACCAACAGAAGAGGAGGTGAACAACGCCTCGTTCAAACTGTGGTTCGTCGGTCATGGATACAACGACTCGGCCCGTGCATCAGTGCGTGGAACCAAGCCAGACATGGAGATGATCACTAGAGTTTCAGGGCCCGAGATCGGGTACATCACCACTCCGATCGTCCTTGTCCAGTGCGCTCTCGTCTTGCTGAGCCAGCGAGCCAATCTGCCGAAAGGTGGGGTGTACACACCAGGCATCGTCTTCGGCCCCACAGGTCTCCAGAAGCGCCTCGAGGAGAACGGCGTGTCGTTCGACCTCATTTCCACGAGGACCCTCCCTTCAGATTAACAAAAAGGCCTGAACCTGATCTGTGGTGTTCTTGGACAATCACCCTCCTTTCTTTCATCATTAAACAAGCTATCACCTGAGTGCGTATGTGAAATAAAACAGTATTACTACCACACCTGAAAGAAAGAATAGGATGTGCTCGTGTAATGTCAATCGTATGGGTAAATATATAACAAGGGTGTATGTGATCCCATTGTCCCCTTTCCTCTTCCTTGTGTTAGCGGCGGGGTTCTCCTTCCCCCCGCCATCGTCAAAAGCTGCCTTGCTGGGAGCAGCCTTCTTCCCAGCACCGGCAGAACTCAACGCGCCATAACGAGGATCGTTCTCCGTCTGGTCCTCTGGTGGAGGTGAATCCAGCGAAGGTCTGAGAAGAAAAAAGAAGCCAAAGTCACAAAGGGAGTTTTGACAGAAGAAACAAAATCGCTAAAGTAAAACTACTAAGTAGAGGCTCACCCGCGGTGGTGGGTGAACTGCATCGAACGCAGGGAAACCTTCTCCCAGGTTGTAGAGGCGGTCACGGTCTTCCTTGGAAATGTCCAAGAACTCTCTGATCTTGGAGATGGCGTCATCATTGCTCATGGGAGCTCTGACCATCTGATTGCGGTCTTCTTCCCCAATGTACTTTGATATACGGCCAGTCCTAGCCCTCAGGGGCTGGATTCGGCGACACAGAAACGCCTTTAGAATGGCGTACATTGTCAATCCTTCCTGTTCCTTTGTCTGAATAATTTCTGTAACGCTCTGGACTGGCTATCGGGTATCAGGCTGCTGTGCGTGGCTACCACCAGGGATCAAGACTGGCCCCACCTGGGAGTAAAATGTGTTGATAAAATAAAGTGCATTGTGATGTTATAAGATACAGATGTCATGGCTGTTGGATATTTTCATCAATGGTTGTTGTATATTTTCATCTTTATAACCCTGACAAAAGCAAGAGAGGAAAATGCTTTATGAAGATAGCAGAATGGGTTGGCTTCGGCAATGCCACGATCTGAATTCTACTTAGGTCTGGTATTTCTAGCTGCCCTGGTCTTTGTTGCGATGTTGAATCTGGTATAGAATCTTTAATATTTTTACATGTTTTGTTGTAACTACTAAGTCATAGAATAAAGATCCTAGCGAAAATGTCTACCATATTTGTTATAGCTTTTCAACCCTGAATCCAATGCTTGAGACGATGAATTAGTGAAACTATGATGGAATCATTTTTTTATTGTATAATGACCACATTTGATGCTAAAGTTTCTTCTCCCTTTGTGCAGATTCCGGGGCCTCCGCCTCCCAAAGGATCACTGATTGAGCATGACAAGGCACTAGGATTGTGGGTCATGAAGTTACCTTCTGCTGACACAGTGGTTGTGAAGAGAACACTAGCAAAACTGACAGAGCATCCTGAGGGCCTTCCTGGCGTGGACGAGACCTCAGATTTCGCGGCGCATAGGAAGGAATTCTGGTCATCTGTCAAACCTGCACATTTCGGTGTGAAGATCAGCACCCGTTCCATCCTGGGCCTTTTCTGGTGGCTGTGTACCGGGCTTTTCATCGGCATTCTCGGGGGCTTCTCCTTGGGCAGGTCCCTCTTGCTGAAATTCCCCGAGTTCTTCTCCATCGGGCTGTTCAGAAAGACCGGACCGACAGAAGAGGAGGTCCGCAGTGCCTCGTTCAAAATGTGGTTCATCGGCCGTGGCTACAGCGACTCGGCCCGCGCGTCGGAGCGTGGAAGCAAGCCAGACAAGGAGATCGTGACCAGAGTTTCGGGGCCAGAGATCGGGTACATCACCACGCCGATCGTCCTCGTCCAGTGCGCCCTCGTCCTTCTGAGCCAGCGGGCCAATCTGCCGAAGGGCGGGGTGTACACGCCGGGCGCCGTCTTCGGCCCCACGGATCTCCAGAAGCGCCTCGAGGAGAATGGCCTGTCGTTCGAGCTCATCTCTTCGAGGACCCTCCCCTCGGATTAACAGGCTCGTGCTTCCCACACCTGATCTCGTCGTTAAACCAGTTGTCTGCCGCTGCTTCTCTACCGTCTGTCACCTGGGTGTCTAGCAGGCTCGCTCGCTCAATGGCCTTATACTATTTGTGAAGAAGAAACATAGTGTGAGTCCGTATTACTATTACTTACCGCGCATGAAATGAAGAAGAGGATGCGCTCGTCTACTATGAATCGTATGGGTGAAATATACGTACAATAAGAGTGTTGAATGTATTTTGTATGCATGAATGGAGATGGAAACCAGCGTGTGTTATTGATCCTTAAAGAGTACATTATATAGAGGTACAGAGGATGGGAGAGAAGACACACACACTCACGCACTAGCTACAACAAAATCGGTTAACGATCCTATATTGTAGGCATGACTGAGAAGATGCCTTGCATGGATAAGCCATGCATGCGGTAGAAGTGGCTGTCAAATTATCTCAGTCTAACACCCCCGCAGTCACAGCGGGAGGTTCACGGACGGTGAGACTGTTGCGAAATTCCAGGAATGCTGATGACGGGAGGCCCTTGGTGAGGACGTCGGCAAACTACATGGATGTTGGTACGTGGAGAACATGAACTTCACCAACCTGAACCTTGTCGCGAACAAAATGAATGTCGATCTCGATGTGTTTGGTGCGGCGATGCTGCACAGGGTTGGCACTGAGATAAACGGCAGACACGTTGTCGCAATAAACCACGGAAGCCTTGTCGAGCGGTCGGTGTAGTTCCTGGAGTAGTTGCTGAATACAACATGTCTCAGCCACGACGTGGGCAACAGCTCGGTATTCTGCCTCAGCACTAGACCTGGACACGGTTAGTTGGCGTTTGGACGACCACGAGATAAGGTTGTCACCAAGATAGACACATAATCCTGTAGTGGAGCGACGAGTGTCGGGGCAGCCAGCCCAATCGGCGTCAGAATAAGCGACAAGGGAGTGTGTCGATGATGGGGAGATGAAGGTGCCGTAATGAAGAGTGTGGTTGACATATCGAATGATCCGGCGAACGAGGTTTAGGTGGGCGGTGCGGGGGGCATGCATGAACAAACAGGCCTGCTGAACAACATAAGTGATGTCGGGACGGGTAAGGGTGAGATATAGTAGAGCACCGGTGAGACTACGGTATTCAGAGGGTTTGTCTAAAAGATCGCCGTCGTTGATAGAAATCTTGGAGCCAGAATCGATGGGAGTCGAGATGGGGTTGCACTCAGCCATACCGGCGTGCTAGACAAGCTCAAGAGCGTACTGACGCTGAGAGAGATGCAGGCCGCGGATGTGCGAGAGACAGCGATGCCAAGAAAGTGGCTGAGGGGGCCAAGGTCCGTCATAGAGAACTCGGAGCTGAGAGTGGAGATAATCTGTTGTAGGAAGGCGGAGGAAGAGGCTGTGAGAACGATATCGTCGACATAAAGCAGGAGATATGCGGTGGCAGAGTTGGAGTGTAAGTAAAAGAGAGAGGAGTCAGATTTGGAGGCAGAAAACCCAATGGTGGAGAGGAAGGAAGCGAACCGGGTGAACCAAGCGCGGGGAGCCTGTTTTAACCCGTATAAAGATTTTTGAAGAAGGCAAACGTGAGTGGGGTGAGTGGCGTCTTCAAAGCCGTGGGGTTGCTGGCAGTAAACTGTTTCGGATAAAGTGTCGTGGAGGAAAGCGTTTTTAACGTCGAGTTGATGAATCGGCCAGTCGGACGAAACATCGAGAGAGAGGACGATGCGAATGGTGGTTGGTTTGACGACGGGGGAGAAGGTTTCGTCGTAGTCGATCCCGTGTTCTTGAGAGAAACCGCGGACGACCCAACAGGCTTTGTGACGAGCGAGGGAGCCATCGGAGTGGAACTTGTGGCGAAAGACCCATTTGCCGGAGACAACGTTGGCGCCGGGAGGCTTGGGAACGAGCGTCCAAGTGTTGTTCTGTTGGAGAGCGCTGAACTCGGCGTGCATGGCGTCGGACCAGTTGCTGTCAAGCAGAGCGGCGCGAAAGTTGCGGGGAATGGGAGAGGGAGGCGTGGTGACGGAGAGATCGAAGATCTTCCTGGGGCGAAAAACGCCGGCCTGCGATCGAGTGCGGATCGAAGAAGGAGCTCGCGGCGGCTTAGATGGGCAAGTGGGAAGCCGGCGCGCAGGAGGATCGCTGGGTGGTGGAGAGGATGGACCGGGATGAGGGGAGGCAGGAGCTAGCTGGGAAGGAGTTGGTGATGCGGGGCCAGGCTGGTGGGGTGGTGCTGGCGGGATATGGGATGCATGGGCGCGGGAACCGTAGCCATGCAGTGGGAAGGCGGGACCGGGCTGGTGGGATGTGGGATGGGGCGACGTGGGTGGTTCTGGTTGGGCTGCATGGGTGCGGGAACCGGGGCCATGCAGAGTAGGGGATGCACCGGACGTGGGAGGGTCTGGCGCGGTTTGCTCTGGCTGGGCTGCATGGGTGCTGGGACCGGGGCCATGCAGTGGAGTTGGTGCACCGGACGTGGGTGGATCTGGCGCGGGTGGGGGTAAGGCAGGGTCAAGCATGGGGGAGATGACACCTGGGAGAAGGGAGTTATCGTGGTGGTGAGGAAAGGTGTAGGAGGAGGGCTCGGGAGTGTAGGAAGCGGAGAAAGGAAAGACGTGCTCGTCGAAGGTGACATGGCGAGAGGTGTAGACGCGGTTGGATTGTGGGTCTAGGCAGCGGTAACCTTTGTGTTCAGTGGCATAGCCGATGAAAACGCAGGCAATGGAGCGAGGATCTAGCTTGTGGGGGGGTTTGGGCGGTGATGTTGGGGAAACAAAGGCAACCGTAGACGCGAAGATGGTCGTAACTGGAGGGGCATGAAATAATGCTTCATGCGGTGTGGAGAAAGATAAGGGTTTGGTGGGGCGAATATTGAGAAGATGAGTGGCGGTGGCGAGGGCTTTGGCCCAATATGATGGAGGCATAGAAGCTTGAATGAGGATGGTGCGAATGATGTCGTTGGTTGTGCGAATGGCACGCTCCGCTTTGCCATTTTGAGGAGATGTGTAAGGACAGGAAAAGCGAAGGGTAGTCCCTAAGGGAGCGATATATGTACGGTTGGCGACGTTGTCGAACTCTTTGCCATTGTCGCATTGGATGGTTCCAATAGAGCAGTGGAAATGGGTTCGGATGAAGGCGTGAAAGTGGGAGAGAGTGGGGTGAACGTCGGATTTAAAACGCATAGGAAAGCTCCAACATGAAATGGGTAAAATCATCAACAATAATCAAATAATACTTGCAACCGGAAATACTGGGTACAGGGGCAGTCTATAAATCACAGTGTACAAGTTGAAATGCAGCGGAAGTGGTACTAGTTGATGAGTTGAAAGGGAGGCGCGTGTGCCTTCCTAGTTGACAAGCATGACACAATCCTTCGAGTTTATTACAAGGAAATGATTTATTGAAACTAGAGGAGGCGCCAGGATGGCCGAGGTGGCGGTGCCATATGTTGGAGGCAGCGGTGATGAGCGCGACGATCGGGTCGGTGGAGGTCGACGGAAAGAGCGGGTAGAGATCGCCGGTGCTGTTACATCGCAGAAGAAGAGCTCCCGTGCGAAGATCCTTCACAGAGACACCAAAAGGATCAAATGCCATAGAAACAAGGTTATCAATGGTGAAGTGACGAACAGAGAGTAAATTCTTGATGATGTGGGGTGCAACAAGGACACGTTGTAAGTATAGAGGACGGGAGAGAGAGGGGATGGAGGTGTAACCAAGATGGGTGACACGGAGGTGGTCGCCATTACCAACGATAACCGGGGAATGATTGTCAACAGGTGTAGAGTGAGAGAGATTATCTTGCGTGGCCGAGAAGTGAGCAGAGGCGCCGGAGTCGGCGTACCAGCCGCCGGACGAGGCGAGGGACATGTCCTGCAGGGCACCGATCAGGGCTGACTGCTCAAAGCTTGGCGCTGCCTGTGGGTGGAAAGCTGGTGGAGGCGGAGCAGGTTGTGGAGGCGCAGGTGGGTGTGGCGTGCCGTTCGGCAGGGGCGAGAGGCCCAGCGGTGCGGCGTACGTTGGATGAGGGTGGAGCGGTGCGTACATGGTGTACGCCTGTGGTGTGGGAGGGCGAGATCCAAGGATCCCAGGTGCGCCAGCGGGACGAGGAGGAGTGATCTGCTGCGGCCAGGCTTGAACGACGCCGGTCCAGGAAAGAACGCCGTTGGGAGGAGTCCAGCCGGAGCCTGAGCCGTAGCCGCCATGGTTGCTGAAGCGTTTCCGCTTCGGTTTGCGTGGTTCAGCAATGGGGAACCAGGGCCGTCGGAGCCGCCGGTGTTGGGGTTGGAGGAGGCGCCGGAAGGGCCGTAAGACCCCTGACCGCCGTGGCTGCCGGTGGGCACGGGGCGATGTGCCGCGAGAAGGGCGGTGTTGGTGGCGAGCCGATCTGAAGACTGCTCCATCGTCTCGTCCTGGACGAGCATGTTCTGCGCTTCGGCAAAGGAGATCGTGGCCGACTCCCGCTGGATGATCTTGGCGGTCATCTTGTGACGGGCGTGGAGGCCGCAGATGAGGGCGACGATCAACGCGTCGTCCGTCTGCGGCAGCGCGACGTCGGCGAGCGCGTCATCGATGGCCTTGATGCGGCCGCAGTAGGAGGTGACGGGTTGTGTTCCTTGGACTTGGTGCAGGAGTTCGGTGGTGAGTTGCATCTGGCGAGCGCGTCGGTTGCCGGTGAAGATGGCAGCGAGAGCGACCCACACGTCACGGGCGGAGGAGTTGCCCTTGACCATGGCCTTGAGTTCGTCGGAGATGGTGGCCAGGATCCACGACTTGATGTCGAGATCGAGGAGACGCCAGGTGGTGTCGCCAGGCGGGGCGGTGGCGCCGGGAGCCAGGTGGTCGAGGAGGCCGAACTTGGCGACCTGCAACTCCATGTCGTCGTGCCAGGTGGAGTAGGGGCCGGTGTGGAGATCCAGCTTGTAGTCGATGACGGCGCGGATGCCGAAGAGGCCGAGGGCGTAGGGGTTGGGGCCGGAGGAGGATAGACCGGCGAGCTCTGAGGAGGAAGAGGAGGAGGAGGAGAGGGATGCAGCGGTGGCCGCCTCGGCGGCGGCTGTGGTGGGAGGCATGGAGGCCAGAGGACCTAAACTGATACCATGTTGAATGTATTTTGTATGCATGAATGGAGATGGAAACCAGCGTGTGTTATTGATCCTCAAGGAGTACATTATATAGCGGTACAGAGGATGGGAGAGAAGACACACACACACACGCACTAGCTACAACAGAATCGGTTAGCGATCCTATATTGTAGGCATGACTGAGAAGATGCCTTGCATGGATAAGCCATGCATGCGATAGAAGTGGCTGCCAAGTTATCTCAGTCTAACAAAGAGTGTTAGTTTAAGTCTTGTACGAGTAGAAGGGGAGAAGTGTAAGAGGGTGCTTGATACGTTTTAGTCCCATGACTAAAAGTAATGAGACTAAAACTTGCTAGCCCCACCCATGCTTGGATCCAAGTACTAAAGAGACTAAAATCAAGTTAATGAGCATTTATTATCCTCCAAACCCTCCAATCCAGAACTTGCATGAGGAGTTAAATGAGGAGAGAGAGGACTAATGCACATTTTAGTAGGGGTACCCCTGACTAAAAGATTTTAGTCTCGAGACTAGTTTTAGAGGGTGCTTGGATCCAAGAGACTAAAACTAGTCTGACTAAAACTAGTCTCTTTAAGAGGCTAAAGTTCCAAGCACCCCTGACTAAAGAGAGGCTAAAACTAGTCTTGAGTCTAAAATCTTTTAGTCAGGGGTACCCCTACTAAAATGTGCATTAGTCCTCTATCTCCTTATTTAACTCCTCATGTAAGTTCTGGATTGGAGGGTTTGGAGGATAATAAATACTCATCAACTTGATTTTATTCTCTTTAGTACTTGGATCCAAGCATGGGTGAGGCTAGCAAGTTTTAGTCTTTTTACTTTTAGTCATGGGACTAAATCGTATCAAGCACCCTCTTAGCCTCTCTTCAGTCAGGGATGCTTGGAACTTTAGCCTCTTAAGGAGACTAGTTTTAGTCAGACTAGTTTTACTCTCTTGAATCCAAGCACCCTTTAAGTCCTGTGAAACCTGCATGTGTATCTCATCATGTTTGTGCTGTCTGGTGGGATTCTGGAACCGACACTCACACTCACTGCATGGTCAGATTTGCAATGCAACGTTTGATCCATGGTTTATGCCCATGGCTCGCCGTCGGATCAGTATCGGACGACACATTTGTGTCCTAGCTACAGCAGTCCTGGGAAAGGGAAACTTGCCTCATCAGTCGGTGTGTACGAGGGTCGATCGAGCCAGCACGCTGCACGCGCGAACGGCCCATTTCCGCCCACGAGGTTTGCACACGCGCGGCGGCAGCCCGCAGCCATCCTGGACCGGGTGGAAACAAACAAAACGCAAACGGAAACGGAAAGGTTTGGCTACTTGCGTGGAGAAAGTGCGTTGCCCGCCGTGCAGTGAGACCGTGTGCTGTCGAGAGAGCGGCGACTCGCCTCACCTCACCACTGGCGCACCAGCCGTGCACGCCTCGTCTCGTCCCGTTCAGTAGTAGTGCAGCGCCCCCGACGGATCCGATTCGCCATCATGGAAGACGGTCGCGTCTGAATGATCATGATGGTTCATCGTGAGCTTTCTATCTGTTTTTTTTTTTTTTTGAGGAATGGAATGAGCTTTCTTTCTGTTGAGACCGCGCGCTTTTGCCCTGCCCCTCATGGCCATGGGTCGAGCACCGACCGACGCATGTGTGCGGCGCGCTTTACCAACGGCTTTGCAAAAGACTTGGACGGTGTGTTCTCTCCATGGCCATGGCCATGCTACCATCATGTGCGTCGCAAACAGCCGGCCATCGCAATCTTTGACAACTTGCCGCCTTGGTCTCTCTCGTACGTACACTATTCCTTGGCCGCGATGAACAGGGGTCATGGTGGACTCTTGGTCCAAGACGGCGACCGGCCCATCGCACCAAGCCAAACAAAACCAGCAGGTTGTTGCGCGCGCACGCACGCACGCACGCGATCAAGTTGCTTTGCCACTACACCAAGCCAAAACTGTATCTGCATTGTGCGCTACCAAAAACTTTGCTTCTTGTCTTTGCTCCTACCTACGTTACGTACATGCGCCCTGCCCTGGTTCCAATGGACGTCAGGCTCAACTAAGCAACCGCATTTTTGTACACGAAGGAATGAATTTTGTTTCCTGTAATGAATTTTGTCTCCTGTAACCTTGAATGGACACCTATCTCACAGAACTTGTTTGCTCGCCGCCGCTGTGCTCCGAGCTCCTGCAGTACGCACAGCCCGCGTCGCCGTTCGCGGCACCAGCGATGTCGAGCAACGCGGCGAGCACGTCCGGCATGTCCGGCCGCTCGTGAGGCGCGTCGGCCGTGCACCGCATGCCCAGCGCCAGCAGCTCCCAGGACACCGTGCCGCCGGCCGTCTTTTGATCCTCCGTTTGCTGCTTCCGGCCCTCCTTCGCGGTGCGCCGGGTCCAGTCGACCAGGCACTCCTCGCCGCCGTCTACGGCGCGCCGGCCCGTGGCGAGCTCCATGAGGAGCACGCCGTAGCTGTACACGTCGCCCTTGGTCGTGGCGCGCCACGTCTGCGCGTACTCCGGCGCCACGTACCCGACCGTGCCGGCCACCATCGTGCTCACGTGGGTGTCGCCGGGGCGGACCACCCTGGCCAGCCCGAAGTCCGTCACCTTGGCGCGCCCCTCGCCGTCCAGGAGCACGTTGCTGGCCTTCACGTCGCGGTGCACCACGGCGGGCACGCACTCGTGGTGCAGGAACGCCAGCGCCCGCGCCACGCCCACGGCCGCGTCCAGCCGCGCCGCCCGCCCGAACGCCGCCGTGTCGCAGATCAGCGCCTCCAGGCTGCCGCCGTCGAGCCGCTCGTAGACCAGTATCTTGGCGCCGCCGGAGAGGCACCACCCGTAGAGCGTCACCAGGTTCGGGTGCGGCCACGTGAACCCCATCCGGTCGGCCAGCACCTCCATCTCGGCGCGGAACTCGCGCTCGCTGTCGCCGTCCACGCCGTCGCGCGGCCTCGAGAGCTTCTTCACCGCCACGGCGCGGCCGTCGGGGAGCACGCCGCGGTACACCACGCCGGAGCCGCCGCGCCCGATCACCCGGTCGTCGGAGAAGTTGCCCGTGGCAGCCACGATGTCGCGGTAGGTGAACGCCGTCTTGTCCAGCCGGAACACCTTCACCCCCTCCGTCGAGGAGGAGCACCCCGTGGCCGACGACGACCCGGACGGCGGCGACGAGGACAGTCCGAACGCGTACTTGCCCTTGGAGTGCTCGCAGGAGAACGAGTCCGGCTCCGGCTCCTGGTCCACCGGGAACCGGGCGCGTAGGCTGGTGATCGCGAACACGACGGTGCCGGCGATGAAGGCGATGACGAGGGAGAAAAGCAGCCACATGACGATGGTTCTTGGTATGCCGCCTGTCCTAACTCCAGGAGCATCGGCAGCTTCCGGTCGTGGTGGTTGCTGCTTACCGGCAGCTCCACCCTGATGCAATGAAATGAGCGGATTGCCGAGGAAGGACTGCTCGTCGAAGGTGCCGAACTGGCCGGTGGTGGAGACATTGCCGGAGAGGAGTGGGTTGTATGACACGTTGAACATAGACAGCTCGGTGAGCTTGAACAGGCTCGCCGGGAGCTCGCCGGAGAGGTTGTTGAAGGACAGGTCCATCCTCTCGATGCACAGAATGTCGCCGATCTCCGACGGAATCGGGCCCGAGAGGTTGTTCCTCGAGACGTTCAGCATGACGAGCGGAAGTCGGCCGATCTCCGCCGGCAGCTGCCCCGTGAGACGGTTGCCGTCGAGGTGGAGCAAGCTGAGGTTCCGCATTGCACCGATCTCTGACGGTATCTGTCCGGAGAGCAAGTTCCCTGACAGCTGCACGTACCCGGAGACCGTGTTGGACCTCACCGGCGACGACGAGTTGGTGCAGATTGGGACGATTCCGTAGCCCTTGAGCATGCGGTCCCATATGGTGCGGCAGCTCTCCCTAGTCATGACGGAGTATACGAAGCTGAACGGAGGATAGCTCGCCGGGATCCACCGTTTCATGGCCTGGCACTCGCCGGAGCCGGCGAGCACGCTCGTATCATTCCGGTTCTTGGCGAAGGTTGGGCCGGGATTCCTCCCTATCTCTGCCATCTCCGGTGGAATCCTGCCAGTCAACAGGTTGTCGGCCAGGTTCAGCCAGAGCAAGCTAGTGCAGTTGCCGATTTCAGGTGGTATCTGGCCGGAGAGCTGGTTCCCGGCGAGCATCAGCCATAGGAGCGACGTGAGGTTCCCTATTGTCGCCGGAATCACACCTGAGAGCGTGTTGTTAGACAGGTCCAGAGCCTGGAGCTCGGCGAGCCGTCCGTACTCCGGCGGTATCGTGCCGGAGAAGTTGTTCTCTGCGAGCATCAGGTACTTGAGGCTCTTCATGTCGGCCACCTGTGGAGGGAGTTGGCCCGTGAACTGGTTGAAGCTGAGGTCGAGCCTAGCGAGCAGCGGTAGCCGGAGGACGCCGGAGGCCACGATGCCGCCGGTGTATTCATTGTGATGAAGCACAAGATACTTCAAGCTCGTAAAGTTGCCGAAAATCTGTTGCACGTCGCCTCCAAACATGTTGCTACTGATGTCCAAGAACTGAAGCCTCCCGCAGTTCGTCAGGTCCGGCGGTATCTGCCGATCGAACTTGTTTTTTCCAAGAATCAACGTCTCGAGGACGGCGAGCTTCCCGATTCCGGCAGGTATCTTCCCGGTGAAATTATTCCCCCACAGCGACATGTAGGTCAAATTCGTGCAATTGGCGATGGAATCCGGGAAGCCCCCGACCAGCTGGTTCGCGGAGAGGTCCAAGGATTGGAGCCTGCAGCCATCAGGAAACGTGCTCCATGGGACGCTCCCGGTGAGGTTGTTCTCGGCGGCGCTGAATTCCCTGAATCTCGCGATTCCCGGCCAGAGCTCGCCGGTGAAGTTGTTGGAGCTGAGGTCGACCTTGTCGAGCCTGGCGCAGCCGTCCAACAGGCCGGTGACGCTGCCCGTGAGATTGTTGGTGGACAGGTCGAGCAGGGTGAGGTCGGCGCATATCGCCGGGAAGTTGACGGCGACGGCGCCGTCCAGCCGGTTCCCCGACACGTCGAGCACCCGGAGCCTGGTGAGCCCGGAGAGGACGAGCGGCCCGGTGATGAGGTTGTGGGAGAGGTTGAGGTGCAGGAGGCCGCGGCATTGGTTGAGGTCGGCGGCGGGGAGCGCGCCGGTGATGGAGTTGTCGGAGAGGTCGAGCGACGTGAGCGCCGGGAGCCGCGAGAAGCCGCCGAACACCGGGCCGGAGATGGTCGAGCGCGTCAGGTTGAGCGACGAGACGCGGCCGCCCCCGTCGCAGGTCACGCCCTTCCACCCGCACGGCGACGGGTCCGACTCCTGCCACCCGTCGTAGCCGCCGCGGTTGACCTTGTTGTTAGAGACCAGGAACCGCTTGAGCTCCACCAGCACCTCCTTGTCGCCGCCGCCGCCGCCGCCGGCGCTCTGCGCGCCTATCAGCACCACCTCACCTTCAAGAGTAATCGACCCCCTCAAATTAGACGGACTCCACGCGCAATTCAGCTCTCACGCACACCAAGAAGAAAAGAGAAGACAAGAAGAAGGGGAGGCCGGACGGCGGTACCTGCGAGGAGGAGTATGCAGAGGGACTGGAGGAGCAGGGGAGACATGGCCTGCCCTCGTGAATCATGGAAGAATCGAATCCTAGACGAAAGGTGCGGGAGCTGTGCCTCTCCTCATGCGCCTATGCTTTTCTGCTCTGCTCGGTGCTCGCTTGCCTTCCCCCGCAATTCGAAGACGAGGACGACGAGAGGTGTGAAGTAAGCAAGGGAGGAAAGACAAAATGGCTTTATACTTATACATACCAATAAAAGTCTGAGGTTGTTAATCCACATGGGAACTCAGGCCCTTTGTTTTAGAAGACCCTGGACTTTTTTTTAGTTTCAACTAAAAAGTCCCTAGTACCTACCTGTTTGTTTTCATGAATTAAACAGGGACTAAAGGTCATTAAATGACATGTAAAAAGACCATGTTACCCCTAGTAATATACTAAAAGTTATTAAATGACATGCTAAAAGTAGGGGTAGTGTTGGAAAAAGTGCTAAAAAAGTTCAAAAAAAGACCCTCCTGTTTGTTTCACATGGGACTAAAATGAATTTTTTTTAGTCCGTACATCAAAAAGTCCCTGGAAACAAACATTCCCTAAAAAGGACTTTTTTTAGTCCGTACACCAGAAAAGTCCCTGAAAACAAACACCTCCTAAGAGCAAGTACAATAAGCTGACGTAAACAGGCTATAAGGATTAGAATATTATATCCTTGCTTAGATGAAGGAGAGAGAGGAGGAGAGAGAAGAGAGGAAACTCTTGGTGAGTAGCCAGCTGCAACACAAGACCCAAAACAGTTTGTGAGATTGTATAGTGGGTCAACTACTACTAAAATAGTACACATCTAAAATTTACTATTGTGTATGCCGGATATTAGGTTGGTTGTATATAACATGGCAACTGCTTAGGGCATCTCCAACAGTTTGTTGGTTAACTTGTTGGTAAAATATGCCATGTCATCAGCCAACACCTTAACATACAACTACTCCAATGGGTTGTATCTAGTTTGTCCAAAAAGATGTGAGGTAATAAATAAGGTGCTCTCTCATTCTACATTGGAGCTTGTGCAAGGATGTTGGTTAATTTACATACAACCCTACTCTCTTTCCTCATTTATTGCAAGACACATCATCAAAAATCCTATGTGTCAAAATTACCAACAACTATCTTACAACCATTGGAGATGTCCTTATAGTGTTGGCTGTATTATTAACCATGCTCTAAGACGTCGCTGTCCCCCGTCTGGACCTTTGAATTCCCGTTGTTTGATCCTTGTTATTAATTCGGCGCTGACTGCACGGGGGGAGGCAGAAGGACACGAGTCTGACCGACTCACTGCCTTGGGTTGTGACCTCTGAATTCCCTTCCTCGGCTTTCCGTTTGAGGCCTTGATTTGTCACCGTTTTTAATTGGTAAGCAATTTTTAAGTTTGAGAGAACGCACGATGTCGGGAATACATACTGTATACTGCGAGAAGGAGGAGGGGTCGACGATTTTTAACATCTCTGACGACATGTCAAGCTACCATATGGCCGCATGACGACATCTCAAGATCCTAGCGCTCGACCCCGCCGAAAATTCCAACGGAAGCTTCGTTCGATGTTGTTTCTTTTTCTCTTGATCTATTGCTAGTACTATGATTTTCCCCTGAAAGAAAAACTGGTGTGATGTTTTCGCTTGGAGTGTTAGGTCCAGGCAATAGCGGCCGCCGTTGTTGACAGGAAAAAGGACGCCAACGGTTTGCGTCAGCCTGCCGCGCCGGAGTTATGATGGGGCCGAAGCGAACGGCCTGCGCACGGGCGACCCGCGTGTGTGTGCCCGCGCGCGTGGTGGGCGCGCGCGTGAAAACGTGAAACTTTGAAAACGCAGAACGCACGCGGTACGAGCATCTCCGTTACCTTGTCGGTAAGAACGTCTATATTTGTTTTTCATAAAATAAACCGAAAACAGACGTCCAACAGCTTGTTTATATGGTCGTTCAAACATACACATCTTTTAAATCGACCTCGACAATGTTCATGCCTGAACGATGTGAATGCGTCGTCCAAACTAAACTGCAGCAACGATTTGTTCCTCTCTCCAACGTCGATCTATCGGTCATGGTCCCTGTATAAACGTTCTGATGCAAAACTGAACGTGTATATGAGAGATTTTTTAGACTATTGTTCTATATGAATATAGAGTCATCCAAATATACATATGCTATTGGAGAAGCTCTAAGAGCATACACCCGCACCTCTCAAACTCATCTTAAATTTTCACGCACGCCATTCGATCACTCAGCGGTCACGAAAAAACTACTGAGACATACGTCTTAAACGGGCCTCAAACATTCGGGCTAATCGTCACCTCTCATATCCAGCCTGAATATGGGTCGAACGAGTGTGTCCGTCACGTCGGTCTGACGTCGTTGTAACGTCCATAATGCGGCATTATCCATATTTGGGGTCGGGGTCTTAACATGGATAAAGAGGCGCATCTAGGCATTTTGCGAGTATAAAAATCATTGCAAATACATGTGTGAAGAGATGAGTATACGGATTGGCTTACACCCGCCACAAGTTAAGTCACAAGCCACACAACATTTATTTCAATCATGCAGAAGACAGAGTCCGTCTACGGACGGAAACAAACGATAAAATGCAATGAATCTGTTTCGCTAGCCCAGGAGACGACCAAGTGTTGGAAATATGCCCTAGAGGCAATAATAAATTAGTTATTATTATATTTCCTTGTTCATGATAATCATTTATTATTCATGCTAGAATTATATTAAATGGAAACTCAAATATATATGTGGATACATAGACAACACACTGTCCCTATTAAGCCTCTAGTTGACTAGCTCGTTGTTCAAAGGTGGTCAAGGATTCCTGGCCATAGACAAGTGTCGTCACTTGATAACGGGATCACATCATTAGGAGAATGATGTGATGGACAAGACCCAAACTACGAACGTAGCATATGACCGTGTCAGTTTATTGCTACCGTTTTCTGCATGTCAATGTATGTGTCCTATGACCATGAGATCATGCAACTCCCAGACACCAAAGGAATGCCTCGTGTGTATCAAACATCGCAACGTAACTGAATGACTATAAAGGTGATCTACAGATATCTCTGAAGGTGTTTGTTGGGTTTGCCTGAATCAAGACTGGGATTTGTCACTCCGTGTGACGGGGAGGTATCTCGGGGCCCACTCGGTAATGCAACATCACAACAAGCCTTGCAAGCAATATGACTAAAGAGTTAGTCACGAGATCTTGTATTACGGAACAAGTAAAGATACTTACCGGTAACGAGATTGAACTAGGTATGGAGATACCGACGATCGAATATCACGCAAGTAACATAGCGAAGAACAAAAGGAACGTCATACGAGATTAACTGAATCCTTGACACGTAGGTTCAACCGATAGAGATATCCGTAGAATATGTAGGTGTTGGGGAACGTCGCATGGGAAACAAAAAATTTCCTACGCGCACGAAGACCTATCATGGTGATGTCCATCTACGAGAGGGGATGAGTGATCTACGTACCCTTGTAGATCGTACAGCAGAAGCGTTAGAGAACGCGGTTGATGTAGTGGAACGTCCTCACGTCCCTCGATCCGCCCCGCGAACAATCCCGCGATCAGTCCCACGATCTAGTACCGAACGGACGGCACCTCCGCGTTCAGCACACGTACAGCTCGGCGATGATCTCGACCTTCTTGATCCAGCAAGAGAGACGGAGAGGTAGAAGAGTTCTCCGGCAGCGTGACGGCGCTCCGGAGGTTGGTGATGACCTTGTCTCAGCAGGGCTCCGCCCGAGCTCCGCAGAAACGCGATCTAGAGGAAAAACTGTGGAGGTATGTGGTCGGGCTGCCGTGGAAAAGTCGTCTCAAATCGGCCCTAAAACCTCCGTATATATAGGTGGGAGGGAGGGGACCTTGCCTTGGGGCTCAAGGAGCCCCAAGGGGGTCGGCCGAGTCCAAGGGGGAGGACTCTCCCCCCCAAACCGAGTTGGACTAGGTTTGGTGGGAGGGAGTCCCCTTTCCTTCCCACCTCCTCCCTTTTTTTTTCTTTCTCTCTTGATTTTCTTCTCCTTGGCGCATAGAGCCTTTTTGGCTGTCCCACCAGCCCACTAAGGGCTGGTGTGCCACCCTCAAGGCCTATGGGCTTCCCCGGGGTGGGTTGCCCCCCCGGTGAACTCCCGGAACCCATTCGTCATTCCCGGTACATTCCCGGTAACTCCGAAAACCTTCCGGTAATCAAATGAGGTCATCCTATATATCAATCTTCGTTTCCGGACCATTCCGGAAACCCTCGTGACGTCCGTGATCTCATCCGGGACTCCGAACAACATTCGGTAACCAACCATATAACTCTAATACGCATAAAACAACGTCGAACCTTAAGTGTGCAGACCCTGCGGGTTCGAGAACTATGTAGACATGACCCGAGAGACTCCTCGGTCAATACCCAATAGCGGGACCTGGATGCCCATATTGGATCCTACATATTCTACGAAGATCTTATCGTTTGAACCTCAGTGCCAAGGATTCATATAATCCCGTATGTCATTCCCTTTGTCCTTCGGTATGTTACTTGCCCGAGATTCGATCGTCAGTATCCATATACCTATTTCAATCTCGTTTACTGGCAAGTCTCTTTACTCGTTCCGTAATACAAGATCCCGCAACTTACACTAAGTTACATTGCTTGCAAGGCTTGTGTGTGATGTTGTATTACCGAGTGGGCCTCGAGATACCTCTCCGTTCACACGGAGTGACAAATCCCAGTCTTGATCCATACTAACCCAACTAACACCTTCGGAGATACCTGTAGAGCATCTTTATAGTCACCCAGTTACGTTGCGACGTTTGATACACACAAAGCATTCCTCCGGTGTCAGTGAGTTATATGATCTCATGGTCATAGGAATAAATACTTGACACGCAGAAAACAGTAGCAACAAAATGACACGATCAACATGCTACGTCTATTAGTTTGGGTCTAGTCCATCACGTGATTCTCCTAATGACGTGATCCAGTTATCAATCAACAACACCTTGTTCATAATCAGAAGACACTAACTATCTTTGATCAACTGGCTAGCCAACTAGAGGCTTGCTAGGGACGGTGTTTTGTCTATGTATCCACACATGTAAATGAGTCTTCATTCAATACAATTATAGCATGGATAATAAACGATTATCTTGATACAGGAATTATAATAATAACTATATTTATTATTTCCTCTAGGGCATAATTCCAACAGTCTCCCACTTGCACTAGAGTCAATAATCTAGCCCTCACATCACCATGTGAATTACATTGTAATAGATCTAACACCCATACAGTTCTGGTGTTGATCATGCTTTGGTCGTGGAAGAGGTTTAGTCAGCGGGTCCGCTACATTCAGATCCGTGTGCACTTTGCATATATTCACGTCCTCTCCCTCGACGTAGTCGCGGATGAGGTTGAAGCGTCATTTGATGTGTCTGGTCTTCTTGTGAAACCGTGGTTCCTTTGCTAAGGCAATGGCACCAGTGTTGTCACAGAACAAGGTTATTGGATTCAGTGCGCTTGGCACCACTCCAAGATCCGTCATGAACTGCTTCATCCAGACACCCTCCTTAGCCGCCTCCGAGGCAGCCATGTACTCCGCTTCACATGTAGAATCTGCTACGACGCTTTGCTTGGAACTGCACCAGCTTACTGCACCCCCATTAAGAATAAATACGTATCCGGTTTGCGACTTAGAGTCGTCCGGATCTGTGTCAAAGCTTGCATCGACATAACCTTTTACGGCGAGCTCTTCGTCACCTCCATACACGAGAAACATCTCCTTAGTCCTTTTCAGGTACTTCAGGATATTCTTGACCGCTGTCCAGTGATCCACTCCTGGATTACTCTGGAACCTACCTGTCATACTTATGGCCAGGCTAACATCCGGTCTAGTGCACAGCATCGCATACATGATAGAACCTATGGCTGAAGCATAGGGGACGGAGCGCATATGCTCTCTATCTTCATCAGTTGCTGGGCACTGAGTCTTACTCAATCTCGTACCTTGTAGAACTGGCAAGAACCCTTTCTTGGACTGTTCCATTTTGAACCTCTTCAAAACTTTATCAAGGTATGTGCTTTGTGAAAGTCCTATCAGGCGTTTTGATCTATCCCTATAGATCTTAATGCCTAGAATGTAAGCAACTTCTCCTAGGTCCTTCATAGAGAAACTTTTATTCAAGTAACCTTTTATGCTCTCCAAAAACTCTACGTTGTTTCCAATCAGTAATATGTCATCCACATATAATATTAGAAACGCCACAGAGCTCCCACTCACTTTCTTGTAAATACAAGATTCTCCAACCACTTGTATAAACCCAAATGCTTTGATCACCTCATCAAAGCGTTTGTTCCAACTCCGAGATGCTTGCACCAGTCCATAAATGGATCGCTGGAGCTTGCACACCTTGTTAGCATTCTTAGGATCGACAAAACCTTCGGGCTGTATCATATACAACTCTTCCTTAAGGAAACCGTTAAGGAACGCCGTTTTGACATCCATCTGCCAGATTTCATAATCGAAAAATGCAGCTATTGCTAACATGATTCTGACGGACTTAAGCATCGCTACAGGTGAGAAAGTCTCATCGTAGTCAACTCCTGGAACTTGTGAAAAACCCTTTGCCACAAGTCGAGCTTTATAAATGGTCACATTGCCGTCAGCGTCCGTCTTCTTCTTAAAGATCCATTTGTTCTGAATAGCCTTGCGGCCCTCAGGTAGTATCTCCAAAGTCCACACTTTGTTCTCATACATGGATCCTATCTCGGATTTCATAGCTTCTAGCCATTTGTTGGAATCTGGCCCCACCATTTCTTCTTCATAATTTGCAGGTTCATTGTTGTCTAACAACATGATTGACAAGACGGGATTACCGTACCACTCTGGAGCAGCACGTGATCTCGTCGACCTGCGTGGTTCAACAGAAACTTGAACTGGAGTTTCATGATCATCATCATTAACTTCCTCCTCAACTGGCGTCGCAACGATAGAGGTTTCCCCCTGCCCTGCGCCACCATCCAGAGGGATGAGAGGTTCGACAACCTCGTCAAGTTCTATCTTCCTCCCACTCAATTCTCTCGAGAGAAACTCCTTCTCGAGAAAAGCTCCGTTTTTAGCAACAAACACTTTGCCCTCGGATTTGAGATAGAAGGTGTACCCAACTGTCTCTTTTGGGTAACCTACGAAGACGCACTTTTCCGCTTTGGATTCCAGCTTTTCAGGCTGAAGCCTTTTGACATAAGCATCACATCCCCAAACTTTAAGAAACGACAATTTTGGCCTTTTGCCATACCACAGTTCGTATGGTGTCGTCTCAACGGATTTTGATGGTGCCCTATTTAAAGTGAATGCAGCTGTTTCTAATGCATAGCCCCAAAATGATAACGGCAAATCAGTAAGAGACATCATAGATCGCACCATCTCTAATAGAGTACGGTTACGACGTTCGGACACACCATTACGCTGTGGTGTTCCAGGCGGTGTTAACTGTGAAACAATTCCACATTGTCTTAAGTGAGCACCAAACTCGAAACTCAGATATTCACCCCCACGATCAGACCGCAGGAACTTGATCTTCTTGTTACGATGATTTTCCACTTCACTCTGAAATTGCTTGAACTTTTCAAATGTTTCAGACTTGTGCTTCATCAAGTAGACATAACCATATCTACTTAAATCGTCAGTGAAGGTGAGAAAATAATGATATCCGCCGCGTGCCTCCACGCTCATCGGACCACACACATCGGTATGTATGATTTCCAACAAGTCACTTGCACGCTCCATTGTTCCTGAGAACGGAGTCTTAGTCATCTTGCCCATGAGGCATGGTTCGCACGTGTCAAGTGAATCAAAGTCAAGTGACTCCAAAAGTCCATCTGCATGGAGTTTCTTCATGCGCTTTACACCAATATGACCTAAGCGGCAGTGCCACAAAAATATGGCGCTATCATTGTTAACTCTAACTCTTTTGGTCTCAATGTTATGTATATGTGTATCGCTATGAAGATTCAATATGAACAATCCTCTCAGATTCGGTGCATGACCATAAAAGATGTTACTCATAGAAATAGAACAACCATTATTCTCTGACTTAAAAGAGTAACCGTCTCGCAATAAACAAGATCCAGATATAATGTTCATGCTCAACGCAGGCACTAAATAACAATGGTTTAAGTTCATCACTAATCCTGACGGTAACTGAAGTGACACTGTGCCGACGGCGATTGCATCAACCTTGGAACCATTTCCTACGCGCATCGTCACTTCATCTTTCGCCAGCCTTCGCCTATTCCGCAGTTCCTGTTTCGAGTTGCAAATATGAGCAACAGAACCAGTATCAAATACCCAGGCACTACTACGAGAGCCGGTTAAGTACACATCAATAACATGTATATCAAATATACCTGATTTTTCTTTGCCCGCCTTCTTATCTGCCAGATACTTGGGTCAATTGCGCTTCCAGTGACCCATACCCTTGCAATAGTAACACTCCGTTTCCGGCTTTGGTCCAGCTTTGGGTTTCTTCGTCGGATTGGCAACAGGCTTGCCGCTCTTCTTCGAATTGCCCTTCTTGCCTTTGCCGTTTCTCTTGAAACTAGTGGTCTTATTCACCATCAACACTTGATGCTCTTTACGGAGTTCAGACTCTGCGACTTTCAGCATCGCAAACAACTCGCCGGGAGACTTGTTCATCCCTTGCATGTTGTAGTTCAACACAAAGCCTTTATAGCTTGGCGGCAGTGATTGAAGGATTCTGTCAGTGATAGCTTCTTGCGGGAGTTCAATCCCCAGCTCAGCTAGACGGTTTGAGTACCCAGACATTTTGAGCACATGTTCACTGACAAATGAGTTTTCCTCCATCTTGCAAGCATAGAATTTATCGGAGGTCTCATACCTCTCGATCCGGGCGTTCTTTTGAAAGATAAACTCCAACTCCTGGAACATCTCAAATGCTCCATGACGCTCAAAGCGACGTTGAAGTCCCGGTTCTAAGCCATACAAGACTGCACATTGAACTATTGAGTAGTCCTCCTTACGTGCTAACCAACCGTTCTTAACATCCTGATCAGCCGTAGCGGGTGGTTCATCTCCTAACGCAGCATTAAGGACATAATCCTTCTTCCCAGCTTGTAAGATTAGCTTAAGATTACGAGCCCAGTCTACAAAGTTGCTTCCATCATCTTTCAACTTAGCTTTCTCTAGGAACGTATTAAAATTCAGGATGACTGTCGCGTGAGCCATGATCTACAACACAAATATATTCAAAGTGGACTTAGACTATGTTCAAGATAATTAGAGTTTAACTTAATCAAATTATACGCTAAACTCCCACTCAAAAAGTACATCTTTCTAGTCATTTGAGTGGTTCATGATCCACTTACACTAGCTCAAGTCCGATCATCACGTGAGTTGAGTATAGTTTCAGTGGTAAGCATCCCTATGCTAATCATATCATCTATATGATTCATGATCGACCTTTCGGTCTCATGTGTTCCGAGGCCATGTCTGCACATGCTAGGCTCGTCAAGCTTAACCCGAGTGTTCCGCGTGCGCAACTGTTTTGCACCCGTTGTATGTGAACGTTGAGTCTATCACACCCGATCATCACGTGGTGTCTCGAAACGACGAACTGTAGCAACGGTGCACAGTCGGGGAGAACACAATTTCGTCTTAAAATTTTAGTGAGAGATCACCTCATAATGCTACCGTCGTTCTAAGCAAAATAAGGTGCGTAAAAGGATTAACATCACATGCAATTCATAAGTGACATGATATGGCCATCATCACGTGCTTCTTGATCTCCATCACCAAAGCACCTGGCACGATCTTCTTTTCACTGGCGCCACACCATGATCATCCATCAACGTGTTGACATCGGGGTTGTCGTGCTACTCATGCTATTACTACTAAAGCTACATCCTAGCAAAATAGTAAACGCATCTGCAAGCACAAACGTTAGTATGAAGACAACCCTATGGCTCCTGCCGGTTGCCGTACCATCGACGTGCAAGTCGATATTTCTATTACAACATGATCATCTCATACATCCAATATATCACATCACATCGTTGGCCATATCACATCACAAGCATACCCTGCAAAAAAAAGTTAGACGTCCTCTAATTTTGTTGTTGCATGTTTTACGTGGTGACCAAGGGTATCTAGTAGGATCGCATCTTACTTACGCAAACACCACAACGGAGATATATGAGTTGCTATTTAACCTCATCCAAGGACCTCCTCGGTCAAATCCGATTCAACTAAAGTTGGAGAAACCGACACTTGCCAGTCATCTTTGAGCAAAGGGGGTTACTCGTAACGATGAAACCAGTCTCTCGTAAGCGTACGAGTAATGTCGGTCCAAGCCGCTTCAATCCAACAATACCGCGGAATCAAGAAAAGACTAAGGAGGGCAGCAAAGCGCACATCACCGCCCGCAAAAACTTTTGTGTTCTACTCGAGAAGACATCTATGCATGAACCTAGCTCATGATGCCACTGTTGGGGAACGTCGCATGGGAAACAAAAATTTTCCTACGCGCACGAAGACCTATCATGGTGATGTCCATCTACGAGAGGGGATGAGTGATCTACGTACCCTTGTAGACCGTACAGCAGAAGCGTTAGAGAACGCGGTTGATGTAGTGGAACGTCCTCACGTCCCTCGATCCGCCCCGCGAACAATCCCGCGATCAGTCCCACGATCTAGTACCGAACGGACGGCACCTCCGCGTTCAGCACACGTACAGCTCGACGATGATCTCGGCCTTCTTGATCCAGCAAGAGAGACAGAGATGTAGAAGAGTTCTCCGGCAGCTTGACGGCACTCCGGAGGTTGGTGATGACCTTGTCTCAGCAGGGCTCCGCCCGAGCTCCGCAGAAACGCGATCTAAAGGAAAAACTGTGGAGGTATGTGGTCGGGCTGCCGTGGAAAAGTCGTCTCAAATCAGCCCTAAAACCTACGCATATATAGGTGGGAGGGAGGGGACCTTGCCTTGGGGCTCAAGGAGCCCCAAGGGGGTCGGCCGAGTCCAAGGGGGAGGACTCTCCCCCCCCAAACCGAGTTGGACTAGGTTTGGTGGGAGGGAGTCCCCTTTCCTTCCCACCTCCTCCCTTTTTTTCTTTCTCTCTTGATTTTCTTATCCTTGGCGCATAGAGCCTTTTGGGCTGTCCCACCAGACCACTAAGGGCTGGTGTGCCACCCTCAAGGCCTATGGGCTTCCCCGGGGTGGGTTGCCCCCCCGGTGAACTCCCGGAACCCATTCGTCATTCCCCGTACATTCCCGGTAACTCCGAAAACCTTCCGGTAATCAAATGAGGTCATCCTATATATCAATCTTCGTTTCCGGACCATTCCGGAAACCCTCGTGACGTCCGTGATCTCATCCGGGACTCCGAACAACATTCGGTAACCAACCATATAACTCTAATACGCATAAAACAACGTCGAACCTTAAGTGTGCAGACCCTGCGGGTTCGAGAACTATGTAGACATGACCCGAGAGACTCCTCGGTCAATATCCAATAGCGGGACCTGGATGCCCATATTGGATCCTACATATTCTACGAAGATCTTATCGTTTGAACCTCAGTGCCAAGGATTCATATAATCCCGTATGTCATTCCCTTTGTCCTTCGGTATGTTACTTGCCCGAGATTCGATCGTCAGTATCCGTATACCTATTTCAATCTCGTTTACTGGCAAGTCTCTTTACTCGTTCCGTAATACAAGATCCCGCAACTTACACTAAGTTACATTGCTTGCAAGGCTTGTGTGTGATGTTGTATTACCGAGTGGGCCCCGAGATACCTCTCCGTTCACACGGAGTGACAAATCCCAGTCTTGATCCATACTAACTCAACTAACACCTTCGGAGATACCTGTAGAGCATCTTTATAGTCACCCAGTTACGTTGCGACGTTTGATACACACAAAGCATTCCTCCGGTGTCAGTGAGTTATATGATCTCATGGTCATAGGAATAAATACTTGACACGCAGAAAATAGTAGCAACAAAATGACACGATCAACATGCTACGTCTATTAGTTTGGGTCTAGTCCATCACGTGATTCTCCTAATGACGTGATCCAGTTATCAATCAACAACACCTTGTTCATAATCAGAAGACACTAACTATCTTTGATCAACTGGCTAGCCAACTAGAGGCTTGCTAGGGACGGTGTTTTGTCTATGTATCCACACATGTAAATGAGTCTTCATTCAATACAATTATAGCATGGATAATAAACGATTATGTTGATACAGGAATTATAATAATAACTATATTTATTATTGCCTCTAGGGCATAATTCCAACAGTAGTAGCCATCATGGACACTTGATGCCATTGGTAACGGGATCGCATCATTGGGGAATGATGTGATGGACAAGACCCAATCCTAAGCGTAGGACTAGATGGTGTTGTTCGTCTTCTAAAGCTTTTCTAATGTCAAGTATCATTTCCTTAGACCGTGAGATTATGCAACTCCGGGATATCGTAGGAGTGCTTTGGGTGTACCAAACGTCACAACGTAAATGGGTGATTATAAAGGTGCACTACGGGTATCTCCGAAAGTGTTTGTTGGGTTGTACGAATCAAGATCGGGACTTGTCACTCCGTGTGACGGAGAGGTATCTCTAGGCCCACTCGGTAATCCATCATCATATTGAGCTCAGTGTGACTAAGGGGTTAGCCACGGGATGATGTGTTACGGAATGAGTAAAGAGACTTGCCGGTAACAAGATTGAACAAGGTATAGGGATACCGACGATCGAATCTCGGGCAAGTATCATACCGATAGACAAAGGGAATTGCATACGGGATTGATTGAATTCTTGACATCGTGGTTCATCCGATGAGATCATCGTGGAATATGTGGGGACCAAAATCGATATCCAGACCCCGTTGTTGGTTATTTACCAGAGAGATGTCTCGGTTATGTCTGCATGTCTCCCGAACCCGTAGGGTCTACACACTTAAGGTTCGATGACGCTAGGGTTATAGGGAAATAGTGTATGTGGTTACCGAAGGTTGTTCGGAGTCCCGCATGAGATCCCGGACGCCACGAGGAGCTCCGGAATGGTCCGTAGGTAAAGATTGATATATAGGAACTCCTATTTTGGTCACCGGAAAAGTTTCGGGCTCATCGGTAGTGTACCGGGAGTGCCGGGAGGGTGCCGGAGGACCCCCCCGGGGTGTTTGTGTGTGACGACCAAAGAGGTTCATGGGATGTTAGAGGAGGTGGACCAGCCCTTATTGGGCTGGCCAAGGCCTTTCCTAAAGGCCCATGCATATAGGGATAAAGGGATAAGGCAAAAAAGACTTAAAAGGAAAGGAGGAAGAGTCCTTCCAAGGGAGTCTACCTCCCTTGTGGGAGGAGGACTCTCCCCTAGTTCGACCGAAGCTCCTCTTCCTTGGAGGAGGGGACAATGCAGCCTCCCCTCTCCCTCCTCCTATATATACTAGAGGTTTTAGAGGTGAGGGCTAACCCTAATTGCCACGTGCTCCCTCTACTTCATCTAGATCATTATCTCCTCTAGTCTAGTTCGACAGTGCTTAGGTGAAGCCCTGGCGGAATAGTTCCACCATCACCACCACCACGCCGTCGTGCTGGAGAACTCATCTACCTCTCCGCCCCTCTTGCTGGATCAAGAAGGCGGTGATCGTCATCGAGTTTGTACGTGTGCTGAACGCGGAGGTGCCGTCCATTCGACACTAGATCAGGATGTATCGTGATGAGATCGCGGGATGGTTCGTGGTGAGATCGCGGGACGGACTGAGATTTGGATCGCGAAGATGTTCCACTACATCAACCGTGTTATATACGCTTCCGCTTAGCGATCTACAAGGGTATGTGGATCCGGTCTCCCCTCTCGTAGATGATCATCACCATGGATAGGTCTTGCGTGTGCGTAGGATTTTTTTTGTTTCCCATGCTACGTTCCCCAACAATGGCATCATGAGCTAGGTTCATGCGTAGATGACATCTTGAGTAGAACACAAAAGAGTCTGTGGGCGTGATGTTCAATTTGCTGCCCTCTTTAGTCTTTTCTTGATTCGACGGTATTGTTGGATTGAAGCGGCCCGGACTAACATTACTCGTACGCTTATGAGAGACCGGTTTCATAGACTAACATACAACTTGTTGAATAAAGATGATTGACAGGTGAAAGGATCGATATGGTTGACTAGAGGAGGGAAGGGGGGTGAATAGGCAACATCCAATTTTTAGCTAATCTTAACAAGTTAGGGCTAGTAACATATAGGTTCTCTAAAATGACAACTAGGTGAGCAACCTATATGATGCTACCAACTATAATCGCTAAGGCAAGTAAGAAATACTCTACAACAATAACATACACAATGTAAAGGTTAGAGATAACCACAAGTGGAACCGATGAAGACGAGGATGTGTTACCGAGGTTCCTTCCCTTTGACAGGAAGTACGTCTCCGTTGGAGCGGTGTGGAGGCACAATGCTCCCTAATAAGCCACTAGGGCCACCGTATTCTCCTCATGCCCTCACACAATGTAAGGTGCCCTGATTCCACTATAGGTGCCCTAGAAGGCGGCGACCGAACCTTTACAAGCAAGGTTGGGGCAATCTCCACACAAAGCTTAGAGGCTCCCAACAAGACCACAGAGTTTCACCACAATGGAATGTGGATCCGAGGTGACCTCAACCGTCTAGGGTGCTCAAACACCCAAGAGTAACAAGATCCACAAGGGATTAGTAGGGGGAATCAAATTTCTCTTGGTGGAAGTGTAGATCTAGGCCTTCTCAACCAATCCCTAGAGAATCAACAAGTTTGATTGGCTAGGGAGAGAGATCGGGCACATGTGAGCTTAGGGAGAAATAATGGAGTCTTGGAGGGTCAAAGGTAGGGTTCTTGAAGTGGAAGAACCCTTTATATAGTGAGGGAACAATTCCAACTGTTACCCTCACTCTCAGCACGAGCAGGGCCGTACTACGCTGGCAGCAGCGGTAGTACCGCTGCCCCTCCAGCGGTACTACCGCCAGCTCCAGCGGTACTACCGCTATGACCAGAGCGGTACTACCGCTGAGCCCATGGTAGAGAAGGACTACTACCGGGCCTACCACCGCCAAGAAAGTCTTCGCAAAAAGTTCGACGCAGTACAGCCGCAAGGAGGGCGGCACTACAGCCTTGGAGCGGTAGTACCGCCAGCTAGCGGTACTGCCGCCAGGTGCTACTACAACAAAAGACCTTCCAACGGCGCCGGAAACATGTGCTGACGGGAAACTATTCTTGTCTTGATTCTCCTCAGCAACGGCACCAGGAATCCTTCTGCTACGGCTACGCCTTTAGGGACTTCCTAGGCAAATATGCAAAGGATTTCCCCGTGGCCTTGGAGCCTCGCGTTGGTGTTCCCTCAAAGCGGAAAGGGTGATGTAGCGCATCGGTGGTAAGTATTTCCCTCAGTTTTGAGAACCAAGGTATCGATCCAATTTAGGAGTATCACAAGTGCCTGCACAAACACAAAGAACCTGCTCCCAACGCTATGAAGGGGTTGTCAATCCCTTATAGATTGTTTGCAAAGTGAGAACTGAAAGCAACAAAGTAACAAAGCAAAGTAAAAGCGGAGGTGTAAACGATAGATGTGAATAGACCCGGGGGCCATAGTGTTTACTAGTGGCTTCTCCCATGAAAGCAAGTAGACGGCGGGTGAACAAATTACTGTCGAGCAATTGATAGAACCGCACAAAGTCGTGACGTCATCTATGGCAATGATTATATCTAATGGCATCACGTCCAAAACAAGTAGACCGATACTTTCTGCATCTACTACTATTACTCCACACGTCGACCGCTATCCAACATGCATCTAGTGTATTAAGTCCAAAAGAACAGAGTAACGCCTTAAGCAAGATGACATGATGTAGATGGACAATCTCATATCAACGATAGAGCCCCCCTTGTTACCCTAGATGGCAACTACTCAATGTGTGCCTTGCTGCCCCTACTGTCACTAGGAAAGGTCACCACATGGTAAGAAGCCAAAACCAAGCACTTCTCCCACTGCAAGAATCATAGATCTAGTTGGCCAAACAAAACCCAAGACTCGGAGAGACTTACAAGGATATCAAATCATGCATATAAGAAATCAGCAAAGAGTCAAATATATATCATAGATAATCTGATCACAAATCCACAATTCATCGGACCTCGACAAACACACCGCCAAATAAGATTACATCGGATAGATCTCCATGAAGATCATGGAGAACTTTGTATTGAAGATCCAAGAGAGAGAAGAAGCCGTCTAGCTACTAACTACGGACCCATAGGTCTGAAGTGAACTACTCACGAGTCATTGGAGGGGCGATGATGATGATGAAGAAGCCCTCCAACTCCAAAGTCCCCTCCGGCAGGGCGTCGGGAAGGGTCTTTAGATGAGATCTCGCGGAAACGGAAGCTTGCGGCGGCGGAAAAGTATTTTCGTGGATCCCCTGATTTTTTTTTTCTATTTTTAGGGAATATATAGGCGCAAGATCTAGGTCAGCGGGCGCCAGGGAGGCCACAAGCCTGCCCACCGCCGCCTCCCCCTGGTGGCGGAGTGGGGGCTTGTGGGCTCCCTGTAGCCCTCCTGGCTTGGCCCACATGCCCCGTGATCTTCTTCCGTTCGGGAAAAAATCATTTCGGGGATTTTATTCCGTTTGGACTTCGTTCCAAAATCAGATCTGAAAAGAGCCAAAAACACAGAAAAAACAGGAACTGGCACTTGGCACTGAATTAATAAGTTAGTCCCAAAAAAATATAAAAGGTACATAAAACATCCAAAGATGACAAGATAATAGCATGAAACCATCCAAAAATTATAGATATGTTTGAGACGTATCAAGCATCCCCAAGCTTAACTCGTGCTCGTCCTCGAGTAGGGAAGTGATAAAGAATGAATTTTTGATGCTTTCAGGCTACCTAGCATAGATGTCCTTTGTAACTCCTCTTATGTGACGTGAATGTTCAGATCCATTAGATTCAAAACAATAGTTTGCTATTGACGTGGAAACAATAATAATTCAAGCAAACTAGCAAGGTAATCATGAACTTTCAAAATAACAAGGCCAAAATAAAGTTATCCCTACAAAAGCATATAGTCTGGCCATGCTCTATCATCATTGCACAACGAATTTAAATCATGCACAACCCCGGTATTGGCCAAGTAATTGTTTCACACCTTTACTTTCTCAAACCTTTTCAACTCTCACGCAATACATGAGCGTGAGCCATGGTTATAGCACTATAGATGGTGTGGAGTGTGGTGGAGGATGCAAGACAAAAAGGAGAAGATAGTCACATTAACTAGGCATATCAATGAGCTGCTGAGATGCTCATCAATAGATATCAATGCGAATGAGTAGGGATTTCCATACAAATGATGCACTAGAGCTAAGAGTAAGTGAAAGCTCTTAAAGAAAACTAGTGGGTGTGCATCCAACTTGCTTGCTCACGAAGACCTAAGGCAATTTTGAGGATGCCTATCATTGGAATATACAAGCCAAGTTATATAATGAAAATTTCCCACTAGCTAAATGGCGGTGACAAAACGAGAGACTCTCAATCATGAAGATCATGGTGCTTAATATGCACAAGTGTGAAAAAGTGGTAGCATTGTCCCTTCTCTCTTTTTCTCTCATTTTTTTGGTGGGCTCTTTGGACTCTTTTTTTGGGTGGGATTCTTTGGCCTATTTTATTTCCTCACATGGGACAATGCTCCATTAATGATGATCATCACACTTTCAACTCAAAACTAAGAGCAACTATGACTCTATATGGAATGCCTTCGGTAGTGTACCGTGGCAATGATATAGCATGGCATAGACATTAATGGAAACATCATGCTAGCTATCTTACGATCATGCAATGGCAATGTAGACGTGATGGCACATGTCATGGTGGTAGTTGCATGGCAATATATCTCGGAATGACTTTGAAAAAGCCATAGTAGGTAGGTATGGTGGCTGTTTTGATGGAGGCTAATGGCGGGTTTTGTGCACCGGCGAAAGTTGCACGACACTAAGAAGATAGTGATGGTGGATGGTGAAAGTGCATCTAAACCATGGACTCAACATTAGTCATGAATAACTCATATACTTCTTGCAAAAGTTTTATTAGTAAGCGAAACAAAGCATTCACCGCATACTCCTAGGGGAAGGGTTGGTAGGTATAAACCATCGCGGGATCCCGACCGCCACGCAAAGGATGACAATCAATAGACTAATCATGCTCAGATTTCATCACATAGCGGTTCACCATACGTGCATGCTACGGGAATCACTAACTTCAACACAAGTATTTCTAGATCCACAACACCTTACTAGCATAACTTCAATATTTACCATAACCACAACTCAAAACTAATTGAGATGAATCAAACTTCTCTAACTATTCAATGCACATGAAGGTGGAAGTTTTCGTATCCCTTTGGATAACTACCCCTTTTGAGACTACTTTCAAAGCATAGATTAACTAACAAGCCACACACTGCTGTGCTCTAAAAGATATAAGTGAAGCACACAGAGCAAAAGTATCTAGCTCAAAAGATATAACTGAAGCACATGTGAGCTGAATTGTCTACCAAAAGATATATGTGAAGCTCGACAAAATCATGGTGAGTGCATGTATATCTCTCTAGGTGTGAAGCAAGGATGATTGTGACACAACAAAAATAAAAGACTCCTACGATACAAGACGCTCCAAGCAAAAACACATAACATGTGGTGAATAAAAATATAGCCCCAAGTAACGTTACCGATGGATTGAAGACGAGAGAGGGGATGCCTTCCCAGGGCATCCCCAAGTTTAGGCTTTTACGACATCCTTGAATCTCTTGGGGTGACTTGGGCATCCCCAAGCTTGAGCTCTTGCCGCTCTTTATCTCTTTGTCCGTAAGAACTTCACCCAAAACTTGAAAACTTCACAACACGAAACTTAAAAAGAAACTCGTGATAACATTAGTATGAGAAAGCAAACCACCACTTCCTTAGGTACTGTAGCAAACTTAAATTATACTTGTGCTGATGTTGGGTTACTGTATTTTCAATCTTCCATGGCTAATACCCCCTGATACTATCCATAGTTTCATCAAAATAAGCAACCAACACAACAAAAACAGAATCTGTTAACAGCAGACCAGTCTGTAGCAATCTGTATATTTCGTATACTTATGGTACTTCAAAAATTCTAAAACATTACGACAGTCTGAATAATTTGCGTAGCAATAAGCAGAAAAAAGAATCAACCCAAAAGCTCTTACATAAAAAAATGAAAATTCATTTCGTGAGCAGAAAGTTTCTGTCTTTTCCAGCATGACCAAACGATCATCCCCAAGACTAATCATAACGGTTTTGCTTGACACAAACGCAAAAAGAAACACAAAAAACACAATCATAACAGAATTATGAAAGTGTGGTAAACACAAAACAGAAAGAAAAATGATAGATTCGTTGGGTTGCCTCCCAAGAAGCGCTTTTGTTTAACGCCCTTAGCTAGGCAAAAGGTGATGGAATCACGTATAGTCATCTTTGATGCTCAAACCATAAGTAGTGTGATCATTTATCATCTTAAGATCTTCATATTTATTGGATGACTCACCACTAGCTTTAGGAACAAAAATAGGCTTGACGGTCTTTTTGAGAGTGAGATTTGGAGTATTTTGCACAGCGGCAAAAGCGGAACCCAAGTTGGTTATGACATCTTCTAATTTGCCAATTCTAGAAGAATCATTAACTATAAGTTCCTTCTCCCTTCAATTTTTCAAAAAATTTCCCACTTTGGATCCGTACTGAGTAATTTTATTGTGGATCTTTGTATCCAAACCCTCAATAAGTTCAACTGTGGCAATTTTGTTTTCAATAGCGTCAAGCCTTTGTATCACATGTTCCAAGGTCAAGGTAGTTCCATTAGCCATGAGCGGGGGTGAGCCTACCAAATTCATGATAGCTCTATAGGAGTCAACAGTATGGCTCCCTAGAAAATTCCCACCTACAATGGTGTCAAGGATATACCTATTTCAAGGAGAAATCCCAACATAGAAACTGCAAAGGAGGACGGTAGTGGATTGCTTACGAGTAGATCTACTTTGAGCATTGCAAATCCTGTACCAAGCGTCCTTTAAATTTTCTTCCTCATTCTGCCTGAAATTGAGAACTTCATTCTCAGGGGTGTCGTTTGGAGTGGTGGGTCTAGCCATTGATAGATTATCTCATACACAAACGAGCAGGAAGAGAGAGTGAAACGGGCGAAATAAAACGGCAAAAAGGCAAAAGGCAAATGAAAACGGCAAAGGAGAAAGGCAAAAGAAAACGGCAAATGTGAAGTGGGGGAGAGGAAAACGAGAGGCAACTGGCAAAAAAGTAAATGCAGGAGATGAGTTTGTGAGACCTACTTGGATAGATCTCTCCTCCCCGGCAACGGCACCAGAAATACTTCTGCTACTGCAACAAAAGACCTTCCAACGGCGCCAGAAACATGTGCTGACGGGAGACTATTCTTGTTTTGATTCTCCTCAGCAACGGCACCAGGAATCCTTCTGCTACGGCTACGCCTTTAGGGACTTCCTAGGCAAATATGCAAAGGATTTCCCCGTGGCCTCGGATCCTTGCGTTGGTGTTCCCTCGAAGCGGAAAGGGTGATGTAGCGCAACGGTGGTAAGTATTTCCCTCAGTTTTGAGAACCAAGGTATCGATCCAGTGAAGGAGTATCACAAGTGCCTCCACAAACACAAAGAACCTGCTCCCAACGCTATGAAGGGGTTGTCAATCCCTTATAGATTGTTTACAAAGTGAGAACTGAAAGCAACAAAGTAACAAAGCAAAGTAAAAGTGGAGGTGTAAACGATAGATGTGAATAGACCCCGGGGCCGTAGTGTTTACTAGTGGCTTCTCTCATGAAAGCAAGTAGACGGTGGGTGAACAAATTACTGTCGAGCAATTGATAGAATCGCGCAAAGTCGTGACGTCATCTATGGCAATGATTATATCCATAGGCATCATGTCCAAAACAAGTAGACCGATACTTTCTGCATCTACTACAATTACTCCACACGTCGACCGCTATCCAACATGCATCTAGTGTATTAAGTCCAAAAGAACAGAGTAATGCCTTAAGCAAGATGACATGATGTAGATGGACAATCTCATATCAATGACAGAGCCCACCTTGTTACCCTTGATGGCAACTACTCAAGGTGTGCCTTGTTGCCCCTACTGTCACTAGGAAAGGTCACCACATGGTAAGAAGCCAAAACCAAGCACTTCTCCCACTGCAAGAATCATAAATCTAGTTAGCCAAACAAAACCCAAGACTCGGAGAGACTTACAAGGATATCAAATCATGCATATAAGAAATCAGCAAAGAGTCAAATATATATCATAGATAATCTGATCACAAATCCACAATTGATCGGATCTTGAGAAACACACCGCCAAAGAAGATTACCTCGGATAGATCTCCTTGAAGATCATGGAGAACTTTGTATTGAAGATCCAAGAGAGAGAAGAAGCCATCTAGCTACTAACTACGGACCCGTAGGTCTGAAGTGAACTACTCACGAGTCATTGGAGGGGCGATGATGATGATGAAGAAGCCCTCCAACTCCAAAGTCCCCACCGGCAGGGCGCCGGGAAGGGTCTCCAGATGAGATCTCGCGGAAAAGGAAGCTTGGGGCGGCGGAAAAGTATTTTTGTGGATCCCCTGATTTTTTTTCCAGATTTTTCGGGAATATATAGGCGGAAGATCTAGGTCAGGGGGCGCCAGGGAGGCCACAAGCCTGCCCACCGCCGCCTCCCCCTGGTGGCGGAGTGGGGGCTTGTGGGCTCCCTGTAGCCCTCCTGGCTTGGCCCACACGCTCCCGGATCTTCTTCCGTTCGGGAAAAAATCATTTCGGGGATTTTATTCCGTTTGGACTCCATTCCAAAATCAGATCTGAAAAGAGCCAAAAGCACAGAAAAAACAGGAACTGGCACTTGGCACTGAATTAATAAGTTAGTCCCAAAAAAGATATAAAAGGTAAATAAAACATCCAAAGATGACAAGATAACATCATGAAACCGTTAAAAATTATAGATACATTTGAGACATATCACCAGGCCCAGCGGTACTACCTCTAGCGGTACTACCGCTAGGACCAGAGCGGTACTACCGCTCACCTCCACCGGTACTACCACTAGAGGCCTTTTTGCAAGATAGAGAGAAAGAACAGGGGGGACAAGCTCCATAGCTGCAAGGGAAAAGAGATGGACATAAAATGTGTGCGTGCGAGATTGATTCCACCCAAACCTTTCCGACACGGATCCCCTCTTAATAGTACGGCATTCCTACGACTCAAAACCACCAAAGAAAATTGTAGAAGACACTGTGCTTCTATTCCACGGAGGGGTGCCGAATCGTCTTGTGTCTTTGTCATGTATTATTTGAAATGCTCAATGCACACGATTAGTCCACTGAGGTACTATCATCAATCACAAAAATCACTTAGGCATAAATATGCCCTAACAATCTCCCCCTTTTTGGTGAATTGATGACAATACGAGATTTGCACAAAAGAAAGTATACTGAATATAACTGCAAACCCAAAGTCTATGGTCCAGGGATTGGCTCCCGCTGGATGAGTGCATGATTTTAGGATAGTGCTATGAATGGTAGTGCACTTAGTCCAAGGAGAGAACTCCCCCTAGAAAACATAAGCTGGTACTCCTTGCAACGACCTGATACATCATTTGAGAGAGGAAGCAAGGTAAAGCATGTGAGCATGAAGATAATTTAATAGAGATAATGTAGGGCATATGACTGACACCATATGACTAAAGCAAAGTCTCACAATTAAAACAAAGTCTCACATCACACTCACGAAAGGTAGCAAACACGATAAGACCAGCCAAGTTCAAAGCATAGAAAGACTCAGAAAAAGATAAAGCAAGCAAATCCGAATCCCTACACTCTCTCCCCCTTTGGCATCAAGACACCAAAAAGAGGCAAAGAGGACACCTAGGACACAGGTGGTCACTCAAGCAGCCACATCAGACTCGTCCGTAGCATCTGCATCCTCCTCATCCTCCTCCTCAGCATCCTCGTCAGAAACCTCCTCCTCAATGTCGGACCCATCCCACTGGTAGCCTTGAGCATTCATCCAGTCAGTCTCCGGACAGATGATGTCCTCAGAGCCGCTCGAGATCTCCACATTAAGCGTCCTCAAGACACGCTTGTGCCTCTGACGGTTCTCCTTCTGGGCCACATGAGACTGATACTGTCCCTTGGCCTGCATGCAGAAGAGGGTCTTCATCTGATCTTTCAACTTCACAGCCCAAGATGGCATAGCAGAGGAGCGGGTATGTGAAGCAGGGCCTCGTCCAGCAGCAGCAGTCTTTGTGTCAGTCTCCATTGGTTGAGTAGACGTTGAGGTGTTGGCCCATTTCTCCTTCTGACGCAGCTTGATAGGATCATGGGTGATATAGTCAGCTTCAACAGGGAGAGACACTTCTGGAAAGGATTCTGCCCACTTCTTCTTGATAAAATATAATAGGTAAGGCCCATAGATGGGAACCCTACGGAACAGGATGCAATTCTTGAGCTCATTGAACATCACATCACATATGTCGAGATGTTCGGTGTCCTTCGTCTTTGCCTCCTCACACATCAGAAGTAAATCCACCAGATAGGAGTGAACCTCGTCCTTGTTGCCAATATTGGTGCGGAAGATCCGGTGCATAATATCCAAGTGCGGGGGAAGCACATTCTTCTTCACATAGAGGTGTTGCAACCTGTTCTTGGGGGTGGGGCCAGGTTGGTTATGAGGACGCAATCCAATAGCACTCTGCGGCCCCTTGTCTTCTACCTTCAGGAGCTGCATGAATTCAATCCATGTTCCAGTCAATTTCTGACCACACGTCATCCAAGTCATAGTGCGATCTTCATCAGAGTGAAAGTGAACAGTAACATAGAACTAGGCCACAAGCTCTGGATCGAATTCATTATAGAAGGTGATGATGTCCTCAATGCCAAGTTGCTGAATCAAGGTGAGGGCCTCGCCAAAGTACCCAGGATTTCGCTGAAGGTGAGGGAGGTCAATCCACTGCACCGGGACATAAGCCTTCTTGAAGTACAGAATCACGTCACGATAAATCATTGCTTGTTGCCTTGACCAAAATAGATCACAGTTTTTGAGGTGAGCTCTTTCATGGACATAAGGGTCGCGGCCGCGGAGTGCCTGAAACTCTTTAGGAGGCATAGTGCGGAGGTTGAGGTTGGCCTGCTTAGACTTTGTGGCAGTCTTCTTGAATGGGTGCTTTGGAGGGTTGAGATTGGAAGTTGCGGAACCTTCTAGAGTTTCGGTATTGCGGTACCGCTTTGACTGGGTGTCACGCACTGGGTTCGAGCGGCGAGAACCACCACCTATGACACGCAAGACACACACACACATAAAGAGAGACAAAAGGAGTCATGGCAACGTTTAGAACTCATAAAAAGAAACACAAGTTGCCAAAGGAAATCAAAACAAAGTGTCGAGGGGCGGTAGTACCGCTGGGGTCATAGCGGTAGTACCACCAGGCCAGCGGTAGTACCGCTGCCCCCTCAGTGGTAGTACCGCCCGAGCAGAGCGGTAGTACCGCTCGGGGGTGGACTTGTAGATTGAGACAAAGTTAAAACAGGTAAAATAACTAGATTTATTCAGAGATCCATATCTAGCATATAAACTTTTGACAAGAATCACAAGATCTTTAAAACATGTGTAACTCTAGGTTATTTTAGATGGAGACAAATCTAGTCAATGGGATCCACATCTAAAACAAATCCAAAAGGCTTGTGACAAGAACTATCAGATTCAAAACATGGAGAATACTAGGGCATGTCAGATGAATGCAAGGAAGAACATTAGACCTAAAATCTCCTAAGATTTCTCCTCCGTTCCATCCAAAAACTAAGCATATAGGGTATCCATGGATCTAGTACATCAAGCTCCTAACCCTAGAAGCAAAAAAAACACCAACCAAGAGAGGAAGGAGAGGAGCTGTACCGGACTCCATTGCACTTGAAGGAGGAAGGAGGAGGGGAGCAAACGCTCCAATTGGAAAGATAGGGGAGGCTCCACGGAGGGAGATCAGATCGGCGAGATTTCGGAGTAGAGGGAGAGAGCACCACGAAGAATAAGAAAGAGTGGCAAGAAAACGACCCCCTCCCTTTATATAGCCCTTAGGGCATGGGCGGGGCGGTAGTACTGCTGGGATCATAGTGGTAGTACCGCTACCCTGACGGTAGTACTGCTGGGGTCATAGCGGTAGTACCGCCCCCCTTGGTGGTAGTACCGCTCCCTTGGCGGTAGTACCGCTCCCCCTTGAGACAACCCTAAAAGTGATTGAACTTAGTGTTGGGGAACGTCGCATGGGAAACAAAAATTTTCCTACGCGCACGAAGACCTATCATGGTGATGTCCATCTACGAGAGGGGATGAGTGATCTATGTACCCTTGTAGATCGTACAGCAGAAGCGATTAGAGATCGCGGTTGATGTAGTGGAACGTCCTCACGTCCCTCGATCCGCCCCGCGAACAATCCCGCGATCAGTCCCACGATCTAGTACCGAACGGACGGCACCTCCGCGTTCAGCACACGTACAGCTCGACGATGATCTCGGCCTTCTTGATCCAGCAAGAGAGACGGAGAGGTAGAAGAGTTCTCCGGCAGCGTGACGGCGCTCCGGAGGTTGGTGATGATCTTGTCTCAGCAGGGCTCCGCCCGAGCTCCGCAGAAACACGATCTAGAGGAAAAACTATGGAGGTATGTGGTCGGGCAGCCGTGAGAAAGTCGTCTCAAATCTGCCCTAAAAGCCCCATATATATAGGAGGAGGGAGGGGGACCTTGCCTTGGGGTCCAAGGGAACCCCAAGGGGTCGGCCGAGCCAGGGGGGAGGACTCTCCCCCCCAAACCGAGTCCTACTTGGTTTGGTGGGAGGGAGTCCTTCCCCCTTCCCACTTCTTCCTTTTTTTTTTCTTCCTTTGATTTTTTCTTCCTTGGCGCATAGGATTTGGTAGGCTGTCCCACCAGCCCACTAAGGGCTGGTGTGACCCCCACAAATACCTATGGGCTTCCCCGGAGTGGGTTTCCCCCCTCCGGTGAACTCCCGGAACCCATTCGTCATTCCCGGTACATTCCCGGTAACTCCGAAAAACTTTCCGGTAATCAAATGAGGTCATCCTATATATCAATCTTCGTTTCCGGACCATTCCGGAAACCCTCGTGACGTCCGTGATCTCATCCGGGACTCTGAACAACATTCGGTAACCAACCATATAACTCAAATACGCATAAAACAACGTCGAACCTTAAGTGTGCAGACCCTGCGGGTTCGAGAACTATGTAGACATGACCCGAGAGACTCCTCGGTCAATATCCAACAGCGGGACCTGGATGCCCATATTGGATCCCACATATTCTACAAAGATCTTTATCGTTTGAACCTCAGTGCCAAGGATTCATATAATCCTGTATGTTACTCCCTTTGTCCTTCGGTATGTTACTTGCCCGAGATTCGATCGTCAGTATCCGCATACCTATTTCAATCTCGTTTACCGGCAAGTCTCTTTACTCGTTCCGTAATACAAGATCCCGCAACTTACACTAAGTTACATTGCTTGCAAGGCTTATGTGTGATGTTGCATTACCGAGTGGGCCCCGAGATACCTCTCCGTCACACGGAGTGACAAATCCCAGTCTTGATCCATACTAACTCAACTAACACCTTTGGAGATACCTGTAGAGCATCTTTATAGTCACCCAGTTACGTTGCGACGTTTGATACACACAAAGCATTCCTCCGGTGTCAGTGAGTTATATGATCTCATGGTCATAGGAATAAATACTTGACACGCAGAAAACAGTAGCAACAAAATGACACGATCAACATGCTACGTCTATTAGTTTGGGTCTAGTCCATCACGTGATTCTTCCAATGACGTGATCCAGTTATCAAGCAACAACACCTTGTTCATAATCAGAAGACACTGACTATCATTGATCAACTGGCTAGCCAACTAGAGGCATGCTAGGGACGGTGTTTTGTCTATGTATCCACACATGTAAATGAGTCTTCATTCAATACAATTATAGCATGGATAATAAACTATTATCTTGATACAGGAATTATAATAATAACTATACATTTATTATTGCCTCTAGGGCATAATTCCAACACTTAGCGCTAGGATCGATTGGTCATTGCGGTAGTACCGCTCCCACGGCGGTAGTACTGCTGGGATCCTGGCGGTAGTACCGCTCCCCCAGGCGGTAGTACCGCTGGGGTCCTGACGGTAGTACCGCTACCCGAGCGGTAGTACCGCTCCAGAAAAACACATAGAGGCTTAGAACAATGTGAAAAATGTTGTGGGCAACGACGAGTCAGTGTAGAGGAAGGGAAAACACAAGCAAAATATGCTGACTAGTAATTTTGTAACCTTTCTTCGACGAGAGAGAAAGGTGGGCGGTGGCCGGAGCCACCTATGTTCGAGACAAAGGTATGACACCGCGAAGAATTATCCTTGGGTTCATGACCAACGCTCGTCTTTGAAGCACAAGTACCCTTTAATAATGGTCAAAGTGAAAGACTTGATCGATTTATGCATAATGGGGGGAGGAAAGTTCATTGAGAGAACAACACTCCCCCTATGTCCATGCCTACACCTAGAGTAAGATATAATGCAGAGTGAGGTGGAGAGCGCCTAGTTTCAATCCACATTACTTGAATCAATGATATTGAGCTCATGCCTTAACTCCCGGAACCTTGCTTCATCAAGGGGCTTAGTGAAAATATCTGCACGTTGCTCTTCAGTGTTGATGAAGTGAACCTCAATGTCACCACGCTTGATATGCTCACGAATGAAGTGATGGCGAATATCAATGTGCTTGGTCTTGCTATGTTGCACCGGATTGAGGGAAATCTTGATAGAACTTTGATTGTCACATAGAAGAGGCACTTTTTCACAAGTGACACCGTAATCCTTTAAAGTTTGCCTCATCCATAGCAACTGTGCACAACAACTCGCAGCTGCGACATACTCAGCTTCGGTGGAAGACAATGAGACACAGTTCTGCTTCTTTGAAGACCAACTTACAAGTGAACGACCAAGAAATTAACATCCTCCAGAAGTTGACTTCCTCTCCAGACAATGAGACAAAGTTTGGGGTATGAGCCAAATATCAAAAGATTCGTTTGACAGCCATATAATGGCTTTCCTTTGGTGTATATTGAAACCATGCAAAAATCCCTACACTCAACATGATATCTGATCTAGATGCACAAAGGTAAAGAAGGGATCCAGTCATGGAACGATATACCTTTTGATCCACAACTTTACCATTGGGATCACTGTCAAGCTTGCATCTAGTTGGCATGGGAAACTTGACCGACTTGACATCCTCTAGCTCGAACCTCTTGAGCATATCTTGGCTGTGCTTGGCTTGTTTGATGAAGGTCCCTTCTAAACCTTATTTAATCTCGAACCCGAGGAAGAACTTCAACTCACCCATCATTGACATCTCAAATTTCTCGGTCATTAGTGCATCAAATTCTTCACTAAGAGATTCGTTAGGGGAACCAAAAATGATATCATCAACATATAGTTGGCATGTGAACAAATCCCCTTTGACCTTCTTGGTAAAAAGAGTGGGATCAATCTTCCCAATTTCAAACCCACGATCTTGTAACAACTCAGTAAGGTACTCATACCACGCACGTGGGGCTTGTTTAAGGCCATAGAGTGCATTATTAAGTTTGTATACGTGATTGGGGAGCTTGGGATGTTCGAATCCCGGGGGTTGTTTGACATAAACTAACTTATTTAGAGGACCATTAAGAAAATAACTTTTCACATCCATTTGTTGTAATTTGAAATCATGATGAGAAGCAAATGCAAGCAACATGCGAATAGATTCTAGACGAGCAACGGGGGCAAAGGTTTCACCATAGTCGATACCCTCGACTTGGGAGTAGCCTTGAGCCACCAATCTTGCCTTGTTTAGAACCACAATCCCATTGGCATCTTGCTTGTTTTTGAAGATCCATTTGGTCCCGATGACATTATGTTTCTCCTTTGGTCTTGGCACTAATTTCCAGTCTTGATTACCCTCGAAGTTGTTGAGGTCTTCATGCATGGCCATAAGCCAGTCCTCATCATCGAGCGCTTCCTGCGAAATAAACGCGTGATGCTCACAATAATTTGAAATTTGTTGATGACTGGATACTCCCCTTTTTAAACTACCAAGCACGTTCTTCATAAGATGTGACTTGACTCTCAGCTTGTTTGCAATCTTGGTTGCGCGACGCTCCAAGAGTTCTGCACTTGATAAATAGGGAGCATTAACTTGATCACTTTGCTTGGCCTTGCGTTTTGATCCTCCCTTGGCACCGATACCCCTCTTAGGTGCTGCAGAAGGAAATTGAGAAACAACATCCTGATCAACTTGATTTCCGACTTGAGCAGGCTCACTGGTTTGTTCTTGATCTTGTGGCTGCTCTTGATCTTGATCTTGTGCCTGCATTTGATCTGGATCTTGTAGCTGCACTTGATCTTGATCTTGAGCAGATTCGGAACCTTGTGTAAGCACTTGGACATCATGTGGTACATCACCATCTTTGAGCGATTGATCTTGTCCTTGAACCTGTTCAACTGGTTGAGGGTTTTCGCTTTGTTCATCGGAAGCGTGTGGGGCTTGCGAGGGTGATGGCTCCACTTGGGTAGAGCATTGTCCTTCTCCTTTGGCCACAAGGGGTTCCTCAATGGGGAGTATTTGACCAATCCCCATTCTTCTTATGGCTTGGGGAGGAATTTCATCACCTACATCACAGAGACCACTTTGCTCCACTTGGGAGCCATTATTTTCATCAAACTCCACGTTACACGTTTCCTCAATGAGCCTGGTGGACTTGTTGAGGACAGGGTAAGCATGAGAGTTTGTAGCATAACCAACAAAGATGCCCTCTTGAGCTCTAGAATCAAATTTAGCTAAACGTGCACCTTTCTTAAGAATGAAACACTTACACCCGAATACCCGCAAGTACTTGAGATTGGGTTTGTTTCCGGTGAGAATCTCATATGGGGTCTTGTTCAAGCCTTTGCGGATATAGAGCCGATTGGATGCATGACATGCTGTATTGATGGCTTCGGCTCAAAAGTTATACGGAGATTTGAATTCCGCCACCATTGTTCTTGCCGCGTCCATCAACGTCCGATTCTTCCTTTCCGCCACACCATTTTGTTGAGGGGTGTATGGTGCTGAATATTGATGTTTGATTCCCTCATCACTAAGATACCCATCCAAGGTGTAGTTCTTGAACTCGGTGCCGTTGTCACTTCTAATCATCAAAATCTTTGCTTCATGTTGACGTTGAGCTTCATTAGCAAAGTTGATGACGGCTTGTTGAGTCTCACTCTTCCTCTTGAAGAAATATACCCAGGTGTATCTTGAGTAATCATCGACAATCACCAAGCGGTACTTTCTGCCCCAAGACTATCAAACGATGGAGGACCAAAGAGATCCATATGAAGGAGCTCCAATGGCCTCTTAGTGTAAATGAGAGTCGTTGGACGATGAGCAGTTTCGTGAATCTTCCCTTCAATACAGGCACTGCAAGCATGATCTCTGGCAAAACTCACATTTGTTAGTCCACGAACATGGTCCCCTTTGAGGAGACTTTGCAAAGATCTCATATTGACACGAGCTAGTCGGCGATGCCAAAGCTAGCCCACATCAACTTTAGCAATTAGACAAGTCGCAGTCTTAGTGGGTCGTTGTGAAAAGTTCACCATATAGAGACCATTTTTGACATATCCAACATAGGCTACTTTAAGAGTCTTGCTCCACAAAAGGACCACGATATCAAGATTAAAGAATGTGGCAAAGCCCATATTGCAAGTTGACGAACCGAAAGTAAATTGTAAGCAAGGGACTCAACAAGCATGACCTTTTCAATAGATAACTCTTGAGAGATGACTACCTTACCAAATCCCAATACCTTAGAAGTTGATGCATCGGCGAATTGGACATGGGTGGGCATAGATGGGGAAGGATGCACATCGACCACTAAGTCCTTGCTTCCGGTCATATGATTTGTTGCTCCACTATCGAGCAACCATGACACCCCACCGGAAGCAAACTCCTGCTAAAGATCAAGACTTGGTTTTAGGTACCCATTTTTGAATAGGTACTTTAATGTTAGAAACAAGGGTCTTAGGAACCCAAATAGCCCATTCAATGGACTCATAGTAAGAACCAACAAATTTGGCATAAACATGCCCATCACCAGCACGACATAAAACATAAGATGGATTGAGTTTGCCGGCTATGTTGGTAGGATTGGTTTTGCCCTTCTTGACACTACCATCCACCACCTTGGCCCTGTTCTCCTTCTGAGTCCCTTCGCCCTCCTTGACAAATATGTCCATGAGGGTAGAGGATCGCTTGTTCTTGTTCTTCCTTTCCCTTTTCGACTTGGATGTAAGTCCAAGTCCCTCCTTTCCTACAACTCCCTTTTGATTACTCAAAAGTTCGTTTAGGTTCTTCTCGCCTTGGATGCATGACACAAGGCCCTTCTCAACTTGATCCTTCAACTTAGCATTTTCCTCCACAAGATGTACATGCTCACAATAAGGGCTAGTTGTACAAGCATTGTCAATTATAACAAAAGGAGGACAAGTAGAGATCTCCTTGGTAAGCTTTGCTTGGAGTTGATCATGAGAGTCTTTCAGGGAGAAATGAGCACCTTTCAAGACCTTGTGAGCCTTGTCAAGTGTATCAAACTCCTCCTTGAGTCTGTCATGGCCAACCCCAAGTGCAGCCTTTTCAGATTTAATCATACAAGTAAGGACAATAGCGTGATCTATCTCCTTTTGTAATTTAGCACAATTATTGTCGTGTGACTCCTCAAGAGCCAAACGAAGACTGCACTCTTTTTCTAGAGCAATAGATAATTCAGCAATCTCATCGGCATAGTCATGACTATGTCCTTGCAGCTCGAAGATAGTCTCCTCATGAGTCTCGATGAGGTCATTAGCCTCACCCAGTTGTTCCAAAAGAGCAACAAAGTGCTTCTGGGATTCTCCTTTGAATTTACATAGAAATTTGTCAAAATCATGCTCATTAAGTTCCACAACATCACTATTGTCAACACAGTTTAACAATGAAGGAGCAGTAGTGATGGTGGTCTTAATGTTGGGTGTTACATGATCGATACCTTTGGCCATAAGGCACTTGGCGATGCGGTTATCATTGGGGACGTTGAAGAGAGACATCTTGGGAGAGGGGGTGGCAATGGCTACACTCGCCGTTGCCACCATGTCATCATCATCATCATAGGATGGGTACTCTTCAAGTGCCACCATACCCTTTGGATGGGGTTTCTTGACAAAGTTGTTCTTGTTTGGGAAAGACTTGGCTTTATCTTTGCGAATGAGCTTGCCCCCATTGTATTCCCTCTTCTCATATGGACACTCTGCCACAAAGTGACTCACATTGCCGCAGTTATAGCATGTCCTCACACGTTGCTTGGTCTTGAACCCACTTGAATTGTTCTTGGAGAAATTGGGCCTTGAGTTTCTCTTGTTGCCCCAGAATTGCCTCGACGCAAGAGCAATGAGCTCGTGATAAGTATACTTAGTGTCTTCGGGGCAGCCTTCCTTTTCCTCCTCCTCCTCTTCTTCTTCAGAAGCAGCCTTTGCTTTCAAAGCAAGGTTGGGTGAAGCTGTCTTTGACCGAACGCGAGCAAGAGCATTATCAGCGGTCTTGTTCATGATTGACATAGCAATGAATTCATCCAACACCTCATTAGAGGACAAGGAGTGGAAATCTGACTGTTGGCGAATGACGTATGACATGGCTTTGTTGAATGGCATGATGGCCTTGATAAAATTGCACTTGATCCATGTGTCATCCACATCCTTGCTCCCATGATCCTTGAGGGAAACAGCAATAGGAGTCACCCTTCGATAGAGATCACAAGGGTCCTCATCTTCCTTCATCAAAAACTCATCGGCCTGATCAAGAACCACTTCATAGTTGGACCGTTGAATGCTTGAGCTTCCCTTGTACATCACCATAATGTGCTCCCAACAGTCCTTGGCCAGAGTGAAGGGGCGCAAGTGAGGAAGATCTTCAGGAGGCACTGCGGACTACAGAATAAATAATGCGGAGTGATTATATTGATTATCCGCTTCTTCTCTTGGAGTGAGGTTGCTTGGGTCATGAGGATAGTAGCCTTGCTCGATGATACTCCACAAATTTGTTGAGCTGTGATTCAAATGAGACTTAATAGAAAACACCCAGCTAGCAAAATCACCCTTAACAAGCTTAGGAGGAGGACCAACAGGATTAATGCGCGGTGCAGGAACCGGTCCTCCATAGACCATGGGAGGTGGAACTGAGGCATAGGTTCCAGTCCCATTATTTTCGAGAGGGGAAGAAGGTCGCATACCTTTAGCCATTTCCTTAGAGGAATTGGCCTCCGAATCCGTGTTGGTGGGTTTAACCACCAATGCCGGTTCGGGGGAACTTTTAATTCCCTCAGTTAACTCTTTAAGCATGGTCTTGACTTCGTTCGTCAAGGACGTCCTGAGGTTGGCCATAGCCGCATTCAAGTCGTCCCTTGTGACAGAAGTCAAGGCCATGGCCTCGGGTTGCCCATGGGCTCCTCACTCATCATCATCCATACTCTTCGGATGGTGAAACCCTTAATAAAGAGATGTGGCTCTGACACCAGTTGAAAGGATCGATATGGTTGACTAGAGGGGGGGGGTGAATAGGCAACAACCAATTTTTAGGTATTCTTAACAAGTTAGGGCTAGTAACATATAGGTTCTCTAAAATGACAACTAGGTGAGCAACCTATATGATGCTACCAACTATAATCGCTAAGGCAAGTAAGAAATACTCTACAACAATAACATACACAATGTAAAGGTTAAAGATAACCACAAGTGGAACCGATGAAGACGAGGATGTGTTACCGAAGTGCCTTCCCTTTGACAGGAAGTACGTCTCCGTTTGAGCGGTGTGGAGGCACAATGCTCCCCAATAAGCCACTAGGGACACCGTATTCTCCTCACGCCCTCACACAATGCAAGGTGCCCTGATTCCACTATACGTGCCCTTGAAGACGGCGACTGAACCTTTACAAGTAAGGTTGGGGCAATCTCCACACAAAGCTTGGAGGCTCCCAACAAGACCACGGAGCTTCACCACAATGGAATGTGGCTCCTAGGTGACCTCAACCGTCTAGGGTGCTCAAACACCCAAGAGTAACAAGATCCGCAAGGGATTAGTGGGGGAAATCAAATTTCTCTTGGTGGAAGTGTAGATCTAGGCCTTCTCAACCAATCCCTAAAGAATCAACAAGTTTGATTGGCTAGGGAGAGAGATCGGACACATGTGAGCTTAGGGAGCAACAATGGAGTCCTGGAGGGTCCAAGGTAGGGTTCTTGAAGTGGAAGAATCCTTTATATAGTGAGGGAACAAATCCAACCGTTACCCTCACTCTCAACACGAACAGGGCGGTACTATCGCTGGCAGCAGCCGTACTACCGCTGCCCCTCCAGCGGTACTACCGCTATGACCAGGGTGGTACTACCGCTAAGCCCATGGTAGCGAATGACTACTACCGGGCATACCACCGCCAAGAAAGTCTTCGCAAAAAGTCCGACGCAGTACAACCGCAAGGAGGGCAGTACTACAGTCTTGGAGTGGTACTACCGCTAGCCATGGGCGGTACTACCGCCACGCTGGTGCGGTACTACCGCTAGTCCCAGCGGTACTACCGCCAGCTCCAGCGGTACTACCACTAGGACCAGAGCGGTACTACCGCTCACCTTCAACGGTACTACCGCCAGAGGCCTTTTTGCAAGATAGAGAGAAAGAACAGAGGGGGAACAAGCTCCATAACTGCAAGGGAAAAGAGATGGAGTTACAATGTGTGCGTGCGAGATTGATTCCACCCAAACCTTTCCGACACGGATCCCCTCTTAATAGTACGGCGTTCCTACGACTCAAAAGCACCAAAGAAAATCGTAGAAGACACCATGCTTCTATTCCACGGAGGGGTGCCGAATTGTCTTGTGCCTTTCTCATGTATTATATGAAATGCTCAATGCACACGGTTAGTCCTCTGAGTACTGACATCAATCACCAAAATCACTTAGGCATAAATATGCCCTAACAAGGGTGTCTGTTTCTTCAACTTTAGTTGAATCGGATTTGACCGAGGCGGTCCTTGGATAAGTTTAAATAGCAATTTTCATATCACCTTTGTGGCTTTGCGTAAGTAAATGCGACCATACTAGATAACCATAGCAGCCACGTAAAATTTGCAAAAACAAATTAGAGGACGTCTAACTTGTTTTTGTAGGGTATACATGTGATCTGATATGGCCAAAGACATGATATGATATATTGGATGTATGAGATGATCATGTTGTAATAGTTAAATATTGACTTGCACGTTGATGCTACGGCAACCTTCAGGAGCCATAGGGTTGTCTTTAAATTTATTTTGCGCTTGCAGATGCTCTTGCTATATCGCTAGACAGTAGCTTTAGTAGTAATAACATAGTTAGCGCGACAACCTCGATGGCAGCACAATGATGGAGATCATGATGATGGGGATCATGGTGTGGCACCGGTGACGATGGAGATCATGCCGGTGCTTTGATGATGGAGATCAAGAAGCACAAGTTCATATACATATCATGTCACTTATGATTTGCATGTGATGTTAATCCTTTTATGCACCTTATTTTGCTTAGGACGACGGTAGCATTATAAGGTGGTCCCTGATATCTGCTAGAACTACGTCGGTATTTCCCTAGAGAGGAAGGGATGATGCAGTATAGTGACCATAGGTATTTCCTTCAGTGACGATACCAAGGTTATCGAACCAGTAGGAGAACCTCATCACAGAATGTAAACAACACCTGCACACAAATACCAAATACTCGCAACCCGACGTGTTAAAGGGGTTGTCAATCCCTTTCGGGTACGACGCCTCAAGATAGGCAAATAACACGAGGTAAAAGTGGTAGATAGGATAAATAGATCGCGGAACAAATAAATTGCAGCAAGGTATTTTTGTATTTTTGGTTAATAGATCTGAAAATAAAAGCACAGGAAAATAGATCGCAAAGGCAAAAATGATGAAAAGAGACCCGGGGGCCGTAGGTTTCACTAGTGGCTTCTCTCGAGAAAAATTGCAAATGATGGGATAACAATTACTGTTGGGCAATTGATAGAACTTCAAATAATCATGATGATATCCATGCAATGATCATTGTATAGGCACGATACGTCTCAAACGTATCTATAATTTTTGATGGTTTCACGCTGTTATCTTGTCTTCTTTGGTTGTTTTATGTACCTTTTATATCTTTTTTGGGACTAACTTATTAATTCAGTGCCAAGTGTCAGTTCCTGTTTTTCCGTGTTTTTGACTCTTTTCATATCTGATTTTGGAACGGAGTCCAAACGGAAGAAAAACCCCGAAATGATTTTTTCCTGAACGGAAGAAGACCAGGGGCTTTTGGGCCAAGCCAGGTGGGCTCCAGGGAGCCCACAAGCCCCCACTCCGCCACCAGGGGGGAGGCGGCGGTGGGCAGGCTTGTGGCCTCCCTGGCCGCCCCCTGACCTAGGTCTTTGGCCTATTAATTCCCAAATATTCTGCAAAAAATCAGGGGAGCCTCTAAAATACTTTTCCGCCGCCGCAAGCTTCCGTTTCCGCGAGATCTCATCTGGAGACCCTTCCCGGCGCTCTGCCGGAGGGGACTTTGGAGTTGGAGGGCTTCTTCATCATCATCATCGCCCCTCCAATGACTCGTGAGTAGTTCACTTCAGACCTACGGGTCCGTAGTTAGTAGCTAGATGGCTTCTTCTCTCTCTTGGATCTTCAATACAAAGTTCTCCATGATCTTCATGGAGATTTATCCGATGTAATCTTCTTTGGTGGTGTGTTTGTCGAGATCCGATGAATTGTGGATTTGTGATCAGATTATCTGTGATATATATTTGAGTCTTTGTTGATTTCTTATATGCATGATTTGATATCCTTGTAAGTCTCTCCGAGTCTTGGGTTTTGTTTGGCCGACTAGATCTATGATTCTTGCAATGGGAGAAGTGCTTGGTTTTGGGTTCTGCCATGTGGTGATCTTTCCCAGTGACAGTAGGGGCAGCAAGGCACACATCAAGTAGTTGCCATCAAGGGTCAAAATATGGGTTTTTTATCATTGGTTTGAGATTATCCCTCTACATCATGTCATCTTGCTTAAGGCGTTACTCTGTTCCTATGGACTTAATAGACTAGATGCATGCTGGATAGAGGTCGACGTGTGGAGTAATAGTAGTACATGCAGACAGTATTGGTCTACTTGTTTTGGACGTGATGCCTATAGAAATAATCATTGCATAGATATCATCACGACTTTGCGTGGTTCTATCAATTGCTCGACAGTAATTTGTTCACCCACCATCTACTTGCTTTCATGAGAGAAGCCACTAGTAAACACTACGGCCCTCGGGTCTATTCACATCCATCGTTTACACCTCCGCTTTTACTTTGCTTTGTTACTTTGTTGCTTTCAGTTCTCACTTGGCAAACAATCTATAAGGGATTGACAACCCCTTCATAGCGTTGGGAGCAAGCTTTTGTGTTTGTGTAGGATCTTGTGATACTCTTCCACCAGATTGATACCTTGGTTCTCAAACTGAGGGAAATACTTACCACCGCTGTGCTACATCACCCTTTTCGCTTCGAGGGAACACCAACGCAAGGCTCCAAGGCCACGGGGAAAATCCTTTGCATACTTTCCTAGGAAGTCTCTTAAGGCGTAGCCGCAACTGAAGGATTCTTGGTGCCATCAACACGACAATTTCTGGCGCCGTTGCAAGGGAAGCACAACTGACATCAAGGCATCACGTCCAAGATTAGTAGACGACCTCCTGCCTGCATCTAGTACCATTACTCCACACACCGACCGCTATCCAGCATGCATCTAGGGTATTAAGTTCATGGAAAATGAAGTAATGCGATAAGAATGATGACACGATGTAGACAAGATCTATTTATGTAGAAATAGACCCTATCTTGTTATCCTTAATAGCAATGATACATATGTGTCATTTCCCTTTCTATCACTGGGATCAAGCATCGTAAGATCGAACCCATCACAAAGCACCTCTTCCCATTGCAAGATAAATAGATCAAGTTTGCCAAACAAAACCCAAATATCGGAGAATAAATACGAGGCTATAATCAATAACGAATATAAGAGATCAAAGAAGACTCAAAAAACTTTCATTGATAAAAACATAGATCTGACCATAAACTCAAAGTTCATCGGATCCCAACAAACACACCGCAAAAATACTTACATCATATGGATCTCCAAGAGACCATTGTATTGATAATCAAGAGCTCTAAGTCGTTGGTGGGAAAAGTATGCTTTTGGAGATCCATATGTTGTAAGTCTTTTTGCGGTGTGTTTGTTAGGACCCGATGAACTTTGAGTTTATGATCAGATCTATGTTTTTATCCATGAAATTTATTTGAGTCTTCTTTGATCTCTTATATGCGTGATTGATTATAGCCTCGTATTTATTCTCCGATATTTGTTTTTTTTTGGCTAACTTGATCTATTTATCTGGCAATGGGAAGAGGTGCTTTTTGATGGGTTCGATCTTATGGTGCTTGATCCCAGTGTCAGAAAGGGAAACGACAAGTACGTATCGTTGCTATTAAGGATAACAAGATGGGGTCTATTTCTACATAAATAGATCTTGTCTACATCGTGCCATCGTTCTTATTGCATTACTCCGTTTTCCATGAACTTAATACACTAGATGCATGCTGGATAGCGGTCGATGTGTGGAGTAATAGTAGTAGATGCAGGCAGGAGTTCGTCTGCTAATCTTGGACGTGATGCCTATACAATGAGCATTGCCTGGATATCATCATGATTATTTGAAGTTCTATCAATTGCCCAACAGTAATTGTTTTCCCACCGTTTGCAATTTTTCTCGAGAGAAGCCACTAGTGAAACCTACGGTCCCCGGGTCTCTTTTCATCATATTTGCCTTTGCGATCTATTTTCCTTTGCTTTTATTTTCAGATCTATTAAACCAAAAATACAAAAATATCTTGCTGCAATTTATTTGTTCCGCGATCTATTTATCCTATCTACCCCTTTTACCTTACGTTATTTGCCTATCTTGAGGCGCCATACCCGAAAGGGATTGACAACCCCTTTAACATGTCGGGTTGTGAGTATTTGTTATTTGTGTGGAGGTGCAGTTTACGTGGTGTGAGGAGGTTCTCCTACTGGTTCGATAATCTTGGTCACATCAGTGAGGGAAATACCTACTGTTGCTATACTGCATAATCCCTTCCTCTTTGGGGAAATACCGACGTAGTTCTAGCATACATCAGGGATCACCTTATAATGTTACCGTCGTCCTAAGCAAAATAAGGTGCATAAAAGGATTAACATCACATGCAAATCATAAGTGACATGATATGTCCATGAACTTGTGCTTCTTGATCTCCATCATCAAAGCACCGGAATGATCTCCATCGTCACCGGCGCCACACCATGATCTCCATCATTGTGTTGCCATCGAGGTTGTCGCGCTAACTATGTTGTTACTACTGAAGCTACTGCCTAGCGATATAGCAAGAGCATCTACGAGCGCAAAATAAATTTAAAGACAACCCTATGGCTCCTGAAGGTTGTCGTATCATCAACGTGCAACTCGATATTTAACTATTACAACATGATCATCTCATACATCCAATATATCATATCATGTCTTTGGCCATATCACATCACATGCATACGAGGGAAAAACAAGTTAGACGCCCTCTAATTTGTTGTTGAAAATTTTACATGGCTGCTATGGGATTTACAAGCCCTTTAACACGCCGGTTTGCGAGTATTTCTTATTTGTGTGCATGTGTTGTTTACGTGGTGTGAGGAGGTTCTCCTACTGGTTCAATAACTTTGGTCTCATCACTGAGGGAAATACCTACAGTCGCTATACTGCATCATCCCTTCCTCTTTAGGGAAATACCGACGTAGTTCTAGCATACATAATGTATCTAATGTAATATAACTTCTCCATGGCTTATAGCACCGATACAATCGATAGTTCCATCAAAACGAGCAAAACAATGCATCAAAAAACAAAATGTGACAAAAACAGGACAGTCGTAGTAATTTGTTCATTAACCATACTTATGTAACTCTAAAACTTCTGAAAACTTAGGACGAAATAAACAATTTGCATTTTAGTAATGTGTAAAAATTTCAGAAACTTTGAAAATTCAAGTAAAAAATGTAAATTCACGCATTACACCCAAAGTTTTTGTTTTTGCACTGCATACACCAAACAAGCAATCTAATATCCTAAAGGCAAATCTTGGCACATTATTTTTATAATACAATGGATTTTACAAGGGGATAATTGTTTTTGTTGAAAAGTTTGTGTAATTAAAATTTGCAAAGTTTCCTTGGGCATGAACAAAGTTCAAGGAGCTCCCCCACTTCAGCGGTGCTCGTCTTTCTTACTTTCACTTCTCTTTTTGAAAAAAATTTAGGTTCCCCTCTTTATTTTTTTTGTTTTTAAACTATATAAAAGCACACAACAAAGTAAAATGACTTTCTAAAACAACCAGGTTGTCTCCTGGCAGTGCTTTCTTTAAAGCGATTAAGCTAGGCATAAAGTGCTCAACTAATGGATCCACCCGGATCCCAAGGTATATCAAAGCCAATTTTAATTAACAATGATTTTTAATTTAGTAGTGAGCACAAAGTAACATATATAATGCAACAACGAAGTCAAAATCTCTTCCTATGGATCGGCATGTCATAAAAGAACAATTCATGCACACAAAGTAAAGGCCAATGCATAGTATAAACAATTTCTTGTAATTTTATCATATTGGAAACATATAGAGGTGGAGATGTAGTTACTCTCTCGTAATAACTGCAAGTAGGAGCAACAAACACATGCATATTATATTCATTAAAATCATCATGTGTAATGGTAAAACGCAACCCATCAATATAATCCTTAAAAGCGCAAACTTCTTCGATATAGTGTAGTTGGGAGAACTCAAAAAGATAATAGGACTATCATGCGTGGGTGCAATAGCGACAATTTCATTCTTAACATGAGGAACTATAGCAAGTTAATCTCGATAATCATCATTCATATTGGCATCATGGCCACAAGCATAGCAATCATCAAGTTCATCAAAAAGGAATATTTCAAACGAATCGAAGGGATCATAGAAACTATCATAGCATTCTTCCTTAGGTAAGCACGAAGGGAAATTAAAAAATGTATGAGTTGAATAGTTACTCTCATTAGAAGGTGGACACGGTTAGCTAATCCGCTCTTCCTCCTTTTGTTCTTCGCTCTCCTCCTCATCTTTTTCATCCAATGAGCTCACAGTATCATCAATTTCTTCTTCCATAGTTTCCTGTAAAATATTAGTCTCCTCTTGGACAACAGAGGAGTCCTCAATATATGGCTTAACATAAGCATTAGAAGCATAGTTTTCATAGCAATATTTAAGTATGGAAAAACTTTTAGATTTGTACAAAGTAGCATCATACTTTTAAATCAAAGAAGCAATTTCATAGGCACCCTTAAAAGCAACAACCACTTCTATTTGTTCCACATCATAGTAATTAAAAACACCCTTGGCATAAGAAAATACAATTTCATTATCCTTAAACTCACATTGATAGGGAAGGTGTTTTTAGGGTCTTTAGAACAACAAGTAAAATCATAAATTTCGCATAAATTTCAAGCATAGCATTGCAAAGTATTAATATGATGCCATAAAAAATTTCCTTTTTGAGATAAGCGTTGTCGTACATAATAAGCATGCTCATTTAATGATTTCCCTCAACTAAGCTAGTTGGGGTTTCAACATGATCACAAAAGGATCGAAGATGACCCAAGTAATATTCTTCGGTGGTACGGAACACTAGTGGTTCCTCAACTTTTGGAGCAGCAAGTACATCTAATTTTTTTGGTATTTTAAGTTTCCTACCCATAACTAAAGATAGAAAATAACTTAAGCGACAAATAAAATCTACTTAGTGATAAAGCAAACAAGAACACACGAGAATATTCACCCCACGCTATTGCTGCCCGAAAACGGCTCGAGAGAAAGGTCTTGATAACCCACAAGTATAGGCGATCAATTGTAGCCTTTCTCGATAAGTAAGAGTGTCAAACCCAACGAGTAGTAAAGGTAGAACAAATATCTTCTCAAGTTCTATCGACCACCAATACAACTCTACGCATGCTTAACGTTCGCTTTACCTAGAACAAGTATGAAACTAGAAGTACTTTGTAGGTGTGATAGGCTAGGTTTGCAAGAAAATAAGTACACGTAAATAAAAACTAGGGGCTGCTAAGATGAAGAAACAACTAAGTTAGTCTTAGTAGAGAGCTTTTTGTCACAAGAAGGTTATTTGTCTCTAGGCAATCGATAACTAGACCGGTAATCATTATTGCAATTTTATATGAGGGAGAGGCATAAGCTAACATACTTTCTCTACTTGGATCATATGCACTTATGATTGGAACTCTAGCAAGCATCCGCAACTACTAAAGATCATTAAGGTAAAACCCAACCATAACATTAAGTATCAAGTCCTCTTTATTCCCATACGTAAACAACCAACTTACTCGGGTATGTGTTTCTTTCACTCACGCCACCCACCATAGGCAGATCATGAACACATTGCAACACCCTAAAATGGGGAACCCTCACGCTTGTGCGACACGGAGAGCACCATAGGACAACACCAATAATAAAACATGGAACTCAAACCAATCATGATCATCAATCAACCCATAGGACAAAACGGATCTACTCAAACATCATAGGACAGCCATACATCATTGGGAAATAATACATAGCGTTGAGCACCATGTTTAAGTAACCACTCACAAAGCATAATCATATTCATGACCATAGAGGTAATGAGTAGCATCAAGGATCTGAACATAAACTCTTCCACCAAGTAATCCAACTAGCATCAACTACAAAGAGTAATCAACACTACTAGCAACCTTACAAGTACCAATCGGAGTCGCGAGACGGAGATTGGTTACAAGAGATGAACTAGGGTTTGGAGATGAGATGGTGCCGATGAAGATGTTGATGGTGATGAGTCCCCTCTGATGAGAGGAGTGTTGGTGATGACGATGGCGACGATTTCCCCCTCCGGGAGGGAAGTTTCCCTGGCAGGATCGTCGTGCCGGGGCTCTAGATTGGTTCTGCTCAAGTTCCGCCTCGTGGCTGTGGCGAAACCACGAAAAAGATCCTCCCTAATTTTTTCCTGGACGAAACCCTCCATATAGCAAAAGAGGGGGGCAAGTGGGCCTGCAGGGTGCCCACAAGCCCTCATGGCGCGACCAGGGGGTGGCCGCACCGTGCAGGCTTGTGGCCACCTGCACGCCCCCCTCTAGCACTTCTTCGTCCTAGTATTTTTGATAAATCAGGAAAAAATCCTCGTTGATTTTTACGGCGTTTGGAGTTGCGCAGAATAGGTATCTCAAACTTGCTGCACTTTTAGGCCAGAATTCCAGTTGCCGGTATTCTCCCTTTTCATGTAAACCTTGCAAAATAAGAGAGAAAAGGCATAAGAATTGTACCATGAAGTGAAATAAGAGCCCAAGAAGCGATAAATATCAACATGAAAACATGATGCAAAATGGACGTATCACCTCCCTTCGGCATGGTGCCGGGAAGAGGTCTCTTGACGCTCCCGATCTCGGAAGCGCTGCGGCGGCGGAACAATGGAGAAATTCACGATTCTGGATATGATGGAAAGGTTTCCGGTTGGAGGGATAAATATAGGCCAAAGGAGGGCGTCAGAGGAGGTGGGTCCCACACAGGCGACCTGTGGGCGCCACCAGGGGCCACACCACGCAGGGAGGCCGCCTAGGCAGCCCCTGGCTCCCCTCTGGCCCATCTTCGGTGCTCAGGAAGCTTCCGTCACGCTGATTTTTTATATATTCTTCTCGGGATTTTTGGGACTCTGTAAATTTGGGTAAAAGTCCCTGCAAAAAAGACATCAGTAAACAGGAACTGGCACTGGGTGCACTGAGTTAGTAGGTTAGTCCAAATTTGTGTAAAAAGATATGGAAGAGTAGCAAAACATATAACAATGTCAACCAAAAGATCATGGAACAAGCAGAAATTATAGATACGTTTGGGACGAATAAGGACTTCATTTGATATAGATTTTCTGCGAAACAAAAAACATGCAACAAGCAGGAACTGGCACTGGGCAGTCAATCAATATGTTAGTCCCAAAAATAGTACAAAAGTTGCAAAAAGTATATGAAAGTTGTAGAATATTGGCTTGAAACAATCAGAAATTATAGATACGACGAAGACGTATCATGGAACAAGAGAGTAACTTATTGGAAGTAATACATTTTGATCTATGCAATCCAATGAGTGCCGAGGCACGCAGTGGATATCATTATGTTCTTACTTCATAGATAAATTGAGTAGATACTGGTATATTTACTTGATGAAACAGAAGTTTGAATTATTGAAAGGTTCAAGTAATTTGAGAGTGAAGTGGAAGATCGTCATGACAAGAGGATGAAATGTCTACAATATGATCGTAGAGATGAATATCTGAGTTGTGAGTTTGGTACACAATTAACACAATGTAGAAATTGTTTCACAACAAATGCCACCTGGAACACCATAGTGTGATGGTGTGTCCGAACATCGTAGTTGTGCCCCAGTAAGATATGGTGCATACTATGATGTCTCTTATCGAATTACCACTATCGTTTGGGGTTATACATTGAAGACAACAACATTCACTTTAATAGGGCCCCGCGTAGTTTCGTTGAGATGACACTGTATGAACTATGGTTTGGAGAAACCTAAGGTGTCATTTCTTAAAAGTTTGAGGCTACGATGCTTATGACAAAAGGTTTTGTCCTGATAAGATCGAACCCAAAGCGGATAAATGCATCTTCATAGGATACCCAAAATAGTTGGATGTACTTCCTATCTCAGATCCGAAAGGAAAGTATTTGTTTCAGGAAATGAGTCCTTTCTCGAGAAATAGTTTCTCTCGAAAGAATTGAGTGGAGGACGATGGAACTTGAAAGGTTATTGAACCAACACTTCAACCAGAGAGTGGAAGGGCGTAGGAAATTGTTCCTGTGGCGCCTATACCAGTTGAAGTGGAAGCTAATGATGGTGATCATGAAGATTCATATCAAGTTACTTCCATACCTCGTAGGTCGACAAGGACACGCACTACTCCAGAGTGCTACGATAATCATGTTTTGGAGGTCATGTTGCTGGACAACAATGAACCTACGAGCTATGGACAAGCGATGGTGGGCTCGGATTCCGACAAATGGATGGAGGCCATGAAATCCGAGAGAGGATCCATGTATGAAAACAGAGTGTGGACATTGGAGGTACTACTTGATGGTCGTAAGACTGTTAAGTGCAGATGGATCTTTAAAAGGACGACATACGATGATATTGAAAGTCACCATTTATAAAGCTTGACTTGTTGCAAAGAAGTTTTCGACAAGTTCAAGGAGTTGACTACGACGAGACTTTCTCACTCGTAGCGATGCTGACAGTCTGTTGGAATTATATTAGCAATTGCTGCATTTTCAATTATGGAGTCTTGCAGATGGATGTTAAAACATTGTTTCCTCAATGGTTTCCTCGAGGAAAGGTTGTATGTGATACAACGAGAAGGTTTTGTCGGTCCTAAGGATGCTAACAAGTATGCAAGCTCCAGCAATCCTTCTAAGGACTGGAGTAAGCATCTCAGAGTTGGAATATGCGCTTTGATGAGATGATCAAAGGTTTTGGGTTTATACAAAGTTTATGAGAAACTTGTATTTCCAAGTAAGTGAGTGGGAGCGGTATAGAATTTCTGATGAGTATATATGGTTGACATATTGTTGATCGGAAATGATGTAGAATTTCTGGAAAGCATAAAGGGTTGTTTGAAAGGAGTTTTTCAAAGGAAATCCTAGATTGAGCTACTTCAACATTATGCATCAGGATCTATAGAGATAGATCAAGACGCTTGATGAAACTTTCGATGAATACATACCGTGACAAGATTTTGAAGGAGTTCAAAATAGATCAGTCAAAGAAGGAGTTCTTGGTTGTGTTATAAGGTGTGAATATGGAGTAAGACTCAAAGCCCGACCACGACATAAGAAAGAGAAAGGACGAAGGTCATCCCCTATCCATTACCGTAGGCTTTGTAGTATGATATGTTGTGTACCGCACCTAATGTGTGCCTTGCCATGAATCTGTCAAGGGGTACAAAAGTGATCCAGGAGTGGATTACTAGACAACGGTCAAAAGTTATCATTAGTAACTAGTGGACTAAGGAATTTTTCTCGATTATTGTAACGCCCAAGATGCGATCCTATCCTTATTTAGGCACGAGGGCCTCGACAGGTATAGAAGCGCATCTCATCATTTTGCAAGAATGGATATCGTTACTACTACATGTACTGGAAATATGAGATATATGGAATTTGTTGGGGAACGTCGCATGGGAAACAAAAAATTACCTACGTGCACGAAAACCTATCATGGTTATGTCCATCTACGAGAGGGGATTTCCGATCTACGTACCTTTGTAGATCGCACAGCAGAAGCGTTAATAAACACGGTTGATGTAGTGGAACGTCCTCACGTCCCTTGATCCGCCACGCGAACCGTCCCACGAACTGTCCCGCGATCCGTCCCACGATCTAGTGCTGAACGGACGGCACCTCCGCGTTCAGCACACGTACAGCTCGACGATGATCTCGGCCTTCTTGATCCAGCAAGAGAGATGGAGAGGTAGATGAGTTCTCCGGCAGCGTGACGGTGCTCTGGAGGTTGGTGGTGATCTAATCTCAGCAGGGCTCCGCCCGAGCTCTGCAGAAACGCGATCTAGAGGAAAAACTGTGGAGGTATGTGGTCGGGCTGCCGTGGAAAAGTTGTCTCAAATCAGCCCTAAAACCTCCGTATATATAGGTGGGAGGGGAGGAGCCTTGCCTTGGGGCTCAATAGGCCCCAAGGGGTTTGGCCGATGGGGGGGGGGAGGAGGATTCCTCCTCCAATCCTAGTCCAACTAGGATTGGAAGGTGGAGTCCTTCCCTTCCTTCCCACTTCCCCTTTTTTTCTTTTCTCTTTGATTTTATTATCTCCTGCGCAGGGGCCTCTCTGGGCTTGCCCACCAGCCCACTGAGGGCTGGTGCGGCACCCCTAAGGCCTATGGGCTTCCCCGGGGTGGGCTTCCCCCCCGGTGAACTCCCGGAACCCATTCGTCATTCCCGGTAACTCCGAAAACCTTCCGGTAATCAAATGAGGTCATCCTATATATCAATATTCGTTTCCGGACCATTTCGGAAACCTTGGTGACATCCGTGATCTCATCCGGGCTCCTTCGGTAACCAACCATATAACTCAAATACGCATAAAACAACGTCGAACCTTAAGAGTGCAGACCCTGCGGGTTCGAGAATTTGTAGACATGACCCGAGGGACTCCTCGGTCAATATGCAACAGCGGGACCTGGATGCCCATATTGGATCCTACATATTCTACGAAGATCTTATCGTTTGAACCTCAGTGCCAAGGATTCATATAATCCCGTATGTCATTCCCTTTGTCCTTCGGTATGTTACTTGCCCGAGATTCGATCGTTAGTATCCGCATACCTATTTCAATCTCATTCATCGGCAAGTCTCTTTACTCGTTCCGTAATACAAGATCCCGCAACTTACACTAATTCACATTGCTTGCAAGGCTTGTGTGTGATGTTGTATTACCAAGTGGGCCCCGAGATACCTCTCCGTCACACGGAGTGACAAATCCCAGTCTTGATCCATACTAACTCAACGGACACCTTCGGAGATACCTGTAGAGCATCTTTATAGCCACCCAGTTATGTTGTGACGTTTGATACACACAAAGCATTCCTCCGGTGTCAGTGAGTTATATGATCTCATGGTCATAGGAATAAATACTTGACACGCAGAAAACAGTAGCAACAAAATGACACGATCAACATGCTACGTCTATTAGTTTGGGTCTAGTCCATCACATGATTCTCCCAATAATGTGATCCAGTTATCAAGCAACAACACCTTGCTCATAGCCAGAAGACCCTCACTATCCTTGATCAACTAGCTAGCCAACTAGAGGCTTGCTAGGGACGGTGTTTTGTCTATGTATCCACACATGTATCTAAGTCTTCATTCAATACAATTATAGCATGGATAATAAACGATTATCTTGACACATGAATTATAATAATAACTTATTTATCATTGCCTCTAGGGCATAATTCTAACAGTCTCCCACTTGCACTAGAGTCAATAATCTAGCCCTCACATCACCATGCGAATTACATTGTAATAAATCTAACACCCGTACAGTTCTGGTGTTGATCATGCTTTGCCCGTGGAAGAGGTTTAGTCAGCGGGTCTGCTACATTCAGATCCGTGTGCACTTTGCATATATTTACGTCCTCCCCTTTGACGTAGTCGCGGATGAGGTTGAAGCGTCGTTTGTAGTGTCTGGTCTTCTTGTGAAACCGTGGTTCCTTTGCTAAGGCAATGGCACCAGTGTTGTCACAGAACAAGGTTATTGGATTCAGTGCGCTTGGCACCACTCCAAGATCCGTCATGAACTGCTTCATCCAGACACCCTTCTTAGCCGCCTCTGAGACAGCCATGTACTCTGCTTCACATGTAGAATCAGCTACGACGCTTTGCTTGGAAGTGCACCAGCTTACCGCACCCCCATTAAGAATAAATACGTATCCGGTTTGTGACTTAGAGTCGTCCGGGTCTGTGTCAAAGCTTGCATCGACGTAACCTTTTATGGCGAGCTCTTTGTCACCTCCATACACGAGAAACATCTCCTTAGTCCTTTTCAGGGACTTCTGGATATTCTTGACCGCCGTCTAGTGATCCACTCCTGGATTACTCTGGAACCTGCCTGCCATACTTATGGCCAGGCTAACGTCCGGTCTAGTTCACAACATTGCATACATGATAGAACCTATGGCTGAAGCATAGCGTACGATGCTCATATGCTCTCTATCTTTATCAGTTGCTGGGCACTGAGTCTTACTCAATCTCGTACCTTGTAAAACTTGCAAGAACAACTTCTTGGACTGTTCCATTTTGAACCTTTTCAAAACTTTATCAAGGTATGTGCTTTGTGAAAGTCCTATCAGGTGTTTTGATCTATCCCTATAGATCTTAATGCCTAGAATGTAAGCAGCTTCTCCTAGGTCCTTCATAGAGAAACTTTTATTCAAGTAATCCTTTACGCTCTCCAAAAACTCCACGTTGTTTCCAATCAGTAATATGTCATCCACATATAATATTAGAAACGCCACAGAGCTCCCACTCACTTTCTTGTAAATACAAGATTCTCCAACCACTTGTATAAACCCAAATGCTTTGATCACATCATCAAAGCGTTTATTCCAACTCCGAGATGCTTGCACGAGTCCATAAATGGATTGTTGGAGCTTGCATACCTTGTTAGCATTTTTAGGATCGACAAAACCTTCGGGTTGCATCATATACAACTCTTCCTTAAGGAAACCGTTAAGGAACACCGTTTTGACATCCATCTGCCAGATTTCATAATCGAAAATTGCACCTATTGCTAACATGATTCTGACTGACTTAAGCATCGCTACGAGTGAGAACGTCTCATCGTAGTCAACTCCTTGAACTTGTGAAAAACCCTTTGCCACAAGTCGAGCTTTATAAACGGTCACATTACCATCAGCGTTTGTCTTCTTCTTAAAGATCCATATGTTCTGAATAGCCTTGCGGCCCTCAGGTAGTACTTCCAAAGTCCACACTTTGTTTTCATACATGGATCCTATCTCGGACTTCATGGCCTCCATCCATTTGTTGGAATCCGGACCCACCATTGCTTCTTCATAATTTGCAGGCTCATTGTTGTCTAACAACATAATTGATAAGACGGGATTACCGTACCACTCTGGAGTAGTACGCGGTCTTGTCGACCTGCGAGGTTCGATAGGAACTTCATCCGGAGTTTCATGATCATCATCATTAACTTCCTCCTCAACCGGCGTCGCAACGACACGGGTTTCCCCTTGCCCTGCGCCACCATCCAGAGGGATGAGAGGTTCGACAACCTCATCAAGTTCTATCTTCCTCCCACTCAATTCTCTCGAGAGAAACTCCTTCTCGAGAAAAGCTCCGTTCTTAGCAACAAAAACTTTGTCCTAGGATTTGAGATAGAAGGTGTACCCAACTGTCTTTCGGGTAACCTATGAAGATGCACTTTTCCGCTTTGGGTTCCAGCTTTTCAGGCTGAAGCTTTTTGACATAAGCATCACATCCCCAAACATTAAGAAACGAAAACTTTCGATATTTTGCCATACCACATTTCGTATGGTGTCGTCTCAACGGATTTTGATGTTGCCCTATTTAAAGTGAATGCAGTTGTTTCTAATGCATAACCCCAAGATGATAACGACAGACCGGTAAGAGACATCATAGATCACACCATCTCTAATAAAGTACGATTACGACGTTCGGACACACCATTACGCTGTGGTATTCTAGGTGGTGTCAACTGTGAAACAATTCCACATTGTCTTAAGTGAGCACCAAACTCAAAACTCAGATATTCACCCCCATGATCAGACCGTAGGAATTTGATCTTCTTGTTACGATGATTTTCAACTTCACTCTAAAATTGCTTGAACTTTTCAAATGTTTCAGACTTGTGCTTCATTAAGTAGACATAACCACTTCTACTCAAATCGTCAGTGAAGGTGAGAAACTAACGATATCCGCCGCGTGCCTCCACGCTCATCGGACCACACACATCGGTATGTATGATTTCCAACAAGTCACTTGCACGCTCCATTGTTCCGGAGAACGGAGTTTTAGTCATCTTGCCCACGAGGCATGGTTCACATGTGTCAAGTGAATTGAAGTCAAGTGACTCCAAAAGTCCATCGGTATGGAGTTTCTTCATGTGCTTTACACCAATATGACCTAAGCGGCAGTGCCACAAAAACGTGGCGCTATTATTGTTAACTCTAACTCTTTTGGTCTCAATGTTATGTATATGTGTATTATCACTATCAAGATTCAATATGAACAATCCTCTCACATTGGGTGCATGACCATAAAAGATATTACTCATAGAAATAGAACAACCATTATTCTCTGACTAAAACGAGTAACCGTCTCGCAATAAACAAGATCCAGATATAATGTTCATGCTCAACGCAGGCACTACATAATAATTATTCAAGTTCATAACTAATCTTGATGGTAACTGAAGTGAAACTGTGCCGACGGGGATTGCATCAACCTTGGAACCATTTCCTACGCGCATCGTCACTTCATCTTTCGCCAGCCTTCGCCTATTCCGCAGTTCCTGTATCGAGTTGCAAATATGAGCAACAGAACCGGTATCGAATACCCAGGCACTACTACGAGAGCTGGTTAAGTACACATCAGTAACATGTATATCATATATACCTAATTTTTCTTTGGCCGCCTTCTTATCAGCCAGATACTTGGGGGAGTTGCGCTTCAAGTGACCCATACCCTTGCAATAATAGCACTCCGTTTCAGGCTTAGGTCCAGCTTTGGGTTTCTTCGTCGGATTGGCAACAGGTTTGCCGCTCTTCTTTGAATTACCCTTCTTTCCTTTGTCGTTTCTCTTGAAACTAGTGGTCTTATTCACCATCAACACTTGATGTTCTTTACGGAGTTCTGACTCTGCGACTTTCAGCATCGCGAACAACTCGCCGGGTGACTTGTTCATCCCTTGCATGTTGTAGTTCAACACAAAGCCCTTATAGCTTGGCAACAGTGATTGAAGAATTCTGTCAGTGATAGCCTCTTGCAGGAGTTCAATCCCCAGCTCAGCTAGACGGTTTGAATACCCAGACATTTTGAGCACGTATTCACTGACAGATGAATTCTCCTCCATCTTGCAAGCATAGAATTTATCGGAGGTCTCATACCTCTCGATCCGGGCGTTCTTCTGAAAGATAAACTTCAACTCCTGGAACATCTCATTTGCTCCATGAGGCTCAAACCGACGTTGAAGTCCCGGTTCTAAGCCATACAAGACTGCACATTGAACTACTGAGTAGTCCTCCTTACGTGATAACCAAGCGTTCTTAACATCTTGGTCAGCCGGAGCGGGTGGTTCATCTCCTAGCGCAGCATCAAGGACATAATCCTTCTTCCCAGCTTGTAGGATCAACTTAAGATTACAAGCCTAGTCTACAAAGTTGCTTCCATCATCTTTCAACTTAACTTTCTCTAGGGATGTATTAAAATTCAGGGTGATTGTCGCGTGAGCCATGATCTACAACACAAATATATTCAAAGTGGACTTAGACTATGTTCAAGATAATTAAAGTTTAACTTAATCAAATTACTTGCTAAACTCCCATTCAAAAAGTGCATCTCTCTAGTCATTTGAGTGGTTCATGGTCCAATTCCACTAGCTCAAGTCCGATCATCACGTGAGTTGAGGATAGTTTTAGTGGTAAGCATCCCTATGCTAATCATATCAACTATATGATTCATGATCGAACTTTCAGTCTCATGTGTTCCGAGGCCATGTCTGCAGATGCTAGGCTCGTCAAGCTTAACCCGAGTGTTCCGCGTGTGCAACTGTTTTGCACCCGTTGTATGTGAACGTTGAGTCTGTCACACCCGATCATCACGTGGTGTCTTGAAACGACGAATTGTAGCAACGGTGCACAGTCGGGGAGAACACAATTTCGTCTTGAAATTTTAGTGAGAGATCACCTCATAATGCTACCGTCGTTCGAAGCAAAATAAGGTGAATAAAAGGATTAATATCACATGCAACTCATAAGTGACATGATATGGCCATCATCACGTGCTTCTTGATCTCCATCACCAAAGCACCGGCACGATCTTCTTTGTCACCGGCGCCACACCATGATCTCCATCAACGTGTAGCCATCGGGGTTGTCGCGCTACTCATGCTATTACTACTAAAGCTACATCCTAGCAATATAGTAAACACATCTGCAAGCACAAACATTAGTTTAAAGACAACCCTATGGCTCCTGCCGGTTGCCGTACCATCGACGTGCAAGTCGATATTATCTATTACAACATGATCATCTCATACATCCAATATATCACATCACATCGTTGGCCATATCACATCACAAGCATACCCTGCAAAAACAAGTTAGACGTCCTCTAATTGTTGTTGCATGTTTTACGTGGTGACGATGGGTATCTAGTAGGATCGCATCTTACTTAAGCAAACACCACAACGGAGATATATGAATTGCTATTTAACCTCATCCAAGGACCTCCTCGGTCAATTCCGATTCAACTAAAGTTGGAGAAACCGACACCCGCCAGTCATCTTTGAGCAACGGAGTTACTCGTAGCTATGAAACCAGTCTCTCGTAAGCGTATGAGTAATGTCGGTTCGAGCCGCTTCGATCCAACAATACTGCGGAATCAAGAAAAGACTAAGGTGGGCAGCAAATCACACATCACCGCCCACAAAAACTTTTGTGTTCTACTCGAGAAGACATCTACGCTTGAACCTAGCTCATGATGCCACTGTTGGGGAACGTCGCATGGGAAACAAAAAATTTCCTACGCGCACGAAAACCTATCACGGTGATGTCCATCTACGAGAGGGGATTTCCGATCTACATACCTTTGTAGATCGCACAACAGAAGCGTTAATAAACGCGGTTGATGTAGTGGAACATCCTCACGTCCCTCGATCCGCCCTGCGAACTGTCCCACGAACTGTCCCGTGATCCGTCCCACGATCTAGTGCAGAACGGACGGCACCTCCGCGTTCAGCACACGTACAGCTCGACGATGATCTCGGCCTTCTTGATCCAGCAATACAGATGGAGAGGTAGATGAGTTCTCCGGCAGCGTGACGGCGCTCCGGAGGTTGGTGGTGATCTAATCTCAGCAGGGCTCCGCCCGAGCTCCGCAGAAACGCGATCTAGGGGAAAAACTGTGGAGGTATGTGGTCGGGCTGCCGTGGAAAAGTTGTCTCAAATCAGCCCTAAAACCTCCGTATATATAGGTGGGAGGGGAGGAGCCTTGCCTTGGGGCTCAAGAGGCCCCAAGGGGTTCGGCCGATGGGGGGGGGGGGAGGAGGATTCCTCCTCCTATCCTAGTCCAACTAGGATTGGAAGGTGGAGTCCTTCCCTTCCTTCCCACTTCCCCTTTTTTCTTTTCTCTTTGATTTTCTTATCTCCTGCGCAGGGGCCTCTCTGGGCTTGCCCACCAGCCCACTAAGGGTTGGTGCGGCACCCCTAAGGCCTATGGGCTTCCCCGGGGTGGGCTGCCCCCCCGGTGAACTCCCGGAACCCATTCGTCATTCCCGGTACATTCCCGGTAACTCCAAAAACCTTTGAGTAATCAAATGAGGTCATCCTATATATCAATCTTCATTTCCGGACCTTTCCGGAAACCCTCGTGAACAACATTCGGTAACCAACCATATAACTCAAATACGCATAAAACAACGTCGAACCTTAAGTGTGCAGACCCTGCGGGTTCGAGAACTATGTAGACATGACCCGAGGGACTCCTCGGTCAATATCCAATAGCGGGACCTGGATGCCCATATTGGATCCTACATATTCTATGAAGATCTTATCCTTTGAACCTCAGTGCCAAGGATTCATATAATCCCGTATGTCATTCCCTTTGTCCTTCGGTATGTTACTTGCCCGAGATTCGATCGTCAGTATCCGCATACCTATTTCAATCTCATTCATCGGCAAGTCTCTTTACTCGTTCTGTAATACAAGATCCCGCAACTTACACTAAGTCACATTGCTTGCAAGGCTTGTATGTGATGTTGTATTACCGAGTGGACCCCGAGATACCTCTCCGTCACACGGAGTGACAAATCCCAGTCTTGATCCATACTAACTCAACGGACATCTTCGGAGATACTTGTAGAGCATCTTTATAGCCACCCAGTTACGTTGTGACGTTTGGTACACATAAAGCATTCCTCCGGTGTCAGTGAGTTATATGATCTCATGGTCATAGGAATAAATACTTGACACGCAGAAAACACTAGCAACAAAATGACACGATCAACATGCTACGTCTATTAGTTTGGGTCTAGTCCATCACATGATTCTCCCAATGATGTGATCAAGTTACCAAGCAACAACACCTTGCTTATAGCCAGAAGACCCTGACTATCCTTGATCAACTAGCTAGCCAACTAGAGACTTGCTAGGGTCGGTGTTTTGTCAATGTATCTGCACATGTATCTAAGTATTCATTCAATACAATTATAGCATGGATAATAAACGATTATCCTGACACATGAATTATAATAATAACTTATTTATCATTGCCTCTCAGGCATAATTCCAACAGAATTGGCTTAGACTCGCCACATGCTACATCATAGTCACATCAGTACAATACATAAACATCATGAAGAAGAGCAGGGTCCGACTACGGACGAAAACAAATGAGAAAAGAAAACGACGTCCATCCTTGCTATCCCAATCTGCCGGCCTGGAACCCATCCTAGATCGATGATGAAGAAGAAACTCCAAATGAACAATCATCGCACTCACGTCTTAATCACCTTACCTGTACCTTCAACTCGTATTGTAGTAATCTGTGAGCCACATGGGACTCAACAATCTCATTTCCAAAGGTATCAAGACTAGCAAAGCTTAATGGGTGAGGTATGGTTAAGTGATGAGGCCGCAGCAAGCGACTAAGCATTATATGAGGTGGCTACGTATAGCGGATGTGAACTACTGGTGATCAAATGAATGATCCTAAACACCTACTTACGTTAAACATAACCCCATCGTGTCCTCGATCGGAGAAGGAACTCACAAAAGAGACAGTCACAGTTATGCACTCAGTTGGCATATTTTAATTAAATTAACATCAAGTTATCTAAAACCAGATGTTAAACAAAGTTTCCACGTTGCCACATAACCGCGGGCATGACTTTCGAAAGATTTAACGCTGCAGGGGTGCTCCATTTAGTCCATCACAAATTACCACAAGCCGAATAGAAATCCTCGATCACGAAGCTCGCGATCTCGTCGGACTCCTTAGTGGAAAACCTCAACTCTGAGATTACCCAAAGTTTCACCGGAATCCCGATGCACAAGATATTTCGTACGTGTCAACGAACCCGATAGGAGCCGCGTATCTCGTTCTCAGGACACGACCGGATGGGAAAGCAAACAGGTACCAAACCTCGAGTTCCCCGTGGTGGCCCCGCAGTCTGCCCTTTTTGGACCAACACTCATGAGGAGCACTGCCCGGGGGTTGATTAATTACTCCGCGGGTGCCGGCGGGTCCCTATGCATTTATTTAGTTATCAGGCAAATGTAAAACCAAAGTTGGGCCTTGCCAGACCAGGTTTAATCTAAAACGAATTATCAAGGGGGTCCCCATAACAACCCCGATCGTGTTAGGAGCGCTCAATTATGGAATATAACACCGGTAGCCGAAACTAAGGGGGCAAAGGTGGAACAAAACACCAGGCTAGAAAGGCCGATCCATCCACCTTTTACCAAGTATATAGGTGCATTAAATTAAATAGCATTAATAGGGTGATACAACAAGGAACCCATGTTACCACATGGAAGCAACTGCACCTGCAACTAGCAACGCTAACACATGGTTAAGCAAGCAGTAACATAGCCAATCAGTGGTTTGCTAGGTTGTGAACATGTTGAAGGTTTCATGGCAATGTTGAGAGGCTGATATTTAACAGGTGGTAGGCAACGAGACATAGCGAAAGAAACAATAAAACTGGCATGGCATTGATAGTAATGGTATCTAGGGAAATGATCATCTTGCCTGGGATCCAGCTTGGAAGAAGAATGACGGAACTCTATCGAGACGAAGCAAACCGAAAACAAGCATCAACACATATATTCACCACGGCACATGCATGACAAGATGCAATCCACATATGATGCATGATCAGTTGAATATATGCAAGACATGACATGGCAACTCACAACCATCAAACACTACACATTAAGTGAAGTTCAATATGCAACAAGTTGCATATTGGCGGAACTCGACATACGAATTATTTAGTTCTATCCCGATTAGGTACACGGCAATATTAATTGTGGATAAACATGGCAAGAGGTGAAGCGTAATTAATCTACCTAGCGCATATTAAATGAGGTCGGAAATGAGATATAGCATCTCCGAGATGACCTCATGCGTTAATTTATAATTCTGTCCAGATCTGAACTAACATGTTTTAATATTTGTTAAACAGAAAAATAAATAGGTTCACGTGATTCTACGCGACGTTCCAATCAATTTATACATAGAGAACATCTCCAACGGAGCTACGGTTCAAAAGATGTGATCAACGCAAGATATGATGGCATGAATGCAATATGTGTGCAACCACAGTCACAAGCATTCCGAAACATACAAACGTCAGGTTAATATGAAACTACACGAGATTCTAAGCCAGTTTCATATAGGACACGATCAAAACGGAGCAACGGTTCAACAACTACAAGCTATACAAGATATAGACATAATTTGCCAAAATAGAGGTCAAGATGCACTACAACATACAACTAATAACATCTACCATGGAAGCATGGATCACTAGGAAAAGAACTCACAAAATGGCATCTCACACCCAGTTTCAGACTTAGCGAAAATATCAGTTTTAGATAGTGCAGTTTTCGATCTGAAGGCATGTTGACAGCAGCACAACTATATGCTACAGGACTTCAAATGGCATGAAAATTCATAGCATGCTAGAGCATCTTAAGGGCTACAACTAACTCCATTGCACCAACCTCAAAAGATGTATAGATCACCAGATAAACTCATGACCAGACAACAACAAAATATAACAGATTTCAGACTTAGAAATATTTCAACATCTCCAAAACAGCACTATTTCTAGCATGTTTAAAGCAAGCAAACACCACCTAAACATGGATTTCTATTGCAACCAAAATTATCAGAGGCTAGCCTACACATCCAAGGGCATATCTCTAGTTGACAACTCATTCATATGATGCACGAATTAAATCCCACAAAATAAACAAAACGGCAACATGGCAAAATATCACACGCACTAACTTGCTCAAAAGCTAAAACTACATGCACAGTTAGATTCTATGGATTTTTCTACCCCGAAAACATATATAATATGTGGGGTTGCAAAATAAAAACATCACCACACGTATATGCGAGAATATGTCCTAAACGCGATATAACAAACTAGTGACGGAACCTACATGCAAAAATGCAAACAACTACTCTAATATACTTGGCAAATGGTCCCTATAATGTGAGCTTTCAAACTACATCATTTGAGCAATCCGGACACGCGCGAAAATAAATACGGGGTAATCAACATATTAGGACAACACGCAAAACTAGGCATATGGCGGATCAAATCGCTCCAAACATGCTTGCAAGTTGAAAAATAATAATCTACGCGGAAAACTAATCAAGTTCCATATATAATTCATTCTGATCCGATGCACGGATAATAAACTACCCGCGTTTTTAAAATCTAGCAATTTTCTGAAATTGGATTAATTCGCAGGAAATATAATAAAACCTACGGGCCGAATCTACACATGGGCCAAAACAGAGCAGGACGCTACTTAGTAATCCTACACACGGGCGACGAATAGGGGGATAAGGGGGGGTGCTCACCCTGCGCTTGGGCCGGCTGAAGAGGAGGAGGCGGCCTGGTTTGGGGCGGTTCTGGGCCTCGCCTGGCTCGTGGGCCACGGCGGTTGAGGCGAGGAGGCTGGCGGGGCGCGCGGCCAGGCGCTGGGAAGGAGCCCGGCCCCGATCGTGGCGTGGTCAACGCCCGAGGCGAGCGAGCGCGAGGAACGCTCGAGCGGGGAGGCTCCTCCTCGCCCGCTCGAGGCCCACGCGCAAGCCGGCGCGTTGCAGATCTGGCGAGGGCGGGCCCGGGCAGTCAACAGATCTGACGAGATCCCGATCCAGCTCCCGCATGTGGTGGCGGCGCCCAACGCGATGGGAGGAGGGAGAGCAGGGACGGGGAGCAGGGTCAGGAGGCGAGGGATGCCGAGGGGTGGCGCGGCTGGGTGCGGCGGCGACGTGGAGTAGATGGCGCTCGGCTCGGGGCATCACGGGGCCAGGGCGAGCAGGCGGCGGCGCGGACGAACCGGGCTCGGGCGCGCTTGCCGTGGGCCTGGCGGACTGCGGCGCTGGGAGGTGAGAGAGGCTACGGTGGGGAGGAGAGAGGAGGCTAGGGTTTGCACGCAAATCGAGGAGAGAGGGGATTTGCTGTCTAAAATGGCATGGGTGTCTATTTATAACAATGGGGGGCTAGGTTTAGCAGTTTTTCGCCTCTGTTTCAACCGCGCGATCTAAATCGGACGGTTTCAAACGGGGGAAAGGCTAAGTGGCCATGTAGAGTAGGCTAGCCGTTGATGAGAGGGAAACGGGCACCCGACAACGTGATTTTTAAGACACCAAAAAAAAGTCTGACGATTGACCGAATACGGTGCCGCTACGATCGACCATTCGGGTACGAGACGGACTCCGATTGTGACAAAAATTGGCAGGCGGTCTACCTACATCTAAATAAGACCGCACGATAAGTCCCAACTCAATCAGAGAATATTTTAAAACACACTTTTAAAAACAAGGTTTTAACGATGTCGCGGGCGCGTGCGAGTGTGGTCGGGCTCGAGACGGTCAACGACGAAACGGAGAGCACCGCAACTAATAATGGATGCAAGTTTTGAAAACTGGCGGCAACGGGATGCTGATGCTATGCGGATGATGCAAATGATGCGATGATGATGCGACAAATAAAAATAATCACACGACGAAAACGGAATAAAGGGGGAATCTTCTGGAACCTCGGTCTTGGGTTGTCACAATTATGGAGGTGATAAAAGAGTTCGTCGTAAAGGGTTACGTTGATGCAAGCTTTGACACTAATGCGGATGACTTTGAGAAGTAAACCTGATTCGTATAGTGGAGCAGTCATTTGGAATAGTTCCAAATGGCACGTTGGTAGCGGCACCTACACGATGACATAGAGATTTGTATAGCACACTCAGATCTGAAAGGTTCAGACTCATTGACTAAAAATCTCTCTCACAAGCAAGACATGATCGAACCCTAGAACTGTATGGGTGTTGGATTCGTTAAGATCACATAGTGATGTGAACTAGATTATTGACTCTAGTGCAAGTGGGAGACTCTTGGAAATATTCCCTAGAGGCAATAATAAATTAGTTATTATTATATTTCCTTGTTCATGATAATCGTTTATTATCCGTGCTAGAATTGTATTGAATGGAAACTCAAATACATGTGTGGATACATAGGCAACACATTGTCCCTAGTGAGCCTCTAGTTGACTAGCTCGTTATTCAAAGATGGTCAAGGTTTCCTCGCCATAGACAAGTGTTGTTACTTGATAACGGGATCACATCATTAGGAGAATGATGTGACGGACAAGACACAAACTATGAACATAGCATATGATTATGTTATTTAATTGCTACTGTTTTCTGCATGTCAATGTATCTGTCCTATGACCATGAGATCATGCAACTACCGGACACCGGAGGAATGCCTCGTGTGTATCAAACGCCGCAACGTAACTGGGTGACTATAAAGGTGCTCTACACGTATCTCTGAAGGTGTTTGTTGGGTTTTCGTGAATCAAGACTAAGATTTGTCACTCTGTGTGACGGAGAGGTATCTCAGGTCCCACTCGGTAATGCAACATCACAACAAGCCTTGCAAGCAATATGACTAAAGAGTTAGTCACGAGATCTTGTATTATGGAACGAGTAAAGATACTTACCGGTAACGAGATTGAACTAGGTATGTGATACGTCTCCAACGTATCTATAATTTTTGATGGTTTCATGCTATTATCTTGTCAAACTTTGGATGTTTTGCATGCTTTTTGTTTATTTTCTGGGACTAACTTATTAACTCAGTGCCAAGTGGCAGTTCCTATTTTTTCCATGTTTTTGACCCCTTTCAGAGAAGATTTTAAAACGGGGTACAAACGGAAGAAAATCACCGAAAAGATTTTTTTGGAACGGAAGAAGATCGGAGAACTTGGGAGCCAAGCCAGAGGAGCGTGAGGGGCCCCACAAGCCCCCACCCTGCAGCCAGGGGATTTATGATCAGATTATCTATGAATTTTATTTGAGTTTCTTCTGATCTCTCTTATGCATGATTTCATATCCTTGTAATTCTCTTCGAGTGGTGGGTTTTGCCTGGCCAACTAGATCTATGATTCTTGCAATGGGAGAAGTGCTTGGTTTTGGGTTCATACCGTGCGGTGACCTCACCCAGTGACAGAAGGGGTAGCGAGGCACGCATCGTGTTGTTGCCATCAAGGGTAAAAAGATGAGGTTTTCATCGTTGGTTTAAGATTATCCCTCTACATCATGTCATCTTCCTTAAAGCGTTACTCTGTTCGTCATGAACTCAATACACTAGATGCATGCTGGATAGCGGTCGATGTGTGGAGTAATAGTAGTAGATGCAGAAAGTATCGGTCTACTTGTCTCGGACGTGATGCCTATATGCATGATTATTGCCTTAGTTATCGTCATGACTTTGCGCGGTTCTATCAATTGCTCGACAGTAATTTGTTCACCCACCATGATACTTGCTATTTTGAGAGAAGCCTCTAGTGAACACTATGGCCCCCAGGGTCTACTCCACACCATATTTTCAGCCTTACACTTTTTACTTTGTTGCACTTTCCGCCTTTAGATCTCACTTTGCAAACAATCTTGAAGGGATTGACAACCCCTTTGAAGCGTTGGGTGCAAGCTTGTTTATGTTTGCGCATGTACTTTGGACTTGACGAGTCCCTCCTTCTGCATCGGTACCTTGGTTCTCAAACTGAGGGAAATACTTACTGCTCGTGTGCGGCATCACCCTTTCCTCTTCAAGGGAAAAACCAGAGAAGTAACAAGAAGAATTCCTAAGCGCCAGGGAAGGACTTTTGTTGCCGTAGCAGAAGAATTTCTAGGGCCGTTGCCGGGGAGGAAGAATAAGTCAAGAACTCATCCAAGTAGGTGTCGCAAACTCATCTCTTGCATTTACTTTGTTTGCCAGTTGCCTCCCGTTTTCCTCTCCCCCACTTCACTAGTTTGCCTTTTTCGTTTGCCTTTTTCGTTCGCCTTTTCGTTCGCCTTTCTTCTCTCTCTTGCTTTCTGCTCGTCTATGTGGGATAGTCTGTCCTGCTGGCTATATCCACCACTTCGAATGATACTCCCGAGAGTGAAGTTCTCAATTTCAAACAAATTGAGGGAGAAAACTTAAAGGACGCTTGGTATAGCATTTGCAATGCTCAGAGTAGATCTACTCATAAGCAATCCACTACCGTCTTGCTTCGCAGTTTTTATGTGGGTATTTCTCCTTGGAATAGGTATATTCTTTACACCATTGTAGGGGGAAATTTCTTGGGTAGCCATACCGTTGATTCTTACGGAGCTGTGATAAATTTGGTAGGCTCACCCCCACTCATGGTTAATGGAACTACCTTAACTCTGGAACATGTGATGCGTAGGCTGGACGCTATTGAAAATAAAGTTGCTACGATTGAACTCATTGAGAATTTGGATAAAAAGATCCACAATCAAATCACTCAGTACGGATCCAAGGTGGGAATGGTTTTGAAAAATTTAAAGGAGAAGGAACCCACAGTTAACGAAAAGCTAGGTCATGATTCCGCTAGGATTGGAAAACTAGAGGATGTTATAACCAACTTGGGTTCCGCTTTTGGTGCTGTGCAGAATACTCCAAATTTTGCCCACAATAAAATCACCAAGTCTGTCTTTGTTCCTAAAAGTAGTGGTGAATCATCTAGCAAGAAAGATGAAAACCTGAAGATGATAAGTGATCACGCCACTTATGGTTTGAGCACCAAAGACGACGATACGTGATTCTATCGCTTCTATGCCTAGCTAAGGGCGTTAAACAATAGCGCTTGTTGGGAGGCAACCCAATGAATTTATCTTTTTATTTATGTTTTGTTGCGTCCACACCATCATAATTCTGTTATGATTGTGTTTTTTGTGTTTCTTTTTGTGTTTGAGCCAAGCAAAATCCTTATGACTAGTCTTGGTAATGGTTGTTTGATCCTGCTGGAAAAAGATAGAAACTTTTCGCTCACGATATGAGTTTTCATTTTTATTCAGAAAGAAATTTTGAGTTTATTATGTTTGATGCTGATTGATATGCTTTTTCCCTAGGGCGTCGTCATTTTTCAGAGTTTTTGAGGTACCAGAAGTATACGAAGTATACTGATTGCTACAGACTCGTCTGTTTTTGACAGATTCTGTTTTTGTTGAGTTGGTTGCTTGTTTTGATGAAACTATGGTTAGTATAGGGGGGTATTAGCCATGGAAAAGTGAGAATACAGTATCCCATCATCAATATAGATGGAATTCAAGTTTGCTACAGTACCAAAATAAGTGGTAGTTTGTTTTCTTGTACTAATGTTATCACAAGTTTCTGTTTAAGTTTTGTGTTGTGAAGTTTTCAAGTTTTGGGTGACGTTCTCATGCCACAAAGAGATAAGGAGTGGAAAGAGCTCAATCTTGGGGATGCCCAAGGCATCCCAAGCCAAATTCAAGGACACCAAAAATCCTAAGCTTGGGGATGCCCCGGGAAGGCATCCCCTTTTTAGTCTTCAATCCATCGGTAACATTACTTGGAGCTATATTTTTATTCACCACATGATATGTGTTTTGCTTGGAGCGTCTTGTATCTTAGGAGTCTTTTCTTTTTGTTGTGTCACAATCATCCTTGCTGCACACCTTTTTGAGAGAGAGAGACATGCACTCATCATGTTTTTTCTAGAATGCTCATAGTGCTTCACTTATATCTTTTGAGATAGATACTTTTGCTCTAGTGCTTCACTTATATCTTTTGAGCTAGATACTTTTGCTCTAGTGCTTCACTTATATCTTTTGAGCTAGATACTTTTGCTCTTGTGCTTCACTTATATCTTTAGAGCACGGCGGTGCGTGATTTGGTAGTTGGCTTATGCTATGAAAGTAGTCCCAAATGTGATAGGTACCCAAAGAGGATGCAAAAACCTCCATCTTCATGTGCATTGAGTAGAAAGAGAAGTTTTGATTCCTCTCAATTAGTTTTGAGACGTGGATTCGGCAATATTGAGAGTTATGTTAGTAGGGTGTTGTGAATCTAGAGATACTTGTGTTGGAGTTAGTGATTCCCGTAGTATGCACGTATGGTGAACCGCTATGTTAGGAAGTCCGAGCATAATTGATCTATTGATTGTCATCCTTTGTGTTGAGGTCGGGATCGCGTGATGGTTTATACCTACCAACCCTTCCCCTCGGAGTATGCATTTAGCACTTTGTTTCGATTACTAATAAAAACTTTCGCAACAAGTATGTGAGTTCTTTATGACTAATGTGAGCCCATGGTATAGATGCACTTTCACCTTCCACCATTGCTAGCCTCTCTAGTGCTGCGCAATTCTCGCCGGTGCACAAACCCACCAAATTCCTTCCTCAAAACAGCCACCATACCTACCTACTATGGCATTTTCATAGCCATTCCGGGATATATTGCCGTGCAACTCCCACCGTTCCGTCTCATGACTTGTGCCGTCACTCTCATATTGCCATTGCATGATCGTAAGATAGCTAGCGAGATGTTTCAATGTCATATGCCATGCTAGATCATTGGACATCCGGTACACTGCCGGAGGCATTTCCTACGGAGTCATCATCATTGTGATCTTTGAGCTTCGAGTAACTACTAGCAAAAGGACCCGTGCGTTGCAACGGGAGAAAAAAATTATAATCTCCAATGATGCTGATCATATTATGTCTTTAAAATTTTAGGACATTTCTTGAAATGCATGATAATTTTTTGAATTAGGAAACATTTTTTTCAATTGCACTCAAAAACTAACACACAAACTTTTTTTTCAAAATCATGGACTTTTATTGTTTTCACCAACATTGTTCTCAAAATTATGAACATTTTTCTGAATATGTGAATATTTTTACAAAAATTCTAAGCATTTTTTGAATTCACAAACATTTTATATTTTCTTCAAACTTTTATTTCAAAATTCCCAGTTTTATAAATTGCAAAAGTTTTTCAAAGTTCTAAATTATTTAAAATAAAAAATGGAACAGGAAAATAAAAATAAAAAATGAGACTAAAACACAGGCACGAACTGTTTTTAAGATTTTTACACGAACTTTTGTTTAAAATCGTTGACTTTTTTATTTTATGGACATTTTCTCAAAGTTTAAATATATTTTTATATGCAAACATTTTTCAAAACTCCTGAGTAGATTTTGAATTCTAAAAAAAATGTTTTTTTGAATATTTTATTTCGAAATTCTCAGTTTCTTAAAATTGAGAAAAGTTGTTTGAAGTTCTAAATTATTTAAAGTAGAAAAACAAAATGGAACTGAAAAGAAAAAATAAAAAAACTAAACTAAAAACACACGCGCCCACGCATGGGCCGACCCAAACAGGTGTGTTGTATCATTTTCCAACGCCTAGAGCGTAATATAGGAGGTGCCTACATGGGCCGGCCCAGTACGAAGATTTTCCTGTTTGAAACGTTTTTTCTGACTTATAGGTGGCATTGGTGGGTAATTTTAGTCAACTTTAAGGACAATTTGAATGACGTACGGAAGAAGCACTATTTGCTTTGTTAGTAGGTAAAGAAAAAGTGTGATGATCATCACTATTAGAGCATTGTCCCATGTGAGGAAAAAAAAGAGGCCAAAGAGCCCAAAAAAAGGAGGCCTAAGAGCCCAAATAAAAAACAGAGAAAAAGAGAGAAGGGACAATGCTACTATCTTTTTCCACACTTGTGCTTCATGTTAGCACCATGTTCTTCATGACTGAGAGCTTCTTGCTTTGTCACTGCCATATGCTAGTGGGAATCTTCGTTTTATAACTTGGCTTGTATATTCCAATGATGGGCTTCCTCAAAATTTCCCTAGGTCTTCGTGAGCAAGCAAGTTGGATGCACAACCACTAGTTTTCCTCTTGAGCTTTCACATACTTATAGCTCTAGTGCATCTCTTGTATGGCAATCCCTACTCACTCACATTGATATCTATTAATGGGCATCTTCATAGCCTATTGATACGCCGAGTCAATGTGACCATCCCCTCCTTTTTGTCTCACAACCACCACCACACTCTATTCCACCTATAGTGCTATATCCATGGCTCACGCTCATGTATTGCGTGATAGTTATAAAAGTTTGAGAAAATAAGAGTGTGAAAACAATTACTTGGCCAATTCCGGGGTTGTGCATGATTTACATTAGTTGTGTGAGGATGATGGAGCATATCCAGCCTATATGATTTTGTAGGGATAACTTTTTTTGGCCTTGTTATTTTGAAAGTTCATGATTACTTTACTAGTTTGCTTGAAGTATTATTGTTTTCATGTCAATAGCAAACTATTCTTTTGAATCTTACGGATCTGAACATTCATGCCACATGAAAGAAGTTGCAAAGGACAACTATGCTAGGTAGCCTGAAAGCATCAAAAATTCATTCTTTATCACTTCCCTACTCGAGGACGAGCAGGAGTTAAGCTTGGGGATGCTTGATACGTCTCCAACATATCTATAATTTTTGATGGTTTCATGCTATTGTCTTGTCAAACTTTGGATGTTTTGCATGCTTTTTATTTATTTTTTGGGACTAACTTATTAACTCAGTGCCAAGTGTCAGTTCCTGTTTTTTCCATGTTTTAACCCCTTTCAAAGGAGATTTTGAAATGGAGTCCAAACGGAAGAAAATCCCCGAAAAGATTTTTTTTGGAACGGAAGAAGATCGGAGAACTTGGGAGCCAAGCCAGAGGAGCGCCAGGAGGCCCACAAGCCCCCACCCCGCGGCGAGAGGGGCGCCATCCAGGCTTGTGGGTTCGATGGAGGTCCCCTGACCTAGATCTTGCGCCTATATATTCCCAAATATTCCCAAAAAATCAGGAGACGATCGCTATTACTTTTCCACCGCCGCAAGCTTCTGTCTCCGCAAGATCCCATCTGGGCACATCCTGGTGCCCTGCCGAAGGGGGGATTCGGACACGGAGGGCTTCTTTATCAACACCATGACCTCTCCGATGATGCTAGAGTAGTTCACCATAGACCTACGGGTCCATAGCTAGTAACTAAATGGCTTCTTCTCTCTCTTGGATCTTCAATACAAAGTTCTCCATGATCTTCATGGATATCTATCCGATGTAATCTTCTTTTGCGGTGTGTTTGTCGAGATCCGATGAATTGTGGATTTATGATCAGATTATCTATGAATCTTATTTGAGTTTCTGCAGATCTCTCTTATGCATAATTTCATATCCTTGTAATTCTCTTCGAGTTGTGGGTTTTGTCTGGCCAACTAGATCTATGATTCTTGCAATGGGAGAAGTGCTTGCTTTTGGGTTCATACCGTGCGGTGACCTCACCCAGTGACAGAAGGGGTAGCGAGGCACATATCGTGTTGTTGCCATAAAGGGTAAAAAGATGGGGTTTTCATCATTGGTTTGAGATTATCCCTCTACATCATGTCATCTTGCTTAAAGCGTTACTCTGTTTGTCATGAACTCAATACACTAGATGCATGCTGGATAGCGGTCGATGTGTGGAGTAATAGTAGTAGATGCAGAAAGTATCGGTGTACTTGTCTCGGACGTGATGCCTATATGCATGACCATTGCCTTAGATATCGTCATGACTTTGCGCGGTTCTATCAATTGCTCGACGGTAATTTGTTCACCCACCGTGATACTTGCTTTTTTGAGACAAGCCTCTAGTGAACACTATGGCCCCCAGGGTCTACTCCACACCATATTTTCAGCCTTACACTGTTTACTTTGTTGCACTTTCCACCTCCAGATCTCACTTTGCAAACAATCTTGAAGGGATTGACAACCCCTTTGAAGCGTTGGGTGCAAGCTTGTTTGTGTTTGCGCAGGTGCTTTGGACTTGACGAGGCCCTCCTTCTGGATCGATACCTTGGTTCTAAAACTGAGGGAAATACTTATTGCTCCTGTGCTGCATCACCCTTTCCTCTTCAAGGGAAAAACTAACGCAAACCAGAGAAGTAACAAGAAGAATTCCTAAGCGCCAGGGCAGGACTTTTGTTGCCATAGCAGTATGGAGATACCGATGATCGAATCTCGCGCAAGTAACAAACCGAAGGACAAAGGGAACAACATACGTGATTAACTGAATCCTTGACATAGAGGTTCAACCGATAGAGATATTCGTAGAATATGTAAATGTTGGAATTATGCCCTAGAGGCAATAATAAATATAGTTATTATTATAATTCATGTATCAAGATAATCGTTTATTATCCATGCTATAATTGTATTGAATGAAGACTCATTTACATGTGTGGATACATAGAGAAAACACTATCCCTAGCAAGCCTCTAGTTGGCTAGCCAGTTGATCAAAGAAAGTCAGTGTCTTCTGATTATGAACAAGGTGTTGTTGCTTGATAACTGGATCACGTCATTAGGAGAATCACGTGATGGACTAGACCCAAACTAATAGACGTAGCATGTTGATCGTGTCATTTTGTTGCTACTGTTTTCTGCGTGTCAAATATTTGTTCCTATGACCATGAGATCATATAACTCACTAACACCGGTGGAATACTTTGTGTGTATCAAACGTCGCAACGTAACTGGGTGACTATAAAGATGCTCTACAGGTATCTCCGAAGGTGTTCGTTGAGTTAGTATGGATCGAGACTGGGATTTGTCACTCCGTGTGGCGGAGAGGTATCTCGGGGCCCACTCGGTAATACAACATCACACACAAGCCTTGCAAGCAATGTGACTTAGTGTAAGTTGCGGGATCTTGTATTACGGAACGAGTAAAGAGACTTGCCGGTAAACGAGATTGAAATAGTTATGCGGATACAGACGATCGAATCTCGGGCAAGTAACATACCGAAGGACAAAGGGAATGACATACAGGATTCTATGAATCCTTGGCACTGAGGTTCAAACGATAAGATCTTCGTAGAATATGTAGGATCCAATATGGGCATCCAGGTCCCGCTATTGGATATTGACCGAGGAGTCTCTCGGGTCATGTCTACGTAGTTCTCGAACCCGCAGGGTCTGCACACTTAAGGTTCGACGTTGTTTTATGCGTATTTGAGTTATATGGTTGGTTACCGAATGTTGTTCGGAGTCCCGGATAAGATCACGGACGTCACGAGGGTTTCCGGAATGGTCCGGAAACGAAGATTGATATATAGGATGACCTCATTTGATTACCGGAAGGTTTTCGGAGTTACCGGGAATGACGAATGGGTTCGGGGAGTTCACCGGGGGGGGGGGGGGGGCAACCCACCCCGGGGAAGTCCATAGGCCTTGGGGGTGGCACACCAGCCCTTAGTGGGCTGGTGGGACAGCCCAAGAAGGCCCTATGCGCCATAGGAAGAAAAACAAAGAGAAAAGAAAAAAAAGAGGAGGTGGGAAAGGGAAGAAGGACTCCAACTTCCAAACCAAGTTGGATTCGGTTTGGAAGGGGAGACCTTCCCCCCTTGGCTCGGCCGAAACCCTTAGGGGTCCTTGGACTCTAAGGCAAGGCTCCCCCTCTTCCCCCTATATATACGGAGGTTTTAGGGCTGATTTGATACGACTTTTCCACGGCAGCCCGACCACATACCTCCACGGTTTTTCCTCTAGATCGCGTTTCTGCGGAGCTCGGGTGGAGCCCTGCTGAGACAAGATCAGCAACAACCTCCGGAGCGCCGTCACGCTGCCGGAGAACTCTTCTCCCTCTCCGTCTCTCTTGCTGGATCAAGAAGGCCGAGATCATCGTCGAGCTGTACGTGTGCTGAACGCGGAGGTGCCGTCCGTTCGGCACTAGATCGTGGGACTGATCGCGGGACGGTTCGCGGGGCGGATCGAGGGATGTGAGGACGTTCCACTACATCAACCACGTTCACTAACGCTTCTGCTGTACGGTCTACAAGGGTAGGTAGATCACACATCCCCTCTCGTAGATGGACATCACCATGATAGGTCTTCGTGCGCGTAGGAAAATTTTAGTTTCCCATGCGACGTTCCCCAACAGTGGCATCATGAGCTAGGTTCATGTGTAGATGTATTCTCGAGTAGAACACAAAAGTTTTTGTGGGCGGTGATGTGCGTTTTGCTGCCCTCCTTAGTCTTTTCTTGATTCCGCGGTATTGTTGGATCGAAGCGGCTCGGACCGACATTACTCGTACGCTTACGAGAGACTGGTTTCATTGCTACGAGTAACTCCGTTGCTCAAAGATGACTGGCGGGTGTCAGTTTCTCCAACTTTAGTTGAATCAGATTTGACCGAGGAGGTCCTTGGATGAGGTTAAATAGCAACTCATATATCTCCATTGTGGTGTTTGCGTAAGTAAGATGCGATCCTACTAGATACCCATGGTCACCACGTAAAACATGCAACAACAAAATTAGAGGACATCTAACTTGTTTTTGCAGGGTATGCTTGTGATGTGATATGGCCAACGATGTGATGTGATATATTGGATGTATGAGATGATCATGTTGTAATAGATAATATCGACTTGCACGTCGATGGTACGGCAACCGGCAGGAGCCATAGGGTTGTCTTTATACTAACGTTTGTGCTTGCAGATGCGTTTACTATTTTGCTAGGATGTAGCTTTAGTAGTAATAGCATGAGTAGCACGACAACCCCGATGGCAACACGTTGATGGAGATCATGGTGTGGCGCCGGTGACAAGAAGATCGTGTCGGTGCTTGGTGATGGAGATCAAGGAGCACGTGATGATGGCCATATCATGTCACTTATGAATTACATGTGATTTTAATCCTTTTATGCACCTTATTTTGCCTAGAATGACGGTAGCATTATGAGGTGATCTCTCACTAAAATTTCAAGACGAAATTGTGTTCTCCCCGACTGTGCACCGTTGCTACAGTTCGTCGTTTCGAGACACCACGTGATGATCGGGTGTGATAGACTCAACGTTCACATACAACGGGTGCAAAACAGTTGCGCACGTGGAACACTCGGGTTAAGCTTGACGAGCCAAGCATGTGCAGACATGGCCTCGGAACACATGAGACCGAAAGGTCGATCATGAATCATATAGATGATATGATTAGCATTGGGATGCTTACCACTGAAACTATGCTCAACTCACGTGATGATCGGACTTGAGCTAGTGTAAGTGGATCATGAACCACTCAAATGACTAGAGAGATGTACTTTTTGAGTGGGAGTTTAGCGAGTAATTTGATTAAGTTAAAGTCTAATTATCTTGAACATAGTCTAAGTCCACTTTGAATATATTTGTGTTGTAGATCATGGCTCACGCGACAGTCACCCTGAATTTTAATACGTTCCTAGAGAAAGCTAAGTTGAAAGATGATGGAAGCAACTTTGTAGACTGGGCTCGTAATCTTAAGCTAATCTTACAAGCTGAGAAGAAGGATTATGTCCTTAATGCTGCGCTAGGAGATGAACCACCCGATACGGCTGATCAGGATGTTAAGAACGCTTGGTTAGCACGTAAGGAGGACTACTCAGTAGTTCAATGTGCAGTCTTGTATGGCTTAGAACCGGGACTTCAACGTCGCTTTGAGCGTCATGGAGCATTTGAGATGTTCCAGGAGTTGAAGTTTATCTTTCAAAAGAATGCCCGGATCGAGAGGTATGAGACCTCCGATAAATTCTCTGCTTGCAAGATGGAGGAGAACTCGTCTGTCAGTGAACATGTGCTCAAAATGTCTGGGTACTCAAACCGTCTAGCTGAGCTGGGGATTGAACTCCCGCAAGAAGCTATCACTGACAGAATCCTTCAATCACTGCCGCCAAGCTATAAAGGCTTTGTGTTGAACTACAACATTGAAAGGGATGAACAAGTCTCCCGGCGAGTTGTTTGTGATGCTGAAAGTCGCAGAGTCTGAACTCCGTAAAGAGCATCAAGTGTTGATGGTGAATAAGACCACTAGTTTCAAGAGAAACGGGAAAGGCAAGAAGGGTAATTCAAAGAAGAGCGGCAAGCCTGTTGCCAATCCGACGAAGAAACCCAAAGCTGGACCTAAGCCTGAAACAGAGTGTTACTATTGCAAGCGTATGGGTCACTGGAAGCGCAATTGCCCCAAGTATCTGGCGGATAAGAAGGCGGCCAAAGAAAAATCAGGTATATTTGATATACATGTTATTGATGTGTACTTAACCGGCTCTCATAGTAGTGCCTGGGTATTCGATACCGGTTCTGTTGCTCATATTTGCAACACGAAACAGGAACTGCGGAATAGACGAAGGCTGGCGAAGGATGATGTGACGATGCGTGTAGGAAATGGTTCCAAGGTTGATGCAATCGCCGTCGGCACAGTTTCACTTCAGTTACCATCAGGATTAGTTATGAACTTTAATCATTGTTATTTAGTGCCTGTGTTGAGCATGAACATTATATTTGGATCTTGTTTATTGCGAGACGGTTACTCTTTTAAGTCAGAGAATAATGGTTGTTCTATTTCTACGAGTAACATCTTTTATGGCCATGCACCCAATGTGAGAGGATTGTTCATATTGAATCTTGATAGCGATACACACATACATAACATTGAGACCAAAGAGTTAGAGTTAACAATGATAGCGCCATATTTTTGTGGCACTGCCGCTTAGGTCATATTGGTGTAAAGCGCATGAAGAAACTCCATGCCGATGGAATTTTGGAGTCACTTGACTTTGATTCACTTGACACGTGCGAACCATGCCTCATGGGCAAGATGACTAAAACTCCGTTCTCCGGAACAATGGAGCGTGCAAGTGACTTGTTGGAAATCATACATACCGATGTGTGTGGTCCGATGAGCGTAGAGGCACGCGGCGGATATCGTTATTTTCTCACCTTCACTGACGATTTGAGTAGATATGGTTATGTCTACTTAATGAAGCACAAGTCTGAAACATTTGAAAAGTTCAAGCAATTTCAGAGTGAAGTTGAAAATCATCATAACAAGAAGATCAAGTTCCTATGGTCTGATCGTGGGGGTGAATATCTGAGTTTCGAGTTTGCTGCTCACTTAAGACAATGTGGAATTGTTTCACAATTGACACCGCCTCGAACACCACAGCGTAATGGTGTGTCCGAACGTCGTAATCGTACTTTATTAGAGATGGTGCGATCTATGATGTCTCTTACCGATTTGCCATTATCATTTTGGGGTTATGCATTAGAAACAGCTGCATTCACTTTAAATAGGGCACCATCAAAATCCGTTCAGACGACACCATACGATCTGTGGTATGGCAAAAGGCCAAAGTTGTCGTTTCTTAAAGTTTGGGGATGTGATGCTTATGTCAAAAAGCTTCAGCCTGAAAAGCTGGAATCCAAAACGGAAAAGTGCATCTTCAAAGGTTACCCAAAAGAGATAGTTGGGTACACCTTCTATCTCAAATCCGAGGGCAAAGTGTTTGTTGCTAAAAACGGAGCTTTTCGCAAGAAGTAGTTTCTCTCGAGAGAATTGAGTGGGAGGATAGAACTTGACGAGGTTGTCGAACCTCTCATCCCTATGGATGGTGGCGCAGGGAAAGGGGAAACCTCTGTCATTGCGACGCCGGTTGAGGAGGAAGTTAATGATGATGATCATGAAACTCCGGTTCAAGTTTCTGTTGAACCACGCAGGTCGACGAGACCACGTGCTGCTCAAGAGTGGTACGGTAATCCCGTCTTATCAATCATGTTGTTAGACAACAATGAACCTGCAAATTATGAAGAAGCAATGGTGGGCCCAGATTCCAACAAATGGCTAGAAGCCATGAAGTCCGAGATAGGATCCATGTATGAGAACAAAGTGTGGACTTTGGAAGTACTGCCTGAGGGCCACAAGGCTATTCAGAACAAATGGATCTTTAAGAGGAAGACGGACGCTGACGGCAATGTGACCGTTTATAAAGCTCGACTTGTGGCAAAGGGTTTTTCACAAGTTCAAGGAGTTGACTACGATTAGACATTCTCACCCGTAGCGATGCTTAAGTCCGTCAGAATCATGTTAGCAATAGCTGCATTTTTCGATTATGAAATCTGGCAGATGGATGTCAAAACGGCGTTCCTTAACGGTTTCCTTAAGGAAGAGTTGTATATCATGCAACCCGAAGGTTTTGTCGGTCCTAAGAATGCTAAGAAGGTGTGCAAGCTCCAGCGATCCATTTATGGACTGGTGCAAGCATCTCGGAGTTGGAACAAACGCTTTGATGAGGTGATCAAAGCATTTGGGTTTATACAAGTGGTTGGAGAATCTTGTATTTACAAGAAAGTGAGTGGGAGCTCTGTGGCGTTTCTAATATTATATGTGGATGACATATTGCTGATTGGAAACAACGTAGAGTTTTTGGAGAGCATAAAGGATTACTTGAATAAAAGTTTCTCTATGAAGGACCTAGGAGAAGCTGCTTACATTCTAGGCATTAAGATCTACAGGGATAGATCAAAACGCCTGATAGGACTTTCACAAAGCACATACCTTGATAAAGTTTTGAAGAGGTTCAAAATGGAACAGTCCAAGAAAGGGTTCTTGCCAGTTTTACAAGGTACGAGATTGAGTAAGACTCAGTGCCCAGCAACTGATAAGGATAGAGAGCATATGAGCACCGTCCCCTATGCTTCAGCCATAGGTTCGACGTTGTTTTATGCGTATTTGAGTTATATGGTTGGTTACCGAATGTTGTTCGGAGTCCCGGATAAGATCACAGACGTCACGAGGGTTTCCGGAATGGTCCGGAAACGAAGATTGATATATAGGATGACCTCATTTGATTACCGGAAGGTTTTCAGAGTTACCGGTAATGTACCGGGAATGACGAATGGGTTCCGGGAGTTCACCGGGGGGGGGGGCTACCCACCTCGGGGAAGCCCATAGGCCTTGGGGGTGGCACACCAGCCCTTAGTGGGCTGGTGGGACAACCCAAGAAGGCCCTATGCGCCATAGGAAGAAAATTAAAGAGAGAAAAAAGAGGAGGTGGGAAAGGGAAGAAGGACTCCACCTTCCAAACCAAGTTGGATTCGGTTTGGAAGGGGAGACCTTCCCCCCTTGGCTCGGCCGAAACCCTTAGGGGTCCTTGGACCCCCAAGGCAAGGCTCCCCGTTTCCCCCTATATATACGGAGGTTTTAGGGCTGATTTGATACGACTTTTCCACGGCAGCCCGACCACATACCTCCACGGTTTTTCCTCTAGATCGCGTTTCTGCGGAGCTCGGGCGGAGCCCTGCTGAGACAAGATCAGCACCAACCTCCGAAGAACCGTCACGCTGCCGGAGAACTCTTCTATCTCTCCGTCTCTCTTGCTGGATCAAGAAGGCCAAGATCATCTTCGAGCTGTACGTGTGTTGAACGCGGAGGTGCCGTCCGTTCGGCACTAGATCGTGGGACTGATCGCGGGACGGTTCGCGGGGCGGATCGAGGGACGTGAGGACGTTCCACTACATTAATCGCGTTCACTAACGCTTCTGCTGTACGGTCTACAAGGGTATGTAGATCACACATCCCCTCTCGTAGATGGACATCACCATGATAGGTCTTCGTGCGCGTAGGAAATTTTTTGTTTCCCATGCGACGTTCCCCAACAGTAAAAGCCTATATGGGCATCCAGGCCTTCTATTGGTTATTGACCGGAGAATGTCTCAGGTCATGTCTACATAGTTCTCGAACCATTAGGGTCTGCAAACTTAAGGTTCGGTGACATTTCGGTATAGTTGAGTTATAGGTGTTGGTGACCGAAGGTTGTTCGGAGTCCCGAATGAGATCTTGGACATCAGGAGTAGCTCCACAATGGTCCAGAGGTAAAGATTGATATATAGGAAGTCCCGTTTTGGTCACCGGAAAAGTTTCTGGCTCATCGATAGTGTACCAGGAGGGTGTCGGGGGACCACTGGGATGCGTGTGATGACCCAAGGGATTCATGGGCTGTGAGAGGAGGTGGACCAGCCCTTGGTTGTCTGGACGAAGCCTCCCCTAAAGGCCCATGCGGCTGGGAGTGGAGGGATAAGGCAAGAAAGTTTAAAAGGAAAGGAGGAAGAGTCCTCCCAAGGGAGTCCACCTCCCTTGTGGGAGGAGGACTCTCCCTTAGTTTCGGCCGAACCTCTCCTCCTTGGAGGAGGGGCCAAGGAAGCCTCCCCTCTCCCTCCTCCTATATATAATAGAGGTTTTAGAGGTGAGGGCTAACCCTAATTGCCACGTGCTCCCTCTACTTTATCTAGATCGTTATCTCCTCTTGTCTAGTTCGGCAGTGCTTAGGCAAAGCCCTGCCGAAATAGTTCCACCACCACCACTACCACGCCGTCATGCTGGAGAACTCATCTACCTCTCCGCACCTCTTTCTAGATCAAGAAGGCGGTGATCGTCATCGAGCTGTACGTGTGTGATACGTCTCAAACGTATCTATAATTTTTGATGGTTTCACGCTGTTATCTTGTCTTCTTTGGTTGTTTTATGTACCTTTTATATCTTTTTGGGACTAACTTATTAATTCAGTGCCAAGTGCCAGTTCCTATTTTTTCCTTGTTTTTGACTCTTTTCAGATCTGATTTTGGAATGGATTCCAAACGGAAGAAAAACCCCGAAATGATGTTTTCCTGAACGGAAGAAGATCAGGGGCCTTTGGCCAAGCCAGGTGGGCTCTAGGGAGCCCACAAGTCCCCACTCCGCCACCAGGGGGAGGCGGCGGTGGGCAGGCTTGTGGCCTCCCTGGCCGCCCCCTGACCTAGATCTTTGGCCTATAAATTCCCAAATATTCCGCAAAAAATAAGGGGAGCCACGAAAATACTTTTTCGCCGCCGCAAGCTTCCCTTTCCGCGAGATCTCATCTGGAGACCCTTCCCCGCGCCCTGCCGGAGGGGACTTTGTAGTTGGAGGGCTTCTTCATCATCATAATCACCCCTCCAATGACTCGTGAGTAGTTCACTTCAGACCTACGGGTCCGTAGTTAGTAGCTAGATGGCTTCTTCTCTCTCTTGGATCTTCAATACAATGTTCTCCATGATCTTCATGGAGATCTATCCGATGTAATCTTCTTTGGCGGTGTGTTTGTCGAGATCCGATGAATTTTGGATTTGTGACCAGATTATCTATGATATATATTTGTGTCTTTGCTGATTTCTTATATGCATGATTTGATATCCTTGTAAGTCTCTCCGAGTCTTGGGTTTTGTTTGGCCAACTAGATCTATTATTCTCGCAATGGGAGAAGTGCTTGGTTTTGGGTTCTGCCATGTGGTGACCTTTCCTAGTGACAGTAGGGGTAGCAAGGCACACATCAAGTAGTTGCCATCAAGGGTAAAAAGATGGGGTTTTTATCATTGGTTTGAGATTATCCCTCTACATCATGTCATCTTGCTTAAGCCGTTACTCTGTTCTTATGGACTTAATACACTAGATGCATGCTGGATAGCGATCGACGTGTGGAGTAATAGTAGTAGATGCAGACAGTATCGGTCTACTTGTTTTGGACGTGATGCCTATAGAAATAATCATTGCATAGATATCGTCACGACTTTGCGCGGTTCTATCAATTGCTCGACAGTAATTTGTTCACCCACCGTCTACTTGCTTTCATGAGAGAAGCCACTAGTAAACACTACGGCCCCCGGGTCTATTCACATCCATCGTTTACACCTCCGCTTTTACTTTGCTTTGTTACTTTGTTGCTTTCAGTTCTCACTTGGCAAACAATCTATAAGGTATTGACAACCCCTTCATAGCGTTGGGAGGAAGTTTTTGTGTTTGTGCAGGATCTTGAGATACTCCTCCACTGGATTGATACGTTGGTTCTCATACTAAGGGAAATACTTACCACCGCTACATTACATCACCCTTTCCGCTTCGAGGGAACACCAAAGCAAGGCTCCAAAGCCACAGGGTAAATCCTTTGCATACTTGCCTAGGAAGTCCCTTAAGGCGTAGCCGCAGTAGAAAGATCAAGCCAAGTATTCTCCCGTCAACGTGCCTATTTCTGGCGCCGTTGGAAGGTCTTTTGTTGCAGTAGCAGTGTGCTGAACGCGAGGTGTCGTCCGTTCGACACTAGATCGGGATGGATCATGATGGGATCATAGGACGGTTCGTGATGAGATTATGGGACAGACTACAATTTGGATCGCGAAGATGTTCCACTACATCAACCGCGTTATATACGCTTCCGCTTAGCGATCTACAAAGGTATGTGGATCCAATCTCCCCTCTCGTAGATGATCATCACCATGGATAGGTCTTACGCGTGCATAGGAATTTTTTTGTTTCCCATGCTACGTTCCCCAACACCAAGGTCCGACCAAAATCCTCCAATCGTTGGGGTACGTCACGTACATGCGCTCACTGCGTTCATCGAACTCCCAATGAAGTTGCGAAGCGTCAAACGCCTCTGGATCTGCGGTACCTGGACCTGTGATGTTGTAGTAATATGTGAGCCACATGGACTCAACAATCTTGTGACGATGACATCAGGACTAATGAAGTTATTGGGTGTGGTAAGGTTAAGTGTTGAGGTTGGAGGAGCACTAAGCATATATGATGGCTAACTTACAAGAACATAATGTAAGCTGAGTGGTCTACGCATAATGTCCATGAACTAAATAATGATCACTAAGTGATCCTGAACACCTACTTACATCAGTCATAACCCCACCGTGTCCTCACTCGGAGAAGGAGCTCACGAAAGAAACAGTCACGGTTACACACACAGTTGGCATATTTTTAGTTAAGTTTACTTCAAGTTATCTATAACCGGATGTTAAACAAAATTTCCAAGTTCCCACATAACCACGGGCAGGGCTTTCCTAAAGATAATAACCCTACAGGGGTGCTCCAACTAGTCCATCACAAATTACCACAAGTTGCATAGGAAGCCTAGACCACAGAAAACTCATGATCTCCTCAGATTCCTTAGTGGAAAACCTCAACCTCGAGATAGCCCAAAGTATCCACGGAATCCCGATGCACAAGATATATCGAAAAAGTAAAAACAAGTCCACCAAGACCACCCGAATTGGCGACGACCCCGATAAGAGTCGCGTGTATCAGTCTCAGGACACGTCGGATAAGCATAGCGTACAGTAGCCTGATAGAAATCTCCTCAGTTGCTCCAGGGTGGGCCCGCACACAGCTCTAAGTTGGACCAACACTCATGAGAGCACTCGCCCGGGGGTTGATTAATTATCCTCGGGGTTGATGAATTTTATTATTAAGTTGTTTAGAAAATAGAGTACCAAAGTTGGGTCTTGCGAGACAAATTTTAAACCAAAACGACTTATCAAGGGGGTCCCTCATACATCTCCATCGTATCTACTTTTCCAAACTCTTTTGCCCTTGTTTTGGACTCTAATTTGCATGATTTGAATGGAACTAACCCGAACTGACGTTGTTTTCAGCAGAATTGCCATGGTGTTGTTTTTGTGCAGAAATGAAAGTTCTCGGAACATCCTGAAAATTTACGGAGAATATTTCTGGAAAATATGAAAAATACATGCGCAAAGATCCACCGGAGGGGGTGAGCCAGTGGGCCACAAGCCCTGTGGCTGCGGCCACCACCCCAGGCCGCGACGTCAGGGCTTGTGGGGCCCACGTGGCTGTGTCGCCCCCAAAGTCAGCTCTATTTATTCCCTTTCGTCCCGAAAAAATCAAGAGAGAAGATTTCATCACGTTTGCGACTGGGAGGCGCCGCCACATCCTGTTCTTCATCTAGAGGGCAGATCTGGAGTCCGTTTTGGGCTTCGGATCAAGGAGATCGTCGCCATCGTCATCATCAACCTTCTTCCCTCTCCAATTCCATGAAGCTCTTCATCGTTCATGAGTAATCTATTCGTAGGCTCGCTGGGCGGTGATGAGTAGGATGAGATCTATCATGTAATCGAGTTAGTTTTGACGGGGATTGATCCCTAGTATCTACTATGTTTTGAGATTGATGTTGCTACTACTTTGCCATGCTTAATGCTTGTCACTAGGGCCCGAGTGCCATGATTTCAGATCTGAAATTATTATGTTGTCACCAATATATGTGTGTTTTTTATCCGATCTTGCAAGTTGTAGTTACCTACTATGTGTTATGATCCGGCAACCCCGGAGTGACAATAACCGGAACCACTCCCGGTGATGACCATAGTTTGAGGAGTTCATGTGTTCACCAAGTGCTAATGCGTTGGTCCGGTTCTTTATTAAAAGGAGAACCTTAATATCCCGTAGTATCCATCTGGACTCCGCTGCCACGGGAGGGATGGACAATAGATGTCATGCAAGTTCTTTTCACTAAGCACGTATGACTACACACGGAATGCATGTCTACATCACATCGACGAAAGGGAGCTAGTCACATATCTCTCCGTGTTATAACTGTTGCATGATGAATGTCATCTGACGAATCACCGATCCATTGCCTACGAGTTTGTCCCACTACCACTATTACTTGCTTTGCCCTGCTGCTGTTACTTGCTGCTACTATTACTTGCTTTGCTCTGCTGCTGTTACTACTGTTGCTGCTACTTTTACTTGCTGCTGCTGTTACTTGCTACTGTTGCTACTTGCTACTAATGTTCCTTGCCACTGTTGTTACTCGTTATTCTGCTACTACCTGCTACAATACTTTTCTGGCGCCATTGATACAACCGTTAGGAATAGTCTGCCTTGTCACCAGATCCTTTCTCGCACCGTTGCTATCATATTACTTTGCTTGCAGACACTAATCTTTCAGGTGTGGTTGAATCTGACACATTCAGCTACTAATACTTGAGAATGTTCTTTCACTTCCCGTCATGCGAACCAACAAATTTGGGTTGAATACTCTACCCTCGAAAACTGTCGCGATCCCACGCGCTGGTGGGCCATTGCAAGACAATTGTTAGTTGTTGAGCAACTCGAAGCAACTCTTTTCTGGCTCCATTGCCATGGAGGCATCAAGTCAGGAATAGTTGCACGTCAACAGCATTTTTCTGGCACCGTTGTCGGGGAGGATAGGTATATTCTCTGAGTCACTTGGGATTTATATCTGCTGATCACTATGAAGAATCTGAAAGATCCAAAAACCAAAGTCTTGCCCTCAACTACGAGGGGAGGTAAGGAACTGCCATCTAGCTCCGCACTTGATTCACCTTCAGTTATGAGTAAGTTTGCGACACCACCTCCTGCTAGAAATCTTGATATGTCGCATGTGCTTGATGATGCTTATGATGCTATGCCTGATACTTCTAGAGATTCTATGCTTGATACTGCTTTGCTTGATGATGCTTATGATGCTACTATGCCTGATACTGCTAGAGATGCTATGCTTGATACTGTTTTGCCTGATGATGCTAGAGATGCTATTTTGCCTGATGATGCTATGCTTGATACTGCTAGAGATACTACTTTGCCTGATATGCCACTAGGGGTATTCCTTGATGCTCATATTGCTAGAGTTACTGCCAATGCTCGTGATGCTTCTGAAACTGCCGATACTACTGAGATAGAACCTGCTTTTGCTCCTGCTCGATCTAGCTCTCCTAGATATGAATTGCCTGATATACCTAAGGGTTACGTTATGGAGGGAGAGATAGCTGAGGATTTTCTTGCGTGTAAGGATGCCTATGACACTGAGAAATTACTTCTCAAGTGGAAGGAAAAATCTCTAAAAGCTAGGATGAAATACGACCCGAAGTTTGCCACTTCACCTATCTTTATCACCGATGAGGATTATGAATTCTCTATCGACCCTGAGATAATCTCTCTAGTCGAATCTGATCCTTTCCATGGTTATGAGTCTGAGACAATCGTAGCCCATCTTACCAAACTACACGATGTAGCCACCCTTTTCACTAGTGAGGAGAAGATCCGCTACTACTATATCCTTAAGCTATTTCCTTTCTCTCTAAAGGATGACGCTAAAGCCTGGTTCACTTCTCTTGCTCCTGGATGTGTGAGTAGTCCCTGGGATATGGTCTATTACTTCTGTGAGAAATATTTCCCTGCCCATAAGAAGCAAGCTGCCTTGCAGGAAATATACAACTTTGCTCAACTCAAAGAAAAGAATCTCCCACAAGCTTGGGGGAGGCTCATCCAGCTACAAAATGCTTTCCCTGATCACCCTCTTAAGAAGAACGATATACTTGATATCTTCTATACCTGACTTACCGATGCTTCTAGAGACCACCTAGATAGTTGTGCCGGTTGTGTTTTTAGGGAACGAAGTATAGAACAAGCTGAGATTCTACTGAATAACATCTTGATCAACGATAATGCTTGGACTATTCCCGAACCACCTCCTAAGCCAACTCCTAAGAAAAGAGGTATTCTATTCCTCAGTCCCGAAGATATGCAAGAAGCCAAGAAATCTATGCAAGAGAAAGGCATTAGATCTGAAGATGTCCAAAATCTACCGCCTATCGAGGAGATCCATGGTCTCGATAACCCGATACAAGTAGTAGAAGTGAATTCTCTGCGTAGATTCAATGAGAGTGATATTCCTTTTGACAAACCTGCTAGCCTATGCTTTGATGAATTTGACAACTTTGTTGCCAAAAAATAGAGTTTCAATGATTATGTTAGCAGACATTTGGAACAAAGTACTCGTATGCTTAGTCATTTAAGTGCTTGTGTAGACAGAAATGTCAATGATCTGAAGCTTCTGAGTAAACATGCCTCTATGATTACTACTCAGGTAGAACAAGTACTTAAAACTCAGAATGACTTGCTCAATGAATTAACTGACAACTCTGTCAGAGTCATTACTTGAGGAGGCAAAATGACCCAGGAACCTTTGTATCCTTAAGGCCATCCTAAGAGAATTGATCAAGATTCTCAAGGAATTAATGCTGATACACCCAGTCATCCTAAGAATAAGAAGAAGGATGATAGAAACCTACATGTCAGTTCCCCAAATACTGTCACACCTGAAGAACCAAATGATATTTCTGCGTCTGATGCAGAGACACAATCTGGTGATGAACATGAACTTTGTGACAATATGGACATCGATGTTCATAATAATGCTCAACCAAGCAATGATAAGGATGTGGAGATTGAACCTACGGTTAATCCTGATAACCCACAACCTAAGAGATACGATAAGAATGACTTCACTGCTAGGAAGCATGGTAAAGAAAGGGAGCCATGGGTTCAGAGACCTATGCCCTTTACTCCTAAGCCATCCAAGAAAAAGGATGATGAGGATTTTGAGCGCTTTATTGAAATGATAAGACCCGTCTTTCTGCAGATGTGGTTAATGTGGGGGAACGTCGCATGGGAAACAAAAATTTTCCGACGCGCACGAAGACCTATCATGGTGATGTCCATCTACGAGAGGGGATATTCTATCTACGTACCCTCGTAGATCGCACAGCAGAAGCGTTAGTGAACGCGGTTGATGTAGTGGAATGTCCTCACGTCCCTCGATCCGCCCCGCGAACCGTCCTGCGATCAGTCCCACGATCTAGTGTCGAACGGATGACACCTCTGCGTTCAGCACACGTATAGCTCGACGATGATCTCGGCCTTCTTGATCCAGCAAGAGGGACGGAGAGGTAGATGAGTTCTTCGGCAGCGTGACGGCGCTCCGGAGGTTGGTGATGATCTTATCTCGGCAGGGCTCCGCCCGAGCTCCGCAGAAACGCGATCTAGAGGTAAAACCGTGGAGATATGTGGTCGGGCTGCCGTGGCGAAGTTGTCTAAATCAGCCCTAAAACCTCCGTATATATAGTGGGAAGAGGGGGAGCCTTGCCTTGGGGCTCAAGGGGCCCCAAGGGGGTCGGCTGAGCCAAGGGGGGGAGTCCTCCCCTTCCAAACCGAATCCAACTAGGTCTGGAAGGAGGAGTCCTTCCCCCTTTTCCCACCTTCTCTTTTTTTCTCTTTGATTTTCTTCCTATGGCGCATAGGGCCTTCTTGGGCTGTCCCACCAGCCCACTAAGGGCTGGTGCGCCACCCCCAAGGCCTATGGGCTTCCCCGGGGTGGGTTGCCCCCCCCCCCCCCCGGTGAACACCCGGAACCCATTCGTCATTCCCGGTACCTCCGAAAACCTTTTGGTAATCAAATGAGGTCATCCTATATATCAATCTTCGTTTCGGGACCATTCCGGAAACCCTCGTGACGTCGATGATCTCATCCGGGACTCCGAACAACATTCGGTAACCAACCATATAACTCAAATACGCATAAAACAACGTCGAACCTTAAGTGTGCAGACCCTACGGGTTCGAGAACTATGTAGACATGACCCGAGAGACTCCTCGGTCAATATCCAATAGCAGGACCTGGATGCCCATATTGGATCCTACATATTCTACGAAGATCTTATCGTTTGAACCTCAGTGCCAAGGATTCATATAATCACGTATGTCATTCCCTTTGTCCTTCGGTATGTTACTTGCCCGAGATTCGATCGTCAGTATCCGCATACCTATTTCAATCTCGTTTATCGGCAAGTCTCTTTACTCGTTCCGTAATACAAGATCCCGTAACTTACACTAAGTAACATTGCTTGCAAGGCTTGTGTCTGATGTTGTATTACCGAGTGGGCCCCGAGATACCTCTCCGTCACACGGAGTGACAAATCCCAGTCTCGATCCATACTAACTCAACGAACACCTTCGGAGATACCTGTAGAGCATCTTTATAGTCACCCAGTTACGTTGCGACGTTTGATACACATAAAGCATTCCTCCGGTGTCAGTGAGTTATATGATCTCATGGTCATAGGAACAAATACTTGACACGCAGAAAACAGTAGCAACAAAATGACACGATCAACATGCTACGTCTATTAGTTTGGGTCTAGTCCATCACGTGATTCTCCTAATGACGTGATCCAGTTATCAAGCAACAACACCTTGTTCATAATCAGAAGACCCTGACTATCTTTGATCAACTGGCTAGCCAACTAGAGGCTTGCTAGGGACAGTGTTTTGTCTATGTATCCACACATGTATATAAGCCTTCATTCAATACAATTATAGCATGGATAATAAACGATTATCTTGATACAGGAATTATAATAATAACTATATTTATTATTGCCTCTAGGGCATAATTCCAACAGTCTCCCACTTGCACTAGAGTCAATATTCTAGCCCTCACATCGTCATGTGAATTACATTGTAATAAATCTAACACCCATATAGTTCTGGTGTTGATCATGCTTTGCCCGTGGAAGAGGTTTAGTCAGCGGGTGTGCTACATTCAGATCCGTGTGCACTTTGCATATATTTACGTCCTCCCCTTCAACATAGTCGCGGATGAGGTTGAAGCGTCGTTTGATGTGTCTGGTCTTCTTGTGAAACCGTGGTTCCTTTGCTAAGGCAATGGCGCCCGTGTTGTCACAGAACAAGGTTATTGGATTCAGTGCGCTCGGCACCACTCCAAGATCCGTCATGAACTGCTTCATCCAGACACCCTCCTTAGCCGCCTCCGAGGCAGCCATGTACTCCACTTCACATGTAGAATCTGCTACGACGCTTTGCTTGGAACTGCACCAGCTTACCACACCCCCATTAAGAATAAATATGTATCCGGTTTGCGACTTAGAGTCGTCCAGATTTGTGTTAAAGGTTGCATCGACGTAACCCTTTACGGCGAGCTCTTCGTCACCTCCATACACGAGAAACATCTCCTTAGTCCTTTTCAGGTACTTCAGGATATTCTTGACCGCCGTCCAGTGATCCACTCCTGGATTACTCTCGAACCTGCCTGCCATACTTATGGCCAGGCTAACGTCCGGTCTAGTGCACAGCATTGCATACATGATAGAACCTATGGCTGAAGCATAGGGGACGGTGCTCATATGCTCTCTATCCTTATTAGTTCCTGGGCACTGAGTCTTACTCAATCTCGTACCTTGTAAAACTGGCAAGAACCCTTTCTTGGACTGTTCCATTTTGAACCTCTTCAAAACTTTATCAAGGTATGTGCTTTGTGAAAGTCCTATTAGGCGTTTTGATCTATCCCTGTAGATCTTAATGCCTAGAATGTAAGAAGCTTCTCCTAGGTCCTTCATAGAGAAAATTTTATTCAAGTAATCCTTTATGCTCTCCAAAAACTCTACGTTGTTTCCAATCAGCAATATGTCATCCACATATAATATTAGAAACGCCACAGAGCTCCCACTCACTTTCTTGTAAATACAAGATTCTCCAACCACTTGTATAAACCCAAATGCTTTGACCACCTCATCAAAGTGTTTGTTCCAACTCCGAGATGCTTGCACCAGTCCATAAATGGATCGCTGGAGCTTGCACACCTTGTTAGCATTCTTAGGATCAACAAAACCTTCGGGTGGCATCATATACAATTCTTCCTTAAGGAAACCGTTAAGGAACGCCGTTTTGACATCCATCTGCCCTATTTCATAATCAAAAAATGCAGCTATTGCTAACATGATTCTGACGGACTTAAGCATCGCTACGGGTGAGAATGTCTCATCCTAGTCAACTCCTTGAACTTGTGAAAAACCCTTTGCCACAAGTCGAGCTTTATAAACGGTCACATTGCCGTCAGCGTCCGTCTTCTTCTTAAAGATCCATTTGTCCTGAATAGCCTTGCAGCCCTCAGGCAGTACTTCCAAAGTCCACACTTTGTTTTCATACATGGATCCTATCTCGGACTTCGTGGCCTCTAGCCATTTGTTGGAATCTAAGCCCACCATTGCTTCTTCATAATTTGCAGGTTCATTGTGGTCTAACAACATGATTGACAAAACGGGATTACCGTACCACTTTGGAGCAGCACGTGGTCTCGTTGACCTGCGTGGTTCGACAGGAACTTGAACCGGAGTTTCATGATCATTATCATTAACTTCCTCCTCAACCGGCGTCACAACGATAGAGGTTTCCCCTTGCCCTGTGCCACCATCTAGAGGGATGAGAGGTTCGATAACCTCATCAAGTTCTATCTTCCTCCCACTCAATTCTCTCGAGAGAAACTCCTTCTCGAGAAAAGCTCCATTTTTAGCAACAAACACTTTGCCCTCGGATTTGAGATAGAAGGTGTACCTAACTGTCTCTTTTGGGTAACCTATGAAGATGCACTTTTCAGCTTTGGGTTCCAGCTTTTCAGGCTGAAGCTTTTTGACATAAGCATCACATCCCCAAACTTTAAGAAACGACAACTTCGGCCTTTTTCCATACCAAAGTTCGTATGGTGTCGTCTCAACGGATTTTGATGGTGCCCTATTTAAAGTGAATGCAGCTGTTTCTAATGCATAACCCCAAAACGATAACGGCAAATCGGTAAGAGACATCATAGAACGCACCATCTCTAACAAAGTACGATTACGACGTTCGGACACACCATTACGCTGTGGTGTTCCAGGCGGTGTCAACTGTGAAACAATTCCACATTGTCTTAAGTGAGCACCAAACTCGAAACTCAGATATTCACCCCCACGATCAGACCGTAGGAACTTGATCTTCTTGTTACGATGATTTTCAACTTCACTCTGAAATTGCTTGAACTTTTCAAATGTTTCAGACTTGTGCTTCATTAAGTAGACATAACCATATCTACTTAAATCGTCAGTGAAGGTGAGAAAATAACGATATCCGTCGCGTGCCTCTACGCTCATCGGACCGCACACATCGGTATGTATGATTTCCAACAAGTCACTTGCACGCTCCATTGTTCTGGAGAACGGAGTTTTAGTCATCTTGCCCATGAGGCATGGTTCACAAGTGTCAAGTGAATCAAAGTCAAGTGACTCCAAAAGTCCATCGGCATGGTGTTTCTTCATGTGCTTTACACCAATATGACCTAAGCGGCAGTGCCACAAAAATATGGCGCTATCATTGTTAACTCTAACTCTTTTGGTCTCAATGTTATGTATATGTGTATCACTATCAAGATTCAATATGAACAATCCTCTCACATTGGGTGCATGACCATGAAATATGTTACTCATAGAAATAGAACAACCATTATTCTCTGACTTAAAAGAGTAACCGTCTCGCAATAAACAAGATCCAGATATAATGTTCATGCTCAACGCACGCACTAAATAACAATGATTTAAGTTCATAACTAATCCTGATGGGAACTGAAGTGAAACTGTGCCGACGGCGATTGCATCAACCTTGCAACCATTTCCTACGCGCATCGTCACTTCATCTTTTGCCAGCCTTCGTCTATTCCGCAGTTCCTGTTTCGAGTTGCAAATATGAGCAACAGAACCGGTCTCGAATACCCATGCACTACTACGAGAGCCGGTTAAGTACACATCAATAACATGTATATCAAATATACCTGATTTTTCTTTGGCCGCCTTCTTATGAGCCAGATACTTGGGACAGTTGCGCTTCCAGTGACCCATACCCTTGCAATAGTAACACTCTGTTTCAGGCTTAGGTCTAGCTTTGGGTTTCTTCGTCGGATTGGCAACAGGCTTGCCGCTCTTCTTTGAATTACCCTTCTTGCCTTTGCCGTTTCTCTTGAAACTAGTGGTCTTATTCACCATCAACACTTGATGCTCTTTACGGAGTTCAGACTTTGCGACTTTCAGCATCGCAAACAACTCGCCGGGTGACTTGTTCATCCCTTGCATGTTGTAGTTCAACACAAAGCCCTTATAGCTTGGCGGCAGTGATTGAAGGATTTTGTCAGTGATAGCCTCTTGCGGGAGTTCAATCCCCAGCTCAGCTAGACGGTTTGAGTACCCAGACATTTCGAGCACATGTTCACTGACTGACGAGTTCTCCTCCATCTTGCAAGCATAGAATTTATCGGAGGTCTCATACCTCTCGATCCGGGCGTTCTTCTGAAAGATAAACTTCAACTCCTGGAACATCTCATATGCTCCATGACGCTCAAAGCGACGTTGAAGTCCCGGTTCTAAGCCATACAAGACTGCACATTGAACTACTGAGTAGTCCTCCTTACGTGTTAACCAAGCTTTCTTAACATCCTGGTCAGCCGTAGCGGGTGGTTCATCTCCTAGCGCAGCATTAAGGACATAATCCTTCTTCCCAGCTTGTAACATTAGCTTAAGATTACGAGCCCAGTCTACAAAGTTGCTTCCATCATCTTTCAACTTAGCTTTCTCTAGGAACGTATTAAAATTAAGAGTGACTGTCGCGTGAGCCATGATCTACAACACAAATATATTCAAAGTGGACTTAGACTATGTTCAAGATAATTAGAGTTTAACTTAATCAAATTACTCGCTAAACTCCCACTCAAAAAGTACATCTCTCTAGTCATTTGAGTGGTTCATGATCCACTTACACTAGCTCAAGTCCGATCATCACATGAGTTGAGTATAGTTTCAGTGGTAAGCATCCCTATGCTAATCATATCATTTATATGATTCATGATCGACCTTTTGGTCTCATGTGTTCCGAGGCCATGTCTGCACATGCTAGGCTCGTCAAGCTTAACCCGAGTGTTCCGCGTGTGCAACTGTTTTGCACCTGTTGTATGTGAACGTTGAGTCTATCACACCCGATCATCACATGGTGTCTCGAAACGACGAACTGTAGCAACGGTGCACAGTCGGGGAGAACACAATTTCGTCTTGAAATTTTAGTGAGAGATCACCTCATAATGCTACGGTCGTTCTAAGCAAAATAAGGTGCATAAAAGGATTAGCATCACATGCAATTCATAAGTGACATGATATGGCCATCATCACGTGCTCCTTGATCTCCATCACCAAAGCACCGACACGATCTTCTTGTCACCGGCGCCACACCATGATCTCCATCAACGTGTCGCCATCGGGGTTGTCATGCTACTCATGCTATTACTACTAAAGCTACTTCCTAGCAAAATAGTAAACGCATCTGCAAGCACAAATATTAGTATAAAGACAACCCTATGGCTCCTGCCGGTTGCCGTACCATCGACGTGCAAGTCGATATTATCTATTACAACATGATCATCTCATACATCCAATATATCACATCACATCATTGGCCGTATCACATCACAAGCATACCCTGCAAAAACAAGTTAGACGTCCTCTAATTTTGTTGTTGCATGTTTTACGTGGTGACCATGGGTATCTAGTAGGATCGCATCTTACTTACGCAAACACCACAACGGAGATATATGAATTGCTATTTAACCTTATACAAGGACCTCCTCGGTCAAATCCGATTCAACTAAAGTTGGAGAAACTGACACTTGCCAGTCATCTTTGAGCAACGGGGTTACTCGTAGCGATGAAACCAGTCTCTCGTAAGTGTACGAGTAATGTCGGTCCAAGCCGCTTCAATCCAACAATACCACGGAATCAAGGAAAGACTAAGGAGGGCAGCGAAACGCACATCACCACCCACAAAAACTTTTGTGTTCTACTCGAGAAGACATCTATGCATGAACCTAGCTCATGATGCCACTGTGGGGGAACGTCGCATGGGAAACAAAAAATTTCCTACGCGCACGAAGACCTATCATGGTGATGTCCATCTACGAGAGGGGATATTCGATCTACGTACCCTTGTAGATCGCACAACAGAAGCGTTAGTGAACGCGGTTGATGTAGTGGAACGTCCTCACGTCCCTCGATCCGCCCCGCGAACCGTCCCACGATCAGTCCCACGATCTAGTGCCGAACGGACGGCACCTACGCGTTCAGCACACGTACAGCTCGACGATGATCTGAACCTTCCTGATCCAGCAAGAGAGACGGAGAGGTAGATGAGTTCTCCGGCAGAGTGAAGGCGCTCCGAAGGTCATCTTATCTCGGCAGGGCTCCGCCCGAGCTCCGCAGAAACGCGATCTAGAGGTAAAACCGTGGAGATATGTGGTCGGGCTGCCATGGCAAAGTTGTCTCAAATCAGCCCTAAAACCTCCGTATATATAGGGGGAAGAGGGGGAGCCTTGCCTTGGGGCTCAAGGGGCCCAAAGGGGGTCGGCCGAGCCAAGGGGGGGAGTCCTCCCCTTCCAAACCGAATCCAACTAGGTTTGGAAGGAGGAGTCCTTCCCCCTTTTCCTCCTTCTCTTTTTTTCTCTTTGATTTTCTTTCTATGGTGCATAGGGCATTCTTGGGCTGTCCCACCAGCCCACTAAGGGCTGGTGCGCCACCCCCAAGGCCTATGGGCTTCCCCGGGGCGGGTTCCCCCCCCCCCCCCCCCGGTGAACACCCGGAACCCATTCGTCATTCCCGGTACATTCCCGGTAACTCCGAAAACCTTCCGGTAATCAAATGAGGTCATCCTATATATCAATCTTTGTTTGCGGACCATTCCGGAAACCCTCGTGACGTCCATGATGTCATCCGGGACTCCGAACAACATTCGGTAACCAACCATATAACTCAAATACGCATAAAACAACGTCGAACCTTAAGTGTGCAGACCCTGCGGGTTCAAGAACTATGTAGACATGACCCGAGAGACTCCTCGGTCAATATCCAATAGCGGGACCTGGATGCCCATATTGGATCCTACATAGTCTACGCAGTTCTTATCGTTTGAACCTCAGTGCCAAGGATTCATATAATCCCGTATGTCATTCCCTTTGTCCTTCGGTATGTTACTTGCCCGAGATTCGATCGTCAGTATCCGCATACCTATTTTAATCTCGTTTACCGGCAAGTCTCTTTACTCGTTCCGTAATACAAGATCCCGTAACTTACACTAAGTCACATTGCTTGCAAGGCTTGTTCGTGATGTTGTATTACCGAGTGGGCCCCGAGATACCTCTCCGTCACACGGAGTGACAAATCCCAGTCTCGATCCATACTAACTCAACGAACACCTTCGGAGATACCTGTAGAGCATCTTTATAGTCACCCAGTTACGTTGCGACGTTTGATACACACAAAGCATTCCTCCGGTGTTAGTGAGTTATACGATCTCATGGTCATAGGAACAAATACTTGACACGCAGAAAACAGTAGCAACAAAATGACACGATCAACATGCTACGTCTATAAGTTTGGGTCTAGTCCATCACGTGATTCTCCTAATGACGTGATCTAGTTATCAAGAAACAATACCTTGTTCATAGTCAGAAGACCCTGGCTATCTTTGATCAACGGGCTAGCTAACTAGAGGCTTGCTAGGGACAGTGTTTTGTCTATGTATCCACACATGTATATAAGTCTTCATTCAATACAATTATAGATTGGATAATAAACGATTATCTTGATACAGGAATTATAATAATAACTATATTTATTATTGCCTCTAGGGCATAATTCCAACAGTTAATTGATATGCTCAAAATGTCTCCATATGCCAAGTACATGAAAGATATCGTGACTAATAAACGGAAGATACCAGATCTTGAGATCTCCACCATGCTTGCCAATTACACTTTCAAAGGTGGAACTCCTAAGAAACTTGGTGATCCCGGAGTGCCCACTATACCTTGCTCCATTAAAGGAAACTACGTAAGAACTGCCTTATGTGACCTTGGAGCCGGTGTTAGTGTTATGCCTCTCTCTCTTTATCGTAGACTTGAACTGGATAAGTTGACACCCACTGAAATTTCTACGCAAATGGCCGACAAATCAACTGATTTCCCTGTCGGCATTTGCGAGGATGTGCCTGTTGTGGTTGCTAACACCACTATCTTAACAGACTTTGTTATCTTGGATATTCCTGAGGACGATGCCATGGCTGTCATCCTCGGAAGACCCTTTTTAAACACTTAGGGGCTGTTATAGATTGCAACAAAGGCAATGTCACTTTCCATGTCAACGGTAATAAGCAAACAGTGCACTTTCCGAAGAAACGATATCAAGTACATTGCATCAATGCTATCGAAAAAACTTCATCGATTCTTATTGGGAGCTTTGAATGCCCTATTCCTCGTGTCAAGATGAAGTATGATTTGCTTGTTGGGGAGATTCATATCCCCATTGAGGTGACTTAGTGTCTATTCGACAATTCTGCATTTCCTTTTTGCGATTCGAAAAAGTTTTGTCATGAGGATTTGATCAACCCCATTGACGGATTTCTTTCGATGACCATGAAATGGATGAATCGAGGAGTCACAAATCTCTGTTTTAAGCTTTCACTTATGTTGCTTAGAATAAAAATGATAGATTTAGTTTAGTTTTCCCTCTTTCCTGTTTTAGCGTCCCGGAGAAAAGTACCCCAAAAATAGAAGTTCTTCAATGGTCCTGAAAATCAAATATGATTTTTTCTGGATTTTTTGAAAAATACTGGGACTGAGAGTTGGCCTGGGGGCCACACCAGTGGGCCACAAGCCCTGTCACCGCGGCCACCCCCATAGCCGCGGCCACCAAGCTTGTGGGGCCCATAGGGACCCCCTCCACTCATTCCAGCTCCCATCCTCTTCTTCTACCTCCAAAAAAAATCGTTTCGCAGCTCAAACCCGTGTTCTTGCTCATTTGGCTGTGATTTTCGATCTCCTTGCTCAAAGCACCATTCTCTGAACCGTTTTGGGGAAATTACTCCTTGGTAAGTGACTCCTCCATTGGTACAATCAGTTTCTACTCTAGTGCTTTATCCTTCGCGTATTCTTGCTACCTTGGTGAACCTGTTCTTGAGCTTGAAATGTTGATTTTAGCTGGTCCCAAGTAGTTTTAGCTCGTGATACGGTCTCTAGGCACTAGTAGGAGTAGCTGCTACGAGTTGGGTTAATCCTTACTCACTTTTCTTTCGAAGTCTCTAAAAATTTCAGAATTTTTCAGAGTTAGAAAAGGAAAAAGATGAGGAGGTTCTTGAGAGGCTCTTCAAGCCATAACCCCAAGGAGGATGAGAAGAACCATCCCAAGTACGTGGTTCCTCGAGTCACACAAGTTTGAGCGTGCGAGTGGCCAAGTGATGAATTTTTGTGCGCCGCTGGGCTTTATGAAGACTTTTATTACTTGGTGGAGAACGCAGGTCTTACCGCGTTCGTTGAAGATAAGTGCCCACAATACCTCCTCCTCACCAATATTTTCGTTCAAAGCTTCCACTTTTATCCGAGGAAGAATCCTCCTATGGTTGAGTTCATGTTATACGATATCCCCAGTGCATGGCACTACAGGATTTTTGCAATGTATGCAAATTACCTTATGTTGGGGAAATTACCTTGCGGTTTCGCGCGAAGGCCTTTATAACAATAAGACTTATAGCCTAGGTGCTATAGTAGCTCAGCGGTTGAACACAAACCGTTCCAAAGGTGTCGCCTATGGAGGTATCTATACTACTCGTCTTGCTAGACATTTTGAGATGCCTATTAGACTTTGCGAGGAAGAAGAAATGCTTCTTCCTGAGAAATATATGGATTATGACAGCATGTTTTGCCATGATTTTCTGGATAGAGATGCTAGTAGACGGATGATTTATAACCTGGAATTTAGTCAGGGTACTCGAGAGACTATTACTTTGCCTGCTCCTTCTTTGTTCAACCTTTATGCAAGCAGGTACATTATTATGCCCTCGGACATCTACGCATATTGGGGCTTGGCCCAACCACAAGTGCTCGTGCCCGAGCCGCCAGTCGAGTACCAGACGCCAGTTTATCAGTGGGAGCCAGAGGAGCTCACACAGCAGTGGCATCCACAGTCCGCTCCAGAGTATCCCGGAGCTGGTTATTTCCCGCCTTGGGAGTAGACCAAGCTAGGCCAAAAGCCTAAGCTTGGGGGAGTACGTGTTTGCACCAACTTTACATTCATGCTTATGCTTTCACTTTGTTAGTCGGTGTTTACACTTTGCCACTGTATTATCCATGCTAGTTTATTTTTGTTTTCTTATTTTCTTGTTTTGTGTCCTTTTGAGAAAACCCAAAAAGATTTTCCTTTCTTCTTTTGCTTGTTGGGAGCTTTCCCGTGTAAATAGTTTTCTTTTTCTTTGGGTCAAGGTAGAAGATATTGGTTACAATGTTTAGTGGCTCTTGCATGCATACCTGTTTAGCTTTCAAAGAGCCATATTACTTTGTCTTCTCCTTTGTGTTTGCCTGCAGATTCAGCTTAGTCCAATGCACAAGCACTCTTATTATTGTTCACATCGTTCGATCATGCAAGTGAAAGGCAATAATGATGATATATGATAAAGTGATTGAGACTGGAAAAGCTGGTCTGAACTCTATCCATTTTGTTTTTGTAAATATGACTAGCTCATGATGCCTGATTCATCTTTGTTGTGAGAGAAACATGTTTGAAATGACAACTTAGAGATCATAGTTTCTGATGCCATGCTTAATTAGCTAGGATCTTATAATGGTTTGTCTTGAATGCCAACATATGTTTTGAGATGACTATGCTGTAGTATGATAGGATGGTATTCTCCTTTGAATGATTCAAGTGGCTTGACTTGGCGCATGTTCATGCATGTAGTTGAAACAAAATCAACATAGCCTCTATGATGTTCGTATTCATGGTGATTTATATCCTCCTCATGCTTGCACTCCATGTTAGTCAAACTCATTGCATCTTGATGACTGTTGTCGCTCTCTAGTTGGTCGCTTCCGAGTCTTTTGCTAGCCTTCACTTGTACTAAGTGGAATACTGCTTGTGCATCCACTTCCATAAACCCAAATGTTTTTCCATGAGAGTCCACCATACCTACCTATGTGCGGTATCTACCTGCCGTTCCAAGTAAATTTGCATGTGCCATTCTCTAAACCTTCAAGAAATAATCTGTTTTGCTTGCCCGAAACGCTCATGTGGTGACAGGGGCCTATAGATATCTTCCATGTTAGGCGTGTTATCCTCGACATGTGTTTATTCACTGTCATTCACGAGAAAGGGGCCGGTAATTGGAATGCCCAGTTCCACGTTTAAATCGAAAACATAATTGTAAAACAAGACTCCCCCCGGATTGATGTTAGTATGGACGGTACCCGAGGATTCGGTTAGCCGTGGAGTGTAATTGATTGGTGGTGGTGGAGTTAAAACTTTAATTTTCTGTTTAGGAACCGCCCTATAGAATGAGTAGTATGGAAGATATTGAGAACTCCTGGTCATTGCGTTGGCAATGAAAGCATGCCACCCAAAATTATTATCTCTGTTTTCAACGCATGAGCTCTGGCACCTCTGCAAATCAACGCTTCCCTCTGCGAAGGGCCTGTCTATTAATTTTCCTGTTGAGTCATCCTCTTCTTATATAAGCACCAATTAGAGAGCACCACTGTCATTTTTATGCTTGGCTTTTGATTGATATTGAATATGACTATGAATGGATCTTCGTTGCTACGAATTACAATGTTTAGTCAGCCCTTGATCTTTGAAAGTGCTTTGCATTTATGTCTTGCGGTCTCAGAAAGAGCTAGCGAGATATCACCTACTCATTTTGCTTCATGCTTGTTTTGATTGAATTGTTGGTATCTGAAACTCATTATTATTTGCTCGCTAGCTGATTATGCCATTGATATTAGTTTACCGTGAGACCTTTGTGTCACTTGCTTATGTGGTTAACTTGTGATCTTGCTGAAATTCTGGTTATGAGTTAGACATAGTTGCAACAACAAGATCAAACAGAGTTTGTCAAAGTTTTTCTTTCTCTTTCAGTTTGTCAACTGAGTTGCTTGAGGACAAGCAAGGTTTTAAGCTTGGGGAGTTTGATACGTCTCCATCGTATCTACTTTTCCAAACTCTTTTGCCCTTGTTTTGGACTCTAATTTGCATGATTTGAATGGAACTAACCCGGACTGACGTTGTTTTCAGCAGAATTGCCATGGTGTTGTTTTTGTGCAGAAATGAAAGTTCACGGAATGTCCTGAAAATTTACGGAAAATATTTCTGAAAAATATGAAAAATACCTGCACGAAGATCCACCGGAGGGGGTGAGCCAGTGGGCCACAAGCCGTGTGGCTGCGGCCACCCCCCCCCCCCCCAGGCCGCGGCGTCAGGGCTTGTGGGGCCCACGTGGCTCTGCCGCCCCCAAACTCAGCTCTATTTATTCCCTTTCGTCCCGAAAAAAATCAAGAGAGAAGATTTCATCACGTTTGCGACACGGAGGCACCGCCACATCCTGTTCTTCATCTGCAGGGCAGATCTGGAGTCCGTTTTGGGCTCCGGATCAAGGAGATCGTCGCCATCGTCATCATCAACCTTCTTCCCTCTCTAATTCCATGAAGCTCTTCATCGTTCATGAGTAATCTATTCGTAGGCTCGCTGGGCGGTGATGAGTAGGATGAGATCTATCATGTAATCGAGTTAGTTTTGACGGGGATTGGTCCCTAGTATCTACTATGTTCTGAGATTGATGTTGCTACTACTTTGCCATGCTTAATGTTTGTCACTAGCGCCCGAGTGCCATGATTTCAGATCTGAAATTATTATGTTGTCACCAATATATGTGTGTTTTAGATCCGATCTTGCAAGTTGTAGTTACCTACTATGTGTTATGATCCGGCAACCCTGGAGCGACAATAACCGGAACCACTCCCGGTGATGACCATAGTTTGAGGAGTTCATGTGTTCACCAAGTGCTAATGCGTTGGTCCGGTTCTTTATTAAAAGGAGAACCTTAATATCCCGTAGTATCCATTTGGACCCCGCTGCCACGGGAGGGATGGACAATAGATGTCATGCAAGTTCTTTTCCCTAAGCACGTATGACTACACACGGAATGCATGCCTACATCACATCGACGAATGGGAGCTAGTCACATATCTCTCCATGCTATAATTGTTGCATGATGAATGTCATCTGACGAATCACCGATCCATTGCCTACGAGTTTGTCCCACTGCCACTTTTACTTGCTTTTCTCTGCTGCTGTTACTTGCTGCTACTGTTACTTGCTGCCACTGTTACTTGCTTTGCTCTGCTGCTGTTACTACTATTGCTGCTATTGCTACTTGATGCTGCTGTTACTTGCTACTGTTGCTACTTGCTACTGCTGTCACTAATGTTGTTCCTTGCCACTTCTGTTACTCGTTACTCTGCTACTACCTGCTACAATACTTTTCTCGCGCCATTGATACAACCATTAGGAATAGTCTGCCTTGTCACCAGATCGTTTCTGGCACCGTTGCTATCATATTATTTTGCTTGCAGACACTAATCTTTCAGGTGTGGTTGAGTCTGACACATTCAGCTGCTAATACTTGAGAATATTCTTTCACTTCCCGTCGTGCGAACCAACAAATTTGGGTTGAATACTCTACCCTCGAAAACTGTCGCGGTCCCACGCGCTGGTGGGCCATTGCAAGACAATTGCTAATTGTTGAGCAACTGGAAGCAACTCTTTTCTGGCTCCGTTGCCGTGGAGGCATCAAGTCAGGAGCAGTTGCACGTCAACAGTCCCCATAACAAAGCCAAGCGTGTTAGGAGTGCTCAATATGGAACCTAACACCAGTAGCCGAAAACAGGGCAGTAAAAGCGGAACAAAACACCTAGAAAAAGGTCAAGCCTTCCGCCTTTTACCAAGTATATAGCTGCATTAAATAAAATACCATAAATAATACGATATCCAAAGTGCCCATGTTGACACATGGATCAGCCTGCACGTGCAACTAGCAAAGCTATAAGATGGTTTGAGCAAGCGCTAACTTAGCCAGACAGTGTTTTGGTATGTTGTGGAGGGTTAGAGGCTTTCATGGAAATGTTTGGAGGCTTGATGTTCAGGTGGTAGGCAGCGATAAATAGCGATGGAAACGAGATATCTAGGCACAAGGGCATCAAGGTGGATCCTGAAAAGGTTCAAGCCATTGTGCAGCGGGAGCCTCCTTAGAATGTGAAGGAGCTTCGAAGCTTTCTTGGGCTTGCAAGCTATTGCAGAAGATTCATTGAGAACTTCTCCAAGATTGCTAAGCATGTGTCCAACCTTCTTCAGAAGAGCGTAAAATATGTCTAGAATCGAGAGTGTGATTTGGCTTTCAATACACTCAAGGAGAAGCTCACCTCAACTCCGATTCTAACTCCTCGTGATGATTCCAAGACATTCCAAGTGTTCTCTGATGCATCTCTGCAAGGTCTTGGTGGTGTTCTTTTGCAAGATAAGAAAGTGGTAGCTTATACCTCTAGGCAGTTGAAGCCAAGTGAGAAAAACTACCCCACTCAAAATCTTCAGTTGGCGGCAGTTATCCATGCTTTGGTGACTTGGAGACACCTCTTGTTGGGAAGCAGGTTGAAGTCTGCACCGATCACAAGAGTTTGAAATACATCTTCACTCAACCGAATATCAATCTTCGTCAAACACGTTGGGTGGAGATGACCAAAGATTACAATCCAAGCATTGATTATACTCAAGGCAAAGCAAATGTGAATGCAGATGCTTTGACCAGAAAGGCTTACTGCAATAATCTCATTCTCAAGCCATTCCAGCCCGATCTTTGTGAATCTTTCAGGAAGCTCAACCTTCAAGTAGTACCTCGGGGATTTCTTGCCAACCTTCAGATTTCTCTTACCTTGGAAGACCAAGTCCGCCAAGCTCAACTTCTTGATGCTATGGTGAAGAAAATGAAGATAGGCTTGGCAAAGAGCATTCCAAAGTATAAGTGCTTTCGTGTTGATGACAAAGATACTTTATTCTTTGAGGATCGCCTTGTGATTTCGAAAGGAGAGCTTAGAAAAGTTATCATGGATGAAGCCCACAATTCTCTTCTCTCGATACATCCAGGAAACTCTAAGATGTATCAAGATCTAAAGCAAGCCTTTTGGTGGACTCGCATGAAACGTGAGATTGCTCAGTGTGTGAACGAGTGTGATGTGTGTTGCAGAGTGAAGGCGGAACATCAATGTACAACGGGTCTTCCTCATTCTTTGCCTATACTCGAGTGTAAATTCGATCAAATGGAGATGGATTTTTTCACTGGATTTCCTAAGTCCAAGAGGGGAAACGATGCCATCTTTGTGGTCATCAACAAGTTGACAAAAGCTGCCCATTTCCTTCCAGTCAAAGAATCTATCTCTGGAGCTCAGCTGGTAGAGATGTACACTTCAAAGATAGTTTCTTTGCACAGTGTTCCTATGCTTATTTCTTCAGATCGAGGAAGCATCTTTACTTCCAAGTTCTAGGATTCCTTTCAGATTGCAATGGGCACGAAGGTCCGTTTTAGTACAACATTCCATCCTGAGACTAGTGGTGAAGTGGAGAGAGTCAATCAAATTCTTGAAGATATGCTCAGAGCTTATGTGATTTCTTATGGCATGAAGTGGGAAGACTGCCTCCCATTTGCCGAGTTCTCATACAACAATAGTCATCAAGCAAGTTTAGGCATGGCCCAATTTGAGATTCTATGACAGGAAGTATCGTACCCTATATATTAATTAAGATTGCACCCTATATATTATTATTTTTAAATGATTTACATGTAAAATAATATCATATTCACATTCTACATATTTTTCAAATCAAATTCCACTATAACATGTTAAATTTGGAGTTACGATTTAGAAGATATGAGTATTTTTAAAAACATTTGATATGTGTACCGCATGTTTAATGTCAGAAACATTAGGGGGATTTCTATAAAATAACATGACGGACTAAGAAAGTAAGAATATCTATTTGCTGTATTAATAAGTATTAAACACATTAAGCATCACGAGAATGGAGCCAACCAGTTATGCCACCTGAAGCAAGCTGGTTGGCCGCGATGAGAAAGCTTTGAAATGTTTTCTAGATAGAGGTGAGGATTTTTCAAAAATATTTTTTCAAATGATGGTCATAAACTCGTGTATTTTTTAAAATGAAGGGTTATGCAAAGTGGCGCTCGCCGTTAGGCTACGGTAGTATTTGTTTTCTTTTTTTTAGATGGAGGTGAGGATTTTTTCTGAGATATTTTTTATATAAAGGCGAAGACCACATATTTTTATAATGAAAACATGCAGAGAAATTTGATAGCGACTCTCAAAGTTTCTGAGAAAACCAGTTTCATCCGTTGTAGCTGTATGTAGCTATTAAAGTTCTGTTTTGTCAGTTGAATTTTCTTTAGCTTGTGAAACAAATAAAGCTGTGACCTCCGCTTAGTTTGTTAGTGTTTTTTAGAACGAAGGTTCGAGACGAGCTCGGCTTTGAATTAACACAGTCACTAACCGACCAGGATTACAACTGCCAACAACTTACAAGCAAGATCAGAAAAAATAGAAAAAATAACACACGACAGATACAAGGTTCACACATGAGACAACTCAAAGGCCACAACATAAGTGATCAACAAGCATCATAGTGCCACGGCCATCGCCCTATGGTACAACCTACACCTGCAAAACGGACTAAGGTCTATTGAGGAATGCACCGCTGCACTTGAATAGATGTCGCACCCATCCTCGAATGATCAGACATGGGCAAAAACTTCATCTGGATCCATCGTCACAGAAGGCCCCTACCCTCTCACCCTGGTTCGGAGGATGTCGCACCGACATACGACAGATCGGTTCTCCCTAAAACCTAGATAGATGGCACCCAAGTTGCCAATGAGAAGAAACCGGAACAACATCAGAAAGCCCAGACGGCAATACTCAGGTGCACCATTGTCATCTCCGGCTCAGCCACATCGACGAACGAGACCAGTCGGCCGAAGTCAGGGAAGGAAGGACCGGCACGAAGAAATAGCACCAAACAAAGGGCCAGAAGCAGGAGTCGCCGAAACACACTGCTCCCACCAAACTTGCATACCGCAGTCGCAGCAGAGGGGAAACCGAACCCCTCTCAGCCAGGCACGAGGGCGTCGGTCCTCCCGCGACCATGGCAGGGACCATCCATACTTGCAGCCAACGATAAGGTGCCAAAGATAATGACCTAGCAGGCGCCCATCGCCTTCACACCCATCACCGCTCACACGCCACCAGTGCGATCCCTGGACGGAGCCTGCAAGAAGGAACACAACACAGATGTGCCATCATCGCCCGAAGCAGGGGACCTTAGGTTTCACCACGATGCAGGGGAGGGGATGAGAGGGAGTGGTTCCACACCAGAGCCTCCATGGAGGAGATCAGCGCCCCAAGACGTCGAATTTGATGTGGCCGCCGTGCCGGCCAAGGGTTTCCCTAGATCCACCCCGCCCAACGAGCATCCCGCATCCAACACCCGGGGCAGCGGCTAGCGCCACTAGAGACCGGATCTGGCGAGGAAAGGAACAGATTGGGGTGAGAGAAAGGAGCAACTTCACATGGATGGCGACAGGCTTGCGGGGAACACTACCGCACTATCAACTGACGGCCACCATCGCCCCGTCGCCCACACAACCGGGGAGAGACTGCTCACCAGCACCTGCGGGTGCGCTCCGCCGCAAGGATCACACTGCGCGCATCCTATAGGCCATTGCCTTGGCTGCCGAGGCCCTTCATGCAAGGTGGAGCTGTCGGATCCCTCCCACCACCTTCATCGGTGTCGTGCGCGCAAGCCGGAGGACACCTCTCACGGTGTCGGAGGGTAGGGAGCTGAAACCCTCCCCGCACTGTTTGAAACCACTTAGATTATATAATCTAGTTTTTATAATCTATTATGTTTCCAAACAGGACATGTTATTATGTAGATTATAAAAACTAGATGGACATATTATTGAAAAGTCACAATCTACTCTACCCCTAGCTAAAATCGGATTATGGATTGCTAATGAACCATTACCCTTGTAAAGTTGGAGATAATTACATTCCTGCCACCACCATACTCCTCTTTACAAAAAACAGAGGACATACAGGTCATTATGCAATGTAAAACCTAATTTACAATTTATATAATCTGACCTCCAAACATGTCCACCTAGATTATTTTTACAAACCAAATTATATACTCTATCTTCATAATCCAAATTATCATAATTTATTGTGATTCCAAAAAGGACCTAAACATGTATGTGCATAGGAAATGCTATTGGCTAAACGTATATGCTTGTACCTACATGGAAGCAACCAACAGTTCAGAACTAGTGATGAAACTAAGCATGTATGTGCATACGCGTTGGCCCCGATCGGATGCATATGCACCAAAAACGTCATTTGTTACCATCCATGCCCTATATTTAAATGACTACAAGCAGTAAATCATGGAACTCACCTCCGACTGCTAGCCGACCAGTCGCCCGTCGTCGACATCTTTATATCTTGCGATTATAATTACTAGGTTATTATTAGGGTTAGGGTTGTATTGTGATCGAATACTAGTGTACTAATAGGTTAGGGTTATATTGTATTTATATGTCGGGGTTATAATTACTAATTAAATTCATGGACAACTAATTTCATATTTGGCATTGTTAATTAGATTAAATTTATCAAATAATCCTATTTGATAACTTTGAATAATTCATAAAAAAACATCGAATAATCCACATCTGTAGGATATTACCGATACCATATTCGTCGGATATCCGGTTTATCATAATCCGCATCCTCATCCATATCCATCGGATTCATGTAAATGCATAGCATATCCTTAAAGACGGATGCGGATACGGATTCAGACTAAAAATTACCCATACAATTTACTCCCGCCGTTCCAAAATATAAGACATTTTAAAGATTTCAGAAGCAGACTACATACAGAGTAAAATAAGTGAATCTTTACTCTAAATATGTCTATGTACTCTTCGCAAAAAAATATCTATGTACATCTATATGTAGTTCATAGTGTAATCTTTAAAAGATTTTATATTTATTAACGGGGGAGTACATCCCTACTCAAGCGGCACCACAATGGTAGATATAGATTGTTGCCAGCGTCAAACGCATGGGTCGCGCGCGGGTCCTACCTCGGGTTGGAGGGAAATGTCGCGGGCGCGGAATGGAGATGATTCTATTCCGCAACTCCTGCCGGCAAGTCCGGTCCAAGGTTGCAGAGCGGAGCTAGCGTCGTAGATGAAGTAGTCGAACACACAAAGTCACAGCACACGAGAAAGTAGAGAGGGAACAAAGCTTTATTAATCAATGAAGTCTCTGTTACAATGATTGCCTCTCCTTTCTTTATATAGGGGTATGAGGGTCAGGGGATAAGTACCCACTTAACGTAAAGAGGGGAAACGATAAGCCTTGGCTTCGTGCCACGCACGGAAGCCAGCCTCGCTAGCCCAACCGGGCCTTCGGCCCGTCGGTTTCCCAACAATCCCCCTTGGGTAATTATCCGTATATCCATGCCTCAAAAACTCCGAAAAACCCAGTGGAAAAAATATGGAGAAAGAGCACATAGTATACGTTGTTGCATTGCACGAATTGCCTCGTTAAAAACCTTAGGTGAGAAACATCAGGAAAACTCACTCAAGGGAAAAATAGTACAATCCACTCAACCACCTGGTTGAGTACTCAATCATCGGGATCGAGATTTCTGCGACGAATTTGTGAAGTTTCTCCCCCTGAACCTTGCATCTCTCTAAGTCTTATCATACCGATTCCACGTACACACCTCTCAAAAGACGATGCCGGTAATGATTTAGTGAACATATCAGCAAGATTGTCACATGACTTAGTATGCAAGACTCTCACCTCGTTCATCTGTTGCAATTCGTGTGCATAGAAGAAGTTGGGACTAATATGTTTTGTGAGGTTACTCTTCACATAACCCATCTGAACTTGTGCAACACAAGCAGCATTATCCTCATAGATAATGGTAGGGGTTTGTACGGTGTTCAGCCCACACGTCTGCTGAATGTGGCTGATCATCCGCCGAAGCGATACACATGCCTTTGACGCTTCGAATAGTGCCATTATTTCCGAGTGGTTTGTGGAGGTCGACACAAGTGTTTGATTGGTTGATCTCCAGGAGAAAGCAGTTCCACCACAAAGGAAAACATATCCAGTCTGTGATTTGCAATCATGCGGGTCCGACAGGTACCCAGCATCGGCATAGCCTATAAGGGAAAAGTCTTGATTCCTTCTATAAAATAGACCGAGATCTTTGGTCCCTTGCAGGTAGCGGAAGACGTCCTTAACACCTTTCCAATGCCTCTTGGTAGGTTCAGAACTGTACCTAGCTAGCAAATTGACGGCGAAAGCAATGTCTGGCCGTGTATAATTCGCGAGGTACATGAGTGCCCCAACTGCGCTCAGGTAAGGAACCTCTGGTCCCAGAGTTTCCTCCCCCTCTTCCTTAGGCCTGAACGGGTCCTTGTATGGCTGCAAAGATCTCCCGACCATCGGGGTCTTAGAAGGACATGCCTTGTCAAATCCAAATCCTTCCAACAACTTCTGGGCGTAGGCAGACTGGTGCACTACAATCCCATCAGGGGAATGTTCAAGTTGTAGACCCAGACAGAACTTGGTTTTACCCAAGTCCTTCATCTCGAATTCCGACATCAGGTAGGAACTCGCTTCCTCAATATCCTCAGGTGTACCGATTATGTTTAAATCGTCTACGTACACCGAGATTATACAGAGTCCATCTTGGGATCACCGTATAAAAACAATGGGCAATCTGTATTGCTCGTGTAGCCCTTCTGATGAAGGAAATCGCTTAGGCGATTATACCACATTCTACCAGACTGTCTAAGTCCATACAATGCCTTTTGAAGTTGGACATTGTATAGACTCATGTTTGCTCTATCATGGTTCGAAACAGGGATACCTTCAGGAACCTTCATGTATATGTTGGAATCCAAGTTACCATACAGGTAAGCAGTGACAACATCCATCAATTTCATTTTCAAGCCCATGTTTACTGCCATTGAGATCAAGTATCTAAAGGTAACTCCATCCATGATCGGGGAATATGTCTCCTCAAAATCGACACCGGGTCGTTGAGTGAACCCTTGAGCAACAAGCCTTGCTTTGTACCTTACTACCTTATTATTTTCATCTCTCTTTCGAACAAAAACCCACCTATGGCCAACCGGGCAAACGCGGGGAGGGGTTCGACAAACTGGTCCGAACACCTTCCTTTTGTTGAGAGATAATAATTCGGCAGTGATCGCCTTCTGCCAATCATTCCAATCTGACCTTTTCTTGCAATCAGCAAGCGTTTTAGGCTTAGGGTCAAGATCTATGATTGAGGCACTTTTCGTAGCAAAGTTAATGTCGACAATCAACGTTTCTCGGTTCAGAGACTCTCCCGTATAAATATAATCTATGGCCATTTCGTCATGGAGCGCATCTGGCGCCAATACTTGCTCTACCAAATTTCCCATTCTGGGAGCAAGGTCCTTCAGACTTCCCGCGCCGATGTGTGCGCACACATCTCCGCTGGGTGTTTCCCCTATGGGAAAGTTTAAGTCCAGAATTTCGCGCACTGAATTTTCCGTACTTGTGCCAAGTCTCGACTGGCTCCCCGTGTCACTTTGGGGCACTTTGGTGACAGGCTGTGATGAATCTCTCGTATCCTTTTTCGTCAGGCGTCCCCGAGTACTTGGGATTTGAGTAGCTGGATCTCTCGTCCTTTTAGGCCTTTGGACAGGGGCGGGTATACCATCATTCTTCTTTGGTATTTCGACCCTTTCTGGTGCATTGCGTGCATGCACATGCGATTTTGTCACAGGCTTTAAGTCACTAAAGTGGTCAGGCAGTTGATTTGCTAATCACTGCAAATCTATTATCTTTTGGACTTCTCTCTCAGTCTCAGCAGTGTGTGGGTCATGGGCGTGGATTCCCGTGGCTTGCCACGTGATTTCTTGACTTTTAGCATCAAGGGGTTGATTCCCTCCCCCTAAAGTCAGGAAAAAATCCTCGTCAAAGATGCAATCAGCAAAACGAGTCGTGTGACAGTTGCCTGTCATGGGGTCCAGATACCTGATTATGGACACAGTCTCATAACCAACGTATATCCCCGACTTACGGAGCGGGCCCATTGCTGATCGCTGGGGTGGTGGTATTGGTACGTATACCTGGCAACCGAACCTACGAAGGTGTTGGGGAATGTCACATGGGAAACAAAAAAATTCTGACGCGCACGAAGACCTATCATGGTGATGTCCATCTACGAGAGGGGATTTCCGATCTACGTACCCTTGTAGATCGCACAACAGGAAGCGTTAAGAAACGCGGTTGATGTAGTGGAACGTCCTCACGTCCCTCGATCCGCCCCGCGAACCGTCCCACGAACCGTCCGGCGATCCGTCCAACGATCCGCTCCGATCTAGTGCCAAACGGACGGCACCTCTGCGTACAACACACGTACAACTCGACGATGATCTCGGCCTTCTTGATCCAGCAAGAGAGACAAAGAGGTAGATGAGTTCTCCAGCAGCGTGACGGCGCACTGGAGGTTGGTGGTGATCTATTCCAGCAGGGCTCCGCCCGAGCTCCGCAGAAACGCGATCTAGAGGAAAAACCATGGAGGTATGTGGTCGGGCTGTCGTGGCAAAGTTGTCTCAAATAAGCCCTAATACCTCAGTATATATAGGAGGGAGGGGAGGGACCTTGCCTTGAGGCTCAAGGGAGCCCAAAGGGGTCGGCCGAAGGGGGGGAGGAGGAATCCTCCTCCAATCCTAGTCCAACTAGGATTGGAAGGTGGAGTCCTTCCCTTCCTTCCCACTTCCCTTTTTTTCCTTTTCTCTTTGATTTTTCTTCTCCTGCGCATAGGGCCTCTTGGGCAGTCCCACGAGCCCACTAAGGGCTGGAGCGGCACCCCTAAGGCCTATGGGCTTCCCCCAGGTGGGCTGCCCCCCCCCCCCCCGGTGAACACCCGGAACCCATTCGTCACTCCCGGTACATTCCCGGTAATGCTGAAAACTTTCCCTAATCAAATGAGGTCATCCTATATATCAATCTTCGTATCCGGACCATTCCGGAAACCCTCGTGACGTCCATGATCTCATCTGGGACTCCAAAGAACATTCAGTAACCAACCATATAACTCAAATACGCATAAAACATCGTCGAACCTTAAGTGTGCAGACCCTGCGGGTTCGAGAACTATGTAGACATGACCCGAGAGACTCCTCGGTCAATATCCGATAGCGGGACCTGGATGCCCATATTGTATCCTACATATTCTCCGAAGATCTTATCAGTTGAACCTCAGTGCCAAGGATTCATATAATCCCGTATGTCATTCCCTTTGTCCTTCGGCAAGTCTCTTCACTCGTTCCGTAATACAAGATCCCGAGACTTACAGTAAGTCACATTGCTTGCAAGGCTTGTGTGTGATGTTGTATTACCGAGTGGGCCCCGAGATACCTCTCTGTCACACGGAGTGACAAATCCCAGTCTTGATCCATACTAACTCAACGGACACCTTCGGATATACCTGTAGAGCATCTTTATAATCACCCAGCTACGTTGTGACGTTTGATACACACAAGGCATTCCTCCGATGCCAGTGAGTTATATGATCTCATGGTCATAGGATTAAATACTTGACATGCAGAAAATAGTAGCAACAAAATGACACGATCAACATGCTACGTTCATTAGTTTGGGTCTAGTCCATCACATGATTCACCCAATGATGTGACCCAATTATCAAGCAACAACACCTTGTACATAGTCAGAAGACCTTGACTATCCTTGATCAACTGGCTAGCCAACTAGAGGCTTGCTAGGGACAGTGTTTTGTCTATGTATCCACACATGTATCTAAGTCTTTCATTCAACACAATTATAGCATGGATAATAAACGATTATCTTGATACAGGAATTATAATAATAACTTTTTTGTCATTGCCTCTAGGGCATAATTCCAACAGTCTCCTACTTGCACTAGAGTCAATAATCTAGCCCTCACATCGCCATGTGAATTACATTGTAATAAATCTAACACCCATACAGTTCTGGTGTTGATCATGCTTTGCCCGTGGAAGAGGTTTAGTTAGCGGGTCTGCCACATTCAGATCCATGTGCACTTTGAAGATATTCACGTCCTCCTCCTCGACATAGTCGTGGATGAGGTTGAAGCATTGTTTGATGTGTCTGGTCTTCTTGTGAAACCGCGGTTCCTTTGCTAAGGCAATGGCACCTGTGCTGTCACAAAACAGGGTTATTGGATTCAGTGCGCTCGGCACCACTCCAAGATCCGTCATGAACTGCTTCATCCAGACACGCTCCTTAGCTGCCTCTGAGGCGGCCATGTACTCCGCTTCACATGTAGAATCAGCTACGACGCTTTGCTTGGAACTGCACCAGCTTACCACACCCCATTAAGAATAAATACGTATCCGGTCTGCGACTTAGAATCATCCGGATCTGTGTCAAAGCTTGCACCGACGTAACCTTTTACGGCGAGCTCTTCGTCACCTCCATATACGAGAAACATCTCCTTAGTCCTTTTCAGGTACTTCAGGATATTCTTGACTACCGTCGAGTGATCCACTCCTGGATTACTCTGGAACCTGCCTGCCATACTTATGGCCAGGCTAACGTCCGGTCTTGTCCACAGCATTGCATACATGATAGAACCTACGGCTGAAGCGTAGGGGACGGAACTCATTGTCTATCTATCTTCCTCAGTTGCTGGGCACTGAGTCTTACTCAATTTTATACCTTGTAATACTGGCAGGTACCCTTTCTTGGACTGATCCATTTTGAACTTCTTCAAAACTTTATCAAGGTATGTGCTTTGTGAAAGTCCTATCACGCGTTTCGATCTATCCCTATAGATTTTAATGCCTAGAATGTAAGCAGCTTCTCCTAGGTCCTTCATAGAGAAACTTTTATTCAAGTAACCTTTTATGCTCTCCAAAAGCTCCATGTTGTTTCCAATCAGCAATATGTCATCCACATATAATATTAGAAACGCCACAGAGCTCCCACTCACTTTCTTGTAAATACAAGATTCTCCAACCACTTGTATAAACCCAAATGCTTTGATCACCTCATCAAAGCATTTATTCCAACTCCGGGATGCTTGCACCAGTCCATAAATGGATTGCTGGAGTTTGCACACTTTGTTAGCATTTTTAGGATCGACAAAACCTTCGGGTTGCATCATATACAACTCTTCCTTAAGGAAACCGTTAAGGAACGCCGTTTTGACATCCATCTGTCAGATTTCATAATCGAAAAATGCAGCTATTGCTAAGATAATTCGGACGGACTTAAGCATCGCTACGGGTGAGAATGTCTCATCGTAGTAAATTCCTTGAACTTGTGAAAAACCCTTTGCCACAAGTCGAGCTTTATAAACGGTCACATTACCGTCAGCGTCTCTCTTCTTCTTAAAGATCCATTTGTTCTGAATAGCCTTGCGGCCTTCAGGTAGTACTTCCAAAGTCCACACTTTGTTTTCATACATAGATCCTATCTCGGATTTTATGGCCTCCAGCCATTTGTTGGAATCCTGGCCCACCATTGCTTCTTCATAATTCGCAGGCTCATTGTCGGCCAACAACATAATTGATAAGACGGGATTACTGTACCACTCTGGAGCAGTACACGACCCCGTCGACCTGCGAGGTCCGACAGGAACTTGATCCGGATTTTCATGATCATCATCATTAACTTCTTCCTTAACCGGCGTCGCAACAACATGGGTTTTCCCTTCCCCTGCGCCACCATCCAGAGGGATGAGAGGTTCGACAACCTCATCAAGTTCTATCTTCCTCCCACTCAATTCTCTCGAGAGAAACTCCTTCTCGACAAAAGCTCCGTTCTTAGCAACAAACACTTTGCCCTCAGATTTGAGATAGAAGGTATACCCAACTGTATCTTTTGGCTAACCTATGAAGACGCACTTTTCCGCTTTGGGTTCCAGCTTTTCAGGCTGAAGCTTTTTGACATAAGCATCACATCCCCAAACTTTAAGGAATGACAACTTTGGTCTTTTGCCATACCACAGTTCGTATGGTGTCGTCTCAACGGATTTTGATGGTGCCCTATTTAAAGTGAATGCAGTTGTTTCTAATGCATAACCCCAGAACGATAACGGCAAATCGGTAAGAGACATCATAGATCGCACCTTCTCTAATAACGTACGGTTACGATGTTTGGACACACCATTACGCTGTGGTATTCCTCACGGTGTCAACTGTCAAACAATTCCACATTGTCTTAAGTGAGCACCAAACTCGAAACTCAGATATTCACCCCCACGATCAGACCGTAGGAACTTGATCTTCTTGTTACGATTATTTTCGACTTCACTCTGAAATTGTTTGAACTTTTCAAATGTTTCAGACTTGTGCTTCATCAAGTAGACATAACCATATCTACTCAAATCGTCAGTGAAGGTGAGAAAATAACGATATCTGCTGCGTGCCTCCACACTCATCGGACCACACACATCGGTACGTATGCTTTCGAACAAGTCACTTGCACGCTCCATTGTTCCGGAGAACGGAGTTTTAGTCATCTTGCCCATGAGGTATGGTTCGCACATGTCAAGTGAATCAAAGTCAAGTGACTCCAAAAGTCCATCGGTATGGAGTTTCTTCATGCGCTTTACACCAATATTACCTAAGCGGCAGTGCCATAAAAACATGGCGCTATCATTGTTAACTCTAACTCTTTTGGTCTCAATGTTATGTATATGTGTATTATCACTATCAAGATTCAATATGAACAATCCTCTCACATTGAGTGCATGACCATAAAAGATATTACTCATAGAAATAGAACAACAATTATTCTCTGACTTAAACGAGTAACCGTCTCGCAATAAACAAGATCCAGATATAATATTCATGCTTAACGCAGGCACCAAATAACATTTATTCAAGTTCATAACTAATCCTAATGGTAACTGAAGTGAAACTGTGCCGACGGCGATTGCATCAACCTTGGAACTATTTCCTACGCGCATCGTCACTTCATCCTTCGCCAGCCTTCGCTTATTCCGCAGTTCGTGTTTCGAGTTGCAAATATGAGCAACAGAACCGGGATCGAATACCCAGGCACTACTACGAGAGCTGGTTAAGTACACATCAATAACATGTATATTGAATATACCCGATTTTTCTTTGGCCGCTGATGTCTACTATGCAACCTTCTCCTTGTAGACGTTGTTGGGCCTCCAAGTGTAGAGGGTTGTAGGACCGTAGCAATTTTCCCTCAAGTGGATGACCTAAGGTTTATCAATACGCGGGAGGTGTAGGATGAAGATGGTCTCTCTCAAGCAACCCTGCAACCAAATAACAAAGAGTCTCTTGTGTCCCCAACACACCTAATACAATGGTAAGTTGTATAGGTGCACTAGTTCGGCGAAGAGATGGTGATACAAGTGCAATATGGATGGTAGATATAGGTTTTTGTAATATGAAATTACAAAAACAGCAAGGTAACAAATGGTAAAAGTGAGCACGAATGGTATTGCAATGCGTGGAAACAAGGCCTAGGGTTCATACTTTCACTAGTGAAGTTCTCTCAACAATGATAACATAAGTGGATCATATAACTAGCCCTCAACATGCAACAAAGAGTCACTCCAAAGTCACTAATAGCGGGGAACAAACGAAGAGATTATTGTCGGGTACGAAACCACCACAAAGTTATTCTTTCTGATCAATCTATACAAGAGTCCGTAGTAAAATAACACGAAGCTATTCTTTCCATTCGATCCATCATAGAGTTCGTACTAGAATAACACCTTAAGATACATATAAACCAAGATCCTAATGTCACCTAGATACTCCATTGTCACCTCAAGTATCCGTGGGCATGATTATACGATATGCATCACATAATCTCAGAATCATTTATTCAACCAACACATAGAACTTCAAAGAGTGCCCCAAAGTTTCTATCGGAGAGTCAAAATGTGTGCCAACCCTTATGCATAGGTTCCCAATGTAACGAACCCGCAAGTTGATCACCAAAACATACATCGAGTACTCACATGAATCAAACGTGTGCCAACCCATATGCATAGGTTCCCAAAGTCACAAACCCGCAAGTTGATCACAACAGATAGACACGTGCAAGACATACATCAAGTGTTCTCAAAGACTCAATCCGATAAGATAACTCCAAAGGGGAAACTCAATTCATTACAAGAGGGAGAGGGGGGAGAACATCATAAGATCCAGCTATAGTAGCAAAGCCCATGGTACATCAAGATCAAGACATCTCAAGAACACGAGAGAGAGAGATCAAACACATAGCTACTGGTACATACCCTCAGCCTCGAGGGAGAACTACTCCCTCCTCGTCATGGAGATCGCTAGGACGATGAAGATGGCCACCGAAGATGGATTCCCCCTCCGGCAGGGTGCTGGAACGGGCTCTAGATTGGTTTTTGGTGGCTAAAGAGGCTTGCGGCGGCGGAACTCCCGATCTAGGTTTCTTTTTGGGGGTTTCTGAATTTATAGGAATTTATGGCGGTGGAATTACGTCGGTTGGGTCCACGAGGAGGTCACAAGCCTGGTAGGCGCTGCCTAGGGGGGTCGTGGCGGCCTCAGGGCTTGTGACTCCCTCGTGGCTCTTTTTGCCTTCTTCCAAAAATTCGGGGGTCTCTTTTGGTCCAAAAAAATCCTCGTAAAGTTTCATTCCATTTGGACTCCGTCTGAAAAAGGGTCAAAAACACGAAAAAAACTGAAACTGGCACTTGGCACTGAGTTAATAGGTTTGTCCCAAAAAAGATATGAAATAGCATATTCATGCATAGAAAACATCCAAAGTTGACAAGATAATAGCATGGAACCATCAAAAATTATAGATACGTTGGAGACGTATCAAGCATCCCCAAGCTTAACTCCTGCACGTCCTCGAGTAGGGAAGTGATAAAGAATGATTTTTTGTTGTTGCATGCTACCTAGCATAGTTGTCCTTTATAACTTCTCTCATGTGACATGAATGTTCAGATCCGTTAGATTCAAAACAATAGTTTGCTATTGATGTGGAGACAATAATACTTCAAGCAAGCTAGCAAGGTAATCATGAACTTTCAAAATAACAAGGCCAAAAGAAAGTTATCCCTACAAAATCATATAGTCTGGCTATGCTCTATCATCCTTGCACAACGAATTTAAATCATGCACAACCTCGGTATTGGCCAAGTAATTGTTTTCACACCTTTACTTTCTCAAACTTTTTCAACTCTCACGCAATACATGAGCATGAGCCATGGTTATAGCACTATAGGTGGAATGGAGTGGTGGAGGTTGTGAGACCAAAAAGGAGAAGATGGTCACATTGACTAGGCATATCAATGAGCTGTGGAGATGCTCATCAATAGATATCAATGTGAATGAGTAGGGATTGCCATACAAATGATGCACTAGAGCTAGGAGTATGTGAAAGCTCTTAAAGAAAACTAGTGGGTGTGCATCCAACTTGCTTGCTCACGAAGACCTAAGGCAATTTTGAGGAAGCCCATCATTGGAATATACAAGCCAAGTTATATAATGAAAATTTCCCACTAGCTATATGGTGGTGACAAAACGAGAGACTCTCAATCATGAATATCATGGTGCTTAATATGAAGCACAAGTGTGGAAAGGAGATAGTAGCATTGTCCGTTCTCTCTTTTTCTCTCATTTTTTGGTGGGCTCTTTGGCCTCTTATTTTATTTTATTTTTATTTTTGTGGGCATCTTTGGCCTCTTTTTGTAAATGGGCTTTGCTGGCCTCTTTTATTTCCTCACATGGGACAATGCTCCATCAATGATGATCATCACACTTACAACTCAAAACTTAGAGCAATGATGACTCTATATGGAATGCCTTCGGTAGTGTACCATGACACTGATCTAGCATGGCATAGACATCAATGGAAACATCATGCTAGCTATCTTATGATCATGCAATGGCAATGTAGAAGTTGTGGCACATGTCATGGTGGTAGTTGCATGGCAATATATCTCGGAATGGTTTTGAAAAAGCCATAGTAGGTAGGTATGGTGGATGTTTTGAGGGAGGCTAATGGTGGTTTTATGCACCAGCGAAAGTTGCACGGCACTAAAGAAGATAGTGATGGTGGAAGGTGAAAGTAGGTAGGTATGGTGGATGTTTTGAGGGAGGCTAATGGTGGTTTTATGCACCAGCGAAAGTTGCACGGCACTAAAGAAGATAGTGATGGTGGAAGGTGAAAGTACATCTAAACCATGGACTCAACATTAGTCAAGAAGAACTCATATACTTGTTGCAAAAGTTTTATTAGTAATCGAAACAAAGCATTCAACGCATACTCCTAGGGGAAGGGTTGGTAGGTATAAACCATCGCGCGATCCCGACCGCTACACAAAGGATGACAATCAATAAACTAATCATGCTCAAACTTCATCACATAGCGGCTCACCATACGTGGATGCTACGGGAATCACTAACTTCAACACAAGTATCTCTAGATTCACAACACCATACTAACATAACCTAAATATTACCACAACCACATCTCAAAACTAATTGAGAGGAATCAAGCTTCTCTTTCTACTCAATGCACATGAAGATGGAAGTTTTCGTATCCCTTTGGATAACTACCACTTTTGGGACTACTTTCATAGCATAAGACAACTACCAAGCCACACACCGTTGTGCTCTAAAAGATATAAGTGAAGCACATAGAGCAAAATCAACTAGCTCTAAAGATATAAGTGAAACACATGTGAGCTGAATTGCCTAACTCAAAGGATATAAGTGAAGCTCGACAAAATCACGGTGAGTGCATGTCTCTCTCTCTAGGTGTGCAGCAAGGAAGATTGTGACACAACAAAAATAAAAGACTCCTACGATACAAGACGCTCCTAGCAAAACACATATCATGTGGTGAATAAAAATATAGCTCCAAGTAACATTACCGATGGATTGAAGACGAAAGAGGGGATGCCTTCCCGAGGCATCCCCAAGCTTAGGCTTTTTAGCATCCTTGAATCAACTTGGGGTGCCTTGGGCATCCCCAATCTTGAGCTCTTGCCACTCTTTATCTCTTTGTCCATAAGAACTTCACCCAGAACTTGAAAACTTCACAACACAAAACTTAAACAGAAACTCGTGATATCATTAGTATAAGAAAGCAAATCACCACTTCCTTAGGTACTGTAGCAAACTGAAATTCTACTTCTGTTGGTGTTGGGTTGCTGTATTTTCACTTTTCCATGGCTAGTACCCTCCGATACTATCCATAGTTTCATCAAAATAAGCAACCAACTCAACAAAAACAGAATCTGTTAACAGCAGACCAGTCTGTAGCACTCTGTATACTTCGTATACTTCTGGTAATTCAAAACATCTGAAACATTACTACATTCTGAATAAATTTCATAGAAATCAGCAGAAAAAAGAATCAACTCAAAAGCTCTTACAGAATAAAAATGAAAATTATTTTCGTGAGAAGAAAGTTTCTATCTTTTTCCAGCATGATGAAACAATCATCACCAAGACTAATCATAACGGTTTTGCTTGGAACAAACACAAAAATAAAGAAAAAAGACACAATCATAACAGAATTATGATGGTGTAGAGAAAACAAAACAGGAAGCAAAAAGCAAAGAAAAATTTATTCATTGGGTTGCCTCCCAACAAGCGCTATCGTTTAACGCCCTTAGCTAGGCATTGATTTCAATGATGCTCACATAAAAGGTAAGGATTGAAATACAACGAGAGCATCATGGAACAAATGGATAGCACATTTAAGTCTAACCCACTTCCTATGCATAGGGATTTTGTGATCAAACAATTTATTGGAGCAAGAATCAACTAGCATAGGAAGGCAAAACAAGCATAGCTTCAAAAATTTCAACATATGGAGAGGAAGCTTGATACTATTGCAATAAGTAGAAGCATAAGATCCTCTCTCATAGTAATTTTCAGTAGCATCATGAATGAATTCAACAATATAACCAGCACCTAAGGCTTTCTTTTCATGATCTACAAGCATAGGAATTTTACTACTCTCCACATAAGGAAATCTATTCTCAAGAATAGTAGCGGGAGTATCGTAAAAGACTTGAGCACTACAAATTGTGTCCACAATGAAAAAGCAAGGTTTAGCAAAGGGGTTCTCGAGAGTATGACAAGTTTTATCATCCCTCTTCTTTAAAGCATAAGTATCCTCACAATAATCATCATAGATAGGGGGCATGCTTTCATCAAAATAATTTTGATCATTCAAAGTGGCACAACTAAAAAGATCATCTTCATCAAATATAGCATCCCCAAGCTTGTGGCTTTGCATATCATTAGCATCATGGGTATTCAAAGAATTCATGCTAAGGACATTGCAATCATGCTCATCATTCACATATTCTATGCCAAGCATTCTATGTAATTTTTCTTTCAGCACTTGAGCACAATTTTCCTTCCCATCATGCTCACGAAAGACACTGAAAAGATGGAGCATATGAGGCATCCTCAATACCATTCTTTTGTAGTTTTCTAGCGAAAGAACAAGAAACAAAAATATCCGATTGCAAGACTTAAAGATATACCTTCAAGCGCTAACCTCCCCGGCAACAGCGCCAGAAAAGAGCTTGATGTCTACTACGCAACCTTCTCCTTGTAGACGTTGTTGGGCCTCCAAGTGCAGAGGGTTGTAGGACAGTAGCAATTTTCCCTCAAGTGGGTGACCTAAGGTTTATCAATCCGCGGGAGGCTAGGATGAAGATGGTCTCTCTCAAGCAACCCTGCAACCAAATAACAAAGAGTCTCTTGTGTCCCCAACACACCTAATACAATGGTAAGTTGTATAGGTGCACTAATTCGGCGAAGAGATGGTGATACAAGTGCCATATGGATGGTAGATATAGGTTTTTGTAATCTGAAATTACAAAAACAGCAAGGTACCAAATGGTAAAAGTGAGCACGAACGGTATTGCAATGCGTGGAAACAAGGCCTAGGGTTCATACTTTCACTAGTGAAGTTCTCTCAACAATGATAACATAATTGGATCATATAAATAGCCCTCAACATGCAACAAAGAGTCACTCCAAAGTCACTAATAGCGGGGAACAAACGAAGAGATTATTTTCGGGTACGAAACCATCAAAAAGTTATTCTTTCTGATCGATCTATTCAAGAGTCCGTAGTAAAATAACACGAAGCTATTCTTTCCGTTCGATCCATCATAGAGTTTGTACTAGAATAACATCTTAAGATACATATCAACCAAGACCCTAATGTCACCTAGATAATCCATTGTCACCTCAAGTATCCGTGGGCATGATTATACGATATGCATCACATAATCTTAGAATCATCTATTCAACCAACACATAGAACTTCAAAGAGTGCCCCAAAGTTTCTACCGGAGAGTAAAACGTGTGCCTACCCCTATGCATAGGTTCCCAATGTCACGAACCCGCAAGTTGATCACCAAAACATACATCGAGTACTCACATGAATGAGACGTGTGCCAACCCATATGCATATGTTCCCAATGTCACAAACCCGCAAGTTGATCACAGTAGATAGACACGTGCAATACATACATCAAGTGTTCTCAAAGACTCAATCCGATAAGATAACTCCAAAGGGGAAACTCAATTCATTACAATAGGGAGAGGGGGAACAACATCATAAGATCCAACTATGGTAGCAAAGCCCATGGTACATCGAGATCAAGACATCTCAAGAACACGAGAGAGAGAGATGAAACACATAGCTACTGGTACATAACCTCATCCTTGAGGTAGAACTACTCCCTCCTAGTCATGGAGATCGCCAGGATGATGAAGATGGCCACCAGAGATGGATTCCCCCTCCGGCAGGGTGCTGGAATGGGCTCCAGATTGGTTTTTGGTGGCTACAGAGGCTTGCGGCGGCGGAACTCCCGATCTAGGTTTCTTTTTGGGGGTTTCTGAATTTATAGGAATTTATGGCGGTGGAATTACATCGGTTGGGCCCACGAGGAGGTCACAAGCCTGGTAGGCGCCGCCTAGGGGGTGGTGGTGGCCTCAGGGTTTGTGACTCCCTCGTGGCTCTTCTGGCCTTCTTCCAAAGCTTCGGGGGGTCTCTTTTGGTCCAAAAAAATCATCGTAAAGTTTCATTCCGTTTGGACTCTGTCTGAAAAGGGTCAAAAACACGGAAAAAACAGAAACTGGCACTTGGCACTGAGTTAAGAGGCTAGTCCCAAAAATGATATAAAATAGCATATTCATGCATATAAAACATCCAAAGTTGACAAGATAATAGCATGGAACCATCAAAAATTATAGATACGTTGGAGACGTATGAGCCGCCTTCTTATCAGCCAGATACTTGGGGCAGTTGCGCTTCTAGTGACCCATACCCTTGCAATAATAGCACTCCGTTTCAGGCTTAGGTCCAGCTTTGGGCTTCTTCGTCGGATTGGCAACAGGATTGCCGCTCTTCTTCGAATTACCCTTTTTTCCTTTGTCGTTTCTCTCAAAACTAGTGGTCTTATTCACCATCAACACTTGATGCTCTTTACGGAGTTCTGACTCTGCGACTTTCAGCATCGCGAATAACTCGCCGGGTGACTTGTTCATCCCTTGCATGTTATAGTTCAACACAAAGCCCTTATAGCTTGGTGGCAGTGGTTGAAGAATTCTGTCAGTGATAGCCTCTTGCGGGAGTTCAATCCCTAGCTCAGCTAGACGGTTTGAGTACCCAGACATTTTGAGCACATGTTCACTGACAGACGAATTCTCCTCCATCTTGCAAACATAGAATTTATCAGAGGTCTCATACCTCTCGATCCGGGCGTTCTTCTGAAAGATAAACTTCAACTGCTGGAACATCTCATATGCTCCATGACGCTCAAAGCGACGTTGAAGTCCGGGCTCTAAGCCATACAAGACTGCACATTGAACTACTAAGTAGTCCTCCTTGCGTGTTAACCAAGCGTTCTTAACATCTTGGTCAGCCGCGGCAGGTGGTTCATCTCCTAGTGCAGTATTAAGGACATAATCCTTCTTCCCAGCTTGCAGGAGCAACTTAAGATTACGAGCCCAGTCTACAAAGTTGCTTCCATCATCTTTCAACTTAGCTTTCTCTAGGAACGTATTAAAATTCAGGGGGACTGTCGTGTGAGCCATTGATCTACAACACAAATATATTCAAAGTGGACTTAGACTATGTTCAAGATAATTAGAGTTTAACTAATCAAATTACTTGCTAAACTCCCACTCAAAAATTACATCTCTCTAGTCATTTGAGTGGTTCATGATCCAATTCCACTAGCTCAAGTCCGATCATCACGTGAGTTGAGGATAGTTTCAGTGGTAAGCATCCCTATGCTAATCATATCAACTATATGATTAATGATCGACCTTTCGGTCTCATGTGTTCCGAGGCCATGTCTGCACATGCTAGGCTTGTCAAGCTTAAGCCGAGTGTTTCGTGTGTGCAACTGTTTTGCACCCGTTGTATGTGAACGTTGAGTCTATCACACCCGATCATCACGTGGTGTCTCGAAACGACGAACTGTAGCAACGGTGCACAGTCGGGGAGAACACAATTTCGTCTTGAAATTTTAGTGTGAGATCACCTCATAATGCTACCGTCGTTCTAAGCAAAATAAGGTGCATAAAAGGATTAACATCACATGCAATTCATAAGTGACATGATATGGCCATCATCATGTGCTTCTTGATCTCCATCACCAAAGCACCGGCACGATATTCTTGTCACCGGCGCCACACCATGATCTCCATCAACGTGTCGCCATCGGGGTTGTCGTGCTACTCATGCTATTACTACTAAAGCTACGTCCTAGCAATATAGTAAACGCATCTGCAAGCACAAACATTGGTTTAAAGACAACCCTATGGCTCGTGCCGGTTGCCGTACCATCGACGTGCAAGTCGATATTAACTATTACAACATGATCATCTCATACATCCAATATATGAGATCACATCGTCGGCCATATCACATCACAAGCATACCCTGCAAAAACAAGTTAGACGTCCTCTTATTGTTGTTGCATGTTTTACGTGGTTGCCATGGGTATATAGTAGGATCGCATCTTACTTACGCAAACACCACAACGGAGATGTATGAATTGCTATTTAACCTCTCTCCAAGGACCTCTTCGGTCAAATCCGATTCAACTAAAGTTGGAGAAACCGACACTCGCCAGTCATCTTTGAGCAACGGGGTTGCTCGTAGCGATGAAACCAGTCTCTCGTAAGCGTACGAGTAATGTCCGTCCGAGCCGCTTCGATCCAACAATACCGCGGAATCAAGAAAAGACTAAGGAGGGCAGCAAATCGCACATCATTGCCCACAAAAACTTTTGTGTTCTACTCGAGATGACATCTACGCATGAACCTAGCTCATGATGCCACTGTTGGGGAACGTCGCATGGGAAACAAAAAAATTCCTACGCGCACGAAGACCTATCATGGTGATGTCCATCTACGAGAGGGGATTTCCGATCTACGTACCCTTAGAGATCACATAGTAGGAAGCGTTAAGAAACGCGGTTGATGTAGAGGAACATCCTCATGTCCCTCGATCCGCCCCACGAACGGTCCCACGAACCGTCCCGCGATCCGTCCCACGATCCGCTCCGATCTAGTGCCGAACGGACGATACCTCCGCGTTCAGCACACGTACAGCTCGACGATGATCTCGACCTTCTTGATCCAGCAAGAGAGACGGAGAGGTAGATGAGTTCTCCGGCAGCGTGACGGCGCTCCGGAGGTTGGTGGTGATCTATTCCAGCAGGGCTCCGCCCGAGCTCCGCAGAAACGCGATCTAGAGGAAAAACCGTGGAGGTATGTGGTCGGGCTGCCGTGGCAAAGTTGTCTCAAATCGGCCCTAATACCTCAGTATATATAGGAGGGAGGGGAGCGACCTTTCCTTGAGGCTCAAGGGAGCCCCAAGGGGTCGGCTGAAGGGGGGAGGAGGAATCGTCCTCCAATCCTAGTCCAACTAGGATTGGAAGGTGGAGTCCTTCCCTTCCTTCCCACTTCCCACTTTTTTTCTTTTCTCTTTGATTTTTCTTCTACTGCGCATAGGGCCTCTTGGGCTGACCCACCAGCCCACTAAGGGGCTGGTGCGGCACACCTAAGGCCTATGGGCTTCCCCCGGGTGGGCTGCCCCCCCCCCCCGGTGAACATCCGAAACCCATTCGTCACTCCCGGTACATTCCCGGTAATGTCGAAAACTCTCCGGTAATCAAATGAGGTCATCCTATATATCAATATTCGTCTCCGGACCATTCCGAAAACCCTCGTGATGTCCGTGATCTCATCTGGGACTCAGAACAACATTCGGTAACCAACCATATAACTCAAATACGCATAAAACATCGTCGAACCTTAAGTGTGCAAACCCTGCGGGTTCGAGAACTATGTAGACATGACCCGAGAGACTCCTCGGTCAATATCCAATAGCGGGACCTCGATGCCCATATTGGATCCTACATATTCTCCAAAGATCTTATCGGTTGAACCTCAGTGCCAATGATTCATATAATCCCGTATGTCATTCCCTTTGTCCTTCGGTATGTTACTTGCTCGAGATTCGATCGTCAATATCCACATACTTATTTCAATCTCGTTTACCAGCAAGTCTCTTTAATCGTTCCATAATACAAGGTCCCGTGACTTACACTAAGTCACATTGCTTGCAAGGCTTGTGTGTGATGTTGTATTACCGAGTGGGCCCCGAGATACCTTTCCGTCACACAGAGTGACAAATCCCAGTCTTGATCCATACTAACTCAACGAACACCTTCGGAGATACCTGTAGAGCATCTTTATAATCACCAGTTACGTTGTGACGTTTGATACACACAAGGCATTCCTCCGGTGCCAGTGAGTTATATGATCTCATGGTCATAGGAATAAATACTTGACACGCAGAAAACAGTAGCAACAAAATGACACGATCAACATGCTACGTTCATTAGTTTGGGTATAGTCCATCAAATGATTCACCCAATGATGTGATCCAGTTATCAAGCAACAACACCTTGTACATAGTCAGAAGACCTTGACAATCCTTGATCAACTGGCTAGCCAACTAGAGGCTTGCTAGGGACAGTGTTTTGTCTATGTATCCACACATGTATCTAAGTCTTTCATTCAACACAATTATAGCATGGATAATAAACGATTATCTTGATATAGGAATTATAATAATAACTTATTTAGCATTGCCTCTAGGGCATAATTCCAACAGAAGGTGGGAATTTTTCGGTGCCGACCCTTGCGCAAGCTGAACAGGAGAGTGGATGTTGTAGGCGGACGGTCTAAAGTTGATGAGTTTGGCCGCGTGTAATACAGCGTGGCCCCAACATGTAGTTGGTAAATTACAACCCTGAAGGAGTGGTTGGGCAATGAATTTAATTCTTTTGATCAATGCCTCAGCAAGTCCATTCTGTGTATGGACATGCGGAACCGAGTGCTCAACTTTGATTCCTGTTGCCATGCAATAATCATCGAACGCCTTTGAAGTAAATTCTCCGGTGTTGTCCATTCGAATAGACTTTATACGATGATCAGGGAAATTATTCCTCATTTGTATGATCTGAGAGATCAACTTTGCAAAGGCATGGTTCCGTGTTGACAGCAGGCAAACGTTGGACCATTTAGAGGAAGCATCGATGAGCACCATGAAGTACCTAAACGGCCCTGTGAGGGGTTGAATTGGACCGCATATGTCCCCTTGGATACGTTCAAAAAACGCGGGGATTTCATCCCTCACCTTTAGGGGCGATGGCCTAATGACTAACTTCCCCGTGGCGCATGCGGATCATACAAAATCATCGAGATTCGGGAAGTTTTTCACGCTAACATTATGGCCTTGCGAGTTGTTAATTATGTTCCTCATCATCCTAAGTCCGGGGTGGCCTAACCTATCATGCCAGAGGCAGAAAAGTTCGGAGCTTCTAAAGACGGTCTTAAGGGTAGTGTACACGGGCGGTGCTACTATCTTGGTGTAGTATAGCCCAGTGTCAAATGAAGGAAGCCTTTCGATAACATGTTTACCATTTGCATCCCGCTTCATGATGAGGAGGCACTCCTTGCCGTTGTCATCATCGGTCTCAACATGAAAACCATTAGCGCGGATGTCTTTAAAGCTCAGAAGAGTACGAGTCGACTCCGGGTACAATAATGCATCATGAATGATCAAAGTTGTTCCCATGGGAAGTATGATAGTAGCTCGTCCGGAGCCAACTATGTTCGAACCACAGCCGGCGATTGTCATGATACTTCCCGGAGATTTTTTAATAGACTCAAAGTACTTAGTTTCACGTAAAATGGTATGTGTAGTGGCGCTATCGACAAGGCACGTTTCCTCCATTCGGGCGCCACACGCGTTCTAAAATATGACATCTAATTAATGTAACGAGGAAGAACATACATTAATAATAAATGCACACATTTCAGAACATAACATACTATCATGTATAAATAATGAAATAAATGAATGATATAAATGTCATCCAAGCGTCATGAAATAAAGAATAAGTTTTGTGCTCTCATAGAGCTTACAACCAAATAGAATTTATTCGAATGCATTGTGTGAAAAACACAGAATCATGATGGCTAACGAGGTGGGCTAAGTAGAATCGGCAAAGAAGCCATCTTGTTCAGCCTAGATCTCCAGACTAGTGAGCCCCTCCTCGATAGTCATCATCTTGGTAGCAGCGTCAACATCGAGTGGCGGCCCCATAGGGTCGACCATGTGCTCAACCTCCATGGCAACGTCGGCGTCGTTAGAGACCGCCAAGGCTGCCGCTATGGGCACAACTGAGGTCGCCACGAGGGGCGTAGGAGGAGGCGTAGCGATCATCACGGGTGCCGCTGGGGCCGCTAGTGGTGATTGCTCCTGAACCAAGGCGAGGTGTGTCTCACGCTCCTTCCGAACCTTGTATGCAGCAACCACCTCCTTTGGTGCGCGACACTCGCGGGAGAAATGCTCCAGCGATCCACACCTGAAGCAGTCCTGAGGCCTCTGCTCCCCCTTTCCTGGCTTCTGCTGCTTAGCCGGAGTGGGGGGCTGAGGGCCCTTCTTCTTGCCCTTGCGGCCTCTCTTCTTCTGGAGAGGCTTGCAGACCTTGAGGGCGTTCACCTCCTGACGAGAACTCCCCCCAAGTGGTTGTGCGACAAAGTTCTTTTTTAGAACCTCGTCCTGCGCCTCTGCCACCTGGAGGAGGTCTATCAGCTCTGAATACCTCGTGTAGTTTCCCTGATGGTAGTTCCATGAGGACTGGACCGCGTCAGGATGGAAAGTGGATAGGGTTTTCTCAATCTTCTGAGTGTCGGTAACCTCAGTACCACACAACTGAAGAGTTGTACAAATTCGGTGTAGTGCCGAATTGTACTCCCCAACCGTCTTGAAGTCCGCGAACCTTGGACGGATCCACTCCGTCTCTGCACGTGGCTTGACAGTGTCCATCACCCTCTCAAACCGCTGTTTAAGAGCGGTCCAAAGGCCAGAAGCACTCCGTTCAGCCATATACTCGTCTTTCAGAGTAGGGCAGAGGTGGTGATGGAGGAAATGCAGAGCCTGAGCATTTTCTGGCGCGAACTTGGGGTCAGTGGGGGCCAGCAGGGTCCCGTTACCAATCGCTCTTAGAAGGCCCTTGCCCTTGAACCAGATCTCGCAGTCGGAAGACCAGCTGAGATAGTTCATCCCTGTCTGGGCCAACTCAGGAAACTCCTTGTTGACGATTCCGGCCATCTACACTTTATGCAAAAAATAATGAGATTACAGCACGCAATCTTTTGCATAAATGCGATGTGCATAAACTTATTCAATAAAATGACGTTTCATTATTTAATACATTTTTATTATATGATTTACGTAAAGATTAAAAATGCTAAACATTTAATCTACAACAGTAAAAACATATAATAAAATTTCAATTGAGATACGCGTATCGTATGCGTGAAAAAATAACCCAAAAAAACGAATTTCTGAGGTATCTTTTATTTTTATAGAGACTAAAGTACGTTTTTAATAGAAAAACGGCACTGTTGCAAATGCCAAAAATGGGCTGCCGGCCTAGTGCGCCACCAGGTGGCCCGGTGCTCCTCCCGTTTTCTTAAGACACAATGTCTAAAAAAGAATACAAAATGGGCTAGAGGCCCAAAATTGCGGTGGCCCAGCGAGGCGAGCCCGAGCCAGACCGGGACGCTAGGGTTCCTAGCGCCCGATCCAGCGGCGGCACCCTATTTGCCCGATGCTGGCGGCGACAGCGCGGCAGCACAGGGCGCGGCGAGCGGTGGCTCAGTGCGGCGAGCCGCACAACAGGTGCGACGGGCGGCGGGGACAAGGCGGGCTGCAGGCGCGGCCAGCTCGGCCACCGCGCATGGCGGCGCGGCGAGCACAACCACCGGACGCGGCCAGCGCGGCCACCAGGCGCGACGCGGCCAGCACGGCCAGCAGCCACGGGGTGCGGCCAGCGCAGCCACCAAGCGCGACGCGGCCAACAGCCACGGGGCGCGGCCAGCGCGGCACGACCAGCAGTCATCGGGCGCGGCGCGGCCAGCGTGGCACGGCGCGGCCACCGGGCGAGGCGGCGACCGAGGCCATCATAGGCCAGCAGGGCCGAGGCCAGCAGAGGCCACTGACGCCAGCAGGGCGCGGTGCGGCCGAGGCCTGTAGAGTGCTGCGCGGTCGGGGGCATGGCCGGTGCAGCAGCGACGGCTATTGTATTGTAACGTTTGAAAGAAAACTAAACGTGCGTCAGCCGGACGTCACGCGCGCGTACATCTGGTACGTCGCGGCGGTGTCATGCTCATCTAAAGTACTTTTCACCACCGTCTCCCTAAGTGTAGTCAACAAATCTCTCGTAATCCATGAACATCAACATTGGTCGGCGACGTGTTCGTCAGCTAGTTCATGGGCGAGAAATCCACGCCGTAGGTAGATTAAATCCGAAAATTGAAACTAATCGCAAAAACGGAATCGTGACAACGAGGGGAATCCATTTTTACAAAGAGGGGATCAGATTTATACCTCCGTGCGATCGACGAGAGCCTGCTTGAGGCAGGCTTGACGCAGGCTCGATGGAGAGTTGGTGATAACGTGTTTCGCAACTCCTACCGGCGAGTCCGGTCCAAGGTTGCGGAGCGGAGCTAGCGTCGTAGTCGAAGTAGTCGAACACACAAAATCACAGCACACGAGGAAGTAAAGAGGAAACAAAGCTTTATTAATCAAATAAAGTCTGTGTTACAATGATTGTGTGTCCTCACTTTATATAGGGGTACGAAGGTTATGGAATAAATACCCACTTAAAGGGGAAACGATAAGCGCTGGTTCGCTAGCCCAACCGGGTTTCCCAACAGATTCTTTTGCCGATCTTGACGTGCAGCATGCGCAAACAGCTCTTACAATATCGGCTCCTCATTTCCTAACCGAAACACCAACATTTCCACACACGCCTTTTTTTCCAAGAAGCCGTATGGTGACGTGCATGCATGCATGAATATCATTTTTCACATTAATTTACACGCACGCGTGAATGGCATGGGCTTGGAACGAGAAACTGTTCGTCGTCTGACTGACGTGGCCAGCGTAAACATCCTTCCGTACAGAGGCGCTAGTATTTTCTCCAGCGATTAGTTGGGGTTTGGATTGGACCCGTGCCGTGCTGCTTCCTTTTCCGCGGGGAGAACTCGTGCTTTGACCGAAAGAAAAGTAACCTGCACGTATGCGTACGCCCTTGTTCCTTTCAGGTTAGGTGGGGCATGACGTGCAAACCACAGGCAAACCATCAATGGATAGAAGGAACAGTTGATGTTTACTTTAAAAAAAAAATTCAGATCTTTGGTCGACGTGTGTTCGGTGAAAGGAGATGTTTTCATCGATTACAAAAAAATCGATGACGATTTCATCAAATATTAAAATGATGTGGCGGTTCGAACTTTCGAATGTGTTCATAGAAGTATAGGGTACATGTGTGTCTTTATAGAGATGATTGTATGTAAACGACTTTAATTATACTATGTGTTTGTGTTAAGAAAAGATTTTGCTAAAACTTATCTTGCTGAGTTTTAGTTATGTCTCATTCTCATTTATAACCATTGGATTGATACTATAAGATGCGTGTGTGTAAACGTGAGTTGTAGTATTATTTCCTATCTGTTTTTATTTTTGGATGAATGTGACCAAATTATATCTTATTTAAATAAATTGTAGGGTTTTTTTTAAAAGGTGAGGCATGACGCGGAACTAAATTACGCTGAACTAACTAGGCCACCGTGTCCCCTAATAAAACACGTACAAAATGAAACTAGGCCACCATGAACATGATGAACAGCGTGTCACATCCTAACGAACGCCCCGTCTCTAGACGAGACACGCACAAAATCCGGAGAGGAGTTGCACCAACCTAGCCGCGCGGCGCGGCGGACAGGATCTTGGCTAACTAATAACCGGCGGCGTGTGGCTTGAGCTGCACGTGCAATCTCCACATGTCCTTGTCACATCGCAATTAGCACCGTACTTTACGTCCGGCACGGAGCCGTGAAGGCGGCATCTTCGTCATCAAGCATAAACAAACCACCATTCTTCTCTGATGATCGGTGGTCCGTTCAGATCCGGCCATCCAAGCATAAACAGACCACCATTCTTCTCTAATGATTGGTGGTCTGTTTAGATCCGGCCATCCAGGAAATTCGAGACCGAATGATTGTTGGATCGAGCCGAGGCACGCATGCATGGGTTGGTCGGGAGCACATGCATAGCGCATAGCAGGAGCATATACGTACACTGTGATCGGGACGACGGTGCTGTTGCGAATGATCTGTCTGCCTTGGCTCAGTCGTTTGTTCCCTTCTCGTCGTCGCAATCGGCGGCACATGCGTCCGGCTAACTGTGATGCGCCCTCCTCGGCGTCGAAACTCCAACGACCATAGGAGCGGCGCCACGCCTTATGTGTCCCGACGCGGGCGATCGAGGCGTGCGCGCCAATGCAGCGGTCAGGGATTAATTGTTATGCATGGTCAACAGAAGCGCGCTAGGTAGGGTGCGGACGAGCGTACGTGTGCGGTGATGTCGATCGACGTCGACCTGCTTGATTTGATTGCTTGCATTTGCATGCACGCGTGGGGCCACAGAGCGTGTGGCATTGGCCGGGACCGTGAGAGTTCGTGGATTGCAAGCAAGACACTGATTGTTATGCGGACCATGTATCACCCAGCTTTAGGCTGGTTGTAATGGGTAGTATCATATACTAGTATCATGCATATAATACTAGTGTGTGATACTATATCCGTAATGCATAGTATCATATGTTAGTATCATAGTGTAGTTCATTTATTACCATGCAAGACACATAGTAGTACATCATTTAATATGATACGGTATCATGAGGCCTTCCGTAATGCATTGTCTCTTAACGCGGTATCCTAGGTAGTATACGATCGTTAGATACAACCATCCTAATGTATTGTATGTTAAGTGTCGTATCTTAGTAAGCATGTATTTAATGATTTTGGCCTCATACTAATATGTGATTGGTCTAACAAGTTATTTTGCCTATGATACCGTGCAAGAGCCGTATCCTAAATAAGATACAACAACCTCCTCTTTCCTCAATAAATATAGTGCCACGTCAGCATTTTGCCTATGATATTGTGCCAAGATACTACCATTACGGAAGGCCTGATATGATACTCAACCCTCTCTTTCTTCATTTAATTCGATGCCACCTCATCAAAAGTGCCTAGTTGGCATGCATGATACTACTTATGATACTACCATTACAGGCAGCCTTATATAAATATAAAGCAAACACTACATCATCCAAACAACCACTACCGAACATAGTTCAAAGGAAAAAGGCTAGGGCCACAACACAGTCACGCTCAAAAGAAAAGAGAAGAAACATAAAAGGCTACGACAGGGGCAAGCTAAGACACAGGGGCACTGATGGAGAACCGACGGACGGACGTCAGCAGGGCGTCCAAGTAAAGCTGAAGCTGGGCACGGTCTCGGGGCCTAACGAGCGGATGCGAGTGCTGTAAGAAGGCAAGAAATTTGAAGAACGAGTCAGAGGCACGTTGCTGGAACACCCGCTCAATAACCATTTTATTGCGAGTAGTCCAAAGAGTCCACATCACACCTGCGAAGACAAGCCAGAACAGTCGGCGCTTATGGCCAGCCTAAGTGGCCCTAACCTGCAGAAACTCTGCAAGGTCATGAGCCTCCCACTCCGGTCCCAGAGCCTCACGTACAAAGCACCAAAGTGCCTGTGCTGCTACGCAAGAGAACAAAATGTGCGTTCCCGTTTCCGGGACGTGGCACAAGGGGCGGAGGCCGTTGCCGGGACCGTGGTGTTTCAACACCTCGGTCCATGTAGGTAAACGGTCTCGGAGAAGCTACGAAACGAAAATCTTGATCTTCACGGGCATCGGGGCCTTCCAAATTGGGATAGCCACTGGAAAACCGGCAACCGGCAAAGCGCCTCATAAGCCGAACTAACGGAGAATTCTCCCGAGGGAGAGAGACTCCAAAAAACAGTGTCAGGGTCCAGAAAGATCGGAAGAGGGACTACTTCCCTCAAGACATTTCATTCCAGTACCTCGGCTGGTCCGAAGGAACGGCGGAACGCAAAATGCCAACCGTCCTCCAAAGCAGCCGCAAATACTAGAACAGCCGGGTCATCACAAATTGCAAAGAGCCTCCGAAACCGCAAGCGGAGAGGCTCTCCAGCAAGCCAGGGGTCCAACCAAAACTGGGTCCTAGACCCATTGCAAACCGAGAATCGCAAACCCACCCTAATCTCATCCTTGATGGCCTGGATAGATTTCCAAAACTGGGACCCAGCCGAGTGCGAGCAGGCCAAGAGTGGCTTACCCTGCAGGTACTTGGACTCAATCAGCTGCAACCACAAGCCACCATCTCCCCGCAAGATCCGCCACACCCAACGGAGCATGAGGGCGACATTCATACGGCGAGACGCAGGGATGCCCAACCCCCTTGGTCCTTCGGCAGGCAGATGTCAGCCCACTTCACCATATGGTATTTAGGGCGGCCATCTCCTGCTTGCCAGAAGAACCTAGCCAGCTCCTTGTCAAAGGAACTATGCACACCCTCAGGTAAGATTTACATCCCCATCATATACATGGGGAAACTGGCAAGGTTAGAGCTAATGAGGACGGTCTTACTGCCCTTAGACGTGAACCTACCTAACCAGGGATCCGCACAGGACGCAACTTGTCCCACAAGCGGATCAAACCCGCTCACCAAGATCCTGGACTCACCTAGGGGCGTCCCCAAATAAGATACGGGGAAGGAAGCCAGCCTACAATTGAGGTTATCCGTGATCCTATGCTGCTCATCCTCGGAGTAGACAAGTACCACAACCTCGCTTTTTATCAAAATTAGTCTTAAGTCCAGATATTTCCTCAAAGCAGAGCGAAAGGAACTTAAGATGAACAATGTACGAGTCTGAGCCTTCAACCATAATCTGTTGGGGAACGTAGCATGGGAAACAAAAAATTTCCTACGCACACGCAATACCTATCCATGGTGATGATCCTCTACGAGAGGGGAGAGTGAATCTACATACCCTTGTAGATCACTAAGCGGAACCGTATATAACGCGGTTGATGTAGTGGAACGTTTCCGCGATTCAAATCGCCGTAGTCCCACGCTCTCACCGCGATCCGTCCTGCGATCTCATCACGATCCGTCCCGCGATCTTCATCACGACCCGTCCCGCGATCTTCATCACGATCCTTCCCGATCTAGTGCCGAACGGACGGCACCTCTGCGTTCAACACACGTACAGCTCGATGACGATCTCCACCTTCTTGATCCAGCAAGAGGGGCGGAGAGGTAGATGTGTTCTCCAGCACGGAGGTGTGGTGGTGGTGGTGATGCTATTCCAGCATGGCTTCGCCTAAGCACCGCTAAAACTAGAGGAGAAACAGATCTAGAGAGAGAGGACATCATGTGGTTGTTTTCTGTTGTATCTAAAACCCTCAAAACCCTTGGTATATATAGGAGGAAAGGAGGGAGAGGGCTGCACCCTAGGGCTTCCTCTTTGATCCCTTGCGCAAGGGAGAGGAGGAAGAGTCCTACTCCAATCCTATTTAGAGTAGGATTCCTCCTTCCCACTTGGAAACTCTTTCCACCTTGTTTTTTTCCTTCTCAAACCTTATGGGCCTTAGTGGAAACTTATTCCTGCCCACTAGGGGCTAGTTTATCTCTTCCCACAGAGCATGAGGCCCCTTGGGGCGTGGTACCCCTCCCTATGGTCCCCCGCACCCCTCCCGGCACTCCCGGTACACTGCCGATGAGCCCAAAACTTTTCCGGTGACCAAAACAGGACTTCCTATATATCAATCTTCGTTTCCGGACCATTTCGGAAACCCTCGTGACGTCCGGGATCTCATCTGGGACTCCGAACAACCTTCGGTCACCAACACATATAACTCAACTATACCGAAACGTCACCGAACCTTAAGTGTGGAGACCGTGCGGGTTTGAGAACTATCCAGACATGACCTGAGACACTCTTCGGTCAATAACCAACAGCGGGACCTGGATGTCTATATTGGCTCCTACATATTCTACGAAGATCTCTATCGATTGAACCTCTATGTCAAGGATTCATATAATCCCGTATACTATTCCCTTTGTCCTTCGGTATGTTACTTGCCCGAGATTTGATCGTTGGTATTTCCGTACCTAGTTCAATCTCGTTACAGGCAAGTCTCTTTACTCGGTCCGTATTACAAGATCCCGTGCTAACTCCTTAGTCACATTGCTTGCAAGGCTTGTTGTGATGTTGTGTTACCGAGTGGGCCCCGAGATACCTCTCCTTCACACGGAGTGACAAATCCAAGTCTTGATCCATGCCAATCCAACAGACACCTTTGGAGATACTAGTAGAGCACCTTTATAGTCAACCAATTACGTTGCGATGTCTGATACACATAAGGCATTCCTCCGGTGTCCGAGAGTTGCATGATCTCATGGTCATAGGAACAGATACATTGACATGCAGAAAAACAGTAGCAATAAACTGACACAATCATACGCTATGTTTACAGTTTGGATCTTGTCCATCACATCATTCTCCTAATGATGTGATCCCGTCATCAAGTGACAACATTTGTCTATGGCCAGGAAACCTTGACCATCTTTGATCAAAGAGCTAGTCAACTAGAGGCTCACTAGGGACAGTGTGTTGTCTATGTATCCACACATGTATTTGAGTTTCCAATTAATACAATTCTAGCATGGATAATAAACGATTATCATGAACAAGGAAATATAATAATAACCACTTTATTATTACCTCTAGGGAATATTTCCAACATAATCATGGTGTCGTCCGCATACTGCAAGTGGGTAACTCCACCACCCGAGATGAGGTGACCAAGCACACCCTGAAGGTGGCTGGCTAGCTTGGCCTTATCCAAGATGCCGGCGAGGGCATCGACTACAAGGTTGAATAGCAAGGGGGATATTGGGTCCCCCTTCTTTACCCCGCTGGAAGCCTGGAAAAAGGGTCCTACTTCGCCATTGATTTTGATCGCCATGTTCCTAGATATAACCAGTTGCATGATCCAGGAGCACCACCTCTCACCAAATCCTCGTCGCTGCATCACCAACTTCAAAAAGGACCAGTCGAGATGGTCATATGCTTTCTAGAAGTCCAACTTGAGGAAGACCCCCTTAAGGCCCTTCGATGCTACCTCATGGACAATCTCGTGAAGGGCCAGAATCCCGTCATGGATCCGCCTGCCCTTCAGGAATGCGGACTGAAGGGGGTGGCAATCCTTTCCGCTACGGGGGATAAACGGGTCATGCAAACCTTCGCAAAGATTCGCGCTAACACGTTGATCACCGTGATGGGGCGGAATTGCCGAATATTCGAAGCCCCAACTACTTTGGGGATGAGAGCTATGACTCCAAAGTTAATCCTAGCTATGTCCAGGGTTCCGATGTAGAACTCATGGAACATGGGCATAACAACCGGACGCAAGATCTCCCAGAATTTCTGAATGAAAACTACCGGGAGACCATCCGGCCCCGGGGCCGAGCAAGCTTTCATAGAGGCAATCGCCTGACCCACATCCTCAAGGGAGAACGCGAGAGTAAGCTCCGCATTCTCCGCATGGGAGACCTGGGCAACAAGCGGCCAGAAGTCAGCGTAGAGGGAGACGCCTCCACGCAGCCATGAACAACACCATATAAAAGGAGTAAATATGGGTGGAGATGTCATCTCGGGTTTCTAGGAGAACATCCCCATCCCAAAGGAAAGGGATGGCACATTTACGCCTGCGGCCATTAGCAATCGCCTGGAAGTAGCCAGTGTTCGCATCCCCTTTAAGGAGTAAGTTCTGGCCCCCTCGACACTGCTAGAACAGCTCCTCGCTCTTGTAGATGCTCATGAGCGAGGCCTCGAGGGAGTATCTCCTAAGACAATCATTAGGAGACATGCCTGGACCGTACGCTAGGCCATCCAGCACCTTAATTTCATCCAGCAAGGCCCCTTTACAGGCCCGGAGATCAGCGCCCAGGTTCGCCCCCCGGGCCTTGCTACGGCAACACACAACAGCGCCAAAAATTGGCACGTTGACGGAGACTGGGCTTGCATTGGTTTCTCCCTTGAAGAGGAAAGGGTGATGCAGCACAGGAGCAATAAGTATTTCCCTCAGTTTGAGAACCAAGGTATGAATCCAGTAGGAGAATCTCGTCAAGTCCAGAGTACCTGCGCAAACACAAACGAGCTTGCACCCAACGCTATAAAGGGGTTGTCAATCCCTTCAAGATTGATTGCAAAGTGAGATCTGAAGGCGGAAAGTGCAACGAAGAAAACGTGTAAGGCTGAAAATATGGTGTGAAGTAGACCTAGGGGCCATAGTGTTCACTTGAGGCTTCTAAGGCAATGATAGAACCGCGCAAAGTCATGACGATATCTAAGGCAATGATCATACATATAGGCATCACGTCCGAGACAAGTAGACCGATACTTTCTGCATCTACTACTATTATTCCACACATCGACCGCTATCCAGCATGCATCTAGTGTATTGAGTTCATGACGAACAGAGTAACGCCTTACGCAAGATGACATGACGTAGAGGGATAAACTCAAACCAATGATGAAAACCCCATCTTTTTACCCTTGATGGCAACAACACGATGCGTGCCTTGCTACCCCTTCTGTCACTGGGTGAGGTCACTGCACGATATGAACCCAAAACCAAGCACTTCTCCCATTGCAAGAATAATAGATCAAGTTGGCCAAACAAAACCCAGAACTCGAAGAGAATTACAAGGATATGAAATCATGCATATAAGAGATCAGAAGAAACTCAAATAAGATTCATAGATAATCTGATCCTAAATCCACAATTCATCGGATCTCGACAAACACACCGCTAAAGAAGATTACATTGGATAGATCTCCATGAAGATCATGGAGAACTTTGTATTGAAGATACAAGAGAGAGAAGAAGCCATCTAGCTACTAGCTATGGACCCGTAGGTCTATGGTGAACTACTCACGCATCATCGGAGAGGTCATGATGTTGATGAAGAAGCCCTCCGTATCCGAATCCCCCCTCCGGCAGGGCACCAGAACGTGCCCCAGATGGGATCTTGCTGAGACAGAAGCTTGCGGTGGTGGAAAAGTAATTTCATGGATCTCCTGATTTTTTCTGGGATTTTAGGGAATATATAGGCGAAGGAGCTAGGGAAGAGGAGGCCCAGGGAGCCCACACGCCTGGGAGGCGCGGGCCCCCTGGACGCGCCATGAGGGATTGTGGGGTCCCTGGTGACCCTCTGCCTTGGTTCTCAAGTCTCTCGATCATCTTCTGTTTCGGAAAAAATCTTTTCGGGAGTTTTATTCCGTTTGGACTCCGTTCAAAATCCTCCTTTGAAAAGGGTAAAAAAAACACGGAAAAAACAGGAACTGGCACTTGGCACTGAGTTAATAAGTTAGTCCCAAAAAAGATATAAAAGGTATAGAAAACATCCAAAGTTTGACAAGATAATAGCATGAAACCATCAAAAATTATAGATACGTTGGAGACGTATCAAGCATCCCCAAGCTTAACTCCTGCTCGTCCTCGAGTAGGGAAGTGATAAAGACTGAATTTTTGATGTGGAATGCTACCTAGTATAGTTGTCCTTTGTAGCTTCTTTCAACTGACATGAATGTTCAGATCCGTAAGATTCAAAACAATAGTTTTCTATTGACATGAGAACAATAATACTTCAAGCAAACTAGCGAGGTAATCATGAACTTTTGAAATAACAAGGACAAAGAAAGTTATCCCTACAAAATCATATAGTATGGCTATGCTCCATCATCCCCACACAACTAATTTAAATCATGCACAACCCCGGTATTGGCCAAATAATTGTTTTAGCACTCTTACTTTCTCAAACCTTTTATTACTATCACGCAATACATGAGCGTGAGCCATGGATATAACACTATAGGTGGAATACAGTGTGGTGGTGGTTGTGAGACAAAAAGGAGGAGATGGCCACATTGACTCGGCGTATCAAAGAGCTATGGAGATGCCCATTAATAGATATCAATGTGAATGAGTAGGGGTTGCCATACAAAGGATGCACTAGAGCTATAAGTATGTGAAAGCTCAAAAGGAGAGCTAGTGGGTGTGCATCCAACTTGCTTGCTCACGAAGACCTAGGGCAATTTGAGCAAGCCCATCATTGTAATATACAAGCCAAGTTATATAATAAAGATTCCCACTAGCATATGGTGGTGACGAAACGAGAGGCTCTCAATCATGAAGAACATGGTGCTATTATGAAGCACAAGTGTGGAAAAAGATAGTAGCATTGTCCCTTCTCTCTTTTTCTCTCTTTTTTATTTGGTTGGGCTCTTTTGCCTCTTTTTTTTCTTTTTTTATTTGGGCTCTTTGGCCTCTTTTTTTTATTTCCTCACATGGGACAATGCTCTAATAATGATGATCATCACACTTTTATTTACTCACAGCTCAAAGCTCAGAACGATGATGACTCTATAGGAAATGCCTCCGGCAGTGTACCAGGATGTGCAACGATCTAGCTTGGCGTATGACGTTGGAACATCTCGCTAGCTATCTTACGATTATGCAATGGAAATATGAGAGTGACGGCACAAGTCATGAGACGGAACGGTGGGAGTTGCATGGCAATATATCTCGAAATGGCTATGAAAATGCCATAGTAGGTAGGTATGGTGGTTGTTTTGAGGAAGGCATATGGTGGGTTTTGTGCACCGGCGAGAATTGCGCGGTACTAGAGAGGCTAGCTATGGTGGAAGGTGAAAGTGCATCTATACCATGGACTCACATTAGTCATGAAGAACTCACATACTTGTTGCGGAAGTTTTTATTAGTGATCGAAACAAAGTGCTAAACGCATACTCCTAGGGGAAGGGTTGGTAGGTGTTAACCATCGCGCGATCCCGACCGCAACACAAAGGATGACAATCAATAGATCAATTATGCTCCGACTTCCTAACATAGTGGTTCACCATACGTGCATGATACGGGAATCATTAACTTCAACACAAGTATTTCTAGATTCACAACACCCTACTAACATAACTCTTAATATTACCAAATCCACGTCTCAAAACTAATTGAGGAATCAAAACTTCTCTTTCTACTCAATGCACATGAAGATGGAGGTTTTTGTATCCTCTTTGGGTACCTATCACCTTTGGGACTACTTTCATAGCACAAGCCAACTACCAAGTCAGGCACCTCCGTTCTCTAAAAGATCTAAGTGAAGCACATAGAGCAAAATTATCTAGCTCAAAAGATATAAGTGAAGCACGATGAGCATTCTAGAAAAATCACGATGAGTGTATGTCTCTCTCAAATGGTGTGCAGCGAGGATGATTCTGACACAACAAAAAGAAAAGATTCCTACGATACAAGATGCTCCAAGCAAAACACATATCATGTGGTGAATAAATATATAGCTCCAAGTAATGTTACCGATGGATTGAAGACGAAAGAGGGGATGCCTTCTGATACGTCTCCATCGTATCTACTTTTCCAAACTCTTTTGCCCTTGTTTTGGACTCTAATTTGCATGATTTGAATGGAACTAACCTGGACTAACGCTGTTTTCAGCAGAATATGTGAGTAATCTATTCATAGGCTCGCTGGGCGGTGATGAGTAGGATGAGATCTATCATGTAATCAAGTTAGTTTTGATGGGGATTGATCCCTAGTATCCACTATGTTCTGAGATTGATGTTGCTACTACTTTGCCATGCTTAATGCTTCTCACTAGGGCCCGAGTGCCATGATTTCAGATCTGAAATTATTATATTGTCACCAATATATTTGTGTTTTAGATCCGATCTTGCAAGTTGTAGTTACCTACTATGTGTTATAATCTGGCAACCCCGGAGTGACAATAACCGGAACCACTCCCGGTGATGACCATAGTTTGAGGAGTTCATGTGTTCACCAAGTGTTAATGCATTGGTCTGGTTCTTTATTAAAAGGAGAACCTTAATATCCGTAGTTTCCTTTTGGACCCCGCTGCCACGGGAGGGATGGACAATAGATGTCATGCAAGTTCTTTTCCCTAAGCACGTATGACGACACACGGAATGCATGCCTACATCAGATTGACGAACGGGAGCTAGCCACATATCTCTCCGTGTTATAACTGTAGCATGATGAATATCATCCAAACAAATCATCGACCCATTGCCTACAAGTTTGTCCTGCTGCTGCTGTTACTTGTCTTGCTCTGCTGCTGTTACTTGTCTTGCTCTACTGCTGTTACTTGTCTTGCTCTGCTGCTACTGTTGTTACTACTGTCGCTTGCTCTGTTGCTACTTGGTACTGATGTCACTACTGCTGTTCCTTGCCACTGTCGTTACTTGCTACTTTGTTGTTACTACTTTGCTTGCAGATACTAATCTTTCAGGTGTGGTTGAATCTGACACATTCAGCTGCTAATACTTGAGAGTATCCTCTCACCTCCTATAGGCGATCAACAAATTTGGGTCGAATACTCTACCCTCGAAAACTGCTGCGAACCCACGCGCTGGTGGGCCATCAACAACATTCTTCTAGTTTCGTTGCTGGGGAGTGCTAGTAGCATTCTTCTGGTGCCGTTGCAGGGGAAGGTTTGTTGTCACAGAATTAGCATTCGTCTAGCTATTGCCAGAGAGTGCCAGTCAGCATTTTTCTGGTGCCGTTGCCGGGGAGGTATTGCTATATTCTCTGAGTCACTTGGGATTTATATATGCTGATCACTATGAAGAATTTGAAGGATCCGAAATCCAAAGTCTTGCCCTCACGTACGAGGGGAGGTAAGGAATTGCCATCTAGCTCTGCACTTGATTTACCTTCAGTTATGAGTAAGTTTGCGACATCACCTCCTGCTAGAAATCTTGATATGTCGCATGTTCTTGATGATGCTTATGATGCTACTGGTAGAGATGCTATGCCTGATGATTCTATGCTTGATACTGCTAGAGATGCTATGCTTGATACTGCTAGAGATGCTATGCCTGATGATACTATGCTTGATGCTGCCAGAGATACTATTCTTGAAACTGCTAGAGATGCTATGCCTGATGATACTATGCTTGATACTGCTAGAGATGCTATGCTTGATACTGCTAGAGATACTACTTTGCCTGATGTTCCACTAGGGGTATTCCTTGATGCTCATATTGCTAGAGTTACTGCCAATGCTCGTGATGCTTCTGAAACTTCTGATACTATTAAGATAGAACCTGTTTTTGCTCCTGTTAGATCTAGCTCTCCTAGATATGAATTTCCTGATATACGTGAGGGTTACGTTATGGAGGGAGAGATAGCTGAGGATTTTCTTGCGTGTAAGGATGCCTATGACGTTGAGAAATTACTTCTCAAGTGGAAGGAAAAATCTCTGAAAGCTAGGATGAAATACGACCCGAAGTTTGACACTTCACATATCTTTATCACCGATAAGGATTATGAATTTTCTGTCGATCCTGAGATAATCTCTCTAGTCGAATCTGATTCTTTCCACAGTTATGTGCCTGAGACGGTCATAGCCCATCTTGCCAAACTACACGATATAGCCACCCTTTTCACTAATGAGGAGAAGATCCGCCACTACTATATCCTTAAGCTGCTTCCTTTCTCTCTAAAGGATGACGCTAAAGCCAGGTTCACCTCTCTTGATCCTGGATGTGTGAGTAGTCCCCAGGATATGGTCTATTACTTCTGTGAGAAATATTTCCCTGCCCATAAGAAGCAAGCTGCCTTGCAGGAAATATACAACTTTGCTCAACTCCAAGAAGAGAGTCTCCCACAAGCTTGGGGGAGGCTTGTCCAGCTACAAAATGCTTTGCCTGATCACCCTCTTAAGAAGAATGAGATACTTAATATCCTCTATAACGGACTAACCGATGCCTCTAGACAACACCTAGATAGTTGTGCTGGTTGTGTTTTTAGGGAACGAACTGTAGAACAAGCTGAGACCCTACTGAATAACATCTTGATCAATGATAATGCTTGGACTATTCCCGAACCACCTCCTAAGCCAACTTCTAAGAAAAGAGGTATTCTATTCCTCAGTCCCAAAGATATGCAAGAAGCCAATAAATCTATGCAAGAGAAAGGCATTAGATCTGAAGATGTCAAAAATCTACCACCTATCGAAGAGATCCATGGTCTCGATAACCCGATACAAGTAGTAGAAGTGAATTCTCTGCGTAGGTTTGATGAGAGTGATATTCCTTTTGACAAACCTGCTAGCCTATGCTTTGATGAATTTGACAACTTTGTTGCCAAACAACAGAGTTTCAATGATTATGTTAGCAGACATTTGGAACAAAGTACTCGTATGCTTAGCCATTTAAGTGCTTGTGTAAACATAAATGTCAATGATTTGAAGCTTCTGAGTAAACATGCCTCTATGATTACTACTCAGGTAGAACAAGTACTTAAAGCTCAGAATGACCTGCTCAATGAATTAAAAGACAACTCTGTCAGAGTCATTACTAGAGGAGGCAAAATGATTCAGGAACCTTTGTATCGTGAAGGTCACCCTAAGAGAATTGATCAAGATTCTCAAGGAATCTATGCTGATACACCCAGTCATCCTAAGGAGAAGAAGAAGGATGATAGAAACCTACATGCCAGTTCACCAAATACTGTCACACCTGAAGAACCTAATGATATTTCTGCGTCTGATGCAGAAACACAATCTGGTGATGAACATGACCCTGGTGACAAAATGGACAGTGATGTTCATAATGATGCTCAACCTAGCAATGGTGAATATGTGGAGACTGAACCTACGGTTAATCCTGATAACCCACAACCTAAGAGATACGATAAGAATGACTTTACTGCTAGGAAGCATGGTAAAGAAAGGGAGCCATAGGTTCAGAGATCTATGCCCTTTCCTCCTAAGCCATCCAAGAAAAAGGATGATGAAGATTTTGAGCGCTTCGTTGAGATGATAAGACCCATCTTTCTGCAGATGCGGTTAACTGATATGCTCAAGATGTCTCCGTATGCCAAGTAAATTAAAGATATCGTGACTAATAAACGGAAGATACCAGATCTTGAGATCTCCACCATGCTTGCCAATTACACTTTCAAAGGTGGAACTCCTAAGAAAGTTGGTGATCCCGGAGTGCCTTGTAACATTAAAGGAAACTACGTAAGAACTGCCTTATGTGACCTTGGAGCCGGTGTTAGTGTTATGCCGCTCTCTCTTTATCATAGACTTGAGTTGGATAAGTTGACACCCACTAAAATATCTCTGCAAATGGCCAACAAATCAACTGTTTTCCCTATCGGCATTTGCGAGGATGTGCCTGTTTTGGTTGCTAACACCACTATCTTAACAGACTTTGTTATCTTGGATATTCCCGAGGACGATGCCATGGCTGTCATCCTCAGAAGACCCTTTTTAAACACTGCAGGGGCTGTTATAGATTGCAACAAAGGCAATGTCACTTTCCATGTCGACGGTAATGAGCACACATTGCCCTTTCTGAAGAAACGATATCAAGTACATTGCATCAATGTTATCGAAAAGACTTCATCGATTCTTATTGGGAGCTTTGAATGCCCTATTCCTCGTGTCAAGATGAAGTATGATTTGCTTGTTGCGGAGATACATATCCCCATTGAGGTGACTTAGTGGCTATTCGAAAATTCTTCGTTCTCTCTTGACATTCGAGAAGGTTTTGTCATGAGGACTTGATCAACCCCATTGACGGATTTCTTTCGATGACCATGAAATGGATGAATCGAAGAGTCACATACCTCTGTTTTGAGCTTTCATTTTCTGTTGCTTAGAAGAAAAATGATGGAATTAGTTTAACTTTTCCTGTTTTCTGTTTTAGCGTCCCGGAGAAAAATACCTTGAAAATAAACGTTCTCCGATGGTCCTGAAATAGTATGATTTTTTGTGGAATATTTGAAATTTTTTGGGCCTGAGAGCTGGCCTGGGGGCCAGACCAGTGGGCCACAAGCCCTGCCACCGCCACCCCCTGGTGGCGGAGAGCAAGCTTGTGGGGCCCACAGGGACCCCCTCCACTCATTCCAGCTCCCACCCTCTTCTTCCACCCCCAGAAAAAATTGTTTCGCAGCTCAAACCCATGTTCTTGCTCATTTGGCTGTGATTCTCGATCTCCTTGCTCAAAGCACCATTCTCCGAACCATTTTGGGGAAATTACTCCTTGGTAAGTGACTCCTCCATTGGTCCAATTAGTTTTTGCTCTAGTGCTTTATCTTTCGCGTAATCTTGCTACCTTGGTGACCCTGTTCTTGAGATAGAAAGGTTGATTTTAGCTGGTCCCAAGTAGTTTTAGCGCGTGATATGGTCTCTAGGCACTAGTAGGAGTAGTTGGTACAAGTTGGGTTAATCTTTATTCACTTTTCTTCCGAAGTCTCTAAAAATTTCAGAATTTTTCAGAGCTGGAAAAAGGAAAAGATGAAGAGGTTCTTGAGAGGCTCTTCAAGCCGTAACCCCAAGGAGGATGAGAAGAACCACCGCAAGTACGTAGTCCCTCGAGTCACAGAAGTTCGAGCGTGCGAGTGGCCAAGTGATGAATTTTTGCGCGCCGCTCGGCTTTATGAAGACTTTGATTACTTGGTGGAGAACGCAGGTCTTACTGCGTTCGTTGCAGATAAGTGCTCACAATACCTCCTCCTCACCAATATTTTCATTAAAAGCTTCAACTTTTATCCGAGGAAGAATCCTCCCATGGTTGAGTTCATGATATACGATGTTCCCCAGTGCATGACACTACATGATTTTTACAATGTATGCAAATTACCTTATGTTGGGGATATCCGTGACCCTCGTCCATGGGACTTGGAGGATTTCATTGGTACTATTGCCGTTGGAGAGGAGAGAGGAGTGTCTCGCGCTAGAATTGCTAGCATACATTTTCGTTTGCTCCGGTACTTCTCACTATTTGTGGGAAAATGTTTGATTGGCCGTGGGGAGGCTGGATCACTTAGTTCTCCAGACCTTGTGGTTTTGCGCGAAGGCCTTTATAACGATAAGACTTATAGCCTAGGTGCTATAGTAGCCCAGCGGTTGAACAACAACCGTTCCAAGGGTGTTGTCTATGGAGGTATCTATGCTACGTGTCTTGCCAGACACTTTGAGATACCCATTAGACTGGGAGAGAAAGGAGAAATGCTTCTCCCCGAAAAATATCTGGATTATGACAGCATGGTTCGCCATGATTTTCTCGATAGAGATGCTAGTAGATGGATGATTTATAACCTGGTATTTAGTCAGGGTACTCGAGAGACTATTACTTTGCCTGCTCCTTCTTTGTTCGATCTTCATGCAGTCAGGTACACTATTATGACCTCGGACATCTACACATATTGGGGCTTGGCCCAACCATAGACGCCCGTGCCCGAGCGGCCAGTCGAGTACCAGACGCGAGTTTATCAGTGGGAGCCAGAGGAGCTCACACAGCAGTGGCATCCACAGTCTGCTCCGGAGTATCCTGGAGCTGGTGATTTCCCACCATGGGAGTAGACCAAGCTAGGCCAAAATCCTAAGCTTGGGGGAGTACATATTCTCACCGACTTTACATTCATGCTTATGCTTTCACTTTGTTAGCCGGTGTTCACACTTTGCCACTGTATTATCATGCTAGTTTATTTTTGTTTTCTTGTTTTCTTGTTTTGTGTCCTTTTGAGAAAACCCAAAAAGATTTTTATTTCTTCTTTTGCTTGTTGGGAGCTTTCCCGTGTAAATAGTTTTCTTTTTCTTTGGGTCAAGGTAGAAGATATTGGTTACAATGTTTAGTCGCTCTTGCATGCATACCTGTTTAGCTTTCAAAGAGCCATATTACTTTGTCTTCTCCTTTGTGTTTGCCTGCAGATACAGCTTAGTCCAATGCACGAGCACTCTTATTATTGTTCACATCGTTTGGTCGTGCAAATGAAAGGCAATAATGATGATATATGATGAAGTGACTGAGACTGAAAAGCTGGTATGAACTCTATCTATTTTGTTTTTGTAAATATGACTAGCTTATCGACCCAGATTCAGCTTTGTTGTGAGAGAACCATTTTTGCAATGACAACTTAGAGATCATAGTTTTTGATGCCATGATTATTTAGTTTGGCGCATGTTCATGCATGTAGTTGAAACAAAATCAACATAGCCTCTATGATGTTCGTGTTCATGGTGATTTATATCCTGTTCATGCTTGCATTCAGTGTTAGTCAAACTCATTGCATCTTGATGACTGTTGTCGATCTCTAGTTGGTCGCTTCCCAGTCTTTTGCTAGCCTTCACTTGTACTAAGCCGAATACTGCTTGTGCATGCACTTCCATAAACCCAAAAGTTTTTCCATGAGATTCCACCATACCTACCTATTTTGCGGTGTCTACCTGCCGTTCCAAGTAAATTTGCATATGCCACTCTCTAAACCTTCAAGAAATAATCTGTTTTGCATGAACGAACCGCTCATGTGGTGACAGAGGGCTATTGGTATCTTCCATGCTAGGAGTGTTATCCCCGACATGTGTTTATTCACTGTCATTCACGAGAAAGGGGCCAGTAATTGGAATGCCCAGTTCCACGCTTAAATCGAAAACATAACTATAAAACAAGACTCTCCCCGGATTGATGTTAGTATGGACGGTACCCGACGATTCGGCTAGCCGTGGAGTGTGATTGATTGGTGGTGGGGGAGTTAAAACTTTACTTTTCTGTTTGGGAACCGCCTATAGCATGAGTAGCATGGAAGATATTGAGAACTCTTGGTCATTGCGTTGACAATGAAAGCATGCCACCTAAAATTATTATCTCTGTTTTCAAAGCTTGAGCTCTGGCACCTCTGCAAATCGATGCTTTCCTCTGCGAAGGGCCTGTCTATTTTTTTCCTGTTGAGTCATCATCCTCTTCTATAAGCTCCAATTAGAGAGCGTTTCTGTCATTTTTATGCTTTTCTTTTGATTGATATTGAGTATGACTATGACTGGATCTTCGTTGCTATGAATTACAATGTTTAGTCAGCCCTTGATCTTTGAAAGTGGTATGCATTTATGTTTTGCGGTCTCAGAAAGAGCTAGCGAGATACCACCTATTCATATTGCTTCATGCTTGTTTTGATTGAAGTGTTGGTATTTGAAACTCATTATTATTTGCTCGTTAGCTGATTATGCCATTGATATTAGTTTACCGTGAGACCTTTGTGTCACTTGCATATGTGGTTAACTTGTGATCTTGCTGAAATTCTGGTTATGAGTTAGACATAGTTGCAACGACAAGATCGAACAGAGTTTGTCAAAGTTTTTATTTCTCTCTCAGTTTGTCAACTGAGTTGCTTGAGGACAAGCAAGGTTTTAAGCTTTGGGGTGTTGATACGTCTCCATCGTATCTACTTTTCCAAACTCTTTTGCCCTTGTTTTGGACTCTAATTTGCATGATTTGAATGGAACTAACCTGGACTGACGCTGTTTTCAGCTGAATTGCCTTGGTGTTATTTTTGTGCAGAAATCAAAGTTCTCAGAACGTCCTGAAAATTTACGGGGAACATTTTTGGAAAATATGAAAAATACCTGCGCAAAGATCCACCTGAGGGGGTGGGCCAGTGGGCCACAAGCCCTGCCACCGCCACCCCCTGGTGGCGGTGGGCAAGCTTGTGGGGCCCACGTGGCTCTGCCGGCCCCAATCTCAGCTCTATAAGTTCACTTTCGTCCCAGAAAAAATAAAAAGAGAAGATTTCGTCGCGTTTGCGATACGGAGGCGCCGCCAAAACCTGTTCTTCATCTGGAGGGCAGATCTGGAGTCCGTTTTGGGCTCCGGAGAGGGGAAATCGTCGCCATCGTCATCATCAACCTTCTTCCCTCTCCAATTCCATGAAGCTCTTCATCGTTCATGAGTAATCTATTCGTAGGCTCGCTGGGCGGTGATGAGTAGGATGAGATCTATCATGTAATCGAGTTAGTTTTGATGGGGATTGATCCCTAGTATCCACTATGTTCTGAGATTGATGTTGCTACTACTTTGCCATGCTTAATGCTTGTCACTAGGGCCCGAGTGCCATGATTTCAGATATGAAATTATTATGTTGTCACCAATATATGTGTGTTTTAGATCCGATCTTGCAAGTTGTAGTTACCTACTATGTGTTATGATCCGGCAACCCCGGAGTGACAATAACCGAAACCACCCCGGTGATGACCCTAGTTTGAGGAGTTCATGTGTTCACCAAGTGCTAATGCGTTGGTCCGGTTCTTTATTAAAAGGAGAACTTTAATATCCCGTAGTTTCCTTTTGGACCCCACTGCCACGAGAGGGATGGACAATAGATGTCATGCAAGTTCTTTTCCCTAAGCACGTATGACGACACACGGAATGCATGCCTACATCACATTGACGAATAGGAGCTAGCTACATATGTCTCCGTGTTCTAACTGTTGCATGATGAATATCATCCAAACAAATCACCGACCCATTGCCTACGAGTTTGTCCTACTGCTGCTGTTACTTGTCTTGCTCTGCTGCTACTGCTGTTACTACTGTCGCTTGCTCTGTTGCTACTTGCTACTGTTGTCACTACTGCTGTTCCTTGCCACTGCCGTTACTCGCTACTTTGCTGTTGCTACTTTGCTTGCAGATACTAATCTTTCAGGTGTGGTTGAATCTGACACATTCAGCTGCTAATACTTGAGAGTATCCTCTCACCTCCTATAGGCGATCAACAAATTTGGGTCGAATACTCTACCCTCGAAAACTGCTGCGAACCCGCGCGCTGGTGGGCCCTCAACAACATTCTTCTAGTTTCGTTGCCGGGGAGTGCTAGCAGCATTCTTCTGGTGCCGTTGCAGGGGAAGGTTTGTTGTCACAGAATCAGCATTCATCTAGCTATTGCGAGAGAGTGCCAGTCACCTTCCCGGGGCATCCGCAAGCTTAGGCTTTTTGGTGTCCTTGAATTTGGCTTGGGATGCCTTGGGCATCCCCAAGCTTGAGCTCTTTCCACTCTTTATCCCTTTGTCCATGAGAACATCACCCAAAACTTGAAAACTTCACAACACAAAACTTAAACAGAAACTCGTGATATCATTGGCACAAGAAAACAAACTACCACCTCTTTAGGTACTATTTCAAACTTGATTTCTATTTATATTGGTGGTAGATTACTGTATTTTCCCTTTTCCATGGCTATTACCCCCTATACTATCCATAGTTTCATCAAAACAAGCAACCAACTCAACAAAAATAGAAACTGTCAAAAACAGACTAGTCTGTAGCAATCTGTATACTTCGTATACTTCTGGTACCTCAAAAATTCTGAAAAATTACGACTACCTGGGAAAAAGTCATATCAACCAGCAGCAAAAGGAATCAGCTCAAAATCTCTTTCTTAATAAAAGTGAAAAATAATCTCGTGAGTGAAAAGTTTCTGTCTTTTTCCAGCAGGATCAAACAACCATCACCAAGACTAGTCATAAAGGTTTTGCTTGGCTCAAACACAAAAATAAATACAAAAGACACAATCATAAAAGAATTATGATGGTATGGACACAACAAAACAGAAACAAAAATATAAATTTATTGGGTTGCCTCCCAACAAGCGCTATTGTTTAACACCCTTAGCTAGGCATTGATAAATCAATGATGCTCACACAAAAGACAGGAATTGAAGCACAACGAGAGCATCATAAAGCATGTGAAAATCACATCTAAGTTTAACATACTTCCTATGCATAGGCATTTTATAGGAGAACAAATTGGCAAGACAACCAATAGTTACTAAATGCAAGGAAGAAGAAAGAGACAATAGCAATCTCAACATAACGAGAGGTAATTTGGTAACATGAAAGTTTCTACCACAATATTTTCCTCTCTCATAGCAATTACATGTGGGATCATAATCAAATTCAACAATATAGCTATCACAAAGGATATTCTTTTCATGATCCATATGCATGCCATGTTGATGCTCTTGAAAAATAGTGGGATTATCATCAACTAAAGTCATGACTTCTCCAAACCCACTTTCAATATTATTGCAAATACCATATTCATCATGAGGCTTAAACAAATTTTCGAGATGATAAGAAAAATCATTACCCCAATCATGATCATTGCAACAAGTAGTGGACATAGCAAAACTAGCATCCCCAAGCTTAGGGTTTTGCATATTTTTAGCATGATTGACACTAATAGGATTTATAGTGAAACCATTGCAATCACGCTTATCATTCAAGGAGCCCTCATGAATCACTTCATAAATTTCTTCATCACGATTTTCAGATTCACGCATCTCAAGCAAAACTCCATAGAGAAAGTCAAGTGCACTCAACTCACTAGCAATTGGTTCAACATAGTTGGACCTCTTGAAAAGATTAGCAAGTGGATGAGGGTCCATATCACTAGATTTTCAACAAGCGAAGATGCAAGCATATTGAAGGCACATAGCACACAAGCAAAGGAAAGGCAAACGAAAAAGGAAAATATTTTTGTATATTTTTGTTTTTTCGGAATTGGGGGAGAGGAAAACGAGAGTCAAAAAAAGTAAATGCAAGACATGAGTTTGCGACACTTACTTGGATGAGTTCTTGACTTGATCCTCCCCGGCAACGGCGCCAGAAATTCTTCTGCTACGCCAACAGACAACAACGCCAAAAATTGGCACGTTGACAGAGACTGGCTTGTGTTGGCTTTTCCCTTGAAAAGGAAAGGGTGATGCAGCACAGGAGCAGTAAACATTTCCCTCAGTTTGAGAACCAAGGTATCAATCCAGTAGGAAAATCTCGTCAAGTCCAGAGTACCTGCGCAAACACAAACGAGCTTGCACCCAACGCTATAAAGGGGTTGTCAATCCCTTCAAGATTGATTGCAAAGTGAGATTTGAAGGCAGAAAGTGCAACCAAGAAAAAGAGTAAGGCTGAAAATATGGTGTGAAGTAGACCCCCGGGCCATAGTGTTCACTAGAGGCTTCTCTCAAAATAGAAAATATTATGGTGGGTGAACAAATTACTGTCTAGCAATTGATAGAACCGTGCAAAGTCATGACGATATCTAAGGGAATGATCATACATATAGGCATCACGTCCGAGACAAGTAGACCGATACTTTCTGCATCTACTACTATTACTCCACACATCGACCGCTATCCAGCATGCATCTAGTGTATTGAGTTCATGACAAACAGAGTAACGCCTTAAGCAAGATGACATGATGTAGAGGGATAAACTCAAACCAATGATGAAAACCCCATCTTTTTACCCTTGATGGCAACATCACGATACGTGCCTCGCTACCCCTTCTGTCACTCGGTGAGGTCACACACGGTATGAACCCAAAACCAAGCACTTCTCCCAGTTCAAGAATCATAGATCAAGTTGGCCAAACAAAACCCACAACTCGAAGAGAATTACAAGGATATGAAATCATGCATATAAGAGATCAGAAGAAACTCAAATAAGATTCATAGATAATCTGATCATAAATCCACAATTCATCGGATCCCGACAAACACACCGCAAAAGAAGATTACATCGGATAGATCTCCTTGAAGATCATGGAGAACTTTGTATTGAAGATCCAAGAGAGAGAAGAAGCCATCTAGCTACTAGCTATGGACCCGTAGGTCTATGGTGAACTACTCACGCATCATCGGAGAGGTCATGGTGTTGATGAAGAAGCCCTCCGTATCCGAATCCCCCTCCGGCAGGGCACCAGAAAGTGCCCCCAGATGGGATCTTGCGGGGACAGAAGCTTGCGACGGCGAAAAATTATTTTTGTGGATCTCCTGATTTTTTTCTGGGATTTTAGGGAATATATAGGCGAAGGAGCTAGGGCCGAGGAGGCCCAGGGAGCCCACAAGCCTGGGAGGCGCGGGCCCCCTGGCCGCGCCATGAGGGCTTGTGGGGTCCCTGGTGACCCTCTGCCTTGGTTCTCAAGTCTCCCGATCGTCTTCTGGTTCGGAAAAAATATTTTCGGAAGTTTTATTCCGTTTGGACTCCGTTCAAAATATTCCTCTGAAAAGTTTCAAAAACACGGAAAAAACAGGAACTGGCACTTGGCACTGAGTTAATAAGTTAGTCCCCAAAAAGATATAAAAGGTATACGAAACATCCAAAGTTTGACAAGATAATAGCATGAAACCATCAAAAATTATAGATACGTTGGAGACGTATCAACCCTTCATGGCCTGATGGGCCAATTTAGCACAGTTGCGCCAGACATCCACCGCACAAAACACCCGAGGCGGGGACGAGACAGCCTCTCGCGAGCGGTCGCGAACCAACTCAAAGAAACCCAGTTGCTCCAGCCAAAATGTCTCAAAGCGGAAGCGACGGGTCCTAGGGGGGCCTCCTCCCTCGATGAGAAAAACAAGGCGGTATGGTCAGAGCCAATCCGAGTGTCCGCCTTGAGGGAGCACAGTGGGAACATCACTTCTCATTGAGGCGACACAAAGACCCGATCCAAAACACTCCGGATGGGGTCCGCGTGCTTATTCGACCACGTGAACCTAGCCCCTACGCAGGCTATCTTACGGAGCGCAAGCTCTGCAATGCAGTCATTGAAGAGATGCATTCCGACCCGATCCACATTAGGAGAGCTTTTATTAGAAGCCCACCTAATGAGGTTGAAGTCTCCGGCCACCACCACCGGAGTGGTGCAACCCTCCATCTTGTGTTTCAACTCGGCGAGGAAGTCAGCACAGCGGCCATGGTCCGCAGGACCACAGACGATAATCACCTCCCAACTGCGGTGGACTCGCCGGTCAGTGACGGACATGCTCACGAAGAATTCCCCTTGGTCCATATCCTCAACTGAGAAAGCATGCTCCCTGACTCTGAGCAGGATGCCTCTAGAATGACCCGTAGCAGGCAACCATTGCCAGGAAAACTGGTGATGGGATAGCCTCTCGAGCTCATGTATACTAAAATCCTAGCGAATTGTCTCCTGAAGCCCCACAATGTCAATCTCTTCGTGTCGCAAATACTCGATGAGCTGTCGTTGCCAGCGAGAGAGGCCCAAGCCCCTAATGTTCCAACATTGGAGCTTCATTTAATAACCTAAGTGGAATCCCTAGGCCCCACAAGCGGGGCCGAGCTAGCCCGTCCGTCAACCGCGGGACAGGGGAGAGACTTCGCTGGGCGTCCACGTTGCCCCCTCGTAGGGGGGGGAGAGCGGAGGCCTCTGGTCCAAAGGAAGCGGATCTGGAGCTAGACCCACACACCTCGATTCGGTGTTCAGTGGGATTGAGACGCGTGGGGGGATGCCGACGTAGCACCCTCACCGAGGGGGGGGGGAATTGCCAGGGACGTCCCAGCCACATTCTCCACCGAGGATGCCGCACCACCCCTGGTCTCTCTATGTGTTGGGGAACGTTGCATGGGAAACAAAAAATTTCCTACGCACACGAAGACCTATCATGGTGATGTCCATCTACGAGAGGAGATTAGATGTACGTACCCTTGTAGACCGCTAAGGGGGAAGCGTTAAGAAACGCGATTGATGTAGTGCACTACTAGGAAAAGGGCTATAGATGATTTAGACACTAATGGCGCACCAGACAAGTAGTGCGCCACTACTATATAGCAGTGGCGCACCATTGTAGCGACCCGACTCAAAACGAGTCAAGCCTCTGTGTTTCTGTGCCATCCCTGGATCAGTATGCTGGCACACACAGTACATCAATGTATATATCAAAGTGCAAGCACATGTAAAATAGCGTAAAACTGATATATACCTTAAATATCTGAGTGGAAGCAGTCAAGGGAGTGGAGTCCCAATAAACACCAACGGCAAGTTGAGTGTAGACCGTAACCCTGAATCGTACTCTTACTCGTCGAAGAATAATATCTGCAACATAAGATGTTGCAGCCGTGTAGGTCAGCATATTGAATATGCCGGCAGTCACATAAGAGAGGGATGAAAAGTAATCCTCTATACTATATGCATATATGGCAGGTGGGGCTATAAGTTTTTTTGCGAAAAAGCAAGTTTTCTCCTACATCAAGAGGGGGCTAAAAGCGAAATATTACTACATTGTTGGTTGTTAACGAGATGGTTCTGTTGGAATTATGCCCTAGAGGCAATGATAAATATAGTTATTATTATAATTCTTGTATCAAGACAATCGTTTATTATCCATGCTATAATTGTATTGAATGAAGACTCATTTACATGTGTGGATACATAGACAAAACACCGTCCCTAGCAAGCCTCTAGTTGGCTAGCCAGTTGATCAAAGATAGTCAGTGTCTTCTGATTATGAACAAAGTGTTGTTGCTTGATAATTGGATCACGTCATTAGGAGAATCACGTGATGGACTAGACCCAAACTAATAGACGTAGCATGTTGATCGTGTCATTTTGTTGCTACTGTTTTCTGCGTGTCAAGTGTTTATTCCTATGACCATGAGATCATATAACTCACTGACGCCGGAGGAATGCTTTGTGTGTATCAAACGTCGCAACGTAACTGGGTGACTATAAAGATGCTCTACAGGTATCTCCGAAGGTGTTAGTTGAGTTAGTATGGATCAAGACTGGGATTTGTCACTCCGTGTGACGGAGAGGTATCTCGGGGCCCACTCGGTAATACAACATCACACACAAGCCTTGCAAGCAATGTAACTTAGTGTAAGTTGCGGGATCTTGTATTACGGAACGAGTAAAGAGACTTGCCGGTAAACGAGATTGAAATAGGTATACGGATACTTACGATCGAATCTCTGCAAGTAACATACCGAAGGACAAAGGGAATGACATACGGGATTATATGAATCCTTGGCACTGAGGTTCAAACGATAAGATCTTCGTAGAATATGTAGGATCCAATATGGGCATCCAGGTCCCGCTATTGGATATTGACCGAGGAGTCTCTCGGGTCATGTCTACATAGTTCTCGAACCCGCAGGGTCTGCACACTTAAGGTTCGACGTTGTTTTATGCGTATTTGAGTTATATGGTTGGTTACCGAATGTTGTTCGGAATCTCGGATGAGATCACGGACGTCACGAGGGTTTCCGGAATGGTCCGGAAACGAAGATTGATATATAGGATGACCTCATTTGATTACCGGAAGGTTTTTGGAGTTACCGGGAATGTACCGGGAATGACGAATGGGTTCCGGGAGTTCACCGGGGGGGCAACCCACCCCGGGGAAGCCCATAGGCCATGAGGGTGGCGCACCAGCCCTTAGTGGGCTGGTGGGGCAGCCCAAAAGGGCCCTATGCGCCTAGGAAAGAAAACAAAGAGAAAAGAAAAAAAAGGAGGAGGTGGGAAGGGAAGGAAGGACTCCCACCCACCAAACCAAGTCCAACTCGGTTTGGGGGGGGGAGCCTTCCCCCTTGGACTCGGCCGACCCCCTTGGGGCTCCTTGAGCCCCAAGGCAAGGTCCCCTCCCTCCCACCTATATATACGGAGGTTTTAGGGCTGATTTGAGACGACTTTTCCACGGCAGCCCGACCACATACCTCCACGGTTTTTTCCTCTAGATCGCGTTTCTGCGGAGCTCGGGCGGAGCCCTGCTGAGACAAGGTCATCACCAACCTCCGGAGCGCCGTCACGCTGCCGGAGAACTCATCTACCTCTCCGTCTCTCTTGCTGGATCAAGAAGGCCGAGATCATCGTCGAGCTGTACGTGTGCTGAACGCGGAGGTGCCGTCCGTTCGGTACTAGATCGTGGGACTCATCGCGGGATTGTTCGCGGGGCGGATCGAGGGACGTGAGGACGTTCCACTACATCAACCGCGTTCAGTAACGCTTCTGCTGTACGGTCTACAAGGGTACGTAGATCACTCATCCCCTCTTGTAGATGGACATCACCATGATAGGTCTTCGTGCGCGTAGGAAAATTTTTGTTTCCCATGCGACGTTCCCCAACAGTGGCATCATGAGCTAGGTTCATGCGTAGATGTCTTCTCGAGTAGAACACAAAAGTTTTTGTGGGCGGTGATGTGCGTTTTTCTGCCCTCCTTAGTATTTTCTTGATTCCGCAGTATTGTTGGATTGAAGCGGCTTGGACCGACATTACTCGTACACTTACGAGAGACTGGATTCATCGCTACGAGTAACCCCGTTGCTCAAAGATGACTGGCAAGTGTCGGTTTCTCCAACTTTAGCTGAATCGGATTTGACCGAGGAGGTCCTTGGATGAGGTTAAATAGCAACTCATATATCTCCGTTGTGGTGTTTGCGTAAGTAAGATGCGATCCTACTAGATACCCATGGTCACCACGTAAAAACATGCAACAACAAAATTAGAGGACGTCTAACTTGTTTTTGCAGGGTATGCTTGTGATGTGATATGGCCAACGATGTGATGTGATATATTGGATGTATGAGATGATCATGTTGTAATAGAAAATATCGACTTGCACGTCGATGGTACGGCAACCGGCAGGAGCCATAGGGTTGTCTTTATACTAACATTTGTGCTTGCAGATGCGTTTACTATTTTGCTAGGATGTAGCTTTAGTAGTAATAGCATGAGTAGAACGACAAACCGATGGCAACACGTTGATGGAGATCATGGTGTGGCGCTGGTGACAAGAAGATCGTGCCGGTGCTTTGGTGATGGAGATCAAGAAGCACGTGATGATGGCAATATCATGTCACTTATGAATTGCATGTGATGTTAATCCTTTTATGCACCTTATTTTGCTTAGAACGACGCTAGCATTATGAGGTGATCTCTCACTAAAATTTCAAGACGAAATTGTGTTCTCCCCGACTGTGCACCGTTTCTACAGTTCGTCGTTTCGAGACACCACGTGATGATCGGGTGTGATAGACTCAACGTTCACATACAACGGGTGCAAAACAGTTGTGCACGCAGAACACTCGGGTTAAGCTTGACGAGCCTAGCATGTGCAGACATGGCCTCGGAACACATGAGACCGAAAGGTCGATCATGAATCATATAGATGATATGATTAGCATAGGGATGCTTACCACTGAAACTATACTCAACTCACGTGATGATCGGACTTGAGCTAGTGTAAGTGGATCATGAACCACTCAAATGACTAGAGAGATGTACTTTTTGAGTGGGAGTTTAGCAAATAATTTGATTAAGTTAAAGTCTAATTATATTGAACATAGTCTAAGTCCACTTTGAATATATTTGTGTTGTAGATCATGGCTCACGCGACAGTCACCCTGAATTTTAATACGTTCCTAGAGAAAGCTAAGTTGAAAGATGATGGAAGCAACTTTGTAGACTGGGCTCGTAATCTTAAGCTAATCTTACAAGCTGGGAAGAAGGATTATGTCCTTAATGCTGCGCTAGGATATGAACCACCCGCTACGGCTGATCAGGATGTTAAGAACGCTTGGTTAGCACGTAAGGAGGACTACTCAGTAGTTCAATGTGCAGCATTGTATGGCTTAGAACCGGGACTTCAACGTCGCTTTGAGCGTCATGGAGCATTTGAGATGTTCCAGGAGTTGAAGTTTATCTTTCAGAAGAACGCTCGGATCGAGAGGTATGAGACCTCCGATAAATTCTATGATTGCAAGATGGAGGAGAACTCGTCTGTCAGTGAACATGTGCTCAAAATGTCTGGGTACTCAAACCGTCTAGCTGAGCTGGGGATTGAACTCCCGCAAGAGGCTATCACTGACAGAATCCTTCAACCACTGCCACCAAGCTATAAAGGCTTTGTGTTGAACTACAACATGCAAGGGATGAACAAGTCACCCGGCGAGTTGTTTGCGATGCTGAAAGTCGTAGAGTCTGAACTTCGTAAAGAACATCAAGTGTTGATGGTGAATAAGACCACTAGTTTCAAGAGAAACGGCAAAGGCAAGAAGGGTAATTCGAAGAAGAGCGGCAAGCCTGTTGCTAATCCGACGAAGAAACCCAAAGCGGGACCTAAGCCTGAAACGGAGTGTTACTATTGCAAGGGTATGGGTCACTGGAAGCGCAATTGCCCCAAGTATCTGGCAAATAAGAAGGCGGCCAAAGAAAAATTAGGTATATTTTATATACATGTTATTGATGTGTACTTAACCGGCTCCCGTAGTAGTGCCTAGGTATTCGATACCGGTTCTGTTGCTCATATTTGCAACTCGAAACAGGAACTGCGGAATAGACTAAGGCTGGCGAAAGATGAAGTGACGATGCGCGTGGGAAATGGTTCCAAGGTTGATGCAATCGCCGTCGGCACAGTTTCACTTTAGTTACCATCATGATTAGTGATGAACTAAAATCATTGTTATTTAGTGCCTGCGTTGAGCATGAACATTATATCTGGATCTTGTTTATTGCGAGACGGTTACTCTTTTAAGTCAGAGAATAATGGTTGTTCTATTTCTATGAGTAACATCTTTTATGGTCATGCACCTAATGTGAGAGGATTGTTCATATTGAATCTTGATAGCGATACGCATATACATAACATTGAGAACAAAAGAGTTAGAGTTAACAATGATAGCGCCATATTTTTGTGGCACTGCCGATTAGGTCATATTGGTGTAAAGCGCATGAAGAAACTCCATGCTGATGGAATTTTGGAGTCACTTGACTTTGATTCACTTGACACGTGCGAACCATGCCTCATGGGCAAGATGACTAAGACTTCGTTCTCCGGAACTATGGAGCGTGCAAGTGACTTGTTGGAAATCATACATACCGATGTGTGTGGTCCGATGAGCGTAGAGGCGCGTGGCGGATATCGTTATTTTCTCACCTTCACTGACGATTTGAGTAGATATGGTTATGTCTACTTGATGAAGCACAAGTCTGAAACATTTGAAAAGTTCAAGCAATTTCAGAGTGAAGTGGAAAATCATCGTAACAAGAAGATCAAGTTCCTACGGTCTGATCGTGGGGGTGAATATATGAGTTTCGAGTTTGGTGCTCACTTAAGACAATGTGGAATTGTTTCACAGTTAACACCGCCTGGAACACCACAACGTAATGGTGTGTCCGAACGTCGTAATCGTACATTATTAGAGATGGTGCGATCTATGATGCCTCTTAACGATTTGCCGTTATCATTTTGGGGTTATGCATTAGAGACAGCTGCATTCACTTTAAATAGGGCACCATCAAAATCCGTTGAGACGGCACCATACGAACTGTGGTATGGCAAAAGGCCAAAGTTGATGTTTCTTAAAGTTTGGGGATGTGATGCTTATGTCAAAAAGCTTCAGCCTGAAAAGCTGGAACCCAAAGCGGAAAGGTGCGTCTTCGTAGGTTACCCAAAAGAGACAGTTGGGTACACCTTCTATCTCAAATCCGAGGGCAAAGTGTTTGTTGCTAAAAACGGAGCTTTTCTCGAGAAGGAGTTTCTCTCGAGAGAATTGAGTGGGAGGAAGATAGAACTTGACGAGGTTGTCGAACCTCTCATCCCTCTGGATGGTGGCGCAGGGCAAGGGGAAACCTCTGTTGTTGCGATGCCGGTTGAGGAGGAAGTTAATGATAATGATCATGAAACTCCGGTTCAAGTTTTGTCGAACCGCGCAGGTCGACGAGACCACGTGCTGCTCCAGAGTGGTACGGTAATCCCGTTTTATCAATCATGTTGTTAGACAACAATGAACCTGCAAATTATGAAGAAGCAATGGTGGGCCCAGATTCCAACAAATGGCTAGAAGCCATGAAGTCGGAGATAGGATCCATGTATGAGAACAAAGTGTGGACTTTGGAAGTACTACCTGAGGGCCGCAAGGCTATTCAGAACAAATGGATCTTTAAGAGGAAGACGGACGCTGACGGCAATGTGACCGTTTATAAAGCTCGACTTGTGGGAAAGGGTTTTTCGCAAGTTCAAGGAGTTGACTACGATGAGACATTCTCTCCCGTAGCGATGCTTAAGTCCGTCAGAATCATGTTAGCAATAGCTGCATTTTTCGATTATGAAATCTGGCAGATGGATGTCAAAACGGCGTTCCTTAACGGTTTTCTTAAGGAAGAGTTGTATATGATACAACCCGAAGGTTTTGTCGATCCTAAGAATGCTAACAAGGTGTGCAAGCTCCAGCGATCCATTTATGGACTGGTGCAAGCATCTCGGAGTTGGAACAAACGTTTTGATGAGGTGATCAAAGCATTTGGGTTTATACAAGTGGTTGGAGAATCTTGTATTTACAAGAAAGTGAGTGGGAGCTCTGTGGCGTTTCTAATATTATATGTGGATGACATATTGCTGATTGGAAACAACGTGGAGTTTTTGGAGAGCATAAAGGATTACTTGAATAAAAGTTTCTCTATGAAAGACCTAGGAGAAGCTGCTTACATTCTAGGCATTAAGATCTATAGGGATAGATCAAAACGCCTGATAGGACTTTCACAAAGCACATACCTTGATAAAGTTTTGAAGAGGTTCAAAATGGAACAGTCCAAGAAAGGGTTCTTGCCAGTTTTACAAGGTACGAAATTGAGTAAGACTCAGTGCCCAGCAACTGATGAAGATAGAGAGCATATGCGCTCCGTCCCCTATGCTTCAGCCATAGGTTCTATCATGTATGCAATGCTGTGCACTAGACCGGATGTTAGCCTGGCCATAAGTATGGCGGGTAGGTTCCAGAGTAATCCAGGAGTGGATCACTGGACAGCGGTCAAGAATATCCTGAAGTACCTGAAAAGGACTAAGGAGATGTTTCTCGTGTATGGAGGTGACGAAGAGCTCGTCGTAAAAGGTTACATCGATGCAAGCTTTGACACAGATCCGGACGACTCTAAGTCGCAAACCGGATACGTATTTATTCTTAATGGGGGTGTAGTAAGCTGGTGCAGTTCCAAGCAAAGCATCGTAGCAGACTCTACATGTGAAGCGGAGTACATGGCTGCCTCGAAGGTGACTAAGGAGGATGTCTGGATGAAGCAGTTCATGACGGATCTTGGAGTGGTGCCAAGCGCATTGAATCCAATAACCTTGTTCTGTGACAACACGGGTGCCATTGCCTTAGCAAAGGAACCACGGTTTCACAAGAAGACCAGACACATCAAACGACACTTCAACCTCATCCGCGACTACGTCGAGGGAGAGGACGTAAATATATGAAAAGTGCACACGGATCTGAATGTAGCAGACCCGTTGACTAAACCTCTTCCACGGCCAAAGCATGATCAACACCAGAACTGTATGGGTGTTAGATTTATTACAATGTAATTCACATGATGATGTGAGGGCTAGATTATTGACTCTAGTGCAAGTGGGAGACTGTTGGAATTATGCCCTAGAGGCAATGATAAATATAGTTATTATTATAATTCCTGTATCAAGATAATCGTTTATTATCCATGCTATAATTGTATAGAATGAAGACTCATTTACATGTGTGGATACATAGACAAAACACCGTCCCTAGCAAGCCTCTAGTTGGCTAGCCAGTTGATCGAAGATAGTCAGTGTCTTCTGATTATGAACAAAGTGTTGTTGCTTGATAACTGGATCACGTCATTAGGAGAATCACGTGATGGACTAGACCCAAACTAATAGACGTAGCATGTTGATCGTGTCATTTTGTTGCTACTGTTTTCTGCGTGTCAAGTGTTTATTGCTATGACCATGAGATCATATAACTCACTGACACCGGAGGAATGCTTGAGTGTATCAAACGTCACAACGTAACTGGGTGACTATAAAGATGCTCTACAGGTATCTCCGAAGGTGTTAGTTGAGTTAGTAAGGATCAAGACTGGGATTTGTCACTCCGTGTGACGGAGAGGTATCTCGGGGCCCACTCGGTAATACAACATCACACACAAGCCTTGCAAGCAATATAACTTAGTGTAAGTTGCGGGATCTTGTATTACGGAACGAGTAAAGAGACTTGTCGGTAAACGATATTGAAATAGGTATACGAATACTGAGGATCGAATCTCTGGCAAGTAACATACCGAAGGACAAAGGGAATGACACACGGGATTATATGAATCCTTGGCACTGAGGTTCAAACGATAAGATCTTCGTAGAATATGTAGGATCCAATATGGGCATCCAGGTCCCGCTATTGGATATTGACCGAGGAGTCTCTCGGGTCATGTCTACATAGTTCTCGAACCCGCAGGGTCTGCACACTTAAGGTTCGACGTTGTTTTATGCGTATTTGAGTTATATGGTTGGTTACCGAATGTTGTTCGGAGTCCCGGATGAGATCACGGACGTCACGAGGGTTTCCGGAATGGTCCGGAAACGAAGATTGATATATAGGATGATCTCATTTGATTACCGGAAGGTTTTCGGAGTTACCGGGAATGTACCGGGAATGACGAATGGGTTCCGGGAGTTCACCGGGGGGGCAACCCACCCCGGGGAAGCCCATAGGCCATGAGGGTGGCGCACCAGCCCTTAGTAGGCTGGTGGGGTAGCCCAAAAGGGCCCTATGCGCCTAGGAAAGAAAATGAAAGAGAAAAGAAAAAAAGGAGGAGGTGGGAAGGGAAGGAAGGACTCCCACCCACCAAACCAAGTCCAACTCGGTTTGGGGGGGGAGCCTTCCCCCTTGGACTCGGCCGACCCCCTTGGGGCTCCTTGAGCCCCAAGGCAAGGTCCCCTCCCTCCCACCTATATATACGGAGGTTTTAGGGCTGATTTGAGACGACTTCTCCACGGCAGCCCGACCACATACCTCCACGGTTTTTCCTCTAGATCGCGTTTCTGCGGAGCTCGGGCAGAGCCCTGCTGAGACAAGGTCATCACCAACCTCCGGAGCGCCGTCATGTTGCCGGAGAACTCATCTACCTCTCCGTCTCTCTTGCTGGATCAAGAAGGCCGAGATCATCGTCGAGCTGTACGTGTGCTGAACGCGGAGGTGCCGTCCGTTCGGTACTAGATCGTGGGACTGATCGCGGGATTGTTCGCGGGGCGGATCGAGGGACGTGAGGACGTTCCACTACATCAACCGTGTTCACTAACGCTTCTGCTGTACGGTCTACAAGGGTACGTAGATCACTCATCCCCTCTCATAGATGGACATCACCATGATAGGTCTTCGTGCGCGTAGGAAAATTTTTGTTTCCCATGCGACGTTCCCCAACAGGTTCAGCCAACCAGTTCTCGTACCCGAGTTGTCAATAATTACCCTCATAAAATATATATATTGGTGTTGAGAAATCGAGATAACTTCAGTTCCTTTGGCTCAAGTTGTCCATGACCGTGGACACGGCTAATCGATTAGGTTTGAGTACTCTACAGAGTTTTGCACACGTTCCCCACAAGATTTGATCGCCTCCGTGTATGTCCTCGCACTTCAGGGTGTTTGAAGACCGGATGATCAAAACATGGTCTTTCAACGGGTCCCTCTGAATCCCTGTCGGTGCCCATCCATTCCTACCGTTCGTCTACATCTGCTAGCACCGCCTGTCCAGAGTCACCGCGTTGTCCAACCAAGCCAGAGCCCATAATGACTTGTGGCTGTGCAGGTAAGCCTTGGGTCTTGAAAATATCCGTCCGTCTCTTTGAGCCTGAGTGAAGCTTTCCGCAGGATGACATGGCCTCTCCAGCATCCCGGGCATCCACTGGGTTTTCCAGGGAGCCGATCAACCGTCCTTCACCCAGAGTTGCATTGCGTCCGAGGTCTTGAAAATCTTGGTCTTAGTCCGGTCTTGATTATTATATCAACCTCGCATCACTCGTGCTATACACTCAACCGATAACCCGTCTACTCAAGCATATCATTAAGAAATTGTCGTCCCGGGGCCAAGTATCGGGGTTGTTGTGTTCCTACCACTTGATACTACAACTTATGCTAAAGTTTCCAAGTACCTAGGCAGCATGCAATTGGGCATAGGAGGTGATCTACCATGCATCGAAAACATAGGTAAAATAACATGATCAAAATGACTTGCCTTGATGATAGTTGTCTTGCTCGAGCGCTTCTGAGTAACACGCTTCGCACTCGGGAGAGAGGGCAAGGCAATTTTCTTGGCTCCAACATTTCAAAAAATTGCCCGCACTTTTGGAGTGTCATTTTCCTCCGCTCTCTCTCTTGCGTGCAAGAGAGTTTTCTCCGGGCTTTTCTCGCGCGATGGAGATGCAAAACAAAAGACGAAAGAATTTCCCGGCATTTCTTGCACGAAGAAAACAAATAAAAATGCAAGGGAATTCAAATGTAAATATCTCCGTTCCAATCCTTTATAGTTGAAGAAGTCATGTCTTCTTCTCTCTTTGCTTTTAAAAGCTTTAATTTGAATTCACCGGAGAAGGGGAAAGTCATTTTATTCCCTCTCATTTAAAAGTTTCGAAAAGTTTCAAATTTCACACAAGTTTCAGTCACTCAGCAAACAAACAAACAATCAATCTAATAATTATATTAACATTCCAAAATTTAAATTTTTGGGATGTTACAACCATGTGCAGGTGTGCCATTAGTGTGATGGACACTAATGGCGCACACACTCGGTGCGCCACTACTATTTTTTTTGCAAAACTACTAATGGTGCACCACCACCTGGTGCGCCATTAGTAACTAGGGTTACTAATGGCGCATTTGTAGGTGGTGCGCCACTACAATAATTTTTTTTTGCAAAACTACTAATGGCGCACCACCAGCTGGTGCGCCATTAGTAACCAGGGTTACTAATGGCGCATTTACAGGTGGTGCGCCACTACAATAATTTTTTTTAATGTCTTTACCGCCCACCCCCTCCCAAGCCACTCTCTCCCCCGTGCCCACTCTCTCTCTCCACCCCCACCCCCTCCCCCGTGCCGCCGCTCCCACGCTCTGCACCATGCGCAGGGCTCCCTCCTTCCCTCCCTCCCGCCGCCGCGCCCTTCCAATACCCGCCGCCGCTCCCACGCAGGGCTCGAGATCCGGGCCCGCTTCGCCTCCTGCCGCCACAACCGCGTCTACTCTGGCCGCTACAACAGCCGCTTGTCGCCATCAACGGGAAGGGACCCCGAGGCCCAGAGCCACGCACCCAACCACCGGAGTGGAGCCGAAGCCGGAGCCCCCCCCCCCCCCGCACGCAGCGGCGCCATCTCCCCGCCGGCGGATTCCGCGTCGACGGGCGCCGCCCCAACGAGGTGAGCCCCCGCTCCCTCCCTCTCGCCTTCGTCCGGTTCCAGCTCGGCTGGCTCTGATTCTTCGCGGCCAGCGTCTCGCAAATGCAGCAGCTCAAGGGCGAGGTCAGCGTCGTCTCCAGGGCCCACGGCTCGGCGCTCTTCGAGATGGGCAACACCAGGGTCATCGCCGCCGTCTATGGGCCCCGAGAGGTACACCCATGTCCCTCATCTTGCTCGCGCACGCCAACTGTTCGATGCAGTGACTATCAGGGATTAGCGCGAGTTCTGTAGTTGATGATTGCTTCCTATTTGCCCACTTTATTAATTTGACAAATTCCGGAACTTCAACAAGTTGCTTAAAGACTCCATTCGGAAATTATGCTGCTACAGGAATAGAAATTAACTGGCTTGTGAATATTTGATCGTGTTTTATTTTGATTGGAATAGTGGATAAGTAGCAGTTTACAGGTTTTGTTATCAAGAGGTGGACTTGCTTTCTGTTTCATCATTCTAATGCCACCTTTGCTTCCCGTTAAGACCCTTGTATTAAGTAGACGAAACTTGGAACTTGACCAGTAGTTTAACCTCTACATTTTGAAATTGTTCTGTTTATCTTTTTGTGATTTGATTTTTATATCAATATGTCAGTACTAAATAAGTACTTGCTTTGAATTTTCTGCAGTGATCCATGAACCAAATGGTCCGCAGGAATACTCACAATATGAGCATTCACCCATCCCTGCGACAGTGAAAAAGCTATTTAATTTACGTGCTAACTACCTCACAAAGAGGGATGCGTGGGCTAGGACCTTTGAGGACTACCTCAAAGTTCGAAAGACACCAAGAACTGATTGTCCAGGTAAATTATTTTGGTAGTTCAGCATGTTACTACACTAATATGTTTGAGTTATGACATAGTTTTCATTTTATTGGCATATTATGCCAGCCATGGCTAGTGAACAATCATAAAGTAAAGTACATGTTGGAGTTAACAATGTTTACGGTTGCTTTTGAATATTGGAGTTAACAATGTTTACGGTTGCTTAACAATCATACCAAAGTCAATGTCTAACATGGTGGTTTGACCACCTTCAACCAATATTTTCTTCTTCTGCAAGATCGACTCATTCATGAAATGCACAGTATCCGTTATGTAAGGTCCGAGTTGTTCGGCAAACCTTTCGTACTTAACGTCAGGTTTGTTGGTAGTTAAGTTGTGGATTCAGGATGGTATTTTTTCCAAAGAGCGCACGGAATGGTCGATGGAATGTCTATGAAAGGCTACTGTGAAGTTTCTAGTTAGTTTCCGGATATATGCTGATTTGTGGGAGCTCTTTTGAAGTTCATGCAACACATTTGATCTAGTGTCTATGAACCGATTTATACTGAGCTTTCTACTTTCTAGTTAATTTTCAGAATTACATGACATCGGGCACTGAGACGGCACAACAGTCTTGTCATGTTTTGAACCTTGATGGCGGTGGGAAAGGCTCCCGCTGACTTTTAAATTTAAATTAAATGTTAGAGGGGTTCACAAGTACATACAAAACTACAAATCAGAAAGAAAAGAGGGGGTGGGGGTCCAGGGGTCAGTGGTGAAATAGAGGGGGGAACTAGGCCTACTAGATGAGATTACAGAGGTTGTGCAAAAGAGAGAATGAAAGATTCTAGCTTCTGCTTTCTCCTATGAACCAGCAATGCAAAGTCTCCCTTAAACCACGTAGCCAGGAGTCAGGCTGCAGGTGGGACTAATAGCGGGAGTCCCACCACATCCCACTTAATTCCAACACGTTTTCGTGGGTTATAGCCAACAATCCACTAAAATTTAAGTGGGTTAAGTGGGATCAAGTGGGTTCCCACTTTTTAAATGTATTATGTAATTGCATAGGAAGGAAACTGGAAATCTATAGAAAATTTCATAAGATGGTAGAATAATAAATCTATAAGATGGTAGAATAATAAATCTATAGAAAACCACTTATAAAACAGAAATATAACTATAATACAAGAAATAGAATCCTGTAGCATATCTGAATCACTATAACTGCTTCCTTAATATAGACTACTGTATGGACTACCTGTTGCTGCTTCCTTAATATAGACTACCTGCTGCTGCTTCCTTAATATAACCCCTGTATGGACTACCTGCTGCCGCTTCCTTAATATAGACTACTTGCAGCAAAAAAAAGCCTCTCTCAAGATAGACTACTTGCAGCAAAAAAACGCAGCAACAAACCCCTTAATGCTGCTGCTCGGAGCAGCAACAAATCCAATGTCCCCTATATGGACAGTGAGGCACAGCCGAGACGCCTCCTGCGTAGGCTGGAAGGCTTGTGGATGGGGTTGGTGGATAGGTGGGACTCCAGTGGGCTAATAGGGTTAGCCCACTTATTTTTTTTCCCGTCGAGTGGGAGCCCAATTAATCAATTTAAGTGGGATGAACCCACTAATCCCACTTATTCCCAGATCCACCTACAGCCTGAGCCAGGAGCCATGCGATGGTGGGATCCCTCTGAACAATTTATCATTTCGCTCTTTCCAAATCCCCCAAGCGGAAACTGCAAACACATCCATAAACATTGGCATGTTCCAATCAACTCTACTAGCATGGATCATTTGCAGTCTACAGTCTATGTCAGGCCCGATAATGCCCAGGGTTGCCCAACAGTCTACAATCTATGTCAGGACCGATAATGTTTGTGAATACATGATTGTTCCCACTTGTATGGCTATTTTCTAATGGGCGTCTCACCTGTATGTATGTTTATATCATCATGATTGCCTTGCCTGTTATCATCTTTGATTCCTTCTTCTTATGGAGTACTATCTTTTCCTTCCCCTCTTTTTTGCGAATGGAGTGGATTCAGAATAGTGCATTTCCTCCACTTGTGCCCGTTAGAAGAAAAGTTTACTTCTTACACTGCAGGTCTCTCCGATGTATACTGATATTTTGACTATACCGGTGGTTACTTATCCCGCAAAATAAAACAAAATCATCAACAGAGAATATTCAATATTTGTATGGCTATTTTCTTTGATCTGATCACCCTGAAAGTATCATTTGCATGCATACTTGACTCTGCTGATGTTTGTTGACATTTTGATTATGTCAGTCATTACTATGTACTTTGCTAATGACATTGGCATGCATACTTTACTCTGCTGATGTTTATTGATATTTGATCATATCAGTCATTTCTCTGTACCTTGCAATAAATGTCATTACATTGTGATTTTCTGGTGTTGCTATTTATTTACATTGCAGTAGGACGACGACGGGAGGATGAGGACCTCGACGGTGATTACAACCAGGAGGATGAACCCACCCATTGCCACGCGGATGCTCTTTGGACTACGATATGGACATGAAGGGATTTGTTTTAGTGCCAAATATTACTTACTAATGCCCGCAAAGTATCGTTGTTGCTATGGAGCTATGTATGTATGGATGCTATGGAACTATATGTATATATGGATGCTATGGAATTTTGGATGTATGGATGCTATGGAGTTTTGATATATGGATCATGAAATTTGTTATGCAACTTTACATATATGTTATGCGTTGTGGATCAGTAAAACTATTGGGCACATATTATGTATTATAAATTTGATATATATGTTATGTGCTGTTGAATTTGTGGTTTTGAAACAAAACATATATATGCTAGAATACCAGATACTAATGGAGCACCATGGGCTATACTAATGGCGCACCTGGGAGGCATACTAATGGCGCACCTGGGAGGCATACTAATGGCGCACCTGGGAGGCATACTAATGGCGCACATGAGAGGCATACTAATGGCGCACCATGAGCAATACTAATGGCGCACTGCCTGGTGCGCCATTAGTATACCAGATACTAATGGCGCACTTGTGGTGCGCCATTAGTAAAAAAATCTAATGGCGTGATGCTAGTGGCGCACCTATAGTGCGCCATTAGTAGCCAAAATAGGTGCGCCACTAGCAGGCCTTTTCCTAGTAGTGGTGGTACAACTTTGTGATTCAAATCACCGTCCCACGATCCTTTCCGATCTAGCGCCGAACGGACGGCACCTCCGCGTTCAGCACACGTACAACTCGATGTCGATCTCGGCCTTCTTGATCCAGCAAGTAAGACAGAGAAGTAGATGAGTTTTCCAGAAGCGTGACGACGCTCCGGTAGTGGTGATAATCTACTCTTGCAGGGCTCCGCCCGAGCTCCGCAGAAATCCAATCTAGAGGCAAAACTATGTGGAATAGGCTTGAGTTGCACGTGGCGAAGTTGTGTCTCAAAAAACCCTAAACTACCAATATACAGGAGGAGGGGAGGGGCTAGCCTTGGGGCACAAGGGACCCAAGGGTTTATCGGCCGAAGGGTGGAGGAGGACTCTGATGACCCTCAAGTATAGGGGATCGCAATAGTTTTCGAGGGTAGAGTATTCGACCCAAATTTGTTGATTCGCTCACAAGGGGAAGCTAAGTAATATTCTCAAGTCTTAGCAGCTGAGTTTATCAAATTCAAACACACCTGAAAGATTAGTGTGTGCAAGAAAAGTATCAGTAGCAAGTAGTATGATAGCAACGGTGTGAGAAATAGAACTGTTGATGGCAGACTATTCCTAACTGTTGTATCAATGGCACCAGTAAGTTGCACGTGGACGTTGAACTATTATTTCCCGGCAACGGTGTCGGAAAAGTCTTGCAACAAGTAACAGCGAAGTAACAAGGAACAACAATAGCAGCAGCAGCAGAGTAACAACAGTAGCAACAGAGTAACAGCAGCAGTAGCAAAGTGGCCCAATCCCTTTTGTAGCAAGGAACAAGCCTAGACAAACTAACGTAGCAAGGACCAGTAGTAAAAGACTCGTAGGCAGTGGATCGGTGATGGATGAGTATGACGGATGTGATTCATCATGTAACAGCTATAACACGGAGAGATATGTAACTAGCTCCCGTTCGTCAATCAAATGTAGGCATGTATTCCGTATGTAGTCATACGTGCTTAGGGAAAAGAACTTGCATGACATCTATTGTCCATCCCTCCGATGGCAGCGCGGTCCTAATGGAAACTACGGGATATTAAGGTTCTCCTTTTAATAAAGAACCGGACCAACGCATTAACACGTGGTGAATACATGAACTCCTCATACTATGGTCATCTCCGGGAGTGGTTCCCACTATTGTCACTCCGGGGTTGCCGGGTCATAACACATAGTAGGTGACTACAACTTGCAAGATAGGATCTAAAACACACATATATTGGCGACAACATAATAGGTTCAGATCTGAAATCATGACACTCGGCCCTAGTGACAAGCATTAAACATAGCCAAGTAGTAGCAACATCAATCTAGAACATAGTGGATACTAGGGATCAATCCCCGTCAAAACTAACTTGATTACATGATAGATATCATCCAACTCATCAACGTCTAGCAAGCCTACGATGAGATTACTCAGGAACGGTGAAGAGCATCATGGAACTGTCGATGGAGGAAGGTTGATGATGACAATGGCGACGATTTCCCCTCTCCGGAGCCGGAAACGGACTCCAGATCTGCCCTCCAGATGAAGAACAGGAGGTGGCGGCGCGTCCGTATCGTAAAACGCGATGAATCCTTCTCTCTGATTTTTTTCCGGGCGAGACGGAAGATATAGAGATGAGTTTGGGGGCGGTGGTGCCATGTGGGCCCCACAAGCCCTCACGGCGCGACCTGGGGGGTGGCCGCGGCCTGTGGGCTTGTGGCCCACTGGCACGCCCCCTCCGGTGGATCTTTGCGCAAGTATTTTTCTTTTATTCCAGAAAAATCTTCGTAAATTTTCCGGACATTCCGAGAACTTTTATTTCTGCACAAAAACAACACCATGGCAATTCTGCTGAAAACAACGTTAGTCTGGGTTAGTTCCATTCAGATCATGCAAATTAGAGTCCAAAACAAGGGCAAAAGAGTTCAGAAAAGTAGATACGATGGAGATCAACTCCCCCAAGCTCAAAGCCTTGCTTGTCCTCAAGCAACTCAGTTGACAAACTGAGAGAGACAAAAGAAAAACTTTGACGAACTCTGTTTGATCTTGTTGTTGCAACTATGTCTAACTCATAACCAGAATTTCAGCAAGATCACAAGCAAACCACATAAGCAAATGACATCTAGGTCTCACGGTAAACTATTATCAATGGCATAATCAATTAGCGAGCAAATAATAATAAGTCTCGAACGTCAACACTTCAATCAAAACAACATGAAGCACTACGAATAGATGGTATCTCGCTAAATCTTTCTGAGAACGAAAAACATAAATGCAGAGCACCTTCAAAGACCAAGGGCTGACTAAACATTGTAATTCAAGGCAATGAAGATCCAGTCATAGTCATACTAAACATAGTTAAAAGCAAAGCATAAAAATGACAGAGGTGCTCTCTAATTGGTGCTTTTATAAGAGGAGGATGACTCAACAGGAACATAAATAGACATGCCCTTCGTAGAGGGAAACATTGATTTGCAGAGGTGCCAAAGCTCAAGCTTTGAAAACAGAGATAATAATTTTGGGTGGCATGCTTTCATTGTCAATGCAATGACTAGGAGTTCTCAACATATTCCACGCTACACATTCTATAGGCGGTTCCCAAACAGAAAAGTAAAGTTTTGACTCCCCCACCACCAATCAATCACACTCCACGGCTAGCCGAATCCTCGTGTACCGTCCATACCAATATCAATCCTGGGGGAGTTTTGTTTGCAATTATGTTTTCGATTTGAGTATGGAACTAGGAATTCCAATTACCGGACCCTTTCTCGTGAATGATAGTGAATAAACACAAATCGAGAATAACACGCCTAGCGTGGAAGATACCAATAGCCCCGTGTGACCACATGAGCGGTTCGGGCATGCAAAACAGATTATTTCTTGAAGATTTAGAGAGTGGCACATGCACATTTACTTGGAACGGCAGGTAGATACCGCACATAGGTAGGTATGGTGGACTCAGATGGAACAACTTTGGGTTTATGGCAGTGGATGCACAAGCAGTATTCCCACTTAGTACAAGTGAAGGCTAGCAAAAGACTGGGAAGCGACCAACTAGAGAGCGACAACAGTCATCAAAATGCATTGAGATTAACTAACATTGAGTGCAAGCATGAGTAGGACATAAATCACCATGAACATGAACATGAAAATCATAGAGGCTATGTTGATTTTGTTTCAACTACATGCGTGAACATGCGCCAAGTCAAGCCACTTGAAACGTTCAAAGGAGGATACCATCCTATCATACTACAACACAATTATCTCAAAATTCATGTGGGAAACCAAGACAAACCATTATAAGCTCCTAGCTAAGTAAGCATGGCATAAGGAACTACGATCTCTAAGTTGTCATTGCAATCATGTTTCTCTCACAACAAAGCTGAATCAGGTATGATGAGCTAGTCATATTTACAAAAACAAAATAGATCGAGTTCATACCAGCTTTTCCAGGCTCAGTCACTTCATCATATATCGTCATTATTGCCTTCCACTTACACGACCGAACAATGTGAACAATAATAAGAGTGCTCGTGCATTGGACTAAAGCTGGAATCTGCAGGCAAACACAAAGGAGAAGACAAAGTAATATGGCTCTTTGAAAGCTAAATAGGTATGCATGCAAGAGCCACTAAACATTCTAGCCAATATCTTCTACCTTGACCCAAAGAAAAAGAAAACTATTTACACGGGTAAGCTCCCAACAAGCAAAAGAAGAAAAAGAAAATCTTTTTGGTTTTCTCAAACTAGGCAGACACACAAAAAGAAAACGAGAAAAAGAAAATAAACTAACATGGATGATACAATGGCAAAGTGTGCACAGCGGCTAACAAAGTGAAAGCATAAGGAAGAATGTAAAGTCGGTGAGAACACGTACTCCCCCAAGCTTAGGATTTTGGCCTAAGTTGGTCTACTCCCAAGGATGGTCCTGGCAAAACCCAAAATCATAACTTGGGGTTATACGGGAGCGCTGCAGCCACTGCCTGAATAGCTGCCTCACGAAGACGAGCAGCCTTTGCCTCCCTCTCACCTAGCAAGAGGAGCAAGAACACGGGTTTGAGATTACTCACGAACGATGAAGAGCATCATGGAATTGTCGATGAAGGAAGGTTGATGATGACGATGGCAACAATTTCCCCTCTCCGGAGCCCGAAACGGACTCCAGATCTGCCCTCCAGATGAAGAACAGGAGGTGGCGGCGCCTCCGTATTGTAAAACGCGATGAATCCTTCTCTCTGATTTTTTTCCGGGCGAGACACGAGATATAGAGCTGAGTTTGGGGGCGGTGGTGCCGCGTGGGCCCCACAAGCCCTCACAGCACGGCCTAGGGGGGTGGCCGCGGCCTGTGGGCTTGTGGCCCACTGGCACACCCCCTCCGGTGGATCTTTGCGCATGTATTTTTCTTTTATTTCAGAAAAAATCTCCGTAAATTTTCAAGACATTCCGAGAACTTTTATTTCTGCACAAAAACAACACCATGGCAATTCTGCTGAAAACAGCGTCAGTCCGGGTTAGTTCCATTCAAATCATGCAAATTAGAGTCCAAAACAAGGGCAAAAGAGTTCGGAAAAGTAGATACGACGGAGACGTATCAGACTCTTCCTCCAATTCGGTTTGGGAAGGAGGAGTCCTCCTCTTCCTTCCCACCTCCCTCTTTCCTTTATTTCTTCTTTCCTTTGGTATTTTTGCTTGTGACGCCATAGCCCTCTTGGGATGACTCCACCAGACCACTAATGACTTGGTGCGCCACCCTAAGGCCATGGGCTCACTCCCGGGTGGATGGGCCCCTCCCGGTAAACACCCGAAACCCATTCGTCACTCCCGGTACACTGCCGGAAAGGCCCGAAATTTTTCGGTGACCAAATGAAACCATCCTATATATCAATCTTTGTCTCTGGACCATTCCAGAAACCATCGTGACGTTCGTGATCTCATCCGGGACTCCGAACAATATTCAGTAACCACACATACAACTCAACTATACTAAAACATCATCGAACCTTATGTGTGCAGACCGTGCGGGTTCGAGAACTATGCAGACATGACCCGAGACACCCCTCAGTCATTATCCAATAGCAGGACCTGGATGCCCATATTGGATCCTACATATTCTCCGAAGATCTTATCGGTTGAACCTCACTGCCAAGGATTCATATAAACTCGTGTGTCATTCCCTTTGTCCTTCGGTATGTTACTTGCCTGAGATTCGATCGTCGGTATCCACATACCTATTTCAATCTTGTTACCGGCAAGTCTCTTTACTCATTCCGTAATACAAGATCCCGTGACTTACACTTAGTCACATTGCTTGCAAGGCTTGTGCGTGATGTTGTATTACTGAGTGGGCCCCGAGATACCTCTCTATCACACGAAGTGACAAATCCCAGTCTTGATCCATACTAACTCAACGGACACCTTCGGAGATACCTGTAGAGCACCTTTATAGTCACCCAGTTACGTTGCGATCTTTGATACACACAAGGTATTCCTCCGGTGCCAATTAGTTATATGATCTCATGGTCATAGTAATAAATACTTGACACGCATAAAACAATAGCAATAAAATGACACGATCAATATGCTACGTTCATAGATTGGGTCTAGTCCATCACATGATTCTCCTAATGATGTGATCCAGTTATCAAGTGACAACACTTGCATATAGTCAGAAAACCTTGACTATCCTTAATCAACTTGGTAGCCAACTAGAGGCTTGCTAGGGACATTGTTTTGTCTATGTATCCACACATGTATCTATGTTTTCATTCAATACAATTATAACATGGATAATAAACGATTATCTTGAAACAGGAAATATAATAATAACTATTTATTATTCCCTCTAGGGCATATTTCCAATAGTCTCCCACTTGCACTAGAGTCAATAATCTATTCCTCAGATCGCCATGCAATTTACATTGTAATAAATATAACACCCATACAGTTCTCGTGTTCATCATGTTTTGCCTGTGGAATAGGTTTAGTCATCGGGTCTGCTACATTTAGATCCGTGTGCACTTTGCAAATATTCACACCCTCTCCTTCGACGTAGTAGAAGAGGAGGTTGAAGCATCGTTTGATGTGCCTGGTCTTCTTGTGAAACCTTGGTTCCCTTGCTAAAGCAATGGCACAAGTGTTGTCACAGAACATATTATTGAATTTAGTGCGTTCGGCACAACTCCAAGATACGTCATGAACTGCTTCATCCAGACACCCTCCTTTGTTGCCTCCGAGGCATCCATGTACTCCGCTTCAGATTTAGAATCTGCTACGCCGCTTTGCTTGGAACTGCACCAGCTTACCGCACCCCCATTAAGAATAATACGTATCTGGTTTGATACTTAGAGTCATCCAGATCAGTGTCAAAGCTTGCTTGACGTAACCCTTTACGACGAGCTCTTCGTCACCTCCATAAACGAGAAAAATTTCCTTAGTCCTTTTCAAGTACTTCAGAATATTCTTGACCGCCATCCAGTGATCCACGATTGGATTACTCTGAAACCTGCCTGCCATACTTATGGCCAAACTGACGTCTGGTCTAGTGCACAACACTGCATACATAATAGAACCTATGGCTGAAGCATAGGGTACGGAACTCATTTGTTGTCTATCTTCCGCACTTGCTCGGCACTGAGTCTTACTCAATTTTATACCTTGTAACACTTGCAAGAACCCTTTCTTGGACTGTTCCATTTTGAACTTCTTCAAAATATTATCAAGGTATGTGCTTTGTGAAAGTCCTATCAGGCGTCTCGATCTATCCCTATAGATCTTAATGCCTAGAATGTAAGCAGCTTCTCCTAGGTCCTTCATAGAGAAACTTTTATTCAAGTAATCCTTTACACTCTCCAAAAACTCCACGTTGTTTCCAATCAGCAATATGTCATCCACATATAATATTAGAAACGCCAGAGAGCTCCCACTCACTTTCTTGTAAATACAAGATTCTCCAACCACATGTATAAACCCAAATGCTTTGATCACCTCATCAAAGCGCTTATTCCAACTCCGAGATGCTTGCACCAGTCCATAAATGGATCGCTGGAGCTTGCATACTTTGTTAGCATTCTTTGGATTTACAAAACTTTCGGGTTGCATCATATACAACTCTTCCTTCAGAAAACCATTAAGGAACGCCGTTTTGACATCAATCTGCCAGATTTCATAATCGAAAAAGGCAGCTATTCTAACATGATTCAGACGGACTTAAGCATCGCTACCGGTGAGAACGTCTCATCATAGTCAACTCCTTGAACTTGTGAAAAACTCTTTGCCACAAGTCGAGCTTTATAAACGGTCACATTACCGTCCGCGTCCGTCTTCTACTTAAAGATCCATTTGTTCTGAATAGCCTTGCGACCTTCACGTAATACTTCCAAAGTCCACACTATGTTTTCATACATAGATCCTATCTCGGACTTCATGGCCTCCAGCCATTTGTTGGAATCTGGGCCCACCATTGCTTCTTCATAATTCATAGGTTCATTGTTGTCTAAAAACATGATTGATAAGACATGATTACTGTACCACTCAGGAGTAGTACGTGATTTTGTCGACCTGCCAGGTCTGATAGGAACTTGATTTGAAGTTTCATGATCATCATCATTAACTTCCTTCTTAGCCGGCGTCGCTTCGACACGGGTTTCCCCTTGCCCTGCGCCACGATCTAGAGGGACTAGAGGTTCGACAACCTCATCAAGTTCTATCTTCCTCCCACTCAGTTCTTTCGAGAGAAAATCCTTCTCAAGAAAAGCTCCGGTTTTAGCAACAAACACTTTGCCCTCGGATTTTAGATATAAGGTGTACCCAACTGTCTCCTTTGGGTAACCTATATGAAGACGCACTTTTCCGCTTTGGGTTCCAGCTTTTCAGGCCGAAGCTTTTTGACATAAGCATCACATCCTAAAACTTTAAGAAACGACAACTTCGGTCTTTTGCCATACCACAGTTCGTATGCTGTCGTCTCAACGGATTTTGATGGTGCCCTATTTAAAGTGAATGCAGTTGTCTCTAATGCATAACCCCAAAACGATAACGGCACATCGGTAAGAGACATCATAGATCGCACCAATTCTAACAAAGTACGATTACGACGTTCGGACACACCATTACACTGTGGTGTTCCACGCGGTGTCAACTGTGAAACAATTCCACGTTGTCTTAAGTGAGCACCAAACTCGAAGCTCAGATATTCACCTCCACGATCGGAACGTAGGAACTTGATCTTCTTGTTACAATGATTTTCAACTTCACTCTGAAATTTCTTGAAGTTTTCAAACATCTCAGACTTGTGCTTCATCAAGTAGATATATCCATACCTACTCAAATCGTCAGTGAAGGTGAGAAAGTTACGATATCCGTCGCGCGCCTCCACACTCATCGGACTGCACACATCGGTATATATGATCTCCAACAAGTCACTTGCACGCTCCATTGTTCCGGAGATCAGAGTCTTAGTCATCTTGCCCATGAGGCATGGTTCGCACGTGTCGAGTGATTTAAAATCAAGTGACAACAAAAGCCCATCGAAATGGAGCTTCTTCATGCGCTTTACACCAATATGACCTAAGCGCAGTGCCACAAAAACTTGGCGCTATCATTGTTAACTCTACATCTTTTGGTCTCAATGTTATGTATATGTGTATCATCGCTATCAAGATTCAATATGAACAATCCTCTCACATTGGGTGCATGACCATAAAATATATTACTCATAGAAATAGAACAACCATTATTCTTTGACTTAAACGAGTAACCGTCCCACAATAAACAAGATCCAGATATAATGTTCATGCTTAACGCATGCACAAAATAACAATTATTTTAGTTCGTAACTAATCCGGATGGTAATTGAAGTGAAATTCTGCCGACGGTGATTGCATCAACCTTGGAAACATTTCCCACGCGCATCGTAACTTCAACCTTCGCCAACCTTCGTTTATTCCGCCTTCTTGCTTCGAATTGCAAATATGAGCAACAGAACCGGTATCGAATACCGAGGCACTACTACGAGAGTTTGTTAAGTACACATCAATAACATGTATATCGAATATACCTGATTTTTTCCTTGGACGCCTTCTTATCAGCCAAATACTTGGGGCAGTTGCGCTTCCAGTGACCCAATCCCTTGCAATAATAACACTCTGTTTCAGGCTTAGGTCCAGCCTTGGGTTTCTTCGTCGGATTGGCAACAGGCTTGCCGCTCTTTTTGGAGCTACCCTTATTGCCTTTGCCGTTTCTCTTGAAGCTAGTGGTCTTATTGACCATCAACACTTGATGCTCTTTCCGGAGTTCTGAATCTCGACTTTCAGCATCGCGAATAACTCGCCGGGTGACTTGTTCATCCCTTGTGTGTTATAGTTCAACACAAAGCTCTTATAGCTAGGTGGCAGTGAGTGAAGAATTTTGTCACTGATAGGCTCTTGCGGGAGTTCAATCCCCAGCTCAGTTAGATGGTTTGAGTACCCAGACATTTTGAGCACATGTTCACTGACAGACGAATTCTCCTCCATCTTGCAAGCATAGAATTTATCGGAGGTCTCATACCTCTCGATCCGGGCATTCTTCTGAAAGATAAACTTCAACTCCTGGAACATCTCATATGCTCCATGATGATCAAAGTGACGTTGAAGTCCCGGCTCTAAGCCATACAAGACTGCACATTAAACTACTGAATAGTCCTCCTTACGTATTAACCAGACGTTCTTAACATCTTGGTTAGCCGTAGCGGGTGGTTCATCTCCTAGCGCAGCATTAAGGACATAATCCTTCTTCCCAGCTTGCAGGAGCAGCTTAAGATTACGAGCCCAGTCTACAAAGTTGCTTCCATCATCTTTTAACTTAGCTTTCTCTAGGAACGTATTAAAATTCAGGGTTGCTACTGCTTGAGCCATTGATCTACAACACAAATATTGCAAAGTGGACCTAGACTATGTTTAAGATAATTAGAGTTTAATTAATAATATTATTTGATAAACTCCCACTCAAAAAGTACATATCTCTAGTCATTTGAGTGGTACATGATCCAAATTCACTAACTCAAGTCCGATCATCACGTGAGTTGAGAATAGTTTCAGTGGTAAGCATCCCTATGCTAATCATATCAACTATACGATTCATGCTCGACCTTTCGGTCTCATGTGTTCCGAGGCCATGTTTGCACATGCTAGGCTTGTCAAGTTTAACCCGAGTGTTCCGCGTGTGCAGCTGTTTTGCACCCGTTGTATGTGAACGTTGAGTCTATCACACCCGATCATCACGTGGTGTCTCGAAACGATGAACTGTCCCAACAGTGCCCAGTCGGGGAGAACACAATTTCATCTTGAAATTTTAGTGAGAGATCACCTTATAATGCTACCGTTGTTCTAAGCAAAATAAGGTGCATAAAAGGATTAACATCACATGCAATTCATAAGTGACATGATATGGCTATCATCTTGTGCTTCTTGATCTCCATCACCAAAGCACCGGCATGATCTTCATGTCACCGGCGCCACACCATGCTATCCATCATCGTGCCGCCATCGAGGTTGTCGTGCTATCTATGCTATTACTACTAAAGCTACGACTTAGCAATATAATAAACGCATCTGCAAACACAAACGATAGTTCAAAGACAACCCTATGCTCCTCCTGGTTGCTGTAGCATTGACGTGCAAGTCGATATTAACTATTACAACATGATCATCTCATACATCCAATATATCACATCACGTCATTGGCCATATCATATCACAAGCATACCCTGCAAAAACAAGTTAGACGTCCTCTAATTTGTTGTTGCATGTTTTACGTGGCTGCTATGGGTATCTAGTATGATCGCATCTTACTTACGCAAAAAACCACAAGGAGATGTGCAAATTTCTATTTAACCTCTCTCCAAGGACTCCCTTGGTCAAAACCAATTCAACTAAAGTTGAAGAAACCGACACCCGCCAGTCATATTTATGCAACGAGTTTCATGTCGGTCGATGAAACCAGTCTCTCGTAAGCGTACGAGTAATGTCGGTCCGGGCCGTTTCAATCCAACAATACCGTCGAATCGAGAAAATACTAAGGAGGGCAGCATATCAAACATCACCGTCCACAAAACCTTCTGTGTTCTACTCGAGATAACATCTACGCATGAACCTAGCTCTAATACCATTCTTGGGGAACGTTGCATGGGAAACAAAAAATTTCCTACGCACACGAAGACCTATCATGGTGATGTACATCTACAAGAGGAGATTAGATCTACGTACCCTTGTAGATAGCTAAGCGGGAAGCGTTAAGAAAAGCGGTTGATGTAGTGGTACAACTTCGTGATTCAAATCACCGCCGTCTCACGATCCGTTCCGATTTAACACCGAACGGACGACACCTCTGCGTTCAGCACACGTACTGCTCGATGACGATCTCGGCCTTCTTGATCCAGCAAGAAAGAGGGAGAAGTAGATGAGTTCTCCGACACTGTGACAGCGCTTCGATGGTGGTGATGATCTACTCCTGCAGGGCTCCGACCGAGCTCCGCAGAAATCCGATCTAGAGGCAAAACTATGTGGAATAGGCTTGAGTTGCACGTCGCAAAGTTGTGTCTCAAAAAACCCTAAACCACCAATATATATAGGAGGAGGGAAGGGGCTAGCCTTGGGGCACAAGGGCCCCAAGGGTGTGCCGGCCGAAGGATGGAGGAGGACTCCTCCTCCAATTCAGTTTGGGAAGGAGGAGTCCTCCTCTTCCTTCCGACTCCTCCTTCCCACCTCCCTCTTTCCTTTTTTTGATCTTTCCTTTGGTATTTTTGCATGTGGCGCCATAGCCCTCTTGGGCTTACTCCTCCAACCCACTAAGGATTTGGTGCGCCACCCTAAGGCCATGGGATCACTCCCGGGTGGGTGGGCCCCTCCCGGTAAACACCCGGAACCCATTCGTCACTCCCGGTACACTCCCAGAAATGCCCAAAACGTTCCGGTGACCAAATGAAACCATCCTATATATCCATCTTCGTCTCCAGACCATTCCTAAATGCCTCGTGACGTCCGTGATCTCATCCGGGACTCCGAGCAACATTTAGTAACAACACATACAACTCAATTATACTAAAACATCATCGAACCTTAAGTGTGCAGACCCTGCGGGTTCGAGAACTATGCAGACATGACCCGAGACACCCCTCGGTCAATATCCAATAGTGGGACCTGGATGCCCATATTGGATCCTACATATTCTCCGACGATCTTATCGGGTGAACCTCAGTGCCAAGGATTCATATAATCACGTATGTCATTCCCTTTGTCCTTCGGTATGTTACTTGCCCGAGATTCGATCGTCGGTATCCGCATACCTATTTCCATCTCATTACCGGCAAGTCTCTTTACTCATCACGTAATACAAGATCCCGTGACTTACAGTTAGTAACATTGCTTGCAAGGGTTGTGTGTGATGTTGTATTACCGAGTGGGCCCCGAGATACCTCTCCTCCACACGGAGTGACAAATCCCAGTCTTGATCCATACTAACTCAATGGACACCTTCGGAGATACGTGTAGAGCACCTTTATAGTCACCCAGTTACGTTGTGACGTTAGATGCACATAAGGTATTCCTCTAGTATCAGTGAGTTATATGATCTCATGGTCATAGGAATAAATACTTGACACGCAGAAAACAATAGCAATAAAATGACATGATCAATATGCTATGTTCATAGATTGGGTCTAGTCCATCACATGATTCTCCTAATGATGTGATCGAGTTATCAAATGACAACACTTGCACATAGTCAAAAAACCTTGACTATCCTTAATCAACTGGCTGGCCAACTAGAGGCTTGTTAAGACATTGTTTTGTCTATGTATCCACACATGTATCTATGTTTCCATTCAATACAATTATAGCATGGATAATAAACGATTATCTTGAAACAGGAAATGTAATAATAAATATTTATTGTTGCCTCTAGGGCATATTTCCAACACTATGACTAGGGTCATTGTGCTCTTGGGAGCTGGGTTCACCACGTGCAGCACAAGCACGGGCTTCCGCCAGCGCCCCCTCAAGCTTCTCCTAGGCGCAAATAGCGGAAATCTGCTCATGGATGGGCCCTTTTTTGCCACGGCACACAATGCCACTATCGGTGGACACCTCTGCCAGATGAGACACCGGCTTGCAACCAAGCACAAAAAACCATGAATCAGAACTAGAGGGAACGGGAGGGATGGTGAGGTTACCTGAGGACAAGTAGCGAGCAGCCGCTTGAAGGGCGGCCTTCTCGTGGATCGTCGGGACACGACCATCCAGGAGGACCCGAGACTGGCTGAGCCTCGCACTCTGGCGCGTGTCCACCAGCGGAGAAGCCCCGCCCCGAGACGTGGGGTCGGCCGCGGTAGGGGTCACCGCCGCTAAGTCCAAGTCCAAGGTCGGAGGCGGCTCCCGGTCCGGGGACCCCAAGGCTAGGGAAGGGGGGACCCAGGCGAACGCGAGTAGCATACCACCCCAGGCGAGCGCGACGACGACGAAGGGCACACCTTCATCCCCACACTCACCACGTCCACCTCCACGATCTCCAGGTCCGCCACCGGGGTTGCAACAGGGGGGGGGATGGCCACAGTCTCAACCCGTGATGCCACCCGAGAAGCCGCCCTGACATGACCGGAAGAGCCACCACCAGTAGAATCCGGGCTACGCCGTCCATTAGACGAATCTGGAGGAACCCCAACATCATCATCCCTCGCGTGTCCTTCTCTTTTTCTGAAAATAAAATTCAAGTTTTCCAAAACATTTATGTGTGACTACGAAACTTACCCGTGCGTTACAAGGGGGCATAGACCTAGCAAGATATGTGACCTGCAAGCTATCTTCCCGTCTCTGTCTTCAGAAAGAAGCCAACCTTCCTATACCGCTTGTAGCCATCACCAATGCATGAGGACCAAGTAGGGACGGAACCAGGCTGAACGCATGAAGGGGGCAAGTTTGCTCATGAAGGGGGCAAAGCTTTCGTGTTTTAGGAAATTTTGGCTGAAGTAACTATTAGCATTGAAGAAGAATAAATTCATTGAGGGGGGTCTACCCCACTCGTCCCCCTTAGTTCTGTCCCTAGGACCAAGACTTATAGTGGGGCATTTGCTCCATAAAAGTATCTAAGTCGTAACTTGTAAATTTGACCTCTTAAATATCCGCGGACGTGTTCCTCACCAACGCATGAGAACAAAAACTTGTAATGGGACGTTTGCTCCATAAGACCATCTACAACCGTAACTTGCAAATCCAGTCCCTCAAACACCCATGGATGCGTCCGTCAGTGCGCATGAGGACATAGACTAATAGTGGAATGTTTGCTCCATAAGAGCATCTACAACTGTAACTTGCAAAATCGTCCCCTCAAACGCCCGCGCACGCGTTCGCGGGGATTGACCAAGCACGTCTACAAAAACGACTACTGCCTCCGGACATCTTATAATAAACTCGTCAAATCCATAAAAAAACATGAACATATAAACCTACGTACTACGTACAAACTATCTACTCTTCCTCAAATATATCGATGATCTCCGTGCCCTCTCGTGGATAGATGTGCGGCAGCTGCAGCTCCGCCGCCTCCAGCGCCTTTGTTGTGGCCCCCTCCGACGCCTCCGACTGCTTCGTTACGGCTTTCACCGTTGCTATGTCGCCTCGAGCTCGTCAAAGAGGGTTTCGGCCTCCTCGTGCCTCTGTCGGATGAGACGGCAGTTGGCCTCCACCTCGACCTCATCCCGGATGGAATCAAGGATGGCTTTCCACTCCCCCATCTCCGTTTCCTCCTCCTCCGTTTTCGCCCAGTCAGGAGAGAGACCCGAGGTGATGTGGGCGGTTCGTCGAGCCTGGATATTTGCATCGATCTGCATGCGGCGCTCCGGCATGATCTGAGCGCAGGTGGTGATCCTACAACAAACCATATTAACGCTAAAGAGTGGGGGAGAGGAGGCGGATGAGCTCTGGTGGCGGCGGGGGGAGGGAGGAGGTGGATGTGCTAGGGCTGGGGGACTGTAACACCCAAGATGTCATATCCTTATTTTGGCTTGAGGCCCTCGATAGGGATAGAAGCGGATCTCGTCGTTTCGTAAGAATGGATATCATTAGAAATACATATAAAAAGGAGATAAGTATATGGAATTGGCTTACACTCGCCACAAGCTAAATCATGATCATCTCAATACAACCATCAATACCAATCAACATACATAAAAGCAGGGTCCGACTAAGGACGAAATCAAATGAGAAAAAGCGACATCCATCCTTGCTAATCCCACGCCGCCGGCCTGGAACCCGTCCTATGATCGATGAAAAAGAAGAAGAAATTCCAAATAGAACAATCATCGCGCTCAGGTTCAAGTATCGCTTTACTTGTACCTACAACTGTTGTTATAGTAATTTGTGAGTCTGAGTGACTCAGCAATCTCATTTGCAAAGGTACCAAGACTAGATAATCTTAATGGGTGAGTCATGGTTAGGTGGTGAGGCTGCATCAATCACTAAGCATTTATTTGAGTGGCTAACTTACGAGTACAAGAATAAGAAGGGTGATCTACGCAAACGACGTGAACTAGAAATGATCAAGAAATGATCCTGAACTCCTACTTACGAGTCAATCCTAACCCCACCGTGTTCTCATCTTAGTTCAAACCTCACAAGAAGAGATGGTCACGGTCACACTCACGATTTGTGTATTTTATTTGAGTGTACTTCAAGTTTGCTATGACCGGATGTTAAACAAGTTTCCAAGTTGCCACATAACTGCGGGCAAGGCTCTTAGAAAGGTTTAACCCTGCACGGGTCCTCCAACTCATCCATCACAAACTAGCCACAAGCTGCATGGAAAAGCTCAACCACTGAATAGCCCGTAGTCTCCTCGGAATCCCAGTGGAAAACCTCTAACCTCGAGATAGCCCAAAGTATCCTCAGAGTCCTGGTGGAAAATCTCAACCTCGAGATAGCCCAAAGTATCCTCGGAATCACGATACTAGTGATCCGTGTTGGGTTTTTGTTGAAGAGGAACAGGTTATCGCAACACAATGTGGGTAAGTATTTCCCTCAGTTATGAAACCAAGGTTTATCGAACCAATAGGAATATCAACCACAACCGTCTTCAGTAGCTACACACAAAAGAACAAACAACTTGCACCCAACGCGGGCAAGAGGGTTGTCAATCCCCTTGTACTTGTTATTTGCAAGCGAGTGAGGTGTGTAGATTATTGTAGATAGTTGTAAAAAGAAAAATAAAATAAAATCGAGTAAATGGCAGCAAGGTATTGAAGGTTTTGTAAATATTGTTTTGAATAAACCCGTGGGCCATAGTTTTCCCCAATGGCATCTCTCATGAAAAATAGCATACGGTGGGTAAACAAGTTACTGTTGGGCAATTGACCGAAAAATGGATAGTTATGGGATATTTACGACAATGATCATGTGTATATAGGCATCACGTCCATAAACAAATAGGCTGACTCCTACGTGCACCTATTACTATTACTGCACTCATGGATCGCTGTCCAGCATGAATCTAAAGTATTAAGTAAAACAGAGTAATGCATGGAGAACAATGACATGATGTAGACAAAGTAAACTCAAGCAATATGAATAAACCCCATCATTTTATCCTTAGTAGCACAAACACACCCCCTTCTGTCACTTGGATATAGAAATTCGCCAGGTTGAACCTACTACAATGCACCTTTCTCACCGAAAAAATATCAATCTAGATGGCCAAACTATTTGAATGGACCAGAGAGAATTACGAAGCTATTATAACCATGCACATAAGAATCATATAAGTATTCAGAGAATACTCCAAATGTTTATCATGAATAATATGAACATAAACCCATGCTACTTCTCAAACAACAGCGCCAGAAATTGACACGTTGACGGAGATTGGGCTTGTGTTTGTTTTTCCCTTGAAGAGGAAAGGGTGATGCAGCACAGGAGCAGTGAGTATTTCCCTCAGTTTGAGAACCAAGGTATCGATCCAGAAGGAGGGTCTCGTCAAGTCCAGAGTACCTGCGCAAACACAAACAAGCTTGCACCCAACGCTTCAAAGGGGTTGTCAATCCCTTCAAGATTGTTTGCAAAGTGAGATCTGAAGGCGGAAAGTGCAACGAAGTAAAAAGTGTAAGGCTGAAAATATGGTGTGGAGTAGACCCTGGGGGCCATAGTGCTCACTAGAGGCTTCTCTCAAAATAGCAAGTAATACGGTGGGTGAACAAATTATTGTCGAGCAATTGATAGAACCGCACAAAGTCATGACGATATCTAAGGCAATGATCTAGCATATAGGCATCACGTCCGAGACAAGTAGACCGATACTTTCTGCATCTACTACTATTACTCCACACATCGACCGCTATCCAACATGCCTCTAGTGTATTGAGTTCATGACGAATAGAGTAACGCTTTAAGCAAGATGACATGATGTAGAGGGATAATCTCAAACCAATGATGAAAACCCCAGCTTTTTACCCTTGACGGCAACAACACGATACGTGCCTCGCTACCCCTTCTGTCACTAGGTGAGGTCACCGCATGGTATGAACCCAAAACTAAGCACTTCTCCCATTGCAAGAATCATGGATCTAGTTGGCCAGACAAAACCCACAACTCGAAGAGAATTACAAGGATATGAAATCATGCATAAGAGAGATCAGAAGAAACTCAAATAAGATTCGTAGATAATCTGATCATAAATACACAATTCATCGGATCTCGACAAACACACCGCAAAAGAAGATTACATCGGATAGATCTCCATGAAGATCATGGAGAACTTTGTATTGAAGATCCAAAGAGAGAGAAGAAGCCATCTAGTTACTAGCTATGGACCCGTAGGTCTATGGTGAACTACTCACGCATCATCGGAGAGGTCATGGTGTTGATGGAGAAGCCTTCCGTGTCCGAATACCCCCTCCGGCAGGGCACCAGGACATGCCCCAGATGGGATCTTGCGGAGACAGAAGCTTGCGGCGGCGGAAAAGTGATTACGATGCTCCCCTGATTTTTTGGGAATATTTGGGAATTTATAGGCGCAAGATCTAGGTCAGGGGGCCCACAAGCCTGCATGGCGCGCCCCTGGCCACGGGGTGGGGGCTTGTGGGGCCCCTGGGGCTCTTCTGGCTTGGCCCCCAAGCTCTCCGATCTTCTTCCGTTCCAGAAAAAATCTTTTTGGGGATTTTCTTCCGTTTGGACTCCATTTCAAATCTCCTCTAAAAGGGGTCAAAAACATGGAAAAACAGGAACTGGCACTTGGCATTGAGTTAATAAGTTTGTCCCAGAAAATAAATAAAAGGCATGCAAAACATCCAAAGTTTGACAAGATAATAGCATGAAACCATCAAAAGTTATAGATACGTTGGAGACGTATCAACCCACAATTCATTGGATCACAACAAATGCACCGTACGAAAGGAGCTACATCATGTGGATCAAAGCGAAGATGCGATGATCATGTTGATCAAGAGAGAGAGAGAGAGTGAGGGAGAGAGAGACTAGGTCTATGGTGAATTACTCACACATCATCATGAGGCAGCAAGGTTGATGAAGAGGCCCTCCGTGATCGACCCCCCTCCCACAGGGTGCCGAAACGGAGCTACACATGGCTTCCCGTCGGAACATACACTTGCAGCAGCGTTAAAAGTGTTTTGGGACTAATCTTGCGTTTTTAGGTTATGTGAGAATTTATAAGCCCGAGAACGGAGTCCGGAGGGCCTCGAGGGGCCCATAAGCCAATAGGATGCCCCCAGGCCGCATCATTTTGGCTTGTGGGGCCCCCGTGTGCCCCCTAGCCTTCTCTCGATGCTTGGTGGTCTTATTTTAGTCCAGAAAAAATCTCCAAAAAGTTTCATGTTAATTGGACTTCGTATGGTATGGGAAACTTGAAAAGTGAAAAACACTAGGCATTGTGTCCATAAGTTAGTGCTAAAAAATAACCTAAATTGGTAAATAAATACCCCAAAAGTATTCTAGAATGATAATATATCAACATGGAATAATCAAATATTATAGATACGTTGGAGACGTATCAAGCATCCCCAAGCTTAACTCCTGCTCGTCCTTGAGTAGATAAATGATAAAAATAGAGTTTTTGATGTGACATGCTATATATAATGATGAATTAATTGAGAAATGATGAATTAAATAAAATTAACATAACAATACTTATAGGTATAAGCAACAAAATTATTAATCTTTCAAAGTATACGATCCTCAAAGATTGTTTTACCCCATTCATCCTATTATATTAGCAAGGCATGGCTCCATATTCACCACATTAATACAAATTCAAGTACCACGTTGTCTAAGTCATGTAATTGGATTGTACTTTTTCAATATGCATCAACTTTTTATTTTTGACGCAATACATGAGCGTGAACCATTGGACATAGCATATAGGTGGAATAGAATATGGTGGTAGGTTTCAAACGGGTAAGAAATGGAGAAGACGGTCTCACATAAACTAGGGGTACCAATGGGCTATGGAGATGCTCGTCAATAGATATTGATGCAAGGAGTAGGGGTTGCCATGCAAATGATGCACTAGAGCTATAAGTGTATGAAAGCTTCAGTGAAGCTAGGTGGGGTGTGCATCCAACTTGCCTTCTCATGAAGACCTCGGGCATTGGAGGAAGCCCGTCATCGGAATATACAAGACAAGTTTATGAAAAAGTGATTCCCACTATCATATGAATGTCATAACATGAGACTCTCTATATGAAGAACAAGGTGCCACTTTGAGGCACAAGTGTGGTAAAGGATTGTAGCAAAGTCTCTTGTCTATTTTCCTCTCATTTATTTTTTTCATTCTTTATGGTGGGTTCATTTGGCTCCTGCCATTTTTATTTCCGCACCGGGACAATGCTCTAATAATGATGATCATCACACTTTTATTGACTTACAACTCAACATGAAAACTGATAGGAGAATATGACTCTCTATGAATGCCTCTCGTAGTGTACGAGGATGTGCAAAGATCTGGTGTGACATGTATCAAAAATATGATGAATGGTGTCTTTCCCACAAGTACTATGTCAGCTTTATATGATCATGGAAAGCATTATGATGATGAACGAACTAGTCAAGTGAAGTGACGATGGAATTTGCATGGCAACATATCTCAGAATGGCTATGGATATGCCATGATAGGTAGGTATGGTTGCTGTATTGAGTAGGATATAAGAAGTCTTATGTGCAAAAAAGTGTGTCATGTCATGGGGTTTGGATGCACCGGCGAAAGTTGCACCGAGTCTCAAGGTGAAAATGGACGATGCACGGTACCGAAGAGGCTAGCAAATATGAGGAGGTGAGACTGTGTATGTCCATAGTGTCACATTAGTCATAAAGAAATCTTATACTTATTGCAAAGTTTAAATAGTTTTATCACACACCAAAGTACTACTCGCATGCCCCGAGGGAGAGGGTTGGTAGGAACTAACCATCGCGCGACTCCGACTCAAAACAACACTAGGATTTCAACGAGGAATAGAAATGCTCACACATCATCACCTTGCCCTTTTAATTTTTTAGATGAAAAATAAGTTTAAGATCTCTTAATATCTAAACCCCTCTGAATTAATAACAATGCACTCATACCTTCTTCATATCACCACGTCAATATCATTAACCCATAATTTCTCTATATGTGCTATGATGGTTTTAATTATCACTCATTGAACACCTATTATTTTTTATCTAGTCGTATGACCCATGCAAGTTACCATAACTATTTATTTAACTCTCGAAGAAATATAAGTGAAGAAAGAGATCATTTTATTTCTATAAAATCTACATGCCACTGTGCTCAAAAATATATAAGTGAAGTACTAGAGCAACTGTCAAGCTTAAAAGATATAAGTGAAGCACATAGAGTATTCTAACAAATTATGATGATGGTGTATCTCTCTCAAATAGGTGTGTCCAGCAAACGATGATTGTGGCAAACTGAAAGTAAATGCAAACAAAAGCAAACAACATTCCAAGAAAAACTCATATCATTTGATGAATGAAAATGTAGCTTTAAGTGACATGCCGATGGATTGAGACGAAATAGGGGATGCCTTGTGGGGCTTCCCATGCTTAGATGCTTGAGTTTTCCTAGAATATTACCTTGGGGTGCCTTGGGCATCCCCAAGCTTAGAATTTTGCTAATACTCATTTATTTCTCTATCGGGATAATACCCAAAACTTGAAAACTTCAATCGCATAAAACTCAATAAAACTTCGTGAGATCCGTTAGTATAAGAAACATATCAAATACTTTCAAGTACTGTTATAATTTAATTCTTATTTTATTTTATCATAAGGAACTATATTGTAACTTCTCCATGGCTTATACCCCCCGATACAATCCATAACATCATCAAAAGAAGCAAAGTATGCAAGCAAATAAATAGAATTTGACTGAAATAGAACAATCTCCTGTAATCTACAATGAACCTATAATTCTCAAGTTAAAAAATTCCGAACAATTAGGACAACATGAGGAATTTGTATATAAATATTGTTGGAAATATGCCCTAGAGGCAATGATAAATAGTTATTATTATATTTCCTGTTTAAAGATAATCGTTTATTATCCATGCTATAATTGTATTGAATGAAAACATAGATACATGTGTGGATACATAGACAAAACAATGTCCCTAGAAAGTCTCTAGTTGGCTAGCCAGTTGACAAAGGATAGTCAAGGTTTTCTGACTATGTGCAGAGTGTTGTTGCTTGATAACTAGATCACATCATTAGGAGCATCATGTGATGGACTAGACCCAAACTATGAACGTAGCATATTGATCGTGTCGTTTTATTGCTATTCTTTTCTGCATGTCAAGTATTTGTTCCTATGACCATGAGATCATATAACTCACTGTCACCGGAGGAATACCTTGTGTGCATCAAACGCCATAACGTAACTCGGTGACTATAAAGGTGTTGTACATGTATCTCCAAAGGTGTCCGTTGAGTTAGTATGGATCAAGACTGGGATTTGTGACTCCGTGTGACGGAGAGGTATCTCGGGCCCACTCGGTAATACAACATCACACACAAGCCTTGCAAGCAATGTGACTAAGTGTAAGTCACGGGATCTTGTATTACGGAATGAGTAAAGAGACTTGCAGGTAACGATATTGAAATAGGTATGGGTATACCGACGATCGAATCTCGAGCAAGTAACATACTGAAGGACAAAGGGAATGACATATAGGATTATATGAATCCTTGACGCTGACGTTCAACCGATAAGATCTTCGGAGAATATGTAGGATCCAATATGGGCATCCAGGTCACGATATTGGATACTGACCGAGGAGTACCCCAGGGCATGTCTACATAGTTCTTGAACCCGCAGGGTCTGCACACTTAAGATTCGGCGATGTTTTAGTATAGTTGAGTTATATGTGTGGTTACCGAATGTTGTTCGGAGTCCCGGATGAGATCACGGACGTCATGAGGGTTTCTGGAATGGTCCGGAAACGAAGATTGATATATAGGATGACTTCATTTGGTTACTGGAAGATTTTCGGGCATTACCGAGATTGTACCGGGAGTGACGAATGGGTTCCAGAAGTTCACCGGGTTGGGTAACCCACCCAGGTGAAGCCCAGTGGCTTAGGGGTGGCGCACCAGCCCTTAGTGGGCTGGTGGGACATCCCAAGAGGGCCTATGCACCATAAGAAGAAAACCAAAGAAAGAAAAAAAGGGGAGGTGGGAAGGAAGAGAAGGACTCCACTTTCCAATCCTGATTGGAGTAGGAATCCTCCTCTCCTCCTGGCCGACGCACCCTTGAGGGCTTGTCCCTCAAGGAAAGCCTCCTCCCCCTCCCTCCTATATATAGTGGTGGTCTAGGGCTGATTTGAGACAACTTTTAACACCTGCAACTTAGATCTAGACACCATAGTTTTACCTCTAGATCGTATTTCTGCGGAGCTCGGGTGGAGCCCTGCAGGAGTAGATCCTCACCACCACCGGAGCATTGTTATGCTGCTGGAGAACTCATCTACTTCTCCGTCTTGCGTGCTGGATCAAGAAGGTCGAGATCATCATCGAGCAGTACGTGTGCTGAACGCGGAGGTGTCGTCCGTTTGACACTAGATCGAAACGGATCATGGGACGGATCGCGGGACGGTTCGCGGGGCAGATCGAGGGGCGTGAGGGCGTTCCACTACATCAACCGCGTTTCTTAACGCTTCCTGCTGTGCGATCTACAAGGGTACATAGATCCAAATCTCCTCTCGTAGATGGACATCACCATGATAGGTCTTCGTGTGCGTAGGAAATTTTTTGTTTCCCATGCAACGTTCCCCAAGAAATACTGTGTATAAAAATCAGCTTAAATTATGTCCCAATAAAACCCTAGAAATTCTACACTCGATGTCAAAGTTTGTGTTTTTGCACCATATCAATTCTACTAATCATACAAATCATCCCAAAGACTTTACTTGGCACAAAAACTAATTAAACATAAGAACATAATCATTACAGAGGCAATAATCATGTTATCACAAACAAACAGAAATAAATGATAACTATCGGGTTGTCTCCCAACAGGCTCTTTCTTTATATTCATTAAGATAGGCTTGAAATTTCAATGATGCTCACATAAAAGACTAAAATTGAATCACAAAGAGAGCATCATAAAACATGGACAAGAATATTTAAGTCTAATATACTTCCTATGCATAGGCATTTTATAAGCATACAAATTGTCAAGACAAGAAGTGTCTAGCATAAGCAAGTAGGAAGAATGAAGCATTAATAATTTGAATATCAAGAGAGGTAAGTGAGTAACATGAAAATTCTATAGCCATATTAGCCTCTCTCATAATGATTTCATGTAGGATCATATTCAAAGTCAACAATATAGCAATCATCCTGTTCATTCAAGGAACTATCATGAATCACTTTATAAGTTTCACAATTTTTAGATTCATGATTTTCAAGCAAGACCTCATAAAGATAATCTAGTGCACTCTCACTAGTGATTATTTCAACATAAATGGGTCTTTTGAAAAGATTAGCTAGTACATGAGGATCCATTTATCTCTATTTTTGCATTTTACTTTCTGTTTTGGTGTGACAAAGATAAATATAGCATATCTAGGCAAGTAAACTAGAGAGCAAAGCAAGCAAAGAAGTAAACTAGTGACAAGCAAAGACAAATATTTTTGTATTTTTATTTTTTATGAGACAAACTAAATACATCAGAAAATAAAAAGGAGAACAAGTGAATGAAAATTTGTGTAGAGTTACTTGGTAGTTGGTGATGATATTCCCCGCAACAGCGCCAGAAATTCTTCCTAATACTTGTGATTTGTGTTGGGTTTTCTGTGAAGAGGAACTGGTTATCGCTGCACAATGTGGGTAAGTATTTCCCTCAGTTATGTAACCAAGATTTATCGAACCAATAGGAATACCAACCACAACCGTCTTCACTGTGTGCACACAAAAGAACAAACAACATGCACCCAACACGGACAAGATTATTTAATTCTTTAGTTAGTCGTTCAATTAATTTCTTATCATCACCATTTGACTTCTCTTGAATAGCATGGTAATTAGCAAGTTCTTTTTCAGTGCAATCACTAGTTTTATCAAAGAGGTGGTCATCTTCTCCTAACAAGTCATCCTCATAGCTATCAAGATCAAGATATTGGGGGTGTGATACCTTGAAGACTTTAGCCATGAGGCAGTTTCCAAACCCCTCATTTGGTGAATCAAATATGTCGTAGGAGTTGGAGGAAACGATTGCAATGGCGACAACACCTTCATCTTGACTATAGTCGGAGTCAGACTGGTAGCTTCCCTCGGATTGGTTGTCAGACACGGAGCCAGAAACCCATTAACCAACATGAGCTTGATGTCCTCTTCTAGAGCTCCTCTTTGTGTATTTGTACTTCTTCTCCGATTCCTTGCCTCTCCGTGAGTGTCTTTGTTCATGACGAACTTCTCTACTCATGCTCTCTGTGCGAGGTGACTCATCCCTTGAGCTTCGTCTTCGAGGTGACTCTTCTCTTTGTTTGTAGGGAGCCGAACACTCATTGGAGAAGTGTCCGGGTTCCCACAATTGTAGCCGTTTCGGTCACGACTGGACGAACGCTTCTCATCATGTCTTGAGCTCGAGCTTCTCTCTTCGCCTCTACTCTTGTATAACTTGTTAATTTTTCTGACCATGAGGCTTATCTCTTCATTGGTAACAAGGTTGTCCTTTGAAGTAGCGGGAGCATCGATTGAAGCTTTGTAAGTACTGCTTGACTTGTTGTGCAGCTCATCTTTGTCCTTGAGTGACATCCCATGAGCAACAATCCTACCAATGACTTCAGTTGGTTTGATATCTTTGAAGTTTGGCATCACTGGGACCAATGTGCACACGGTGTCATACTTTCCATCAAGAGCTCTAACTATCTTCTTGATGATGAATTTCTGGGTCATCTCTTCTCTTTCTTTGGGGCATAGCAGTTGAAGATGATGTCATAGGCTTGCGCATTGAATTGCAACATCTTTAGTTCATCCGCTATCGCATCACGATCCGGTTCACGCCCTTCTCCGCAGAAATCACCTTGCACACCAACACGAATAACAACCCATACGGAAGGATTAAAACCAAGAATACGCATTTTCATCTTATGCTTCCAACTAGCAAAATTAGTGCCACTGAAGTATGCACCTCTACGGTGATAACTTCCCTCACTAGACGCCATACTCTCCTAGGTTGTGAAACCAATGCAATGGATACCAAAGCTCTAATACCACTTGTAGGATCGAAAGTATGTCTAGGGGGTGATTAGACTACTTGACAAGATAAAAACTTAACCTTTCCCAATTTTAGTTGTGGGCCAGTTTTAGCAATTATGGCAAGTCAAGTACAGCCAACGCATCCAGTTATAAGAGTATAACAGCGGAATCTAAAACATGCAAGTGTAAAGTAAACGAGTAAGGTAGGGAGATCAAACGCATGAGGTTGACACGACGATTTCTGGCATGGTTCCGATAGGTGGCACTATTGTATGTCCATGTTAGTGGAGACCTCAACCCACAGAGGGTAATGACTTTGAGAGTCCATGGAGGGCTCCACCCACAAGGTGCCCATGAATAAGTGCCCTTGTATATTTCACCATGGGTTCCATCCACGAAGGACTAGCCTCACTCACGGTAGATCTTCACGAAGTAGGCGATCTCCTTGCCCTTACAAACATCTTGGTTCAACTCCACAACACAAAGTAGGAGGCTCCCAAGCGACACCTAACCGATCGAGGAGGCACCACCCTCCAAAAGGTAATAGATGTGGTAGAACGATGAACTCCTTGCTCTTGTGCTTCTAAAGATAGTCTCCTCAACAAAAAAATCACTCTCTCACACAATAGGCATGGGTAGGAGAGGTTGATTTGGTGGAAAGAAAATTGGGGAGACTAGAGATCAAGTTTCAAATGATTGGATTGGAATATCTTGATCTCAACACATGAGTAGGTGGTTCTCTCTCAGAAAAATGGATCTGGCAATGAAGTGTGTGTTCTGAGTGCTTCTCCCATGAATGAGAGATGGGTGGAGGGGTATATATAGGCAGTCCCCCAAATCCAACCGTTATACCTAAAGTGACCAGCTCGGTGACAGCGAAGTCATGAACTCGGTGGTACCGACTTGCATTAAAGCCAACAACTTTTGAATCTGAGTGGAACTGATCTACACAACTCGGTCACACCGAAAAGGTGGCTAACGGTCTGATGACACAACTCGGTGACACCGATACCCAAACTCGGAAATTCCGATTTTTTGTACCGTGGCAACAGAAAGTTGGTCACCTAAACTCGGTAGCACCCACACAGTTTCGATTCCACCAATTTGGTGGATTTGGCTAGGGTTTTGTGTGGGATGAAAATCGGTAGGGCTGAATTGAGAATATTGGTGGCACTGATTTTGTGTATGTGGCTTCGGTCAGGATAATTACGTGGGAAAATGACTGTGTATTTCTGGTGGCTATCTCTGAGCACTTGAGAAACTAGTTCATTTTAATACCTCACCCATTTTAATAGTATTGGTTTTCCTATGGACTCAAAAGTGATTTCTCACAAATATAAAATGAGGAGTCTTCTAGCTTGAAGCTTGGGCCAATCTTATTCCTTTCTTGCATCAAGGGGCATCTCCACATAAGCCTTTAGCCCACGCATCTTTTGAACTTTTCTCAAATATACTTGGATAAAGATATTAGTCAAATGATGCATATATTGTGATCAATTATCAAAAACCACCTTAGGGAGAAATTGTGCTTTCAATCTCCCCCTTTTTGGTAATCGATGACAACATATAGACCAAAGCTTTGACAAAAGATATAATCAATGGTTAGCATCGATGTTTTGAGAAGTATGTGAAAAGCAAGACCTCCCCCTAAATTTGTGCATTATTTATAATTTGCATTTGAATGCAAATGCACAATCAATCAGGATCATGGGTCACTCTTCCAAGTTAGATACATCTTTGTGGTGCGCATACATGATAAGATTGAATAGTGGTGCACATGACACCAAAAAGATAAGCGAATGGTCATCACATAGATATCTTAAAGATAATAATGTAGCATCAACCAAGCAAAGCGTATGATCAAACACAAGAACAAGTATAAAGTCATCCAAAAGACCAAAGTTTTGTAAAACCAAAACGAGAGCAAATAAAGTCAAAATCTCTTTCTCTCGAAGCCCTATGGTCTATACATTTCTCCCCCTTTGGCAAAAGTTACCAAAAAGTTCAAAAATATAGAGCTAATCGTCTCTCTGGGAAGTTGATGAAGGAGTGGACAGAAGAGCATCCACGAAGGCTTCTGCTGAGGTTCCTAGAGCTGGAGGAGTTGATACTAGAGGTGCTTGGGCTGGAGCTAATGCTGGAGCAGATGCCTGAGGTGATGAAGTCTGTCTTGTCTCCTGAACTGGCACAAGACAGATGTCAGCTCATTGTTGTGCCAATTCAGGAGACAAGACAAACTTCGGCAACTCAGGCATCTGCTCCAGCACTAGCTCCATCTCATTGTCATCCATCACCACTTCATTGTCTTCAAATTCTGGCTGAAGGAGTAAATGGGGACAATCAAGTAGATATGCATGCTTGCCTAACTTGGCACTGATAAGCATATGAATGTACGAGGCATATCCACAAGATCTTTTCTGATCAGGAACAGTCCTCCTAATAGTCTCTACTATGAAGTCCATCACTTTGAATCTAGTGTGAGAGTCCAAATGGTGCAGCATGTTGATGGGGTGAACTCTAACCATTTTCTCATCACCTGATTTAGGCATCAAGGTACATCTCAGAATGGTATTGGTTGTAGGTATCCCTGCTTGCAATGAGTACACTGATTTAAGCTTGTGAGTTGCAAAGAACTTGTGAGGAATTGGCTTGTACATATTGGCCATGGAATTGTGATTCATCTTCAGCTTAGAGTATACATCAACATCACCTTCTTTTTGCTTTGGGGCACCAAAGATAGTAGCCCAATCATCAACAGTGGATTCATACTTGTGTCCATCAGTCATCCAGACTATAGGACCATCAACATAGAAGTGAGAGGTGGAATAAAATTACATGATAAGCTCAGCATTCCATGATGTCATTTCTCTCCCAACAAAGTCTTCAATGTCCACACACTTGAAATTATCTTGCACATGGGGAAATTAGTGTTCATTTGCTTTGATATTAGCCCAGTCAACATATCTCATGTCACTTACAGCTAGACTTTTGTCAAATAAAACTGTCTCACAAAAATCTTGTTGTTCCTTAGTGTGGAATCTAGGATCAACAACACTTCTTCTCCTTATGGCATATGGATCTGCAGCTCTCCATTTCCTCAATCCTGCATCTTTCCTCTTCTTCGTATCTTCACCTACTGGATGATTACCATTGTGTAGTGGTAGACGAGGTCTGAGCTTTCTGAGGATGGGTGCATCCTCTTCTTCTTCCTCTGCAGCAAAGGCGCTGGAAGCAGGGCCTTTCTCCTTGTCATCTGCATGAATATCCTTTGTAGTCCTCTTGGGATCTACATCCTTTTTAGCCTTAGAAGCAGGCTTTGGAGCAGGTTTCATGGGCATGTCATCAACCATGAGCTTCTTCTTATTCTGAGGAGGAGGAGGGGCATCAACTGGGATCTCTTCTTCTTCACGAGCAGCATCTGGGTCCTCATACATGGAAGTAGGTCTTCGAGTAACATGGATCACCCTCTTCCTAGCTCTCTTCACACATGGATTCTTAGCAGGTTCCTCAATAGCAGTCCCTTGTCATGTAGACATTGGGGCTCTAACATCAGTAGGCTTAACATACTCTTTCCTGATAGTCTTCTTGACAAGAGCTTTCTCTTTAAGTTTTTGAGGTGCTGAAGTTTCTGTTGGGGAACGTTGCATAGGAAACAAAAAATTTCCTTAGCACACGAAGACCTATCATGGTGATAATCATCTACGAGAAGGAGACCAGATCCACATACCCTTGTAGATCGCTAAGTGGGAAGCATTAAGAAACGAGGTTGATGTAGTGGAACGACTTCGCGATCCAAATCGTCACCGTCCCACGATCCGTCCTGATCTAGCGCAGAACGGACGACACCTCCACGTTCAGCACACGTACAACTCGATGACGATCTTTGCCTTTTTGATCCAGTAAGAGAGACAAAGAGGTAGCTGAATTCTCCGGCAGCACAACGACGTGGCGGTGATGATGGTGGAGCTACTCCGGCACGACTTCGTCGTGTCGTACCTAACTAACTATAGGGTGTCACGAAGTAGTGGAGGCAGAGAGGGGTGCACAAAGGCTTGAGGTGCAAAAACCCTCTCTAACCTCCACTATATATAGGAGGAACCAAGGGGAGGGTGGCTTGCCTCCTACTCCAAGGAGGAGGAGTCAGCCGAGCCAAGAGGGAGGAGTCCTCCTCCAATTTGGTTTGGTGGAGGACTCCTTCCCATCTTGTCCACCTCCTTCCTTTCTCTTTTTTTCTTTTCCTTCTTTATTTTTGCCTTGGCCGAAATAGGATTATTAGTCTGGCCTGACCCGCCCACTAAGGGCTGGTGCGCCACCCATGAGCCTATTAGGTCCTCTCCCGGGTGGGTGGCCCCTCCTGGTAAAATCCCGGAACCCATTTGTCACTCCCGGTACTTTACCGACAATGCCTGAAATCTTTCCGGAAGCCAAATGCAACAATCCTATATATCAATCTTCGTTTACGGACCATTCTGGAGACACTAGTGACATTCGGGATCTCATCTGGGACTCCTAAGAACATTCGGTTACCAACATCAAAAATTCAACTATACGGGAAACGTCACCTAACCATAAGTGTGCAGACCCTGCGGGTTCAAGAACTATGTAGACATGACCGAGACACTCCCCGGTCAATATCCAATAGCGGGACCTAGACGTCCATATTGGATCTAACATATTCTATGAAGATCTTATCGGTTGAACCTCTATGTCAAGGATTCACACAATACCGTATATCAATCCCTTTGTCCTTCGGTATGTTACTTGCCCGAGATTCGATTGTCGCTATCGACATACCTATTTCAATCTCGTTACCGGCAAGTCTCTTTACTCGTTTCGTAATACAAGATCTCGTGGATAACTCTTTAGTCACATTTTTTTCAAGTCTTGTTTGTGATACTGTATTACCGAGTGGGCACCGAGATACCTCTCTGTCACACGGAGTGACAAATCGTAGTCTTAATCCATGCTAACTCAATGGGCACCTTCGAAGTTACCTGTAGAGCACCTTAATAGTCACCCAGTTATGTTGCGACGTTTTATACACACAAGGTATTCCTCTGGTGTCAGTGAGTTACATGATCTCATGGTCATAGGAATGTATACTTGACATGTAGAAAAGAATAGCAACAAAATGACATGATCCTATGCTATGTTTATAGTTTGGGTGTTGTCCATGACATCATTCTCCTAATGATGTGATCATGTCATCAACTGAGCACTTGTCTATGGCTAGGAAACCTTAACCATCCTTGGTCAACTAGCTAGTCAACTAGAGGCTCACTAGGGACATTGTTTTGTCTATATATCCACACATGCATTTATGTTTCCAATCAATACAATAATAGTATGGATAATAAACGATTATCTTGAAATAGGAAATATAATAATAACTATTTTATTATTGCCTCGAGGGCATATTTCCAACAGTCTCCTACTTGCACTAGAGTCAATAATCTAGCTTCACATCTCTACGTGATTTAAAATGTAATAGATCTAACACCCGTATAGTTCTGGTGTTGATCATGCTTCGCTCGTGGAAGAGGTTTAGTCAGCGGATCTGCAACATTCAGATCCGTATGCACTTTGCAAATATTTATGTCCTCCTCCTTGATTTAATCGCGAATTGCATTGAAGCGTCGCTTTATGTGTCTGGTACTCTTGTGAAACCTTGGTTCCTTCGCTAGAGAAATGGCACCAGTGTTATCACAGAACAGATTGATTGGGTCGAGTACACTTGGCACTACTCCAAGATCTGACATGAACTGCTTCATCCAGTGACCCTCCTTAGCCGCCTCTGAGGCAGCTATGTACTCCCTTTCGCATGTAGAATCAGCTACGACACTTTGATTGGAACTACACCAGCTTACCGCACCCCCGTTAAGAATAAATAAGTATTCGGTTTGAGACTCAGAGTCATCTGGATCAGTGTCAAAGCTTGCATCGACGTAACCCTTTGCGACGAGCTCTTCGTCACCTCCATAAATGAGAATCATTTCCTTAGTCCTTTTCAGGTACTTCATAATACTCTTGACCGCCGCCCAGTGCTCCACTCTCGGATCACTCTGTAACCTTCCTGCCATACTTATGGCCAGGATGACATCCAGTCTTGTGCACAACATTGCATACATGATAGACCCTATGGCTGAAGCCTAGGGGACGACACTCATCTTTTCTCTATCTTCTGCAGTTAGTTGACATTGAGTCTTACTTAACTTTACACCTTGTAACACATGTAAGAACCCGTTCTTGGATTGTTCCATTTTGAACTTCTTCAAAACTTTATCATGGTATGTGCTTTGTGAAAGAGCTATCAGGCACCTTGACCTATCTCTATAGATCTTTATGCCCAATATGTAAGCAGCTTCTCCTAGGTCCTTCTTGGAAAACTTTTATTGAAGTAATCCTTTACGCTTTCCAAAAAATCTACATTGTTTCCAATCAGCAATATGCCATCCATATATAATATTAGAAATGCTATAGATCTCCTACTCACTTTCTTGTCAATACAAGCTTCTCCAAAAACTTGTATAAACCCAAACGCCTTGATCACCTCATTAAAGCGTTGATTCCAACTCCGAGATGCTTACACCAGTCCATAAATGGATCGCTGGAGCTTGCACACTTAGTTAGCATTCTCTGGATCGACAAAACCTTCGTGTTGCATCATATACAACTCTTCCTTAAGAAACCCGTTAAGGAACACCGTTTTGACATCCATCTGCCAGATTTCATAATGGAAAAATGCAACTATTGCTAACATGATTCGTACGGACTTAAGCATCGCTACGGGTGAGAATGTCTCATCGTTGTCAACTCCTTGAACTTGTGAAAAACCCTTTGCCACAAGTCGAGCTTTATAAACGGTCACATTACCGTCAGCGTCCGTCTTCTTCTTAAAGGTCCATTTGTTCTGAATAGCCTTTCGACCTTCAGGTAATACTTCCAAAGTTCATAGTTTGTTTTCATACATAGATCCTATCTCGGATTTCATGGCTTCTAACCATCTGTTGGAATCTGGGCCCACCATTGCTTCTCCATAATTCGCAGGCTCATTGTTGTCCAACAATATGATTGACAAGACAGGATTCCCGTACCACTCAGGAGCAGTACGTGCTCTTGTCGACCCGCGAGGTCCAACAACAACTTAATCTGAAGCTTCATGATCACCATCATTATGTTCCTCTTCAACTGGTGTTGCCTCGACAAAAATTTCTTTCTGCCCTACGCCACCATCTTGTTGAAGTAGAGGTTCCATAACTTCATCAAGTTCAATCTTCCTCCCACTCAATTCTTTCTAGAGAAACTGTTTCTCAAGAAAAGCTTCGTTCTTAGCGACAAACACTTTGCCCTCAGATCTGAGATAAAAGGTATACCCAACTGTCTCTTTTGGGTAACCTATGAAGACACACTTTTTCCGCTTTGGGTTCCATCTTTTCAGGCTGAAGCTTTTTGGCATAAGCATCACATCCCCAAACTTTAAGAAAGGACAACTTTGGCTTCTTGCCATACCACGGGTCATATGGTGTCGTCTCAACGGTTTTTGAAGGTGCCCTATTTAAAGTGAATGCAGTTGTCTCCAATGCATAGCCCCAAAATGATAACAACACTTCGGTAAGAGACATCATAGAACACATCATACCTAATAAAGTACGATTACGACGTTCGGACACACCATTGCGCTATGGTGTTCCACGCGGTGTCAACTGTGAAACAATTCCACATTGTCCTAGGTGAGCACCAAACTCGTAACTCAGATATTCACCTCCTCGATCAGATCGTAGGAACTTGATCTTCTTCCTACGAAGATTTTCAACTTCACTCGCAAATTGCTTGAACTTTTCAAACGTTTCAGACTTGTGCTTCATCAAGTAGATATAACCATACCTACTCAAATCGTTAGTCAAGGTGAGAAAATAACGATATCCGCCGCGCGCCTCTATGCTCATCGGTCTGCACATATGAGTATGTATTATCTCCAACAAGTCACTTGCACGCTCCATTGTTCCGAAAAACGGAGTCTTAGTCATCTTTCCCATGAGACATGGTTCGCATGTATCAAGTGATTGAAAATCAAGTGGCTCCAAAAGTCCATCAGCATGGAGTTTCTTCATGCGCTTTACACCAATATGACCTAAGCAGCAGTGCCACAAGAAAGTGGCTATGTCATTATTTACTCTACATCTTTCGGTCACAATGTTATGGACATGAATGTCATCACAATCAAGATTCAATATGAACAAACCCCTCACATTGGGTGCATGACCATAAAACATAGTACTCATATAAATAGAACAACCATTATTCTCTGACTTAAATGAGTAACCGTCTCGCAATAAACAAGATCCAGGTATAATGTTCATGCTTAACGCAGGCACTAAATAAAAACTATTTAAGTTCCTCACTAATCCTGATGGTAACTGAAGTGAGAGCGTGCCGACGGCGATTGCATCAACTTTGGAACCATTTCCCACGCGCATCGTCACTTCATCCTTTGCCAGTCTTTGTTTATTCCATAGTTCCTGTTTCGAGTAGCAAATGTGAGCAACAGAACCGGTATCAAATACCCAGACACTACTACGAGAGCTGGTGAGGTACACATCAATAACATGTATATCAAATATACCTTGTTTGGCGTTGGCCGCCTTCTTATCGGCCAGATACTTGGGGAAGTTGCGCTTCCAGTGACCAGTCCCGTTGCAATAATAACACTCAGTTTCCGGCTTAGGTCCAGCCTTGGGTTTCTTAGTTGGAGGGGCAACAGCTTTGCCACTCTTCTTGGAGTTACCCATCTTGCCTTTGCCGTTTTTCTTGAAACTAGTGGTCTTATTGACCATCAACACTTGATATTCTTTCTGGATTTGTGACTCTGCGACTTTCAGCATCGCAAACAACTTGTCGCGTGACTTATTCATCCCTTACATGTTATAGTTCAACACGAAGCTCTTATAGCTAGGTGGCAATGACTGAAGAATTATGTGAGTGATAGCTTCTTGCGGGAGTTCAATCCCCAGCTCAGCTAGATGGTTAGAGTACCCAGACATTCTATGCACATGTTCACTGACAAACAAATTCTCCTCCATTTTGCAAGCACAGAACTTACCGGAGGTCTCATACCTCTCGATCCACGCATTCTTCTCAAATATAAACTTCAACTCCTGGAACATCTCATATGCTCCATGACGTTCAAAACGTCTTTGAAGTCCTGGTTCTAAGCCATACAAAATTGCACATTGAACTAGTGAGTAGTCATCCTTATGGGACTGCCAAGCGTTCAGAACATTTTGGGTCGCCGTAGCGGGTGGTGCATCACCTAGTGCAACATCAAGGACATATTTCTTTTGGCCAGCTGTGAGGATAAGCCTCAGATTACGAGCCCAGTCAACAAAGTTGCTTCCATCATCTTTCAGCTTAGCTTTATCTAGGAACGTATTAACATTCAGGGTTGCTACTGCGCGAGCCATTGATCTACAACATAAAATTTTGCAAAGATTACTTAGACTATGTTCAATACAATAGAGTTTAGCTAATCATATTACTAATAAACTCCCACTCAAATAGACATACCTCTAGTTATTCGAGTGTGGCATGGTCCAAATCCACTAACTCAAGTCCTATCATCACGTGAGTTGAGATTAGTTTCAATGGTGAACATCTCCATGTTGATCATATCAACTATACGATTCATACTCGACCTTTCGGTCTCTTGTGATCCGAGGCCATGTCTATACATGCTACGCTCGTCAAATTTAACCCGAGTGTTCCGCATGCGCAGCTGCTTTGCACCCATTGTATGTGAACGTTGAGTATATTACACCCGATCATTACGTGGTGTCTCGAAACAACGAATTGTTGCAACGGTGCACAGTCGGGGAGAACAAAATTTGATCTTGAAATTTTAGTGAGGGATCACCTTATAATGATACTATCGTTCTAAGAAAAATAAGGTGCATAAAAGGATTAACATCACATGCAAATCAAAAGTGACATGATATGGCCATGAACTTGTGCTTCTTGATCTCCATCACCAAAGCACCGACAAGATCTCCATCATTGTGCCGCCATTGAGGTTGTCGCGCTATCTATGTTGTTACTACTAAAGCTACTGCGTAGCGATATAGCAAGAGCATCTGCTAGCACAAAATAAATTTGAAGACAACATTATGCCTCCTGCCGGTTGACGTAGAATCGACGTGCAAGTCGATATTTAACTATTACAACGTGATCATCTCATACATCCAATATATCATATCATGTCTTCGGGCATATCACATCACATGCATACCCTGCAAAAACAAGTAGGACATCCTCTAATTTGTATTTGCATGTTTTACATGGCTGCTATGGGTATCTAGTATGATCGCATCTTACTTACGCAATGCTATTTAACCTTATCCAAAAACCACCTCGGTCAAATGTTAATCAACTAAAGTTGAAGAAACAAACACCAGCCAGTCATATTTATGCAACAAGTTGCATGTCAGTCGATGAAACCGGTCTCTCGTAAGCGTACAAGTAAAGTTGGTCAGGGCCGCTTCGATCCAACAATGTCGTTGAATAAATAAAATACTAAGGCATGATATTGCTAAGCACCGAACATACTAAGGATGTTGAATCGAACATCAACGCCCACAAACTCTTTTGTGTTCTACTCGAGATATCATCTACGCATGAACCTAGCTCATGATGCCACTGTTGGGGAACGTTGCATAGGAAACAAAATATTTCCAACGCACACGAAGACCTGCCATGGTGATGATCATCTTCGAGAGGGAGATCGGATCCACATACCCTTGTAGATCGCTAAGCGGGAAGCGTTAAAACGCTATTGATGCAGTGGAACATCTCCGCGATCCAAATCACCGCAGTCCCATGATCCGTACCAATCTAGCACCAAACATACGGCACCTCCGCGTTCAGCACACATACAACATGATGAAGATCTCCACCTTCTTGATCCAGCAAGAGAGATGAAGAGGTAGCTGAATTCTCCAGCAGCACGAGGGTGTGGCGGTGATGATCGTGGAGCTACTCCGGCAGGGCTTTGCCGTGTCGTACTGAACTAACTATGGGGTGTCACGAAGTAGTGGAGGGAGAGAGGGTTGCACAAAGGCTTGAGGTGCAAAAACCCTCTCAAACCTCCACTATATATAGGAGGAACCAAGGGGAGGGTGGCTTGCCTCCTACTCCAAGGAGGAGGAGTCGGCCGAGCCAAGAGGGGGGAGTCCTCCTCCAATTCGGTTTGGTGGAGGTCTCCTTCCCATCTTGTCCACCTCCTTCCTTTCTCTTTTTTTTCCTTCTTTATTTTTTCCTTTGCCGAAATAGGCTTATTGGGCTGGCCTAAGCAGCCCACTAAGGGCTCGTGCACCACCCATGGGCCTATTAGGTCCTCTACCGGGTGGGTGTCCCCTCCCGGTAAAACCTCGGAACCAATTTGTCACTCCCCTTACTTTACCGGTAATGCCCGAATCTTTCCGGAAGCCAAATGCAACAATCCTATATATCAATCTTTGTTTCTGGACCATTCCAGAGACACTCGTGACTTCTGGGATCTCATCCGGGACTCCGAACAACATTCTGTTACAAACATCAGCAATTCAACTATTCCAAAAACGTCACCGAACCTTAAGTGTGCAGACCCTGCGGGTTTGAGAACTATATAGACATGACCGAGACACTCTCCGATCAATATCCAATAGCAGGTCCTGGACGTCCATATTGGATCCTACATATTCTACGAAGATATTATCGGTTGAACATCTATGTAAAGGATTCACACAATCCCATATACCAATCCCTTTGTCCTTCGGCATGTTACTTGCCCGAGATTCGATCGTCGGTATCGACATACCTATTTCAATCTTGTCACCGGCAAGTCTCTTTACTCGTTATGTAATGCAAGATCCCGTGGACAACCCTTTAGTCACATTGCTTGCAAGGCTTGTTTGTGATGTTGTATTACCTAGTGGGCCCCGAGATACCTCTCCGTCAGACGGAGTGACAAATACCAGTCTTGATCCATGCTAACTCAATGGACACCTTCGGAGATACCTGTAGAGCACCTGTATAGTCACCCAGTAATGTTGTGACGTTTGATACACACATGGTATTCCTCTGGTGTTAGTGAGTTACATGATCTCATGGTCATAGGAATGTATACTTGACATGCAGAAAACAATAACAACAAAATGACATGATCATATGCTACGTTTATAATTTGGGTCTTGTCCATCACATCATTCTCCTAATGATGTGATCCTATCATCAAGTGACAACACGTGTCTATGTCTAGGAAACGTTAACCATCCTTGATCAACAAGCTTGTCAACTAGAAGCTCGCTAGGGACATTGTTTTGTATATATATCCACACATGCATTTATATTTCCAATCAATACAATTATAGCATGGATAATAAATGATTATCTTGAAACAAGAAATATAATAATAACTATTTTATTATTGCCTATAGGGCATACTTGCAACAATTTCTTGTGGTAAAAATCTGAATCCTCTTCATTTGAATTAAGCTTCTTTCTCTGCCTGGTGGCTGCCTTGGGCAAGCAATGGGAGCTGTAAGAACCAGGGTGAGAGTCTGTCCTCTCAGGACTTGTGCCTGAGTCCTTCTCATGGCTATTTTCCGTGAAGTTGTTCTTGCTATCCTCTGAATCACACATATTGGCAGACAAGCAACACACCAGCAAACCAACAAACAACAACCCTGTGAAATAGATATAGAAGAGCAGAAGGGTTGAGCATCACAAAACACAACTGATTTTTCAAAGTTTGATTTCAGAAACTGTGGCTGTGATTTACTGCAGAACGCAATTCGGTGGAACCAGGTTTGTTGTTTCGGAGTCACCGAGATTGTCCACTCGAGTAACAGAGACTTTGCAGCCTTTACGGTGTCACCGAAAAGAGCTACTCGGTCTCACCGAGATGGTTCTTAGAAACCCTAAACACGAAATCGGTGGAACCGATTTCACAAACTCGGTGTCACCGAGGTGCATGGTATGGGAAATCACATCCAGAACTTCGTCAATCTCAACTCTACGGGAATTTTCTGGTGGATAGAAGAACTTTGCACATGGAGGATTTCACATAAAAGCAACTATTGTACATGGATTGGATTTGGGAGCGCAAAACAGGAGCGGAGCCGTACCCTAACTTGGCGACGGTCCGACTACGGCGGTGACGGCGATCCAGATTCTGTCGAGAGTGACGAATTCCAGCGGCAGAGGAGCTCGGGGATGCAAAGCCAACGACCATGGGTCCTTGGAAGCAGATTAGGGTTTGGGGACGAAGGATTTTGAGGAGTGGTTTCAAAAGCCCTGTCTGCCAGGTTATATACCCGTCACTGACGATGTCACCGAGATGACAAAATTTGTGTCACCGAGTTCCTTTGGTGTCAGCTGACACGGAAACATGGTGTAACCAAGTTAGTAATTTCGGTGGTACCGGGATGGAAAATTCTGATCAACTTTATAATTCGGTGGAACCAATTTTATGGGATTGGTTTCACCGAGATTCACAAAGGGGTTTTGGATGGCAGCGTTTAAGGATACGGTACTCCGAGTGCTCCTTCGCACAGAGGGATTGAGAAGTGCTTGTTCAAGTTTTGTGATGAAGCATGTATAAAACTTAAGATGAGAAAACATAGATAGCTAGAGGAGGGTCCTAGGCAATCTTGTCCATCCAATTGGCAAAGTAGAAATCAAGAGCCAAATAACAACAATTGGATGTCCTCGAATGAGCAAAAGTATGCAGACCAACATGCTCACATAATAAGATGATAGAAAAAACATGGTGAACATGCACAAACATTCTAGCATCTATCAAGCACTGTGGCAATGACAAAGTCATCAGTATATGAGTATATTGACTTAGGTGCCAAGTAAGAATACTTGATCGTAGGTCAGACTCGTCGTTTAAGCACAAGTGGGGTTACCACTTTTACATAAAGCATTAATGTGTTCATATCCTTAGGAGATCCTTATACTCAAGATTTAGAGTAAAGCTCCCCCTTGATATGACATCCCCCTAAGAGGGATAAACGAACCTTGGGTTTGTCGTACAAGACTTCAAGCAGGTGAAGTAGTGGTGGATGCTCAATGTTCATGAAGGTTATCTTGAGTTGGGAGCTATCCTTGTTGTTTCTTACTCTTATCACCTACATGGTTTAGTCCCAAAGAACAAGGAACATATGCAAGAATATATATGGACATGGAGTGAAATGCATATGGGATGATGTCCAAAGATACATTAATTACCTTGTCCCTTGTTTACCTTTGAGGGAATGCGTGACTCCTTGAAATAATGCATGTGGTTCAGGTTGATTGCATATAGTCCTTGCCAAAATGAATAAGAGTGAATTTCATTGGTGGAGTCACCCCTGAAGAACTTTATAGTTCATCCTCATGGGGATCCACATCAACTTGATGTTAATCCTTGGAGTTGTGGTACCACCAGATGAGGTAGTGCAAGTAGTTTCCTTGGGAATCCACTTGACCTTGGCTTGTGGTTCCTCTTCAAATAAGTGAAGATCCTCTTGAAGCTTCCCTTTTCCCTTGTGGTCTTGTGGTAGAAGGCCATCTTATGAGGTTGTTCCCTTGGGAGGAGTAGGATCATATTTCTCCTCTTGAGGAACAAACTTGGGAGTGGAATATGGACCTTCTTCCAAACATCTCCGTTGACGTTGAAGTAGCCAACACCTTGCTTCTTCTGATGTCCTCCTTGCTTGCGCACAATTTCCTCAAATTGCTTACTTCCGGCAAGACTCTTGAAGACACCTCTCTATATAATCCTTTTAAACAAATCGTTTTCTTGGTCAAGTGTAACTTGGCTAAGAGAATCATTAGTGGAATCAAGAGAGATACTAGCAACAACATCATTAGATTTAGCTTTAGTGTTAGAAATTTTCTTGTCTTTTTTACTAGTGCTTTTAGGTTTAACTTGTGGAACAAAAGTAGACAAGAGTATTCGTTTGGCTAGATAAGAAGAACTCTTCTATCGAAGACCATCATTGATTGCTTTTAGGAACTCATGCTCTTGCTCCAAGTTGAGCTTCTCGAAGCGTAGCTTCTCATGAGTTCTTGCAAGCTCTCTATGATCTCCTAGATTAGTTTCATGATCTAACATAAGAGTATTTAATTCTTTAGTTAGTCGTTCAATTTCTTTCTTATCATCGCCATTCGACTTCTCTTGACTAGCATGATAATTAGCAAGTTCTTTTTCAAACCAGTCACTAGTTTTATCAAACAACAAGTCATCTTCTCCTAACAAGTCATCTTCAACAATATCAAAATCAAGATATTCAGCGTGTGATACCTTGGGGCCTTTAGCCATCAAGAAGTTTCCGAACCCCTCATTTGGTGAAACAAATATGTCGTAGGAGTTGCAGGAAACGAGTCGGAGTGGTAGCTTCTCTCAGATTGGTTGTCCGACACGGAGCCATAAACCCATTCACCAACATGAGCTTGATGTCTTATTCTAGAGCCGCTCTTGGTGTATTTGTCCTTCTTCTCCAATTCCTTGCCTCTCCGTGAGTGTCTTTGTTCATGAAAATCTTCTCTACTCCTTCTCACTCTGCAAGGTGACTCGTCCCTTGAGCTTCGTATTCGAGGTGACTCTTCTCTTCGTTTGTAGGGAGCCGAGAACTCATTGGAGTATTGTCTGGGCCTCCCACAGTTGTAACAGTTTTGATCACGACTCGATGAACGCTTCTCATCATGTCTTCAGCTTGAGCTTCCCTCTTTGCCTCTACACTCATCAGCGTTGATGTTCCCACTAAGCGTTGAACATACTAAGGCCGTTGAATAGAGAAAATACTAAGGCTGTTGAATCGAACATCAATGCCCACAAACTCTTTTGTGTTCTACTCGAGATATCATCTACGCATGAACCTAGCTCATGATGCCACTGTTGGGGAACGTTGCATAGGAAACAAAAAATTTCCTACGCACACGAACACCTATCATGGTGATGACCATCTTCGACAGGGAGATCGGATCCACATACCCTTGTAGATCGCTAAGCGGGAAGCGTTAAAACACGGTTGATTTAGTGGAACGTCTCCACGATCCAAATCGCCGCCGTCCCACGATTCGTCCCAATCTAGCGCTGAACGGATGGCACCTTCGTGTTCAACACACGTACAACTCGATGACGATCTCCGCCTTCTTGGTCCAGCAAGAGAGACAAAGAGGTAGCTGAATTCTCCAGGAGCACGACGACTTGGCGGTGATGATTGTGGAGCTACTCCGGCAGGGCTTCGCCGTGTCGTACTGAACTAACTATGGGGTGTCATGAAGTAGTGGAGGGAGAGAGGGCTGCACAAAGGCTTGAGGTGCAAAAACCCTCTCAAACCTCCACTATATATAGGAGGAACCAAGGGGAGGGTGGCTTGCCTCCTACTCCAAGGAGGAGGAGTCGGCCGAGCCAAGAGGGGGGAGTCCTCCTCCAATTTGGTTTGGTGGAGGTCTCCTTCCCATCTTTTTTTCCTTCTTTATTTTTGCCTTGGCCAAAATAGGCTTATTGGGCTGGCCTCAACAGCTCACTAAGGGTAGTGCACCACCCATGGGCCTATTAGGTCCTCTCCCGGGTGGGTGGCCCCTCCTGGTAAAACCCCGGAACCCATTTGTCACTCCCCTTACTTTACTGGTAATGCTCGAAATCTTTCCGGAAGCCAAATGCAACTATCCTACATATCAATCTTCGTTTCCGGACCATTCAGGAGACACTTGTGACTTCTGGGATCTCATCCGGGACTCCAAACAACATTCGGTTCCCAACATCAACAATTTAACTATATCGAAAACGTCACTGAACCTTAAGTGTGCAGACCCTGTGGGTTCGAGAACTATATAGACATGACCGAGACACTCTCCGATCAATATCCAATAGCGGGACCTAGACATCCATATTGGATACTACATATTCTACGAAGATCTTATCGGTTGAACCTCTATTTCAAGGATTCACACAATCCCATATATCATTCTCTTTGTCCTTCGGCATGTTACTTTCTCGAGATTCGATTGTCGGTATCGACATACCTATTTCAATCTCGTCACCGGCAAGTCTCTTTACTCGTTCCGTAATGCAAGATCCCGTGGCGAACTCTTTAGTCACATTCCTTGCAAGGCTTGTTTGTGATGTTGTATTACCGATTGGGTACCGAGATACCTCTCCGTCACACAGAGTGACAAATGCCAGTCTTGATCCATGCTAACTCAACAGACACCTTTAGAGATACCTGTAAAGCACCTTTATAGTCATCGAGTAACGTTGCGAAATATGATACACACAGGGTATTCCTCCGGTGTCAGTGAGTTACATGATCTGTGTTGGAAATATGCCCTAGAGGCAAAGATAGATAGTTTTTATTATATTTCATGTTTAAAGATAATCGTTTATTATCCATGCTATAATTGTATTGAATGAAAACATAGATACATGTGTGGATACATATACAAAACAATGTCCCTAGCAAGCCTCTAGTTGGCTAGCCAGTTGATCAATGATAGTCAAGGTTTTCTGGCTATTTGCCAGCGTTGTCACTTGATAACTGGATCACATCATTAGGAGAATCATGTGATGGACTAGATCCAAACTATGAACGTAGCATATTGATCGTGTCGTTTTATTGCTATTGTTTTCTGCGTGTCAAGTATTTGTTCCTATGACCATGAGATCATATAACTCACTGGCACCGGAGGAATACCTTGTGTGCATCAAACGTTGCAACGTAATTGGGTGACTATAAAGGTGCTCTACAGGTATCTCCGAAGGTGTCCATTGAGTTAGTATGGATCAAGACTAGGATTTGTCACTCCATGTGATGGAGTGGTATCTCTGGGCCCACTCGATAATACAACATCACACACAAGCCTTGCAAGCAATGTGACTAAGTGTAAGTCACGGGATCTTGTATTACAGAACGAGTAAAGAGACTTGCCGGTAACAAGATTGAAATAGGTATGCGGATATCGACTATTGAATATCGAGCAAGTAACATACCGGAGGACAAAGGGAATGACATATGGGATTATATGAATTCTTGACACTGAGGTTCAACCGATAAGATCTTCGGAGAATATGTGGGATCCAATATGGACATCCAGGTCCTGCTATTGGATATTGACCGAGGAGTGCCTCGGGTCATGTCTACATAGTTCTTGAACCCGCAGGGTCTGCACACTTAAGGTTCGGCGATGTTTTATTATAGCTGAGTTATATGTGTGGTTACCGAATGTTGTTCGGAGTCCCGGATGAGATCACGAACGTCACGAAGGTTTCCGGAATGGTCCGGAAATGAAGATTGATATATAGGATGGTTTCATTTGGTTACCGGAAAGTTTCGGGCAATTCCAGCAGTGTACCGGGAGTGACGAATGGATTCGAGGAGTTCACTGGGAGGGGCCTGATACGTCTCCGTCGTATCTACTTTTCCGAACTCTTTTGCCCTTGTTTTGGACTCTAATTTGCATGATTTGAATGGAACTAACCCGGACTAACGCTGTTTTCAGCAGAATTGCCATGGTGTTGTTTTTGTGCAGAAATAAAAGTTCTCGGAATGACCCGAAAATTTACGGAGAATATTTCTGGAATTCATGAAAAATACATGCGCAAAGATCCATCGGAGGAGGTGTGCCAGTGGGCCACAAGCCCCTGGGCCGCCGCCACCCCCTGGCCGCACCATGAGCGTTTGTGGGGCCCACGTGGCACCACCGCCTCCAAACTCAGCTCTATTTATTCCGTCTCGCCCGGAAAATAATCAGAGAGAAGGATTCATCGCGTTTTATGATACGGAGGCGCCGCCACCTCCTGTTCTTCATGTGGAGGGCAGATCTGGAGTCCGTTCTGGGCTCCGGAGAGGGGAAATCGTCGCCATCGTCATCATCTACCTTCCTCCATCGCCAATTCCATGATGCTCTTCACCGCTCGTGAGTAATCTCATTGTAGGATTGTTGGACGGTGATGAGTCTGATGGGATCTATCATGTAATTGAGTTAGTTTTGACGGGGATTGATCCCTAGTATCCACTATGTTCTGAGATTGATGTTGCAACTACATGGCTATGCTTAATGCTTGTCACTAGGGCCCGAGTGCCATGATTTCAGATCTGAACCTATTGTGTTGTCGCCAATGTATGTGTGTTTTAGATCCTATCTTGCAAGTTGTAGTCACCTACTATGTGTTATTACCCGGCAACCCAGGAGTGACAATAGCCGGAACCACTCCCGAAGATGACCATAGTATGAGGAGTTCATGTATTCACAGCGTGTTAATGCGTTTGTCCGGTTCTTTATTAAAAGGAGAACCTTAATATCCCGTAGTTTCCATTAGGACCCTGCTAACGGGAGGGATGGACAATAGATGTTATGCAAGTCCTTTTCCCTAAGCACGTATGACTACATACGGAATACATGCCTACATTAGATTGACGAACGGGAGCTAGTTACATATCTCTCCGTGTTATACCTGTTACATGATGAATCACATCCGGCATACTCATCCATCACCGATCCACTGCCTACGAGTCTTTTACTACTGGTCCTTGCTACGTTACTTTGCTGCTACTACTGTTACTGCTGATGTCGTTACTCTGTTGCTACTGTTGTTGCTACTTCTGTCACTACTGCTGTTTCTTGCTACTGCTTTTTCTTTCTACTGCTGTCACTACTGTTGTTACTTTGCTGCTACTTGTTGCAAGACTTTTCTGGAGCCGTTGCTGGGGAAGAATAGTCCCCCGTCCACGTGCTATTTACTGGCGCCATTGATATAACAAGTTAGGAATAGTCGGCCATCAACAAATCATTTTCTAACACCGTTGCTATCATACCACTTTGCTACTGATACTTTGCTTGCAGACACTAATCTTTCAGGTGTGGTTGAAATTGACAAACTCAGCTGCTAATACTTGAGAGTATTCTTTCGCTTCCCTTTGTGTCGAATCAATAAATTTGGGTTGAATACTCTACCCTCGAAAACTGTTGCGATCCCCTACACTTATGGGTTATCAAGACTATTTTCAGGCGCCGTTGCCGGGGAAGCACATCTATATTCACTGAGTCACTTGGGATTTTCGTCTGCTGGTCACTATGAGGAATCCGAAAGATCCAAGAACTAAAATATTTCCTTCCGCTACGAGGAGAGGTAAGGAACTGCCATCTAGCTCTGCACTTGATTCACCTTCAGTTTTGCGTAAGTTCGCGACATCGCCTCCTGCTAGAAATCTTGATATGTCGCCTGTGCTTGATGATGCCACTTCTGCTGCCCATGATGCTATGCTTGATACAATGCCTGATGATGCTATGCATGATGATGTTATGCCTGATACTGCTTTGCCACTAGGTGCATTCCTTGATGCACAAATTGCTAGAGTTGTTGCTAGACGTGATGATACTTCTGAAACTGCTGATACTATTGAAGTAGAACCTACTACTATGCCTGAATTGCTTGTTATGCCTGAACATTATGTTATGGAGGGAGAGATAGCTGAGGACTTTCTTGCGTGTAAGGATAGCTATGATGTTGAGAGACTATTGCGCAAGTGGAAAGAAAAATCTCTGAACGCTAGGATGAAATACGACCCGAAGTTTTTTAACTTCGCCTATCTTTGTGTCCGATAAGGATCATGAATTCTCTGTCGACCCTGAGTTAATCACTCTGGTCGAATCTGATCCTTTTCACAGTTATGAGTCTGAAATGGTTGTAGCCCATCTTACCAAACTGCACGATATAGCCACCCTATTCACTAGTGAGGAAAAGATCCGCCACTACTATATCCTCAAGTTGTTTCCTTTCTCGCTAAAGGATGATGCTAAGACTTGGTTCACTTCTCTTGCTCCTGGTTGTGTGCGTAGCCCCCAGGATATGGTCTACTACTTCTCTGAAAAATATTTCCCTGCCCATAAGAAGCAAGCTGCCTTGCAAGAAATATACAACTTTTCTCAAGCTGAGGAAGAGAGTCTCCCACAAGCTTAGGGGAGGCTCATCCAGCTATTGATTGCTTTGCCTGATCACCCTCTTGAGAAGAATGAAATACTTGATATCTTCTATAATGACTTACCGATGCTTCCAAAGACCACCTAGATAGTTGTGCTGGTTGTGTTTTTATGGAACGAACCATAGAACAAGCTGAGATTCTACTGAGTAACATCTTGTGCAATGAGAATGCTTGGACTATTCCCGAACCACCTCCTAAGCCAACTCCAAAGAAAAAAGGTATTCTATTCCTCAGTCCTGAAGATATGCAAGAACCCAAAAATCTATGCGAGAGAAAGACATTAAATCTGAAGATGTCAAAAATCTACCACCTATCGAAGAGATCCATGGTCTTGATAACCCGATACAGGTAGTAGAAGTAAATTCTCTGCGTAGGTTTGATGAGAGTGATATTCCTTTTGATAAACCTGCTAGCTTATGCATGGTTGAATTTGATAACTTCGTTGCCAAACAACAGAGTTTCAATGATTGTGTTAGCAGACAATTGGAACAGAATGCTCGTATGCTTAGTCATTTAAGTGCTTGTGTGGACAGAAATGTCAATGATCTTAAGCTTCTGAGTAAACATGCCTCTATGGTTACTACTCAAGTAGAAGAGGTACTTAAAAGCTCAGAATGACTTGCTCAACGAGTTGAATGAAAATTCCGTCAAAGTCGTTACTAGAGGCGGTAGAATGACCCAGGAACCTTTCTATCCTGAGGGTCACCCGAAGAGAATTGAACAAGATTCTCAAGGAGTTAGCACTGATGCACCTAGTCTTCCTAGAAAGAAGAAGAAAGATGATAGGAACTTGCACGCTAGCAACCCTGCTGCTGCTACACCTGAGAGTCCAAGCGATGCCTCTGTCTCTGATGCTGAAACACAATCTGGTGATGAACATGAGCCTAATAATAATATCAATACTGATGTTCATGATGATGCTCAACCTAGCAATGATAAGGATGTGGAGATTGAACTTGTTGATCTTGATAACCCACAGCCTAAGAATAAGAGATACGATAAGAATGACTTCGCTGCTACGAACCACGGTAAAGAAACGGAACCATGGGTTCAGAAACATATGGCCTTTCCTCCCAAACCATCCAAGAAAAAGGATGATGAGGATTTTGAGTGATTTGCTGAAATGATCAGACTTGTCTTTCTGCAAATGCGTTTGACAGATAGGCTCAAAATGTCTACGTATGCTGAGTACATGAAGGATATTGTGACTAATAAGAGGAGGATACCTGAGGTTGAGATTTCCACCATGCTTGCTAATTATACCTTCAAGGGTGGAACTCCTAAAAAACTAGGTGATCCCGGTGTGCCCACTATACCTTGCTCCATTAAAGGTAACTACGTTAGAACTGCTTTATGCGACCTTGGAGCCGGTGTTAGTGTTATGCCTCTCTCTGTTTATCGTAGACTTGAACTGGATAAGTTGACACCCACTGAAATCTCTCTGCAAATGGCCGACAAATCAACTGCTTTCCCTATCGGTATTTGCGAGGATGTGCCTGTTGTGGTTGCTAACGTCACCATCTTAACAGACTTTGTTATCTTGGATATTCCCGAGGACGATGCCATGGCGGTCAGTCTTGGAAGAACCTTTTTAAACACTGTAGGGGCTGTCATAGATTGCCACAAAGGCAATGTCACTTTCCATGTCAACGGTAATGAGCATACGGTGCACTTTCTGAAGAAACAATATCGAGTACATTGCATCAATGCTATCGAAAAAACTTCATCGATTCTTATTGGGAGCTTTGAATGCCCTATTCCTCGTGTCAAGATGAAGTATGATTTGCTTGTTGGGGAGATTCACATCCCCATTGAGGTGACCTAGTGACTATTCAGAAATTCTCTGTTCTCTTTTGCGATTCGAAAAGGTTTGTCGAGGAGACTTGATCAACCTCATTGATGGATTTTCTTTCGATGACCATGAGATGGATGAATCAAGGAGTCACAAACCTCTGTTCCAAGCTTTCACCTTCGGTTGCTTAGAAGAAAAATGATAGGTTTAGTTTAGTTTTCCCTATTTTCTGTTTTAGCGTCCGATAGAAAAGTACCCCGAAAATAAAAGTTCTCCGAACGTCCTGAAAATCAAGTATGATTTTTTCTGGAATTTTTGAAAAATTCTGAGACAAAGAGCTTGTCTGGGGCTGCAACAGTGGGCCACATGCCCAGGGGGCGCGGGCACCCCCCTGGCCGCGCCACCCAGGCATGTGGGGTCCATAGGCACCCCCTCCACTCATTCTTGCTCTCATCTGGTTCTCCTACCTCCAGAAAAAATTGTTTTGCAACTCAAACCCGTGTTCTTGCTCCTCTTGCTGGGGTTTTCGATCTGTTTGCTCCAATCACCATTCTCCGAAATGTTTTGGGGAAATTACTCCTTGGTAAGTGACTCCTCCATTGGTCCAATTAGTTTTTGCTTTAGTGCCTTATACTTCGCGTATTTTTGCTTCCTTCGTGACCATGTTCTTGAGCTTTGCATGCTAATTTTAGCTGGTCCGAAGTAGTTTTGATGCGTATTATGGCCTCTAGGCACTTGTGGGAGTAGTTGCTACGAGTTTCATTGAGCCTTGTTAACTTTTCCTTATAATCACTAAAAATTTCAGAAATTTTCAGAGATAGAAAGGGAAAAGATGAGGAGGTTCTTGAGAGGCTCTTCAAGCCATGACCCCAAGGATGATGGGAGTGAAAAGAAGCCCAAGTATCTAGTTCCTCGAGTCGCAGAAGTTCGAGCTTGCGAGTGGCCAAGCGACGTGTTCTTATGCGCCGCTGGAATTTATGAGGACTTTTATCACTTGGTGGAAAATGCAGGCCTTACCGCCTTCGTTGAAGATAAGTGTCCGCAATACCTCCTCCTCACTAATATCTTCGTACAAAGCTTTAACTTCTATCCGAGGAAGAATCCTCCTATGGTTGAGTTCAAATTTTATGATACCCCCCAGCGCATGTCACTCCAATATTTTTGCAATGTTTGCAAATTACCTTACGTTGGGGATATTCGTGAACCTCGTCCACGGGACTTGGAGGCTTTCATCGATACAATTGATGTAGGAGAGGAGATAGGAGTGTCTTGCGCTAGAGCTGCTAGCATTCATTTTCCATTGCTTCGGTACTTCTCACTATTTGTGGGAAAATGTTTGATTGGCCGTGGGAAAGCTGGGTCACTTAGTTCCCCAGATGTTGCGGTCTTGCGCGAAGCCCTTTATAACGATAAAACTTATAGCTTGGGCACTATAGTAGCTCAACGGTTGAACCTGAACCGTCCGAAAGGTGTTGTCTATGGAGGTGTCTATGCTACTCGTCTTGCCAGACACTTTGAGATACCCATTAGACCGGAGGAGGGAGAAGAGGTTCTTCTTCCCGAGAGATATCTACATTACGATAGCATGGTTCGCCATGACTTTCTTGATAGAGATATAAATAGAAGGATGATTTATAACCTGGTATTTAGTCGGGGTACTCGTGAGACTATTACTTTGCCTGCTCCTTCTTTGTTCAATCTTCATGCAGGGAGGTACATTATTATGCCCTCAGACATCTACGCATATTGGGGCTTAGCCCAACCACAGGTGCCCATGCCCGAGCCACCAGTCGAGTACCAGACGCCAGTTTATCAGTGGGAGCCAGAGGAGCTCACACAACAGTGGCATCAACAGTCCACTTCGGAGTACCCCGGAGCTGGTTATTTCCCTCCTTGGGAGTAGACAAACTTAGGCCAAAAGCCTAAGCTTGGGGGAGTACGTGTTCTCACCGACTTTACATTCTTGCTTATGCTTTTACTTTGTTAGCCGGTGTTCACACTTTGCCGCTGTATCATCCATGCTAGTTTATTTCTTTTTCTCATTTTCTTTTCGTGTGTTTGACTAGTTTGAGAAAAACTAAAAAGATTTTCTTTTTCTTCTTTTGCTTGTTGGTAGCTTTCCCGTGTAAATAGTTTTCTTTATCTTTGGGTCAAGGTAGAAGATATTGGTTACAATGTTTAGTGGCTCTTGCATGCATACTTGTTTAGCTTTCAAAAAGCCATATTACTTTGTCTTCTCCTTTGTGTTTGCCTGCAGATTCCAGCTTTACTCCAATGCACGAGCACGCTTATTATCGTTCACATCGTTCGGTCGTGCAAGTGAAAGGCAATAATGACGATATATGATGAAGTGACTGAGCCTGGAAAAGCCGGTATGAACTCGATCTATTTTGTTTTTGTAAATATGACTAGCTCATCATGCCTGATTCAGCTTTGTTGTGAGAGAAACATGTTTGCAATGACAACTTAGAGATCATAGTTGCTTATGCCATGCTTACTTAGCTAGGAGCTTATAATGGTTTGTCTTGGATGCCCACATGAATGTTTATCAGAAAAGATGAACTTTTCTAATGGCCATTTTGGATTCACTGATTTTGACAATAGTTGGATTTCTTTTGAATAAGAAGTGGCTAAGGTTTTGCTTTGAATTTCACCACTTCCTTTGGGTTCATTTTCGTTTCTTGGATGCAATGAAAGAAGATATGAGCACAAGTTATTAAACCCTAACAGGGAATACCAGGGATGTGACAACTCACCCCCACTCAAAAGAATTTCGTCCCGAGATTTGGAAGTCGTCGGGAATAGCGCGGGATACTCAAGTCGGAGACGATCCTCTTTTTCACATGTTGCCTCCTTTTCAGAATGATTTGACCATTGAACTTTAAGAAACTTGAGGTTTCGACGTCAAGTGGTACGCTCAACTTGATCAAGAACACGCACAGGGTATTCTCGGTATGAAAGGTTATCTTGGAGATCAAGCGTTTCGTGGTCCACTTCATGGATAGGATCCGAAAAGCAACGCCTGAGTTGCGAGACGTGGAATACATCATGAACCTTGGAAAGATGCGGAGGAAGTTCCAATTGGTAGGCAACCTCTCCTTGTTTGGCAAGAATGCAAAAAGGACCAATGTAACGAGGAGCCAACTTGCCCTCGATAATGAATCGATGGGTACCCTTCAAAGTGTTGGGGAACGTCGCATGGGAAACAAAATATTTCCTACGCGCACGAAGACCTATCATGGTGATGTCCATCTACGAGAGGGGATTTCCGATCTACATACCCTTGTAGATCGCACAGCAGAAGCGTTAGTGAACGCGGTTGATGTAGTGGAACATCTTCACGTCCCTCGATCCGTCCCACGAACCGTCCCGCGATCCGTCCCACGATCCGCTCCGATCTAGTGCCGAACGGACGGCACCTCCGCGTTCAGCACGCGTACAGCTCGACGATGATCTCGGCCTTCTTGATCCATCAAGAGAGACGGAGAGGTAGATGAGTTCTCCGGCAGCGTAACGGTGCTCCGGAGGTTGGTGGTGATCTAATATCAGCACGGCTCCGTCCGAGCTCCGCAGAAACACAATCTAGAGGTAAAACCGTGGAGGTATGTGGTCGGGCTGCCGTGGCAAAAGTTGTCTCAAATCAGCCCTAATTGCTCCATATATATAGGAGGAGGGAGGGGAGGCTTGCCTTGAGGCTCAAGGAGCCCCAAGGGCTGCGCCACCAAGGGAGGAGGAGTCCTCCTCCAATCCTAGTCCAACTAGGATTGGAAGGTGGAGTCCTTCTCTCCTTTCCCACCTCCCTTTTTTTCTTTTCTCTTTGATTTTCTTCCTATGGTGCATAGGGCCTTCTTGGGTTGTCCCACCAGCCCACCAAGGGCTGGTGCGCCACCCCCAAGGCCTATGGGCTTCCCCAGGGTGGGCTCCCCCCCCCCCGGTGAACACCCGGAGCCCATTCGTCATTCCCGGTAACTCCGAAAACCTTCCGGTAATCAAATGAGGTCATCCTATATATCAATCTTCGTTTCCGGACCATTCCGAAAACCCTCATGACGTCCGTGATCTCATCCGGGACTCCGAACAACATTCGGTAACCAACCATATAACTCAAATACGCATAAAACAACGTCGAAACTTAAGTGTGCAGACCCTGCGGGTTCGAGAACTATGTAGACATGACCCAAGTGACTCCTCGGTCAATATCCAATAGAGGGACCTAGATGCCCATATTGGATCCCACATATTCTACGAAGATCTTATCGTTTGAACCTCAGTGCCAAGGATTCATATAATCCCGTATGTCATTCCCTTTGTCCTTCGGTATGTTACTTGCCCGAGATTCGATCGTTAGTATCCGCATACCTATTTCAATCTCGTTTACCGGCAAGTCTCTTAACTCGTTCCGTAATACAAGATCCCGTAACTTACACTAAGTCACATTGCTTGCAAGGCTTGTGTGTGATGTTGTATTATCGAGTGGGCCCCGAGATACCTCTCCGTCACACGGAGTGACAAATCCCAGTCTCGATCCATACTAACTCAACGAATACCTTCGGAGATACCTGTAGAGCATCTTTATAGTCACCCAGTTACGTTGCGACGTTTGATACACACAAAGCATTCCTCCGGTGTCAGTGAGTTATATGATCTCATGGTCACAGGAACAAATACTTGACATGCAGAAAACAGTAGCAACAAAATGACACGATCAACATGCTACGTCTATTAGTTTGGGTCTAGTCCATCACATGATTCTCCTAATGATGTGATCCCGTTATCAAGTGACAACACTTGCCTATGGTCAGGAAACCTTGACCATCTTTAATCAACGAGCTAGTCAACTAGAGGCTTACTAGGGACAGTGTTTTGTCTATGTATCCACACATGCACTGTGTTTCCAATCAATACAATTATAGCATGGATAATAAACGATTATCATGAACAAAGAAATATAATAATAACTAATTTATTATTTCCTCTAGGGCATATTTCCAACAGTCTCCCACTTGCACTAGAGTCAGTAATCTAGTTCACATCACCATGTGATCCCAACGAATCCAACACCCATATAGTTATGGGGTCTGATCACGTCTTGCTCGTGATAGAGGTTTTAGTCAACGGTTCTGAAACTTTCAGATTCGTGCATTCTTTACAAATCTCTATGTCATCTTATAGATGTTGCTACTACGTGCTATTCGGAAGTGCTCCAAATATCTACTCTACTATACGAATCTGTTTCACTACTCATAGTTATTCGGATTAGTGTCAAAGCTTGCATCGACGTAACCCTTTCTGACGAACTCTTTAACCACCTCCATAATCGAGAAAAATTCCTTAGTCTATTTAGTTAATAAGGATAACCTTGACCGCTGATCAGTGATTCAATCCTGGATCACTGTGTGTACCTCTTAACAGACTTGCTGCAAGGCACACATCAGGTGCGGTACTCAGCTTGGCATACTTTAGAGTCTACGGCTAAGGCATAGAAGACGACCTTCGTCTATTCTCTTTATTTTGCCGTGGTCAGGTTTTGAGTCTTACTCAAATTCACACCTTACAACACAGTCAAGAACTCCTTCTTTGCTGATCCATTTCGAATTCCTTCAAAAACTTGTCAAGGCATACATCTTGTAGAAACTTCTATTAAGCGTTTTGATCTCCATAGATCTTGATGCTCAACGTTCAAGTAGCTCAATCCAGGTATTCCTTTGAAAAACTCCTTTCAAACAACCTTTTATGCTTCACAGAAATTCTACATTACTTCTGATCAACAATATGTCAACCACATATACTTATCAGAAATTCTATAGTGCTCCCACTCACTTCTTTGGAAATACAAGTTTCTCATAAACCTTGTACAAACCCAAAAATCTTTGATCATCTCATCAAAGTGTATATTCCAACTCCGAGATGCTTGCACCAGTCCATTGAAGGATCGCTGGAGCTTGCATACTTGCTAGTATCTTTAGGATCGACAAAACATCCTGGCTGTATCACATACAATGTTTGCTCAAGGAAACCGTCGAGGAAACAATGTTTTGACATCCTATGTGCAATATTTCATAAATAGTGCAGCAACTACTAACATAATTCTAACAGACTTTTAGCATCGCTACACGTGAGAAAGTCTCATCATAGTCAACTGTTTGAACTTGTCGGAAACATCTTTGCGACAAGTCGAGCTTTTATTAATAGTGACTTATCATCATCATCGTATGTCTTCCTTTTAAAGATCCATCTTTACTCAATAGTCCTATGACCATCAAGTAGTTCTTCCAAAGTCTACACTTTGTTTTCATACATGGATCCTCTCTCAGATTTCATGGCCTCCAGCCATTTGTCGGAATCCGGGCCCACCATTGCTTTCTTCATAACTCGTAGGTTCACTGTTGCTCAACAACATGACCTCCAAGACAGGGTTACCGTACCACTCTGCAGTAGTACGCGACCTTGTCAACCTACGAGGTTTGTAGTAACTTGATTCGATGCTCGATGATCACCATCATCAGCTTTCACTTCAATTGGTGTAGGCGCCACAGGAACAACTTCCTGCGCCCTGCTACACACTGGTTGAAGTGATGGTTCAATAACCTCATCCAGTTCTACCACCCTCCCACTCAATTCTTTTGGGAGAAACCTTTCCTCGAGAAAAGGATCCGTTTCTAGAAACAAATACTTTGCTTTCGGATCTGAGATAGGAGATGTACCCAACTGTTTTGGATATCCTATGAAGATGCATTTATCTGCTTTGGGTTCGAGCTTATCAGACTGAAACTTTTTCACATATGTGTCGAAGCCCCAAACTTTGAAGAAACGGCAGTTTAGATTTCTCTAAACCTCAGTCTATACTGTGTCATCTCAACGGAAATACGCGGTGCCCTATTTAAAGTGAATGTGGTTGTCTCTAATGCATAACCCATAAACGATAGTGGTAATTCGATAAGAGACATCATAGCATGCACCATACCAAATAGTGCGTGGCTATCACGTTTAGACACATCATCACACTATGATGTTCCAGGTGGCATGAACTGCGAAACAATTTCCACATTGTCTTAACTGCGTACCAAAACTCGTAACTCAGATATTCATTTCTATGATCATATCGTAGACCGTTTATCCTCTTGTTACGATGAACTTCACTCTGAAACAGAATTGAACTTTTCAATATTTCAGACTTGTGATTCATTAAGTAAATGCTCTTGTATCTACTCAAATCGTCATTGAAGTAGGAACATAATGATATCCACTGCATGCCTCAGCACCCATTGGACTGCGTACATCAAAATGTATCACTTCCAACAAGTTACTATCTTGTTTCATCTCAATGAAAACAAGGCTTTGCTCATGTGGTATGATTTGCATGTCACTAGTGATTCAAAATCAAGTGAGTATAAACATCCATCAGCATGGAGCCTCTTCATGCAATTTATACCAACATGACTCAAGCGGCAGTGCCACAAGTAAGTGGTACTATCATCATTACCCCGTATCTTTTGGCACCAATATCATGAACATGTGTAACACTACGATCGAGATTCAACAAACCATTGAAGGTGATTATTCAAGCCAATAGAGTAACCATTATTCTCTTTAAATTAATAATCGTATTGCAATAAACACGATCCAATCATGGTCATGCTTAACGCAAGCACCAAATAACAATTATTTAGGTTTAACACCAATCCCGATGGTAGAGGGGGCGTGCGACGTTTGTTCATATCAACCTTGGAAACACTTCCAACACGTATCGTCACCTCGCCTTTAGCTAGTCTCCGTTTATGCCGTAGCTTTCATTTCGTGTTACTAATCACTTAGCAACCGAACTGGTATCCAATACCCTCGTGCTAGTAGGAGTACTAGTAAAGTACACATCAACATCATGTATATCAAATATACTTCTTTCAACTTTTGCCAGCCTTCTTATCTACCAAGTATCTAGAGTTGCTCCGCCTCAGTGACCGTTCCCCTCATAACAGAAGCACTTAGTCCCGGGCTTGGGTTTAATCCGGGGTCTCTTCATTAGTGCAGCAACTGCTTTGTCGTTTCACGAAGTATCCCTTCTAGCCCTTGCCTTTCTCGAAACTTAGTGGTTTTACTAACCATCAACTATTGATGCTCCTTCTTGATTTCTACTTTCGCAGTGTCAAACATTGCGAATCACTCAAGGATCATTGTATCTATCCTTGATATGTTATAGTTCATCACGAAGCTCTCACAGCTTGGTGGCAGTGACTTTGGAGAACCATCACTATCTTATCTGGAAGATCAACTCCCACTTGATTCAAGCGATTGTCGTACTCAAATAATCTGAGCACACGCTCAATGATTGAGCTTTTCTCCTCTACTTCGTGGACAAAGAATCTTGTCGGAGGTCTCATACCTCTTAACAAGGGCACAAGCATGAAATCTCAATTTCATCTCTTTAGAACATCTCTTATGTTCCGTGACGTTTCAAAATGTCTTCGGCACCTTGCTTCTAAGCCATTAAGTATTTTGTACTGAACTATCGTGTAGTCATCAGAAACGTGTATGTCGGATGTTCACAACATCTACAGACGACGCTTGAGGTGCAGCACACCGAGTGGTGCATTAAGGACATAAGCCTTCTGCGCAGCAACGAGGATAATCCTTGGTTTTACAGACTCAGTCTGCAAAGTTTGCTACTATCAACTTTCAACTAAATTTTCTCTAGGAACATATAAAAATAGTAGAGCTATAGCGCAAGCTAAATCGTAATTCGCAAAGACCATTAGACTATGTTCATGACAATTAGTTCAATTAATCATATTACTTAAGAACTCCCACTCAAAAAGTACATCTCTCTAGTCATTTGAGTGGTACATGATCAAAATCCACTATCTCAAGTCCGATCATCACGTGAGTCGAGAATAGTTTCAGTGGTAAGCATCTCTATGCTAATCATATCAACTATATGATAAATGCTCGACCTTTCGGTCTCATGTGTTCCGAGGCCATGTCTGCACATGCTAGGCTCGTCAAGCTTAACCCGAGTGTTCCGCGTGTGCAACTGTTTTGCACCCGTTGTATGTGAACGTTGAGTCTATCACACCCGATCATCACGTGGTGTCTCGAAACGAAGAACTGTCGCAACGGTGCACCGTCGGGGAGAACACAATTTCGTCTTGAAATTTTAGTGAGAGATCACCTCATAGTGCTACCTCGTTCTAAGAAAGGTAAGGTGCATAAAGGATTAACATCACATGCAATTCATAAGTGACATGATATGGCCATCATCATGTGCTTCTTGATCTCCATCACCAAAGCACCGGCACGATCTTCTTGTCACCGGCGTCACACTATGATCTCCATCATCATGATCTCCATCAACGTGTCGCCATCGGGGTTGTCGTGCTACTCACGCTATTACTACTAAAGCTACGTCCTAGCAATATAGTAAACACATCTGCAAGCACAAACGTTAGTTTAAAGACAACCCTATGGCTCCTGCCGGTTGCCGTACCATTGACGTGCAAGTCAATATTTCCTATTACAACATGATCATTTCATACATCCAATATATCACATCACGTCGTTGGCCATATCACATCACAAGCATACCCTGCAAAAACAAGTTAGACGTCCTCTAATTGTTGTTGCATGTTTTACGTGGTGACCATCGGTATATAGTAGGATCGCATCTTACTTACGCAAACACCACAACGGAGATATATGAATTGCTATTTAACCTCATCCAAGGACCTCCTCGGTCAAATCCGATTCAACTAAAGTTGGAGAAACCGACACTCGCCGGTCATCTTTGAGCAACGGAGTTACTCGTAGCGATGAAACCAGTCTCTCGTAAGCGTACGAGTAATGTCGGTCCGAGCCGCTTCGATCCAACAATATCGCGGAATCAAGAAAAGACTAAGGAGGGCAGCAAAACGCACATCACCGCCCACAAAAACTTTTGTGTTCTACTCGAGAAGACATCTACGCATGAACCAAGCTCATGATGCCACTGTTGGGGAACGTCGCATGGGAAACAAAAAATTTCCTACGCGCACGAAGACCTATCATGGTGAAGTCCATCTATGAGAGGGGATTTCCGATCTACGTACCCTTGTAGATCACACAGCAGAAGCGTTAGTGAACGCGGTTGATGTAGTGGAACGTCCTCACGTCCCTCGATCCGCCCCGCGAACCGTCCAACGAACCGTCCCGCGATCCGTCCCACGATCCGCTCTGATCTAGTTCCGAACGGACGGCACCTCCACGTTCAGCACACGTACAGCTCGACGATGATCTCGGCCTTCTTGATCCAGCAAGAGAGACGGAGAGGTAGATGAGTTTTCCGGCAGCGTGACGGCGCTCCGGAGGTTGGTGGTGATCTAATATCAGCAGGGCTCCGTCCGAGCTCCGCAAAAACGCGATCTAGAGGTAAAACCGTGGAGGTATGTGGTCGGGCTGCCGTGGCAAAAGATGTCTCAAATCAGCCCTAATTGCTCCATATATATAGGAGGAGGGAGGGGAGGCTTGCCTTGAGGCTCAAGGAGCCCCAGGGGCTGCGCCACCAAGGGAGGAGGAGTCCTCCTCCAATCCTAGTCCAACTAGGATTGGAAGGTGGAGTCCTTCTCTCCTTTCCCACCTCCCTTTTTTTCTTTTCTCTTTGATTTTCTTCCTATGGTGCATAGGGCCTTCTTGGGTTGTCCCACCAGCCCACCAAGGGCTGGTGCGCCACCCCCAAGGCCTATGGGCTTCCCCAGGGTGGGCTCCCCCCCCCCGGTGAACACCCGGAGCCCATTCGTCATTCCCGGTAACTCCGAAAACCTTCCGGTAATCAAATGAGGTCATCCTATATATCAATCTTCGTTTCCGGACCATTCCGAAAACCCTCATGACGTCCGTGATCTCATCCGGGACTCCGAACAACATTCGGTAACCAACCATATAACTCAAATACGCATAAAACAACGTCGAAACTTAAGTGTGCAGACCCTGCGGGTTCGAGAACTATGTAGACATGACCCAAGTGACTCCTCGGTCAATATCCAATAGAGGGACCTAGATGCCCATATTGGATCCCACATATTCTACGAAGATCTTATCGTTTGAACCTCAGTGCCAAGGATTCATATAATCCCGTATGTCATTCCCTTTGTCCTTCGGTATGTTACTTGCCCGAGATTCGATCGTTAGTATCCGCATACCTATTTCAATCTCGTTTACCGGCAAGTCTCTTTACTCGTTCCGTAATACAAGATCCCGTAACTTACACTAAGTCACATTGCTTGCAAGGCTTGTGTGTGATGTTGTATTATCGAGTGGGCCCCGAGATACCTCTCCGTCACACGGAGTGACAAATCCCAGTCTCGATCCATACTAACTCAACGAATACCTTCGGAGATACCTGTAGAGCATCTTTATAGTCACCCAGTTACGTTGCGACGTTTGATACACACAAAGCATTCCTCCGGTGTCAGTGAGTTATATGATCTCATGGTCATAGGAACAAATACTTGACACGCAGAAAACAGTAGCAACAAAATGACACGATCAACATGCTACGTCTATTAGTTTGGGTCTAGTCCATCACATGATTCTCCTAATGATGTGATCCCGTTATCAAGTGACAACACTTGCCTATGGTCAGGAAACCTTGACCATCTTTGATCAACGAGCTAGTCAACTAGAGGCTTACTAGGGACAGTGTTTTGTCTATGTATCCACACATGCACTGTGTTTCCAATCAATACAATTATAGCATGGATAATAAACGATTATCATGAACAAAGAAATATAATAATAACTAATTTATTATTGCCTCTAGGGCATATTTCCAACACAAAGGTGTAACCCGAAGGTAAGCCTTCTCGTCAACTTCAAAGGTCACAGCCTTATGATGACGATCATATTGGCTCTTTTGACGAGACTAGGCTGTTTTCAACTTTTCACGAATAATGCGAACTTGCTCTTCTGCATCCTGGATCATGTCCGGACCAAAGAGTTGACTCTCTCAGGTTTCTGACCAATTAAGAGGTGTTCGACATCTTCGTCCATAGAGAACTTCAAAAGGATCTTTGCCCAAGCTTGATTGATAACTATTGTTATAAGCAAACTCGGCGAACTGAAGGCACTTCTCCCAATTCATACCGAACGATATAACACAAGCTCGGAGCATATCTTCTAGGACTTGATTCGCTCTTTCTACTTGACCACTTGATTGAGGATGGAAAGCAGTGCTAAAAGATAAGTGAGTCCCCATGGCATTCTGAAAACTCTCCCAGAAGCGAGAAGTAAAGATACTTCCACGGTCTGAGTTAATCTCCAGAGGAACACCATGAAGAGACACTATTAGAGATTTATATAACTCTGCTAGCTGGCTAGTTGTTATACTCTCACGAACTGGAAGAAAATGAGCTACTTTGGAAAGACGGTCAATGACCACAAAGATAGCATTATTTCCTTTCTTGCTCTTGGGAAATCTGGTGATGAAATCTATGCTGACTTTATCCCATTTCCATTCAGGAATAGCTAAGGGTTGAAGGGTGCCAGCGGGCCTTTGATGTTCTTCCTTAACTCGACGACAAACGTCGTGGTTAGCAACGAACTCAGCAATTTCTCTCTTCATCCTAGTCCACCAAAACCTCTGGCATAGGTCCTGATACATCTTAGTACTACCAGGATGAATGGTGAGAGGAGAATCATGAGCCTCCTTAAGGATTAACTGCCTTAGATGTGGATTCTTAGGAACCACTAGACGATTCTGGAAGAACACAACATCTTGATCATTCATGTAGAATTCCTTAGCGTTTCCGCTAATAATATTCTCCTTGATCCGTGATATACCCTTATCACGCTTCTGGCCAGCTATGATTTGATCCTTAAGAGTAGGCTTCGCCACCAGGGTAGAAAGGAATCCTTGAGGAACAATGTGAAGATTTAACTTCCGAAATTCCTCATAGAGATGTGGTTGACCTCGTTGTAGCATCAGGTTGTTACAATAAGACTTACAACTTAGTGCATCTGGCATAACATTTGCCTTCCCTGGGGTGTAAGTTATCCCTAAGTCGTAATCCGTGATCAACTCAACCCACCGTCTTTGCCTGAGATTCAAATCCGGCTGGGTGAAGATATACTTCAGACTTTGGTGATCAGTGAATATTTCGCAACGATTACCAAGAAGGTAATGTCGCCAGGTTGAAGTGCATGGACTACTGCTGCAATCTCAAGATCATGTGTGGGATAATTATCCTCATGTGGACGCAACTGTTGAGATGCGTATGAAATCACATGACGATCCTGCATGAGAATGCAACATAATCCTTGTCGCGAGGCGTCGCAGTAGATAACAAAGTCCTTAGAGAAATCTGGTGGTAGCAACACAGGTGCGGAAGTCAGGCGTCTTTTCAGTTCCCGAAAACTATGCTGACACTATGGTGTCCACTCGAACGTTTTATCTTTCTTGAGGAGTTCAGTTAGAGGCTTTGCAACCTTGGAGAAATTCTAGACAAAGCGGCGACAATAACTCGCTAGACCAAGAAAACTCCTAACTTGCTTAACCGATTCAGGTTGAGTCCAATCAAGGACAGCTTGAGCTATCTCGGGATTGACATCAATACCCTTACCAGAGAATACGTGGCCTAGATAGGTCACTTCTGGTAACCAAAATTCACATTTTGAAAACTTGGCATAAAGGCGATGCTCTCGAAGTTTCATCAATACCAGCCTTAAAATGCTTGGCATGTTCTTGTTCGTTCTTCGAGTAGATGAGAATATCATCGAGGTATACTACGACGAATTTATCCAAATACTCCATGAAGATTGAATTCATCAAGCGAGAGTAGGTGGCTGGGGCATTGGTTAAACCGAAGGACATGACGGTGTACTCGTATTGGCCATAACGAGTGACAAAAGCCGTTTTTGGAATGTCCCCGTTCTTGATCTTGATTTGATGGTATCCCAACCTCAAATCCATTTTGGAGAAGACTGAGGATCCAGCGAGCTAATCATACAGATCTTTGATCCTGGGGAGCGGATACTTGTTCTTTATGGTGACCAGATTAACTGCTCGATAATCTACAACCATCCGATCCGTTCCGTATTTCTTCTTGACGAAGAGGACGGGACAAGCCCAAGGAGAAGAGCTAGGACGAATGAAACCTTTATTCAAGGCCTCATCTAGTTGCTTCTTAAGTTCGGCTAGCTCCAGGAGTGCCATCTTATATGGTCTTCTGGCTATTGGAATGGTTCCTGGAACAAGGTCCATGACAAACTCTACATCTTTGTCTGGTGGAATTCCTGGCAGTTCCTCTGGAAAAACATCTGGGAAGTCACGGACTACCAGAATGTCTTCAAGTTCTGGAAGAGGGTTGGCATTGAGGGAATAGAGTTGGCATTTGGCAACTCGAGTAGAGACATTGACTATCTCACCCGAGGGATGGGTAAGCTGAACATTTCTAGAACGAGTATCATTCTTGGCATAGTGAGCTGACATCCAGTCCATACCCTAGATGATATTGATATCCGATGATTTCAGGGCTATCAAGGATGCTAGAAAAACTAGCATGTCTACTAGAATTTCATTGTCATAGGTTATCCTGGAGGTTTGCCACTTACTACCAGGGGTTTGGACAACCAATGGAATTGGCATATCACAGAAAGACATGTTATGCAACTGTGCATAAATTTCTGAAATGAAGGAATGAGATGACCCGGTGTCAAAAAGAACAGACGCTGGGTGATGATTAACAAGGAGCGTACCCAGTAAGACGTCGGGATCCTCTACAGCTTCTTCTGCTGAAACATAGTTCACACGGCCACGTGCAGGAGTTGGCTTCACATAGTAAGCTTTGCCCGACTTGCCTTGCCCAACGGACTTTCCGGGTTGCTTGGCACCCATATTCTGAGGACACTCTCGGGAATAGTGCCCTGGTTCTCCACACTTGTAACAGATCACCTGATGTGCACGTGGTGCAGCATTGCTAGCTAGACCACCATAGGTTTTTGCTGGAGGGTTGGTCTGATTCGTCTGAGGCGCCCCATAGGATAGCCTCAGAGTGTATCTTGGCGGCAGAGAACTATTTGGAACCCACGGCCTGTGTTTTGGGAACCCAGAACCAGATGACGAGCCAGAGTCACGGGAGTGCTTCTTTGTGGCTTCATAGTCGGTATGACCAGTCTCGGCACTGATCGCCTTGTTGACAAGAGCTTGAAATCTTGTACATTCGTGGAGGCGCAAATCACGATGAAGTTCAGGGCTCAGACCCTTTCGGAATCTTGCTTGCTTCTCGGCGCCAGTTGACACCTCCTCAGTTGCATAGCGGGCGAGGTTACCGAACTCGTGGCTATAGGCATCCACGGTCAATTTTCCCTGGGTGAATGCACAGAACTCCTCTCTCTTTCTGTCCATCAGGCCCTTTGGAATATGGTGCTTACGGAAGGCTGCACTAAAGTCTGCCCATGTGGCTGCTGGTCCGGCAGGACGGATAGCTTCAAAGTTCTCCCACCACAGATTGGCGGGTCCTTCCAGAAAGTACGCCGCAAAGGTCACCTTGTCGGCCTCAGAAACATTTGCAGAGCGAATCTTGCGCGATATACTGCACAGCCAATCATCAGCGTCGAGGGGATCGACGGAGTGATGGAACTTTGGAGGATTCAGCTTCACAAAGTCATTGAGGGACACTGCATCATTCCTAGGCCGACGAGCCGTATTTTGCTCAATACGCTCTAACACACGGTTGGTCTCCCTTTTGTTTCTCTCTGCCTCAAGCATAACTTCCGCCAAAGAGGGCGGGTGAGGCAGTTCCTCCTGTGATGCTTGACTACCCTCTCCTTGCTCATGAGCAGGGGCACGGTTCAACCTGGTGAACACCATCCTGAAAAACAAACTCACAGCTTAGACCAATATCAACATCAACACTAACTATGGATTAAGAATGCACTGAACACATGGAATGCGGAAATGAACATCCGAACAACATGGTAACAAGCAACTGCTATATATACACCATGGTTCATACACACCATTACATAGTTCAGTACAACCTTAACCGAAGAGCAAACTACTGAAAACATGAAACTACTCATCAGAGGCTTTCCAAGCTTTCTATACATTATTTATCTATGCCTCCGGAATTCATCTCACGACACAAGCATACTCCACAAGACACACAGGACTGTGGAAGTATAACTACTACCATACTATCCTTCCACTCACGGGTTCAGGTATCCGCATAGAATATCTCATAAAGATTGCCTCCATGGCTTGGGAGCTCAGCCTGCGGATCAGGAAATACTCCAGCCTGAGACCCCTGGGATCCGTAAGGACACGGGTGTGGCCTTGGTCCCCTGACTGGTGGTAGTAGAGGTCCCCGAAGAGGGATGACTCCTCCTATAGTAGGCCAGTCAACATGAGACGGAAGATGGGTCCTAACAGGGTTCAGGATCTCCATATCTCCATACCCTGTCTGGACTACACGTGCCAACTGTGTCAAAGCCTTCCACAGACGGGCACGTGTAGCATAGAGCTCCATACAAAGGGCACGAGCATCACTGTCTCTATTCTCTAGCATCTCAGCAGTGGACTGCAGCAGCGGATCCTCCATAGAGGAATCAAAGTAGACCCCACTGAGGTATCCTTCTTCACCTGGCTGAGAGGTAGAAACATGAACTCTGAATTCTGCAGCAGTGCATGTCTAGCCCTCATGACGGTCAGCATTGAATAGGCAGCATCTTGTACTGCCATGTCAACAGTGACCCCCAATCCATAAGACCAATGGATCGGCTCCTCAGCTCCAGGGTAATCTGGGAATACCCTAACAGTGCAGAGGTACTGACTCTGATTAAAATCCCGGTACTGCTCCTCCACTGTGTACTCTGGGTACCAGCGGTAACCGGATACTGACATCATCCTGACTAGCATGGCCGCGTGACCCGGCACATCAATGCACCTAGTCAGACGGACCACCTGACGAGAAGGACGGCCAGGCATCTGCAAATAGAGAGTAATGCAAAAGCATTAGAGCTCTCAAGACAAAAATGGGCAGCATAACGGTTGTAAATGCTCAAAACAATTTTGAGACAACACATAAAAATAGGATAGCGTAACCACTCAACTACCAAGTTCAATTCCATGGTCATCAAAACTTACTTTCTTTTCCTTGGAATAAAAGAAACCCGAAGTAACTCTCGACTCGGTGTCCTATAATCTACCGATCAGAAACACGTGCCTAAGAGAAAGATAAGTAACCTAGTCCTTAATCCCCGCAGAAAAGACGAGGACGACCAGAATATAATAACTTGAGAAGAGAAACAAAAGTCTTATGTTCCCTTCCACAAACAATTCCCTTATATATAACTAAAGCAATTCTAGACTCAACTTCGACTAGTTTGGCTTAGTAATCCTATAGTCAGTCAGGCTCTGATACCAACGATGTCAGGACCCTGATCCTAAGCCATAGGAATCCAGCATGTAACACATCGCATCTCTTTGCAGTCTCACGCACGGTTATCCCCACGGCTGCAGCCTTACCTTAGCCGGAACCGTTTGCGCCTTTTGACTCGCGTATGCGATTGTGTCGCTAGCAATCCAATGTCAAATAACCCGGATCGACATGTCTAGTCATAAACTAAAGTGGCAGTTCCGTACAGGGACATGCATACATGACCCAGCAAAGCAGGTATTGGTCATCAGCGAATGTAGACGAGTCGTAGCAAGCTACAAGGACTCCATTACAACGTATGACATTCCCCAAAGGGACAGACACAACAGCTAAGAAGGACACATGTCGGTTAACCAATGTGTCCGAAGCAGTAGCGAACTACCATGGCTCCAAGGAATCACAAAGGGGCATTTCCCCATAAGGAGTGCTACTAAGGCATACGACTAGGTATTCGAACCCCATACATATCAAGTACAACACACGTACGCATGGCATACCGATATGTATAGATACATCGATGGCATCACAACATAACCATAAACATACAAACTTTATTTAAAAGGCTCGGAAGACCCTCACACATAATATTACAAGGTAGGGGTCTCACGACCCATCATCACAAGTCATACACACAATTCTTACAAGCCAGCGGAAGATTTAAAACTGACTGAGTACAGACAGATGGAAAGATAAAGGCACATGGCCTGACTATCTACAGACCATCCTAGGGCCAGATCATAGCTGGGATACCAGCTACTCGTCGTCGTCGATGTCTAGATAGAACCCTCCATTAGGGTCATTAACAACCTCTGCAACAATTATTAAGCAAACGAGAGTACAAAAGTACTCAGTAAGACTTTAGGAAATCTATCTACTCATGCAATGTATCATCAAGGAGTTGTGGGGTATCATGCGGAAAGTCAGCATTTGACTCTTGGCTAGACAACTTGCATTTTTAAAATAGTTTTGACAACTATGTTTCTCGCAGACAAGTCCACTAACACCACAACAATACTCCATCATGGAATCATTCCATCTCCCTATGGAAATGCCATCCACGACACTCACACTTATCTTGACCATTTTATGAGTAGCCATTATAGTTATCTATGAACAACATATGCCTCCAAGTAGTCCATATCCGCGGACGCGGCTATTCGAATAGATCATAACCCTGCAGGGGTGTACTTCTTCACACACGCTCTCGCCACTTATCGCCATGTGCATGTCATGCACCTCGGCAACCTTCAAGCGGAAGCCCGGCGAGGGAGTCGGACACGACCGTTAACCACGCTAATACTTAGTCCAGGTCTATTGCCTATCTGAGGGTAACCCGCACGGAAGTCCGGCCGAGGTTTCCGCCACGGCCCAAATGATGTGCGCAGGGTTCCCAAGCCCACCATCCGGGTGCCACTTGGTACACCGTGCCACTGCCTGCCGCATCATAATCCACCTCTAAGGTCAGCGCTACACACGGTCTCCAGCATGACTATAAACACCAGAAACTAATTGCAACTCCTGGACCGAGTACTAAGCGGTTAATAAGTCGAGCGGGGTCATATTTCAGGTCCCAACATGTGGTAGTATCTTGTCTTGGTTTACATACACGGAACTCAGTTCCTAAGGACGGTTCCAATGAAACAACCCGCCATGTACTCCTACATAGCCTTTCACCGGTACCTTTACCAAATCAGGTTCAACACACCACCTTTACTTACTGAACACATTCTCACAATTCTGTTCATCACCCAGATGACAGACCATACACAACTCTAAGTATAGCATGCATAGCAGGATAAGGCACATCATGGCTCAAGGATCTATCAGGTATACTAGGTTGCAAGGTTCAGCTATTTACTGTGACAAGGACAGGTCATGCAAAGGAAGTGGGTTCAACTAACGTGATAAAAGCAGTGAAATCATTTTGACCTAACGCAATAAATAAGAGCAGGAGCGAGAACATGGGATTTATCGGGATGATAAAAATGGTTGCTTGCCTTGTTGCTCAGCAGAGGGGTGATATCCGTCACTCGGATCATCAGACGTATCCGAAGGGGCGGGGCCTACCGGAATAACAACAATCAATCAATATCAAACATATGCAACAAAATGATGCATGAGATGCAATGTAGCTCGGTTTGAAATGACTAGCAAAACCCTTTGGGGTGATCTTGATTTGAAATCATAATTCAAATATCATTTGAATTATAATTTATCAATTCTTTTAATTGATTTGACCTGATGCTGTTTCATAACTTTGTTTTTCATGCATGAAAATAGCAACATTGGATTCCTTGGATTTTTTTATCCATTTACATATATTATTTGTCAAATTTGGAGTTATATTCAAATTTCTACGAATTTCCAAAGTTTTGAACTTGTTCTGGAATTATTTTTAAACAGAAAAGTCTTTATTGCATCAGCATGACATCAGCAGGTCCAACTGGCCGTTGAAAGTCAAACCTGACGAGTGGGACCCACTCGTCAGTGACTCTGGCCAGTTTTTAATTTAGATTTAACTTAATTAGTTAATTAACAGAGTAGGACCCACTTGCCAGTGTCTGTTTAAGTTAATTAAATAAGTTATTTTTATTTTTACTAAACTTAATTAGCCAGGGGCTGGCCCTCACTAGCACACTCTGGCAATAGCAAGACGAATGCTGATTCTGTGACAACAAACCTTCCCTTGCAACGGCACCAGAAGAATGTTGCTAGAACTCCCCGGCAACGAAACTAAAAGAATGTTGTTGATGACCCACCAGCGCGTGGGTTCGCAGCAGTTTTCGAGGGTAGAGTATTCGACCCAAATTTGTTGATTCGCCAGACAGGAGGTAAGAGAATACTCTCGAGTATTAGCAGCTGAATGCGTCAGATTCAACCGCACCTGAAAGATTAGTATCTGCAAGCAAAGTAGTAACAGCAAAGTAGCGAATAACGGCAGTGGCAAGGAACAGTAACAAGCGAGAGTAATAGCAACAGTAGCAGTAGAGCAAGACAAATTACAGCAGTAGTAGGACAAACTCGTAGGCAATGGGTCGGTAATTTGTTTGGATGATATTCATCATGCAACAGTTATAACACGGAGAGATATGTGGCTAGCTCCCGTTCGTCAATGTGATGTAGGCATGCATTCCGTGTGTCGTCATACGTGCTTAGGGAAAAGAACTTGCATGACATCTATTGTCCATCCCTCTCGTGGCAGCGGGGTCCAAAAGGAAACTATGGGATATTAAGGTTCTCCTTTTAATAAAGAACCGGACCAACGCATTAGCACTTGGTGAACACATGAACTCCTCAAACTATGGTCATCACCGGGAGTGGTTCCGGTTATTGTCACTCCGGGGTTGCCGGATCATAACACATAGTAGGTAACTACAACTTGCAAGATCGGATCTAAAAAACACATATATTGGTGACAACATAATAATTTCAGATCTGAAATCATGGCACTCGGGCCCTAGTGACAAGCATTAAGCATGGCAAAGTAGTAGCAACATCAATCTCAGAACATAGTGGATACTAGGGATCAATCCCCATCAAAACTAACTCGATTACATGATTGATCTCATCCTACTCATCACCGCCCAGCGAGCCGACGAATAGATTACTCACGAACAATGAAGAGCTTCATAGAATTGGAGAGGGAAGAAGGTTGATGATGACGATGGCGACGATTTCCCCTCTCGGGAGCCCAAAACGGACTCCAGATATGCCCTCCAGATGACGAACAAGTTGTGGCGGCGCCTCCGTATCACAAACACGACGAAATCTTCTCTTTTTATTTTTTTCTGGGACGAAAGTGAACTTATAGACCTCAGGTTGGGGGCGGCAGAGCCGTGTGCGCCCCACAAGCATGCCCACCGCCACGAGGGGGTGGCGGAGGCAGGGCTTGTGGCCCACTCGCCCACCCCCTCAGGTGGATCTTGGCGCAGGTATTTTTCATATTTTCCAAAAATGCTCCCCGTAAATTTTCAGGACGTTTGGAGAACTTTGATATCTGCAGAAAAATAACACCAAGGCAATTCTGCTGAAAACAACGTCAGTCCAGGTTAGTTCCATTCAAGTCATGCAAATTAGATTCCAAAACAAGGGCAAAAGAGTTTGGAAAAGTAGATACGATGGAGACATATCAACTCCCCCAAGCTTAAAACCTTGCTTGTCCTCAAGCAACTCAGTTGACAAACTGAGAGAGAAAGAAAAACTTTGATAAACTCTGTTTGATCTTGTTCTGCAACTATGTCTAACTCATAACCACAATTTCAGCAAGATCGCAAATTAAGCACATAAGCAAATGACACAATGGTCTCACGGTAAACTAATATAAATGGCATAATCAGCTAACGAGCAAATAATAATGAGTTTCAAATACCAACACTTCAATCAAAACAAGCATGAAGCAATATGAGTTGGTGGTATCTCGCTAGCTCTTTCTGAGACCACAACACATAAATGCAGAGCACTTTCAAAGATCAAGGGCTGACTAAACATTGTAATTCATAGCAACGAAGATCCAGTCATAGTCATACTCAATATCAATCAAAAGCAAAGCATAAAAATGACAGAGGTGCTCTCTAATTGGAGCTTATAGAAGAGGAGGATGACTCAACAGGAAAATAAATAGACAGGCCCTTCGCAGAGGGAAGCATTGATTTGCAGAGGTGCCAGAGCTCAAGCTTTGAAAACAGAGATAATAATTTTCGGTGGCAAGCTTTCATATTCAACGCAATGACCAAGAGTTCTCAATATCTTCCATCCTACTCATGCTATAGGCGGTTCCCAAACAGAAAAGTAAAGTTTTAACTCCCCCACCACCAATCAATCACACTCCACGGCTAGCCGAATCCTCGGGTACCGTGCATACTAACATTAGTCCGGGGGGAGTCTTGTTTTACAGTTATGTTTTTGATTTAAGCGTGGAACTGGGCATTCCAATTACCGACCCGTTTCTCGTGAATTACAATGAATAAACACATGTCGAGGATAACACTCCTAGAATGGAAGATACCAATAGCCCTCTGTCACCACATGAGCGGTTCGGGCATGCAAAACAGATTATTTCTTGAAGATTTAGAGAATGGCACAAGCAAATTTACTTGGAACGGCAGGTAGATACCGCAAAATAGGTAGGTATGGTGGACTCTCATGGAAAAACTTTCGGGTTTATGGAAGTGGATGCACAAGCAGTATTCCGCTTAGTACAAGTGAAGGCTAGCAAAAGATTGGGAAGTGACCAACTAGAGAGCGACAACAGTCATCAAGATGCAATGAGTTTGACTAACATTGAATGCAAGCATGAAAAGGATATAAATCACCATGAACACGAACATCATAGAGGCTATGTTGATTTTGTTTCAACTACATGCATGAACATGTGCCAAGTCAAGCCATTTGAAACATTCAAAGGAGAATACCATCCTATCATACTACATCATAGTCATCTCAAAATCTATGTTGGCAATCAAGACAAACCATTATAAGCTCCTAGCTAAATAAGCATGGCATCAAAAACTATGATCTCTACGTTGTCATTGCAAACATGGTTCTCTCACAACAAAGCTGAATTTGGGTCGACAAGCTAGTCATATTTACAAAAACAAAATAGATAGAGTTCATACCAACTTTTCCAGTCTCAGTCACTTCATCATATATCATCATTATTGCCTTTCACTTGCACGATCGAACGATGTGAACAATAATAAGAGTGCTCGTTCAATGGACTAAGCTGAATCTGCAGGCAAACACAAGGGAGAAGACAAAGTAATATGGCTCTTTGAAAGCTAAACATGTATGCATAGAAGAGCCAATAAACACTGTAACCAATATCTTCTACCTTGACCCAAAGAAAAAGAAAACTATTTACACGGGAAAGCTCCCAACAATCAAAAGAAGAAAGAAAAATATTTTTGGGTTTTCTCAAAAGGACACAAAACAAGAAAACAAGAAAACAAAAATAAACTAGCATGGATAATGCAGTGGCAAAGTGTAAACACCGGCTAACAAGGTGAAAGCATAAGCATGAATGTAAGGTCGGTGAGAACACGTAGTCCCCCAAGCTTAGGCTTTTGGCCTAGCTTGGTCTACTCCCATGGTGGGACATCACCAGCTCCAGGATACTCCGGAGCAGACTGTGGATGCTACTGTTGTGTGAGCTCCTCTGGCTCCCACTAATAAACTGGTGTCTGGTACTCGACTGGCGGTTCGGGCACGGGCGCCTGTGGTTGGGCCAAGCCCCAATATGCGTAGATGTCCGAGGGCATAATAGTGTACCTGCCTGCATGAAGATCGAACAAAGAAGGAGCAGGCAAAGTAATAGTCTCTCGAGTACCCTGACTAAATACCAGGTTATAAATCATCCGTCTACTAGCATCTCTATCCAGAAAATCATGGCGAACTATGCTATCATAATCCAGATTTTTTTTCGGGGAGAAGCATTTCTCCTTCCTCTCCCAGTCTAACGGGTATCTCAAAGTGTCTCGCAAGACGGGTAGCATAGATACCTCCATAGACGACACCCTTGAAACGGTTGGTGTTCAACCACTGGGCCACTATAGCACCTAGGATGTAAGTCTTATCGCTATAAAGACCTTCGCGCAAAACCGCAAGGTCTGGAGAACTAAGTGATCCAGCCTCCCCACGGCCAATCAAACATTTTCCCATAAATAATGAGAAGTACCGAAGCACAGGAAAATGTATGCTAGCAATTCTAGCGTGAGACACTCCTCTCTCCTCTCCAACAGCAATAGAACCAATGAAATCCTCCAAGTTCCGTGGACGAGGGTCACGGATATCCCCAACATAAGGTAATTTGCATACATTGCAAAAATCTTGTAGTGTCATGCACTGGGGGATGTCGTATATCATGAACTCAACCATGGGAGGATTCTTCCTCAGATAAAAGTTGAAGCTTTGAACGAAAATATTGGTGAGGAGGAGGTATTGTGAGCACTTATCTTCAACGAACGCAGTAAGACCTACGTTCTCCACCAAGTAATAGAAGTCTTCATAAATCCCAACGGCGTGCAAAAATTCATCACTTGGGCACTCGCACGCTCGAACTTCTGTGACTCGTGGGACTACGTACTTGGGGTGGTTCTTCTCATCCTCCTTGGGGTTACGGCTTGAAGAGCCTCTCAAGAACCTCTTCATCTTTTCCTTTCTCTAGCTCTAGAAAAATCTGAAATTTTTAGAGACTTCGAAAGAAAAGTGAATAAAGATTAACCCAACTTGTAGCAACTACTCCTACTAGTGCCTAGAGATCGTATCACGCGCTAAAACTACTTGGGACCAGCTAAAATCAACCTTTCTAGCTCAAGAACAGGGTCACCAAGGTAGAAAGAATACGCGAAAGATAACGCACTAGAGCAAAAACTAATTGGACCAATGGAGGAGTCACTTACCAAGGAGTAATTTCCCCAAAACGGTTCAGAGAATAGTGCTTTGAGCAAGGATATCGAAAATCACAGCCAAATGAGCAAGAACACGGGTTTGAGCTGCGAAACAATTTTTTCTAGAGGTGGAAGAAGAAGCTGGGAGCTGGAATGAGTGGAGGGTGTCCCTGTGGGCCCCACAAGCTTGCCCTCCGCCACCACGAGGTGGCGGTGGCAGGGCTTGTGGCCCACTGGTCTGGCCCCCAGGCCAGCTCTCAGGTCGAGTAATTTTCAAAAATTCCAGAAAAAATCATACTAAATTTTCAGGACCATCGGAGAACTTTTATTTTCGAGGTATTTTTCTCCGGGACGCTAAAACGGAAAACAGGAAAAACTAAACTAATTCCATCATTTTTCTTCCAAGCAAAAGAAAATGAAAGCTCAAAACAGAGGTATGTGACTCTTTGATTCCTCCATTTCATGGTCATCGAAAGAAATCCGTCAATAGGATTGATCAAGTCCTCATGACAAAACCTTCTCGAATCTCAAGAGAGAACGAAGAATTTTCTAATAGCCACTAAGTCACCTCAATGGGGATATGTATCTCCCCAACAAGTAAATCATACTTCATCTTGACACGAGGAATAGGGCATCCAAAGCTCCCAATGAGAATCAATGAAGTCTTTTCGATAGCATTGACGCAATGTACTTGATATCGTTTCTTCGGAAAGTGCACTGTGTGCTCATTACCGTTGACATGTAAAGTGACATTGCCTTTGTTGCAATCTATAACAGCCCCAGCAGTGTTTAAAAAGGGTCTTCCGAGGATGACAGCCATGGCATCATCCTCGGGAATGTCCAAGATAACAAAGTCTGTTAAGATAGTGGTGTTAGCAACCACAACAAGCACATCCTCGCAAATGCCGATAGGGAAAGCAGTTGATTTGTCGGCCATTTGAAGAGAAATTATATTGGGTGTCAACTTATCCAATTCAAGTCTACGATAAAGAGAGAGCAGCATAACACTAACACCGGCTCCAAGGTCACATAAGGCAGTTCTTACGTAGTTTCCTTTAATGGAGCAAGGTATAGTGGGCACTCCGAGATCACCAAGTTTCTTAGGAGTTCCACCTTTGAAAGTGTAATTGGCAAGCATGGTGGAGATCTCAAGATCTGGTATCTTCCGTTTATTAGTCACAATATCTTTCATGTACTTGGCATACGGAGACATTTTGAGCATATCAGTTAACCGCATCTATAGAAAGATGGGTCTTATCATCTCAACGAAGCGCTCAATATCCTCATCATCCTTTTTCTTGGATGGCTTAGTAGGAAAGGGCATAGATCTCTGAACCCATGGCTCCCTTTCTTTACCATGCTTCCTAGAAGTAAAGTCATTTTTATCATATATCTTAGGTTGTGGATTATCAGGATTAACCGTAGGTTCAATCTCCACATCCTCATCATTGCTAGGTTGAGCATTATTATGAACATCACTGTCCATATTGTCACTAGGTTCATGTTCATCACCAGATTGTGTTTCTGCATCAGACGCAGAAATATCATTAGGTTCTTCAGGTGTGACAGTATTTGGTGAACTGGCATGTAGGTTTCGATCATCCTTCTTCTTCTCCTTAGGATGACTGGGTGTTTCAGCATTGATTCCTTGAGAATCTTGATCAATTCTTTTAGGATGACCTTCAGGATGCAAAGGTTCCTGAGTCATTTTGCCTCCTCTAGTAATGACTCTGACATAGTTGTCATTTAATTCATTGAGCAAGTCATTCTGAGCTTTAAGTACTTGTTCTGCCTGAGTAGTAATCATAGAGGCATGTTTAGTCAAAAGCTTCAGATCATTGACATTTCTATCTACACAAGCACTTAAATGGCTAAGCACGCGAGTACTTTGTTCCAAATGTCTGCTAACATAATCATTGAAACACTGTTGTTTGGCAACAAAGTTGTCAAATTCATCAAAGCATAGGCTAGCAAGTTTGTCAAAAGGAATATCACTCTCATCAAACCTACGCAGAGAATTCACTTCTACTACCTATATCGGGTTATCGAGACCATGGATCTCTTCGATAGGTGGTAGATTTTTGACATCTTCAGATCTAATGCCTTTCTCTTGCATAGATTTCTTGGCTTCTTGCATATCTTCGGGACTGAGGAATATAATACCTCTTTTCTTCGGAGTTAGCTTAGGAGGTGGTTCGGGAAAAGTACAAGCATTATCATTGATCAAGATGTTATTCAGTAGGGTCTCAGCTTGTTCTACAGTTCGTTCCCTAAAAACACAACCGGCACAACTATCTAGGTGGTCTCTAGAGGCATCGGTAAGTCCGTTATAGAGGATATCAAGTATCTCGTTCTTCTTAAGAGGGTGATCAGGCAAAGCATTCTGTAGTTGGACGAGCCTCCCCCAAGCTTGTGGGAGACTCTCTTCTTGGAGTTGAGCAAAGTTGTATATTTCCTGCAAGGCAGCTTGCTTCTTATGGGCAGGGAAATATTTCTCACAGAAGTAATAGACCATATCCTGGGGACTACTCACACACCCAGGAGCAAGAGAGGTGAACCAGGCTTTAGCGTCATCCTTTAGAGAGAAAGGAAACAGCTTAAGGATATAGTAGTGGCGGATGTTCTCCTCATTAGTGAAAAGGGTGGCTATATCGTGTAGTTTGGCAAGATGGGCTACGACTGTCTCAGACTCATAACCGTGAAAAGGACCAGATTCGACTAGAGAGATTATCTCAGGATCGACAGAGAATTCATAATCCTTATCGATGATAAAGATAGGTGAAGTGGCAAACTTCGGGTCGTATTTCATCCTAGCTTTCAGAGATTTTTCCTTCCACTTGAGAAGTAATTTCTCAGCGTCATAGGCATCCTTACACGCAAGAAAATCCTCAGCTATCTCTCCCTCCATAATATAACCCTCAGGTATATCAGGAAATTCATATCTAGGAGAGCTAGATCTAACAGGAGCAAAAGCAGGTTCTATCTCAATAGTATCGGCAGTTTCAGAAGCATCACGAGCATTGGCAGTAACTCTAGCAATATGAGCATCAAGGAATACCCCTAGTGGAACATCGGGCAAAGTAGTATCTCTAGCAGTATCAAGCATAGCATCATCAGGGAAAATAGCATCTCTAGCAGTATCAAGCATAGCATCATCAGGCAAAATAGCATCTCTAGCAATATCAGGCAAAGCAGTATCAGGCATAGCATCTCTAGCAATATCAGGCATAGTATCAAGCATAGCATCTCTAGCAGTAGCATCATAAGCATCATCAAGCACAGGCGACATATCAAGATTTCTAGCAGGAGGTGATGTCGCAAACTTACTCATAACGGAAGGTGAATCAAGTGCAGAGCTAGATGGCAATTCCTTACCTCCCCTCGTAGTTGAGGGCAAGACTTTGGTTTTTTGATCCTTCAGATTCTTCATAGTGATCAGCAGATATAAATCCCAAGTGACTCAGAGAATATAGCAATACCACCCCGGCAACGACGCCAGAAAAATGCTGACTGGCACTCTCTCGCAATAACTAGACGAATGTTGATTCTATGACAACAAACCTTCCCTTGCAACGGCACCAGAAGAATGCTGCTAGCACACCTCGGCAACGAAACTAAAAGAATGTTGTTGATGGCCCACCAGCTCGTGGGTTCGCAGCAGTTTTCGAGGGTAGAGTATTCGACCCAAATTTGTTGATTCGCCAGACAGGAGGTAAGAGAATACTCTTGAGTATTAGCAGCTGAATGTGTCAGATTCAACCGCACCTGAAAGATTAATATCTGCAAGCAAAGTAGTAACAGCAAAGTAGCGAGTAACGGCAGTGGCAAGGAACAACAGTAGTGACAACAGTAGCAAGCGACAGTAACAAGCGACAGTAATAGCAACAGTAGCAGCAGAGCAAGACAAGTAACAACAGTAGTAGGACAAACTCGTAGGCAATGGGTCGGTGATTTGTTTGGATGATATTCATCATGCAACAATTATAACACGGAGAGAAATGTGGCTAGCTCCCGTTCGTCAATGTGATGTAGGCATGCATTCCGTGTGTCGTCATACGTGCTTTGGGAAAAGAACTTGCATGACATCTATTGTCCATCCCTCCCGTGGCAGCGGGGTCCAAAAGCAAACTACGGGATATTAAGGTTCTCCTTTTAATAAAGAACCGGACTAACGCATTAGCGCGGCTTAGGTGAGACGGAGAGGGGCAGGAGCGATGGCGAGCTCGAGCTCAAGCTTTGGTCATGGCGGCCGAGAGAGAGAGAGAGAGAACAAGGGGGATGAGGAGGGGATGACCACGGGGAGGCCTCGGGGAGCTCGTCCCCATTCGCGCCAGCGCGACGCGGCGGCCAGGCAGGCGCGCAGCTACGTGGGCGCGCCGGGGAACGCGGCGGCCACCTCCTGCTCCGACTGGCAGGAGGAAGACGACATGCTAAGGTGGGTTGGGCTTGAGGTGAGCGACAGGTAGAGTTTTTCTATTTTCTTTCCTTCCTGTTTTTTGTTTTATTCTTTCTGATATTGTTTCATTTATTTTTTGCTCCAAACTATTCCTAAAAGTAGTTTGAAAAATCCAGAGTGTTAGTTGGATATTTCCAACTACTCATAAAGTTTTCAACATTTTTGGAAACTTCGAATTATTTGAAATCAAATATATAATTGATTTCAGTAGCTTTTAACTTAAATTTAAAATGCCAAAAGTAGTTTGAAAATAAGTTTCACCTCTGATATTTTGTTTTCTATATTTATCACAAAAGATGAACTTTTCTAATTGCCATTTTGGATTCATTGATTTTGACAATAGTTGGATTTCTTTTGAATAAGAAGTGGCTAAGGTTTTGCTTTGAATTTCACCACTTCCTTTGGGTTCATTTCCCTTTCTTGCATGCAATGAAAGAAGATATGAGCACAAGTTATTAAACCCTAACAGGGAATACCAGGGATGTGACAATATATATAGAAAAGAATTAATCTAATCTCTAATCAATATTTGAAGATCAAATCTAAATTAATTAACCTTATCATACGTCATCTATTAATCACACTAATTAATCTATATATACATATCTACATCATCCAAATTATACTCCCTCATTTCCTTTATGTAGGGTGTATTTATTGGATGAGGTGACCAAGGCACAAAATTGAGAAGAATTTCAAACAGAAATATCCTTAACTAATTGTTGCGGCACGTTGCATGGGAAACAAAAAATTTCCACGCACACGCAATACCTATCCATGGTGATGATCATCTATGAGAGGTGAGAGTGAATCTACATACCCTTCTAGATCGCTAAGCGTAAGCGTATATAACGCGGTTGATATAGTGGAACATCTTCGCGATCCAAATCGCAGCCCATCCCGCGATCTCATCATGATTCGTCCCGCGATGCCATCACGATCCATCCCGATCTAGTGTCGAACGGACGACACCTCCGCGCTTAGCACACGTACAGCTCAATGACGATGCCCGCCTTCTTGATCCAGCAAGAGGGATGGAGAGGTAGATGAGTTCTCTAGCACGGCGGCATGGTGGTAGTGGTGGTGTATCTATTGCGGCAGGGCTTCGCCTAAGCTCTCCTGAAAACCGATCTAGAGGAACAACTGCGATCTAGAGGAGAGGGTAGCACATGGCTGAAAATTCTATGTAAAAACCCTCAAAAACTCTAGTATATATAGGAGGAAGGAGGGAGGAGGCTTGCCCATCAAAGGAAGCCTCCCTTGGCTCGGCCGAAGCAAGGAGGGAAGAGTCCTCCTCCAATTCCACTTGGAGGAGGACTCCTCTCCCACTTCCTCTTTTGGATTTTCCACCTGTTTCCTCATGGGCCTTTTTTGGTTGATTGGCCAGCCCACCAGGGGCTGTTGCACCACCCCAAAGTCCATGTGGCCCTCTCAGGGAGTGGTGGTCCTACTAGGTGGACCTCCGGAACCCATTCGTCACTCCCGGCACACTGCCGGTAATGCCCGAAACCTTTTCGGCATCGAAATACCAACATCCTATATATCAATCTACGTTTTCGGACCATTCCAGAACTCCTCGTGACGTCTTGGATCTCATCCGGGACTCCGAACAATATTCGTTCACCAACACATATAACTCAACTATACCAAAACGTCACTGAACCTTAAGTATGCAGACCCTGCGGGTTCAAGAACTATGTAGACATGACTGATACGTCCATTTTGCATCATGCTTTCATGTAGATATTTATCGCTTTATGGACTGTTATTATACTTTGTGGTACCATACTTATGCCTTTTCTCTCTTATTTTGCAAGATTTATTTTAAGAGGGAGAATACCGGCAGTTGGAATTCTGGACTAGAAAAGGAGCAAGTCTGAGTCCTCTATTTTGCCCAACTCCAAATACCCTGAAAATCAACGTGGAATTTTTTGGGAATATATAAAAAATACTAGGTGAAAGAAGTTCCAGAGGGGAGCTGCCAGGGGCCCACAAGCCTGGTAGACGCAACCTGCCCCCCTGGCCGCAGCTACAGGGCTTGTGGGCACCCTGGTGGCCCACTAGCCCCCCTCTTCTGCTATATGAAGGGTTTCGTCCGGAAAAAAATCAGGGCGGAGCTTTTTCAAGGAGGCGCCGCCGCCACGAGGCGGAACTTGAGCAGAACCAATCTAGAGCTCCGGCAAGACGATCCTGCCTAGGAAACTTCCCTCCCGAAGGGGGAAATCGTCGCCATCGTCATCACCAACACTCCTCTCATCGGAGGGGACTCGTCATCATCAACGTCTTCATCAGCACCATCTCATCTCCAAACACTAGTTCATCATTTGTAACCAATCTCCGTCTCGCGACTCCGATTGGTACTTGTAAGGTTGTTAGTAGTGTTGATTACTCTTTGTAGTTGATGCTAGTTGGATTACTTGGTGGAAGAGTTTATGTTCAGATCCTTGATGATATTCATTACTTCTCTGGTCATGAATATATCCATGCTTTGTGAGTAGTTACTTTTGTTCCTCGGGACATGGGAAAAGTCTTGCTATTAGTGGTCATGTGAAATTGGTATCGTTCGGTATTTTGATATGTTGTATGTTGTCTTTTCCTCTAGTGGTGTTATGTAAACGTCCACTACATAACACTTCACCATATTTGGGCCTAGAGGAAGGCATTGGGGAGTAGTAAGTAGATGATGGATTGCTAGAGTGACAAAAGCTTAAACCCCAGTCTATGCGTTGCTTCATAAGGGGCTGATTTGGATCCACTAGTTTAATGCTATGGTTAGACGTTGTCTTAATTCTTCTTTTGTAGTTGCGGATGCTTGCGAGAGGGGTTAATCATAAGTGGGATGCTTGTCCAAATAAGGGCAGTACCCAAGCACCGGCCCACCCACATATCAAACTAGCAAAGTAACGAACGTGAATCATATGAACATGATGAAACTAGCATGACAGAAATTCCCATGTGTCCTCGGGAGCGCTTTACTTCCTATAAGACTTTGTTCAGGCTTGTCCCTTGCTACAAAAGGGATTGTTACACTTTTCTGCACCGTTGCTATTACTTGTTACTTTTCACCTGCTACGTTTCACCTCACTACACCATCACTTGTTACCGCTACTTTCAGTGCTTGCAGTTATTACCTTGCTAAAAACCGTTTATCAAAGCCTTCTGCTCCTCGTTGGGTTCGACACTCTTACTTATTGAAAGGACTAGGATTGATCCCCTATACTTGTTGGTCAGCAAGACTCTTTTCTGGCGTTGTTGCCGGGGAGTGAAGCGCCTTTGGTAAGTGGAATTTGGTAAGGAAATATTTATATACTGTGCTTAAATTTATTGTCACTTGTCACTATGGAAACTGTTCCTTTGAGGAATTTGTTCGGGGTATCTTCACCATGAACGGAAGCACGAGGAGTTTCTCCTCAACCTAAGGTACCTACTGAAAATATCTTTTACGAAATTCCTTCGGGTATGCTCGAGAAACTGCTGGCGAATCCTTTTACAGGAGATGGATCATCACATCCAGACTTGCATCTAATCTATGTAGACGAATTTTGTGGTTTATTTAAGCTTGCAGGTTTGCCCGAGGATGAGGTAAAGAAGAAAGTCTTTCCTTTATCTTTGAAGGATAAGGCGTTGACATGGTATAGGCTATGTGATGATACTGGATCATGGGACTACAATCGGTTGAAATTGGAATTTCATCAAAAGTTTTATCCTATGCATTTAGTACATCGTGATCGAATTATATTTATAACTTTTGGCCTCGTGACAGGGAAAGCATAGCTCAAGCTTGGGGGAGGCTTAAATCAATGCTATATTCATGCCCCAATCATGAGCTCTCGAGAGAAATTATCACTCAAAACTTTTATGCTCGGCTTTCTCATGAAGATCGTACCATGCTTGACACTTCTTGTACCGGTTCTTTTATGAAGAAGGATATTGACCACAAGTGGAATTTATTGGAAAGAATCAAACGTAACTCTGAAGATTGGGAGCTTGAAGAAGGTAAGGAGTCAGGTATGAATTTCCAGTTTGATTGCGTTAAATCTTTTGTTGAAACAAACACTTCTAGAGATTTTAGCGCTAAGTATGGACTTGACTCCGAGATAGTAGCTTCTCTATGTGAATCTTTTGCTGCTCGTATTGATCTTCCCAAAGAGAAGTGGTTTAAGTATCATCCTCCTATAGAAGTCAACATAGTTAAACCCAATCTAGTTGAAGAGAAAGTCATTGCCTATAATGATCCTATTGTTCCTTGTGCCTACACTGAGAAACCACCTTACCCTGCTAGGAAAAAGGATTATTCTAAAGCTCCAACTGTGATACGTAGGGGTTACATTAGATCACTTGCACCCCCTGAGGAAATTAGAGTTGAACCTAGTGTTGCTATTATCAAAGATCTCTTAGCCGAAGACATAGACGGGCATGTTATCAAATTCTGTGAGGACTCCGCTAGAATTGCTAAACCTCACGCGAAAGACAAATACAGACCTGTAGTTGGCCTGCCCGTTGTTTCTGTCAAGATAGGAGATCACTGTTATCATGGTTTACGTGATATGGGTGCTAGTGTTAGTGCAATACCCCAGTCCCTATATGATGAAATCAAAGATGAGGTTGCACCTGCTGAGTTAGAAACCGTTGATGTCACTATTACGCTACCTAATAGAGACACTATCTGCCTTGTGGGAATTGTGAGAGACGTAGAAGTCCTGTGTGGTAAGACGAAGTATCCTACTGATTTCCTCGTCCTTGCTACTGCACAAGATAGCTTTTGTCCCATCATATTTGGTAGACCCTTTCTCAACACTGTCAATGCTCATATTGATTGCATTAAACAGACTGTCACTGTTAGTTTCGAGGGTGTGTCTCATGAATTTAACTTCTCCAAGTTTGGAAGACAACCCCATGAAAAAGAGTCGTCTGGTAGGGATGAAATCATTGCTCTTGCCTCTATTGGCGTGCCTCCTACGGATCCTTTAGAGCAATATCTGCTTGAGCATGAAAATGATATGCATATGGATGAAAGAGATGAGATAGATAAAATTGTTTTAGAACAATATCATATTCTTAAGAATAATCTGCGTGTTGAACTGCTTGGGGATCCTCCTCCACCAAAGGGTGATCATGTGTTCGAGCTAAAACAGTTACCAGATACTCTTAAGTATGCCTATCTTGATGAGAAGGAGATATATCATGTTATTATTAGTGCTCACCTCTCGAATCACGAAGAGAAGAAGTTATTAAAAACTTTGAGGAAGCACCGTGCTGCTATTGGATATACTCTTTATGATCTTAAGGGTATTAGTCCCACTCTATGTCGGCACAAGATTAAAACCGATCCTGATTCTAAGCCAGTTGCTGATCATCAACGGAGATTAAATCCTAGGATGAAAGAGGTCGTGAGGAAGGAAATATTAAAGCTTCTGGAAGCAGGAATCATTTGTCCTGTTGCTCATAGTGATTGGGTAAGTCCAGTACATTGCGTACCCAAGAAGGGAGGTATCACCGTCATTCCTAATGATAAGAATGAACTAATCCCACAGAGGATTGTTACTGGCTATAGGATGGTGATAGACTTCCGGAAACTGAACAAGGAAACCAGGAAAGACCATTATCCTTTGTCATTTATCGACCAAATGCTAGAAAGGCTATCTAAACACACACACTTCTGCTTTCTAGATGGTTATTCAGGTTTCTCGCAAATACATGTTGCACAATCTGATCAGGAGAAAACCACTTTCACCTGCCCCTTCGGTACCTTTGCTTATAGACGTATGCCTTTTGGCTTATGCAATGCACCTGCCACCTTTCAAAGATGTATGATGGCACTATTCTCTAACTTTTGTGAAAAGATTGTTGAGGTTTTCATGGATGATTTCTCCGTTTACGGTTCTTCCTTTGACGATTGCCTCAGCAACCTTGATCGAGTCTTACAGAGATGCAAAGATACCAACCTCGTCTTGAACTAGGAGAAGTGCCACTTCATGGTTAATGAAGGCTTCGTCTTAGGACACAAAATCTCTGAGAAAGGCATTGAAGTTGATAAGGCTAAGGTTGATGCAATTGAGAAAATGCCTTGCCCCACAGATATCAGAGGTATACGAAGTTTCCTAGGTCATGCTAGTTTCTATAGAAGGTTCATTAAAGACTTCTCTAAGATTTCTAGGCCTCTTACCAACCTCTTGCAGAAGGATGTTCCTTTTGTTTTTGATGAGGATTGTGAGGAAGCTTTCAAAATACTTAAGAAGGCCTTGATAACCGCACCTATTGTTCAACCACCTGATTGGAACTTGCCCTTTGAAATCATGTGCGATGCTAGTGATTACGCTGTTGGTGCTGTTCTAGGACAAAGAGTTGACAAGAAGTTGAATGTTATTCACTACGCGAGTAAAACTCTAGAAAGTGCCCAAAGAAATTATGCCACTATGGAGAAGGAATTTTTAGCAGTCGTGTTTGCATGTGAAAAGTTCAGATCTTATATAGTTGACTCCAAGGTCATTATTCACTCTGATCATGCTGCTATTAAGTACCTTATGGAGAAGAAGGACGCTAACCCTAGGCTAATCAGATGGGTTCTCCTGCTACAGGAATTTGATCTGCACGTTGTTGACCGAAAGGGTGCTGATAACCCTGTAGCAGATAACTTGACTAGGCCAGAGAATGTCCTTGATGACCCATGACCTATTGATGACAGCTTTCTTGATGAGCAATTGAATGTCATCCGTACTTCACGTAGTGCATCGTGGTATGCTCATTACACAAACTATATCGTAGCGAAATACATACCACCCAGTTTCACCTACCAGCAAAAGAAGAAATTCTTCTTTGATTTGAGACACTACTTTTGGGATGATCCTCACCTTTATAAGGAAGGAGTAGATGGTGTTATTAGACGTTGTGTGCCTGAACATGAATAGTGACAGATCCTGCAGAAGTGTCATTCCGAAGCCTACGGAGGACACCATGCTGGAGATAGAACTGCTCATAAGGTATTGTAATCAGGTTTCTATTGGCCCACTCTCTTCAAGGATGCCCGTAAGTTTGTCTTGTCTTGTGACGAATGCCAAAGAATAGGGAACATCAGTAAACGTCAGGAAATGCCTATGAACTATTCACTTGTCATTGAACCGTTTGATGTCTGGGGCTTTGATTATATGGGACCCTTCCCGAGTTCCAATGGGTATACTCACATCTTAGTTGCTGTTGATTACGCCACTAAGTGGGTAGAAGCTATCCCCACTAGAAATGCTGATCACCACACCTCTATTAAGATGCTTAAAGAAGTCATTTTCCCAAGATTTGGAGTCCCTAGATATCTGATGACTGATGGCGGTTCACACTTCATTCATGGTGTTTTCCGCAAGATGCTCGCTAAGTATGATGTCAACCATAGAGTTGCATATCCTTATCATCCTCAGTCTAGTGGTCAAGTGGAGTTGAGTAATAGGGAGATCAAATTGATCTTACAAAAGACTGTCAACAGATCTCGAAAGAATTGGTCTAGCAAACTTGACGATGCACTATGGGCTTATAGGACTGCTTATAAGAATCCCATGGGCATGTCGCCGTATAAAATGGTTTACAGTAAGGCCTGTCATTTACCTCTTGAGCTAGAACACAAAGCTTATTGGGCAATCAAAGATCTCAACTTCGATTTCAAACTTGCCGATGAGAAGAGGTTGTTTGATATCAGCTCATTAGATGAATGGAGGGCCAAGGCATATGAGATGCCAAGTTGTTCAAGGAAAAGGTTAAGAGATGGCACGATAGAAGAATACAAAAACGTGAGTTCAGTGTAGGTGATTATGTCCTGCTATACAATTCTCGCTTAAGATTCTTGGCAGGCAAGCTTCTCTCTAAATGGGAAGGTCCCTACGTTGTCGAGGAAGTATAACATTCCGGTGCTATCAAAATCAACAACACGGAAGGTAATTTTCCAAGAGTGGTAAATGGGCAAAGAATCAAGCATTATATCTCTGGTACTCCCATAAATGTTGAGACCAATATCATCAATATCATAACTCCAGAGGAGTACATAAGGGATGTTTATCAGCCTGTTTCAGACTCTGAAAACGAAGAGGTATGTGTTTCGGTAAGTAATTGGACTCCAAAACTTTTCCAGTAGAAAATTTTCTCCGTTTTGGAATTTATGGAGAAATAGAAAAATAAAAAGCAGTCCGAGAAGCGCACGGGGCGGCCACAAGCTTGGTAGCCGCAGCCTCCCCCCTGGCCACGGCTACAGGGCTTATGAGCACCTTGTGTGCCTCCCGGACTCTGTTTTCTTGCGGAGCAGTCCTTCTGGTCCAGAAAAAAATCATTATATATACGCCCGAGGGTTTTGATCTCCGTATCGTGCAGTTTTCCTCTGTTTTCATTTTGAGCCTGTTGTCTGCCGCAGATTTAGAGCAAAGATGTCTCAGGAATCTGTTGGGGAGAATAATCTCCCTCAAGTTCATGAAGAAGTAGATGCTGATCTGAAAAGAGTAGAAGTCACGGAAGCCAGGGACAAAGCTAAGGAGAAAACCCAAGCTAGGGAGGAAGTTCAACCTATGTTCAACATTGAAGACGTTGAAGGAGTGGATTTTCTCCAACCCTTCCTCCACATGTTGTCTCCATCCTTGATTGAACCCTTGAGGTTTTGTGAAACAACTCATGCTCGCAATATTTCCCTTTCTCGTGAAGTTGTTTTGCTGGAGAATCATGTCGCAGATCTCCAAGGTATAAATCAAAGATTGATAGCTCTCCTAGAATCAAAGGCAAAGACTCCACCACCATCACCACCAAAGGAAGACAACTAAGCATTGGTATGGGCAACTCCATTGGCTTGTGCCAAGCTTGGGGGAGTTGCCCTGGTATCGTATCACCTTTATATCTTGTGCTTTTACCTTTGTTTTAGTTCTTTCTTTTTCAGTTTTTACTTTCTTCTCTTAGTGGGATAAGTCTTTAGTGTTTAGTTTGAGTCTTTTGCCTTGTGTCTCCCTCGATGTATTCGAGCTTGCGAGCTATATAATAAAGAGTATCTTAGTCAAGGGCTTTGTTTTGTGCCGTGATCAAAAGTATGAAAAGAACGATAGCATGAAAGATCATGAGATGATCCTATGGAAAGTGATAGCTTCACATATAACAAGTATGATGATTGAAACTTGTTGAGAATAGACCAACAGAGACCCGAGTCATTGTTGCAATTAATAAGAAGTGATAAGTAAAGAGAGGTTCACATATAAATATATCATCTTAGACACTTTCTATAATTGTGAGCACTCACCAAACTATTACATGCTTAGAAGTAGATGTTGGACAAGGAAGACAACATAATGAATTGTGTTTGCTCGATTCCAAACAATGTTATATGCCTAGAGATCCCTTAGCATGTGACGATTGCTTCCACCTCATATTAGCCAAAACTTCCGTACTAAGTAGAAATACTACTTGTGCATCCATAAACCTTCAACCCAGTTTTGCCATGAGAGTCCAGCATACCTACCTATGGATTGCGTAAGATCCTTCAAGTAAGTTGTCATCGGTGCAAGCAATAAAAAGTTGCTATCTAAAGTATGTACGATTTATTAGTGTGTGGAAAATAAGCTTTGTACGAACCTGTGATGAGGAAGACATAAAAGCGACAGACTACATAATAAAGTTCTTTATCACAGGGGGCAATATAAAGTGACGTTCCTTTACACTAAGAGGTCGTATATCCAAACCTTAAAAGCGCATGACAACCTCTTCTTCCCTCTGTGAAGGGCCTATCTTGTACCTTTACTTTTGTCCTTGTGAAAGTCATGGTGATCAACACCAATTCCCTTTTCCGTCTTCATCTTGGTGAACATCATATGCTAGGGAAAGATCTATATTCATATATCAACTTGGAGATGAGTACTTATGCTTTATTATTGTTGACTTTACCCTTGAGGTAAATGGTTGGAAGGCAAAATTATAAGCCCCTATCTTTCCCTGTGTCCAACTGAAACTTAGATACCATGAGTACCACGTGACTTGTAACAGTTGTGGAAAACAAAACAGGTGATTGAGTATGTGGATTTGCTTTACAAGCTCTTATTTGACTCTTTCTAATGTTATGATAAATTGCAATTGCTTCAATGACTATGGAGTCTTGTTGGCTACTTCTCGGTAAGGTTTTTGTTTCATACTTTGCTTTGTGAAGGAATTGTTACTTTCCCATAATAATCTTTATGATGTATTGTTGTTCTATGAGTGATCATGATGCCCTCATGTCGGTATTATGTTTTATCGACACCTTCATCCCTAAACATGTGGACATGTTTATGGATCTTTGTTTTCGCTTGAGGACAAGCGAGGTCTAAGCTTGGGGGAGTTGATACGTCCATTTTGCATCATGCTTTCATGTTGATATTTATCGCTTTATGGGCTGTTATTATACTTTGTGGTACCATACTTATGCCTTTTCTCTCTTATTTTGCAAGATTTATTTGAAGAGGGGGAATACCGGAAGCTGGAATTCTGGACTGGAAAAGGAGCAAGTCTGAGTCCTCTATTCTGCGCAACTCCAAATTCCCTGAAAATCAACATGGAACTTTTTGGGAATATATAAAAAATACTGGGCAAAAGAAGTGCCAGAGGGGAGCTGCCAGGGTCCCACAAGCCTGGTAGCCGCTTCATGCCCCCCTGGCCGCGGCTACAGGGCTTGTGGGCACCCTGGTGGCCCACTGGCCCCCCTCTTCTGCTATATGAAGGGTTTCGTCCGGAAAAAAACAGCGCAGAGCTTTTTCGAGGAGGCGCCGCCGCCACGAGGCGGAACTTGAGCAGAACCAATCTAGAGCTCCGGCAGGACGATCCTGCCGGGGAAACTTCCCTCCCGTAGGGGGAAATCATCGCCATCGTCATCACCAACACTCCTCTCATCGGAGGGGACTCGTCACTATCAACGTCTTCATCAGCACCATCTCATCTCCAAACCCTAGTTCATCACTTGTAACCAATCTCCGTCTCGCGACTCCGATTGGTACTTGTAAGGTTGCTAGTAGTGTTGATTACTCTTTGTAGTTGATTCTAGTTGGATTACTTGGTGGAAGAGTTTATGTTCAGATCCTTGATGATATTCATTACTTCTCTGGTCATGAATATATCCATGCTTTGTGAGTAGTCACTTTTGTTCCTGAGGACATGGGATAAGTCTTGCTATTAATGGTCATGTGAATTTGGTATTCGTTCGGTATTTTGATATGTTGTATGTTGTCTTTTCCTCTAGTGGTGTTATGTGAACGTCGACTACATAACACTTCACCATATTTGGGCCTAGAGGAAGGCATTGGAGAGTAGTAAGTAGATGATGGGTTGCTAGAGTGATAGAAGCTTAAACCCCAGTCTATGCGTTGCTTCGTAAGGGGCTGATTTGGATCCATTAGTTTAATGCTAGGGTTAGACGTTGTCTTAATTCTTCTTTCGTAGTTGCGGATGCTTGCGAGAGGGGTTAATCATAAGTGGGATGCTTGTCCAAGTAAGGGCAATACCCAAGCGCCGATCCACCCACATATCAAACTATCAAAGTAATGAACGCGAATCATATGAACATGATGAAACTAGCATGATAGAAATTCCCATGTGTCCTCGGGAGCGCTTTACTTCCTATAAGACTTTGTTCAGGCTTGTCCCTTGCTACAAAAGGGATTGGGCCACTTTTCTGCACCGTTTCTATTACTTGTTACTTTTGACCTGCTATGTTTCACCTCACTACACCATCACTTGTTACCGCTAATTTCAGTGCTTGCAGTTATTACCTTGCTAAAACCGTTTATCAGAGCCTTCTGCTCCTAGTTGGGTTCGACACTCTTACTTATCAAAAGGACTATGATTGATCCCCTATACTTGTGGGTCATCAATGACCTGGGACACTCCCCGGGTCAATAAACAATAGCGGAACCTAGATGTCCATATTGGCTCCTACATATTCTACGAAGATCTCCATTGGTTGAACCTCTATGTCAAGGATTCACATAATCCCGTATGCAGTTCCCTTTGTCCTACGGTATGTTACTTGCCCGAGATTCGATCGTCGGTATCTCTATACCTAGTTCAATATCGTTACCGACAAATCTCTTTACTCGTTCCGCAATACAAGATCCCGTGACTAACTTCTTAGTCACATTGCTTGCAAGGCTTATTGTGATGTTGTATTACCGAGTGGGCCCCGAGATACCTCTCCGTCACACAGAGTGACAAATCCCAGTCTTGATCCATGCCAACCCAATAGACACCTTTGGAGATACTTGTAGAGCACCTTTATAGTCACCCAGTTACGTTGCGATGTCTGATAACACACAAGGTATTCCTCCGTTCTCCGGGAGTTGCATGATCTCATGGTCATAGGAACAGATACATTGACATGCTGAAAATAGTAGCAATAAACTGACACGATCATATGCTACGTTCATAGTTTGGGTCTTGTCCATCACATCGTTCTCCTAATGATGTGATCCCCTTATCAAGTGACAACACTTGTCTATGGCCAGGAAATCTTGACCATCTTCGATGAACGAGCTAGTCAACTAGAGCTCACTAGGGATAGTGTTTTGCCTATGTATTCAGACATGTATTTGAGTTTCCAATCAATACAATTATAGCATGGATAATAAACGATTATCATGAACAAATAAATATAATAATAACTAATTTATTATTGCCTCTAGGGCATATTTCCAACAGTGTCCCACTTGCACTAGAGTCAATAATCTAGTTCACATCACTATGTGATTGCAATGAATCTAACACCCATACAGTTCTGGGATTCGATCATGTCTTTCTTGTGAGAGTGGTTTTTAGTCAACGGGTCTGAACCTTTCAAATCCGTGTGTGCTTTACAAATATCAATGTCATCCTGTAGATGTTGCTACCACGCGCCATTTGGAACTATTCCAAATGACTGCTCCACTATACGAAACCGGTTTACTACTCAGAGTCATCCGGATTAGTGTCAAAGCTTGCATCGACGTAACCCTTTACGATGAAATCTTTTATCACCTCCATAATCGATAAAAGTCCTTAGTCCACTAGTTACTAAGGATAACTTTTGACCAATGTCCAGTAATCCATTTCTGGATCACTTTTGTACCCTTTGACAGATTCATGGCAAGGCACACATCAGGTGCGGTACACAGCACATCATACTAAAGAGCCTACGACTAATGCGTAGGGGACGACCTTCGTCCTTTCTCTTTCTTCTGCCGTGGTCGAGCTTTGAGTCTTACTCAAATTCACACCTTACAACACAGCCAAGAACTCCTTCTTTGTCGATCTATTTTGAACTCCTTCAAAAACTTGTCAGGGCATGCATTTTGTTGAAAGTTCTATTAAGCGCTTTGATCTATCTCCATAGATCTTGATGATCAATGTTCAAGTAGCTTAATCCAGGTTTTCCTTTGAAAAACACCTTTCAAACAACCCTTTATGCTTTCCAAAAATTCTACATTATTTCCGATCAACAATATGTCTACCACATATACTCATCATAAATTCTATAGTGCTCCCACTCACTTCTTTGGAAATACAAGTTTCTCATAAACCTTGTATAAACCCAAAAGCTTTGATCATCTCATCAAAGTGTATATTCCAACTCCGAGATGCTTGATCCACACCATAGAAGGATCGCTCGAGCTTGCATACTTGTTAGCATCCTTAGGATCGGCAAAACCTTCTCGTTGTATCACATACAACCTTTCCTCAAGGAAACCGTCGAGGAAACAATGTTTTGACATCCTATGTGCAATATTTCATGATGTGAAGTAAAATATGATGTGAAAATATGATGTGAAGCAGACCCAGGGACCATAGTGTTCACTAGAGGCTTCTCTCATGATAGCAAATATTACGATGGATGAACGAATTACTGTCAAGCAATTGATAGAACCGCGCAAAGTCATGACGATATCTAAGGCAATGATCATACATATAGGCATCACGTCCGAGACAAGTAGACCGATACTTTCTGCATCTACTACTATTACTCCACACATCGACTGCTATCCAGCATGCATCTAGTGTATTGAGTTCATAACAAATAGAGTAACGCCTTAAGCAAGCTAATATGATGTAGAGGGATAAATTCATGCAATAGATATAAACCCCATCTTTTTACCCTTGATGGCAACAACACGATGCGTGCCTCGCTACCCCTTCTGTCACTGGGTGAGGACACCGCACGGTATGAACCCAAAACCAAGCACTTCTCCCATTGCAAGAACTGTAGATCAAGTTGGCCAAACGAAACCCACAACTCGAAGAGAATTACAAGGATATGAAATCATGCATATAAGAGATCAGAAGAAACTCAAATAAGATTCATAGATAATCTGATCATAAATCCACAATTCATCGGATCTTGACAAACACATCGCAAAAGAGGATTACATCGGATAGATCTCCATGAAGATCATGGAGAACTTTGTATTGAAGATCCACGAGAGAGAAGAAGCCATCTAGCTACTAGCTATGGACCCGAAGGTCTGTGGTGAACTACTCACGCATCATCAGAGAGGCAATGGTGTTTATGAAGAAGCCCTCTGTGTCCGAATCCCCCCTCCGGCAGGGCACTAGAACATGCCCCAGATGGGATCTTGCGGAGACAGAAGCTTGCGGCGGCGGAAAAGTATTTTCGTGGCTCCCCCTCGTGGTTTCAGATTTTTCGGGGATTTATAGGCGGAAGAAGTAGGGCAAAGGAGCCACGGGGGGCGCACAAGCCTGCTAGGTGCGGCCCCCCAGGCCACGGCTAGGGGGCTTGTGGCCTCCCCCGGGACCCTTTGCCTTGGTTCTCAAGCTTCCTGCATATCTTCTGTTCCGAAAAAAATCTTTTTGGAGGTTTTATTCCGTTTAGATTCCGTTTGATATTATCCCGTGAAAAAGGTCAAAAACACGGAAAAAAACAGGAACTGGCACTTGGCACTTAGTTAACAAGTTAGTCCCAAAAAAGATATAAAATGCACACAAAACATCCAAAGTTTGACAAGATAATAGCATGGAACCATCAAAAATTATAGATACGTTGGAGACGTATCAAGCATCCCCAAGCTTAACTCCTGCTCGTCCTCGAGTAGGGAAGTGATAAAGACTGAATTTTTGATGTGGAATGCTACCTAGCATATTTGTCCTTTGTAACTTCTTTCATATGACATGAATGTTCAGATCCGTAAGATTCAAAACAATAGTTTGCTATTGACATGAAAACAATAATAATTCAAGCAAACTAGCAAGGTAATCATGAACTTTCGAAATAACAAGGCCAAAGAAAGTTATCCCTACAAAATCATATAGTCTGGATATGCTCCATCATCCCCACACAACGAATTTAAATCATGCACAACCCCGGTATTAGCCAAGTATGTTTTCGCACTCTTACTTTCTCAAACTTTTTCAACTCTCACGCAATACATGAGCGTGAGCCATGGATATAGCACTATAGGTGGAATAGAGTGTGGTGGAGGTTGTGAGGCAAAAAGGAGGAGATGGTCACATCAACTCGGCATATCAAAGGGCTATGGAGATGCCCATCAAAAGATATCAATGTGAATGAGTAGGGATTACCATGCAACGGATGCACTTAGAGCTATAAGTGTGTGAAAGCTCAAAAGGAGAACTAGTGGATGTGCATCCAACTTGCTTGATCACGAAGACCTAGGGAAATTTTGAGGAAGCCCATCATTGGAATATACAAGCCAAGTTATACAATGAAGATTCCCACTAGTATAAGGAGGTGCCAAAAC